>NC_083402.1:147732026-148959526 GCF_020745735.1 Hemiscyllium ocellatum | reverse complement strand
CATGTTGCCCCTCAGCACTGAATACAACAAATGATGGAGATCACAGTGGGTCAGACAGCCTTCATGGAGAGAGAGCAAGCTCACAATTCGAGTCTAAATGACTCTTCATCAGAACACCGATGAACAGTCACCTACACTTGAAATGTTAGCTTGCTCTCTCTCCACGGATGCTGCCTGTCCCACTGTGATCTCCAGCTTTGGCTGTATTCAGTGCAGATTCCAGCGTCTGCAGTAATTTGTCCTTCATGCTGCCCCTCAGTGATATTTTCCCTCAACACCTCATTACTTTCCACATGTAGAATGATGAGACTTAGTCCTATCTCACTATTGGCTCTTTTGTACCCTTCACTGCCTCAAAGCTGGGTGGCTGGTCAATATTGGATCATCCAATACTGGATCAGTAGAAATTTCTTCCAATTAAATAATGTGAAGACTGAAGTCATAGAACCATACAGTACAGAAGAAGCCTTTGGCCCATCGAGCCTGTAGTGCCCAAAGTATACTATACACTCATTCCATTTTCCCACACTGGCCCCATATGTTATGACACTTCAAGTCTTGGTGTCTCGAGGAATTAAGGGCTACGGGGAGAATGCGGGTAAGTGGAGTTGAAATGCCCATCAGCCATGATTGAATGGCGGAGTGGACTCGATGGGCCGAATGGCCTTACGTCCACTCCTATGTCTTATGGTCTTATGGTCTTAAGTGCTCATCCTAGTAGTTTTTAAAGTCTGTGAGGTTTCCCACCTCAACTACCTTCCCAAGGACTCCATTCCAGACCCACACCACTCTCTGGGTGAAAAGGATTTCCCCAAATAACAATAAGTCATTATTTTCTTCAATCCCTGTGAGAAACTTTAATCCCCAGCCAATCCATCCCTCTCCCCAGCCAACTAACTGAGACTGAAGCAGATCGTTTGGAATCTTGGTGTCAAATTTGAAAATATAATCGGCTTCTGACCTTACAGTCGCGCTACTACTAAGACCCACCTAACTAACAGTCCTGACCCTACCCCCCTTCATCTGCTGCTGAAGCCCACATTTGTGTGTCTGTTCCCTCCGGATTTGAGTAGTGTGGGCAAACTCTAGGTCTTCTGTTGTTGTTATATTGATTTCTAAACCAATAATGCTCTAATTATAAAGTTATTAGTCTTGTTTTTAAATCTATCCACGCCCTTGCCCTTTCCTACCTTTGTAACTTTTCTGCAGCCCCACAGTCCTCTAAAACTAACTTCAATCCTCACCCCTCACCCAATTCTGATACCTTTCACTTTCCTATTGTTGGGGTGCTTTCATCTGTCTTGGTATTAAACTCTGAATTTTCCTCTCTGAACATCTCCTTATTTCCACAGCCCTTGCATCTCATTAAATCTTCTTAAAACTCAGTTCTTTGGCTTAATTATTTGTCATTTGCCTGACATGTCTAGTGCAAGGCCAGTGTCAAATTTTGTTTGCTAGTTGCTTTGGTGAAGCACTTTGAAATGTTTTACTTTGTTAATGATGCTATGCAAATGCATCTTGTTGCAGTTGTTGTTCAGGTTTTAATCGTAACTGTGGAAATGTTTCTCTTTCAAGTATATACAATTTCCGTTTTGAATGTTGCCATGGAATCTATTTCTATCACCCTTTTCTGGCAGTCCATACCTGAGTCATAATAACATCTGCACAACATGAGTTCTCCTCCAGGAATTATTGCTCAGATGGAGATGATTCTTCCCATCAATGCCCTGCTAGTCGTCTGCAAAGTAATCCAGTCAGTCCAGTCACGCTGACTTCCAGATCCCTGGCAGTTTATATCCCTTAAGTGCCTCAGCCTTTTGAATCTTTTGCCAGTTACTTCCAATCTGTATCTTCTTCTTAGCCAGGCTTCATCTACTAGATGGAGTTCAATGTAAGCAAGTGTGAGGTTCTCCATTTTGGACTAAAAACTGATGGATCAGTGTATATTCTAGATGGTATGGAATTAAATACAGTGGACGTTAAAAGAGACGTGAGGTTTCAGGTGCAGAAAATAATCAAGAAAGCTAATGGAATGCAGCCCTTCCTATCTACAGGACAGAAGTGTAAGGATGCAGATGTTATGCTGAAGTTATACAAAATCTGGTTAGACCCCACTTGGAGCATTGTGAGTAGATCTGGGCACCGCACCTTAGCAGGGAGAGATCGAACCTTGGAACTTGCCAGTGGTTGCTAGACTAGTTCTTAATTTTTATTTTGAGATAGACTTTTTTTGAGGAAAAGTATTCAGGAATATGGGCCAAAGGCCACAGGTCAACCATGATCTTATTAAATCGTTTTGGATGTAGGTGTGCTTGCTGAGCTGCAAGGTTCATTTCCAGACATTTTGTTACCCTACTAGGGTATGTTCGGGTTTCTTTGGGTTGGTGATGTCATTTCCTGTGGTGATGTTATTTCCTATGGTGAAGTCACTTCCTGTTCCTTTTCTCATGGAGTGGTAGATGGGGTCTAACTCGATGTGTTTGTTGATATCAAACATATAAATAGAAAGCAGGAACTTTCAGCATTGCTTCACCTGAGCCCACTGAAGATGTTACCTAGTAAGGTAATGAAATGTCTGGAAATGAACCTTGCAGTTCAGCAAGCAAACCTACATCCAAAACCTCAAGCTGAGCTTCAAATCTTCTCAAAACTCACTTATTAAAGAGTGGAACAGGCTCGAGGGGTAAATGGCCTACTCCTGTTCTAAGTTCCTATGAGACTAGATCTCTCACCCTTTGTGTGCTTCCTAACATCTCTCCTGAACAGTCTGGCCCTGATTCTCAGACTATGTCCCTAGTTCTAGAATCCCACACTAGTGGAAATTATCTACCTTTATCTACAATGTCTTTTCCTGTTAATATCTTGGAAACTTTATCAAAATCCTAAAAGATTTTGAATATCTCCCTGCACAGTTCAATTAACTCTGTTAAAAAGACAACAATTTCAGCTTCTCTTTCTACTCATTCTTTCAATCTGCCTCACCTCACACTGAAAGAAAGGAGCAGTGCTCTGAAAGCTAGTGCTCCCAAATAAACCTGTTGGACCATAACCGGATGTTGGGTGATTTTTTTACTTTGTCCACCCCAGCCCAACACTGGCACCTCCACTTCATCACTCAGCAAGCAGCCTTTCTGTATTGACAGGAGCTGCACTATTCAGGGATATGGACATTCTCAGAGTAAGTAATCCCTGCCTCTGGCTCAAACTTCCTGTTGATATTTACCTTGCAAAGCATGTATAAAGAGTTTACAACAAAGATGGAAAATGCACAGACAGTCCACACAGATCTGTAAAGGTGATATTTTGAATTAACAGTGTTCAAATGAAGGATTTTGGCAAAAATCATTAACCTGCCTTTTCAATCTGCTGTGATGGAATTTCTGTAGGTAGAATCCTTACAGTGTGGAAGCAGACCATTCAGCCCACTGAATCCATAACGACCCTTCAAAGAGCATCTCACCCAGACTCATCCCCCTAACCTTTGTGGTGCTACATTTCCTGTAACTAATTCACCCAATCAGTACAGCCCTGGATAAAATGAGCAATTTAGCATGGTCACCCCAAATCTTTGGGCAGTGGGAAGAACTCAGAGCAGCCAGAGAGAGGTCACACGGGCACAGGGAGAATGTGTAAGCTCTACACAGACAGTCACCCAAGGCTGGAATCAAACTCAGGTCCCTAACACAATGAGACAGTAGTGCGAACCATTGAGCCAACATATACCAGCCTCTGTTTTAGTAGAAAATGAGATTTCATTGCAAAAGAGTAAAAATTCACCCAATGTAACAATTCTTGTCAATGCAACATATTTATTTGTATGGAACTAAAAATATAACAATGTAAATTGATAGCTTGCCAAAAGTTGTCTTGTGGTATGGTATGCTGTTCTTTGGTGACATATTCTTGCCATCATGTCTTTATTTTTTTCTCTCTCTCAGGGTTAATGGTTAGTAAACATAGTCTTTTAAACTCAGGAAAACCTTGTGATTGTCTACAAACAAAGTCTTAGAACAAATTAGTTAACTCCATTTTGAATTTGGGGAATGGCATGGCTAAAAAGAGCTGAAAACTTTGTTACAACCAACTGGGACAGCTGAGAAGACAGAAAATCTGTTCAATTCTTCAATTCTTAACATTGCACACTGGCATACATGAATAGAATGGAAGCCTTTATGATTAATGGCTGTCAGGGGATCATGTATAAGAGTCTGCATGGCAAAGCAAGGCAGTCCTTTTTGAACTTTTGCATTCATATTGCCACCGAGAGGTGATGGGGATTAATGTTTTAACGAACATAATGTCTACCACAACGTAATGCACATTGTAAGTGTGTGGTGATTGACTGATGTTGCTGATTCCTAGTGGTGGTGTCTTGAAGGAATGGGAATGGTTCAAACAATCTCAGGGCTGCAGAAACATTGACTGTATTGAGTAATGCTTTGCTAATTGTGGGTCTTGATTCTGGGAGACGTATATTTATGGCAATCTCCTTAGGAAATATATTGCCCCTTTCTGAGCTACAGAACTATAGGTTATCCTGGGCCCTGTCTGGAGGGTAAGAATTTCTGCAAACATGCTTTCATCTACTTGCTGTTTTTGTAGGCACTTTATGCTCCCCCCAAATTTAATTTCCTCCTTCAAGCCACACACCCTTCTGACTTGCAACTACATCACCATGTTTGCATTGTCCTGGGTCAAAGTCCCAGAATTCTCTTCTTAACAGTGCTACTAGTGTTCCTACACCTTATGGACTGCATCAGTTCAAGAAGGTAATTCCCCACCAGCTCATTGGGGCAATTAAGGATGGACAATACATGCAGGCTTAGCTAACCAAGGCCACATCTCATGAACAGCTACATGAAAAAATAAGCCAAAGCCACAACATGCCAGTCATGAAATATCTCTCAAGTCCTTACAGAATTTTAAACAAGAGCAGATTAAAGCAGCACTGGAAGTAACATGTATGAACAGATTAAGGAAGCAATGCTAATTGGCCTGAAAATGACTTTGCTGAGTGACAATATCAGTTTACTCATGTTTGCACATTTAGAGTCCTAGAGTCATAGAGATGTACAGTATGGAAACAGACCCTCATCCATGCTGACCAGATATCCCAACCCAATCTAGTCCCACCTGCCAGCACCTGGCCCATATCTCTCCAAACCCTTCCTATTGATATACCCATCCAGATGTCGTTATATGCTGAAATTGTACATTTCAATATTCCTTCTATATCCAGTAGCAGTGTTAAATAGCGTTCCACTTGAGAACTGGAACAGAAATCACCCTTTTCCTGTTTTTTTTGTTGCTTAACCACCCATCCTTAATTGCAAAAAGAAGTGGCAGTAAAAGATAAATAGTCTCCTATCTGTTGGCCACCTTGGTCTAGGGTACATGGAACAGGCAGGAGAATGGTATTCAGACAGCAGGCAGGATGGTCTGAGTAGTCTCTTTCTGCACTGTAATACATCCTTGATACTATGAATTTGGTCAGTAAAGAATACAAAGGATGTTAAGTGGATCAGACGAAATAATTGACAAAAGATAGAGAAAACATTTCTTTTAAAAATTGAGGATACAAAACTTATAGGTAAAATGAAGTGCATATGATCACAACTGCAAATTCCATTCAACAGTGCCTTGCTTTTATGCAAGATTACATCAACTCCAATTGGCATATGTAGATGATCAAGGAAGATAATACTGTGTATTTCACATGCTTATTAATGTTTTATAAAATTAAATCATATGATGACCATTTTGTTGACAGAAAACATCAGGAAGACAAATAGACAAAGGTGCCATTTTGTGAAATTGAGCTGAATAATTCACTCATGGAACGCCACTTAATGTTAGCTTCATCATGCTATGAACAAAAGATGTACATTAGCAATGGCATCTCAATTATTTTGCAGCCTTTACTCTCAGAGCTGGGATTTTCATGAGCTTATATTTGTAAGAGGCCACACTGATGAAGCAAAAGTATCTTTTAGAAGTTGACACATAATTATTTTTCTATTAAATTTCATTAAACAGGATTTAGTGTGTTTCAAAATGAGAGCATCCTTTCCAAAATCCAAAAGATCTTGGGTTGTTGCTTTTGCCTTCCAGGTTCTTACAACAGGAAACCTATTGTCTGTGCACACCATCCCATAACAGTTGGATGGGTTTTTGCATGGGAAGGGGATTAAAGGTTATGGGGATAACGCAGGTAGGAGGAGCTGAGACCATGGGAAGATCAGCCATGATCTTAATGAATGGCAGAGCAGGCTCAATGGGCTGAATAGCTTACTCCTGCTTCTATTGCTATGAAACTATGAAGAACAAAGGTAATGGCTTTTAGAGATGTCTTAGAGATGCTTCTAAACCACCAATAATACTTTGTTTGAATTGGGCAGAATCGATAATTAAATGGGAGGGAAGCACAGTGGTTAGCACTGCTGCTTCACAGTGCCAGGTTTAATTCCACACTATCTGTGTGGTGTTTGCACATTCTCCCTTTCTACATGGGTTTCCTTCGGGTGCTCTGGTTGCAATGTGCATGGCGGATTGGCCATGCTAAATTTCCCAGAGTAGTCAGGGATGTGCAGGCTGGGTGGATTAACCATGGGAAATGCAGGGTTACAGGGATAGGATGGGGGGAGGTGCTCTTTGAAGGGTCGCCATGGACTCGATGGGCTAAGTGGCCTGCTTCCATACCATAGTGATTCGATGATACGGAGAAGGAAAAATTGATTTAAAGTAACAGATTTAAGTACAGCTTCTTCCCCGCTGTTATCAGACTTAGGAACAGACCTCTCATATATTAGTTGTTCTTTCACTGCACTGTTGCTGTTGCTGTGATACTATATTCTGCATTCTGTCCTATTACCCTGATGTACGTCCGTAAGGTATGGTTTGTCTGGGTAGCATGCAAAACAATGTATTTTGCTACAACAATACTACTAATAATAAATCAATTCAAATTAAGGCAGATATTTACTCATGTGCATAAGACACAGCGAAGATAAGCTAAGATTTGATGGAGTAGCTGGTGGGAATACAAATTATAAAATTTGGTTCTTTGATATCTCTATGGCTAAGGAATAATGAAATCTGGAATACAAACAATCGATGAACCAATTCTTCATTCTGTTTGGTCTAAATTTAATCTGGTCAGCTGTTTATCTATCAAGGCTTTCATATGTGCTTTATGTGGTGGTAAACGTAGTTCTTTTGTGTGGTAATGTTAACTTTTACATCATAGTACTTGCAACCTGTCTGTGACCACATAAAACTTAGTGTTCCCATATGTGTCTCCTACTTCAGCAATGCTAGCAGACAGTTGTATAGTATTTGCTCTTAAAAATGGTGCATTAACAAAATAACATAAACTTGTAAGCCAGTGTGAAACTTTGAAGAAATACAAAGAAATGATTAAATTTAATTGGTTATTTTATTGTAGCACCATGAAAGCATATTTGTCTTTTCTTCTGACAATAAACTTGCATCCTGTGGCTCCAAAGGAACTTGCTCAGTTTAACCATTTCTGAGTTATTGTTTTAGGAAATAGCTCAATACATCATCCAATAAGAAAAGTTCCACAACCTATTGCTACCACATTCCTTTATTCTTTAACTAGTTACAGCAATATGCTGCAGCTTAGTTCTTATGTAATACTTGCTTACCTCATACTCAGGTGATCTTTTGGCCTATTTCCTGAAATGATCATTCAGGAAGGAAGGAAACTGAATGAATTGTAACCTAGTTTTGACCTAACTGAGAAATCAAAGTCTGTCATGATGCTTCAGTCACTGACTTATAAGGGACAATAAATTATTGCAATTTATATGGATAGGGAGAGGAATGTAGTCATTTTATGGTAGCATTGTAGTGATTGTTCTCCAAAATGCCTTTGTTCATGATCCTGGCAGTCGTATTGCAACTGTACCTTCTGGTGCCCTCCTGCTGACCCTATCAGTTAATACCCAAAACCAAAACCCTAAACCCTAACCCTAAACACTAAACCCTCAGCCCCTTCGCATGAAGCAAGTGAAAGAGCTCACTCTGTAAAGACTGATACTGCAAAATACCCAGCACTTCGTCATTTGCTCAATATGTGGGAGTGGAGACTGCTGGTTCTCAGGAAGCAATCCAATCCTACACTTATTTTCGTGTGTGTGTGTGTGTGTGTGTGTGTGTGTGTGTGTGTGGGGGGAGGGGGGTGCGGTGGGGGGGAGAAGGGGATGATGATGATATAGAGCCATAGAGATGTACAGCACGGAAACAGCACCTTTGATCCAACCCGTCCATGCCGACCAGATATCCCAACCCAATCTAGTCCCACTTGCCAGCACCCGACCCATATCCCTCCAAACCCTTCCTATTCATATACCCATCCAAATGCCAAGTCACATGCCATTTCAAGATCTAGAACACTTTGTTGACCTGGCCTTTATCAGTGAAGTCTGATTTTTCCTCAAGGGTCTTTTTCCTGACATGGATAGCACACTTTCTCCCTGTAGATGCATAACTCATTCCCTAAACATAATGAAGCAGCTATAAGCCAGAGACTCACTGGCAGAAAACTGTCAAGATTTTTCTTGCTTGAATCACTAAAATTATCCTCTTGTTATGCCATCCTGGTGATGGATGATGGAGTAGTAATGTCACTACTCCAGTGTGTAATCCAGTGGCCCCGGGTAATATTCTTGATTTGGTTCCAATTATTGCGATGTTTGTTGTGAAAACCCATCTGGTTCACTAATGTTCTTTTGAAGAAGACATCTGCCAAGTAATATGCATATCAAACAATTGCCAGACTATAACTATCTCCAACAAGAGAACCTAATCATCAGCCCTTGACATTAAATGTCATGATCATCACTGAATCCCTCACTGCCAACATCCTGGGATTTACTATTGACTGGAAACTGAACTGGACCATCCATAGAAATACTATAGCTACTGGATCAGGTCAGAGGCTGGGAATACTGTGGCAAGTAACTTGACATCTACAAGGCATAAGTCTGGAATGTGATGGAATACCTTCCACTTGCCGAGATAAATGTACTCCAACAACATTCAAGACGTTTGACACCATCCAGATCAAAGCAGTCCGCTTGACTGGAACCACATCCCTAATCATTCTTGATAGCATTGTGGATATACACATTCCTGAAGACCTGCAGTGATTCAAAAAGATAGCTCAGTGCAACCTACTGAAGGTAATTAGAGCTGAGCAATAAATGCTGGCCCAGCTAGTGATACATCCCATGATAAAATAATTGCAGAACCTACTGGAGCTGAGTGGAAACAACTCCAACCATGTGTGGCAAGTTTCACTAATGAGCCAGGCTGACTGGTCAATCATCAATGGTATCATCCATGTTTCCTGGTTGATGGATTGGATTACCACACAGTAGATACTTGTTCCAAACTAGATGAGATTAAAGGCTGAGGTGAGCCCATTTCACGTACTCACAGGAAGAAATTTACAAAGTGCTCTTAAGATAACGCCAGATTTAATACAAACGTTGAATTGAAAATAAACTGAATGGTTTGAATGGCAATAATTTTAGGCCACTGACAATGTTCAGATATTATAAACGCTAACAACATGGTTTAGTTAATCTATAGGGTTTCATTTTGCTCTTATTGCTCTGGCATAAAGGATTGCTGGGTACAATCATAAGGGAACAAAATCAGGCTGTCAAATATAATAAAGCCCATCCAATTTTCTTTTCATCGATTTGAATGAACAGAACATTCAAAGATGCTGGTTCCTCTCATGCAATCCTTTCAAAGCATATTCTCATCAAAATCATACTTTGGCATGTTACAGTGTATAACTAAATTGCACTTTAAGTTAATATTTTTTGTCTGTGCCATAATTTTACTGTCAGAGCAACAGTTGGATATAGCTGAGACATGCTACAAAGTCTCCCCTAATTAAGTGACGAGCGTTGATGGATGGTTGCACAACCAACTGCCAAGCTGCAGGCAATACCAAAGGTCCAGTAACTGTATCATGATGGATGTTCACCAGTGCCATGGGTCACTTTTCCAGTAGTCACAGTGAGCAGAGTACTTTCAGAAGTTGAGACTACTGTTGTTATGTGCATGGAGTTACATGCTGATATAGACCTGCCCCTGACATGAATACCAGGCACTACTCCTGGTGATGGCTCACTGAGTTTGCTAACCTGTGCAAATGAATTTGAATTTGACTTAGCTTTACTGTCACATGAGTATAGTGAAAAGTTTACAAATCACCACAGTGTGACTCCATCTTAGGTACAGATTCTTAAGAACAAATTCTTAGGGGAAAACAAATTAGAAAAAAAATAAAGAAATAAAAAGTACAGAATAACAATCTTTCCACCAGTCCACACCAGCAGCGAGCCTCCAGTAACAAAAAGAGAGACTTCCACTGCCCTCACCACCACCTGTGCTAAACCCATCAACATAAGAGTCGCCCCACTTTAGGTGCTATCTCTTCACCGCTGGGCCCAAGTCACTGATGTCACTGAACTCACACCTGGCCATAACTAGAGGTCCCCGCTCCAGGCCTACTGTAACCACAACCAGGAGCCCTTGGCTCCACTGCTGCCTCGATGACACCAGGAATTCACCCTTCAGGCAGACCATGCACAACCAGCTCCATTACATCCCCTCTCTGAACCTACTGCCACCAGGAGTCCCTTGCTCCGCTGCCAGGCCAGCCCACTCCCGGGCCACGAATCCCACTTCGGCTGCAGATGTCACCTTGCTGGTGTCGCCATCTTAAAGGTTCCACTACCATTGACCCTGCCATTCCCGATTCCTGGAGAAACTTTGGTGCTGCCAATCCCAAACACCAGGAAGGAGATCAGAGCAGTGAGCATTCGTGCGGTGATAATTTCCTGGAACTGTTTTCCAAGTGATTAGAAACTGGCCTTGAAGGAACATGAGAACATGTAACCTAAAGGGTTGTATTAAAAAGGCAAACATTCACAAGTGATACTTTTCTTTGACTATATTCTGCACAGGTCTCCAAGCGGCTGCCTTGTGTACAATACAATGTTAGATCGACAGCAGCAAATGTACTCCTGACTGCCAGACTCATTAACACAGTCCAAACTGCCTTATGGTCCTTCAACAAATAGATGTTATTGTTCCTATACTTTCCTCCACTATCTTCTCTTGTAGCTAAACACATTTCCAGATTGAATGAACAATGAATTAAAGTCTTTATTTTGTTCAGCACAGAAACGACAGTTTAAATGCAAATTTATACATATTCGTCATTACCAAAAATTTCATCACTGAGAACTCTGAAACTGCATAATGTAATCAGGGCCCTGGGTAGTGTTGCAGAACAGGGAGACCTAGAGGTTTAGGTACATAATTCTTTGAAACTTGTGTCACAGGTAGGCAGGGTGGTTAAAAAGATGTTTAGCACGCTTGCCTTCATTGTTCAGGCCTTTGAGAACAGGAGTTGGGAAGTCATGTTGAGATTGTGCAGGACATTGATGAGGCCTCTTCTGGAGTACTGTGTGCAGTTCTGATCACTCTGTTATAGGAAGGATATTATTAAGCAGGAAAGGATTCATAAAAACAATTACCAGAATATTGCCAAGAATGGAGGGTTGGAGTTATAACAATAGACTGGAAAGGCTGCAACTTTTTCAATGGAATGTAGAAGGTTGAGGGGTGATCTTAAAGAGATTCATAAAAACATGAGGAACATTGATAAAAGTGATTGATTGAGGTCTTTTCCCGAGATGGGGGAGGTGGTCAAAACTAGGAGCATATTTTTAAGGTGAGAGGGTGAAGATTTAAAAAGGATATGAAGGGGCAGATTTTTTACACAGAGAGTGGTTCATATGGTTCAGTGGAATGAACTGCCAGAGAAAATGGTGGATGCAGGTACAGTTACAACATTTAAAAGACATTTGGATATGTTCATGAATAAGAAATGTTTGAAAGGATATGAGCCAAATGCAGGCAGGTGGGAATAGTTTAGTTTGAGATTATGGTTGGCATGGACTGGTTGGACTGAAGCGTATATTTGTGCTATATTACTATATTAATTTAATATTGTTTATAAAAAGAAAGTTTAATTTTATGCAATTTTACTTCCAGTCCCAAAATATCTAAAAGCATTAAATCAGAGATTCAATTGATCTCCACTCTTTGGCACAATTGAGTTGTGAAATGTGAAAAAGAAGCGCTATAATTATAAACTCATTTTCTAAATTTGTTGCCCATTTTATATCTGATTGTCCAAGCCTCACCTCTCTGAAATAAGGTGCACCAATCAACCATTCCAAAATGCCAGTACCGCCAGTGATACTGACATTTCATTCCAAATGCTTGACAGCATAATTATGTTGGTACAACCTTACTGAATACACTTGGTTAGCAAACTAGGTAGCAGGATCCTCAGAAAGTTTTGTATTTATGCAAATCCAGCATACATATCAACAGCATATCTTGATTCAACATTAAAATTTATTGGCATGCATTGAAGAGCATAAACACGAGGGTGAAAAGAAGACCACATCATGTCAGTAGGTTTATGTAAAGATGGTGGAGAAAGGCTGTCTGGAGAATAAACACCACCATGGACCAGTTGTATTCAATGGCCTGTTTCTGTAGTGTAAATTCTATGTAAATCTAAGTAAACACCAAGCTGCAAACTTGGTTAACTAGTTCATCATTCAGCACACTATCACACAAGGCACTGAAGCAAATCATCTCAATCACAAACAGAAAACAACGACATTTAAATTAAATCACCACTCCTATTTTGACTAACCTATGCAAAATTTGTGTGCATGTGGTTAATTATCATAGACGGCACAGACCAGATGGGTAATAGTAATGCTTGATCTGATGACATCAGTGGGAGGTCCAGTCCATTTTCATACCCGGGCCTCATTGAAACAGAAAGGTGAGAGCTGCCAGCATCAATCACACTGCTTTACAGATTGCTCATTGTTTGGAAGGATAACAGATCTAGCAGGGCACAGACTAATGCTGTTGTGGTTCTGTTCGCCGAACTGGAAGTTTTTGCTGCAAACGTTTCGTTCCCTGGCTAGGGAACATCATCAGTGCTATTGGAGCCTCCTGTGAAGCGCTGCTTTGATGTTTCTTCCGGTATTTATAGTGGTTTGTTCTTGCCGCTTCCGGGTGTCAGTTTCAGCTGTAGTAGTTTGTATGTGGGGTCAAGGTTGATGTGTCTGTTGATGGATCTTCTTGCCGTTTCCGGGTGTCAGTTTCAGCTGTAGTGGTTTGTATATGGAGTCCAGGTCTATGTGTCTGTTAATGGAGTTTGTGGCTACATCAGCTAGCCACAAAACGACACGACCAGCTATCCCTAGTAGCCATACACTCAGACAACCAGGAACATGAATTTGACTGGGAAAACACTACCATCATAGGACAAGCCAGACAGAGAACAGCCAGGGAATTCCTAGAGGCATGGCATTCATCCACAAACTCCATTAACAGACACATAGACCTGGACTCCATATACAAACCACTACAGCTGAAACTGACACCCGGAAACGGCAAGAAGATCCATCAACAGACACATCAACCTGGACCCCACATACAAACTACTACAGCTGAAACTGACACCCGGAAGCGGCAAGAACAAACCACTATAAATACCGGAAGAAACATCAAAGCAGCGCTTCACAGGAGGCTCCAATAGCACTGATGATATTCCCTAGCCAGGGAACGAAACGTTTGCAGCAAAAACTTCCAGCTCGGCGAACAGAACCACAACAACGGACACCCGAGCTACAAATCTTCAACCAGACTTTAAACAGACTAATGCGTCTTACAGAAAAGGCTCTATATGAAACTTGCATTGGATGATTAAAGATCCAAAGATGTGCAGGTTAGATGAACTGGCCATGCTAAATTGGTCCGTGGTGTCCAGGGATGTGCAGGCTAGGTGGGTTGACCATGGGAAATGCAGGATTACAGGGACAGGGTAGCGGGGTGGGTCTGGGTGGGATGCTCTTCCAAGGGGTTGGTGTGGACTCAATGGGCAGAATGCTCTGCTTCCACATTGTAGAGATTCCGTGATTCTATGATTCAAAGCTGCAAGAAATTACAAAGCACAATTTACATTTTTCCACTCACCATCATCACATTTCCGGAATAAATCTGGGTGGTATGTGAATAAAAACGCAACAAATTGTGAATTCACTTTTGAAGATTAATTTGTTCCATCTTTCAGGTGAAATTCAATTTTTGTGTCCAATCATGCTGTCAGAGACAGGTTGGGACCTGGACTGTGAATCCTTTACGTGTAGAGCCAATGGCAGTGAATCTGAAGAGGTGGGCCATGTTTTTGTCCTAGTCCCAAAAAAGGGGAAAATGGAAAATGGAAAATTGTCCTTTGCCCACAGAATGACTATTTTAATGAATGTCCCAAGATGCCACTCAATATTGAGTAGGAAGAACACTATTTTTAAAAAAACTGAAAGAATTGTAGATGTTGTAAATCAGAAACAAAACATGAAACTGCTGGAAAAGCTCAGCAGGTCTGGCAGCAGGAGAGAAATCAATGTTAATGTTTCAGGTCCAGTGACCCTTCTTCAGAACTGGAAGAATGCTAAAACCTACTGACAAGAGGTCACCAAGCTTCCTAATATACCATTTCCTAATATGCAACTGTCCTGATCTCTCACCTTAAGGTTATAGTTGGCACATACTGACACAAACCAGGATTGAGCTGGATTTACTGATGGTGTGTTGTCTGATTTAATCCAAATGTGTCTATTGGAAAAGGTTGTCATTCGCTGTTCAGCTGGAAGACAGGCTCACCAATACAACCATTAATCCCTGGTTAATGCAGCAGTCTATGTCTACATCATGCAGAACCTGGACAACACTCAGGTGGGTCTATTAAGCAGCAAACAATGGACATATATACATGATCCAGGAAATTACCATGATTCTTAGAAGCTTGTAAATACCTATGCTTGATAGTCAAATGCATCATATTGACAAATTCCTCTCTATCAATACCATGGGTGGTGCACAACTGACCAATAGCTTAACCAGCCTAGTCACTAAAAACTGTGACTACAAGAGCAGGCAGAGACTAGACATTCAGCAGCAATTAAGTCACTTCTTGACTCCAGAAGTCTGTCTTCCACTTACAATGTGCAAGTTGTGAGTTTACTTTCCTGAATGCGCACTGCTCCAACAACACTCAAGACACTCAACATACAGGACAAAGCAACCTTTTTGACTGGCATTGCATGGAACACCTTAAACATTTATATCCTCCATTAACACAGCTCAGTACCTGCAAGTGTGTACAATTTACTACTGCAGAAAGTCATTGTGACCAAAGCATTGTGCTTTCAAGATATAGCTCTTGCCATAGATATGGCTGAAGGGATCAAGAGAAATGTGGGGAGGCTGGGTTTAGGAAATTGAGCTTAATAGTCATCATGTTCCATGTTGAATGGTGGAGCAAACTAAAGGGGCTTCCTAGTCTGCTCCTGCTATTATCTTCTATGTTTCTATGTACAAGTTGCACTTGCCAGAGTTTTTGTGAAAGTATCTTATAGACCTGAAAGCTTTCCCACCTAGAAATTCAAAAGCAGTGAATATATATATGAATGCAGTTAATTGAAAAAACCATCTCTAAGGCACACAAGAAACTGACTGGAAAATAAGTAGCTATTTCTTCATTGGCACTGATCTGACATTCTCAAACTCACTTTCTAACAGCATTTATTACTTACACTGCAGTGGGTCAGTGAGGCAGCTCCCCCTCACCACCTTAAGGGGCTGGTCTTATCACCAACGCGGACATCTCATGAACGGAAAAAACATTCCGTGGGTTGCAGTTAGTACACATCAGCATGGAACTTCCAGTCAAATTGAAATTGCATAGTCAGTTTATAATGACTGAGTGAACACTGCACACCATGATTTCACTGATATTGGTAATGCATAAATTTGCAAAACAAAGATTACTGTATTCAAGCCCCAGAGCCTGCCTTTCGAGCTTGCCTGTCTAATCTGGTGCTGCTTTGATCTGCAACATCTGTATTTTCAGCATGGAGAGTGCAATGCTGCTGGCTGTCCAGCAAAGCCACGCAAGACTTCGGCATTTGCATTGATGTATAGATATGTGTCCTGTATGTGCAGCATGTGTACTTGGCAAGGATGTGTATAAGGTATTTTCCTCGAGGAGTGGCAGATGGAGTTTAATTCAGATAAATGTGAGATTCTGCATTTTGGAAAGGCAATTCAGGGAAGGACTTATCGATTTAATGGTTAAGTCCTGAGGAGTATTGCTGAACAAAAAGACCTTGGAGTGCAGGTACATAGTTCTTTGAAAGTGGAGTCGCAGGTAGATAGGTTAGTGAAGGTGTTTGATATGCTTTCCTTTCTGATCATTGCATTGAATACAGGAGTTGGGAGATCATATTGCGGCTGTACAGGACATCGGTTAGGCCACTTTTGCAATACTGCATGCAATTTTGGTCTCCCTGCTATTGGAAGGATGTTGTGGAACTTGAAAGGATTCAGAAAAGATTTACAAGGATGTTGCCATGATTGGAGGGTTTGAGCTATAGGGAGAGGCTGAATAGGCTGTTTTCTCTGGAGCTTTGGAGGCTGAGGGGTGACCTTACAGAGGTTTATAAAATCATGGGGGGCATGGATAGGGTAAATAGACAAGATTTTTTCCTGGGATGGAGGTGTTCAAAACTAGAGGGCATAGGTTTAAAGTGAAAGGGGAAAGATTTAAAAGAAACATATTTTTCATTCAGGGGGTGGTGCATGCATGGAATGAGCTGCCAGAGGACGTGGTTGAGGCTAGTACAATTACAACATTTAAAAAGCATCTTATATAGGATGGGTATATGAATTGGAAGAGTTTGGAGGGATATGAGCCAAATGCTGGCAAAAGAGACTCGATTTATCTAGGATGGTTGGTCAGCATGGATGTGTTGGACCGAAGAGTCTGTTTCCATGCTGTACATCTCGATGACTAAATGTTTTATAATTATTAGTTTGCTGTTGTGACAAGTCTTTGTATAGTTTTATAGAATGTGACTCTATTTAAAGTGTCTTATCGCTCCAAAACTAACTAAGGATTTTTTTATGATTGGTTGGTGAGCAGTGATGGGGAAAAGCATCAGATTGTAGTTTTTTTTAGTAGAACCCAACAAAGGCAGGATGAGTTACTTCTCAAAGACAATGAACTTCCCAGTAAGCAACCGCATTGTTGGTGTAACTGGGATAGAGTCACTATAACAAACACAACAATGGGAGTGAGTTATAATTCAGAACAATTAATTCAGGTCTGCAGCTCCCGTTACACACACCTCCAGTCCTGAAGAAGGGTTTTACACCCGAAATGTTGACTTCTCCACCTGCCGTGCTGTTTGGCTTGCTGTGTTCTTCCAACCTCCTGCTTGTCTACCTTGGATTCTAGCAACTGCAGGGTTTTTTTTGTCTCTAACCAGATTTTTCAATGGCAGTTTCCTGGAGCTTTGTCCCATTAGGAGTGGAGCTGGCATTCCAACATCAGAAAGTCCATCTGAGTAGAATCGTCAAGCACCCTGCGATAAGCTCACTGCAGCCAGACCAGCAGCATGACTGTCAGTAATGTTATATGGTAGAACCTCACCACAGTCGGCTTGGGGATAGGTACATCAGGTCAATTTGTTACCACTTTTTAACTTAGAATCTGCAGGCCCGCACTGGCCTAGTGTGAGAGAGGAAAAAAATCCCTGTCGTTGTCTTAAACAAGATGTAATTTTTTTCAGAACCAGATTTCTGAGGAAGGGTCACTGAACCCAAAATGTTAAGTCTAATTTCTCTTCACAGAACCTGCCAGACCTGCTGAGCTTTTCCAGCGACTTCTGTTTTTCTTTCTAGCTTTATTTCCACCACCCTTTCAGTAATTTTTTTGCATGGTTACCTGATAGCAATGAGATACATCAACATGATAAACACAATCTGAGCAACAAGGACAAAGACTCAGAGGGGAAGTCTTCTAAAAGCAGACCTTTCTCCTACCCAGGTCCATTTAACCTGATCGCGTTGGTTAGTGTTTTGTGTGGAATTAACCATAAGCAGGGAAATGGAGTTAAAGAATCGACGTTTCGGGCATAAGCCCTTCTTCAGGGCTCATGCCCGAAACGTTGATTTTCCTGCTCCTTGGATGCTGCCTGACCTGCTGCGCTTTTCCAGCAACACATTTTCAGCTCTGATCTCCAGCATCTGCAGTCCTCACTTTCTCCTAAATGGAGTTAGACCACAGATCTTTCATGGTCTCATTGAATGGTGGAATAGGCTCAAGAAACTGAATGGCTTAGAATCATAGAGTCCCTACAGTGTAGAAAGCAGTCATGGAACCATGGAGTCTGCACCAACCCTCCAAAGAAGAGCCCCACCCAGACAAAACCATCTACCCTATCCTTTTAACTCTGCATTTCCCATGGCCAATCCACCTAACCTGCACATCTTTGGACTGTGGGAGGAACCAGAGCACCCAGAGGAAACCCCATAGACTTGGGGAGAAAGTGCAAACTCTGCATAGACAGTAACCCGAGGCTGGAATTGAACCCTGATCCCTGGTCCTACAAAGACAACGAAACCTACTCCTGTTCTTCTGTTCCAGTGTTTCCAACCTCTTTATTTACTTATACAAGAAATACTGTCCAGGATCTGTCTTCAAAGGATTGTAGAAACAACTACTGCATTCGCAAAATCATCAATCTCCATGAATTGTTTGTAACTTCTGCTGAGCACTGCTATTTAATGACTGCAGCTAAACGAAGGGTCACATACTGATTGTGGCTTAGAGCTTTGGCTGTGAAGTAATAGCCACACAATTTCCAGGCTCCGACGCAGTGGGGTGGCCTGTGCAGAGTCAGAAAAGCTGTAATCCAAACCCCCCCCCCCAACTGGGGCTCATTGCCTTCCTAGCCTGCTGATTGCCTGTCAAGGGAGTAAGCTGTGACCCCTGGGATAGAAAGAGCTTTCCTCTCTATGACACACAAAGTCCATGAAGAAATTTTCAAAAGACTTCATGACCCATAGTCAGAGAAGGAAAAAAGAGGGCAAAAAAGGAAGGGGTAGCCAAAAAAATTGACTTAACCAAGAAAAGTTCAACAATAAGTTGTAAAGAGTTCATTAAAATTCTGAAACACTATTTTCACCCACATATTTAAGGGGGTGATACTGTGTTAACCCTGTGTATTGGAATATTGGATATTTAGTGGTTAAATTTCTTATTGACCCAGAAGTCTTCTAAATTCCAGAGACATGAGGAGAGATTCTCAACCTGCTCAGAGCAGGAAGCCAAGAAATGTCTCCTGAACTCAAGAGTTTTCAGTAATGTGGATGTTTGTGGCTTTTTAGTACAAAGTTAAAAATCACACAACACCAGGTTAAGGTCCAACAGGTCTATTTGGAAGCACTAGCTTTCAGAGCACTGCTCCATCAGGTAGCTGTGAGTACAGCTTTTTTAGTACAGCCACCTCAGTTGCAAATTATTTCAGGGCTTTCCGCATAACTAATCATCGTAATACACATGTGAACTCAACTATCTGACAGGATCCTATGAGGATGAGACTTGGAGAATTGTAGAGATCTTCAGGCAAATGTAGACCTTGTAGTTATGGAGACACAACATGTCAAACAGTCAATGTGCTTCTGTGCTGACCACCAGGAAATGACAGTGATGCTTTGCAGGACTTACAGGGGAGGAAGAAACCTGTCCACAGAAAACACAAAGGTGCACTTACAAACCACTGAGGAGGTCAGTACTGGGAGTGTCAAGACTGGAAATTGTGCCAGAAGAGTTTTAATGATTTAATCAGGATCGGGAAAGTGAGTGGAATGGCATATTCAAGTGTATCCTAGACAATAGACAATAGGTGCAGGAGTAGGCCATTCTGCCCTTCGAGCTTGCACCACCATTCAATATGATCATGGCTGATCATCCTTAATCAGTATCCTGTACCTGCCTTATCTCCATAACCCTTGATTCCACTATCTTTGAGAGCTCTATCCAACTCTTTCTTAAATGAATCCAGAAACTGGACCTCCACTGCCCTCTGGGGCAGAGCATTCCACACAACCACCACTCTCTTGGTGAAGAAGCTTCTCCTCATCTCTGTCCTAAACGGTCTACCCTGTATGTTTAAGCTGTGTCCTCTGGTTCAGCACTCACCCATCAGCAGAAACATGTTTCCTGCCTCCAGAGTGTCCAATCCTTTAATAATCTTATATATCTCAATCAGATCCCCTCTCAGTCTTCTAAACTCAAGGGTATGTACAAGCCCAGTCGCTCCAGTCTTTCAGTGTAAGGTAAGCCCGCCATTCCAGGAATTGACCTCGTGAACCTACGCTGCACTCCCTCAATAACCAGAATGTCTTTCCTCAAATTTGGAGACCAGAACTGCACACAGTACTCCAGGTGTGGTCTCACCAGGGCCCTGTACAGCTGCAGAAGAACCTCTTTGCTTCTATACTCAATCCCTCTTGTTATGAAGGCCAGCATGCTATTAGCTTTCTTCACTAGCTGCTGTACCTGCATGCTTACCTTCATTGACTGGTGTACAAGAACACCTAGATCTCTTTGTACTGCCCCTTTACCTGAATTTATTCCATTTAGGTCATAATCTGCCTTCCTGTTCTTGCCACCAAAGTGGACAACCATACATATATCCACATTAAACTGCATCTGCCGTGCATCTGACCACTCACCTAATCTGTCCATATCACCCTATAATCTCCTAACATCCTCCTCACATTTTACCCTGCCACCCAACTTAGTATCATCAGCAAATTTGCTAATGTTATTGTTAATACCATCTTCTATATCATTAATATATATTGTAAAAAGCTGCGGTCCCAGCACTGATCCCTGCGGTACCCCACTGGTCACTGCCTGCCATTCTGAAATGGAGCTGTTTATCACTACTCTTTGTTTCTTATCAGCCAACCAACTTTCAATCCAAGTTAGTACTTTGCCCCCAATACCATGCGCCCTAATTTTGCTCACTAACCTTCTATGTGGGACTTTATCAAATGCTTTCTGAAAGTCCAGGCACACTACATCAACTGGATCTCCCTTGTCCATTTTCAGAGTTACATCCTCAAAAAATTCCAGAAAATTAGTCAAACATGATTTCCCCTTCATAAATCTATGCTGACTCTGTCCTATCCTGTTACAACTATCCTGTCGTAATATCATCCTTTATAATAGACTCCAGCATCTTTCCCACCACTGAGGTCAGACTAGCTGGTCTATAATTTCCTGCTTTCACTCTTCCACCTTTCTTAAAACGTGGTATAACATTAGCCACCCTCCAATCCGCAGGAACTGATCCCGAATCTATCGAACTCTGGAAAATAATCACCAATGCATCCAAGATTTCTCGAGCTACTTCCTTCAGTACCCTGGGATGTAGACCATCAGGCTCCGGAGACTTATCAATCTTCAGACCTAACAGTCTCTCCAACACCAATTCCTGGCAAACATAAATTCCCTTAAGTTCAGGTCCTTCAGCCACTGTTACCTCAGGAAGATTGCTTGTGTCTTCCCCAGTGAACACAGATCTGAAATAGCAATTCAATTCTTCTGCCATTTCTTTGTTCCCTGTAATATATTCCCCTGTTTCTGTCTTCAAGGGCCCAATTTTAGTCTTAACCATTTTTTTTTTGCCTTTCACATACCTAAAAAAGCTTTTACTATCCTCCTTTATATTTTTGGCCAGTTTACCTTCGTAACTCATTTTTTCTCTGCGTATTTCTTTCTTAGTAGTCCTCTGTTGTTCTTTAAAAGCTTCCCAGTCCTCCGTTTTCACACTTATCTTTGCTATGTTATACTTTTTCTCTTTTTACTTTATATGTTTCTTAACTTCCCTCGTCAGCCATGGCCACCCATGCCTCCTCCTGGGATCTTTCTTTCTTTTTGCAATGAACTGATCCTGCATCTTCTGTATTATACACAGAAATATTTGCCATTGTTCCTCCACTGTCATCCCTGCTAAGGTATTGCACCATTGAACTTTGGCCAGCTCTTCCCTCATAGCTCCATAGTTCCCTTTATTCAACAGAAATATTGTCACTTCTGATTGTAGTTGAAAATGTGTTGCTGGTTAAAGCACAGCAAGTCAGGCAGCATCCAAGGAATAGGAAATTCGACGTTTCGGGCATAAGCCCTTCATGCTGCCTGACTTGCTGTGCTTTAACCAGCAACACATTTTCAACTGCGATCTCCAGCATCTGCAGACCTCACTTTTTACACTTCTGATTGTACCCTCTCCCTCTCAAATTGCAGATTGAAGCTTATTGTATTATGGTCACTATTTCCCAATGGCTCCTTCACTTCGAGGTACCTGACCAATTCTGGTTCGTTGCACCGTACAGAACCAGAATTGCCTTCTCCCTGGTAGGCTCCAGCACCAGCTATTCTAAGAATCCATCTCAGAGGCACTCCACAAAGTCTCTTTCTTGAGGTCCAATACCATCCTGATTCTCCCAGTCTACCTGTATGTTGAAATCCCCCATAACAACTGTAGTAACATCTTTGCGACAGGCCAATTTCAGCTCCTGATTCAACTTACATCTGACATCTAGACTACTGTTTGGGGGCCTGTAGATAACTCACAAGAGGGTCTTTTTACCCTTAGAATTTCTCAGCTAACCCTACTGCGAATCCTCTTGCAAGGATGCCTGCCTTGAAGAATTTTTCCTCCTCTCTCTACAAGAATCTCAGGGAGTCCCTCTCCCACTGCAACTCCCAGGTCATTTCCTCTTCCCTGAAGCTCTTCAACCATGTCGCGCCTTCATCTCCTCCCCCACTCACCCATTGTACTTTATGCTACTCTCTCCCCACCCCCACCCTCTCTCCACGCTTTCAGGCTCACTGCCTTTATTCCTGATGAAGGGCTTTTGCCCCAAATGTCGATTTCGCTGCTCATTGGATGCTGCCTGAACTGCTGTGCTCTTCCAGCACCACTGATCCAGAATCAGCTCTATCCACACTGACTCTACACCTCCTGATTCTAGGCCCCCCACGCAAGGGACTGAATATCATCCCTTACCAACATGGCCACACACCCCCCTCCCCCCCCCCGCCATCACTCTGTCCTTACAATAGCACGTGTAGCCTTGAATATTCATTTCCCAGGCCCTGTCCACTTGAAGCCACATCTCAGTTATCCCCACAATATCGTATCTGCCAATTTCCAAAAGAGCCTCAAGTTCACCCATCTTATTTCTAATGCTTCGTGCGTTCATGTATATTATTCTTAATTTGTTACTGCCCTCACCCTTCCCATCAAATCCTATTTTATTCAGCCTTTTAGCATGATCCCGTTTTGAGTTTTCTGCCTCATTGATGCAGTTGTCTTTCTTGGCTTCCCTTGTTCTAACTTTCCCTTCAATTTCCTTCTTAAACATCCAGTTTATCCCCTCCCCCTGCCCCCCGCTACTTAGTTTAAATGTAGCTGTGTTACAGTAGCAAACCTGCCTGCCAGAATGCTGGTCCCTAACCTATTAAGGTGCAAACCGTCTCTCTTGTAGAATTTATGCTTACCACAAAACATACCCCAGTGATCCAAGAATTTAAATCCTTGCTTCCTGCGCCAGTTCCCCAGCCACACGTTCAAGTCCATTATCTCCCTGTTTCTGGCCTCACCAGCCCGAGGAACTGGAAGCAAACCGGAGATAACCACCTTGGATGTCCTACTTTTCAGCCTTCTTCCTAGTTCTCTGAAGTCCCACTGTAGTATGTTCCTCCTCTTCTTCCCGACATCATTTGCGCCGACATGTACCATCACCTCTGGCTCTTCACCTTCGTCCTTGAGGATTTCCTGCACTCTGTCTGTGATGTCTTTCACCCCGGTACCAGGAAAGCAACACACCATCCTTAAATCCCGTCTGCTGCCACAGAAACCCCATTCAGTTCCTCTCACTATGGAGTCCCCAATTACCGCGGCTCTGTGCGATGTCCGACTCTTCCGCTCTGCCTCCACGCCAACTTTTGATTGACAGGCCTGGCTACCTCGCGGACTGGCAGTGTCATCTGTCTCTACTGTTTCCAAAAGATTCAACTTGTTCCTGACAGGTACTTCCCCCAGGGTCTCTTACACCTGTCTCCTCTCTGCCTTCCTCATCGTCTGCTCTCTTCTGCTCTTGTCTGGTATGGTTGGTGTAATAACCTCACTGAAGGTCTTGTCCAGAAAGATCTCATTCTCTCGGATGAGCCTAAGGTCCTCGAGTTCTCTCATCAGCGCTGCAATATGCTCTGTCAGTAGCTGAACGTGCAAACACTTTCCACACATATACGAGCAGGACACACCAGAGTCGTTGACCTCCCACATCAAGCATGTAGCACACTGAACCAGCTGGGCAGTCACGTCTTCACTCTCTTCAACTGTGGCGTAATCACTTCACTCAACCTCCTTGTCAAAGACTCCTGAGCTAAAACCCCACACTTCAATCCACAGGAACATCCTTGGACCCTCTTTTTGGGGCAAGTCTGTGGACTTTTAATTTAGGTTAGAGGAGGAGGGAGGCCCTACTTTGTAGGACTTGGGGTCTAGATCACACCCACTCAGCTCACCCTAACCACGCACTTCCATAAACCTTCTGCCCAAGACTATTCCTAAACATCATTCTTTGTATGAAGGTGATTTGTGGAGGTACCTAACCCTCTCTGTCTAGGCACTGATGCACATCTCCATCTCTCCATCACCGATATGCAACCTATGAGTTTGTAATGTGTTAAGAGGGTGGAAAGACATGAGTCATAAAGGTTTTACAGCATGGAGAGAGGCCCTTCAGCCCATTGAGTCTGTGCTGGTTTTGCTCTGGTCCTTGCCTAGTAGCCATGCTTGCTATGACATTTTAATTGTTCTTCTCCTTAGTTCTTAAATGTATTGAGGCTTCCATCTTTTCAAGCAGTGAGTTCTAGATACCCTTAATCATTTTTCAGAAAACAATTACCTCAATCCTCTTACAAACTCTCTGAAAGTGCCCAGGGAAGTCGATAGGTAGTAAAGAAGGCATATGGCATGCTTGCCTGTTTTAGTTAGGGAACTGAGTACAAGAGTCAGGATGTCATGTTGCAGTTTTCTAAGACTTCGGTTCGGCGACACTTATAGTTTTGCATTCAATTCTGGTTGCCATATTACAGGAAAGATGTGGAGGCTTTGGAGAGGGTGTAGAATAGGTTTACCAGGATGCTGCCTGGATTAAAGGGTATGAGCTATAAGGAGAGCCTAGAAAACTTGGTTTGTTTTCTTTTGAGCAGTGGAGGCTGAGGGAAGACTTGATAGAAATCTATCAAATCATGAGATGCATAGATAGGGTTGACAATCAGAATCTTTTTTCCAGGGTTGAAAAGTTTAATACTAAAAGCCATGCATTTAATGTGAGAGGAAGAAATTTCAAAGGAGATGTAATAGGCAAATTTTTTTACACAGAGAATAATAGGAGTCCCTTATTCTTAGGGACTTTTAGATAAACACGTGGAAATGCAAGGAATGAAGGGATATGGACCAAGGACATGCAGAAGGGATTAGTTTAGTTTAGCATCCTGTTAGGCACAACATCGTGGGCCAAAGGGCCCATTCCTGTCCTGTATTGTCCTATGTTCTAACACAGCATCCTTCCAGTTATCTGCATTTTGACAACTGCAGAAGAGTAGATACTAGAGACAGAATGAATCACAGCACGCTTGGCCATTGGAGATGGGGAGATATAGCACTCCCAGGCACCTGATGCCAGAATAAAACATCTCGCAATAACATGGTATTCAACATTCAGTCTTATTGAGTTGATGTTAGCAGACACTGGAAGTGATAATTGCAATGATTACTCGGGACCCTTTTATGTTATCTGTTCTAATTTGTCTTTCATCTCCAAAGAACCCTTCAAACATCATTCACTAATATTCTGCACAATCAGAATTTTACTTTGAACAGGATTGGTTAAAATCAAGCGTACGGTGCTGGAAAAGCACAGCTGGTCAAGCAGCATCCTTGGAAGAGGAGAATCGACATTTCAGGCATAAGCCCTTCATTCCTGATGATGGGCTTATGCCCAAAACATTGATTTTTCTGCTCATCAGATGCTGACCTGCTGTGCTTTTCCAGCATCACACTCTTAATTCTGATCTCCAGCATCTGCAGTTCTCACTTTCTCTCCAGGACTGGTGAAAACCTAATCTTAGCCATTCAACACCTCACTGAAGTACAGCAGCGAAGCAGGAGGTGAGAGTTTCTATGAGAGACAAGATGCAAAAAGGGACATGGATGAGGGATCTCTGCTCAATATATTTCCATTTGGAACCTATACCATCCTCTTCCACTCATTCAGGCTTACATAGATTCTACCAGTCCGAATGGTTGAATTTTACTTGGTCAGAAGTCACATGACACCAGACAATAGTCCAACAGATTTATTTGAAATCATGAGCTTCCAAAGCGCTGTTCCTTTATCAGCTTGCACAGTGAAGGTTGGGTGGTAATTGATGAGTCTGTCATGGCTTCCAAAACCGGAATGGGATCATCGAAAACCATTTGAGCATTCCAAACAATGATTGAAGCAGCCTGAAGCCACAAAGGTAGCAACACAGCAGTCAAAATAAAAACAGAAGAATACAGAATTACAAACAAAAACATAAATGACTGGAAAATCTCAACAGGTTAAGGAGAATCTGTGAAGAGAAAGAAAAGTGAATGTTTCGAGTTCAGTGACCCTTGGGTTCTGACAAAGTTCTGAAGTTCTTCACCATTGATGGTCGTGCATTCAGTTGCTCAGGCCTTAAGGTCTAGATATCACAACTAAACCTCGCTGCCTTCTATCCCTCTTTCCTCTTTTGAAATACCCACTAAAACCTACTTGCTTAGTGAAGACATGTTCATCTTGGATGCCTGGGTGTCATCCTTGTCATAAAATTCTTCAGTGGAGCAACAAGAGACATTTTATTCTTTCTGTAACAATACAACTTATTGTTTTGAATTCAATGCTTTTATGCCCAAGATTATAAAAGATTCATCAAATATCACACTATGGGTGGTTTCTATTTTTGCTTCTCATTGTTAACACCAAGTCCTCCCAGATGATTTGCAGCAGTGCCCCATAAAAGACAAAGCTCTGTTGTACAAAACTCTATTGTAGTTATCTGATGAAGGAGCAGCGCTCTGAGGGTTAGTGCTTCCAAATAAACCTGTTGGACTGTAACCTGGTGTTGTGTGATTTTTAACTTTGTACACCCCAGTCCAATACCGGCATCTCCAAATCATTCCTTTATGTGAATTCCTTCACCATAACTTTGACTTATTCCCTTGCTCTCCTTACAAAGGCGAACCCCTGATTTGTCATTATCTGATGGAAAGCAAGACTGAAAACCATGTGCCAGCAAAGAGGCTGGCAAACAGGTCATGCCCTAAGAGATAGTGAAAGTAGAGACAAGGTAGCAGAAAAAGATCTGTATGGACTGGGGAAGGGCAGTATTATCAACACATCCAAATATTTCCACCTGCTTTTGTTTTTGAGGTAATTGTCATTGAGCATTGCTAAACAAGTCCATCTGCGCTGCACAGCATGGGAGGTGTGAAGAAGGAACAGCTAGTTACTCAACTTGTCACTTGGCTCTTCCAGATACACAACTTTCAACATTGCCAGGCGCACAAAAAAGGACAAAAGTTAACCCATTTCCACAAAGTGGCTATGAAATACAAAAACCGAAAGAACTGCAGATGCGTAAATCAGAAACAAAAACAGAAGTTGCTGGAATAGCTCAGCAGGTCTGACAACATCTGTGAAGAGAAATCAAAGGTAACATTTCAGGTCCAGTGACCCTTCCTCAGGACTGATGGTAGCTGGGAAAATGTCGGTTTATATGCATTCGCTGCTCGCAAGGTGGTCTCCTCCACACTGGAGAAACGAAGCATAGACTGCGTGACATCTACAATCTGCCCACAAAAAAATACCCTGAGCTCCCAGTTGCCTGTCACTTCAGCATTCACCTTGTTCCCTTGCCAACAACTCTGCCTCACGCTTGCTGCAGTTCTCCAGCTAAGCTCAGCGCAAGCTGGAAGAATGGCACCTCATTTTCCACTTGGGGACCCTACAGCCTTCAGGATTCAGTATTGATATCAATAATGTTAGGGCCTGAACTCCTCCATATCCTAGTCCCCTACCCCACAGGGCCTCTTTTTATCACATAGTCTGCCATTACACACAACCCATTGTTAGCCACTAACTGTCTGCATTAAAAGCTATTCACCCTCCCAGCCAGATTGACATCCACTTCTTTGTGTGTCCAACTGTTCTTCTCTCTCTTTGGACTCTATCCACACATCAGTTACTCCTTACCCCCTCCACCGCACACCCCCACCCACCCCCCACCCAACCCTATCTTCTGCATATAAACCAACATTTTCCTCGCTACCATCAATTCTGAAGAAGTGTCACCGGACCCGAAACATTAACGCTGATTTCTCTTCAGAGATGCTGCCAGACCTGCTGAGCTTTTCCAGTAGGTTGTGAAATATACTTTGATTGACACACTGTATTGATTTTAATTCCCCAACTACTGGACCTTACTGCAAGTCATATACCATTAGAAAGTGAGGACAGCAGAGGCTGGAGATCAGAGTCGAGAGTCAGGTGCTGGAAAAGCACAGCAGGTCAGGCAGTATCTGAGGAGCAGGAAAATTGCACTTCAGGCATTAGTCCTTCATCAGGAATAAGCCCTCATTCCTGATGTAGGGCTTATACCTGAAACATCAATTCTCCTGCTCCTCGGATGCTGCCTGACCTGCTGTGCTTTTCCAGCACCTGACTCTCGACCCCAAGTCCAATACCATGTTCACTTTCTGAGTTTTTTTCCATGCTGATATCCATTTCCTTTGAATATCCAATATTGCTGCATAATCTTTGAACATAGCATACAGGTCCCGTGTTCTTACTGGAATACTGAGCTGTGTGTAACCCTGCATTGTTGCCATTTTATTTTGTTAAAAAAAATTAAAACTGGAAGGTGCAGGATTACATTCACAGTTCTTGCCTGCAGCAGTGTCAGTAACTACAAGCTTTCTGACCACGTGAGTAACTAAAGATTTCTGTGAAAAAAAAACAATTTGCATTGAATTGAGCAATGGCTGGGAAATGACAGTGCTTCAATGCAACAAAGCCTTTTAAATGTTGGCTGCATGTTCAGGAAAATCATGTTGCCTTGTCAGAAAAAAAACATCTAAGTGGCATTGTACCGTAACGTCTATGGTTCAAATGTAACTTATACAGATCCATTTCTTTTATTTAATGCTTATTCAAGCTGCTTTCTTTTTACATATTAGCAAACTGTTAAATGTAATATAGTACAGGTTAAATTGGTAGTTTGATCTGTGTATAAATGCTTAATTTACATTACATTAATTTCTATGTGCTATTCAACTTTCAATCAACTATGTATAAGCAAATATTTAATGACAGTTTGATGAGTTCATGACTTCTAGCTGCTGGCTAGGTTATGATACCTTTGGAGTATTTTGACAGAAATATGTTTGACTGGTATATGATTAATCGAGAAAACCACAGAGAACATACTTGGCTAAGCATATTAAGTCTTGTGTTCAAAAACAAATATAAATCAATTATCACAGTAAGGGAGTGGGGAGTAAATGTTTAAATGTTTCTCTAGAAACAGTTCAAAACATGAGAATGTATGTCATTAGTTAAACAAATGGTCCTTTACATTCCTGAGAGTTTATCATAGTTTCAAACAATGTCAGTGTAAATGGGTTGACTTAGTAATGTCATGGATGATTTCCTTCAGTTTGATGGACTACAGAGATTTAATGTTTTGAATCTTCATATTACAGTTCAGTAAGAAATCACTAAAATTTTGTAATAAATTGGTGTTGCGTAATACAAGCAATTTATAAAAGGCGTGTGATTGAGATTTTCAAATATCTGTCAATTACATGCTTTAGAAATCATTCTGATCATCCTAACTTTGATTTACAACCATCCCATGATGTGAACATTATTACTTCTGATCCATGAGCGTTAGATTGGACGAATTATGTAGAGATTCTTATTTGTCCATCAGAACCATGACATGACACAATTTATCCAGAGGACAAAGAGGAATCGCTGGTTGCTGGGTCTACTTTGAATGGCCATGCGGAAAGCAACAGGTAACTAAAGGCTCCCTAAGCTCCTATCCCATTCAAAAGAGGTACAAGGCTTGAATATAATCCTTTCATCTGCAGAAATCTGGTCCCTGTGAACGAATGCATGTCAATTCTAGTAAATGTGAATGAGACATTAGCCACATTGCAGCCCAACTGATCTTCCTAAATTGGTTGTTAATGCAGCGATGAACAACACATGGTTGTTCAGCAAGTGCTGCCCAATTATACCAAAGCATCTAATGGTAGGCATTTGGCTTTGGGGTTTGCAAGTGCAGATGTGTTAAGTACAGCCTGTATTCTGTCTATCATAAACCAGCAAAGCAGCATGTTGGATTTGGTCAGCCAGTGATGGAAATGTACAGACTATGTACCTGGCATCAAACTGGCATTGATATTTAGACATGACATTTCTTAACTGTGTGGGAGGCAGAAAGGCTTTATGGTCTGATGGCATCACCCTTCATGGAAAATAACACATGCGTAGCCATTGCAAGTAGCAGTATGAAACAGGTACCTTAACTTGTTCAAGATTTTGAGATACCTCATCCTTCCAGGATACTTTGACAGAACTCAGGGCCTTTTCTGGAACACAGAGAATGATGATCTAGTAAGGATAGTATTGTCCAGTAGGATGTGTTTTTTTCTCCATGATGCTTGGGTATGAGCAAATGTTTAGGTTCCTATTTCCAAGATTACTACATGGTCTGCTGAGGGAACCAGTCTCCACTTGCTGTCACGCATGAACCCAAACAACTTGCTCCTCGCACCCCTCCAACCACCCCACACACACCCCCACACACACATCCACACACACACCCCCACACACATCCCCACACCCCCACCCACACACACACTCACACACCTCCACACCCACACACCCACACACACACCCACACCCCCCACACACGCACCCACACACACATCCCCACACACACACCCACACACAACCCTACACACACAACCCCCACAATGCACACACAACCCGCACACACACCACCACACACACACGCCCCTACACACACAAGCCCCACAATGCACAGATGCCCACACACCCACCTCCACACACACAACCCACACACACACCACCCCCCCACACACACACACACAAACACACCCACACACAAACACCTACACACACACCCACACACACATCCCCACACACACACCGGCACACACTCACACCCACACACACATCCCCACACACACACAAACCCACACATACACCCCCACACAAACACCTACATACCACCACACACACATCCCCACACACACACAACCCCTCCACACACCCCCACACTCATATCCACACATACACACCCACACACACACACAAACACCCACACTCACATCCACACACACACACCCACACACACATCCCCCCACACACACCCACACACACACACACATCCACACACACACACCTGCACACACCCACACACACAACCCCCCCACACACCCCTATACACACCCACACACACATGCACACACACACACCCACATACACACCCCCACACACACCCACACCCACACACATCCCCCCCACACACACCCCACACACACAATCCCACACACATGCATACCCATACAATGCACACACACCCGTCCACACACACACCCACACAAACCACTCCACACACACTCACACACCCACACAACACACACCCCCCCACACACACATACCCACACAACGCACACACCCCCACACACACACCCACACAACCCACACTACACAACATACCCACACAACACACACACACACGCATACACCCGCCCACACACACCCACACAACCCACACCACCAACACACACACCCACACAATACACACACCCCCACACACACATGCCTACACAATGCACACACCCCCACACAACAAACTCCCACATAACCCACACCACCCACACAACACATACACACACCCACACACGCACACATCCCCACACGCGCACATCCCTACACAACCCACACCACCCACACACACATTCCCACACACACCCACACCACACACACCCCCAACACAACACAACATACCCCCATACAACACACACACCACGCAATACATACACCCCCCACACACAATGCACACACCCCCACACGCAACACACATACACACCCCACATAACACACACACGCGTGCACACACACACACCACACACACACACACACAAACCACACCCCCAACATGACAGACACTCACATGCTCTCTCACACACACACACACACATACACACACACACACACAGCACACACACTCAACGCACACAGAGACATAACATACAGACGCACAGACGCAGACGACAGACATACACAAACACACACACATACACGCGCATAGACACAGTCAACACGCACATACGATTCCTCCTGCTATCATTCACCTCTGGTTTGGAATCTGGTTCAATGCTGGGCCTTCAGTGATTCTGACTCCACAAGGAGCAGTCTCTGCCTCACTGCTGATGTCGCTGGTCACTAGAACTGCCTACCTCTGATTAGCAGGCAGATCTCAGCAGTTGGGGCTCATCCATCCCTGGGGTCCTTGATCTTAGGGAAGCCCTGCCACTGTCCTGATAATGCAGTGGACCTTCCCTAAAAGCAGAAACATGTGTCTTTCTGGCTGCCCCTGCAGCAGTCACATCCCCTGTGTCAGACCCAGTACATATGTCAGACAAGTCCTCAAACCTTTAGCATGGTCTAACCTTTTCAAACCTTCTGTAACATAGTTCAAGTAATTTGACAGGGACTCTCAGAGAATCACTTTTAATTAGATTGTTAGTGACAATATGTAAAACTCTGCAGAAATCCACAGGCATGTTTATCTCCATAGCCTCTGGCATTGCCATCCTGAGGTAAAGTCAGAACTCACACAACACCAAGTAATAGTCCAACAGGTTTGTTTAAAATCACAAGCTTTCAGAGTCAGCTGCTCCTTTGTCAGATTTTTCACCTGTCAACCTTCACCTCCACATCATGGCTACCATCCTGAGGCAGTTCTGAGGTTACAGTTCTGCTTCCAGGATGTGGTAGTGTTCTGTGCATATCTCCTTCATAAATCAAATACAAAGGTATCCAGCTCCTGGCTTAGGAGAGGTAAGAGGAACATGTTCCAGGAAGATACCAGGTGGAAAAGACCTCATGGTGGGAACCTGCCGCACAACTTGCCCACAGTCAGAACCCACAGTATTTTTACTGAGTGAGTGTTTGTATTGATTTGCAGTATTCGAACATCAGAACCAACACATTTTGTTTCAAATCAAGAATTGTCTTCATATGTGATGGCAGAAGTCAATTTTACAAAAAAAAACAAATTAAGTGTGTCCAAATCTTCTACTAAAAATATTTGGCTGCTGCTACCAGCGAAAGTAATGTTACACGGTGAGATGGAAAAACAAACCTTGGAAGAACTATTTTCAGAAAACTTGAAGTTTAATGACTTTCAACTGTTCCAAAGTGGGCTCTTGGGAGAGATTTGCAGCTGCTATGTACTTTTAGTCAGGAACTTGCAGAATTTTCATTACCAAAGCAATATTTATTTCTGTGAATATTTCCATCTTTGTTGTCGACAACTCCACTTAGAAATGTCCCAACTATTCAAACAGACACATGGAGCTCTAAGTCAGAAAGAAAATGTAACACTGCTGTATGGGAGACCAAAAGTTTCAACTTAGTAAGGGATTCGTGAATAGAATAGAGGCATGATCATTAATCAGATTAGTGACTGAATGTGATGTTGTCCCTAATCTCCACCAGTAACCAACCAGTGGTGGGAGGATTGCCTCAGAGTTCAAGGACACAAACAAGTTGTGACAACTCAGTGGGTTCCCTATTCAAAGGTAATTGGTTCTTGTCGGGATATAGCTTCGGAAAGCGAGAGGGATAACAATTCTGCTAAAAGCCAATGTCTGCCCTTTCTTCCCACTACCCTGCCCCACATTTATCAATTGACTTCTGCCTCATGATCCCCATCCCGCATTAACTTACTGGTGCCCTGCATCTCTTGACAATCTGAGATCTGGCTTGAGTACTTTCCTGGTAGTGGCTGTAATCCCTGGCAATATCTAATCTTCTGGCTTTGTAGAGCTGCCAGTCTCTATCTGTTATTATGATGTACCTTGTACAACAGAGGTCCCATGGGATTCCTGCAAAGACCCATGTCACCAAGGTTTAAATTCAGCCCAAGAAATCAGTGACTGACAATGTTCATAGAACTCCCACAGTTCCAGAAGTTGACCTGGAGCATTCCTACCAATAGCTTGGGTCTTCTATGTTGATGGCACTATGCAAACTCTGGCATCTATATGCTACTTTTAACAATGTTTACATACATCAGTTAGACGATCATTGCACAAGTAAAGAGAATGTTTGGTACATGAACTTTATAAAGATCCTGGCCTTTTTTTGTAATGAATTCTTGAAGTGAAGGAACTTTACATAGCAACATGGATTTAGTTGAAATCACATCCAGAAAACACAAAGAAAATCTCATTATTTGAAGCCACATTTCTATGTAAAATATATTTTGAATTTATTCTTGCTGAAATAAGACACATTTTTCTCGCAGATAATTGTCTTGTACTCATTGGGACAATTCACAGGAAATGCCGATGCAAAGAGTAAGCAATATTTATCACAAAAGAAGATGCAGATGGGTTGATAAAAGGACTCTGATTGGTACAAGCATTTCCATAGTGTGGCATATAGTATAAATGCTGTTCTCACTTTTAACTTGATATTCTTGCAAATTGCCCTAATGAGTGCAAGATGGAAGGCTTAATTAAAAGGTGTCTTTTTTTCAGCAATACCCAAATACTGCCTAACTAAATTACACTTTCTTTAAAACATTTTAAATCTAGGAGCACTTTCTAATTGCAGCACTTCCCTTTTATGTTTTGTTATGGTTTTTCTGTCAAAGTGTTCAATTACAAATTCCTGTGTGCAACTTTATAATAGAAAATACCTCTGCAAATGTAACAACCTGATCACTGCTCTCCTGGGGTTTTCGTAAATTAACAGTTAAATTTTTGTTCACCAACAAACTTGAAAAAATTGAGTTTACTTACAATCTAAGTAAATCTAAGTAAACTCAATTTTTTCACAAAACAAATTTAAGAAGAAAAGTTTATATGTATTTCACAATAACTTATGTTTAATAATCCCTTTACTGCTTTTGCTTGAAGCCCAATCTCATCCAGTACCCTGGGCTTGGAGGTGATTTCTTTTCCCAGAGATTTGATGTTGGGCACTGAATTTGGTTTACACACTCTGACATTGTGAAGTATACCTAATTTCTCAAGGTCCATCAATCCTATTCAAATGACCAAATGTCTGGTGATTACATTTGCTGGTGCCACAAAGATAGATCGGATGGTGGTTTACAAGGGATAAAGGGCTAAAGACTCAGTCATTGGGCAAAAGTTTCACAGGTGAAATATAATATAAATAAATGTGAACTTGTCCACTTTAGCAGGAAGAATAAAAAAGCAGCAAGAGCGAGACTACAGAACTTTCTTCACTGTGTCGAGTTTTGATCTTGTTATTTAACAAAATGAATGTAAATACATGAGAATTGCTTCAGCGAAGGCTCACTCAGCTGATACCTGCGATGGAAATCCAGCATTTGTGGTGTTCAGGACAGATTCCAGCATCTGCAATAATTAGTACCAATATGGATTGGAGGGGTCATCTTATCAAAGAATATAAGCTATGCATTAAGGTGGCTCAGTAGATAGCACTGGACCCTCACAGGCAGGAGGGGCGTGGGTCCAATTCCACACCTCAGGCGAATGGCTGTATGGAGTTTGCACATTCTCTCTATGTGGGTTTCTCTGGGTGCTCTGGTTTCCTCCTACAAACCAAACATATGGAGGCCAGGTGAATTGGCCATGTTAAATCACCCATAGAGTTAGGTACATTAGTCAGGGGTAAGTGTAGGAGGGTGGGTTGCTTTTCGGTGGGTTGGTTTGAGCTGATGGGCCTGTTTCCATACAGTAGGGAATCTAATCTAATCAAGACCCTGAGGGGACTTGACATGGTGGATGTTGAAGAAGGAAAATAGAATGAAGGGATAAGGCTTAATCATAAAGGGCCCCCTCTTAAAGATGGAATTGAGGAGAATCCTTTCACTTTCAGAGGATTGTGAGTATGTTGAAGTCTCTACTCCAGACAACTATGGAGGTTGGATCATTGGCCATTTTTAAGGCAGAAATAGATTCTTTCAGCACAGAAGTCAAAAAGTATTATGGATGGCAAGAAAATGAGTTAAAGCCACAATCAAATCAGCTATTTTTTAAGGTACCTGCCAGTAACCATGCACTAAGTCCAACTTGGTGATATAACTGGCTTGTCCGACTTTCAATATAGTCCTCCAATCTAGGAATTGGATATGAGTTTGATTTTGTAACTGTGTTGACCTTCTGATAATCCATGCAAAATTGATGAGTCCAGTCCGCTTTGGGAACTAAGACAATCGGTGAAATCCACTCGCTCTGTCTTGGTTCAATGATATCCTTGTCGAACATGGCCTCCACCTCTGACTGGACCTGTCTGGCTTTGAAGGGATTAAGCCAATAGTGGTCTTGTTTTATTGGAGCAGTTTTCCCTAACTCTGCTTCATGTAATAGCATTAGTCCTCCCCATCTGATTCTTACATATGTCCTGACACTGCATTAACAAGTCTTTCAATTGTGTTCTATGTTCCTGAGACAGATAGCTTACTAATCTATCCTATTCCACAAGGACCTCTTCATTTTTTAATCTATTTTGAGGCACATCATAATCCACATCATCTAGATTTGATTCCTCACTCTGAGGGGCGGTAACTAACACCTGTTTTTCCAGCTCTTTCTCCCTCACATAATACAGCTTCAACATGTTCACATGACATACCCTATACCTTTTATTTCTACCTGGTATCTTTACTCGATAGTTCACCTGATTCAACTTTTTCTCGATTTGATAGGGACCACTAAACCTGGCTTGGAAGGGATCTCCTATCACTGGTAACAGTACTAACCTGTCATTCCCTTGGGAAAACGTCCGAGTCTCAAAGCTTTTATCTGCCACCTGCTTCATTCTGTGCTGTGCCCTCTTGAGATGCTGTTTAGCAAACTCACCTACTCGACTAAGGTTATGTATCGGAGGTGAGGGAGAGACTAAGTGTGAGAGCTCCAACTTTGGTCCTGTCAATTTTTAAAAAATTAATTTCAAAGGACCTCTCACTTCGTCTCCGAATATTGACTTGAAGGGAGTGAATTGAGTAGATTCATTTTGAAGCATCTCTAATGGCAAACAATATGAATGAGATATCTTTATCCCAATCTTTTGGGTAATCCTGACAGTATGTTCTCAAATGGTCTTCAAGGTCTGATGACACCTTTCTAAAGCTCCCTGGGATTCAAGATGATATGCACTGGATTTAAAATGCTGTATAGCTAAGCTATCCAAAACTTCCTTAAACAGCCTAGCAATAAGATGTGACCCTCGGTCCAACTGAATCCCTCTGGGTAGCCCATACCGTGTGGAGAAAGCTACTAACTCCTCTACCACCCTTTTTGCCTTAATACTCCGTAATGGAATTGCCTCTGGAAATCTGGTAGACACATCCATTATGGTTAACAAGTATTGGTTCCTACTTATAGTTCTCGGGAGGGGACCTAGACAATCAATTCTAACACAAGTGAAAGGTTCTTCAAATGTGGGAATTGGCAACAAAGGGACTGGTTTTATTACCACTTGTGGCTTACCCACCATTTGGCATGTATGACACGTACGTTAACCACATCCTTGTGCATTCCAGACCAAAAAATGTTTTTGTACCTTAGCCTGAGTCTTTCATAACCCTAGGTAGTTCATGTGCTACTTGTAAAAGCTCCTGTCTGTATGCTACTGGCAACACAATCTGGTGCACTTCGGCCCATTTCTCCTCTGCACTAACCTGCCATGGTCTCCATTTCTGTCTGAGGATTCTATCTTTCAGCTAATAACCCTCCAGAATATTCTCTGCCTCCTTTTCAGAGTATGCATCCACATATATATCAATTATTGTCTTGTCTTGCTGTTGCAAGTCTCTTAGCCTTTCAGGACTAAACACTTCTATGTGACCATTTCCTGCACCATTACATCAAACAGGGTATCCACTAACTAAGCCTCAACTCCTTCGTCTTTCTCTTTACTTTTCACTTCACGCAGTGACTTGTGACAGTGGGACCTAGTTACCACACAGTCTAGGAAAATACCAGGGTATTTCTGTTTTAATTTTTCAGTTTCTTGGTCTTCCTTGGGTTTCTCCACAACCTGGGATCCTGCCAAATCATTCCCAAGAGTAAACTGAATTCCTGGAACTGACACTCTGTCAATCGCTCCCCCTGTAACTTCCCCAGGCTTGAGTTGGCACTCCAACCTGGTCTTACATAGGCAAACGCTAAATTTCTATCCATCTATCCCACAGATTACCACACTCTTGGGTAACAGATCAGAAAGAGTGCATATTTGCTCATCCCTTACTATCAGAGACTGCTTAGATCCTGTATCTCTCAAAACTATTACTCCTCATCCTTCGTCCCCTGTTCTTTCTGACTAAACTTTACCAGCAGAGACGAATTCTTTATAGAGATCAGGTACTAACTCCATTCCCAGCCCCTGCCTAGGCTGTGCACTCTTCTGCAGCTCTTCAGTTCTTCTTAGGGTCTCCTTTATTACCTTTACTAATGCCAGTGGCTTAGCTTCTTTTATCACATCTTTTCCCACAGCGCAGCACTGTGACTTTATGTGTTCCACTTTACCACAGTGGAAACATCTGAGGTCTTTTACCTACTTTCCACCCCTTTGGGCTTCTTTTTTAACCTGTAGTAAATTCTTACCAATGCTCTCTACTCTTGGTTTCATAGTGTAGGATCTCCCCTGCTCCCAACTTCTATCCCCCATAGGTCAAAACTCTGGCCGGAAGCTTGTCTTACACACCAACATGTACTCATCAGCTAATTCTGATGCCTCTCACTTCCTGAATTTTTTGTTCCTCCACATGAATTCCTACCATCTCCAGAAGTGAGTTTTTAAACTCATCCAACAGAATAATCTCTCTTAGAGTCTCAAAGGTCTTATCTATTTTTAAAGCACTCACCCATCAATCAAAATGACTGTTTTTCCTTTCAAACTCAACAGGAGTCTTACCTGGTTCCTTCTTTGTGTTTCTTAACCACTGTCTATATGCTTCTGGTATCAATTCATAAGCACTTAAAATAACCTGTTCAACCTCTTCATAATCTCTTGACCTCTCATCTGACAGTGTTACAAATACCTCACTAGCTCTGTCTATCAGTTTAGTCTGAACTAGCATTATCCATAAATCCTCAGACTGCTTCATCTGCCTAGCCAATTTTTCAAATGAACTAAAGAAGGCTTCAATCTTTCTCATCAAAATGTGGCAGAGTTTTGACATATTTCTATATATCACTACCTTTTCTTTTAATCTCCATCCTGTAAACTTGACTTTGCTGACTAAGTCACAACTTCTCAAATTCAAATTCACTCCTTTTTTTCTCTTCTCTCTCCTTTTCTTTTCTCTCTCTTTCTCTCTCCCTTTCTTCTCTCTCTCTCTCTTTGCTCAATTAAGAACCTTCTCTCTCTCTTTCCTCTTTCTCGCTCTTTTGTCTCTCTCTTCTCTCTCTTTCTTCTCTCTCCCATTCTCTTTCTCTCTCCTTTCTCTTTCCTCTCTCTTTGTTTATCTTTTAACTCCATTTTCCTCAATTGTAATTTAAAATTTTCTACTTCTACTGCACTTGTCTGTTTCTCTGACATACCTAAGTGTTTGAGTAATTCACTGACAATTTCAGCTTTACTTTTGTCCTTGGTTAAACCCAAATCTACCTTTTTTGCTATTTCTAAAAGTATGGCCTTTTTCTTTCCTTCTAAACTTTCTTGGCAAATCTGAGAATCATCCTCAAATCCCAGAAGCTCTTTAGCAATTTTAAGAGCTGTTTCTCTCAATTTTAATTTAATCAACCACAAGTCACCAAAATTAAACAAATTGTCTCACCTACATTTTACTTAAAGATCTAGGACACTAACCTGTAAGTGTTTAAATCTGCTGGGATTTTTCATACCCCCCAAATTTCACACTGTAAGTAATCTAATCTAATCTAATATAATTTATTCAAATCAGTCTAAATCAATTCAAATTCCAAATCCAAGATCCTAACGGTTCAACTTGCAGATAAAAATCCCCAAACCGTTCAATCCTAGTGACAAGCCTGCAAACTGTTATGACACGGGGTAAACCCTCCTGCTTAATTTAAACCGGCAACACAGAAAAGATTTATCCCGTGCAGTAATCTGTAAAAATTCAAGAGGCCAAGAACTATTTAAAGTAAAAATTAACAACATTATTTCTTAAGGTATAACAGAGAATAATTAACTAATACCTATTTACAATTCCTTTCTCTCACTGATCTTTTACCCTCCCCTTCAACAATACTAGTCAGATAAACTCTCCTGATTAAGGTTTACCAAAAATTCAGGTTTTCAAAACCAGCCACTTGTCAAATATTCTCTTCTTCAGTCTTCTTTTCTTCTTAGGGATTTCTGTTTCACGGTAACTGATCGATATAGGTACCTTGAAGAGAGCTATTTTTCAGGCAGTCTCTACATACTAGTGCATGGCAGTTCTTTCCCCAACTGTTCAGGTTTCCCTGGAGTTGTACCCCAAAGCATCGGATTGTGTCATTGGCTTTTAAGATTGTCAATACACTAAATTCCAACTTGGCTGGAATTTGGTATTTTTGGGGTATAATTTAAACTGATTAGCCAAATTTGAATTTGTTTTATATTACCAGGCAACCCAGCTACCCTAGCTTTCAACCAAGTCTTTACATTGTTACCTTATTCAGAACACTTGGTGCTGTGTCAGGTAGTTCCGCTAGCTTTTAACTCTCTTAAAGGTACAGTACACCCACATTTTCATAACATATTGATCTTATTGAACAGCACAGGTCACAATCTTACCGTCATACACAATTATCTACATCAAGGAGGATTTTTTTTAGTTTCAAGATTTTTTGGTCTAATTTGATATATTCTTGTGGACAAATTTTCACAGCTTTACTGAGGTAAATTTCATTCTGGATGTCAGGACTGTGAACGAGAAGCAAAGCCTCAGAACTATGGTCCACATCTATAGAGACATTAAAAAAAACACAAGTAGGCCATTCAGCCCTTCAAATCTGCTCTGCCTTTCAACGTGCTCATGGTTGATCACCCTATTCAACACACCATTCCTGCTTTTGTCCCAGATCATTTGATCTCTTTAGCTCAAAGAAATATTTCTATTTCTTTCTGGAAAGCATTATGTGTTTTATCCTCAACTGCTGTCTGTGGCAGAGAATTCCATAAGCTTACCACTCTCTGAGTGAAGAAATTTCTTCTCATCTCAGTCCTGACCGGCCTACAATATCCTCACACTGTGACAACTGGCTTTTGATTCCCCGATCATTGAGAATAACTTTCCTATATTTACCCTATCTATCCCTGTTAGAATTTTATAGGTTTCTATGAGACCTCCCTCATTCTTCTAAGTTCTTGTGAATATAGTCCGAGCTGATCCAATCTCTCTTTATATATCAGTGCTGCCATCCCAGTAAAATCAATCTGGTAAACCTTCTTTGCACTCCTCCATAGCCAGGATATCCTTCCTCAGATAAGGAGAACAAAACTGCACACAGTAACCCAGGTGTGGTCTCAACATGGCCCTGTACAATGGCAGCAAGACATCCCTGCTCCTGTACTCCAGTCCTGTCATGATGAAGGCCACCGTACCATTTGCCTTCTTCACTGCCTGCTGCACCTGCACTCCTACGTTCAGCAACTGGTGCATAAGGACTTGTTGTACCTCCCCTTTTTCCATCATCAGATAATAATTCACTTTGTTGTTTTTGCCACCAAAGTGAATAACCTCACATTTATTCACATTACACTTGATCTGTCATGCATTTGCCACTCAGTCTACTTGTCAAAATTACAAAGAAGCGTCTCTACATCTTCCTCACAGCTCATTCTCCCACCCAGCTCTGTGTCTTCAGTGAACTTGGAGATATTACATTAGTTCCTTCATTTAATTCATGAATATGTACTATGAATAGCTGGGATCCGAGGACTGATACTTTTAGTGCTCCACTCATCATTGACTGCCACTCAAAAACGACTTATTTATTCCTGCTCTTTGTTTCCGTCTGTCAGTCAGTTCTCTAACCATGTCTGTTCATGACCCTCAATCCAACATGCTTTAATTTTACAGACTAATCTCTGATGTTGAAACCTTTGCTACAGGGCGGCATGGTGGCTCAGTGGTTAATCTTTTTGTTAGTGATAAAATTGGTCAGAATTACCATGTCTGCATATTAACTGTTGATTATAACTGGAAAGATACAATTTTCTGGATGACATGGTGGACCAGTAGTTAGCACTGCTGCCTCACAGCACCAGGATCCCAGGTTCAATTCCAGGCTCAGGTGACTGTGCGGGGTTGCACATTCTCCCCGTGTCTGCATGGGTTTCCTCCGGGTGCTCAAGTTTCCTCCCACAGTCCAATGATGTGCAGGTCAGGTGAATTGGCCATGCTAAGTTGCCCATAGTGTAGGGTATATTAGTCAGAGGGAAATGGGTCTGGATGGGTTACTCTTTGGAGGGTCAGTGTGGTCTGGTTGGGTGGAAGGACCTGTTTCCACACTTTAGAGAATCTAATCTAATCTCTCAAACTTACTGAAAATCCCAGTAAATCACATCCATTGGCTCCCCCTTATCAGCTGTGTTAATTACATCCTCAAAGAACTGCCAATGCATGATTTCCCTTTCTGACTCCAACTCTGTCCAATCCTGTCACTTTTTGCCAAGTGCTCTGATATTAAATCTTTTATAATGGAATCTAGCATATTGCCCTACAGCCCAAGATTCATAAAGTGTCTATTACTTGCAGCTGATTTTCAGCTTTAATGTATAGATGTCTAGTTAATGTTGTTACCCTTTGGAGGTCCTTACATTGTTCAAAATTGAAAGAGCCTTCCTCCGAGAATGAAACCCTTTCCCAACTGCTCCAAGGTGGGGTCACAACTACTTTCGGTTCCAACATGCACCTGCTACTTAGAGCTTGAGTGAAGGCCACAGTAATCCCACCTCCATCAGTTCGTCTCAGCCTCAGACTCTTCATCTCGGGAAAAACTCAAATATTAATATTCCTCTGCATTAACCCCATAGACTTTGTACTTCCCCAAGTCCCCACCAAAACCCACCTATCTAAGTCTTCTCTTCCCACGAACCCCCCTCCCCCTCCAAGCTGCCCCCATAGGCCTAGATACAGCAAGATGTCAGATCTAGTTCCTCAATGGAAGACAAGATGCTGCTCATGGTTGATGACTCCACCTCCTGTAGGACTTCTTTCCCTTCCATGCTCTATCATGTGTACACCACAGTCCTGGACTGACCATAGCCCTCTCCTCTAAATGACCTAGCTGGGCAGATCTGAACAGCAAGTGCCTAGATCCTTGAGTGAGATCTGTACGACTCTCCAACTGTGAGCTGTCCATTGGCTGGCATTGTTGCACCAAATCCACATAGCTGACTGGGTCCCTGTCCCTGGACTTTAGGAGTATAGATAACCTAACAATAATCACCCAAACTGCTGATTGATTGCACCCAAGCCCCAGGGTCTGTATATAACATAGAACATAGAACATCGAACGTTCCAGTGCAATTCAGGCCCTACGGCCCTTGATGTTGCACCAATCTGTGAAATTAATCTGATGCGCATTCCATTTCTTATCGATATGTATGTCCAATGCCCATTTAAATGCCCTTAATGTCGGCGAGTCTAGTACTGTTGCAGGCAGGCCGTTACATGTCCCTACTACACTCTGAGCAAAGAAACTACCCTGATATCTGTCCTAAATCTATCACTCCTCAATTTAAAGCAATGGTCCCCTCGTGTTAGCCTTCAACATCTGAGGAAAAATGTTTTCACCGTCCACTCTAACTAACTGTCCGATTATCTTATACGTCTCAATTAAGTCACTTCTCAACCATCTTCTCTCCAACAAAAGCAGCCTCAGTTCCCTCAGCGTTTCCTCATAAGACCTTCCTTCCATACCAGGCAACTTTGTGGTAAATCTCCTCTGAACCCTTTCCAAAGCTTACACCTCCTTCCTCTAATGCGATGAATAGAACTGTACACAAAACTTTAGGTCCGGCCTTACCAGTGTCTTGTACAGCTGAAGCATGACCTCATGGCACTGAAACTCAATCCCTCTACCAATAAACGCCAGCACACCATATGCCTTCTAAACAACCATATCAACCTGGGTGTCAACTTTCAGGGATTTATGCACCTGGACACCAAGATCTCTCTGTTCATCTACACTGCCAAGAATTTTACCATTAGCCCAGTATTCTGCATTCCTGTTACTTCTTCAGAAATGAACTGCCTCACACTTTTCCGCATTAAACTCCATTTGCCACTTCTCAGCCCAGCTCTGCATCTTATCTATGTCCTTTTGTAAAAAATGAGGTCTGCAGATGCTGGAGATCACAGCTGCAAATGTGTTGCTGGTCAAAGCACAGCAGGCCAGGCAGCATCTCAGGAATAGAGAATTCGACGTTTCGAGCACAAGCCCTTCATCAGGAATAAGAGAGAGAGAGAGCCAAGCAGGCTAAGATAAAGGGTAGGGAGGAGGGACTAGGGGGAGGGGTGATGGAGGTGGGATAGGTGGAAGGAGGTCAAGGTGAGGGTGATAGGCCGGAGTGGGGTGGGGGCGGAGAGGTCAGGAAGAGGATTGCAGGTTAGGAGGGCGGTGCTGAGTTGAGGGAACCGACTGAGACAAGGTGGGGGGAGAGGAAATGAGGAAACTGGAGAAATCTGAATTCATACCTTGTGGTTGGAGGGTTCCCAGGCGGAAGATGAGGCGCTCCTCCTCCACCCGTCGTGTTGTTGTGCTCTGCCGGTGGAGGAGTCCAAGGACCTGCATGTCCTCGGTGGAGTGGGAGGGAGAGTTAAAGTGTTGAGCCACGGGGTGGTTGGGTTGGTTGGTTCGGGCGGCCCGGAGGTGTTCTCTGAAGCGTTCCGCAAGTAAGCGGCCTGTTTCACCAATATAGAGGAGGCCACATCGGGTGCAGCGGATGCAATAGATGATGTGTGTGGAGGTACAGGTGAACTTGTGGCGGATATGGAAGGATCCCTTGGGGCCTTGGAGGGAAGTGAGTGTGGAGGTGTGGGCGCAAGTTTTACATTTCCTGCGGTTGCAGGGGAAGGTGCCGGGGGTGGAGGTTGGGTTGGTGGGGGGTGTCCTTTTGTAACCCACAACATCCTTCAGCACTATCCACAACTCTGCCTACCTTAATGTCATCCAAAAATTTACTAACCCATCCTTCTACGACCATATCCAGATCATTTATAAAAATGACAAACAGCAGTGGCCCCAAAACAGATCCTGGTAACCACTGGTAACCGAGCTCCAGGATGAACATTTCCCATCTACCACCATGCTCTGTTTCCTTTCAGCTCGCCAATTTCTAATCCAAACCGCTAAATCACCCTCAATCCCGAAACTCCGCATTTTGTGCAATAGCCTACCGTGAGGAACCTTATCAAATGCCTTACTGAAGTCCATATTCACCACATCAACCGCTTTGCCTTCATCCATCTGTTCTGTCACCTTCTCGAAGAACTCAAAAGGTTAGTGAGGCACGATCCACCCTTCACAAAAACGTGTTGACTATCCCCAATCAAATTATTATTTTCCAGATAATTATAAATCCTCTCTCTTATAACTTTTTCCAACACCTTACCCACAACCGAAGTAAGGTTCACTGGCCTATAATTACCAGGGTAGTCCCAACTCCCCTTCTTAAACAAGGGAACAACATTCACTATCCTCCAGTCTTCTGGCACTATTCCTGTCACCAATGATGACATAAAGATCAGAGCCAAAGGTTCTGCAATCTCCTCCCTGGCTTCCCAAAAAATTTAAGGATAAGTCCCATCTGGTCCCAGGGCCATATCTATTTTCAGATCTTCCAAAATTGCGAAACCCTCCTCTTTGTCAACCTCAATCCCATCTAATCTTGTAGCCTGTATCTCTGTATTCTCACTAACATTGCCCTTTCCAATGTGAGTACTGATGAAAAGTATTTGTTAAGCGCTTCTCCTATGTCCTCAGATTCCACACACAACTTCCCACTACTGTCTTTGATTGGCACTAAACTTACTCTAGTCATTCTTTTATTCCTCCTATACGTATAGAAGGCCTTAGAGTTTTCCTTGATCCTCTCTGCCAACAACTTCTCATGTCCCCTCCTGGCTCTTCTTAGCGCTCTCTTTAGATCTTTCTGGCTAACTTGTAACTCTCAAGCCCCCTAACAGAGCCTTCACATCTCATCCTCACATGATTTGGAGATGCCGGTGTTGGACTGGGGTGTACAAAGTTAAAAATTTCACAACACCAGGCTATGGTCCAACAGGTTTAATTGGAAGCACTAGCTTTCGGAGCATCAGGTGATGAAGGAGCGTCGCTCCGAAAGCTAGTGTGCTTCCAATTAAACCTGTTGGACTATAACCTGGTGCTGTGTGATTTTTAACTTTGTACATCCTCACATAAGCCTTCTTCTTTCTCTTGACAAGAGCTTTAACTTTTTTAGTAAACCATGGCCCCCTCTCTCAAAAAATACTTCCCTGCCTGACAGGTATCTACTTATCAAGTAGGTAAAAACAATGACTGCAGATGCTGGAAACCAGATTCTGGATTAGTGGTGCTGGAAGAGCACAGCAGTTCAGGCAGCATCCGAGGAGCAGTAAAATCGAAGTTTAAGGCAAAAGCCCTTCATCAGGAATAAAGGCAGAGAGCCTGATGGGTGGAGAGATAAGTGAGAGGAGGGTGGGGGTGGGGAGAAAGTAGCATAGAGTACAATAGGTGAGTGGGGGAGGGGATGAAGGTGCTAGGTCGGGGACAGGGGGAGGGTGGAGTGGATAGGTGGAAAAGAAGATAGGCAGGTAGGACAAGTCATGGGGACAGTGCTGAGCTGGAAGTTTGGAACTGGGGTGAGGTGGGGGAAGGGGAAACAAGGAAACTATTGAAGTCCACATTGATGCGCTGGGGTTGAAGTGTTCCGAGGTGGAAGATGAGGCATTCTTCCTCCAGGCGTCTAGTGGTGAGGGAGCAGCGGTGAAGGAGGCCCAGGACCTCCATGTCCTCGGCAGAGTGGGAGGGGGAGTTGAAATGTTGGGCCACAGGGCGGTGTGGTTGATTGGTGCGGGTGTCCCGGAGATGTTCCCTAAAGTGCTCTGCTAGGAGGCGTCCAGTCTGCTCAATGTAGAGGAGACCGCATCGGGAGCAACGGATACAATAAATGATATTGGTGGATGTGCAGGTAAAACTGATGGATGTGGAAGGCTCCTTTAGGGCCTTGGATGGAGGTGAGGGAGGAGGTGTGGGCGCAGGTTTTGCAATTCCTGTGGTGGCAGGGGAAGGTGCCAGGATGGGAGGGTGGGTTGTAGGGGAGGCATGGACCTGACCAGGTAGTCACGGAGGGAATGGTCTTTGCGGAAGGCGGAAAGGGGTGGGGGGGGAAATATATCCCTGGTGGTGGGGCCTGTTTGGAGGTAGCGGAAATGTCTGCGGATGATTTGGTTTATGCGAAGGTTGGTAGGGTGGAAGGTGAGCACCAGGGGCGTTCTGTCCTTGTTACGGTTGGAGGGGTGGGGTCTGAGGGCGGCGGTGTGGGATGTGGGTGAGATTCGTTGGAGGGCATCTTTAACCACGTGGGAAGGGAAATTGCTGTCTCTGAAGAAGGAGGCCATCTGGTGTGTTCTGTGGTGAAACTGGTCCTCCTGGGAGCAGATACAGCGGAGGCGGAGGAATTGGGAATACAGGATGGTATTTTTGCAGGAGGTGGGGTGGGAAGAGGTGTAATTCAGGTAGCTGTGGGAGTCGGTGGGTTTGTAAAAAATGTCGGTGTCAAGTCGGTCGTTATGAATGGAGATGGAGGGGTCCAGGAAGGGGAGGGAGGTGTCAGAGATGGTCCACGTAAATTTAAGGTCAGGGTGGAATGTGCTGGTGAAGTTGATGAATTGCTCAACCTCCTCGCGGGAGCACGAGGTGGGGCCAATGCAGTCATCAATGTAGCGGAGGAAGAGGTGGGGAGTGGTGCCGGTGTAACTACGGAAGATCAACTGTTCTATGTAGCCAACCGCCTCCGAGCTTACTTTCACAATCAGGACTCCCGCCCACCTTCTGAGGACCCCTTCGCCCACCTCCAAAACTCCAGCCCACCTTCTGAGGACCCCTTCGCCCACCTCCAAAACACTGCATCCATCTCAACACCCGCGCTGGCCTATTACCTGTCTCGACCTCTTCATTTCCAACTGCTGCCCGGACATTAACCACCTCAACCTGTCTACCCCCCCCCCCCCCACTCCAACCTCTCACCCTCACTACGCGCAGCCCTCCAATCCCTCTGTTCCAATCCCAATCTCACCAACGAACCAGCAGATAAAGGGGGTGCAGTGGTAGTCTGGTGCACTGACCTCTACACCGCTGAAGCCAAACGCCAACTCGAGGACACCTCTTCCTACTGCTCCCTCAACCATGACCCCAACCCCCCATCACCAAACCATAATCTCCCAGACCATACATAACCTCATCACCTCAGAAGATCTCCCACCCACAGCTTCCAACCTCATAGTCTGTGAACCCCGCACTGCCCGGTTCTACCTCCTTCCCAAGATCCACAAGCCTGACCACCCTGGCCGACCCATTGTCTCAGCATGCTCCTGCCCCACTGAACTCATTTCTACCTACCTCGGCACTGTCCTATCCCCCCTAGTCCAGGAACTCCCCACATATGTTCGAGACACCACCCACACCCTCCACATCCTCCAAGACTTCCGTTTCCCCGGCCCCCAATGCCTCATCTTCACCATGGATATCCAATCCCTCTACACCTCCATCTGCCATGACCAGGGCCTCCAAGCCCTCCATTTTTTCCTCTCCTGACACCCTCATTCGTTTGGCCAAACTGGTCCTCACCCTTAACAATTTCTCCTTCGAATCCTCCCACTTCCTCCAGACCAAAGTGGTAGCCATGGGCACACGTTTGGGCCCCAGCTATGCCTGTCTCTTTGTTGGCTACGTAGAACAGTCGATCTTCCGTAAGTACACTGGCACCACTCCCCACCTCTTCCTCTGCTACATTGATGACTGCATTGGCACCACCTTGTGCTTCCGCGAGGAGGTTGAGCAATTCATCAACTTCACTAACACATTCCACCCTGACCTTAAATTTATCTGGACCATCTCTGACACCTCCCTCCCCTTCCTGGACCTCTCTATCTCCATTAATGACGACCGACTTGACACCGACATTTTTTACAAACCCACCGACTCCCACAGCTACCTGGATTACACCTCTTCCCACCCTACCTCCTGCAAAAATGCCATCCCGTATTCCCAATTCCTCCGCCTCCGCTGTATCTGCTCCCAGGAGGACCAGTTCCACCACAGAACACACCAGATGGCCTCCTTCTTTAGAGACTGTAATTTCCTTTCCCACGTGGTTAAAGATGCCCTCCAACACATCTCGTCCACATCCCGCACCTCTGCCCTCAGACCACACCCCTCCAACTGTAACAAGGACAGAATGCCCCTGGTGCTCACCTTCCACCCTACCAACCTTCGCATAAACCACATCATCCGCCGACATTTCCGCCACCTCCAACTAGACCCCACCACGAGGGATAAATTTCCCTCCCAACCCCTTTCCGCCTTCCGCAAAGACCGTTCCCTCCGTGACTACCTGGTCAGGTCCACGCCCCCCTACAACCCACCCTCCCATATGGCACCTTCCCCTGCCACTGCAGGAATTGCAAAACCTGCACCCACACCTCCTCCCTCACCTCCATCCAAGGTCCTAAAGGAGCCTTCCACATCCATCAAAGTTTTACCTGCACATCCACCAATATCATTTATTGTATCCGTTGCTCCCGATGCAGTCTCCTCTACATTGGGCAGACTGGATGCCTCCTAGCAGAGTGCTTTAGGGAACATCTCTGGGACACCCGCACCAATCAACCACACTGCCCTGTGGCCCAACATTTCAACTCCCCCTCCCACTCTGCCGAGGACATGGAGGTCCTGGGCCTCTATCACCGCCGCTCCCTCACCACCAGACTCTGGAGGAAGAACGCCTCATCTTCCGCCTTGGAACACTTCAACCCCAGGGCATCAATGTGGACTTTAACAGTTTCCTCGTTTCCCCTTCCCCCACCTCACCCCAGTTCCAAACTTCCAGCTCAGCACTGTCCCCATGACTTGTCCTACCTGCCTATCTTCTTTTCCACCTATCCATTCCACCCTCCCCGCTGACCAATCATCTTCATCCCCTCCCCCACTCACCTATTGTACTCTATGCTGCTTTCCCCCCACTCCCACCCTCCTCTCACTTATCTCTCCACCCGTCAGGCTCTCTGCCTGTATTCCTGATGAAGGGCTTTTGCCCGAAACGTCGATTTTACTGCTCCTCGGATATTGCCTGAACTGCTGTGCTCTTCCAGCACCACTAATCCAGAATCTACTTATCAAGGACTCACAGTAGCTGTTCCTGGAATAAACTCCACAGTTTAAATAAACTTCATCCCCTGCATTTTCCTTCCCCATCCTATACACCCTAAATCTTGCCTAATTGCATCATAATTGCCTTTCCCCAGTTATACCTCTTTCCTCGAGGTATACACATATTGCTATTGTAAACATAACCGAATTATGGTCACTATTGCCAAAGTGCTCACCTGCCTCCAAATCTAACACCGGACCAGGTTCATTCCCCAGTACCAAATCCAATATGGCATCGCCCCTTGTTGGCCTGTCCACGTACTGTGTCAGAAAACCCTCCTGCACACATTGAACAAAAATTGACCCATTTCAACTACTTGAACTATAGTATTCCCAGTCAATATTGGGGAAGTTAAAGTCTCCCATAACAACTACCCTGTTACTCTCACTCCTATCGAGAATCATCTTTGCTATCCTTTCCTTACATCCCTGGAACAATTTGGAGGTCTATAGAAAACTCCCAACGGAGTGACCTCTCCTTTCCTGTTTCTAACCACAGCCCAAACTACCTCAGTGGATGAGTCCTCAAAAGTTATCTCAGCTGCTGTAATACTACTCTTGATTAACAATGCCACACCCCTGCCTCTTTTACCATCTTCTCTGTTCTTGCTGAAACATCTAAATCCCAGAATCTGCAACAACCATTCCTGTCCCTCCACTAGCCATTTCTCTGAAATGGCCACAACATTGAAATCCCAGGCACCACCCCATGCTGCAAGTTCACTCACCTTATTCCAGATGCTCCTGGCATTGAAGTACACACATTTCAAACCAACATCTTGATTGCTGGTGCCCTCTCGCAATCTTGTAAACTTATCCATTACCCTCAACCTCTTATACACTGGAACTACAATTCAAATTCCCATCCTCCTGCTGTGTTAGTTTAAACCTCCTGAAGAGCATGAGCAAATTTCCCCCTCAGGATATTGGTATCCCTCTGGTTCAGATGAAGACCATCCTGTTTGTAGAGACCTCGCCTTCCCCAGAAACAGCTCCAATTACCTAAGATTCCAAAACCTTCCCTCCTGCACCATCCCTGCAGCCACGTGTTCAGCTCTGCGCTCTTCCTGTTCATCGCTTCACTAGCACATGGCATGGGCCACCTGTTTGTTCTAGCGCTGAGCTACCACCCTAGCTCCCTGAATTTCTGCTTAGATCCCCACCTTTCTTCCTACCTATGTTGTTGGTGCCCACGTGGACCACGACTTGGGGCTACTCCCCCTCCCCCTCAAGGATCCCAAAAACTCAATCAGAGACATCACGAACCCTAGCACCTGGGAGACACCAATCGGGAATCTCTTTCGTCCCCACAAAACCTCCTATCAGTCCCCCTAATTATGGACTACCCAACAACTAAAGCTCTGCTCATCTTCCCCCTTTCCTTCTGAGCAACAGGGACAGACTCTGTGCCACAGACTTGTGCCCCATTGCTTATCCCTGGTAAGTCGGCATATCAGAAGCTGCCCTTGACTTACAGTGATAGAACCAGCTGACTAAAGGGTTTTTCCATGGATTTGATAAGAATTAATCCATCTTGACTTTGAGACAAAGCTGTTTGTTTGCAACTCATCAGTGAGTTTGTCATGGTATGTGACTGGCAGAGATTGATGGAAAACTGTGCATGTCTAGCAACATGTCCATCCCTGGAATGATGATTGCTGACCTGCATGGCAATTAATTCTTTACAGTGGCAGAAGGGCCAAAGGTGCAATATGGCAAGGCAAGCTTTTCATTCATTGAGCGGATATGGACATCGCTGGCTGGGCCCAGCATGTAGTGTCCCTCCTGATTGCCCTAAGAAGGTGGTGGTGGTGAGCTGCCTTCTTGAACCACTGCAGTCCATGTGCTGTAGGCAGTTAATGTTATGGAGGGAATTTCAGGATTTTGACCCAACTATAGCGAAGGAATGGCAAGTATTTCCTAAGTTATAAATCACACAACACCAGGTTATAGTTCAACAGGTTTATTTGGAAGCACTAATTTTCAGAATGCTGTTCCTTCGTCGGGTAGCTAGTGGGGCAGGATCATACGACACAGAATTTATAGTAAAATATCAAAGTGTCATACAACTGATGCAATGTATTGAACAAATCTAGATTCCTTTTAGGTCTTTAAACACTTAGAATGGGTTGCAGGTTTCAATTCATGAAAATGTAAATCCCAGAACTTCTTGCAAGTCATATTCCCGAGATAACTCAAGGTTTTATGAAAAAAAATGACATCTCAGCTTGACAATGCATTAAAGGCATGAGCTTAGAGTCTGTCTGTATTCCAACCTTGAGTCAGATCGGTTCTATTTCCAAACTTTGGGTGAATGTGTGCGCGAGTGTGATGGTGTATATGCCTGTGAGAAGGTGCACATGTGAATGTGAGTGTGGGGAGGGTTGTATGTGTGTCTGAGAGCAAGCGTGTGTGTGTGTATGAGAGAGGGTCTGTGTAGGTGTGTAAGTGTGTGTAAGTGTGTGTGTGCATGTGTGTGTATAGTGAAGTGGGGACATGCACCCAAAATCCCAGTTGAGGCCATCCTCATGGGGACTGAATTTGGCTATTTTCAAGTTAAGTTAGTGAGTGGCTAGGAGGCAAATTGGCAGGTGGTTATGTTCCCATGCTGCCCCTCTCCTTCAAGATGGAAGTGGTCATAGATCTGGAAGGTGCTGAGTAGGATCTTTGATGAAGTTCTGTAGAGCATCTTATAGAGAGGACACACTGCTGTTACTGAGTAGCAGTGGTGGAGGGAGTGGATGTTTGTTGATGTGGTACTAATCAAGTGGACTGCTTTGTCCTGGATGGTGTCAAGTTTCTTGAGTGTTGATGGAGCTGCACCCATCCAGTCAAGTGGGGAATATTCAATCCCAGTCCAGACTTGTGCCTTGAAGATGGTGGATGGGTTGATCCATGTAGACACAATGTGAGTGGGTGCTAACAGAGAAAGCTAGCTGTCCTGAGAATCAACTGGTCTAATCTGCAAGTTCAGTGCCTATCATTGTAGGAAAGTATCTCTGAAGCAGCATTCAAATGAAAGGTGCTGGTGCATTCCAGAGTGCAGGATTGAAGTACAGAAGTGCTGTAAGTGGATGGGATATGTCCAGGGTGATGTGCTCAGGTTGCTGGATGCCAGTGTCCTTGGCTATAGCATTTGTGCAGATGCTGCATTATTGGTCGTGGGGTCCAAACTGGAGATCCAGAGGAGGAGTAGTACATAGGTGCACAGACCCTCATGTCATCATCTGGTGGGTGGGAGAAAAGGATCCTGAATATTAAACAGGTGAGATTAAATGGTCATGAAAGCGATAATGAATGATCAACCTTGCTAACCGGCCTTCTGCTCAATAGTGAGCATTTTCTTTGATCCCTGGGCATTGTTTGGAGAATGCAAACTACTGTTTCCCACCATAGAGAAGTACGTCAGTCAACATCTCACCCAATTATCCAAAATTTTCCACCATAGCTCATGCCAATCAGAGCATGGGGAGATTCCAATCCAAACCTCATTACATATCCCAGTCACAAATAAGACTCATCATTGGACAGTTTCAGAACAACGCAAATGTCATTTTACAATGAAGGTATCTTTAAATATTACAAAATGCTTTCATTTTTCAAGGTACCTGAATAAAGATTTGCACCACAACTGCAAGTTTTCCACGCCAGCTTTCTTAACTGCATTTACTTAAAAAGCTTATCCTCATTTTGGAAGAACGCCTCCATCAGAATGTCAATTTTCCGTTCTGATATTTTGAATTTACTCGTGTTATATGTTTTAAAATGATTGGTATGCTCCATTATGATTCACTTTGGAAAACATTGCACGTCTTACATTTTCTCATGGAAAACATTGCAAACTCAACATTTCTGCACTTCTCTGGGCCTCTCAAAATTCCCACAGAAGTGATTAGGTTCAGTGACACATCTGCAAATGTGTTGCTGGTTAAAGCACAGCAGGTCAGGCAGCATCTCAGGAATAGAGAATTCGACGTTTCGAGCATAAGCCCTTCATCAGGAAGGGCTTATGCTCGAAACGTCGAATTCTCTATTCCTGAGATGCTGCCTGACCTGCTGTGCTTTAACCAGCAACACATTTGCAGCTGTGATCTCCAGCATCTGCAGACCTCATTTTTTACTCAGTGACACATCCCCCGTATCTCCACAACCCTGTTCGGTCCCCATGGTAGTCTGAGAAGCAGTGTGAATGTTGGGTACAAGAAAATTCACTGCAGTTCTGTAAGTGTACTTCGTGTTTGAAATGTTTAATATTCTTCATTCATAACACTAATAGTTGATTATATTGATATTGTCATCATCAGATAATTACCATGTCGCTATTGTCATATTCCGCATTGCTGGATATTAACAATAAACTCATAAAATCATATGGCACGCAATAAGACCATTTTATAGAGGTGTATAACATTATGTGGGCATGGGCACAGTGGATAGAAAGCAGCCTCTTCCCTTGGTTAAAGAGTAAGTAACAAAGGGCACAATTTTAAAAAGAAAGTGGTTCAGAGGGGATTCAAGGAAACATTTTGTCACCCAGAGGGTGGTGATGTCTGGAATGCATTTCCCGGGAGGCTAGCTGAGGTGGGTAACTTCACAACATTTAAAAAGTACTTAAAGTACTCGTAGTATTCAAGGCTATGAATCTAGTGTGGGAAAGTGGAACTAGTGTAGGTAGTTGTATATATAGTAGGCAGAACATACTGGATGGGCTGAAAGGCCTCTTCTATTCTGTATAATTAATGGTACTATGGCCTAGAGACAGTCTGCCACAGTGGTTGGGGTGGAACCAGGGAAGTGGGTGCACATTGCAGCCATTACTGTCAATGCTGTCTGTATGCAGTATAATGTTAAATAAGGCGATCATTATGTTCAAAGTATCCAGGGCAAATGGAGAGCGAGCAAGAAAACCTGCCCTGTTACTTTTCCATCAAACAAAACTGTTTCAGTGTGAGGTTGTCCCTGATTTCACCCTCCCCCCACTCCCCCACCCGCCAAACCACCCCCCAGTCTGCAGGGGAATGGAGTAAGCACCAACTATCCAGAAACAAAAACAGAAAATTCTGAAAAGCTGCAGCAGATCAGTTGGTGTCTTTGGAGAGAATGAATGAGTCAATATTTTGGACATGGTTCTTGGATCGGAATTTGAAAACATCACATCTGAACGGTGTTCAAGAAGGATCCGAGCAAACGGAAGGAGAAGCACACACATACAAAAAAAAGACTGACCTTTAATATTTAAACATGCAACAAGAACTAAAAGTTGAAAACGATCTTAGTATAAGATCTTAGAAAGAAGTGTAGAAAAGAACATATGGATTTTTCAGAGACAATTTAAGAATGCAAAGTTAGGAAAATAGGAAATGAGGAAAAGTGAACAGAGTCCAACAATCTGTGGAGTCTGAAAGAAGGAATGCTAGGAAGAGTGCACGGTCTCCAATCCAAATCATGTCCTGTTCAAGGATGCTCACCCCAAGCACCAGCCCATCTTTTACACAGATACATTGACTCATCTGGCTCAACATTTTCTTTCAAACAAGAACTATATTGACATCTGAAAGTATGATCAGAGGGCTACATAGTGATTCGTGGAATAATACTTGATTGAAGTAGTGAGGTTCATTAAAACAATGTAGAATGTCAAACGTGAAGAGGTTAGAATAGGAGTGGGACCTGGTATTGGAATGACTGAAGGGAACTTGGGCTGCATTTGCAGACAGAATGGAGACAATTGACAAACTGATCGTCTAATTCACACTGGGATTCCTCACTGGATAGAACATAGATCATAAAACGGTACAGCACAGTACAGGCCCTTCGGCCCACAATGCTGTGCCAAGCACTTATCTTAATCTACAATCACCCTCACCTACACACCCCTGAATTTACTGCCATCCATGCACTCGTCCAGCAGTTGCTCAAATGTCCCTAATGTCTCTGAGTCTACTACCACCACTGGTGGTGCATTCCACGTACTCTCTGTGTAAAGAACCGACCTCTGACCTCTCCCCTACATCTTCCTCCAATCACAGCACACTATGAAGAGTGGTTGCAGTGTATAGGTTGGAGGTATTGCGCATTAGTCATTGTCTCACCCTCACAGGAATGGTGTTTAAAAACCTTGAAGAGTGGTGTCCCTTGCATTTGGACAAGTGTTAGGTAATGGACTGTCAGGCTGCTGAATGGGTAAGCTAGTGTGACACCGAGGGAACACGACAATAGCAAGCAGAGGGAGGAGGAGGGAAAATGCATAATGATTTTCAGTAGAGGTGCAGGAAGGGTGAAGCAGATCAGATCATGGTGGAAGCACTCTGTCCAAGTGGTGAGGTCATCAGGAGTGACAGCAAAATCTGGAAAACAGAGTAAAGGGCGGAGGAAGTTCAGGCCTTCCATCAATAATCCAGTATTGTTTATTAAACCATAAATGTTGCATTTGGTGAGACTGACACAAAATAAACAAAATATATGCTCTTTACATCTATTCTAGTGAAGCAGAAACAAAGCTGCCAAGTACTTACCTACACACACAAAGGTATTAGTTGCACCTAATGATGAATCATGGAAAATGACAGCCTTGAGTATACTTTACACACTAAGAGCAAACCTTCAGTAATATGCAAATATCATTAAGATTAAATAAGGAAGTTTTAAATGCAAATGACTCATTAGTCGTGCCAGTAAATTTGACAAACATTTCATCGACAGCAGCCTTGTTTCTGTCATTACCCAATATTTGCAATCGCCATAATGTTGGATGGAACATTACCACAGCCTGCAAGTTAATATCCATGGCATATTTACTTTATAATTAGTGTACACACTGACCCTCTCAAACAGATGTGGATTATTATTTCACTGGCTCATTTGTTGTTAAAAATTCATTTGATGCTTGGGAATCAAATATTTTCCACTCTTTGTATTGACCATTCTGGAAACTTCCTAGATTATGAATTACATAGGCTGGTATAATGTAAAATGGAACTAGACACTATGACCAATGTAATAGGAATCCAAACTTTCTCATTTACGATTAATGCCAGCACCACTGTAAGCTATCATAGCTAAATTTGCATTAATACCATGACTGTTCATGAAATCCTATCATCAAGCTAAAATATAAAGATCAAAAAATCTGCAAAAGCACATCAGGTCAATGAACAACTGCAGGAGAACTGTAAGGGGTGAGGAAAGGGGTATTGTGGACAAGTATGCAGTTTGATATTGGCAGGTGAGGGACATAATGCAGCAGTAAAATTTTCAGAGTTGAATTTTGGTGAGGCCTGTTTGCTCCAATATTTCACCCTTTTCTTTTTGACATAATTTCCAGTCCATATGGAAGGAACCATCAACTATATCCTCCCGTCAGTGGCACAAGGATCTATATGTACGCCAGGCAGAAGGTATCTGGTTTCTTGTCATTTACACACCCATTAGGTATCATTTCTACTGGTATCACTTACACACAGATAAATGATGCATAGCCTTCTCATGAGCAGACCTTTTCAGTGCAAGTGAACCATATATGTGTGCTCACTGTCGGAAAACATTTTACCCATTTCTCATGTTTGCTCTTATATTTTGAGAAGCGATTCCGCTTTAGGGAGTTACTGAGCTGAGATTTAGTTTCTGGGAACTAACATGTTTTTGATGTTTGTACTGTACCGAATTAGCTAGTGTATGTTTCCTTCTGGGTTTTTTTTTTGCTATTTTGGTGAAATAGGTGAATAGTAAAGAAAACGGTGAGTGACTAAATATCGAAGATGGATGTAATTAACCTACCGTTACCCACAAAATTAATGTATGGGCCTCACAGATCTCATGAAGGACTAAATGAGGTGCTTGATTGTATGAATGTTGCGAGATTTTTCTGTGAGTTTATGACAGATGAGGAACAATGCAACTGCATAATACTAACATTTCTTAACTATAAACTATACACACGAGTATGGGAGAGACAGGGCATTGTTAGATTTCTTCCATGAAGGCTCAGTCCTATGTAGTCTTACATAGCTCCGATGCATAGGATCAGCAGCAATTGTCAGAGTATTATTATATCTAACCCTTTCCTCTATATCTATGCTCAAGTTTGTTTCTCCTACACTCACATTTTGTTAACCTCATGAACTGTTTGCTGTTTCCATTCAACTTTTACTGCCATTCCCTGCACTCTCACAAGTTGTTTCAGCTTGGGCATTAAGCTCCAGCAGTTAGCTCAGCTTTGTTCAGGATGCATGTGCTCCCCCATCCTCACTTCGGAAGACAAAGGCATTGACGCTGTGGGATTGAAGCTTTGAATCAGGCATTTTCTACCGGAGACGTGTATGGATAACACAAAGAAAATCTTGTGCTTGACGTTTTCAGATGTACGTGTTCAGTAACCAACATATTTGTTTGATGGTCCTTTACCCTCTTCAGATGGAGCATAACATTTGTGCATTGCTTTACTGCAAAATGTTGACTTACTTTTGTTTTACCAGTTCTTCAGTGTGATTCCCTTTCTATGCTAATAGTGCGATTTTAGTTCATTAGTTAGACTGCTCCAATTTTGCTTAATATTTTCAAGCTGCATCTGATGTTCCCTTTCAAACTTTTCTAAGGTACTGCTTAGCTCCAGAAGCTCTGTAGTGTCGGATTATCGCAGACTCCAGATTATGTTTGCATAAGTTCATAACCTCCAAATTTTCTGTATTGGTTTGATCCAATTTAGACTTAAGCCTCATTCTCCCTGAATAGTTTTACACTTGCCTCTTGGTGTGTCGAACTGTGTCTTGGTTCAAGGTTTAAAGTTAGTCGCTAAGTATATCGAGTTCAGCTTGATGGTTTTTGCTTGTTGTTGTAAACTTGTCTGGAATACAGTTGCTTTCTGCTAACAGAGGCAAAACACTGTCTACACTCCCGAATGTTTTGGTGCTAATCAGCCAATGTGGAAGATCTGAGATCTCCCTTGTGTGTGAATGAAGGTCCTTATCAAACTCCTTAATCTGAGAGTTCTCAGCACTGTTGCCAGTTACAGAAATGTTTGAACTTTGCTGCTTTTGTTTTGTGATTCAACTACAATACCTCACCTTAGCTACTATTACTTTAATCCCCAAGGTTTTGACAATTTGTTCATTGCATCCAGGCTGTGACACTGGCAGTTCTTTACTTTCAGTTGAATTTCCTGTAACGTGTTTAGGCCAGTGTTCTGTGGTGATTCACGGCAGCTGACATTAAGGGATTTAATCTGTTCCCCCTTTGCAGCTATACTCTGACTGGAAGGGGCTTTTATATCATATTCAGGTTGCTGCTGCTGGTATTGCTGCATTCTATTGGTGAGTTTAGTGGAATACACAGAAAAATTGACATCGCTATCATCTTGGAGAAAGTGACCACTGCAGATGCTGGAGAGTCAGAGGCGAAAGGTATGGTACTGGAAAAGCACAGCCGGTCAGGCAACATCCGAGGATCAGGTGAGTCAACGTTTTGAGTATAAGCATCTTCCCCAACAAGAATTGGATTCTGCTTAGAAAAAACAGCAAAGACTTCAGCCACTGTCATCAACAAATCATCAGTATCAGTAGGAGTTTCAATTTCTTCCATACTTTACCAAAGAGCAAACTAAATTCTAGAAGGTCCTCTTGAAGCTGATCATCTTCATTCTGAGAATCTTCTTTTTCTGATGATTCCAGCTTCTCCTCTAAAAGAAATTTAGGACAAAATGGTAACTAGGAGAGAATAGGGCCCCTCAAAGATCAGCCAGGCGGCCTTTGTGTGGAGCAGCAGGAGTTGGGGGAGATACTAAACAAATATTTTGCGTCAGTATTTACTATGGAGGACATGAAAGATATAGAATACAGGGAAATAGATGGCGACATCTTGAAAAATGTCCAAATTACAGAGGAGGAAATGCTGCATGTCTTGAAACACATAAAAGTGAATAAATCCCAAAGGTCTGATCAGGTGTACTCTAGAACTCTGTTGGAAGTGATTGCTGTGCCTCTTGCTGAGATATTTGTTTCATTGATAGTCATAGGTGAGGTGTCGGAAGACTGGAGGTTGGCAAGCGTGGTGCCACTTTTAAGAAGGGTGGTAAAGACAAGTCAGGGAACTATAGACCAGTGAGCCTGACGTCGGTGGGCAAGTTGTTGGAGGGAATCCTGAGGGGCAGGATGTACATGTATTCGGAAAGGCAAGGATTGATTAGGGATAGTCAGCATGGCTTTGTGCATGGGAAATCATGTCTTACAAACTTGATTTAGTTATGAAGAAGCAACGAAAAGGATTGATGAGGGCAAAGTGGCAGATTTGATCTATATAAACTTCAGTAAGGCATTCGTCAAGGTTCCCCATGGGAGACTGGTTAGCAAGGTTAGATCTCATAGAATACAGGGAGAACTAGCCATTTGGATACAGAACTGGCTCAAAGGTAGAAGACAGAGGGTGGTGGTAGAGGGTGGTTTTTCAGATTGGAGGCCTGTGACCAGTGGAGTGCCACAAAGATCAGTGCTGGGTCCTCTACTTTTCATCATTTATATAAATGATTTGGGTGGGAGCATAAGAGGTATAATTAGTAAGCTTGCAGATGACACCAAAATTGGAGGCGTAGTGGACAGCGAAGATGGTCAGATGGGGTGGTGCTGGAAAAGCACAGCAGGTCAGGCAGTATCTGAGGAGCAGGAAAATCAACATTTCCGGCAAAAATCCTTCTTGACCAGACGGGCCAATGGCTGAGGAGTGGCAGATGGAGTTTAATTCAGATAAATGCGAGGTGCTGCATTTTGGGAAAGCAAATCTTAGCAGGACTTATACACTTAATGGTAAGACCCTAGGGAGTGTTGCTGAACGAAGAGACTTTGGAGTGCAGGTTCATAGCTCCTTGAAAGTGGAGTTGCAGGTAGATAGGATAGTGAAGAAGGTGTTTGGTATGCTTTCCTTTGTTGGTCAGAGTATTGAGTACGGGAGTTGGGAGGTCATGTTGTAGGTTTTCTTTGTTTTATATATTTATAGAAACACTGGCTATCTGTCATTATATTCTGTTTATTATTATTTCTCATACTCTGTCTTACATTTCTTAATTTTTTTTTGACTTCCTGTTGACCTTTAAAGTTTTCCCAATCTTCTAGTTTCCTGCTGTTTTTGGCCACTTTGTATGCCTTCCCTTTCACTTTGATAGCCTGCCTTATTTCCTTAGACATCCATGGCAGATTACCCCTCGTCTTCCAGTCCTTCCTCTTCACTGGAGTATTCTTTTGCTGAGCACTATGAAAAACTGTCATAGTACTGGGGTGGCATGGTGGCTCAGTGGTTAGCACTGCTGCCTCATAGCACAGCGTCCCAGGTTCGAGTCTAGCCTTGGACAGACTGTCTGTGTGGAGTTTGCGCATTCTCCCCGTGTTGCCCATAGTGTTAGGTGCATTAGTCAGAAGAAGGTGGTTCTGGGTGGGTTACTCCTTGGAGGGTTGATGTGGGCTGAAGGGCATGTTTCCATGCTGTAGGAAATCTAATCTAATAAAGTCTCTGTTTCCAGTCTACTTTAGCCTCATTCCATTATAGTCTCCCTTATTCAAGCACAGGAACCTGGTATTGCGTTTCATCTTCACATTGTGGAGGTATATTTTAAATTCAACCATACTGTGATCGCTCCTTCCAAGGGAATCCCTGACAATGAGGTCACTAATTATTCCTGTCTCATTACACAGGACCAGATCTAGGATAGATTGCTCCCTCATCAGTTCCATTACATACTGTTCAAGAAAACTATCCCAGATACGTTTAACGAACCCCTCCTCAAGGTTACCCTGACTGAAATGGTTCGAACAATCTACATGCAGATTCAAATCTCTGGGGATAATAGCCGTACATTTTCCAGGCATGAGTTGTTTCCTTGTTTATTGCCCACCCCAATGTGATGTCATTATTTGGTGGCCTCTAGACCACGCCTATCAGTGACGTTTTCTTCTTGGAATTCATAATTTCCACCCAAATGAATTCGACCTCATGATCCATAGAACCTGTTTCATCTCTCAGCACCTCCCTGAAGTCGTCCTTGAATATCAGAGCTACACCACCTCCCTTGCATTCCTGTCTGTACTTCTGAATAGTCGGGTAAAAAATGAGGTCTGCAGATGCTGGAGATCACAGCTGAAAATGTATTGCTGGTTAAAGCACAGCAGGTTAGGCAGCATCCAAGGAACAGGAAATTCGACGTTTCGGGCATAAGCCCTTCATCAGGAAATCCTGATTTCCCAATGAAGGGCTCATGCCCGAAATGTCGAATTTCCTGTTCCTTGGATGCTGCCTAACCTGCTGTGCTTTAACCAGCAACACATTTTCAGCTGTACTTCCGAATAGTCTGGTACCCATGGATATTTAATTCCCAGTCATGACCATTCTGCAACCATGTCTCTGTGATGGCTACCAAATCACATCCATTCACAATGATTTGTGCTGCTAACCCATCAACCTTGTTCCGAATGCTATGAGCATTCAGGTAAAGTGCCGTTATGTTTACTTTCTTACTTTCATGATTCACAACATCTCTAAATCTCCTGAGTTATCCTTCATTTTTCCTTCTTTTATAGTCTGCCTTGAACTTAAATCCTCCTGCACACATGCTAACCTGCTGCTTCCCTTTTTTATTTATCACCATGCTCCTTGTTGCTTTCCCTTTCCCTTCCCCCCGATTCACAGTTTAAAGTCCTAGTGACCACCTTATTTATCCTTTTCACTAGAACACTGCTTCCAGATCGGTTCAGGTGGAGACCGTCCCATTGGTACAGATCCCCCCGGTTCCAACACTGATGCCAATGCCCCATGAAATGGAATCCCTCTTTCCCACACAACTCCCTTAACCATTTGTTTATGGGCGGCACGGTGGCACAGTGGGTTAGCACTGCTGCCTCACAGTGCCAGGGACCCGGGTTCAATTTCTGCCTTGGGCAACTGTCTGTGCAGCGTTTGCACATTCTCCCTGTGTCTGCGTGGGTTTCCTCCGGCTGCTCCGGTTTCCTCCCACAGTCCAAAGATGTGCAGGTTAGGTGAATTGGCCATGTTAAATTGCCTGTAGTGTTAGGTAAAGGGGTAAGTGTAGGGGAATGGATCTGATTGGGTTGCTCTTCGGAGGGTCGGTGTGGACTTGTTGGGCCGAAGGGCCTGTTTCACACTGTAAGTAATCTAATCTAATCTTTACTTCCCTAATTGTCTTGTCCCTAAGCCAATTTGCACGTGGCTCGGGCAGTAATCCAGAGATTATGACCCTTGAGGGCCTGTTCCTAGTGCTCGATAATCCCCAAACAGGTCTTCGATCCCAGCCTTGCCTATGTTGTTAGCCCCAACATGGACCACAACAACTGGATCCCAGTTAACCTGTCGGACTATAACCTGGCGTTGTGTGATTTTTAACTTTGTACACCCCAGCCCAACACCGGCATCTCTGAATCATAAGAAAGGTTGGGCAGACTAGTCTTGTATCTACTGGAGTTTAATATAGTAAGAGGCAACTTGATTGAAGCATGTAAAGTCCTGAGGGATCTTGTCAGGGTCAATGTGGAGATGGTGATTCCTCTTATGGGAGAATCCAGAACTATGTGTCAGACTTTAACAAGGATGGCTCACACAATTAAAGCAGAAGTCAGGCAATTGTTTTTCTCTCTCACACACACACGCACACACAAACAGATACTAGTGCTTTGGAATTCTCTTCCAGAAAAAGATGATGGAAGCAAATTCTTTGATTATTTTCAAAGCTGAGGTGGATAGATTTTTAATGCAAAGGACTAAAAGTGTATTCGGAGTAGGTGGGAATGTGGATTTGAGGTTATGATTAGATTGACCATGATCTTATTTAATGGCAGAAGGACTAAATACTTGCTCCTGTACCTTATGTTGGCAAATTTCTGTTTAGCTGTCTCGTAGATGGAAATACTTTGTTGATGTTTGAGCAAACAACCATAAAATAGCTTATTTATGACATGCTGGGCACACTATCGATGTTAGAGAGGGTTTTTTTTCTGGCAGGGTTATTCCTGCCAGAGCTGGAGCATGGCCAAATAGTGACTGGTATCTTTTCACTGTACTTGGGTTTTGTACCTTGTAAGGTGAACTGCTTGAAACAGTTGCCACCTTCCCTGAGCTTGCTCAGCCTGAGAGGAGCTCTTTACAATCCGAATTGTTCTTGGCTCTAACAGGCTCATGTCTCCCATGGTGCTGCGTGAGCTTGGAGCTGAGATGCCCTTGTAAATTGTCTCTCTCCAGTCTGATTGCTGGGCTAGCCTTGAAGTCTTATTGCTCGTTGCTAGTTTTCCCTTCAAGCGTTTCCTTACTGCATACACTTTCCTCTGACCCTGATCATCTATCAGCACTCTGAATGAAAATTGCTAGCTGCTCCTGGGAGCACAGGACAGATGATGACAGAACACAAGTCCTAATTACTATAATTTATTAAATATAAACGATATACTGAAACTGGGAGAGGACAGCTTCATCAGTGCATTCTTCCAGCGGATCTCAGTTCTATTGATTTGACATTATCATGATATTGATACTGATGCACGTGCTCAGCAGTTTTTATTAGATCTTATTTGTATAGTTAACCGTTTTCTGTACATATGACTTCACAGAAGGGACTATGCAAAATGCTCAGTAGTGCTGATCAAGTAATAGAATAGGGAATTCTGAGGGACAGGATGTCCATGTATATGGAAAGGCAGGGACTGATTAGGGATAGTCAACATGGCTTTGTACATGGGAAATCATGTCTCACTAACTTGATTGGGTTTTTTGAAGAAGTAACAAAGAAGATTGATGAGGGCAGAGCAGTAGATGTGATCTGTCTCCAGTAAGGTGTTCAACAAGGTTCCCCATGGGAGACTGATTAGCAAGGTTAGATCTCATGGAATATAGGGAGAACTAGCCATTTAGATACAGAACTGGCTCAAAGGTGGTTGACAGAGGGTGGAGGTGTAGGGTTGTTTCTCAGACTGGAGGCCTGTGACCAGTGGAGTGCCACAAGGATTGGTGCTGAGTCCTCTACATTTTGTCTATTACATAAATGTTTTGGATGCGAGCATAAGAGGTACAGTTAGTAAGTTTGCAGATGACATCAAAATTGGAGGTGTAAAGGACAGCGAAGAAGGTTACCTCAGATTACAACAGGATCTTGACCAGATGGGCCAATGGGCTAAGAAGTGGCAGATGGAGTTTAATTCAGATAAATGCGAGGTGCTGCATTTGGGGAAAGCAAATCTTAGCAGGACTTATACACTTAATGGTAAGGTTCTAGGGAGTGTTGCTGAACAAAGAGACCTTGGAGTGCAGGTTCATAGCTCCTTGAAAGTGGAGTCACAAGTTGATAGGATAGTGAAAAAAGCATTTGCTATGCTTTCCTTTATTGGTCAGAGTATTGAGTACAGGAGTTGGGAGGTCATGTTGCGGCTGTACAGGACATTGGTTAGACCACTGTTGGAATATTGCATGCAATTCTGGTCTCCTTCCTACTGGAAAGACATTGTGAAACTTGAAAGGGTTCAGGATAGATTTATAAGGATGTTGCCAGGGTTGGAGGATTTAAGCAATAGGGAGAGGCTGAACAGGCTGGGTCTGTTTTCCCTGGAGCGTCGGAGGCTGAGAGGTGACCTTATAGATGTTTACAAAATTATGAGGGGCATGGATAGGATAAATAGACAAAGTCTTTTCCCTGGGGTCGGGGAGTCCAGAACTAGAGGGCATAGGTTTAGGGTGAGAGGGGAAAGATATAAAAGAGACCAAAGGGGCAACGTTTTCACACAGAGGGTGGTGCGTGTATGGAATGAGCTGCCAGAGGATGTGGTGGAGGCTGGTACAATTGCAACATTTAAGAGGCATTTGGATGGGTATATGAATAGGAAGGGTTTGGAGGGATATGGGCCGGGTGCGGGCAGGTGGGACTAGATTGGGTTGGATATCTGGTCGGCATGGACGGGTTGGACTGAAGGGTCTGTTTCCTTGCTGTACATCTGCATGACTCTATGACTATCCATGATTGTCACAGGAACCTCCTAAGATGCAACCAGGGACTATGCAACATTAGTTTGACTGCAGCTGGTCTCATTGCTGTGTTCCCCGGGTTCCCAGATGTCCCTCTGTGATACTTTGCCTTGTATTGTAGCTTGGAGAAAGTGAGGACTGCAGATGCTGGAAATCAGAGTCAACAAATGTGGAGCTGGAAAAGCACATCCTGTCAGGCAGCATCTGAGGAGCAGGGGAGTGGACGTTTCAAGCATAAGCTCTTCATCAGGAATGTGGGGGAGGTCCTAGAGGGCTGTGAGATAAATGGAATGGGCTGGGATTGGGGGGAAGGTAGCTGGGAATGCGATAGGTAGATGGAGGTGGGGTTGATGGTGATAGTTCAGACAGGAGGGTAGAGGAGGTGCGAAGGATGATGGACAGGTAGGACAGTTCAAGAGGACAGTGCTGGGTTGGAAGGCTAGATCTGGGATAAGGTGGGAGGTGGGGAGATGAAGAAACTGGTGAAATCCACATTGACCTGTGTGGTTGGAGGTCCCAAGGCAGAAGATGAGGCATTCTTCCTTCAGGTATTGGGTGGTTGGGGTTTGGCGGTGGAGGAGACCCAGGACTTGCATGTCATTGGTGGAGTGGGAGGAGGAGTTGAAGTGTTAGGCCATGGACCGATGGGGTTGGTTGCTGTGTATGTGTCCCAGAGATGTTCTCTGAAATGATCCACAAGGTGAGGTTCTGTCTCCCCAAAGTAGAGGAGACCACATCGGGAGCAAGGGACACAGCTGGTGAGGTGTTTGGATGTGCAGGAAGATCTCTGCCGGATGTAAGGATCGTTGTGGTTCTGTTCGCCGAGCTGGGAATTTGCGTTGCAGACATTTTGTCCCCAGTCAAGGCGACATTCTTAGTCCTTGGGAGCCTCCTGTAAAGCGCTTCTGTGATCTTTCCTCCAGCATTTGTAGTGGTTTGAATCTGCCGCTTCCAGTTGTCAGTTCCAGCTGTCCGCTGCAGTGGCCGGTATATTGGGTCCAGGTCGATGTGCTTATTGATTGAATCTGTGGATGAGTGCCATGCCTCTAGGAATTCCCTGGCTGTTCTCTGTTTGGCTTGCCCTATAATAGTAGTGTTGTCCCAGTCGAACTCATGTTGCTTGTCATCTGCGTGTGTAGCTACTAAGGATAGCTGGTCATGGCGTTTCGTGGCTAGTTGGTGACAGGGGACGAAACGTCTGCAACACAAATTCCCGGCTCAGCAAACAGAACCACAACAACGAGCAACCGAGCTACAAATCTTCTCCCAAACTTTGGATGTAAGGATCCTTTGGGGCCTTGGATGGAGGTGAGGGGGAGTGGTGTGGGCACAGGTTTTATGTCTCTTACAGTGGCAGGGGAAGGTGCTGGGAATGGAGGGTATGTTAGTGTGGTTCATGGACCTAACAAGAGAGTGCAGAGGGAATGATCTCTTTGGAATGCAGATAGGATTGGGAGGGAAATGTTTTTATGGTTGTGGGGTCTGTTTTTAGGTGGCAGAAGTAGCAAAGGATGATGCATTGTACCTGGAGGTTGGGTGGAAGGTGAGGACCAAGGGAGTTCTGTCCTTGTTGCGATTGGAGGGGTGGGGTTCAAGGACAGAGGTGTGGGAAGTGGAGGAGCAGCACTGGAGGGCATCATTGACTATGTGGGAGGGGAAATTGCGGTCTTTGAAGAAGGAGGCCATCTGGGATGTTCTACGATAGAATTAGTCCTCCTGGAAATAGATGTGGTGGAGGCGAAGGAATTGGGAGTAAGGGATAGCATTTTTACAGAGGGTAGGTTGGGAGGAGGTGTAGTCGAAGTAGCTATGGGAGTCAGTGGGTTAGAAGCAGATGTCCAGTGGGTTTGAAGTTGTCCTGAGAGATATTCAATCCTGCTCTAACTAGGCTCATGAGTGTCTAGGTTTGATGTGTTGCATGTTTTCTATCCTGCTGGAGACCAATTGACTCTGGTTGCATTGGCTCCATAGCTGTAAACAGTAAAGTCATCACTGCCTCATCTGGCTGGCAAAGGAAGCTTTTATTTGCATTTCTGTTTTCTTCCCTCTGTCACAGCTTGGTTGGAAATGGTGATAGATTGGAGCATTATCACAGTAAGAGCATTCACCCGTTCACTTACCATCTCCTGCTGTTGTCTCCACTCAGTACAGTAATTGTGCTTTTGAACATCAGCTTTGTTAAAGGCATCTTAGATAATTACTCTTGTTCTCTCAATTCTCATTACATTATAGATTGCTGTTTTTTGAAATGTTCATTATTCAGTCACTGATTAGTGTTGACAGATTGATTTAAATAAATTAGAAGATTGTTCATTTATGTCAGACACATGTGGCACTTTGGGGTGTTATGCATTTAAAGTGGTTAGCACTGCTGCCTCACAGCGCCTGAGACCCAGGTTCAATTCCCGCCTCAGGTGGCTGACTGTGTGGAGTTTGCACGTTCTCCCCATGTCTGCGTGGGTTTCCTCCGGGTGCTCCGGTTTCCTTCCACAGTCCAAAGATGTGCGGGTCAGGTGAATTGGCCATGCTAAATTGCCCGTAGTGTTAGGTAAGGGGTAAATGTAGGGGTATGGGTGGGTTGCGCTTCGGCGGGTCGGTGTGGACTTGTTGGGCCGAAGGGCCTGTTTCCACACTGTAAGTAATCTAATCTAAAGGGATACCTGAGGTTAAACTTTCAGATGATACCGTTGATAAGATAGACATAGCGTATATCGAGTCATTGAGTCATACAGGATGGAAACAGACCCTTCGGTCCAACAAGTCTATGCTGACCACAATCCCAAACTAAACTAGTCTCGCCTGCCTGCTCATATCTCTCCAAACCTTACCTAGTCATATACTTATCCAAATGTTTTTTAAACTGTGTCCACATTCAGCACTTCCTCGGGAAATTCATTCCACACACGAATGTATGATTATTTGTTTTGTGTTGTTTAATTTCTGAACAATAATGAGTGCACTTCCCAGTAAATCAAATCAATGTTGGGTCAATTGTTCCCTTGGTCTTTCATGCATCTACCACAACTAAATGGGAGATTGGCCATTAAACCCGAAGCAGTTAAACCTGAAGTTAACAGCAACATGAATGAACTTTTCAATGACCGACAGGTTGGGGACAGAGATTGGCAATGCAACGGATATCATATTTCAGAGAACGGTGACTAAGTAATTTAATAAAGGCCTAATATTAGGAAGATGACTATTTGGCAGGAATGCTGGCCAACCAGCCACGCCCACTTCCTTGAGAGATTTAAAATAAAACAAATAATGCCAGAATAACCCCATGGGCCAAAGTAAATATAGTTGGTCTCCGTAATACAAGGAGACAAGTAGAATTTATTTTAAAATATTGACATTGGGTGCCTTAATGTAGTTATTAACGTAGTTATTAAGATGTAATTTGTATTTTTGCTGCTAAACCACAAGATGGAGCACATTCAAATTAATTCTAGTTTGTGACTTCAAATTTTGATAGGTTAAATATGAGACTCAGTAAATCCAGGATATTTAATAAACATATTTGCTTGTTAATGAAGGGAAAAATTGCTACAACTGGGGTGATTATAATTCTCAAATGTGCTGGAATTTGCTCCTGAGATTTGGGGAAATCACAGGAGAATTGTGATCTCAGTGCATATTGTGGGTCTTAATCTGATTTTATTCACTATTAAATTATATTTTGTGTGTTGTGTTCATATCAAACTTATCATAAAATGTCTTTACAAATGTGACCATTGTCCATTCAGCTTGTATGACACAGCCAATAGATTTACAGGGATCCTTGCATGCTGGTATATTGCTATATTTCGTTATTCATAACATAATGTTGCCAGCGGGTGCCCAGTATTCAGCCCATCGAGCCTGTGCTGACACATGGTGCCTTTTTAAACTAAAAGCCTTTTGCTTTCATGTGGTCCGTATCCCTTTATTCCTTGTCTATTCATGCATCTGTCAAGATGCCTCTTAAATGTTGCTATCTGCCTCCACCACCTCCCCTGTAGCTGCACATTTCTGACACTTGCCACCCTTTGTGTCAAAATCTTGCCTCTGATATCTCCTTTAAACTTCCTCTTTTACACTTTCTCCTTTTTCACCTTAATTCATGACTCCTGATAATTGACACCTCCCCCATGGGTCAGAGTCTCTGACTGCCCATTCTATCCATGCCTCTCATCACTTTGTAAACTTCTCTCTGGTCTCAGCCTCCAATGTTCAAGTGAAAACAAATCGAGCTTATCCGACCTCTGCTCACAGCTAATAAACTCCAAACCAGACACCAGTAGGTGCTATTTTTCTCGGCTTGCACAACTCAATCGTGGCGACGGTTCCTGAAGAAGGTCTCATGCCCGAAACATCGACTCTCCTGCTCCTTGGATGCTGCCTGACCTGTTGCGCTTTTCCAGCAACACATTTAAAACTCAGTCGTGCTTCATGACTATAAAAGATAATGCTGGTCGGAGCTTTGTATTTGCGTGGAAATGAAGAGATTTATCTTTAACATTAACAAGCTGCCAGGCTTGTTGCTCCAGGTGTGTTAGACAGAACCTCTTTTGCCATTATAAATTGTGGATTATGCAAAAGAAAATACCAGCTCGTGTGTGGCTATGACAACCTCCCTTAGTGAATTCTTTCAAGGGCTGCTTTGCCTTGGGGGCCTTCAATCCTGTTGAAGGTTGTTACAGTCAGCTTTTTCTCATCATGGGTGGTGCTGTCATGTATTCCCATTGTTACTGTTCCAACCTTGAGCAGAGTTATTTTCTGTTTACACTACACTGAAAAATATTGAAGTCATCAATTTATATTGAGTGAGAAATAGAAACATGATTTCTAGATAAGGATGAGTCAAGTGTAAGGAAGTGAACTTGAGGACTGAAAATCAAATGGATTTATATTCTTTGAGACTCCAGTAAGGTGAGCCAAGAAATGTCTGTATTTAAGAAAAACAACTTGCAATTCTAAAGTTACCTTTAGCAGGTCAAAGATATATAACAATGTCAAGGACACGTACCTCATGACAAAAGATGCTCTGAGGTTTAATTGTGCACATTAATAGTTCATGTTTCTGCACTGTGTATCTCCATGACTACATGTCCATTGTACACGGTTGTGATAAGACAATATTACAGACAAGGTCAGTTTTGGTTATATCATAAATTTCTTTGAAAAATAATGGGTAGAAACTACATTAAGTAGACAAGTACAAAACTCTTCCTAATAGCTGCATTTCTCACTTGAGCCACAAGTATTCTTTCGCTGGAATGAACAAGATTATACAGAGACACAGAGGCCAATAAAGAGGCATTCAAAGTCACAGCACATTCAAAGTTCTAAACACTGAAATTGCAGGACAATAATGTACAAAAGAACAAAGTCTCAAAAAAGATAAAAATATGATGAGGATCAAAATTGTAGGACTTCACCCAAACACAAATAAAATTAAGAAGCAAAGTGCTGGAGAAACTCGGCAAATTTCAAGTCGAGTCGGTATTTCTCACGGCTGTGTAACACACAGGTGACTGAGTATCTCTCACGGCTGTGTGACACACGTGTGACTGGGTATCTCTCACGGCTGTGTGATACACAGGTGACTGGGTATCTCTCACGGCTGTGTGATACACAGGTGACTGGGTATTTCTCATGGCTGTGTGATACACAGGTGACTGGGTATCTCTCACGGCTGTGTGATACACAGGTGACTGTGTATCCCTCACGGCTGTGTGATACACAGGTGACTGGGGATCTCTCACGGCTGTGTGATACACAGGTGACTGGGTATCTCTCACGGCTGTGTGATACACAGGTGACTGGGTATCTCTCACGGCTGTGTGACACAGGGGTGACTGGGTATCTCTCACGGCTGTGTGATACACAGGTGACTGGGTATCTCTCACGGCTGTGCAGAAGACTCACAATCCTCTGATTGAAAAATAACACTCATTATTGTTTTAAACCATGACTCTTAGTTCTGGATTCTTCCACAGGAAACAGGAACATCATCTCCACATCCACCTGGTCAAGTCCTCTCAGGATTTTGTTTGATTTAATTAAGTCATCTCTGACTCTTCTGAACTTCACATGATACAGGCCTAACCTCATAAGGCAGACATCTTAATCCAGGTATTAGGCTGGTAAACCTTCTCTGAACTGCTTCAAGAGCATTAACATTTTTCCAATAGTGCGGTGAACAGTATAGTAAACAGTACTCCAGATGTGGTCACCAATGTCCTGTATAACTGAAACATAACTTCTCTACACTTGCATCCAACATCCCCCATAATAAAACATCATATTCTATCAGCTTTCCCGAATATTTGTGAACCTGCATGCTGAATTCCCACTGTGGTGAGTTGGATTAGATTCTGTGTAAAGGTGCAAGATTACCACATGGAGGCTGTTATTATGGAGGATACACCAATTTACACCTGGTTGTGCCACACAGGCTGTTTGGGTTTTGTAATTGTGTGTAAGAGGTACCCCGACGGAAATAGGTAACCAGTGGGTGAATGAACTTAGATGGTCTTCCCTGATTTCACATATTTCAGTGGAGTCAGAGTGAAGTTTGCTGTTGAGCATATACCACCATTTAAACCAAGTTATTGGCTCCACACAAACCTCTTGTCTCAGGATCATAACCTGCGTTTTGAAGCCATGATTTATCAGTGCCCATACTTTAGACTGTGATCCTACACAAAGGTGTGTAAATGTAATTTTTACAGATCCAAAATATGAATGTTTTCTCCATTTTAGAACAGCTATTTCATATTGTCCTCCTTGTATTCTGACTTGTGTACTTCAGCTAAGCCCCCTGGTCTGCACATCCCTTGAGACTATGGGCAATTTCCCATGGCCAATCCACCTAACCTGCACATCTTTGGACAGTGAGAGGAAACTGGAGCACTTGGATGAAAGTCACACAGACACAGGGGGCATGTGCAAACCCCACACAGACAGTCAGCCAAGGGTGGAATCGAACCTGGGTCCCTGGCACTGTGAGGCAGCAGTGCTAACCACTGAGCCTCTGTGTAGGAGTATTGGTGTCCCGCTTTGTAGGTAGGGTTCTGGGAGGTCTGGCTGTACAGAATGGTACATAGGCAAGGCTTTCTCTTCTCCCGGGACACCAGACCATATCCAGCCCGCTCCAAGGTGGCTGACCGGGTTAGAGGAGTCTCAGCTGTCTGGAGGAATGCACAGCATCAATGGAAGAAGATTCGTGTCCCTCTCCACTCCTCCAGTGTAAATACCATCATCTTCTGTTTGGTTGCTCTCACACTCTCTTTCTCTCTCTCTCTCTCTCCCCCTGCTCCAGTCCTCAACTTCCATCAAGGCTTATGTTCTAACTCTCTAACTATTACCTACAACATCCTCTCCATTTGGCCTTACTCAGCCTGACCTGTGCCACCACTAAGACTGAAGAAGGGCTTATGCCTGAAACATCGATTCTCCTGCTCCTCGGATGCTGCCTGGCCTGCTGCGCTTTTCCAGCACCACACTTTTCAACTCTGGTCTCCAGCATCTGCAGTCCTCACTTTCTCCCACCACTAAGACTGCACACTGTCTGTGCTGCATTCTCCCTCCTGCATGTTCGGGACACTCTTTAATGAGGAGGGGATTCTGACTCTGATGGCACTGGGAATGTCCTGGATGGGGTCAGATATCTTGGACTTACTTGAGTGGAGTCTGACCGCTTGAGTGAAGGCTCTCCCCTGAGGCCGTTTGACAATTCTGACAAGCTTCCCGGTTTTGTGTCTGTACTAAATGTCACCAGAAGACAGTAATGTACGAGCAGGGCTTCATCGTGGACTGAAGGGCCTGTTCCTGTGCTGAACTGTTCTATCTCTGGCTGAGGGAGCAACGCAAAGCAAGATGTTGTGAGTGAGTGAGTAAGTCTATGATAGTGAGGGCAGAGCTTAGCATCCCGTGTCCTTATAATGAGCATGACAAGTACAGCCTGAAGTACAGTATTGAAGAGCAGAAACATCCTGTAAGTGGATTTGAGATGTGTCCTTAGGCTGGTCCATGTTGGATGCCAATGTCGGTGGATGTGGCTAGCATGTGCCAGTACAGTGAGGTGATGGTATCTAGTGTCACGCACGGAGATTTTTTGGAGAAAGAGGTGAGAACCTGCTCTGATTTCCATGTTGGGTTTTCCTGGCATCTCAGCTGGTCAGCGAGCTTGGTCAGATTGCAACCGGATATTGATGATGCGAGTTGAGCCATCAACAAGGACCTTAACAAGTGTTGATTAGTGTTACTCACTGCTAGTTGACAACAACCTGTTGCTGGTCAGAGAGAATCTCAGAATGCTGCTTGTGAAAAGCATAGAAAAGGGACAAGGTCATTTTGATGTCAAGATGCATCTCAAAAAACTTCCTGCCTGATTCAGCCACAGCCCACATCTCTCCGACCCCTATAAGATTTCACCCCGGATACTGTAATGTCAAAACTGACAAAGAAAAAAATGAAAGATGTGCATTTATATGTTGCCTTTCATGATTGTGACGCCTGTCAAAATGTCAATGAGGTGTTTTAGTAAGGGCATTCACTGCTGTAAGTAGGAAATATGATAAAATATAAAATACAGCAGTTATAGATGTTATTCTCGAAAGAAATGTATCATTTGTCTCACAGATTGCAGACTAAAGAAAGCAAAAATAATTTTGGTACAGCTGAGAATAATAACAGAACAGTGATTCAAATATCCTGAAATAAATCAGCTTTAGGCAAATCAGCTCTGGGACCACAATGCATTGTTTAAAATGAGAAAACACAAGGGTACAATTTAATCAAAACGTTCAGATGAAATTATAAACCAAGGCAGAAAAGAATGAATTTAAATGATATACATTTAATCCATGATTTATATATATATATACACATAAAATAAAAATTCAATTTCATGTATGGTATCTCAAAGGAAAGACAGATCTAAGGCAAGGCTCCACTATGTCAAAGCATGCCTCAAAACAGCAAATGCTGGAGATCACAACGGGTCACGCAGCATCCATGGAGAGTGAGCAAGCTAACGTTTCGAGTTTAAATGACTCTTCATCAGAGCTGAAGGCAAAGCATTACTGTTGCTAAAAAATATCAGATTTCATAATTCATGGTAGGTACAATTTAATAAGTAGGAGAAAGTGAGGACTGCAGATGTTGGAGGTCAGAGCTGAAAATGTGTTGCTGGAAAAGCGCAGCAAGTCAGGCAGCATCCAAGGAGCAGGAGAATCGACGTTTCGGGCATGAACCCTTCTTCAGGAATTCCTGAAAGGTCGATTCTCCTGCTCCTTGGATGCTGCCTGACCTGCTACGCTTTTCCAGCAACACATTCACAATTTAATGAGTACTTCACTATGCAGTTAGAAAATACAATTCCAGGAAACCTTTCTGGAATATATGCTGTCATATAAACACAAAACCTAATCCTAATTTATCAGGAAGTGCTATTGTGCTTTATGCAGATTCAAAAGGATTTTTTGAATTTATTTTGGCTGTCTGCTGGATTCATTTCCATTGTTAATGTGTCTTAATGTTCATGTATCGATAATAAGATATACAATCTAACTTTACTACATGTATAGTTTGGACAGTTTGGCAAAATTGAGAACCAAAGAATTGAATTTAAATTGAAAAGCCTGTGCCAAGTAAGAAATGAGAATAATGAAGATGGTGAAGGTTTGTGAGCACGTGCAAAGTAAAAATGAAACTTACAAACAGGATAATAAGTATTTTTGCCAGCATTTTACATATAGGTAGATCGGAACATACAAGCAGTTGACAGGTTTCATTATAATTAATAATAATACATATTATGTGGGCAGCAATGTCCTCGTACTATTATTGCTAGACTATTAATCCAGAGACCCAGGTAATGTTCAGAGGGCTCTGCCCTGTATCCCTCCATGGCAGATGGTGGAATTTGAATTCAAAATTTTAAAAATTCTGGAATTAACGATCTATTAATGACCATGAAACTGATGTTGATTGTTGTAAAAACCCTTTTATTCATTAATGTTCTTCCTTTAAGGATGGAAATAGCTGTCCTTATCTGGTCTGATCTACATGTGACACCAGACACACACTCTGGGCAATTAAGGATGGACAATAAATGGGAACCAGTGATTCCCTCAAACCATGAACGATGTTTTTAAAAAGTAAAGCACTGTGCTACTTGTCCTTTGGCAGCAATCACACCTTCAGTGTGAAAGCAGGCCATTCAGCCCATCGAGTCCACACTGACCCTCCCATCCAGATTGACCCCCCACCCATTCCTGTAACCCTGCACTTTCCCATTGCTAATCCAGTCAGACATCCCTGAACACTATGGGCAGTTTAGCATGGCCAATCCACCTAACCGACACATCTTTGGACTGTGGGAGGAATGTGGAGGAAATCCACACAGACACGGGCAGAGTGTGCAAGCTCCACCCAGACAGTCAGCTGAAGGTGGGATTGAACCTGGATTTCTGGTGCTGAGAGGCAGCAGTGCTAACCGCTGAGCCAGCATACCACCTAGCTGTTGGTACGTGTCTGAAATAGGTGTTTAATCAGTGTGCAATTGAAGAGCATCCCAAGGGGAAGAAAATATCAATAATAATAAACACAGCTTCTGCTCCAAAATTCATAAATCGTTTTTTTATTTTCTGACTAAATTAAATGTGGGTGACGTAAGATGAATTTCCGCATAATAATTAATTTAACATGTTCTTTTTTGAAAAAGAGTAAGACTCGTGTTAGGTAAAACCATAGCCCATCTGTTTTGTTGTGAGGCATGTCTAACCTTCAGGGTGTGTTTAGTTCACCTTCTGTATTCACTACAGTCTTGCATCCTCTGTTTACCCAAACCTCACCCTACTGAATACAGTCACAGCTAAAATTCTGCTTTCGTTACAGAGTGGTTTTATGCATGCTGTCTTTCCAAATATTCTTCAAGCATATTTCAAAATTACATGTAAATTAGTGGCAGTTTTGTGGTTAAAATGCATTAAAATATAGCCCTCATGGCACTGCAGATAAATGACAGAAACGTGTGTATATTGTGGCTTTTTATCTGATTAAAGTAACTTGGAATATTGTGGGCGGCACGGTGGCACAGTGGTTAGCACTGCTGCCTCACAACGCCTGAGACCCTGGTTCAATTCCCGACTCAGGCGACTGACTGTGTGGAGTTTGCACGTTCTCCCCGTGTCAGCGTGGGTTTCCTCCGGGTGCTCCGGTTTCCTCCCACAGTCACAAAGATGTGCGGGTCAGGTGAATTGGCCATGCTAAATTGCCCGAAATGTTAGGTAAGGGGTAATATGTAGGGGTATGGGTGGGTTGCGCTTCGGCGGGTCGGTGTGGACTTGTTGGGCTGAAGGGCCTGTTTCCACACTGTAAATCTAATCTAATCTAAAAATAATTAATTATTTTTCTAAATGTAATGTGTATTGTTACGTAAGCAAATGCTACGACCATTCTGATTAAGATGGAACATAAATCAGGACATTGTGAAAGAGCTCCCTGCTTTACATGAAATAGTGCCACAAGCAGACAGGTTTTTAAGTTAACGTTTCATGTAAAGGTTAAAAGTACTGAATTGCAGTGAAAGATGCCTATCGCTCCAATCCCCATCCTCAATTTGGGAACTCCAACCACAATGCCGTGTTCCTTTTCCCAGCTTCAGGAGACCCCCTCGTGGATACAGGTCCAGTGCTAGTTGGAGGAGGTAGAGGATCAACTCCAGTTCTGTCTAGAATCGGCTGATTGGGTCGTGTTCAAACAGGCCGCAGGTACCTTGGGTGAGTGCCACCACCGTCACAGACTTTATCAGCAAGTGTGTGGAGGACTGCATACCGAGGAAGTCAGTCTGGGTGTTCCCCAACAGGAAACCATGGATGGATCAGGACATACAGAACCTGCTAAAAACCAGGTGTGAGGCCTTCATATCAGGAGACCCACTCAAATATAAGGAATCCAAGTATGACTTTCGCAGAGCCATTAACACAGCCAAGGACCAAAACCAATCCAAACTAGAGCCCCAGACAGACACCCGGTGACTATGGTAAGGACTGAATGACATCACAGGTTCTAAAAAGAGACATTGCAAGATAGCAAACGATGATATATCCCTCCCAGACCATCTCATCGCCTTCTATGCTCGCTTTGAGCAGAATGTTGGCGGAGAGGTAACACCTATTCCGACAAGTCCTGACGAACCTATCCCAACAGTCATTGCATCAGAGGTCAGATCAGTTTTCCTTTGTGTGAATCCAAGGAAAGCGATGGGACCAGACGGAGTGCCAGGCCGTGCACTCGGAGTATGTGCAGATCAACTGGCAGAGGTCTTCTTGGACGTCTTCAACCTCTCCCTGCAGCAGGCCACTGTCCCTGCCTGTTTCAAGAGGGCCATCATCATCCCTGTCCCTACGAAGGCTCATGCAGCATGTCTCAGTGACTACCGCCCAGTGGCCCTAACTTTGGTGGTCATGAAGTGCTTTAAAAGGCTGGTCATGGCATTAAGCAACTCCAGCCTCTCCACTACTCTTGACCCACTCCAATTTGCCTATCGGACTAACAGATCCAAGAATCACTTGCCCTTCACTCCTCCCCAGAACATCTTGACACCAAGAACAGCTACGTAAGAATCCTACTCGTTGACTATAGTTCAGCCTTCAACACGATTATCCCTCGAGACTGATTACTAAACTTAGTAATCTCGAACTAAGCCCCACTCTCTGCAACTGGATCCTTAGTTTCCTGACCCACAGGCCACAATCAGTGAAGATTGGGGACAATATTTCACCCTCACTAATACTCAATACTGGAGCCCCCCAGGGGTATGTACTCATCCTCCTACTGTACTCACTGTATACCCCTGACTGCGTCACCAAATACCAGACTAATGCCATTTACAAGTTTGCTGATGACACCACCATAGTTGGTCGAATCTCAAATGGCGACGAAGCAGACTACAGGCGGGAGGTGGAAGACCTGGAAAAATGGTGCACTTTGAACAACTGAGCTCTCAATGATGACAAAATCAAGGAACTCATTATTGACTTTCAGCAGGATGTTACTCATGTCCCCCCTACACATTAATAGCACAGAGGTGGAACAAGTGGAGAGTGTCAAGGTCCTGGGAGTGGTCATCCACAACAAGCTTTCTTGGGCTCTTCATGTGGATGCACTGGTTACAAAAGTCCAACAATGTCTCTTCTTCCTCAGGCAGCTGAAGAAATTTGGCATGACGGTGAATACCCGTGCCAACTTTTATAGGTGCGCCATCGAGAGTATTCTGTCTGAATGTATCATTACCTGGTAGGGCAACTGTACCATTCAAGATCAGAGACAGTTACAGAGTGTGGTGAACTCATCCCGGACAATCATAAAGGCCAACCTCCCATCTATAGAATCCATCTACCAGGCCCGCTGTCAAGGAAAGGCCGCCAGCATTCTCAAAGATCCATCCCACCCTGACAATACTTTTCTACAACCTCTACCATCGGGGAGAAGGTACAGAAGCCTGAACACATGCCAGTTGCGTAACAGTTTCTACCCTATTCAGAATACTGAATAGACTCACAAACTCTTAACATTCGCCTGCACCTGTGTTTTTGTTTTTCCCACTGTTTATCTATTATTTACCTATCTATGTTATTTAACTCTGTGATCTGCCTGATGTTCACAGCTTTTCACTGTGCCTCGGTACACGTGACAATAAATTCAATTCAATTTAATTCAATTGATGCAGTATTCATTTAGTATTGCAATAGAATGTCAATCTAGGTTGCTGTTCCTGTTGTGGAATTCAGAAATACAATGCTTTACAGGGGAGACCAACGTCAACTGAACTCATCTGGTGAAGCCCAGAAGAGTACTGGGTCTTAGTACAATCTCTGTTTGAAGTGTTGTGATTGGTTTCAGACCCCTTGACTAGAAATAGAAGAATTATTCTTTATTCCAACTGAAAAGGAGTTTGCAAATATATTTCAAGCCAGTCAGTAGGAATATATAATCAGATTGAGTTGTCATGATTTCAGGGATAAAATGGCCAGGCAAAAATCATGAAGGCTAAATTGTTCAGGGTATTCTACTTTTTTAGAATATTGTTCAAAATTGCAGGCACATCAGGTTAGTATGAAATCCTGAAAACAAAAAGTGCTGGAGAACTCAGTGGGTCAGGCACTGTCCATGGAGCCTATAAAAGCCTATTCAGTTCCTATTTCCTCTTAAAATTCATCCGGCACATCATTCTCCACCATTTCTGTCACCTGCAGCCTGGCCCTACCACCAATATAATATTTCTCTTTCCATCCCTATCCATTTCCCACAGGGACTGTTCCCTCTGCAACTCCCTCGTTAGGACCACACTCCCAAACAACCCTTCCTCCACACTTGGCACCTTCCCTTGTCACCACAAGAGGGGCAAAACCTGCCCCCAATGTCGCACCTTCACCTCTGTCCAAGGCTCCAAAGAACTATTCCAAGTCTGGCAGAGATTCACCTGCATTTCCCCTAACATGAGCTACTGGATCCGTTGCTCCTGATGTGCTCTCCTATACATCAGAGAGAACGAGTGCAAACACGGGAATCGCTTCAGGGAGCATTTATGGTCCACACGCTCCAATCAACCCCACCTTCCAGATGCCAGCTATTTCACTTCCTCCTCCCCTCCCCTAATGACATATCTACCCTGGGCCTCCTCCACTGTCAACAGAAGGCCAAACGCAAATTGGAGGAAGAACACCTCGTCTTCCACTTTGGGAGCTTCTAACCATATGGCCTTAACATAGCATTCACCAGCTTCCAGCCCTCCTCACCCCACCCCCACCTCACCCCACCCCCACCTCACCCCACCCCCACCTCACCCCAGGCCCAGCCCTCTCTGTCCTCCCCGTCCCCTTTACTTGATCTAACCTGTCCATTCCTCCTGCCCACCTATCCGTTCCACCTTTCCCACTGACCAATCACAATCACTTCATACCTGCATCCACCTATTGCCATCCCATCTGTCTTCTCTCAGCCCCGCCCGCTGCATTTATTTATTTCTCAGACCCCTTCCCCCTCCCCCAGTCCTGATGAAAGTTTCTGACCTGAAACATCAGCTCTCCTGCTCCTTTGATGCTGCTTGACCTGCCGTGTTTTTTCCAGCTCCACACTTTATCCACTCTTACAATTAGTAATGTGAATATTGAATGACCAAACTGTGGAGGTTTTTCTTCATTTATTCATTAATGGGATGTGGGCATTGCTGGCTGGGCCCAGCGTTTATGGCCCATCCCTATTTGCCATTGAGAAGATGGTTGGCAGCTGAAGGTGGTGAAGCACTGCAGTCCACCTGCTATGGGTTGACCCAGAATTCCCTTAGGGAGAGAATTCCAAGTCATTTACACTTTTGTTTCTTGGTGGATGTTTGATGTCACTCTGCCACAGAAATATCTGACAAGGCCCAAAGTTTGTCACGTTGACCATTTTGACAATAGGCAGGAAGACACTGTGTCTCAATCAGTGCTTGGACATTTGACCAACAATTTAATGGTACTGAGGCATTAATGAGATCAATCAAAGTGGTAGAGGGAACAATGGAGTATCACTGAAGCAGATATGAGTTCCATGTCTATGGATGATGTTTAGAAAGTGTACCATGTTGAAAGTGCAGAAGAGAGAGCTAAGTATAAATTTTCATGGAACTTAGATGTAGTAGTGATACTTGGGGAAGAGAGCTGTTATTGAAAATGCAGCATACATTGAAGCAAAGCCATGTTTGAGCAAGGCCAATGTGGGGAAATAGAAGAGGGCTTGGAGCATGGTGAGTCAGAAAGTGTGACGCTGGAAAAGCACAGCAGGTCAGGTAGCATCCAAGGAGCAGGAGTGTCGACATTTCATCAGGAATGTGGAGCATGGCTTGAGGGCTGCAGAAAAGGTAAGGAGAGACAGTCCTTACCTTATCCACAGTGACATATCATAGAGTCCTTACAGTGCAGAAAGAGGCCACTCAGCCCAATGAGTCTGCACTGACCATCTGAAGAGCATCCCACCCAGTCCCAGATCCCACTCTATCCCCATAACCCTACATTTCCCAGTGGCTATTCCAAATATCCTGCATGTTTCTGGATGCTACAGGACAATTAGCGTACCCATCTTTGACTCCTCTAATAGTAATCACTAGGTAGGCCTAAGACAAAGCAAAGATGAAATGGAATTTGTAGCAGTAAACTATGGTAAATAAGAGTTATATACTGGTAAAGATGGCAGTGGTAGAGGCAGCAGTGGTAGAGGTGGCAGTGGTAGAGGTGGCAGTGGTAGAGGTGGCAGTGGTAGAGGCAGCAGTGGTAGAGGTGGCAGTGGTAGAGGCAGCAGTGGTAGAGGCAGCAGTGGTAGAGGTGGCAGTGGTAGAGGTGGCAGTGGTAGAGGCAGCAGTGGTAGAGGTGGCAGTGGTAGAGGCAGCAGTGGTAGAGGTGGCAGTGATAGAGGCAGCAGTGGTAGAGGTGGCAGTGGTAAAGATGGTAATGATAGAAGTGGGAAATGCCACCAAGCTCGAAAGTACGGTCATCTGGAAAAAGCCAACAAGGAGGTTATAAAGACGATGAGGTACTCAAGTAGGAAGAGGTCAAGAAGCAGCCTGTCAATAAGGATCTCATTGCTCCATGTCTCTTTGGCCAGGACTAGTGGTAAGAAGTGTAGCCAGATAGGAATGCACCAGGAAGGGGGGCAAAGGTTTCTGCCCTGGAACCACTTTCTGTCAGAGCTAAGATTTCAACCCAATTTCCACAGGAAGGTTTTGATTGATTGATTGATTGTTGTCAGGTATATAGAGAAACAGTGAAATGTTGTTTTGCGTGCTCTACAGGCAGATCATACCATAGAAAGTGCATCAGGGTAGCAGAACAGAGCACAGAATACAGTGTTACAGCCACAGAGAACGTTCTGAGAGAGAGAGAGAGAGAGAGAGAGAGAGAGAGAGAGAGAGAGAGACCAACATTAATGTTTGAGAGGTCCGTTCAAATGTCTGACAACAGCAGGGACGAAGCTGTTTTGGAATCTATTCATATGTATATTCAAGCTTTCGTATCTAACCAAAGAGGGTGGAATAGAGTATAACCAGGATGGGAGAGTATAAATACCAGGGTTTTCTTTCCGGAACAATAAAACACTCTTGAAGAATGTTCTCCAGAAAGTGGGTGATTATTAACCCACCAGGAGTGTCATGAGGACAGCATTGGATGAGTTGAGTGAGCTGAGGTTAGAGTTGGACAGATTAACATCTGAGAAATGCACAGCTCAAGGTAGAATGCTGTTCAGGACAACACAATGACAAGTTGGTGAGGGAGGTACAGAGGGAAGCCTTGTGTTTAAGAATGCAATTATTGACAAATATTTACAGTTGCGAAGACGCACCACGATGTGTTGATGGCTATGAGAATTATTGAGGGGGTGTGATTGTGAAGAAGGGGAAAAATAATCTGATCACATGAGATGAGGAAAGAAGGGGGAAAATCTCATTAATTTAAAGTAGAATTCTTTCCTTATTTATATGATTTTGCTTCATTAAGCATATCAGAAACTGATGTGAAACCAACTTAAAATGAAAGAGCTTTAGATTATTAATAATTATTACAATATTTTACATTAAGAACATAAATTGCAGGAATCTACTCATGATCTGGGGTTATGCATGTGATACGGAGTGTTTCTGAATATATTACAGTCTGCTTCAACTGGAATCAACTGTACTGTTCCCATTTGAAATACAAACACACTGATGTAACTATTATCACATTAATTAAAGTTATTGCTGGCAGAGAGTGCCTATAGCAGGAGATCATTCATTGTCATTTAGTGGAGCTGTATTTATATGTTAAACCTATTTATTTATGGTTTGGCATCTAATGTTTATTTCAAATACTTGTCCAATCCCAACCTTATTTTTCAAAGCCTTGTTTCAAAAACAGTAGGATAACTATCATCAACAATCAAAGGAGAACGGTGGAAATATCCTCGGTTTGAAGGCAATTGTATGCAAAACGTTTTCACCACATCCCTGTTTCCAGCACAGGATACTAGGATTTTAACTGAGTTAATAGCAGGAAATGATTGTTTCTCAACTCAGGAAGATTGGAATGTCTTGAAACAATTATTTTCCTGTAACAATATTACAAAATTTATACACAGAAAGTGAAAAAGATGACTCTATTAGTTACTGGTAAGTTACTTTTGATATCCAATTTGATATCCAATGTTCAACATAAGACCTTTTACCTGCAATTCATTCCAAAATGTCAGAGTTCAAATTTAATACTACATTAATGTTATTACAAATAATTGGAGCTGAAAATATACCTGTACAATCATTTCGGATATCAACTTAAAGGTGTACACTCAGACTACTGTTCGTGGTGAATATTCTGTTAATGGTAGATTTTTAATAACATGTTTAAAACTGGTAAAATGGCAAGAAACTTCTTTGAGATCAGCAGTGGACTCCACTGTTTCACTGCTGACTGCAAATCCAGACTTTGATTATTTTCCGACAAAACTCCTGACTATGTTCAGAGAGCAATAATTTTAATATTGCTGCAAAAAAGAGACTTGTTGCAAAAAGCATTTTCTTTTCCATAAATCAGGACAAATGCAAGAAAAGCAAATTTCAAACTTTTGCAACAATGTATACTACAAGAGAAAGGGTGCTCATTGGTTGACAGGTTGTCTCTGATTGGCTGAGGCCAGGGAGAAAATAACAGGGAACTATATGCTCCTTAACTTCTTGGGTAAGTCAAAAAAGCTACAGATTTTGAACACATTTCTTTTATTTGCAGGGACCTGGTCCCTGTTTATAGTCATGAATGTACACAGCTTCTGTTTGAACGTGGCTAAAAAGAGAGACATGTTGTCGAAATAGGGCCAAGAGCTCAACACCATCTCTCCTTTCAGCAATATTCACAACAACAGTTGCTTACCTCCTCATTGTGTTGGACTTGTTTAAATGCCTGTCAAAATGCAAAAAAAAAGGCTGGTCCAACTAATGGAATACATTAATCATGAAGTTGTCCACTTTCCCTAACACAGAAATTTAGAAAATACAAAGGTGAGATGGCCATTCCACCCCACCCTGCAATCTGTTCCACCACTATATCGAATCATGGCTGACAATTCAAATCAGTTCCCTGTTCTCACTTTCTCCCCATACCCTTTGATGAGATTAGACCTAAGAATTATACCTATCACCTTCCTAAAAACATTCAATGTTTTGACCTCAAACACTTTCTGTAGCAGACAGTTCCACAGGTTCACCACTCTCTGGGTGAAGACATTTCTCCTCATCTCAGTCCCAAATGGCCTATCCCATATCCACAGACTGTGGTCCCTGGTTCTGGAACATGCTGTTTCCATTAGAGAAGGAATGGTCCTTATGATCTACTTGAAGGAGGCAAGACCCCAAAAGCAAAGTGGGTCAATATATCAGCACATGTCTCGGCTGAAGATCAGGCTTTCACAGCAGCGTGTTACTACCATCTGCAGCCTCCTGAAGCAAACCTCAACACATTGGCCTAGATGCAGAATTATTGCCAATGCCTGCCAAAGTGATTCCCTCTGGGGTCTCTGCTCCTCCCTGGAGTTTTGTCCTCTTTGTCCTGTAAGGGGACAATGTAGGGTTTGAGAAATGGAATGTGTGAAATAGAGGAGGAATGGAGGGTGACCGTGAGGTGCGAGCACAAAGATGATAGTGAATGTGTGTACCAGCTGTTCAGGTAGGAATGTAAGGAGGTGCCTTCAGAAAGAGGAATATTGTTCACAAGAATGCTGGAAAAGTCAATGTCTGGAGGTTCATAGCTCAAAACTTTACCCCTCTTACCTCCAGTGCCACACTGAAGCATCCCAGTTGGAAGGACCACACCCCTATCTCCCTCCTCCACCACATGGCCTGTGAATCTGATACATTAAAATTCTCAATAAATGATTCTTACGGTTGACTCTAGATTAGACCCAATACCAAAACAAACTATCCATTAGGAACGATGCATGTGTGTATCATCCAGTGTACAGGAAAGAGGAGATGGTCCACCAATTGTGCTTCCTTCAACATCTCCTTAATCAAAGTCGCAGGGGAAACAATTATTGTGATCAAGTAAAAGAACTAGAGGACAAAGGATTAAGGTGAGAGGAGAAAGATCTAAGTAGGACCGGAGTGGTAACTTTTTTCATATAGAAGATCCTTCACATAGAAAATGAGCTGCCAGAGGAAGTGGTAGAGGCGGATGCATTACAACATTTAAAAGACTTTTTGGACAGGTACATGGATAAGAAAGATTTAGAGGGATATTGACCAAACGCAGGCAAATGGGACTGGTTTGGTTTAGGAAATTTGTTTGGGATGGACGAGTTGGGCCAAAGGGCCTGTTTCCATTCTGTATGACTCTAAGTAATAATTTGTAAATGTTACTTAATAAATCATTTAACAAATTTTACCATGAGAAATAAATAATGTATGACACATATCTGAGTGTGACAGCAATATGAAAAACTGTATGTCTCTTGTCAGATTCACATATTTCGCATTATCAAATCAATGGACCATCAAATATTCAACTTTGCTAAATTCAATAGGTGAATATCTTTTGTAAATTAATGTTTTATCAGATAATTGTAATGCATGAGAGCTGTCCATTAGCCTTACAACTTGTGAATATTCTCATTCCAAAATTTGAATGTTGTGCGTTATTTAAGATATATTATCACTGTTAGATGACTTTCTAACTACTTTCAGCAACACAACTGCCTTTATTACAGTATTATTTTCAGTATGATTTTTCAGTGTGATTTTCAAGATCAGATCTGCATAAAATTTATATTGACAATCCTGTGTGACACCTGGTGGAATAAAGCAGTCATCCAAATTTTATGACAAACTGCTCCTGGAAGGATGTTTATTCAACATGTAGAATTCAGAGCTCTAGAAAAACTCCTAATTTAAGAGTGACTGGTTTTATTTGACTCATTATTTTTTTCATTTTTATCTCAAAGAGCAATGGACGTTCCTTAAGATATTGTAATCAATTTTATATTTGTCCAAAGGAATTGTTGCATCATTAATTTATAGCCCAAACTGTAAATTATTTAATTGAAATTTCCAGTGGCTTGTAGCTATGACAACCTCCCATATGATCTTTTCAAGGACTCCTTTACCTTGAGTGATTTCAAAATAGCTGAATAAAGCCTCCCCTCTGCATGAGTCTGTGTTACCTTATGCACTTTATTTCGATTTGCTCTAACCTCACGTTGTCCCTTTCTTTGTACTATTAGAAAATAAATTAAGATGTCAATTTATATTGATGAAGGTTAAGAAAAAAGGAAACTCAATTTACAGTTTAAGATAACTAGGGGTATGGAGTTAGCAGCTAAGGTCCACAAACCAGCTGGAAGTGCATTGCTTGTGGTTCCAGCCAGTTAAACATTGAAGTGTCTGTATTCAGTAAACAGAGTATCTCTGCGACAGTGACCTGGACTTAAGCTTTGGATATGTGTATATAACTGAAGACATCTATGGAAAAGTATGCACATCACTACCTCAGCAATTCGTGGTCAGGTTTGTGTTTGTGCAGAAACAATGACAAAAATAAGGTGAGTTCTTGTTAATGTGTCTAATCTGGGAGATGTCGTGCTCATTTCTACACTAACAACAATGCTGAGAGCTCACTGAAAATATGTGACAAACAACATCAGTCTACATTTCAAGCACCACTTTCAAAGCAGCTCAGTGACATGAGATGATTTACAATTTTTTTTAACATACATTAATATCCATTTCCTTTCATCAGAGAACACTTGCAGAGACAGGCTACCTGATTTAACACCTTTTCATTCATTGTTTGGATTGTGAGATCCCTGGCTGGTCCTATACTTATTACCCAACTCTAACTGCATTAGGTTAAGAGGCAATAGCAATTCTATGGCTTCTGGAGTCACAGAGAGGTCAGACCATAGAGTCATAGAGTCATAGAGATGTACGGCACGGAAACAGACCATTCGGTCCAACCCATCCATGCCGACCAGATATCCCAACCCAAACTAGTCCCACCTGCCAGCACCCGGCCCATATCCCTCCAAACCCATCCTATTCATACACCCACCCAAATGCCTCTTAAATGTTGCAATTGTACTAGCCTCCACCACATCCTCTGGCAGTTCATTCCATAAGCGTACCACCCTCTGCGTGAAAAAGTTGCCCCTTAGGTCTCTTTTATATCTTTCCCCTCTCACCCTAAACTAATGCCTTCTAGTTCTGGACTCCCCAACCTCAGGGAAAAGACTTTGTCTATTTATCCTATCCACGCCCCTCATAATTTTGTAAGCCTCTATAAGGTCACCCCTCAGCCTCCGATGCTCCATGGGAAAATAGCCCCAGCCTGTTCAGCCTCTCCCGATAGCTCAAATCCTCCAACCCTGGCAACATCCTTGTAAATCTTTTCTGAACCCTTTCATATTTCACAACATCTTTCTGATAGGAAGGAGCCCAGAATTGCACACAATATTCCAACAGTGGCCAAACCAATGTCCTGTACAGCCGCAACATGATCTCCCAACTCCTGTACTCAATACTCTGACCAATAAAGGAAAGCATACCAAATGCCTTCTTCACTATCCTATCTACCTGTGACTCCACTTTCAAAGAGCTATGAACCTGCACTCCAAGCTCTCTTTGTTTAGCAACACTCCCTAGGACCTTACCATTAAGTGTATAAGTCCTGCTAAGATTTGCTTTCCCAAAATGCAGCACCTCGCATTTATCTGAATTAAACTCCATCTGCCACTTCTCAGCACATTGGCCCATCTGGTCAAGATCATGTTGTAATTTGAGGTAACCTTCTTCACCGTCCACTACACCTCCAATTTTGGTGTCATCTGCAAACTTACTAACTATACCTCTTATGCTCAAATCCAAATCATTTATATAAGTGACGAAAAGTAGTGGACCCAGCACAGATCCTTGTGGCACTCCACTGGTCACAGACCTCCAGATTTCCTTTCTGAAAGGACATTAGTGAACCAGATGGGAACTACGAGACTAAGATATAATTTCACCTTTTTATTAATATAAATAATTCAATCTGCCATGGTGGAATTCAAACCCATGGCCCAGAACAGTAGGTGTTCTGGATGACTAGTCCACTGACATTATTTGCCTGTAGTGTTAGGTGAAGGGGTAAATGTAGGGGAAAGGGTCTGGATGGGTTGTGCTTTGGCGGGTCAGTGTGGACTCGGGCCGAAGGGCATGTTTCCACACTGTAAGTAATCTAATCTAATCTAATCAGTACACAACACAACTCCAGAAAATCACTATCTTGTATGTTTGGATTATTAGTTAAGTAACAATGCACTTATGCTTCATGAGTCTGTGTTACCTTATGCATTTCATTGCTATTTGTTCTATCCTCAAGTTGTCCCTTTATTTGCACTGTTGGAAATAAATACATCAATTTATATTGATGAAGGTTAAGTAGAAAGGAAACATGAATTACAGTTTAGGATAGATAATTTGGAGCTAGTAGCTAATGTCCACAAACCAGCTGGAAGTGCATTGCTTGTGGTTCCAGCCAGTTAAACATTGAAGTGTCTGTATTCAGTAAACAGAGTATCTCTGCGATAGTGACCGGGATGTAGGTTAGGATTAGGTTAAGCTGCCTTTTTAATTGAAATATTCTATTTTCAGTCAAACGGTGTTTTTCTGATGAGATTCATGGTACCTAGTCTACTGAGACTCATGGTAAATAAAAACCCAAAGAATTGCAGATGCTGTAAATCAGAAACAAAAACAGAAATTGCTGGAAAAGCTCAGCAGATCTGGCAGCATCTATGGAGACAAATCAGAGTTATTGTTTCGGGTCAAGGGACTCTTCCTCAGAACCCAGAACTATACTATTGAATTGAATTGAATATATTGTCACGACAGGCAGATCATTATATATTTTATATAAGTGAGCACATGGTGATAGGTTAACAAAATATAGTCTAAAACATTTTCTTTCAAAGAAAATGCTGCAAGTTTTAAAGATATAAGTAATATTGAAGACCCAGGGGTGTAAAGTCCTATTTGCTCTCACCATATTACTGTGACACTGCGGCTTTATAGTGAAGTGGTGTACCAACATGGAGATATGATGCTATCTCTGCATTGTCTTGGATTGCATGTTTGTGAATATTTGCAAAATACTCTGCTCACTGATGTTGAAACTCCAGCTAGCTGTTAAAATCACATAAGAGTCATTAAGAAAGTAGTGAGTTATTTGCATATTGAGCTTTAAAAGATTTAAAAACTAAGTCCTGCATCATTTGGAAGTCCTTACAATTTAGACGGTGCAGACCAACATAATTTAATTCTGCCTCTGAATCTTTCTCATTCTATTTGATCAAAGTTAATGTATTATTCGATCAGAACCTGTATTCCTGAGTTAAGCTGCAGGTTTACCTGAACATAAAATTGAAACCAAAAATGCAGTATGGTTGAGCTATGGGACACAGCTAATGAGCTATTAACACCCTGGAATAAGTAACAATTGGTTGGTTTCTTGTGGTGCAATGATAGCTGGGAGACCAGGATTCAAGTTCTACCATTATCTAGTGATGTGTAGCAAACTCTGAACAGGTTGGTTAACAACACCGAAATAACATTTGGTCTTCACTATAGTTTTTTTGGGGTATGTTTTTGATTGCATAGTTCCTCACCAATGCTGAGTCTTTGTTTAATAAATATTCTTAAGTGACTTTGTTCCCTGCTTTATTATTGTAAAGAGAGTTCTTTATCTATGGTGCTGTCTTTACTCAGGGGAGTGCCTGCAGGTGTTCCAGCTGAACAGGAGCTCAGGAGCAGTCGGAGTGAACATGGAAAATACACAAGATTGAATAACATTTCAGAGTCCTGATAACATAAACTTACAATGTATTTTTTTTTCCAAAACAAGTCACGCTCGCAATGAGACAGCTGTGTTGCAGCTACTAACAAAATATAACAAAAGCAACAAGAAATAAAAGAGAAACACTGTGAGAAATGTTAATCTGCTATGATATTACAGTTCAAAACATACTGACTAAAACTTCCACAGAGGTAGGGAGGGAATGGGGTCCCATCAGCGATTGGGGAACAGAATTGCTGGAAGCTTAGGGATATTGAATTTAATGGCCAAACTTCATTTAAGTGTTTTAACTATGTTTTCCGCTATGCAGCTGATCAGAATGAAAGTTGTTTAGCTGCTGGATGGGAAAATCACTGCCATATGGTGCAGTCCCTGCCAATGGAGAGTGGAGGGATTCCTGGTTGGATGGCTGGGTGAGCTCGGAATACAGGGGAGAAATTGAAGCAGATCCCGGGAAAATGTCCAGAAAGGACTGCGAGATTGCAGCAGGGAGATATCATGGAGAAAAGGCTTCAGAAATATCATGCAGAGAGTTAGTGGCAGAATCCCTACAGTGTGGAAGCAGACCACTTGGTCCATGACCAGCCCTCCAACAAGCATTCCACTGCATACTCTATCCCCATAACCCTGCACTTCCTGTGGCTAATCCACCTCGGCTGCACATCCTTGGACACTAAGGGCAATTTAGATTAGATTAGATTAGATTACTTACAGTGTGGAAACAGGCCCTTCGGCCTAACAAGTCCACACCGACCCGCCGAAGTGCAACCCACCCATACCCCTACATTTACCCCTTACCTAACACTACGGGCAATTTAGCATGGCCAATTCACCTGACCCGCACATCTTTGGACTGTGGGAGGAAACCAGAGCACCCGGAGGAAACCCACGCAGACACGGGGAGAACGTGCAAACTCCACACAGTCAGTCGCCTGAGTCGGGAATTGAACCCGGGTCTCAGGCGCTGTGAGACAGCAGTGCTAACCACTGTGCCACCGTGCCGCCCACTGGCAAAGCAATGAGACCTTTGCCAAAATGACTTAAATAGTATCATGACAGACACTAGACATCTTTGGATTGTGGGAGAAAACGCACGCAGACACAGGGAGAACACGCAAACTCAACATAGACAGTTGCTTGTGGGTGGAATCGAACCCAGGTCCCTGGTGGCGTGAGGCAGCAGTGCTAACAACTGAGCTACCACACTACGTGGTAATTGCAAGATGAGGCAGATCACAGGAGGTTTGCTTGAGGGAACTCTCCTTGGAAAAGTTAGAAAAACAATTACCAGATCTGGCAGCCCTTGACCCTGCTTTCGCTGTCAGTTTTCCGTACCCTGGGCCATTAATCACAGCCTTATCCACAGCCATTAAACGTGAGTTACCCAGCCCCCTAAATCCCCTCCCCCACATCCCTGGTGCAATGGAAAGTAGGGACTTTTGCAGAGGGTTGACAAAAACTCTCCTGTAACTCGTTTGTCCACACCCACAGCCTCAAATCCAATAACATCCCACTCATTCTGAAGAGGATAAAATTACATTCAGTGAAAGATGCCTCAGATTACATTTCCTCCAATAAATATTTTTGGCAAGTTCTGATGATTACAAATCAAGCTTGGAGATGGAAGCGATCTTCACAGAACCAAATATTTTTACCAAGTGTATCAGAAAACTGACCAGTTATCTCAAGTATCTTTTAAGCCACTTCCCGGCAGAAGTAGTATGTAAGGTTTAAAACAATGACACCACAAAATGTGTGCGTTTAGACATCTACTCCATAGGGAGTGAATTTACACCATGTTCCTGCACCTCGCTCACTGTAACTTCACTGGCAAAGCAATGAGACCTTTGCCAAAATGACTTAAACAGTATCATGATAGACACGAGACATCTTTGGCCTTATTACGTTATTGTGAAATAAAAAACAAGGAATAAGTTGGCATAGACTATTTTCCAAATGGGGAGAAAATTCAGAAAACTGAGGTTCAAAGGGACTTGAAAGTCCTTGTCCAGAATTCTCTCAATGTTAACTCACAGTTTGAGCCAGTAGTTAGGAAGAAAATACCATGTTAGCATTTATTTCAAGAGGACTAGAATAGAAAAGCAGGGATGCATTTTTGAGGCTTTAGAAGGTTCTGGTCAGATCACACTTGGAACATTGTGAGCAATTTTGGGCTCCATACCTCTGGAAGGATGTATTGGTCCTGGAGCACGTGCAGACGATGTTCACAAGAATGATCCCGGGAATGAAAGTCTTAACATATGAGGAACGTTTGAGGACTCGGGGTCTATACTCGATGGAATTTAGAAGGATGAGGGGGGATCTAATTGAAACTTGCAGAATTCTGAAAGCCTGGATAAAGTGGACATTGGGAAGATACTTCCATTAGCAGAAAAGACTAGGACCCGAGGGCACAACCTTAGTGTGGAGAGAAGACCCTTTAGAACGGAGATAAGGAGAAACTTCTTCAGCCAGAGTGTGGGAAATTGATAGAATTCATTGCCACAGAGAGCTGTGGAAGCCAGGTCATTGAGTATATTTACAACTGAGATAGAGACTGTTTGACTGTTTAGGGGTTCAAAGGTTATGGGTTGAAAGCGGGAGAATGGAGTTGAGAAACGTACCAGCCATGATTGAATGGTGGAGCAGGATAGATGGGCCAAATGGCCTAATTTCTGCTCCAATGTCTTATGGTCTATTTTTATTACAGTAGCACTACCATAAGACCAGAAGATATGGGAGCAGAATTAGGCAATTTGACCCACCAGGTTTGTTCCAATCATAGCTGAAATGTTTCTCAATTCCATTCTCCTGCTTTCTCCTTGTAACCTTTTATTAATCAAAAACCTATCGTTCTGTTTTAAAGACACTCAATGACGTAACCTCCACAATTTTCTTTCGCAAAGATTTCCACAGATTCACTACTGTCTAATTGAAGAAATTCCTCCTCATCTCAGTTGTCAAGGGTTGTCCCTCCACTCTGAGGCTATGGCCTTGGGTCCTAGTCTCTCCACGTTCACTCTATCCAGGTTTCTCAGTATCCTGCAAGTTTCAATGAGGTCTCCCTTCAACCTTCAAAACTTCAGTTGAGTCCAGACTCAGAGTCCTCAACCACTCCTCATATGACAAGCTTTTCATCCCTGGGATCTTATAAACCTCCTCTGGTTCCCCTCCAAGACCAGCCTATCTTCCTTAGATGTGGGATCCAAAACTGCTTACAATATTCCAATGTGGCCTGACCAGAACCGTAAACAGCCCCAGCAGTACATCCCTGCTCTTGTGTTATATTCCTCTCAAAATGAATGCTAACAATACTAAACAATAATGACGGACTCTCTTTGTGCAAAATCAGTTAAACTCCACAGATAGGGTGGTGCCATTTCTCACTTCTTGGGACTGTTCCCCTGTCAATGTTATAGAAGACAGATGGCTTTCTCCTGAAATTCCCAACATTACTGGTGCCAGTTCACAGAAAATTCAAGTCACTCCACATGACATCAAGAAACAGCTGAACACATTGAATACGGTTGTACTTGGAGCAAACTTGCATGATGTCACTTGCAAAGAGCAGCTTCCCACTGGGAATAAATAGTCATGATTTGGAGATGCCTGTGTTGGACTGGGGCGTACAAAGTTAAAAATCACACAACACCAGGTTATTGTCCAACAGGTTAATTGGAAGCACACTAGCTTTCGGACAGACAATCAATTTTTCAATGTATAATTTCAGTTACATCACGCTGCAAATTTTTGCTATAAATCCTGTGTTACGATCGAGCCCTCCACAATCACCTGATGAAGGAGCGTCGCTCCGAAAGCTAGTGTGCTTCCAATTAAACCTGTTGGACTATAACCTGGTGCTGTGTGATTTTTAACTGGGAATAAATAGCACAGTGTATTAGGTCGATAGATTAAAGATAACATGTAGATGGTAGAGTGAAGAGAGAAGTACATGTAGCTAATAGTCTACCAATGATGTAACAGGAAACTTGGAGATTGGTATATCTCAGGTTACTCTGTACAGTTGGTATTCAGTATTAATATGCATTAAACAGGGTTCAAAAGAAGCTTAAGCCTCATCAACCAGTCTATCTTGAACACAAACTTTTAAATGTGGGTATCAAACCACATTACGAAAGAGATACTGCACAGACTATGGACCCAGATAACATTTTGACAATAGTACTGAAGAACTGTGTTCCAGATCTAGCTGTAAGCCTAGCTGAACTATTCCTGTACAGCTACAACACTGGCACTTAGCCAATGTGGAAAATTGCATGCATATGCCTTGTAAACATAAAGTAGAGCAAATTTGACATTCAATCTGTGCTCAATCATCAGCAATGTGAGGTCCAAACATGGAACAAACAGCTGAAGTCAAGAAATGAGGGAAGAGTGGCTGTCCTTAACATCAAGGCAACATTTGAGTGAGTGTCATACAAAGGAGTCCTGGTAAAACGAGATTCTACACAAATCAGCTCAACTCTCCTCTGGTTAGAGTTATACCTTGCATAAAGGAAGATGGTTGTGATTGTTGTCAGAGAATCATCTCAGTCTGGTGTATCTACCATGACAATGGCCAAGGGCAACACATGCAGAGGAACACCTCCACTTACAAGTTGCACTCCACATCACACAACGCACTGACTTAGCGATATATCAAAATTGTCTCACTTTCATGGGGTCGAATTCCTTCCTAACAGCACCTTGGATTTCCCAAAACGGCATGATTTGTAGTGTTCAAGATTTCCACCACCTTCTCAAGGATGTTTAGAGATGGACAATCCTTGCTGGCCCAGCCAATAAAGCTTGTGTCCTGGAAATGAAAATAAAACAGTGAAAATGTTAAATGAAGGAGCTTGACAGTACTTGAGATGGAAAAGGAATTTGGACATAATTATTACAAAGAACTGTGAAAACATTGAAACAGAGCCACAAAATATTTATAATTGATCCATTGGATGTGGGTGTCGCTGACTGCTCCTAGATGCCTGTAGGAAGGTGATGGTGAGCTACTTTCCTGTACTGCTACAGCCTATTTGCTGGGAAGGAGTTCCAGGATTTTGAAACAGCAACACTGAAGGAACCATGACACATTTCCAAGTCTGGGTGGCGAGAGGCTTGGAGGGGAACGTACAGGTGGTGGAGTTTGTATGTATCTGTTGCTCTTGTCCTTCTAGATAGATGCAGTCCTAGGTTTGGAAGGTGCTGTCAAAGGAGCCTAGGTGAATTTCTGCAGTGGATCTTGTAGATAGTACACAACGCTGCTACTGAGTGTTAGTGATGGAGGGAACGGATGTTTGTGGAAGTGGTATTAATCGAGCAGGCTGCTTTGCAATGAAAGGATAACACCCAGTCTTAATATGGACCTGTATGAAGATGCCATTAGATTTTTTTATGAATGTAAAGAATGTACTATTCACACAAAAAAATGAATGAAGTTCCTGTCTGGAAAGCACACTGTCTTAACTCAATATTCGGATTTCTACAGGGTGGTGAGGTTTTTAAGTTTGGATTTCTTCCAGCATTTTCTCAGCACATAACCAGCTTGATGATAGATGACATAAGAAGAAGTCTCCTGAGAAACTGAAAACGTTCATTATCCTCTGCTGCATTTCAATGAACATTGTCAAAATCCAACAATCAAGCCCTCAGGGTCTGAGTGCATTGGGAGGATAAAGCAGGTGGAAGGGCCTTGAATGAGGAAGAACAGTAGGCAAGAAATAACGATGGTGACACTATATCATGAAGCGCATGGTAAAATGCCATAGTCTACAAAGGACTGTCAGCGTCTCTCTAAAGAGACCTGGAAGGTGACCGTTCAGATGGTGGGATAATGGGAGGAAGGAGACCTCTATGAACACCACAGCTGGTATAGGGACTAAACCCATGTTATTGGTTTTATTCTGCAACAAACTCTAAGCACCTTGCAACCTGAACCATGAACAATAAACAACAATAATTACCCTTAGGAAGTGCAGTATTTTTACCTGACATAGTCAATGCCCATTGTAAGAAGATAGAGTAATCAACATTATGTCTTCCAACCTTTTGTACATTCCTGGTTACTCAACACAAAGAAATCAGTAACTTACCATTATCCATGTTTTTGAACAAATGAAAACCAAGGTTTTAGCTTTGAAGATTCCACTTCTGCTAGTGAGAAAATATGATTATTGGCTCTGTCTGAATCATAGAATCCCTACAGTGTGAAAGCAGGCCACTCAGCCCATTGAGTGCACACCAACCCTCTGAAAAGCATCGTACCACACTACCCCTATAGCCATACATTTCCCTTGGCTCACCCACCTAGTCTGCACATCCCAGGACACTTACACATGGCCAATTCACCTAACCTGCACAGCTTTGGATTGTGGGAGGCAACCCAGAACACCTGGAATAAAACCCACACAGACATGGTGAGAACAGACAAACTCCACACAGACCTGACTCTGATATCGAACCCAGGTCTCTGGCGCTGTGAGGAAGCAGTACTAACCACTGAGCTACTGTGGTGCCAAGGTGGCTGATTGTCTTTAATAGGGAAACTTATTATGGAGATCAGCTAGTGGTAAAAATATAATGTCTTTATAATACCTGGATACTCCAATTGCTTTATACACAATGAAGAACATTAGACATGTACTCATTTATGATTTAAGATTGACACAGGACCCGTTGAGAACATATAAATTCGCAGTTTATATCATGATCCCGATACAATAACCATGTCAGACACAGAGTTCAATGAAACAAAGACAGAAAACATCAAAGAATCTTAAGGTTAGAGGAAGACAGAGAGTATTGGGCCCCAAGCCTCAGGAAGGATGTATTGGCCCTGGAGCAGGTCCAAAGGAGGTTCATGAGAATGATCCCAGGAATGAAAGGCTTAACACGTGAGGAATGTTTGAAGACTCTGGGAACATACTCAATGGAGTTTAGAAGGATCAGGGGAGATCTATTTGAAACTTGCAGAAGACTGAAAGGCCTGGACTGACTAGATGTTGGGAAGATGTTACAATTGGTCAGAGAGACTAGGACCCAAGGCCTAGAGCCTTAGAGTAAAGGGAAGATTCTTTAGAACAGAGGTAAGGAGAAACTTCTTCAGCCAGAGAGTGGGGAATCTATGGAACTCACTGCCACAGAAAGCTCTGGGGGCTAGGTCATTGAGTATATTTAAGACTGAGATAGATAGGCTCTTAATTGTCAAGGGGATCAAAGGTTATTTGGAAAAAGTGGGAGAATGCGATTGAGGAACTTACCGGCTATGATTGAATGGCAGAGCAGACTCATTGGGCCGAATGGCCTAATTTCTGCTCTTATGTCTTACGGTTTTATGGTCCGATTAAAGATTTAAAACAGTCCCGAGGGGCAACATTTTCAGACAGAGAGTGGTTCATATGCAAAATGAACTTCCAGAGGAAGTGATAGATACAGGTACAGTTATAATATTTAAAAGACATTTGGACAGGTATATGAATAGGAAAGATTTAGAGGGATATAGATGGGAAACCTGGTCAGCATGAGCAAGTTGGACTGAAGGGCCTGTTTCCATGCAGTATGACTCCATGACTTTAGGTATGCCAGCTGCCTGGAAGGACGAGGGCTGCTGATGCTGAAGAATGCTATCTCCTACCACACCCCATCCTGACTGAGAATTATACTGTCACTCCTTCACTATCACTGGATCCCAAAGTCTGGAAGTCCATTCCTAATAACATCATGGTTGTACATGTACCAGACGGACTACAGCAGTTCAAGGTAACTCACCACCACCATCTCAAGGATGGTCACAGATGAGGAGGCAATAAATGCCAGCCTAGCTACTGAAGGTCACTTTCTATGAAAAACAGATCAGTAAATCTTTCAGTAATTGCTATCACAACTTTCAACGTCATCACTTCCAAAAGTGAACTGTAAGAAACAATAACATGTCAATCAGGCAAAGTAAAATTTTGGCTGAAATAGTCATTTATTTTTAAAGTTCTGAATTGCACACTTGATGAATAAAGGGACGACAAGAAGTGGGAAAACCCACCAAGAAAGAACCCTCAGTACACAACAGGACATTAAGCTCTTAAACAGCCTTTTCTTTTCAATACACAAACATAAAAACTAATAGCAGGAGTAGGCCATTCAGCCCCTTCAACCTGCTCCCCCATTTAATACCATCATGGCTGATCACATCTCAGTCTCAACTCCACTTGCTGCCCACTCTCCATAACCCTTCAACCCATTATTAATTAAAAATCTGTCTACTTCCTCCTTACATTTACTCAATATCCCAGTATCCACTGTAATCTGTAGTGAACTCTACAGCTTGACAATTCTTTGAGAGAAGTCATTTCTCCTCATCTCTGTTTTAAATCTGCTGTCCTTCATCTGGACACTATGATATCTCATTCTAGATTGCCCCACATGAGAAAACATTCTTCGTATGTATACTAGTCAATCCTTTTTACTATCGTATTTACCTCAATTAGATCTCCTCACATTCTTCAAAACTCCAGAGAGTATAGGCCATCTTTTCAATAATACCTTTCTTTCTTACCAAGCCCTACAATTATAACTGTTGAAGTCAATCAAACAAATTATTCTCTTTATTTTCAACATAAAACTAGAAATAACATGATAAAAAGGAACTAAAATTATACTTAATTTGGTCAAAATCACTGATACTTATAAATTTGGCTATAAGATGTAAGAAGTATTTGCAAGTAATTTGCCTGACATAAGCCTATCTTCCTGATGCAGCTGTGGTTTGAGCTGAATGTTTCAGTGGTTCAGGATACAAAAGACCCAGCTGTATAGTCACATTTTGTGTGTGTCTCCTTATCTCTGGGGTCTGGGGTGTGGACAGTGCTATTAAAGGAGGTTTGATAAGTTGTTGCAGTGCATCTTAATAGGTGGTACACACTGCTGCTACTGTGCACCACGTACCGAGGGAGTGAAGTTTTTTTAAGGCATTTGATAAGATACCAAGAACATTGCTTTCTCCTGTACCATGTCAGGAATCTTCAATATTATTGGAGCTACTTTCTTTTAGGAAAGTTCAGAGTTTTCCATCACTCTCCTTGTTGGTAGTGAACCAGCTCTGGGGAGTCAGGAGGTTGGTTCCCCATTGCTCTGTAACCACTGTATTTCTATGGCTGATTCAGATCAGTTTCTGCTCAATGGTAACTCCCAAGATAAGACAGGAATAGCAGCGGCAATGCCATTGAATGTCAACAGAGATAGGTAGCTTTTCTCTTATTGGAAATGGTCATTCCCTCACACAAATCATAGAATCCCTACAGTGTGGAAACAGGCCCTTCAGCCCAACAAGTCCACACTGACCCTCCGAAGAGTAACCCACCCAGACTCATTTCCCCTACTCTATTATCCTATATTTACCCCCAGACTAATGCACCTAACCTACACTGTGGGAAATTTAGCTTGGCCAATTCACCTGATCTGCACATCTTTTGGATTGTGGGAAGAAACCGGAGCACCCAGAGGAAACCCACGCAGACACTGGGAGAATGTATAAACTCGGAGACAGTTGCCTGAGGATGGAATTGAACCCAGGTCACTGGTGCGGTGAGGCATCAGTGCTAACCACTGAGCCACTGAGCTGCCCCACAGTGTGGCACAAATGTTACTTGCTTTTTATTGATCTAAGTCTGAACATTATCCATCTGGACATGGACTGCTTTGATATCTGAGGATACCAGCAATGTGAAAAATGTACATGTATGTCCCGCCCATAAAAAGCATGACAAATCCCACCCAGCCAATGACCATCACGTCCATTGACTCTAATCATCAAAGTTATGGAAGGCAACCTCAACAGAACTATCAAGCAGCATCTTTACTCAGCAATAAACTGCTCACACTGATAAGAATTTTGAGTTCCCCAAAGTATGTCCACCATTGACAAGGCATAAGTCAGAGGTGTGATAGAATACTCTCCTGGAATACTGTATTTTCCCAGATGAGTACAGCTCCAACAACACTCAAGAAGCTTGACACCATCCAAGACAAAAACACCCACTTGATTGGAACCACATGCACAAACATCCACTCCCTCCACCATTGACGCTTAGTAGCAGCAGGGTCTACTTCCTTAATGATCCACTGCAGAAACTCAGACAGCACCTTTCAAACCCACAACCAGTTCCATCTCGAAGGACCCACGCAGGAGATACACGGGAATATCACCACCTCCAACTTCCCCTCCAAGCCACTCACCGTCCTGACTTGGAAATATATTGCTGTTCCTTCAGTATCACTGGGTCAAAATCCTGGAATTCCCTCCCTAAGGGCATTGTGGGTTGACTACAGCACATGGACTGTAGCGGTTCAAGAAGGTAGCTCACCCCCACCTTCTCAAGGGCAACTAGGGACAGGCAATAAATGCTGGCCCAGCCAGTGATTCCCATGAGTTTTTTTTTTAAAAGTCTGTAGTGGAAGATTGAGCTTTTAAGTGTCTTGTTGAATTGAATGATTGAAATTTTCAACCTTGAGGTGGATAATGAGAGTTGGGAAAATTCCGATTTCACTCACCCACTTCACTCTGGAAGAACAATCTTTGTTGTCATAGTGTGGGAGAAAGTGAGGACTGCAGATGCTGGAGATCACAGCTGAAAATGTGTTGCTGGTTAAAGCACAGCAGGTTAGGCAGCATCTCAGGAATAGGGAATTCGACGTTTCGAGCATAAGCCCTTCATCAGGATTCCTGATGAAGGGCTTATGCTCGAAACGTCGAATTCCCTATTCCTGAGATGCTGCCTAACCTGCTGTGCTTTAACCAGCAACACATTTTCAGCTGCCATAGTGTGGGCACAGTCTGACAGCAGGCCAGCTGTGGAGGAAGCTACATGACCTGCTAACTTTGCTCTGTTTAAAAGCTATACCGATGTGATATCGTCCTTAATCCCAGTTTCAATAAGAAAGAGAAAGGACCTGCATCTATCATTGTTCACATCTCCTCAGCCCTTGCACACACTTCACCCGGCAGTATCCTAAACCAAGGTCTACGCTCATGTTCCCATGTAAATCTGTGTCCCCATCTCCCAAGCTGAGGTATGGCCTACAGTCAACCTGAATGCTCATGCTACCCCATGCTAATCTGCAGCATATCCACCATCGTCTATCCATTATACACTGGGATAGAAACAATGAACTCAACACTGGCTGATGAATGGGAAAAGAAAATTGATTCATTCATAAGTTTAGACCATTAAAAAAAGATTCTCCCTTCTACTACAGGGCAATATCCAAAACCGTTAAAGTCTCAATACAAGAACTGACAAGGCACTTCAGTCCACTTGACCTTGTGTTAATAAACGTTGTGAAATTGATAATAGGCATTAGGAAGCCTGAGCTGTCAATGAGCCAGTGGCTCAGGAGTTTCACAACATCTTTTGTCAGCTGCACTTCCAGCCCAGTATCATGATGTATTCCTGATGAGAGTCCGGACAGCCATTAGGTTGGAGGAATCTCTGCTCCCAATTTGATTGGCAGCTTTGGTTCCTGATCTGAATGACCACTTGGCCCACCTCAGTGAAATGTTTTATCTAGATTCCCTACAGTGTGGAAATAGGCCCTTCGGCCCAACCAGTCCACACCGACCCTCCGAATAGTAACCCACCCAGACCCATTTCCCTCTGACTAATGCAGCTAGCACTATGGGCAATTTAGTGTGGTCAATTCACCTTGCCTGCACATCTTTGGACTGTGGGAGGAAACTGGAGCACCCAGAGGAAACCCACGCAAACACGGGGAGAATGTGCAAACTCCACACAGACAGTTGCCCGAGGCTAGAATCGAACTTGGAGCCCTGGTATTGTGAGGCAGCAGTGCTAACCACTGAGCCACTGTGCCACTCACGGGGCCTGTTTCCACGAGTTTGTGCTCCACTTGCCTTTGAAGGAGGTGTTGTGTCATTGAGGTACCCTTTCCCTGGACAATGCAGCCTTGCCATTGGCCACGTTTCGTGGTGATGCTGCTGAGGCTGCTAGTCACGTGACTGGCCTAGCAGCTCCTGGAGACGGGCACTTCCTTAACTGGATGGCAACTCGAGAAGCCAGTTCTTATGTTGCTGCCAACAGCCATGTGCCAGCAGCGGAAGGAGAGGTCACTCCCACTTTGAGGACTTTACCTTCAATGTGAATAATCTGGCCCCATGCAGATTGACTGTAGACATATCAAAAAAGGAATGAAATTAATTCTATCCCTTCAGAGAAAGACTCTAAATGGACAGAACTTTGGAAATGGCATTGCATCGGTATCTATATGGCAGTAAAAACAAAACCAAGGAGGCAATGATGTTGATCAGTCCCAAAGCAAGATTGTCGATTTCCCACCAACTCTGTTCACTCACCCTCACCCTCAGTTAAAATTATGTTTCATACATTTTTGGAAATAAGGGAACACACGTGTTTAATCTGTAAAATGAAGGAGGTATACTTAGCTATCTATTATTTAACAACTTCAATTTTACAACTTTTTTGTGCAATGCAACATAAAACCCATATTGCAGGCTATAGGTGACTGAGTATTGTTGCTTTATCAGCAGACAGCAGCTCTTCTACTTATCCATGGTACCTAACGCATGTAACTGAACACAAAGTAAACAGAAACGTGCAGCAAAATACAGACCTCCATCTCTCTGTTTGAAAGTACAAACAGGAATGTGGTACCGCATTCTGTCTTCTCCTCTAATCCTCAGTTCTTTAGAAGTACTTACATGTCATTCAACACATTGCAAGAAAAAAAACAAGACTGGCCATTTCATTTCCCTGTGTTGAGTGGAGGGGCCAGCACTTTCTCACTTCTGGTCTTGTCCAGCTAGCAATGTTTTTAAGTTTCATTTCACACTCAGCAAGCACAAAGTAACCAGAGCTAAGATGTTAGACAGAGTCTGTCTTTACCTCTCTCTTGTTTGTATAAGTGTGCATGTCTCTCTCTCTCTCTCTCTCTTTCTCTCTCAATATCACATTGGCAAAGATAAGAAAATATGTACTGAACTCAAAGTATTTAATAATTTGAACTCATTACTGATTTCCTGACAATGGCTAGCTTTTGGGTGTATATGATGACTCAAAGCCGTACAAAAATGTGCTAGGCAGGAATACTAAGTATTTAGTTAAGGCTCAATTCTAAAGGAATAAATTCTTAAAGTCCTCCTAACCCCCAGTCAGAATCAGACCAGCATGAGATGCCATCCTTGTGAATGTGCAACCTCAACATGTGACATATTCAGATTTATTCTTTTGTTTGATGCAAGTATTGAGCTTCTAGTTTCATTTTCAGTACAGATCACCTTGGCTTATTAGGCTAATATATCAGAAGAAATTACAGAGTTCAGTTTGAGTCATTATGTGAATGGAAATGTATATGTTCTTAGTAAATTGTGAAAACCTTTAAAAGATAAAATAACCAAATTCAGCAGGAAGTGTTCAGAATGAAATGTATTAGGATATAAAACTAGATTATAACATTAAGGGAAAAGAGTTTGACATGCCTCAAAGGACAAAGACAGTCAGGGACAAAAGAGAGATGGAAGAGACAAGAAAATCATGCAAAAATAAAGCACCAATCCTGGAGAACGGAACATAATAAGAATGAAAAAACAGATAGGAACAGCTATAAAAAGGGATTATGAAAGGAATTTTGCAAGTGATATCAAACATTATACAAAAAAATCTTATAATTGTTAAAAGATGAGGACAATAATCAGAAACAATGTGGACCCCTTGAAATTTAGAAACAGTAATATTCTCAGCCCATTGACTCAATTCAAAGAATCATCCCTTAATCACCTCTGCCTCCATCACACCTGCCAGGCAACACAGCCCCGACCTGAAAAAGGTAAAAACAAGGACTGCAGATGCTGGAAACCAGAGTCTAGATTAGAGTGGTGCTGGGAAAGCACAGCAGTTCAGGCAGCATCCGAGGAGCAGGAAAATCAACGTTTTGGGCAAAAGCCCTGTATTCCTGATGAAGGGCTTTTGCCCAAAACGTTGATTTTACTGCTGCTCGGATGCTGCCTGAATTGCTGTGCTTTTCCAGCACCACTCTAATCCAGAGCCCAGACTTGAAGCACACGTTATATGAACAGAAGGCATGACTTACTGACAATAAAGTGCAATTATTTACACTCAGAGACAGTAGCTGCAGTCAATGTGATTACAATGGGTAGACATTGACTCTTCCAAAGTCTCCAATGTGTTGTGAGCGGTTCTGCTATAACCTACCTACTTATATCCAAATTCTATAGCTTACCAGGAAAAATACTTATGGTTAGCATGCAAGATTCCCATAGGTACATTTCATTGTCAATGCACCAATTCAAGGCATGAATATTCCATTATATGCAGATAATTTAGCTGTTGTAGATTGTATCATTGCCTTCCAGTGGTCCAACTGGTAGGATGTTTGCACATACTCCCATGGCAACTTTGGTCGGTGAGTTTAGTCTGTGCTTCCCAAGTCTCTTCAGGCCCATTTTGCCTACAGGAAAAAGATTCTAATTGTTGACTTTGCTCACACAAAGTTTCACATTCACAACCTGGAACATCTGCTCACCTTCTGTTTGAAGGCCCTTCCACTCTGAAACTTGGCCCTGGTCAGTTTTGCTGCTCATCTCATTGTGGTACTTGTGTGACTTTTGCAGGACCTTGGCACGCTCCCTATGTCTGAGCCTCCCTCTGGCATGGACTGAACTGGGCTGTTAGCTGTGTCGGTTACATTCTGGACCTCGGTTTATCAGCAATAACTAGTTGTTAAAACACTAATACAGCAGCTTCTATCACCAACAATGAGCCTTCTCAATATGTCACAGATGAGAAACAGGAATGTAAGAGATGTGCCTGTAATATTACAACTGTGAAATTTATAAAGATTGCTATTTTTTGGGAAGACATCTTTAAATTGTGAATAAATGAAGGGAATCCTGTGACATGTTTAAATTTCAAAAATATATTTTATTAACAAAAAGATCCTTATGAGTGTATGTAATATATATGTATATAAAATTAGTCACAAGATGCAGTTTGTTTCTGTACAGTAGCATATCAAGGAAACACACGTTGAAGTTTGTCTCTATCCAAACAAACCAAGGACATCTCTTACATATACAAGACTATATTTAGATGAATTTGAGGCACTAGGAGGGTCCAATAACTGAAGGGACCCCCATTTAACTTCAGCAGAAAGACCTCAGTCAGTAATCTTTCCCCACTGTGCCTTGGCAGCAACTGCCCCAAGCTTTAGTCTGTCCCTCGGCATGTAGTCCTGGACCTTGGAATGTGCCAATCTGCAACACTCAGTCAGGGGCAACTCCTTGTTTCAGAAGACGAATGGGATCTTGTGACCTGTCCTGAAGACTGCCTGAGAATGAGGCGGAATGCTTTGATTGTATCAGACCAGAAGGCATGACTTACTGACATTAAAGTGCAAGCTATTTACACTCAGAGTCAGTGGCTGCAGTCAGTGATTACAATGGGTAGACATTGGCTCTTCCAAAGTTTCAGACAAGTGCTGTGATGTTGTGAGCAGTTCTGAAATAAATTGCCCACTTACATCTAACACGAGAAAGAGTTGGACTCTCATGGTAAACTAATTAGCATTTCCAACTGAATACAAGGATTGTGGCTATAATGAAGAAATGGATTTCACAGGAACAGGAATGGTTGCTGGATGTTCCAGGGTTTAGATCCCTTAAAAAGAACAAGGGGGGGGGGGGGGGGGTAAAAGAAAAGGGGTTAATTAGACATTGTTAATTAGACAGTGTTTCACAGCTGCAGAAAAGAAGGTTGTTGAGGAGGGTTTGTGCACCTAGTCAATATGGGTGGAAGCCAGTTACAGGAAAGGAGTAGTGACTTTATTGGGTGTATTCTATAGATCCTCCAAAGCAGCAGAGAGATGGAAGAACATATTGAACAGCAGATCTTGGAAAGGTGCAGATGTCACAGAGTTGTTATGGGTGATTTTAATTTCCCCAATGTTGACTGGAACCTCCTTAGACCAGATGGTCTGGATGGAGCTGATTTTGTCAGGTGTGTCCAGGAAGGATTCCTGACTCAATATGGAGATAGACCGATGAGGCGGAAGGCCATATTGTATTTGGTGCTGGGCAACAAGCCAGACCAGGTGTCAGGTCATTCAGTGGGATTACATTTTGGTGACAGTGACCACAATTGCCTCACTTTTACCATCGCCATGGAGATGAATAGGAACAGACAGTACGGAAAGGTATTTAATTGGGGGAGGGGAGATTATACTGCTATTATACAGGAGATGTAGAGGATAAATTGAGAACAATTGATCAACAGGAAATACACAACAGAAATGTGGAGGCTGTTTAAGGATCACTTGTTGCGAGTCTTGGGTACCTTTGTCCCACTGACACAGGTGAAGGAGCCTTGGATGGCAAGAGAAGAGAAGATTTTCATCAAGAGGAAGAAGGAAGCTTACTGAAGGTTGAGGTAGCATGGATCTAGCACAGTTTTAGAGGATTACAGAGATGCTAGGAAAGAACTCAATAATTGACTGAGGAGAGCTAAGAGGGGGGATGAAAAAGCCTTGGTGGGAAGGATTAGGGAAAATCCAAAGGCATTCTACATGTAAGTGAGGAATAAGAGAATGATCAGAGAGAGGGTAGGGCCAATCATAGATAGTGGAGAGAACTTGTGCCTGGAGTCTGAAGAGGTAGGGGAGGCCCTAAATGAGGTTTTTTTTGTTTCATATTCATGAGAGAGAGAGAGGGACCATGTTGATAGTGAGAACACCATGGACCAGGTTAATAGATTTGAACAGATTGATATTAAGGAAATGGATGTGCTGGAAATTCTGGGAAGCATCAAGATAGATAAGTCCCCAGGGCCAGACCAGATAGATCCAAGCTTACCACAAGAAGTGAGGAATGAGATTGCTGAGCTCTGGCAATGATCTTTGCATTCTCACACTTCATGGTAGTAGTACCAGATGATTGGAGGGAGGTTAATGTTGTTCCTCCATTTAAGAAAGGGGATAAGAAAATCCCTGGGAATTACAGACCAGTCAGTCTTACGTCTGTGGTAAGCAAGATACTGGAGAGGAATCTGAGGGATAGGATTTATGACTAGTTGGAAAAACATAGTTTGATTCTAGACAGTCAGCATGGCTTTGTGAGGAGCAAGTCATACCTCACTAGCCTTACTGAGATCTTTGAGGATGTGACGAGACAAGTTGACGAAGGTCGAGCAGTGGATGTGGTGTAAATGGATTTCAATAAGGCATTTGATAAGGTTCCCCACAGTAGGCTCATGGATGGTAGGTATGGGATACAGGGAAATTTGGCTGTCTGGATTCAGAATTGGCTGGCCGAAAGAAGACAACGAGTGGTAATGAATCGAAAGCATTCCGCCTGGAGCTTGGTGACAAGTGGTGCTCTTGGTAGTTTTTATAAATTACTTGGATGAACAAGTGGAAGGGTAGGTCAATAAGTTTTCCGATGACACAAAAGCCAGTGGTGTTGTAGATAGTGTTGGGGGCTTGTTGCAGGCTACAACATGACATTGATAGGATGCAGTGCTAAGCTGAGAAGTAGCAGATGGGAGTTCAACCTGGATAAATGTGAAGTGATTCATTTTGGAATGTTGCATTTGAATGCAGAATACAAGGTTCAAGACTGGATTGTTGGCAGTGTGCAGGAACAGCAGGATCTTGGAGTCCATGCAGATAGATCCCTCAAAGTTGCCACTCAAATTGGTAGGGTTGTGAAGAAGCTGTATGGTGTTTTGGCTTTCATTAACAGAGGGATTGAGTTCAAGAGTCGTGAGGTTTTGCTGCAGCTCTATAAAACCCTGGTTAATCCACACTTGGACTATTGTGTCCAGTTCTGGTCGCCTCATTATAGGAAGGATGCAGGTACTTTAGAGATGGTGCAGAGGAGATATACCAGGATGCTGCCAGGATTGGAGGGCTTGTCTTATGAGGAGAGGTTGAGTGAGCTCAAGCTTTTCACACTGGAGAGAAGAAGGAAGAGAGGTGACTTGATAACAGTGTACAAGGTAATGAGAGGCATAGATAGAGTAGATAGCCTGATGTTATTTCCCAGGTCAGAAATAGCTGTCACAAAGGGTCATAATTTTAAGGTGATTGGAGGAAGGTATAGGGGAGATGTCAGAGGTAGGTATTTTATGCAGAGAATGGTGGTAGTGGAGTCAGAGACATTGGGGACATTTAAGCAACTGCTGGACAGGCACATGGACAGCAGTTAATTAAGGGGTGTGTATGTTAGGTTGGTCGTAGATTGTGATAAATGCTCAGCACAACATCATGGGCCGAAGGGCCTGTACTGTTCTATGTTCTATGTTCTGTGTAAAACATTTCACTTATGAAGCCATCAGGAAGAGGACAGAAGAAATTATTTTTGAAATGAGATTACAGGCTTTCCTACAAATCAATGAATGTCAGGTAGAAGCATGAAGTATAAAAGAAGAAACATTGGCTCCTTGTGATAAAAGGGTTGGCAATAAATATGGATGATTCTAATTTATATTTAAATTAGACAAATCAAATTGGCGGCTGTAACTTGAATGAGGAGTTCATAGCATATTTTCCAGAGCATTTCTTACAGTTTCTTACATTCTGAAATCAGTCAGAAAGCAGGTTACACTAGACTTGATATTATATAATGTAAACAAATCAATTAATGATCTCAGATTGAAGGCATCCTAGATGGCATTAACGACAATATGAATTAATTTTGCACTCAGTTTGAAGTGGGAAGAATGGGCCTAAAACTAGTAGTTTAAACTTAAATAAAAACAATTATGTGGACTTAAATCTGAAGAGCTGAAGCCAGCTGTGAGGGAGACCCGAAGAGCAGGAGTGACAGACACTGAAGGGGATTATTTTACAATACTCAAAATAATTCGGTCCCTACTCTGAAGAAAAAAATCTAAATGGAGGACTCACCATTCATAGTTGACTAAAGAAGTTGAGGAAAACATTAAACTTAAGAAAAAGCATACAGTTCTACTGAGATGAGTGACAGGACAGATGATTGTGCAGAAAATAAAGAATGGCAAAGAATAACAAAAAGTTTATATTGTACAGCTTCACCTCTTGGGTTAAGGTGTTGTTGCTGTTGAGGTTACCTCACTGAAGCTAAAGGGTGGAACCTGAATCAGGAGGGGTATATTCATTGTCACTGCCTTTCCCTCACTGCCCCATTCCCATTCTTCTGTCAACCCTGTTCCATTGCCACCCTGCTCACACTCAGGTGAAGACCCTGTGCACTGGCTCTGTCCGTGATTTAATCATTTTACACATTGTCCATGTGGATCTGATCATCATCTAATAATGGTGGCTCAGTGGTTAACACTGCTGCCTTACAGCGTCTAGAACCTAGGTTTAATTCCACCCTCAGACAACTGTCTGTATGGAGTTTGCATGTTCTCCCTGGGTCTGTACAGGTCCCCTCTGGGTGCTCTGGTTTGTTCCCACAGTTGGAAGATGTGTAGGTTAGGTGGCCATTGTGTGCAGGCTAGATGGATTAGCTGCAGGGTGATTGGTGGGATGCTCTTTAGAGGATTGGGATAGACGAAGTGGCCTGTTTCCACACTGTAGGGATTATATGATAAAACATATTTCAATTCAGAAATATTGCCTTTTAATGGCAGTGCTTGTATATGCAGTGAGTGCACCCCCTGCAGATGCAGTTCATGTTAACTTCCTCTCAGTCTCTCATGTTCTGTTGATTTTTTTTTGGTTGTGTTTGCTGTCAATGAGATAGAATGAGGAAGCTGGCTATAATGTAGAAATGGGTGCCAGGAGTTTCGGACAGCATTCCCATTTAGCTACACACACGTGGAGCCAATGCAAGTTCCTGTGCATGGTGATCAATCTCGCCTGTCAATCACAGCATTAACTCCCAGGGCCAGAAGCTTGTGTAGCCAGTAAGAAAATTAGAGGGAACACTGATTTCTACAGCTTACATCAAAAGGTAAAGAGTAAGTACAAGGGGGAGGCTAATTGTAGATAATAAGAAAATTACAGATGAAATAAACAAATATTTTGCCTCTGCCTTTAGCACAGAGAATAGAATAGTATTCTAGTTATACTGTAGATCAGGAGGTGAAACAAATAGAGCAAATTACAATCATTAGTGAAGTGATACTGACCAAACTGTTGGAGCTGCAAAGCTAACAGTCCCTGCTTCCTGATGTACATTATCCAAGTGTTTTACAAGAGATGGCTATAGAGTACTGGATCAGAATTAAGTAATTATCGATTCCAATACCTTGACCATAAGTGATTCATGTTAACTGGACTATGGTTTCCTGCTCTCTGCCTTCCTCCCTTCTTGACGAGAGGAACTTTATTTGCTACTTCCCAGCCTGGATTCTTTAAAATGTATTCATGTGTTGTAGACTTCATTGGCAATGCCAACATTTATTCCGACTGCATATCCACACAGCATTGCCTAGTTTTCTTTCAGTTTGTAGAATCAGGAATTGATTTTTGTTTGCTCAGGTTACACACATGACTTAGAAAGAGTTTTAGTTTCAGTTCACAGAAGTCCCGGTTGAGGTTAGCTGGAAGAACCTCATTCTCCTGCAGCATAGAATTAGTTCAAAGAGTTAGAAGTAGATTCCTTCAGTGAATGGGTTTAGATGGAAATTTCAGGCCAGTAAAGTTTGGTTAGGACTGTGAAAGGGTTAATTGAAGCTAGAAAAGGCTGATCTCACGGAAGAACACTCAAGGAAGAGGCTAACGGACTCTTAAGACCGGGAGTTGAAAGAAAAGATTTAAGACGAAACTATAGAGGTGATAGATAAGGGAACTCGCTCTGTTGTTAGTATTGTAGTAGATGGAATATTATGTTATTACTGTGTGTTTACAAACCTTTCAAAATGTGTCTTACATATATATATTCCCGACTCAGGCGACTGACTGTGTGGAGTTTGCACGTTCTCCCCGTGTCTGCGTGGGTTTCCTCCGGGTGCTCCGGTTTCCTCCCACAGTCCAAAGATGTGCGGGTCAGGTGAATTGGCCATGCTAAATTTGCCCATAGTGTTAGGTAAGGGGTAATGTAGGGGTATGGGTGGGTTTCGCTTCGGCGGGTCGGTGTGGACTTGTTGGGCCGAAGGGCCTGTTTCCACACTGTAAGTCTAATCTAATCTAAACAAATATATATATATATCTCTTGGTATATTCTATTTTATCTTCTTTTCAATGTAATAAACTCTCATTTGATTGTTAAAATCAGATCTGCAGGATTGCATGCTTGTGTTTCAGTGAAAGGTTATCTTGTTAAATATTTTTAAAAATTATGATCCATCAGTCCAGATGTTAGTCTGGGATCTGATTTGTCCAGTAATAAAATCAGCTGGAATCACAACAGCTCCTAACCAGCCTTGCATTTTCCTACCTTCCATAAAGTTAAGGTCACTCAAAACTCCACTGCCTTACTCATAAACTTCATTCATTAGTTATGATTCTGTGGCCTACACTGGCTTCCAGTTAAGCAATACCTTGGGTTTTAAAATTCTCAACCTTATTTCCAGATACCTTATTTCCAATGGGTTTGTCCTCCCAGAAATTGAGACTTGAAGTGTCCACGATAGCGAACAGTGAAACTTAATGCAATAAATTTTCTGATTTGTGCTAATTTAGTACCTGAATAAAATGGCAATGAAATCTGTCAGAAATGTAATCCTGTCAGTTCAGTAAGAGGAAGCTGTACCCTTCCCTAAGTCTGGCCTGCCTAGAATTCCAGTGTCATTTTATGTGGCTGACTTTCAAAACCCAACAAATCACTCAGTTATAAAAGTTATTAGTAATTTGGAAAAGGCAGACTTAGATATCAAATCAAGAAGATAACTTGAAAAGTTCATCCAACAGCTTAGTCTATCAACAACCTAAATCACATCCATTACTTTTCAATCACATATTTCTTATTTACTTAGTTCTAGTTTTTGCAAATGTAAAAGATTGGTGGCTGCACCTGCCTCCCAAGGTGTGACAGAGTAGGCAGAATGGTCATGGCTTGCCGAGAGGTTTGATAAGGTGATGCAGCAGTAACTGAATTGGGTGAGAAGCAAAATTTCTGTTTCTTGATGGCAGGTTAATTTTTTTTGTATTAAATTCTCAGAAGCTTGCAGAGAGACCAGGTTTCCCAATCTTCAAGGTTGGGAATCTGGTTTCTATTCATGACTATGTTGTGAAAACTCACTAATAGCTCAGCCTGCTGAAATTACATTCTCAGTGCAACCGTGTTAACCAAAAACAGGAAATGTCTCTATGTTCACAAACCTGACCATACTTTCAGACCAGCACCTAGTGGGGTGGACTGCTTCCTCCAAGGGGCGCTATTACTCTGCTCCCTCAGAAACAAGCCATTTCATTGTGAAAATCTTCTCGTGTTAGGAGTGAAGCTTCTCCATATTCAGAAATTCATGAGAAGGCAATGCTTTCATTTGTTTATGGAACATGGTCAGTTTGAAGCCCTAGCTGCCCTTGAACTGAATAACTTACTGGGTCATTTTAGAATCAGCCACATTGCTTTGGGTCTGGTGTCACATGTAGGCCAGACCAGGTGAGAATGGCAGATTTATTTCCCTGAAGGACCTTAAATTCAAATGCCACCATCTGCCACGGCAGGATCCAAACACAGGTCCCCAGTACATTAGTTGAGTTTCTGGATTAATAGTCTATCAATAACATCACTAGGCCATGGCTTCTCCTTAATTCATAGGTATGCAGGCATAAAGCTTACAGTGTTAGGAGTAAATGCTAACTGGGTTCATTAAACTTAAAGGAAATTGTTGTCAGGGTAACTGTAGGGACTCCTGGGAAATGGAAACAGTAAACTGGAATGAAGAATGAACAGTCAAAGTAAGAGAGGAAAATGTTACTAGGTGTCACTAAGGGTTACAGATGCTGGAAGCCAGAGTCAATAGATGTAGAGCTGGAAAAGCATAGCAGGTCAGAAAGCATCTGAGGAGCAGGAAAGTCAACATTTTAAGCTGAAACCCTTCACTCCTCAATGCTGTCTGACCTGCTGTGCTTTTCTAGCTCCACATCTATTGACAACGAAGGGTGTGAGCTGGATATTAGGAATGGGGAATGTGGTGTGCTGAAGTAGAACAGGAACTAAATGCAGGTAGATGTTAAGCTGAAGCTGGGTACATGGATCTTTGATGGTGTGGGAACTGGTCAACAGCAAGACTGTCCAATGGAACAGTAAAAGGTTTAATAAGAACATGGAGAGTTTGAAGAAGAACAGAGGAGAATGTTTGAGGAAAGGGGAGATTAGAAGAAAGGAGAAGGCTTTGAATGGTCACGAGAGGCAGGGGCAAAATTTACAAAAACATTCTCCAAATGAGGAATTCTGAGAACAATGCAAAAGGGTGGGGTCTCATATAATTTAGTATGAGTTCAGACACAGATTAGAAAGAAGTTGTAGAAAGAAAGCTGGAAAAAGCACTCAATAAGGACTTTTGTATTAAAAAGGTAACAATCACTGCACATTAAAGGCAAATATAGTTTAAAAGTTGCAAACAGCGACCTGCCAACCACTTACAACCAGTCATTAACCTCCCACAAAAAGGGCAGCTCAGATTTGTCAGCAATGCTGCTATTGTTCACTTTGGGTGGGAGCTGGGGCTGAGATACGGACATCAGCATGGAGTATACCAGCAAGGCCTATGCTCTGTCAGACTCTGGTGCTCAGGCTTGTAGAGAGACACAGCACTGACCCTCTCTGCCTGCGGACCCAGGGGTTTTAGCCTCCACACTGGACCTTTGTGGTGGTGTACTCTGTCCCGTTGAGGGCTCTGTGGCTGAGCTGAAGGAAGCGAATACTACTCCTCATTTCGCTGTTGTTGCTACTGGAGCAGATGGGCTGTGGTTAGCCCCACCTGGAATATGAGAGAGTGACATAAGCTGCTCTCATACTTCACAAGGCAGGCAAGAGAGATGCCCATGGCTGAGGGTGAGGTGATGGACACATCTGCCTAGCAATGAAAGCACACTGACAGGACAAATGCTTTGAAAAGCAGTCTCTGATCTGTCAGTGGTTGTAGCTCTTCAGTGTAACTGATCAAAGCCATCCCAGCTTGTCAGTTTCACTGAGGCAATTTTTCCCACTCTGCACTTCCCTGTTTCACCCTGCATGCAACTCCCCTGCTATTGAGAAAGAGGGAATTCATGCACAAAGTTATTCCAAATTATTTGAAGTGCTTCAGCTCACTCCCTGACTTAACTGTGAAGATTAAACACAACATGCCCTAACTTGTTCCCTGGAACCAGCCACAGAAGCCAGGCTCATCTCAAAATCTCATTCCAATGCCAGGTTTTGCAGCTTCCATACCCCTTCTTCCACCTACTCAAATCTGCGTCAAGTAGCCATGAAACATTCATTCATCATCTCCAGTCCTCAGAGTAAAACCATGCTTGGGTCAGCTTTCAGAAACTTTTAAACCTGTGACTGATGAATTATGATCTTTCTCTGAAATATGGCAATTGATTTGATGCAAAATAATGAATGCTATTGAGAAGAGTCACCCAAAGGATAGATGCAATATATGAAATGCAATTGTGGCTTGGCTGGGAATGGAAATTAGAAACTCTGTTACAAGATATCAAACTCATATGTTCCCACCAAGTATATTGACTGAGTAGCTTATCTCTGCCAGTGAAGCGGAATGGCTTGTTACATGCTGTATGATAATCCCATTATCGCCACCACAAAACCAACAGTGAAAGATAACCTTGAATAAGAGAGGAAAAACAATTCATTCCTCTTAGTCATACATCATCTAGTTTGGCAGGAGATACAGCCATCATTACAATATCTCCTTGTGAAATTGGATCTGATTTCTTGCTAAATTCCAATATTAGTCACAGAGCATGTTACCAACTCAGGGGGAAAAAAAAATAGCCTTGCCGTGACTATAAAGAAATGTGGAACAGGAGAGAGAAAAGAGAAAGCGTCACTCGCATTTATTTGTAATATTTCCTAACAGGTGATCATCAGAGGAAAGTTTAAAGGAAGAGAAGGGGAATTTTTAAAAGGCTGACAATTTTGAATGAAGCAAGTCTTGCAGAGTCAAGAATAATGTTGGCAAGGTTACACTTGGTGAGCAACTTTCAACACATCTGACTGGAAGAACAATATACATAAAACATTCCACCATGGGTATTGAGATCCATGCTTAAGCAGTACATTTAAATGCTGTTGTACAACTTGGCTTGTAGCAGCTTGTTAACATGCAGAAACTGAATTAATAGATATGCTTCGTAAAGATGAAAAACGAGAAAAGTTGACAGTATAAACTGCTACTTCTTTTAACAGCTTGTGGCTTTATTTCACACCTGCAGCATCAAAACAGCTTACTATCTGTAAATCACAAAAAGCACCAGCATTACTCTCCTTGTTTTTGTTTCTCCTGTATTTGAAATGCACCATTTTAATTTAAAAAGGACTGCTGCTCCTTCCAAATAATACTTAAAGAATAACATTTTGTCAATAAAATAATATTTAAATATTTGAAGGGAAATGTCAAAGAAACAAACATGAGAATGAAAATCTGATATCAAAAACAAAATTGCTGGCATTTTCTTTCGGGTTAATTAACACTGGAATGGGAAACATGGGTTAAAGTTTGAAATAGAATCTTTGACAGGAAGTGAATGGGACATCTGTTCATCAAATCAGTTAAGTGTTAAGGTAACTTTGTTGTACATTTGAAGTGACTATTTACATATTGGTTGTCATCTATTAGAATTTGACAAAGTTCAGTGGAAATCCCAGCAATTAAGAAAAGATTTTAAACTTGCCGTCTGATCGTGAAACTGGTGCTGAGTATTGGCTGCCCATTTTAGAAACTACCCAATTTTTATATAAGGCTGTACAGTAATTAAGCGGATAATCTGTTTTAGTGATGTTCGTTGATGGAGAAATGATGCAAAGGGCACTGAGAGAACTTCTTCAAATAGTGGCATTGGATTTCATTTGGTCACCTGAGAGGGCAAACAGGATTCAGACTAACATTTCATCAGAAAGACAGTACCTCTGGCAGTGCAGCACTGAAATGTCAGCTTGGATTATGTGCTCAACTCCCTTGAAGCAGCTTTAAATCATAACCATCTTTTAAGAATGCCACCACTGATTTAAAACTGACAATTAAGATATCACATTATTGAGACCTAACTTTGTATTAACCTCAATTGAAATGGAAACTTGTCAGCAGGTAAAGCCAGAGGAAATGTCCCAACACCACTTTCTACTTAAAAGAAAGTATGTACATAAATAGAGAGCAAAGATCTGAAACCATAACCTGCAATATTCAGACAACAAAATCATTTAAGGTAGAAGCATATAGTATAAATGCATCATGGTTGACTTCATAGTTTGCTCATAGAGTTGGCAACCCATTCCCTGCTTTAAAGAACAGACTCCAAGCTCAATACAAACACTTGTACTGAGGTGGTGCTAGACTGCTCCATACACCTTGACAATGAGTGTATACATTGACAGGTTTCCCATTGCAGGAGGTATTTGGAGGTATTCACTCACTAACCTTCTTCTGTATCAAGTCTAACTAAGTCAAAGTACCAAAGTACACACTTTTCCATGTTTTTTTACCCAGCCCACAATTGGTCCTGTTATGATGTGGTTTGTTTTTAGCACAGTCCCCCATTCTCATGTACTCCTCCACCCAGCCCCACATTACAGTATATAGGTTACATTCAGTACAGTTCATCCTTTTTTTTTAGATTACTTACAGTGTGGATTCTCCTACTATTAATTCTTATTATCATTTATTTAGATTTTCTTCCATTGTGGTGTCTTGGTCATAATCTCCTTGTCTATCTACCCCTTTCATACTCCTCTGTCTCTCTGGGTTCCATCCCTCCCTATCTGTTTCTTCCACCCCCCCAGTTTGGTTTCCCCATAAATACTACTTTCTCCTCGCTACTATCAGTGCTGGAGTGTCAACAGACTCAAAAACATTAAATCTGCTTTCTCCCCACAGATGCTGACAGACCTACTGAGTTTCTTCAGCAATTTCACTTTTCATCAAAGTCTTCATGTCTGACTTTCCAGGCTAGGAGGTGGGATCAGTGTTTTCCTTTCCCTGTGACTTCACTGCATTACTCCCATGCTCTGAGCCTTATCGCACACAAATCCTACCTCCATGCTATTCTCTAAATCATGCACAATATTGACATTTGAGTTGATAACAGTGACTGGAAAATTAACTGTAAAATTAATATGGGGTAGACCATTTAGGACAGAGATGAGGAGAAGCTTCTTCACCCAGAGAGTGTGGCTGTGTGGAATGCTCTGCCCCAGAGGGCAGTGGAGGCCCAGTCTCTGGATTCATTTAAGAAAGAGTTGGATGGAGCTCTCAAAGATAGTGGAATCAAGGGTTATGGAGATAAGGCAGGAAGAGGATACTAATTAGGAATGATCAGCCATGATCATATTGAATGGCGGTGCAGGCTCGAAGGGCTGAATGGCCTACTCCTGCACCTATTGTCTATTGTCTATAACTGACAGCATTTTCATCTTCAATGCCTTTGTACTATTGCCTGGTTAGGTACACTTGTTTTGGCATCTGAGATGAAAAAGAGAATAAGAACTGGATTTGGGTGAGGAGAGATAAAAAGTAAGAGGTACGTGCTTGCACTGTCTGAAGTTTGAATCAAATGAGATTAAGGAATGGGGGAATAGGAATTGATGAAGGTTAAGGATATTATAATCTTCAACATATTTAGCCCTGCTAGTGGATCCAACCTTAGTCTTCCTGTATGTATGAAGGTGAGAAAAATGTCTAAATGATAGATTCTAGATTAGTGGTGCTGGAAGAGCACAGCAGTTCAGGCAGCATCCAAAGTGCAGCGAAATCAACGTTTCGGGAATAATGATGAAGGGCTTTTGCCCGAAAAGTCGATTTCGATGCACTTTGGATGCTGCCTGAACTGCTGTGCTCTTCCAGCACCACTAACCCAGAATCTGGTTTCCAACATCCGCAGTCATTGTTTTTACCTCCAAATGATAGAGACTGTTGGTGGATTATTAATGAAGATGTGGTGTATTGAGTAATGTGTAAGGCTAGTGGTGCAGTGGTGATGATATGGAAATAACCAGCCATTCACAGAGAGTGATCATCATGTGAGATTATTAAACCTCCTGCAGCATTGTGTCCAGGCTTTTGAGCCTACATACATGATGTTCCCCTCCATGGATATTTGCTTCCATTGCTTTCTCAGCATGTGACCAAAGGCTTTCTTGCAATCAATCCGCCAACAAACTTCGACTGCAGTGTCTGAAAATCTGGGTTCCCACTCTCTGCCATGGTCAGCCATTCTTCACTTTGTGATGAAATTTTTTTTTATTTCGATTTATATTAACATTTACTCAAGAGTTGGATTTTAAACTGGTGACATATGAGAGTTGGATAATTTTTGTGAAGCGTGTTAAAAATTAACTAGGTCAGCCTTTCTGAAGCCAGGATCCTAATCCAGCTTTCATTAACTCATGGGACATGGGCATCACTGGCTGCTGAGCATTTATTGCCTACCCCTAGATGCCCTTGAACTGAATGGCTTATGAGGCCATTTCAGAAGGCAGTTGAGAGTCAACCATGTTGCTGTGGGTCTGGAGTCACATGTAGGCCAGACCAAGTAAGGATGGTGGATTTCCTTCCCTCAAGGACCTCAGTGAACCAGGTGGCAACAGTGGAGTAGCAGCATTGGGGCTACAGATCCCGGGACTCATCTACTTCCATCTACTTTGTCTTTTGTTTCTTTTCCTTCTTGTTACTTTTGTATTTTCTTTTCTCTCTTACCTCTTCTCCTCAGTTGCAGCAGCATCAGCCACAATGGGGCCCCATGTGAAATGGGTCTAGGGAGCGGTGAGGGCTAGTAAATGATGAAAGAGAAGGCGTCCAGTGACAGGGGTGTCAGACGAGTCAAATGTGGCTCCACCCAGCCTGAGTCCCAGATTAATCCTGTGGCCTAGCCTTGCAGGCTGAGCCAAAGCTCCAGGTCCATGTGTCTGACAGTGAAGTTAGGTCCAAGCACAGGAGCCTGCAACACTGGGCCGCAACTGCATCAGCAAGGTTGGCCAAATGTCAACTCATGGCAGTGGCGTTGGTGGAGGCAAGATGGCACCATACAGTGGTGATAGAATGGTGAGGCATGGTTACTACAGTGTTGCTGGTTTAGCCCAGGTACTCAAGACATGGGGGTTGAGGAACCTGGATCTAAGCCTGTCGCTGAGCTGTTCCAAAGACCATCTAACTTTAATGATATAAATCTATAAGGTGAACTTTATTGTTTTATTTTTCTGGTTTTATTTCTGTGTTCTGGCTTATTTCCTGTGTTTTACGATGGCATAGGAGAGTGGTAACACTAAACAACATGCCTCATGGTATTTATAATAAATACACGTGACAATAAATCAAATGGGTTTTTCCAACAATTACTTCATGATCATCAGTAGATTCTTAATTCCAGATTCTGGATTAGTGGTGCTGGAAGAGCACAGCAGTTCAGGCAGCATCCGAGGAGCAGTAAAATCGACGTTTCAGGCAAAAGCCCTTCATCAGGAATACAGGCAGAGAGCCTGAAGGGTGGAGAGATAAATGAGAGGACGGTGGGGGTGGGGAGAAAGTCGCATAGAGTACAATAGGTGAGTGGGGAAGGGGATGAAGGTGATAGGTCGGGGGGAGGGTGGAGTGGATAGGTGGAAAAGAAGATAGGCAGGTAGGACAAGTCATGGGGACAGTGCTGAGCTGGAAGTTTGGAACTGGGGCGAGGTGGGGGAAGGGGAAATGAGGAAACTGTTGAAGTCCACATTGATGCTCTGGGGTTGAAGTGTTCCGAGGCAGAAGATGAGGTGTTCTTCCTCCAGGCGTCTGGTGGTGAGGGAGCGGCGGTGAAGGAGGCCCAGGACCTCCATGTCCTCCACAGAGTGGGAGGGGGAGTTGAAATGTTGAGCCACAGGGCGGTGTGGTTGATTGGTGTGGGTGTCCCGGAGATGTTCCCTAAAGCGCTCTGCTAGACGGCGCCCAGTCTCCCCAATGTAGAGGAGATCGCATCGGGAGCAACGGATACAATAAATGATATTGGTGGATGTGCAGGTAAAACCTTGATGAATGTGGAAGGCTCCTTTAGGGCCTTGGATGGAGGTGAGGGAGGAGGTGTGGGCACAGGTTTTGCAATCCCTGCGGTGGCAGGGGAAGGTGCTAGGATGGTTGGGTGGGTTGTAGGGGGGCGTGGACCTGACCAAGTAGTCATGGAGGGAACGGTTTTTGCGGAAGGCGGAAAGGGTGGGGAGGGAAATATATCCCAGGTGGTGGGGTCTGTTTGGAGGTGGCGGAAACTCACCTATTGTCCTCTATGCTACTTTCTCCCCACCCCCACCCTCCTCTCACTTATCTCTCCACCCTTCAGGCTCTCTGCCTGTATTCCTGATAAAGGGCTTTTGCCCAAAACATCAATTTGCTGCTCCTTGAATGCTGCCTGAACTGCTGTGCTCTTCCAGCACCACTAATCCAGAATCTGGTTTCCAGCATCTGCAATCATTGTTTTTACCTCTTAATTCCAGACCTCTGTTGAATTCCAATTCCACCATCTGCCATGGTAGGATTCTCACTCAGGTCCCCAGAACATTAGCTGGGCCTCTGGATTATAAGTCTAGCGATAATACCACTAGGCCATGACATCCCTTACATTGTGGAATTGTACAACCAGAAAAAGAAAATATTAAGCCATTCACTTAGCAGAAGCTACAGCAAGCATGTTTTTATACTGGGAAAATTGACTAAAAAGCTTTTGGGTAGTTTGAAGGAGACTTGACTGAACTCTGAAGTAAACAGTCTCTACAGTAAAAAGAGATTATTCAGATCTGATTAGGAGATACGTTACTTCAATAAAAGGATATAATTAGTGGAAGTTCCAGACCAGGAGTGTTTGGTTAAAACTCCACAGATTGTTAAAAGACTGGGAAAGTCTAAGCTTTCAAGTGTGTGATTACTCAAAGGTTCTTGCAGCTCATATGGCCAGAACTGAGGAGATAAGTTGTTTGATGAGAAGGGGAAGTTTATCTGGTTTTTGACTAATTATAAAGAGATGGTATGAGAAAGTAGACCCACAGTCATGAGAGGGCACTATGTGGTAGGACTACTATGAGGAAAAATAAGGGCCACAATAGAAATTTATAGTGAGGTTACAGATCCAGAAATGTCAGGAATCAGGAATTAAAGTGATGATGACACATTTCAGAAGCCTGAGCAGTCAAGGGCAAATGGAAGAAGAAATTGAGGCTGTAGAAAAGGCAAGAGATATATTATCGAAATCAGAGAAAAGGCAAGAAGTATATCTTCAAACCTCAAGCATGCAATCATCTAAAAATAACTGTTAAAGGAATAGGATTCATTTGGTAAAGCTGTTAAAGAAATGAGAATCATTTATTAAAGCCGTGATTTAGTGGGTTTCATCCAGAGAAGCTGTTTGAAATGTCAAAATCATTTATTTTACTCACAGAAGGTGTGAATCCTCCCTTTTGGCTGCGCAAGTGCATGGAAACCCTTTAGGACAGTAGGATAAAGCAGCGAACTGTTATACTGCCAAAGTTTTCAAGGGCTGAATGTTACTAGTTTTTGACAAACTGACACTTTCATGGAGGTTTCCTCTTTAAGAGTCAAGATTTGGATGAGAACATAAAAGGCATGGCTAGTAAATTTATGGACAACACCAAAATTGGCAGCTTAGAATAGAGTGAAGAAGACTTTCTAAGCTTACAAAGGGATCTTGATCAAATAAGTTGATGGGCTGAAATATGGCAGTGGAGTTCAATCTGGATAAAGGCGAGGTATTACATTCTGGGACAACAAACAATGGTAGGACTTATACAATTAATGATAGAGTTGTAGAGCAGAGGGACATCAGGTACATCATTCTTTGAAGTTAGCGCGCATATGGACAGGGTGGTTAAAAAGGCTTTTAGCACGCTTGCCTTCACTGCTCAGTCCTTTGAGTGCAGGAGTTAGGAAGTCATATTGAGGTTGTACAGGTCATTGGTAAGGCCTCTTCTGGAATACTGTGTCCAGTTGCGGTCACCCAGTTATAGGAAAGATATTATCAAGCTGGAGAGGGTTCAGAAAAGATTTACCAAGCATGGAATGTTTGAGTTATAAAGAAAGGCTAGATAGGCTGGGACTTTTTTCACTGGAATGTAGAAGGTTGTGAGGCGATCTTATAGCAGTTTATAAAATAATAATGTGTATAGATAGATTTAATGGCAATTATTTTTCATTAGGATGGGGGATTTCAAGACTGGGGAGCATTTTTAAGGTAAGTGGAGACGGGTTTAAAAAACACATGAAGGGCAAATGTTTTACACAGAAGGTGGTTTGTGCACTTGGAATGAACTTCCTGAGGAAGTGGTGGATGCAGGCATAATTACAACGTTTAAAAGACATTTGGATAAGTACATGAATAAGAAAGGTTTGGAGGTTATATGGGCCAGGAGATGGCAGGTGGGACTGGTTTAGTTTAGAATTGTATTCGAATTGGACTGGTTGAACCGAAGAGTCTGTTTCTATCCTGCATGACTCTATGACTCTATGGGACAGACAATGCTTGGCTCTCAATCACTACAAGGAGAGTAACCTCACCATGACCTCCCTGAGCAGATGGGAGACTGTGTCTAAATCCCTGGACTGATATCAGAAGCTGCCCATGATCTCTTGGGAATTGGGTTTCCCCTAAAAGTTGGGCATCTCCCTAGACTTTGCTGTGGGCTACATCACTTCAACTCAGATATGTAGCCATTTGCATGCAGCTTTAGGTGGTTTTTATTTGTCATGTAAACTGCTGGAATATGGTGCAGGTGTGAGATTGACTTAACAATGTGTCCTACAGCAACACATCCATGCCCTTACTGATGACTGTGACCAGCAGAACAGGCTGCCAGGGTCTGTGTCTGTGTTAAACTGCAAGGCAATCTTACAACACTCGGAGAAAGTGAAGACTACAGATGCTGGAGATCAGAGGCAAAAAGTGTGGTACTGGAAAAGCACAGCCGGTCAGGCAGCATCCCAGGAGCAGGAGAGTCGATGTTTCAAGCTGAAGGGCTCCTGCTCAATATGTTGATTCTCCTGCTCCTCGGATGCTGCCTGATCAGCTGTGCTTTTCCAGCGCCACACTCTTTGACAATGTTACAGTACTGTCAACCGTTATGTTCTGGATGAGTCAAGACAGGAATGTTGTGGGCATCTGGGCTGGTGCAAAGTGAGTGGGCGCACTAACAGATGAAGTGAACAGCCCTAAGATGCAGCCTGGTCCAGTCCATGGCCTGTCCAAGTAGACCTGTCCACCCCCACAGCCACATACTGCCTCCCAGTTGATAAACTGCATTGGAGAGTTGGATGTTCTGCTATAAATGTAAGTGTAGAGTTTTCCAATTGTGCTCTTTGTGGTTTCTTGCCCTCAACCTGGCATTGACGTTACCTTGAATGCTGGCCAAGGGCAGCCTATGATCAGAGTGCCTGGGTGCCCAGAATATAGCATTTCTGTTGTAATCAGGGGAGAGTTTGGAGAGACATTTGAGTATACTGAATGCCAGGTCCAGAATCATCAAGTCATTGCATACTATTACTTTAGTTTTTGTTGTTTGAATCCCCACAAATCACTCGTGTGGGTAAATACCTTTCTGCATGCAAAGCATAAGGGTGTTTATAAATAGCACCAGCATCCAATTATGCTAATCCAGCATCGGTGGCCACATAATCTGAATGGCAAATGATTCTGTTAATACCATGCTAATACACTCTTTATTGTTCGCTGTGCTGAGTGTCTGTTCACTTTGTATGTGATGGCCTGGTCATCTTCATTATCTGACAATAACTTGGCCAGATATATCATGGATTTTGTCTTAAATAAAAACCAGAAGAACTGCAAATGTCGTAAATGAGAAACAAAGACAAAAGTTGCTGGAAAAGCTCAGCGGGTCTGGCAACATCTGTGAAGAGAAATCAGAGTTAACTTTTCAGATCCAGTGACCCTTGCTCAGAACTGATGGTAGTTAGGAAAATGTTGGTTTATATGCAGAAGATAGGGAGGGGGGAGGGGGTAAGGAGTAAACAACAAATGAGGATAGAGCCCAAAGAGAGAGAAGGGAGAGCCAGCCAGTGGGATTCAAAATGGGCTCGATGGTAGGAAGCAGAGGATGATGGTTGAAGGTTGTTTCTCAGACTGGAGGCCTGTCACGAGTGGTGTGTCACTGGGGCCAGTGTGGGGACCTTTGTTATTGGTTATTTACATAAATGATCTGGATGTGAATGTACAAAGCATGATCATTAAGTTTGTGGATGATACAAAATTAGCAGGTATTATTGATAGTGAGGAAGGTTATCAAAACCTACAGAGGGATCTTGATCAGGTGGGGAAGTGGGCTGAGGATTGGCAAATGCAATTCAATACAGAAAAATGTGAGGCTTTGCACTTTGGAAAGTCAAATCAGGGTCGGATTTATACAGTAAATGGTAAGGTCCTGAGCGGTGTTGTGGAACAGAGGGACTTGAAGTACGAGTACGTAGTTCATTGAAAGCGGCATCACAGGTAGACAGGGTGGTGAAGAAGCCATTTAGTTGCTAGCCTTCATCGGTCAAGGTACTGACTACAGGAGTTGGGGTGTTATATTACAGTTGTACAAGTCATTGGTGAGGCCGCACTTGGAGTATTGTGTACAGTTTTGGTCACCCTGTTATAGGAAAGACATTGTAAACTGGAAAAAGTGCAAAAAGGATTTACGGGGTTGTTGCCAGGATTAGTTGGGTAAATGCTTACAGACCTTTTCCCAGGAATGGGGAATTGAAATCTAGAGGACACAGGTTTAAGGTGAGAGGGAAAAGATTTAAGAAGGACCTGAGGAACAACTTCTTTACACAGAGAGCGGTGTGTACATGGAATGGGCTGTCAGAGGAAGTGGTCGAGGCAGGTACAATAGCAACATTCAAACAACATTTGGATAGGTACATAGATGGGAAGGGTTTTGCGGGATATGGACCAAATGCAGGCAATTAGAACTAGCTGAGTGGGCACCATGGTCAGCATGGAGCAGTTTGGGCAGAAGGGCCTGTTTCCATGCTGTATTACTCCAAGCCTGTAGAACAGTTGGACAGACAAAGGATTTGCTAACAATCTTGATGGGTGGGTGAATTGCTGTAAATGAGGACTTTTTGTGGTCAACAATTGGTAGTGTGTAATGGCAGACTATGTGACAACAAGAACTGGTGTGTGGGGTAAGGGGCTAGGGCATGGGACAGTTTTAAAATTATTGAACTCAATATTGATTCCTGAAGGCTGCAGGGTTTTCGAGCAGGAAATGAGATGTTGTTCTTTCAACTTGTACCGAACTTCACTGGAGCACTGCAGCAAACCTGAGACAGAGATGTTGGCCAGGGAACAGGGCGGACTGTTAACATAGCAGGCAACTGGAAGCTCATCAGGAATAGAGAAGGGCTTTTGCCCGAAATGTCGGTTTTCCTGCTCCTTGGATGCTGCCTGAACTGCTGTGCTCTTCCAGCACCACTGATCCAGAATCTGGTTTCCAGCATCTGCAGGCATTGTTTTTACCTGCATTCCTCTTTTAGAAGCATGGACAACAATCCCAGGCTGATATCCTAGTTTCCCTCATGGGATATAAAGTAAACCACTCGGTGTTTGAGTAGAATCACACTGAGATGAGATATAGATACAGGTTCCACTACCTGAGGGACATTAATAACCAAGTCAGTTTTCCTAAAATTATAATCCATTTTTTCCAATGATAACCCACATATTACCAGATTTATTGAGTTCAATTTTACAGGTTTGGATTCATGAGCTCTTGTGCCAATGCAGGAAAATAGTACATCCACACACAAATGAAATTGTTTTACACTGAATAAAGCTCCATGTGTAACTTTTGAAGCACAACAACAAACTCCAAAACAGAAAGACCAGCAAACATTTGTTGAGAAACAATACAGATAATTGAAGCTTTCCAAGCCAACAATGTTATTTAGAATAAGATTTAGAATTAGGATCAGTTCTGATGAAGAGTCATCTTTTTGTCATTTATGCAAATGATTTGAATGTGAACTTCAGATGTATAGTTAGCAAATTCGCAGATGACACTGAAATTGGAGGTGGAGCAGGGCAGCAAAGAAGGTTACCTCAGATTACAACGATATCTCAATCTGATACGCCAATGGGCTGAGAAATGACAGATAGAGTTTAACTTAGATTAATGGATGGCACGGTTGCTCAGTGGTTAGCATTGCTGTCTCACAGTGCGAGAGCCCCAGGTTCAATTCCCGCCTACGGCAGCTGTCTGTATGGAGTTTATACATTCTCCCCTGCATGAGTTTCCTCTGGGTGCTCCGGTTTCCTCCCACAGTCCAAAGATGTGCAGGTTTGGTAAATTAGCCATGCTAAATTGCCCATGGTGTTAGATGGAGGGGAATGGGTCTGGGTGGGTTTGGAGGGTCGGTGTGGACTTGTTGGGCCGAAGGGCCTGTTTCCACACTATAACTAATCTAATCTAAATGTGAGGTGCTGCATTTTGGGAAAGCAAATCTTAGCAGAACTTATACACTTAATGGTAATGTCCTCGGGAGTGTTGCTGAACAAAGAGACCTTGGTGTGCAGGTTCATAGCTCCTTGAAAGTGGAGTCGCAGGTAGATAGGATAGTGAAGAAGGCGTTTGGTATGCTTTCCTTTATTGGTCAGATTATTGAGTACACAAGTTGGGAGGTCATGTTGCGGCTGTACAGGACATGGGTTAAGCCCATGGAATATTGTGTGCAATTCTGGTCTCCTTCCTATCAGAAGGATGTTGTGAAACTTGAAAGGTTCAGAAAAACTTTACAAGGATGTTGCCAGGGTTGGAGGGTTTGAGCTACAAGGAGAGGCTGAATAGGCTGGGGCTGTTTTCCCTGGAAATCGTAGGCTGAGGAGTGACCTTATAGAGATATATAAAATCATGAGGGCACAGATAGGATAAAAAGACAAGGTATTTTTCTAAGGGTGGGGGAGTCCAGAACTAGAGGGCATAGGTTTAGGGTGAGAGGGGAAAAATTTAAAAGGCCTAAAGGGCAACGTTTTCATGCAGAGAGTGGTGCATGTATGGAATGAACTGCCAGATGAAGTGGTGGAAACTGGTACAATAACGGCATTTAAAAGGCATTTGGATGGGTATATGAATAGGAATGGTTTGAAGGGTTATGGGCCAAGTGCTGGCAGATGGGAGTAGATTGGGTTGGGATATCTGGTTGGCATGGATGAGTTGGACTGAAGGGTCTGTTTCAGTGCTGTACATCTCTATGACTTTATAACTCTAGACTTGAAACGCTCGCTTGCTCTCTGTCCGTGGATGCTGCCTGACCCATTCTGATTTCCTGCATTTTTTGTTTTCACTACAGATTCCAGCAAATGCAATAAGTTTCTCCTTATTTAGAAACAGAGGCTTGCCTATTGATCCTTATAAAGTTCAAAATTAAATAAATACAGATTTTTAGCTCAATTACAATAAAAGTGCACAGATATTAGGCAAAGTGACATAAGGAATGCTACGGATTGTTTGAAGAGAAAATAGCTTTATAAATCAAATTTGCCATGAGAAATCAACTTTTCAGTTTTGAAAGAGATATTCCCTTGATTTATTTTTATTATAAATTTGATGGTGAGAGGTTTGATCCCTGGTGGATAATATATCCAAAAATACGTTATGTATCCAAAGGGTGTGCAGTACAAAGGGACATTCTGGTTAAGGATCTCACAGGTTTTGCCGCTGCATGCCTGAATAAAGCAAAGCATTTTAGGTTCCATTTCAGTTCAACTTGTCAAATCAAATTGGTGAACCGTAAGACTACTTACTCAGCAATGTCCCATAAATAAAGCTTCCCATTTAACACATTGTTTTGTATTCACAAAGAAGGGATTTGTTGTACATCCTTTGCACCTATTGTAGATCTAATGGTTTCAGAAATTACTCTCTTCCACGTGTGATTGCATGTCCAACAGACAAGGCAAAGAAAAGGTCCCACACATCTGTGCTTATTGAGATGAATGCCTATTAACCCACAAGTTCCAGTTTAAAATGTTACATTTTATTCCCTTTAGCATGTGCCATACAATGTGGGCTGTGCCTTAATCAGCACTACCTTGGGTCATTTTGTAAGCAAGCGATGAGTTGTGTTGAGCAGCTGAGTAAAAAAAAGTTGGTAAATGGAATGTTTTTCTAAAGGTGAAACCACTGGCGTATTTTCTTCCCCAAACTGCAAATTTGGCAACAATTAGAAGAAAATCACTGAGTTCAGCTCCATCTACAGTAGAGCGAGAATTCATTTCTTTTTCTGTTGCGATCCACTCCGATCATAAAAACATTTGGCTACTGGATTTCTTGTGTTAGTAAAAAACATATTGAGCAGCAAGAAACTACAGATGTTAAGGGGGTAAATTCCTATACAATAGAGATGTGTGCAGGGTTGGCAATTAACTGAGATCCCTTGATTGCTGCACAATAGTTTGATGCTGCCGCTAATTTCTGTGGTTTTCTTACATTGCTCAGTGGCTGCCCTTCTCCACAAGGGGCATGTATCTTTGAAAGCCAACTTAAACTTCTTAGAAAGGAAATGCAGCAGGGCACCTTATGGCACATCAAATGGTAGCGTCTCTCCTTCTGAGGCAGTCAGTCCCAGGGCAACAATCTGAAATGACAGTGGAGTAGGGTGGTCCTGCCACAGCTTGTCTGCTCCACCCAACCTTCCCTCCTTTTCTTTCCTCTTAGTGTTTTTGCCTTCTCCTCTCCTAGCCTCCGCAACTCCAGCAACTTTGATGTATCAGACACAAAGGTGGAGGAGGGGGACGAGCGGGAGAGAGGGACCTGTTCATGAGAGGTCAGCAGATCCTATAGCCAAGCCTAAGGGTTCCTCTGCTCAATGGTAATGCCAATATCTGTGAGTCAGGAGGCCCACATTCAAGCCTCTCCCACCCCTCCATTCCAGCATAACATCCCTGAACATATTGATTACAAAATATTTCAGGACACTTGTGGGAGGGTGGTATCAGGACCAAAAGACCATACATCATCGGAGCAGAAATTAGGCAATCCAGCTCATTGAGTCTGCTCCGTCATCCAATCATGGCTGATAAGTTTCTCAATCCCATTCTCCTACTTTCTCCCTGTAACCCTTGATCTGCTTGATACTCAAGAACCTATCTATCTCAGTCTCAAATATACTCAGTAACCTGGCCTCCAAAGCCCTCTGTGGCAATGAATTCCATAGATTCATCGCACTTTGGCTGAAGATGTGCCCCTAGCTCTGAACCAGGAGTCCCAGGTTCATATCTCACCTGCTTCAGGGGTGTGTAATAACATTCCTGAATGTGTTGAACACAGAACTTCTCCAAGAGAGTGGGACCCGACCGTCATGTAGTCAGTAACAAGAGGTTAGGGTTAGGTTGCAAATACTGGAAAAAAATATTAGTGATCTCACTTATGTTGTCAAGGACACTGAATCTATCTTCATGTGGTATATCCCAACAATGTCACTGGTATCCTTCACACGTAGCTCAGTGCATCAGACACCTCCCTTTCTCATCACCATCAACAATATTAGACTCATGTAATGTTCAAAGATTCACCTCATTCTCACACAGTTAGCATGGTCGCAGCCTCTTAGACACATTTCACAATTTCCAGACACTGCCAACCACTCAAACAACCGAACAGAGTCCACCAAGATTACTCTCTCAGCTGGGACTTATCAATGTATAACTGGAGGCAGCTGGACAGGCCTCCACATCCTTACCCCATGGGGGAGACATCAGCTAGCACCCTGGAGCAGCCATCGTTGTGCTCAGTGATTGATGATCCACATGATTAATGAAGCAGAAACTGCTAGAGGCAGTCGGAAGGCCTGGCAGCATCTGTGAAAAGAAAGCAGAGTTAACATTTCAGAGCATCCTGAAGAAGGGTCACTGAACCAAAAATGTTAACTCTGCTTTCTCTCCACTGATGCTGCCAGGCTCATTGAGTTTCTCCAGTAATTTCTGCTTTTGTTCCAGATTTCCAGTATCCACAGTTTATTTTGTTTATCCTCACGGTTAACCCTCTTTCCCATGGTCTTGTCTAATTTGAAAGATGTGGCGATGTAAGTGCCTCTCATTCTCCATGCAGCCCCTCACCACAGACCATGTCATGTGCCTTGCCACCTTCTGAGATTCACAAGACAATAGTCTGATGGAGTAGAGGAATACCGCAATGAAAAAGAACCACTGCCATTCGCTGCCAAACTCCCAGCTGTCAGCTCAGACTTTGACACTGCCCAAAAGTTAGACGATAGCTTCAATGCAGAGTTTTTCTGTGATGATACACTGGGCCTAAGTGACTTGTAGACAGACCAGGAGACAAAGTCTTTGGAGGGTGAGGCCACTTATATGTTCTGCTACAAAGGACTTACTTGACCACTTCAGTGGGTCTGGTGGCTGAGGCTGACTGGTAGCCGGCCAGAAAATTAATTTAAAAGCGATGGCCATCTGAGTGTTTTAATGCATTCACAAGGTGTAGGTATGCCAGGCTGGCCAGGCATTTGTTGTCTAAGTCTAATTGCCCAGAGGACATTTGACACTTAACCACATTGCTGTGGGTCTGGAGTCACATATAGGCCAGACCAGAAATTTCCTTCCCTAAAGGACATTTGTGAACCAGATGAGTTTTTCCAACAATCAACAATGGTTTCTTGTTCATTATTAGACTCTTAGTTCCAGATATCTCTTGAATCCTCATTCCACCATCTGCCATGGCAGGATTTGAAGTGGCACCTCAAAACATTACCTGAGTCTCTGGATTAGTAGTCTATCAATAACACTATAACCATCACTGCCCATTTTGTAAGCAAAAGCTTAAAATTCTGGCTGCTTTATATATAGATCTAAACAGATTAATATTATTGATCTTGCTGAGTGAATGCCATGTGTGATATAACCTGTATAACTCTGTCTAAGTTTAGTTTTCACCCTATGATCTGTACATTCTTGCCTACTATGATCTGCCTGTACTGCTCGTAAACAAACCTTTTCACTGTACTGTCGTACACATGACAAATAAATAAATTAAATCAAATAAAAAACATTTAAAAGGCACTTGAGGGGCAACTTTTTCACACAGAGGGTGGTGTGTGTGGATTGAACTACCTGAGGAAGTGATAACTATAGGTACAGTTACAACAGTTAGAAGACATTTGGACAAGTACATGACTAAGAAAGGTTTAAAGGGAAATGGACCAACTGCAGGTAAATGGGTTTGTTTTAGCTTTCAAAACTTGGTTGGCAAGGACATGGGTCTGTTTCTGTGCTGTGTGACTCTATGACTTTAAAAGTGTTGAACTCTCTTAGGACATTAAATGTCTCAATAAGATCTTCTCTTATTCTTGTAAACTTAAGAATGCATTTGAGGGACACAATCAGCTGGAGCATTGAACTCTCCAAAGGCAAGACTGGTGCACATCATTTCACTTGGAGCCAAGACAGCTTTTGTGAAGTTGAAAGACTGGCTTTCTATAAGGCTGCATTGTGTAACCAAAGCGTGTTTCCTGCATCTCCTGCTATACCAAGTATTTTATGATGACATAAATATGTAAGGATGGGGGAGATACTAAATGAATATTTTGCATCAGTATTTACTGTGGAAAAGGATATGGAAGATATAGACTGTAGGGAAATAGATGGTGACATCTTGAAATATGTCTATATTACAGAGGAGGAAGTGCTGGATGTCTTGAAACGCTTTAAAGTGGATAAATCCCCAGGACCTGATCAGGTGTACCCTAGAACTCTGTTGGAAACTAGGGAAGTGATTGCTGGGCCTCTTGCTGAGATATTTGTATTATCGACAGTCACAGATGAGGTGCCGGACGTCTAGAGGTTGGCAAACGTGGTGTCACTGTTTAAGAATGGAGGTAAGGACAAGTCAGGGAACTATAGACCAGTGAGCCTGTCCTTGGTGGTGGGCAAGTTGTTGGAAGGAATCCTGAGGGACAGGATGTACATATACTTGGAAAGGCAAGGACTGATTAGGGATAATCAACATGGTTTTGTGCATGGGAAATCATGCCTCACAAACTTGATTGAGTTTTTTGAAGAAGTAATAAAGAGGATTGATGAGGGCAGAGTGATAGATGTGATCTATATGGACTTCAGTAAGGCATTCGACAAGGTTTCCCATGAGAGACTGGTTAGCAAGGTTAGATCTCATGGAATAAAGGGAGAACTAGCCATTTGTATACAGAACTGGCTCAAAGGCAGAAGACAGAGGGTGGTGGTGGAGGTTGTTTTTCAGATTGGAGGCCTGTGACCAGTGGAGTGCCACAAGGATCAGTGCTGGGTCCTCTACTTTTCATCATTTATATAAGTGATTTGGATGCGAGCATAAGAGGTGCAGTTAGTAAGTTTGCAGATGACACCAAAATTGGAGGTGTAGTGGACAATGAAGAAGGTTACCTCAGATTACAACAAGATCTTGATCAGATGGACCAAGGGGCTGAGAAGTGACAGATAGCGTTTAATTTAGATAACTATGAAGTGCTGCATTTTGGGAAAGCAAATCTTAGCAGGACTTATACACTTAATTAGGGAGTGTTGCTGAACATAGAGACCTTGGAGTGCAGGTTCATAGCTCCTTGAAAGTGGAGTCACAGGTAGATAGGATAGTGAAGAAGGTGTTTGGTATGCTTTCCTTTATTGGTCAGAGTATTGAGTACAGAAGTTGGGAGGTCATGTTGCAACTGTACAGGACATTGGTTAGGCCACTGTTGGAATATTGCGTGCAATTCTGGTCTCCTTCCTATCGGAAAGATGTTGTGAAACCTGAAAAGGTTCAGAAAAGATTTACTAGGATGCTGCCAGGGTTGGAGGATTTGAGCTACAGGGAGAGGCTAAATAGGCAAAGGCTGTTTTCTCTGGAACATCGGAAGCTGAAGGGTGACCTTATAGAGGTTTACAAAATTATGAGGGACATGGATAGAATAAATACACAAAGTTTTTCCCTGGGGTGGGGAGTCTAGAACTAGAGGGCATAGGTTTAGGGTGAGAGGGGAAACATATAAAAGAGACCTAAGGGGCAACATTTTCACACAGAGGGTGGTACGAGCATGGAATGAACTGCCAGAGGAAGTGGTGGAGGCTGGTACAATTACAACATTTAAAAGGCATCTGGATGGGTATATGAATTAGAAGGGTTTGGAGGGATATGGGCCGGGTGCTGGCAGGTGGGACTAGATTAGGTTGGGATTTCTGGTCAGCATGGACAAGTTGGACCGAAGGGTCTGTTTCCTTGCTGTACATCTCTATGACTCTATGCCTCTATGTCACAAAATGATTACTCTGATACAGAGTATTCCTTTCCTGGGAACATTGAAGCTGAGAATGTTTGGAGCCCTTAAGTCCTTGAGGACTAATGTGATCCAGCACATACCACCTATAAATGTTAATTTTTGTGGATGCAAAGTTATGCGTTGCATGTTGCTGTGGGTGTGAATATTATTGAGTGGCAGCAGTTCTGTGCAGTCAGCAGACTGGAAAGCATATTGGCTTCGTAAGCCCGCACAGCTGGATACATCACTGTAAAAGTCTCATGATGTGAAGCCATAGGAACGGAACCATTGTCAACTTCTGTAAACACCCGTCCAGTTCCCTGATACCTTTTTGGGAAGCAATTTTATCATCCTTACTTGGTCTGGCCTACATGTGATGCTAAAGCCACAGCAAGGTGGTCGATTCTTAACTGCCCTCTGAAATGACTTTAAAATGTCACGATTCAGGGGCAATTAGAGATGGGCAATAAAAGCTGGCTCAGCCAACAATGCCCACATCCCCAAAATGAGGAAAAAGGAAATCCTATAGCATAAGGATCCTGAGGACTTCTCCTTGCATGGTCAGGGGAAGAATAATCATTGGAGGAATAAGGTTTGCTGTTGCTGCTGCTGAAAGCACCTGGGATTGGTCAATTAAAGATACTACTCAGTGAAACGGATATAAGAGGACCCATTAGAAGTCTGGAATTGCCTTCTTCATTTGGGAGAAGACCGGTCTGTGGCTGGGCCAACATTTTGCTTCCATCCATAGTACCCCTTGAGAAGTTAGTGGTGAAATGCCTTCTTGAATTGTTGCAATCCATCTGGTGCAGGTACATTTCCAATACGATTAGAGAGAAAGTTCCTCGATTCTGGCCCAGTTACAATGGAGAGACAGTGATATATTTCCAAATGGGTGCCTTGGAAGAGATCTTACAAGTGATGGTGTACTGTTTGTATTTGTTGCCCTTGTCCTAAATTCTAAAGGTCAGTTATTCGCTGCAGTATTTCTAACCTCTGAGCTACTCTTGTAACCATAGTATTTATGTAGCTAGTCCAGTTCAATTTCGGGTCAGTGGTAACCCCCAGGATGTTGGTAGTGGGAAATTCAGTGGTAGTAATGCCATTGAATATCAAAGGGGAACAGAAATATTCTTTCCAGTTGGAGATGGTCATTACATAACACTAGAGGGTTGGGGGGGAAGGAGGAAAAAGGAGGGAAGTGGGGAGGGAGATGGATAGAGAAAGGAGACAGTTCAACAGTATTTGCTTTTCCCCTCCATCGCTAGAGAGATAGTCACTGCATGAAGGGCTCCTGCTCGAAATGTTGATTCTCCTGCTCCTCCCTCCTGACCTGCTGTGCTTTTCCAGCACCACACAATCTCGACTCTGATCTCCAGCATCTGCAGTCCTCCGTTTTTCCAGATTGTCACTGCAGTCAGTCCCTCCCTCCACCTGAACCCCCTCCTTCTGGTATTTTACCTGCAGTTTACTAGTTCATTGAGAACTGTTGACATGGCATCAGTCACCTTAATTTCTCTGTCTTCCCTGTTCCCCTCACACATGAGAAATGGGTCATAAATGCTGACCTAGCCAGCAATGCCCGCATCCTACGACCAAATAAGAAAAAGAGCCTCTCAAAGGCCAGGAAGGTGCTGCTGGAACTGTCAAACTGAAACAATTTCCTGTGAATTCGATGTGTTTCACATTGAAAGCAGGATGATGGCAGAGGTAGCAATTTCTCAGGTTCCAGGCTTCCCACAAATCAATGGAAGATGACGGTTCCCTTTGGTCAGCCAAGAGAAAGTGACTTTGTGACTTATCACTATGAGATAAACATCCTCTCATGAATATAGGAACATAGGAATGTAGGAACAGGAGGAGGCCATTCAGCCCCTCAAGCCTGTTCCAACATTCAATGAGAACAAGGCTGGATCTGTGGCCTCACTCCATAGACCTGCCTTGGTTCATATCCTTTAATACTTCTGATTAACAAAAACTAATCTATCTCAGATTTAAAATTAACAACTGACCCAGCATTCACTGCCAATGGCAGGACAGCGTTCATAGCCTCTCCTAACCATTGTGTGTAGAAGTGCTTCCTGACATCACTCCTGAACGGTCTGGCCCTCATTCTAAGACTAGTTTTCCTGTTCATGTCTTGAAGACTTCTGGTGAAGGGGATACATTCTACAGCCTTCTAAGTTTTTGGGAAGGTTTTCCTGGCAGAGTTGGAAGGAGAAGCATTATGAGAAGAGATTTTACTGCTGCTGCTGTTTCCATAAAACTAAGGAAGACCCCTGGAGACAGACACTTTATTCAGTATCGCAGCAATATGGGAACACAATGGAACCTGGAAGTCCCTGTAGGCTTTTTGCTCCATAGAGATTTTGAAATGAGTGGAACATTCCTCTCTGTACTTGAATGCAAAAATTGACTACAACATGAAGATAATGTTTAATTCATTGCATTTTTTTTGTCATTTGTTGTGGTAAACATTTTAAATCTTGCTGTGCCATTCTGTCAGCAACTAAATTGTTGTTTGAATCTCTTAGAAGTCAACGGTCTTGACCAGGTTTGAGCTGCTGGCCTAAAATATAAAGCCAAATGACATCAGTGTGGTATCAAACCTAAATTTAAGTAAAGACAGTCTCCCTATAGAACCTCACACACTGCACTTAGAATAAAATCACAGAAATGGGAACAATTACTTTGCAATAATCTGATTATGAACCTTGAGAACAAATGGATGTACAATTTAGTCCAGTAATCGGAACACTGAATTAGGGTTGCAGCTGTATCAGTTTGAATCTCAGAGATATGGAACATGACAATTGTGTCCAGCTCATTATATTGTGGGCTGCCTGCGGTTTTAGTTGTATTCACCCAAATAGGAGAAAGATCTGCTTTTACAAAGTTTTTTGAGTGGTTTGAGCAAAGTTTTTGCAGATAAAAACATTGAAAAAGGACACCGCATTAAAATTATAAAAGCCAAAAGAGCCAATCTGAGTGGTGCCTGAGCATTTTTAAAATTTTAATTTGAGAATAATCTCTATGATGCTATGTTATCACGCTTAAATACAATTTGATACTTATATTGTGGAGTCTCAACATTGGCCTCAGTCAGATCAAGACGTGATTGCAGATTTGTTTTGACATTGAGAGTAATGGTTACTTAAAATGGCTGTTTGAATGTATCTTTAACTATTCCCTGAAATGATTTCAACTCCTGGGTATCTATTATTGTGTAAGATACATTATTTTTAATTGTTTTATTGAATGCCTGGGTGCCAGTTACAAATAGATTAGATAGGGTTTCTCATACTGGATAATTAGCCCATCTGGTTTTGGGGTGTAATTTTGGTACAGAATTGGACTTAAAAGTCATGTGAACTCAACCACAAAGAAAGACATGTTACTCAAGATGAAAATAAAATGCTAAAATAAAGAAAACTTTGGATTTAATGAGCAAAACAGCACTTCAAAACTTGACTGTGTTTATTGTTCCAGAACAAAATTGATGTAAAGGGAAAAGTGTAGGGCAGATCATGTGATGGGGTTCTCTCGTTCATTTAGGGCCACAGGGAGAGTGAATCTATTTGGATCATGATTCATATTGAGTTTGAAGAAGTTTGCGTTTTGTGGTTTTATCAGGTTTAACTTAAATTTTGGAATTCGTTTGTGAGGGATTTATTAAGAAATAATTTGAAGTTGATTACAAGGAAATTCTGCATCCAATATAATGGATCAGAAGGCATTTGTAAATCTCCTGGCTGAGATTTACTCTTATGGTTCATGACATCTGCTGAACTCTTTTAATCACTCCCAGGTATGCATTGGTCTCTATTATTTAATGATAATAATGTAATTATCTAAGATTGTTGCAGTTCACTGTAGTAAATGATCAATTAACAATCTGATCCACAAGGGACACTCTGAATCTGTTTAAGATTCAGATGGAATAAAGAGGATGTTGTGCTATTGATGACACATTACAAATCATTTACTTCCATCAACTCAGTTACATCTGCAGTAATAAAACTTTAATGTGCCTGCTATCACAGGCAATATCTCGGCTTAACAGGACAGCATGAATATATGTTTTTTTACGTTTAGGCCTTGTTTTGTTTTACAGATTTCACACTACATTAAAAGGGCCAAATCATATGTTAGCTATTTATGTCTGTCTCTACCTAAGATATGCTGAACCCCAAGGATGATTAATCAGAAAGGGGAGTCACTTGACCATCCCTGTTTATTGCTCAGATGTTTCCTGAAAGAACCACCATCCTTTCCTCCCTAACTCCTGATCTTCATCTTTATGTTTTTCTTTAGTTGGAAATTTGAATTATTTGGACATTGAGTGGGCTATCTTCAACTTTATTCCATACCAACTCACAGACAGCAAGTACTTAGTTTCTCAGTGTCCTAGGCCCAGCCATCCTGAGCTGCTTCATCAGTGACCTTGCCTCCATCATAATGTCAGAAGTGGGGATGGTCGCCGATAATTGCACAATGTTCAGCACCATTTGCCCCTCCTCAGATACTGAAGCAGTTCATGTTCAAAGACAACAAGAGCTGGAGAATACCCAATCTTGGGTTGATAAGTGGCAAATAACATTTGCATCACACAAATGCCAAACCATGACCATCCCCAAAAAGTGATGACCTAACTATTGCTCCTTGGCATTCTATCATTGAATCTCCCACTATCAACATCCTGAGGGGTTACCATTGAACAGAAACTGAGCTGGACTTGCCATGTAAATACAATGGCTGCAAGAACAGGTCAGAGTCTAGGAATACTGCAGTGAGTAACTCACCTCCCGAATCCCCACTGTCTGTCTACCATCTACAAGGCGCAAGTCAGGAGTGTGAAGGAATACTCCCAACTTGTCTGCTGCTCCAACAACACTCAAGAAACTTGACACCATCCAGGACAAAGAAACCCACTTGATTGACACCATATCAACCATTATCCATTTCCTCCACCACTGACATTCGGTAGAAGCAGTGTGTAAAGTTAAAGTGACCTTAGTCCAGAGAGCGACAGGGCTGCTCTCCTTCATTAGAGAGAGAGTGAGAGTGAGTGTGAGATGACTAGTAGTGAGTTTAACCTGAAGGTCACCATGCTTTGGGCAAGGGGCAGATTTGAGAAGGCAGGATCTTTATGGTGACCTCATCAATGTGTGAATTGAACCCACACTGTTATCATCACTCTGCAATACAAGCTAACCACCCAGTCAACTGAACTAAGCAACCCCCTGCAGCAGTATGTACCATCGGCAAGATGCACTGCAGAAATTCACCAAGGCTCCTCAAACAGCACCTTCCAAACCCGCGACCACTTCAAACTAGAAGGTCATAGCTAGCAGATAAATGGGAACACCACCTCCTGTAAGTTTCCCTCCAAGTCACTCACCATCCTGACTTGGAAATATACCACTGTTCCTTCACTGTTGTTGGGTCAAAATCCTGGAAATCCCCCATCCTAGGTTGTGGGTGTACCTGCACCACATGGATTGCAATGGTTCAAGAAGGCAACTCATCATCAACTTCTCAAGGGCAGCTAAAGACAGGCAAAAAATGCTGACCCAGACAATGATGTCCTCATCCTGTGAATTAATTTCAAAAGCCTCTGTATAAATGGAATGTCAATCACCACAAACCACAGCAAACAGATCCATGCTTCTTTCTCATTGATTGGGTCACCCTAAAATGCCTAAGTATGTCAGGGTAGCACACCAATGGTAATTGAGGTTATTGTTATCTTTTTACATCTACATGTTAAGACGCAATACATCAATCATTAATGGTGCTATAAGTTGCGATGGGTTCACTATCGTAGGATCCCAGAATCTTTTCAGTGTGGAAGCAGGCCATTCAGCCCATCGAGTTCACCGAAGAGCATCCCACCCAGATACAACTCTCTACCCTATTCTGGTAACCCTGCATTTCCCACAGCCAATCCACCCAACCTGTAAATCTTTGGACTAATGAATCTGGAGAGTGCATTGAGTTTTCTGAGTTGGTCGGATAATTCAAAACTGGCAGAGGCCTATTATGAAATCAGACTGCTGGGAAGACTGAGTCTAAACTTGGAAATGTTATTTGGATTTTGTCACAAAACAAGTAAAGAAACTCAGTCTAAAAGCAGTTGGAGTCAGCACGAGAGTGAACAATGATTGTGCCAGCCTCCATATCAATGGGGTGTTCTCATGGGCTGGTATAACTCTCACAATTACAGATGTGGATGACAGGACAGAAATACTGTTATTAACATCATATAAAGGATGGCTTGTATTTTCTTTCATTTGCTGAAACAGGATAGAGCTATTTTTCCCTTTATCACCTCCAATTTGAGTTATGCTTTAGATAAGTGCTATTTGTCATCCCATTGGAAATACTTGAAAGGCTAATTCTAATTGTTTGCAGATGCTATTTCGGGAAAGGTGAACAAAACATTGATTTGTCCTCACAGGAGAAGAGCTACAAGCGCCTGGCGTGACAAGTTTGAAACACATTTAGCATGCCAACCTGGTACCAAGATTTTCAGGCAAAAGACAATTAAAGAGAGGATGTGTGCGTACACACTGCTAACACTGAAACCAGAGAACTCACCCCAACCCTCTTCAGCAGACGGGTAACACATAACCCAGAGGTCAACCTGCCACAGTCAGATACCTCAGTTAGAAAGTAACAGATGTTACACAGGTTCTAATGATCTACAAAAGAGACAGTAATAGTGAGTGGCAGAGCACCTGCCAAATGCAACTACAAAGAGACTTACACTGACATAACTTCCTTCAACAGAGCTTTATACATGACCTTCCAAAACTTCTGTAACATCTTGGAAAGACATTTTTGAAGCTGAACTTTATTAGTTCCTTTCCCTGGGGATTGCTCCATCCTTCCTAGCAATTTGGGAAATAATACACAAATTAAATACATATTAAAGTCTTTTATACATTCCTTACTGATTACCATCTTGGTTTGCAGCAGTTTATTGAAAAGGATGAACAATCAATGTGAGAATCTATCATAATGGAATAGGTTTATACAAACAAAATCCTGCAATATACTATAGTGTTTTTATTTCTTGCACTTTTGCTCAAAAATAATTTTGTATCTTGACCACTGGAGTTATTAGAGCTTATTTATTAAGTCAGTGCGGTGGGCTGGGAGAGATTATATAAGGTATGAAGAAACAATTTTGAGACTGGCTTTGAAAAATCAATATTGTTATGAATCCCAAAAATTCTGTTCTCTCAGAGATAGCTAAGATTCTGCTTTCTTTTTCTCGATAGTGAATAACATAGAGTGGAACTGAAGTCCACACACCCCTTCCCTAACCCCGAAGCAGGCTGGGAAGCTGGGTGGGCTGCAAAAAGGGGCAAGGGAGCTGCCCCCTTCTTCCCCACACCACCCCCTTCCACCACCGCACCCCCCCCCCATCCCATCCATGCAAACACTCCCTCCTATCCCATGCCAACCTCTGATTTAATCCTAAACAGGAAGAGCAAGGTACAACTATCCAAACTGGAGGCCAACTGAAGTCCAGGAGTCATTGAAAGGCATCAGCTCTTCCCCCCCCCTACTGCTTTTAGACTGTCAGGAGCCAGGGTGGGGTCAAGCCATGTGGGGATGCCAGTGTGTATGGGAGGGACAGACCAGCAGCAAGGACTGTGCCCACAGGAAGAACCCCCACTTGTCCCTCACCACCTTGATCAGGCCCAGGAAGGTCTACTCCTTAGAACTGAGGCCTGAGCCATCATGATGATTCTTTTTCTGGGGCTTACTGCAGTACTGGTTATGGCCACCACACCCAATGGCACTGCTGCTATTGAAGAGCAGGCTACTGCTGATAGGCCGCCAGGTTTTGGAGGTAGGACATCTATCGTGAAAGACTCAGGACTCCTGATAATGGACAAAAATTGTCTGGTTGGCTTTTCCCACCAGAGATGGCCCAACTTGGTTGCCAGTTGCTCTTCAGTGCAGAGGCCCATAGCCACAACCATTAAGTTCTGACTATCATATCGAATGGTCTCATTTTAAAACTTTGCAATTTTTCAATGAAAACAAGATATTTTGTAAACTACCACATCTCCTTGAACTCTTATGACATTCTCCATTACTTCTCCTATCTTCTTTCTCTAGTCCTGCTGTGACTTAGTCCACATATCGTTGAGACCCTTTGATTTCAAGGGCAGTTACTCTAATCTTCCCATTGAAGGAGAAAAAGTTTGTTCAGGAACACATTGTGTGTGCATCATATGTATGTAAAAGTGTTCTTCACATACATTTTATCAAAGTCTGTATCCAAATCTATATGTTAGGAGACCGATATTCCATTTATTTCTACACATCTTGTGTGAAGAATGCATGGTAAATTCTTCATTTTTAATGGAGACCCTTTCATTTAAAGAACATGCAATCTAAATTCTTAAAAATTTAAGTATTTATTTGGAACTTTATTGATTTCTTTTGTTAAAACATTGGTAGACACCACTAATATGTTTTCATTTCTTTAAGAATCCGAAAACCCAGATATTGATAAAAAAAACGAATGAGACCACAAGGTGCACATTAAAATAACGGAAATTTACTACACAGCATCAAACCCATGAACACTAATACCCACCCTTTATCTTAAGTGGATAGTTACCTTAAGCGCATTAAAAAATACAATGAGCACAATTACTTATAATCTAAACCAAATTTCTTAACTCAAATTTCCTTCCACTACCATTTGAATTACAGGAACACAAGTCAGATATTTTTCAGAAATTGGAAGATTACCTACTTGGTTTAGGTACTATTGCAAAGATTTACATGTGGTTGAGATTTCTTGGGCTTTCAGTTTATACCTGGGAGGACTTGCTCTTTCAATGCATTTGAACCATCCCACAGTTGTATATTCCCAAAACAATGAAGAATATAGTCGCATTTTCAACACAGTCATCTTGAGCAACCTCTCCTAACTCAAATACTCTTTAACTCTGGGGTCTAACATCTCTCTCTCTCTCTCTCTCTCTCTATTTTCTTGGCTTGCCTATCCCAGAATTTCAACAGATGGTTGGTAAAAAAAAGTAGCTGCAAATGTGTTGCTGGTCAAAGCACAGCAGGCCAGGCAGCATCTCAGGAATATAGATCTCTATTCCTGAGATGCTGCCTGGCCTGCTGTGCTTTGACCAGCAACACATTTGCAGCTGTGATCTCCAGCATCTGCAGACCTCATTTTTTACTTACAGGTAAAAAAAAGTAGTAGTGTATACCAAGTACAAAACGTACAGTAGCAACTTCAGTTGCTGGAGGGTCCTTCAACAGTATCATCCAAATCCATAGCTTGTACTATTTAGGAGGACAAGAGCAATGTATGCATGGGATCACCATCATCCCCTCAAGTCACACAGGAACTATATCACTAATCCTTCATTGTAGTCTGGTTAAAAATCTTGAGACTCCAACTTTCAGAACACTCTGGGTGTGGTCACACCACACGAGCTGCAGCAGTTTAAGTAGACAATTCACTAACACTTTCTCAAGAGCAGTTAGGAAGGAGTAATAAGTGCAGATTCAGCCAACAATACCCACAGAATATAAAAACTGAAGTATTAGAAGCAACATTGAAAGAATTGGGAAAATATTGTGCACGATTGGCAAAGGATTCTTTCCAAAAATACCCAGAAAGTAAAAGACGTTAAAACATAAAGCATTTTCCTACAACTGCGGCAAACAAAGCGATCAAAACTAACTGGCAATCGTGGTGCATGTTTCATTGATCTCACTGGATATTTGTATCTGCAGGAAAGGACACTACAATCAAATCTGAGTACAATGGTTCCTGAGTTATTCTTATTTGATTAGGCCAAGAGCAAGTTCATTTCAAATATAAAATTCTTGAAACATATATGCAAAATCTTCCCAGGCCTGACAATGTAGGCTATGGCAAGAAATTTGGGAAAATCAGGTGAGACTTTGAGTGAGACCTTCATTGATCACAAGAGGTTCCATTTTTCTACCAAGTCCAGTTCATCGTGATGAAGTTTTCATTAGTAAGCAGGAACAGGCCTATTGACATGGATTATTGCTCAGTATTTCCTTCATTGCTACTTAATCTAACCTCATTAATATGCAGACTCCCATTATCTCACCTGCCAAATATAACATTGATGCTGCAAATTTCCAATATGAAAGTCTGAGCAGATAGTTGTTGACTCCAACTCTCTGGTTTCTCCTCTGAGCTCCATCATGGACACCTGGCACCAACATTTCCATGGGCAATAGCACACATAGGGCAGCATGGTGGCGCAGTGGTTAGCACTGCTGCCTCACAGCACCAGAGACCTGGGTTCAATTCCCAACTCAGGCGACTGACTGTGTGGAGTTTGCACATTCTCCCCGTGTCTGCGTGGGTTTCCTCCGGGTGCTCCGGTTTCCTCCCACAGTCCAAAGATGTGCGGATCAGGTGAATTGGCCATGCTAAATTGCCCGTAGTGTTAGGTAAGGGGTATATGTAGGGGTATGGGTGGGTTGCGCTTCGGCGGGTCGGTGTGGACTTGTTGGGCCGAAGGGCCTGTTTCCACACTGTAAGTAATCTAATCTAATCTAACATAGTCAGCAAACACAGGCATCCTATATGTACCAGCCTCACTGCATTAACATGGCACATCTCTGATCCACTCACTGTACATGTTGGTGCTATACTTTATAGAGCTGAAAATGTGTTGCTGGTTAAAGCACAGCAGGTTAGGCAGCATCCTTCATCAGGATGAAGGGCTCTGGCCCGAAACATCGAATTTCCTGTTCCTTGGATGCTGCCTAACCTGCTGTGCTTTAACCAGCAACACATTTTCAGCTCTGATCTCCAGCATCTGTAGACCTCACTTTTTACTATACTTTATAGGGCACCAGCATCTCACTTGGAATGCTGTTGCAAGAATACATTGTGCACAGGGACAGGCACCTAGTCACAGATTGGACTAGGTTGCATTCCTGGGCTGTTCTGTTTCTCTCTTAATGCTCACTCACTAAGCGCCAACCTGGATGTCCTCATATATCTCTGCCTTGCTTTGTCCTCTTTGTACTTTGACCTCTCGGACTGGCCTTAAAGATTCACAGTCCTTCTGTTTTGCGTTGCTGTTTAGTGCGGACACAAAGCCAGGCATCTTGTCATGGTTGTCAGCAGAGATCAATCACAGGAGTTGGACATGTTGCTGCCACCACAATACTATCTCACAAGACTGGGAATTCATGGGAACACAGTCGAGGAGCTGTCAGATAGCTTTCTGGGGTCTGGTCACTCATCATTTAGTGCTGTCCAGCTAAGTCACTCAAGGTAGTGAGCATTCTCAATCTTGGGGGTGCCAACACGAAAAGCCAAGGGAGTTTATCAGATATCACTGCTGCAAAAAGGAAGCTGGGAACTTCATTGTGAAGACTGAGATCAGAATACTGAGATGAAGAGATTACAGTGGGGAAGGGGCCAACACAATATGTAAGGAGAGGATTGAATAGAGCATTGAAGGGAAGAGTATAATGTGGGAGGTGGGGTCATTGACAGCTAGCAATATGCTGGCTTCCAGGGAAGGACAGTGCAGACTAGATCTCGTCTGTTTATGTGAAATGTCTGGGACTGGGTATTAAAGTGGGCAGATGAAGCTTTCAGTAGATGAGTTGTGTGAGGGTTTGGCAAAGTCTGAAGTCTATGGGACTGATGGGGGGCAGCTACTAAGAAGGGAATGCTTACATTTAGGGGGCTCACTGCTTGAGGAATGATTGCTGTTACTTCCCGTTGAGCTGCAAATAACAAGTACACAACGGAGATGGAAAGAGCTGTGAACACACCGGGGGTGGGCAGTGTCAGTGTTCTGTTGTGTGAGCGAGGGGCCTTCAGGTCTGACTGATGTGAAGCCTTACAATGGGCACCCAACATGACCCAGACACCCACACAGGACATGTGAAAGGAACCTGTGACCTTTGTGAACCTGAGGCATGAACCTACCATTTGGACGATGCACACTTGACCGTATCATCTAACATTACAGATTAATTCCACTAAATTTTGCAATTGTAATGTTTGGATACATGAACAAGTTGACCCACAACATACCCATAGCCTACAGACAGAGCTGGAGCTGCTCAATTCACACCTTGGCCTATCTAACATCACAGATTGCTCAGGATGGCTAGGGTCTGTACCTCCAAAATTGCAGTGTCACTTTGACAGATATTCACGCATAACACTGATGGAGAAAAGTAGACATATATATGCAAGTGTAACAAATTATTTACATGTACACCATGTCACCTGTGTGCACCCAGAAGATCACTTTTCTTCTCTCCCTCCCACTACAACTCAGGTGCAGTCCTGGCTTCCACAGCTAGAGTGGGGCCAATCTGCCCGAGAGTGGAATCTGTTAGGGTTGGAGTTTTGGTCAGGTCACCCTGGGGCATTTTGTGGTGAGAGATCCCAGACATGTTAAATGAGTTCTACCCAGAGGTGGGCACACGGTCCTTAGTTTGAACTCCTGTCTGATTGGACACCCCTGAAGGGTCTTGCGAAGTCATTCTGAGGGGCCTATCTGTAGTCTCTCCTCCAGCTGGATGCCTCTTGACATCACCCTGTCTCTGAGGCAATGACAAGTAACATTCATGCCACACAAATGCCAGGCAATGACCATTTCCAATCTATTTACAGCCCCTTGACATTCAAAGGTGTTACCATCACTGAATGTTCCATAGTCAGTACCCTGGGCACTAGCATTGACCAGAAGTGAACTGGACTCACCATAGAAACTCAGTGATTACAAGAGCAGATCTGATGCTAGGAAAACTGCAGCAAGTAACTCACATCCTGACTCCCCAAAGCCTGTCCACCATCTACAAGATGCAGGCCAGGAGTATAATGGAATACTCCCCACTTGCTTGGATGAGTGCAGCTCCAACAACACTCAAGAAGCTTGACACCATCCAGGACAAAGCAGCCCACTCAACTGGCACCACACCCACAAACATCCATAAGGGCAGCAGATACACGGGAACACCACCTCCTGCAAGTTCCACTTCCAAGTCCTGACTTAGAGATATATCACGGTTCCTTCACTGTCACTGTGTTAAAGTCTTGGAATTCTGTCCCTAAGGACATTGTGGGTCAACCCACAACACATGGACTGCAGCGGTTCAAGAAGGCAGCTCACTCCCACCTTCTCAAGTGGCAACTAGGGATGGGCGATAAATTCTGGCCCAGCAGGGATGCCCACTTCCCAGAACAGAAAAAAAGATAAATTGTCCAGTTCCGTGATTAAAATTGCAACAGCTTTTCAAAGCACTTCTCCTAACCTCACATCATACTCACATCAACAAATATTGCGACTTTCCTTCATCAACACTGGGTCAACACCCTGCAGTTACACACCTGACACCACTGCAGCTGTACTGACAGGAGGACTGCACTGGATGGACACTACACAAAGCCTTCCACATTGCCTGTATCCCAAAAACAGACGTTAAAAAATGCAGTCAGAAAACAATGCAGTTTCTTATACAAAGTAGAGAACATATTTATAATGCTGTTGTGCTAATATGAATAATTATATAATACAAAATAGCAGCAAGTGTTATTCTCATCAATGTTATGGATAATTATATTTAGTAAGGAGAAAAACATAGTAGTGATTTTCGTAAGCCTTTATGTATAAGTTTCACTATTCAATTGACATAATTTGACCCCTGCAATTCATCTGATATGCATAATGGGTATGTAGCATTTGAAAAGCATTGTAGCATGTATGTGGAGATGTGGGTTGATATTCAACATAGTAAAGCCAAGTGTTGCTGCAAGAGTTTGTTTACTGTACCTTCTAGCTTCTGATGTGTTTGAACTGGATTTAGGTACCAGAATTAATATATTTAGCTTGTTTAACTCTTTCACCAGGATTTATCCTACAGCCGATCCCTGTGAAAGAGTCTCCTCATCCACCTCAATGGTTTCACAAGTGAGTGACTAAGAGGTATCTCCTGCCATCTTGTGGTAGCTGCCTCAACTTATACATGGCAATGTGTTTTATTCTCATATGGATGTACTATGCGAATGCAATAATGTTGATTTGAACTGTGCAAATTTAATACAGACAATTTAAAATTACTTGAAAAGTAAGCAAATGGTTTTATATGAAAAGAAGTTTCCCTAAATACAGTTCATGTATATTATAACATAACGCTGCATGTTCTTCCAAGTGCCTTTTTGTCAGCAGGATATAGCACTCTGTTTGAAACTCATAATCAATGACTTCTGCAGTTTCAGATCAGATTCACATATTCCAAGAAAGAGGGAGAGTCACTTTGAAAAAAATAATTAAAGTAAATGCTGTATCGTGTGTGAACGACGTGTGCATACCCAGTGGGAGATGGCACACAAGGGAGCCAGAGGATGTAGAGACTCATTTAAATGAAGGTTTCTGGAAACCAACCTCATACATGGTAACAGGAGTTTGGTGTAATGAAGCTGCACTCAGGCAGTTTGGAAATGGTCCCCAAATCTTAGTGCAAGAAAGGTTTTCAATGTGATCATTAACTGGTGTTTCATTGAGCTCGAAAGCTCAAGTACCCCTTGCCAAGCTTTGGGGAAGTGTTGCTGGCTGTCAGTAGATGACAGAAGATATTTTATTTTCACTTACCATGCCTTTTTCAGTGGGTGATTCTTGCCTTTGTAGTAATTTGCTGCAGGATACCCCTGGCTTCGAGTTAACATTATGTTGCAGCATCAATGATACCATCAGATGTTGACATGTCGGACCCCATTTAGGGCTAATAATTTTCACTCGACATGTTGCTGAAGGCTTCAACCCACGACCTCCTGCCTCTGACTACACCTTTTATTGATTGCCTGGCACAGCCATTCTTGTAGCAACCACCTTGTCAAGCCAATTAGCAAGCAGACTCCTCATTACCCATTTGGATGATGACTGACTGTATGTCAAACAGCCTTTTCTCCCATCTCCAATATTATATCTGTTTAAAGAAAATAGAACAAAATTAGACACAATTTGTTTGTGTCTCTATGTTTTGTCTCCATGAGGGATTTAATCATTTTCTGGTGATTTGTCTTCAGTTCCTGGAAACACCGTTGAATTGGATCATTCATTTGATTTTGACGTTGATTTCATCTCTTCTTTTAACATAAATAGGATAACATCAAATTAAAACCATTTTGATACACTACTTACACGCGCTGGGGTAAAATAATAAAATGATAACGGATTAGGCAAACAGTTTACATCTATGGTTTACCATCTCACCTAGCGTGTATTAGAGAGTCTATGTCATCATACTTAACTGACTCAATTAGACTAGTAGGCATTAGAAAAACAAACATGAAGGAAAATGTTGTTGCCATCTGATTTCAATGTACAGAAATGCCAACTCAGAGTTGATCCAAACTAAATTTGATTCGAATCTCTTTGAACCAAATTCTGATGAAGCCATACTCCAAGCAGTTTGGTTTGATTTTTTGACCTAGTGTTCATTTCTAATTTGCTGCAGTACCATCTGCTGTTTTTATGTCCTGCTCTAGTTTTATTTGGCAGTAGATCAATACACACTTGGAAATACAGTCAGTTCTGCTATAATGCATGTTTCTTCAACGCCAGTTGGCTTTAACACATTTGAAGAATGTAGGCCGTTATTTGTAGAACATGAACTTTCCTTACCCGTATTGGCTATAACACAAGGCTGGCCCCATTAGTATAAATGGCATGGCTATTGTGCGAGTTTCTTATACTGCGAGATTGCACAAGAACAATACTATCGTGTTATTATCACAAATGACTATATGATTATATGTTTCTCTCCTCAGCCTCAGAAGCATCCTGAGAGTCATCATTAGGGAATGCCGTCACTCCATGAGATCAGCCGCTACCAGGTCCTGCCCTGCCTCACCTGTCTGTTTGTGTAAGGCACAGCACACCAGGACAATAACTGAGGCATCAGCTGGAGGCTATTGTAGAGCACTGCTTGTATGACACAAATATCAGACATTTGAGCAGACCAATAAACTGCTGGATGATGGTTCTCATTGCACCACATCTCAGTTCTTGCCCAGGGATTTCTCTTTGGGAGTCCGAGCCATCTCTTCAGTGGGTATCCCTTTGTCTCCAAATGCCAAACTTCAAATAGTTCTGGTGGAGTGAATTTGGGTGGTACTCAAGAGGTACAACTCCTCCCACCCACCAGCATGATCCTTCAACGATGGTTACAGGCAAATTCACAGTAATGGACTTAAAGCTTTATCTCTGATAAATGCCCCAGAAATTGCCCAATGCAGTTTTGTTGGCCCTGTGTGTGCAATCTATCACATTTTGTACTTGGAGGATACGCTGGCTCTCCTGTTTTTGCTTACACCATTGTGGTGAATGAGAATAAGCACTTTGTGCTCAGCTGTGACTATCTTTACCCAATGGGGAGTTGAAACTTGTGGTACGTCTCTGACTGGAGCCTGGGATGACCCTAACTTATAAAGGTTTAAGGCCACAGTCATCTTGAGATGGTGCCAACAATGCAATATGAACTGATCTCCCCAACTGGTGATGCACAAATGAAAGAAAAACAGAAATTGCTGGAGAAACTCAGCAGGTTTGGTAGCATTTGGGGGAAAAAGCAGAGTTAACGTTTTGGGTGCAGTGACCATTCTTCGGAAGGGTCTTTGGTTTTGTTTTGATGCACCAATGGAGGTCACTAACTCCTTGGAGATGTACTCTGCAAAATGACTGGGAACTGAAAATAATGCACTTTTTCTCTGTACAAGTTATCGTCTTTTCCTAACTTGACCAGGCCTTAAAAACCTGAAAGAATTGTGGATGCTGTAAATCAGAAACAAAAATGGAAGTTGCTGGAAGAGCTCAGCAGGTCTGGCAGCATCTGTGAAGAGAAATCAAAGGTAATATTTAAGGTCAGGAGACCTTACTTCAGAACCATTCTGCCATCTGCCTTGTTCTGGCCCTTTCACAGCAGCAGATTGCTCACCCGCCTGGACAGCTGAACCCCTCAGTCTCCTCCTCAGTCTCCTCCTCAGTGGAGAAGCCTCCTCCAGAATGTATAGCTCCCATGGAGATGGTGATCTCCAATCCCTCCACTTGGATCTTCACTTTTCAGGGGAGTCCAGCCTCCACGCCCCCTTCCCTCTCACTCCCTCCTGACTTTTAATGTCGTCTGTACAAACTGAAGGAATAATGTGTACTAACAGGCAAACACTACCATCCACAGCTTCCGTTGTTAATAGCAGCCATTGTCCTGCACACTGTCTTGTGCTGCCTATTAATACCTGGTGTAAATCACACCCAATATTGTTCCTGTACAATGGAGTCCACAACAGCTCTGTGATGGATCCATCACTGCGCTTCATGTAGTATATACTATCTGCTAGACCTGCTGCCACCTGGGGGCATCTACAGGGTCTGCTTGATCTAGTTGGGTCAATGATACCACTCAGGAGTGAAGGGGCTCTTGTCTTAAACAAGTTTAGTTTATGGCATGATACCAACCATGCACAAGTTATACCGATGTAATAGATATTGCTGTGGAGCCACTGAAGAAGATCTGATCCTTCTACATCCCCAGTTAATTTCCCATTTAATCTATTGCACTATAGGGAGAGGCTGAATAAGCTGGGGCTGTTTTTTTCCTGGAGTGTCGGAGGCTGAGGGGTGACCTTACATTGGTCATGAGGGGCATGGATAGGATAAATATACAAGGTCTTTTCCCTGGGGTGAGGGAGTCCAGAACTAGAGGGCATAGGTTTAAGGTGAGAGAGGAAAGATTTAAAACGGACCTAAAGGGCAACTTCTCACGCAGAGGGTGGTGCATATATGGAATGAGCTGCCAGAGGAAGTGTGGAGGCTGGTATAATTATAAGGCATCTGGATAGGTCCATGAATAGGAAGGGTTTCGAGGGATATGGGCCGGGTGCTGGGATTAGATTATTTAGGACATCTGATCAGCATGGACAAGTTGGACCTAAAGGTCTGTTTCCATGCTGTACATCTCTATGACTCTATATGATATTATTATATTCTGTTGTTTAAGGTCATCCTCATTATTATCCCTTTCAGACCCTAACACCTGATACAACAGTAATTATAAATTACAGTTTATTGCTTTTTGACAACCTAATTTGTTTTTTTTTCAAAATGACAGGCAGACTTTCCATTTTGGCACCTCCTCACCATGTTTATTATCAGAGATTGGAGGCATGCCATTGGATTGCTGACATTGTGCAGTTATTTATTGAGGTAGCAGTGGGACTGAGGTTAAGATGTACCTGATTTGAGACTCTCAGATCCAGCCCATAGAGTTTTTTTATGGGTGTGCTATTTGTTTCAAATGACTGTGAGCAATTTGCATGAAGCTTTTGTTGTTTCCTAGTCAAGTTATTACATTTTGCCAGGGAGAAAGGTTGTCAGGGGTCTACCCTACATAGTGGAAGCGGTCTGCTCATTAGTCAATGCCACACCAAATTGATGCAATTTAATTTTAGTTGACAGAAACTAAACTTACAATAAACTTCCATAACGCAGGTAATTGATTTTCAAATGTTTGCATTTAATGCTCTATGCATCCAAATATTTATTCAAAATTCTTACTTCAAATATCAAGAATTTGTTTTACATTTTGATTCTGCAGTATTGCAACTATCCTAATTTCTCTCAGACTGAACAGATGGCGAACTATTCAGATTCAGTTTTTAAATTATATCTTTGATCTATTCCATAATGGGGGGTGCCAATCCAGGGGAATCTGAATCCAATGTCTTTAATTCATTATAATGAGGGGTTTCTGTTTGCTGGCTGGTAGCCATTCGTTCGGAGAAAGTACTGCATTCCTAGCCTGAGAGAGGTTGATCTGAATCATGTATACAAACTATCTAGGTAAGATTATGAGCAAAGGTGTAGGCCTTCAGCCCATCAGACCTGCACCACCTTCGATCAGATCATGGTTGACCTGTTTGTGTTTTGGATTCCATGTTCCATCCATGGCTGTCCAAGATGGCAGTGGGGAAACAGGGTTGCATGGAAATTCTTGCTTGGGGCTCACTTTTCTTTTATTCATTAGCGGGATGAGGGCATCGCTGACTGGGCCAGCATTTACTGTCCCTCCCTAATTGCCCAGAGGGCAGTTAAGAGCCAACAACATTGCTGTGGGACTGGAGTCACATATAGGCCAGACCAGATGGCAATTTCCTTCCCTAAAGGACAACAGTGACCGAGCTGGGATATTCTAACAATTGGCAATGGATTCATGATCATCATTAGACTGTAATTTAAGATATTTTATTGAATTCATGTTCCACCATTTGCTATGGCAGGATTCAAACGTATGACCCCAAAACCTTACTTGGGTCCTTGGGTTAGCAGCCCGGTGATAATAACACAAGGCCCTCTCATCCACTTTCATCTGCTTTCTTTCATTTTTCCTTTTCACTTATTTTTCTTTCACTTTATTTACCTTTTGTTTTTCTTTTCTTTGGCGGATTATTCAGCGATATCTGCACGGCAACAAGAGGACACTGTTCACAGAATGGCAGCGAGAGGGGACCGTGCGCAGAGTGACAATGAGGGGGGTGTGTGCAGATGAGAAGTGAGAGCAGACTGTACACAGAGCAGCAGTGAGAGTCTCCCCACAATTAGAGGCGATGGCAGTGAGAGTCTCCCGTGATTGGACAGGGTGGCAGTAAGAGTCTCCCTGTGATAGGAGACGATGGCAGTGAGAGTCTCCCTGTGATTGGAGGAGATGGCAGTGAGAGTCTCCCTGTGATTGGAGAAGATGGCAGTGAGAGTCTCCCGTGATTGGACAGGGTGGCAATAAGAGTCTCCCTGTGATAGGAGACGATGGCAGTGAGAGTCTCCCTGTGATTGGAGGAGATGGCAGTGAGAGTCTCCCTGTGATTGGAGAAGATGGCAGTGAGAGTCTCTCTGTGATTGGACAGGGTGGCAGTAAGAGTCTCCCTGTGATAGGAGACGATGGCAGTGAGAGTCTCCCTGTGATTGGAGGAGATGGCAGTGAGAGTCTCCCGTGATTGGACAGGGTGGCAGTAAGAGTCTCCCTGTGATAGGAGACGGTGGCAGTAAGAGCTTGTTTCTAATGATCAGACCAGGCCATAAGGCCGTAAGGAATAGGAACAAGAGTAGGACTTTTAGCCTAGCAAGTGTACTCCACCATTCACTAAGATCATGACTGATTTGACATTCCTCATGTTCGCTTTCTTCCTCCCCCCCCACCCCACCTCTTGATTAATTCACTGATCATCAATCCATTTCAGTCTTAAATATACACAAGCACTCTATCCCCACAGCTCTCTGTGGCAAACAGTTCTCAATATTCTGAGAGAGAAAAAAATACTCTTTATTTCAGTCTGAAATTGGTGCCCCTTTATTCTGAGACTATGCTGTCTGGTCCTGGACTCTTCCTGGAGGATAAACATCGTCTCAGCATTTACCCTGTCAAGAATTTAAGATGATGTGAAATATTTTCATACTTTAATGTCAAGTGCTAAGTTACAGTGATAGCATCGTGAGCATACCTCTTAGAGACAAAGAGACAAACAGATATAACACAACTAATACAAATTACGATTAAGTGAAGTGGCTTCAGAAATAGTTCGGTCTATCCAAAAGAAAACTGTTTCGTGTCACTGTGAAAAGGATTTTCAGCTCATCACGTTTTCACTAACTAGACTGTCTTTTGTCAAATTGGTGAGGAGAAAGTGAGGATGGCAGATGCTAGAGATTAGTGTCAAGAGTGTGGTGCTGGAAAAGCACAGCAGGTCAGGCAGCATCTGAGGAGCAGGAGAATGTTTTTTTTTCAAATCACTTCTGCTTTCTTCTTGGTAGATTTCACGAGCAGTACAAAGTGCAACACTTTTAATATTGTATGCTAGTATGAAAGGAAACCAGCCAACAGCAGCAGGTGGTGATTTGAAAACTTGGTAAGATCAATGAAATCTATCCAAGTGACAATTCTGATCATACATTGAATTACTTCTCAAGTACCATTGCTCCCATTTTGACAAGTCTTCTTTGAAATTTCATGACCAAATTTTATCCTGCTTTTCCACCTTCTGTCTTCCTTGGTTTGTGTATGACACACAGTCGGAAACTTGCACCAGCACGTGTTCACTATTGGACTGTATTAGACTGACTTTCTGAAAGCATGTGACAGTGGTCCAGAAACAAAAAAAACCTTTCACACGTTCTCTTCCTCCAACGAAGATCAGTCAATATAAAGGATTTAGCAAAGCGGGCATGCCTCACTAATCTTTGAATTTCAGGACAACCCTGCAAAAGCCCTATAAATACAAAGCATGTAATTATATCACGTGTGATATAACATAGAAAAGAATATATAATTCCTCACTTGTTACTAATTGCTAGAGATTTTTACATCATCAAAGCAACTACCCATTGTTAAGTACAGAAGCAAATTAATATCATGGATGACAAAGAAAGAAGGGGGTAACTGGAAGGAACGTTTCTATTACAGTGTAAACCGTAGGCAAATGGGGCCTGATTCATAAAAGAAATAGTATTTCAAGTTACAAAACCTCTCAATTCTCGTTCACTGTGTTTACCTAACACATCTTTCTATCTTTATATTTATGCTATTACTGCTGTATTTACAGTAAAATACTCGAGTAAATTGGGCGGCACGGTGGCACAGTGGTTAGCACTGCTGCCTCACAGCGCCTGAGACCCGGGTTCAATTCCCGACTCAGGCGACTGACTGTGTGGAGTTTGCACGTTTTCCCCGTGTCTGCGTGGGTTTCCTCCGGGTGCTCCGGTTTCCTCCCACAGTCCAAAGATGTGCGGGTCAGGTGAATTGGCCATGCTAAATTGCCCGTAGTGTTAGGTAAGGGGTAAATGTAGGGGTATGGGTGGGTTGCGCTTCGGCGGGTCGGTGTGGACTTGTTGGGACAAAGGGCCTGTTTCCACACTGTAAGTAATCTAATCTAAATCAAAATGTAATATAAGGCCATAAGATGAAGGAGCAGAAGTAGACTTTCAGCCCATTGAATCTGTTCTGTCATTCAATGAGATAAACGTTGATTTGATAATCCTCAACTTCACCAAAATCCTCCATTCTCTTCCTGAGTAAAAATATGTCTCTCTCAGCCTTAAATATACTTAATGATCCAGCCTCAACAGTCCTCTGCAGGAAAGAATTCCACAGCTTCACCCCTTTCTGAGGGAAGAAATTCCTCCTCATTTGTTCTCAATGAACGTCCTCTTACTCTGAGATTTTGTCCTGATCCAGGGCTGTCCCATACAGGGGAACCAGCCCATTCAGCATCTACCCCATCACAGTGCCTAAGAATCGATAGGTACATTAAGTTCAACCCTCATTCTTCTGCATTCCTGCATATTCCTGAGAAACAATACCTTTCTCATCGCCAGATTTTCTATGGTTGTCCTCGTTGGGCTAGTCTGTAAATGGCATTGGAAGGTCTTAGACCAGAAAAACGTGGGCTGATGGAGTGCTGCACTGTCAGAATCAGTCAAATGATTCATTAAACCAAGGCTTCATCTGCTCTCTCAAATAGATGGAAAAGATTGGACAGCACTATCCCAAAGGAGAGTGGTTACAGTCGTAATGACATTTGAAAATATTTAATTGGCAATCAATGCTGTAGGATATTAGACAGTCCTATATTCGTACAATTCTGCCTAATGCTACCATCGTCATTTTTGTCACCCACACTAATATAGACCTCTCACTTTAGTACTATAATGCTAACATTCTGCTGTCCACTTGTTCAATGTTTGGCTAAAAGATATATATCTCTACAGTCTTGCAGTCCTGTATATACTGTATAAAGCTATAAATCAAGTTAACAGCACGGCACAGTCAAATTACAGCATTAACTAATATAAGTTGCATTGTCAAGACAACTGATTGGTTGATCATTAAAACAAAGAAACCTACAAATCTTACTCACATTGAGAGAGAGGAATATGCAGTGGGACCCAAGTGTCCTTGTGCACCAGTGGCTGAATGTGAGCATGCAGGTGGGGCAAGCAGTATAGAATGCAAATGGAATATTGGCCTTCACTGCGATTGGTTTTGAGTACAGGAGCAGGGATGTGTTGTTGCAGTTATACAGGGCCTTGGTGAGGTCACACCTAGAATATTGTGTGCAGTTTTGGTCTCTTTTTCCGAGGAAGGATGCTCTTGCTCTTGACGGAGTACCGCGATGGTTTCCCAGACTGATTCCGGAGATGGTGGGATTGATGTTTGAGGAGAGATTGACTCGGAATAGTGCTGTCCAATCTTTTCCATCTATTTGAGAGAGCAGATGAAGCCTTGGTTTAATGACTCATTTGAATGACTCTGACAATGCAGCACTACGTCAGTCCTACAATAGAATGTCAGCCCACATTTTTCTGGTCCAAGAGCATCCAATACCATTCACAGACTAGTCCATTGGGGACAACCATAGAAAATCTGGCGATGGGAAAGGTCTTGTTTCTCAGGAATATGGAGGATTGCAGAAGAATGAGGGTTGAATTTAATGAACTTATCGATTCTTAGGCAACTTGACGGGGTAGATGCAGATTCACTGGAGTTCACACAAATGAGGGGGGGATCTCATAAAGACTTATAAAATTCGAAGAGGGCTAGACAGGGTAGACACGGAAGGATGCTCCCGATGGTGGGTGTGTCCAGAACCAGGGATCTCAGTCTGAGGATTCGGGGTGGACCAGTTAGGACGGAGATGAGGAGACATTTCTTCACCGAAGGAGCGGTGAGCCTGTGGAATTCATTACCACAGGAAGGAGTTGATGCCAAAACATTGAATGTATTGAAGAGGTGGCTAGATATAGCACTTGGGGTGAATGGGCTTAAAGATTATCAGGAGAAAGCAAGATTAGGCTACTGAGTTGGACAATCAGCCATGATCATGATGATTGGCAGAGCAGGCTTGAAGGGCTGACTGTCCTTCTCCTGCTGCTATCTTCTTTGTTTCTATGTTTCTTCATCGAGGAATGGATCTGCAATAGAGCTGTACATCCAGGGAGTTAAGTAAACTCCAGCAAGGTATCAATTGCACCTGAGAGCCATGTTAACAAAATTCTGTGAATTGCATTCTATGATTATTTAAAATCAGTAACATGGAGTCAGGATTATTTGCACAATCTGCTGATTATTGTTTCACAAACAAATCAACACAAAGGAATTGAAGTTTCTTTTATGCCTTGCCATGGAGAGCTAACACCTCCTCCAGAGGGCACTGTTGTCAGAGCCAACACAGATTTCCAACGAGTTAATGCCCAATGCAGCAAAACCCAAGTCAGCATCAGCAAATCCTCACCTAAACATCAGCATTGATTCAGCTTAGTTTAGAATCTGCTGGACCAATAAATGTGTCTACTAAAATAGATTCTTAAAGAACGTATGCCTCAGTGAGAATTGAAACATTACCGTTCTGCTGATAAATCACCCCTTTTGACAACATGAAACAATTTGGTCAATTTGGCTGAATCACGCTGTTCAATTGATTTAGAGCTTTGCATGCAATAAAATGTGCCTTAGACAAATGCAGCTGCATGCAAAAACAACAACAATTCTTATATTTGTACGGCACCTATCGTACGACAAGATGTCCCAAGGCACCTCAGGGAAGTATTATAAAATGAAATATGACACCAAGCTGCATAAGGAGCTTTGAGCTCAGCTGATCACAGACTTGGTCAAAGAAATAGGTTTTAAGGAATATACTAAAGGAGGAAAGCAAGGCAGAAAGATGATGTGGTGTCGGGATGGCATTCCAAAGTTTAGGGTCCTGGTAATCGAATGGCTCCATCATTGGTGAAGTAATTAAAATCAAGAAATCCTTAATATCAAGGTTAGAAGCATCTCTATGTTAAAAGGTTGTGAGGTTGGAAGAGAATAGAGAAAGCTGAGAACACTCTTTGTGATATTAACATTTTAAAATAGCTCAAAAAAGGATTGTGTTGATGCTAATTTTAAGAATGAAATCTATGATGGTGCTGATATTCTAGTGATGATGTTGTTCATGATGATACGACTGTGAATTAAGCTTGTGGTGATGTTAGTCTAGTTTTTAGGCTGTTGGCAATTCTAATGATAAATATTTATTTTTATGATGACAAAGATAAAGATGTCATTGATATTTATGGAGCTGCTGATTGAAACGATGAAGATAACTTGACAATTGCGATAATGATGTAGGTGCCAATACATTCAAATAGTGACACTTGATTTGTTAATAGCTTTCTTTATAATGAGAAGGATATAATTCATGCTCTAGAATGTTTTATGGCATCATATGCGCAAAACTAATAAAGAATATTATTGTGAAAAGAAACGATTGCCTGGGATCATTTAATTCATTAAAGCAATGTCTTTTTTTTAATGCTTCACTTTTCACTTGAACCAGAAGCACGCAATTAATTGTTTTTTTTCCCTTTCTCCCTAAGACCAAAGCATCGTCCTGAAAAATCTACATCAGTTGTATCCCTGTAAATTTTAAAATGCAAATTTAATGACACACAACTCTGTTCCAATCCAACTGTTTGCAAATTCTCATCTATTCCATTTGAGGCTGATCTCCCCCATAGTCCAACTTTTTAATCTTTTCTCATGAACCAACTCATTTGCAGATTTCCCATTGCCTTCAAGATTAAAATGCCAGCAATTCTAAATACTGAATGAAATGTCATTCAAAGCAACCTGCTGAAAATTGTTCACGATTGCACATCTTTATTAGCATTATTATCTTGCAACGTACAAACTAGGAGCAGGGCCGCTTGCTCTGTCTAGCTATTAGATAATGGGCTGATCTGATTGTGGACTCAACTCAGCTGCCTCTTCCCTAGAAATGGTGAAAACAGATGAGCATTTCACTGAAAAATAAAATGCAATGTACTTGGAAGGATCCAGAGACTGCATTTCTCTTCATATCGACAGTGTATCCAAGATTACGTACAATTACTTGAATTATTAAACTTTGCACTTTATTTTTCCAGTAATGATTATTAGCTATATGACTAGATTTTAAAAATCATCTCATTTTCGTGCATGAATGCATTATTTTGGTATATTATTTGTGGAACATCTTTGCCTGTGCTATCATTCCAAGTTCATAGAACAAGGCAATTAAACGGTATTAGAGTGTCAAATTATTCCATCATTGAACTTAAATTACCTTTATGTTACTTCCATTTTTTGTCTAGTCACCATTCTCAAGATCTAATGTTAAACTAAGATTTTCCCCATTCTGATTTTCCTTCAATTATTATAAAGAAATAAAAATTGCATTCAGATATCAACCCATCTGTTTCGCTTTTCAACTTGCACAGGATTAGATATGTGCATTGCATGATCTCATTATCTCATAATTGTATAAGACCAGATATGTTTAAGTCTGCAGTCAATCCATCTGCCACACCAGAGGTAATGCTCCCAGCAAATGTCATCATTCCATGATAGTACTTTTAACCTGTGTGGCTGCGATGCATTGACAATTATTAAACCACATGATGTTTAACGGGGATCTGCTGCCCATTTACATCAGCTGCAAGCGCTTAAAATAATTTAAATCATTTTACTAGAATGTTACTCAAACCCCTAACACATTTGTACACACTGCAGAATTGGAATCATCCTATTATTCCGGCAATTTCAGCAAAACCAACATTTTTTTTGCCTCTAGCTAATAGCTTATTTGCAATATTTCTAGAATACAGTTCTCCAACAATGCACCAGTATCTTCACAGGAAAATGATGAGGCATCATTCCATTCCACAACCTGCTCTTTCAATCTGCTTCTGACTGGCTTGCTCACAATCCAAGAACAATTGAATTAATTTTATCTTATTTGAGTTCACAAGTACAAAAACACGGTGGTTCTAATATGGTCTGGTAATGCAGGGAGTGGGAGGGAGTTCAAAGCTTGCCATAACGCAGTGCAAAATTGAATTCAATAAATCTATCAACTGGTGTGATAATGTTCACTGTGAAAGCTGTCAAATTGTAAAGACCTACCTGGTACATTAATGTCATTCAGATTGGAGCCTGCATGATGCCTGATTCGTAACACTCTGAGGTGACTCAGCAAGCATTCCTGTTAGATATAATTGCAATAATATAAAAATCCTAAAATTTCATTGTCAATGGACAACCATATCACAAAATGAGATCAAGTCAATCTCAGCTGATCTGACCCTGCATGAACCTGCCCACAAACTTCTGGCAGCTGGTATCAAAAGGTCGAAAATTCTCTCATAGATGAGCTGAGGAAACAATCTGATATACCTGTGCTCCCAGAATTCTATCCAATAGCTATCATGCCTAAATCCTTCATCGCCATCTGATTCTATCTTGCTTCAAAGGATGAATAGACCTATCAACGATTCCTAATGAAGGGCTTTTGCCCGAAACATCGATTTTCCTGCTCCTCGGATGCTGCCTGACCTGCTGTGCTTTTCCAGCTCCACTCTGATCTAAACTCTGGTTTCTAGCATCTGCAGTCCTCACTTTTGCCTGTCAAGGAAGGGCTAAAGACAAAAATAATGCAAATTCTGGAATCCAAAGTAGACAAACAGGAGGCTGGAAGATCACAGCAAGCCATCAGGGGGTGGAGAAGTCAGAGAAGGGAGCACATTTGTACTAGTAATGACCGTGGGAATAGTTGACTGACTCTACTTAGGATAAAATCTCATGAACTTAGGTAAAACTAGTTTGATTAGATGGAACAGGCCCTTCAGCCCAACAAGTCCACACCAACCTTCTGAAGAGTAATCCACTCAGACTCATTTCCCTCTGACTAGTACACCTAACACTACGGGCAATTTAGCATGGCCAATTCACCTGACCCGCACATCTTTGGACTGTGAGAGGAAGCTGGAGCACACCCACACAGATACAGGGAGAATGTACAAGTTCCACACAGACAGTCACCCAACACTGGAATTGAACTTGGGTCCCTGGCACTGTGAGACAGCAGTGCTAGCCACTAAGCCACAGTGCCACCCTGAGTTGGTCTACCTACACTACATGGACTGCAGTGGTTCAAGAAGGCAGCTCACCTCCACCTTCTCAAGGTCAAATAGGGTCAGACAGTGAACATTGGCCCAGCCAGCAATCCTCACATCCCACGAGTGAATTAAAAAACATAATCTACTGTTGATCACTTCACACCATCATCTCTTGCAATTTCCCTGCATCAATGAATTAGCACTCTTCCCATTGAACCTCAGTGGGAGACAGCTGGGAGCTACAACGGCAAAAAAAAATGGATGGGGACCACATTGTCCATTACTAAGAATTACAGGGCAGTCCCACAGTGACAGGATCCAGAGGAAACAACTGTCATTCTTTACATGCATTAAAGTGTGATGATGATGATGATGATGACAAACTTTCATTTCAACTAACCAATGTCATCCACCAGACCTTTCTGTTAATTGGGCATCCCTCACTGAGCTAACATTGTCCATCTGTAATTATTCTGGAGAAGGTACCACTATGCGTCCTTTGTACAGTGACTAAATACCGTTATATAGAGAAGGAAGGTTGGGCAGTCAGATTTGGAGTCAGGAAATTCCACCAATACTTTCACTGACCTAAATTTGTAATAATAACAGACCAAAAACCCCCTGCTTGATCTACTTAAACAGGAGAAATTGAGGTCTGCAGATGCTGGAGATCAGAGCTGAAAATGTGTTGCTGGAAAAGCGCAGCAGGTCAGGCAGCATCCTGTTCCTTGGATGCTGCCTGACCTGCTGCGCTTTTCCAGCAACACATTTTCAGCTACTTAAACAAGACAAGGCAGTGCCACCCATAGCTTCCGGTCGAATTCAGTGGTGGGCTCTAATTCTAAGTGCATACAATTAAAAGTTGATACACTGTCTGGGAGGCCAGGTAACAAATGCAAATGCATTGATCCACCTCCCACTGCCAGATACACCATCAGTAGTACTCCCACATAGCTACATAGTGGGGCAGTGCCCAGAGTGCCAACAGGAACAAAGATTACTGCCAGCAGGTCCCCCACATTCATGGGAATGGCTGGGTAAGCCCTGGACTCAGTTACACGTTGATTAGACAGATACTTTCATGGGCTCAATGTTCTTAGTCACTGTGGACAGCTGCTCAAAATGGCTGGATGTGCATACAGCAAACGTGGGAGGACAATAGTAAAACTGTATGCATCTTTTGCAAAACACGGACTCCCAGAAACATTGGTCAAAGATAATGAGCCATTATTTACCAGCAGGGAATTTGAGTATTTCCTAAAGTTGAATGGTATTCAACATATGAGGATAACTCTGTACCATCCATGATCCAATAGCCTGGCAAACAGAAAAGCAGTCCAAACTTTGAAGGCAGGCTGAAAGAAACAGCCTCCATGTTCATTCGATACCAACCTGAACCAGTTCCTACTTAATTATAGGACCACTCCTCCTGCAACCGCAGGGATAGCTCCAGCAGTGCTGCTAATGGAGAGAAAACACTGCACCAGGTTAAAACTGATATTCCTGGACCTGGGAGGGGGGGGGGGAGGGTGAAACGGCATCAGGAATCCAAAATCGGATACAAGACTCCACTAAGCGAGAGAGACAGTTTACTTCAGGGGAAGGAGTTTGGTGTAAGAACCAAACTATACCCTGGTTCTAGCTGGGTAAAAGGCTTGGTTGATGTGAGGTCAGGCCCAGTGATGTATAAAGTGCAGGTAGGTGCGATGGTTCTGAATAAGCATGTGGACCGTTTACAAGTGGCAAACTTACAAACGGTGCAGGCGCAAAACGTGCCCCACCCTCGACAGCTTTTCCCACTGTTCCCGAACCCCTGGGTTCTCCCTCTCTATCTAGCGATGAAGAGGCCACGGGTGGTGTCATCAGCCCAACACCTTTGCCGTGTGAAGAAGAGAACGATTTCTTTTCCGAGACACTCCAGACACAAGAGGTGAGACACTGTGTGTTATACACCACCCAGATCAGAGGCAGAGTTGGAGAAATGCCCCAGGAGGAGCTACAGAAACAAGAACCAGCCTATGTCCTTGGACTCAGGACAGGGAAGGAGGCAGTGATGGTAACGAAGTCAACCAGATGGACCTCATAGAAGATGAGTTCCTTGATTGGGGCTGTTAACCTGGTCCAATGAGGGAGCCCTGGCTGACAGATATAAACAGGAGTGTCAAAGATTCGGTTCACTCTGAGAGCTGGTTCTGAGGGAGCTGGATCTGTGTCAAGGACACTCCATTTGTAAATAAAGAGTGATTTGGTGATGGGATAATGGCCTCTGTGGAGTTATTTCCATCATAAGGTCAGAAGTGGAGCTGAATGAGTTACCCATTGCAATATTCCTAACCTCTGACTAGCTCTTGTAGTCACTGTATTTATCTCACAGTTTAATTTCAGTTTCCGGCCACTGCTATCCCCAGGATGATGATATTGGGAGATTCAATGTTGGAAACACCATTGATTGTCAAGGGATGGCAGTTAAATTGTCTCTTACCGAGGATGGTAATTCGTTTTGTGGCCTGAATGTAACTTGCCACTTGTCAGCCCAAGCCTGGATATTGTCCAGATCTTGTGTATTTGGACACAGTCGGCTTCAGTATCTGAGGGGTCTGGAATGATGCTGAGCATTGTGCAATCATCAGTGAACATCCCCGCTACTGACCTTATGACTGAGGCAAGATTATTGATGAAGTAGCTGAAGATGGTTGGGTCTAGGACACTAGCCTCAGGAACTCCTGCAGAGTTAAGATAACTGGAGCTAAGATAACTGACCTCCAACAACCACAACCATCTTCTTATGTGCCAAAAATAACTCCAACAAGTGGAGAGTTTGCTCCCTGATACTCATTGATCCCAGTTTTGCCAGGGGGCTTTGATGCTATACTCAGTCGATTGCAGCCTTGATGTTAAGGGCTGTCACTCTCCCCTCCCCTCTGAAATTCAGCTCTTTTGTTCGTGTTTTAACCAAGGCTGTAATGAGGTCAGGAACTAAGTGGCCTTAGCAAACTAGGCGTCACTGAGCAGGTTATTGCTGAGCAGGTGCTGCTTGATAGCTCTGTTCATGACCTCTTCCATCACGTTACTGATGATCAAGAGTACTCTGATGGAGCAGTAATTGACTAAGTTGGATTTGTCCTTTTCTTTATGTACAGGACTCACCTGAGTAATTTTCTACATTGTCGGGTGGATGTCAGTGTTGTAACTGTACTGGAACAGCTTGGCTAGGGGAGCAGCAAATTCTGGAGCACACGTCTTCAGTACTATTGCCGGAATATTGTTAGGGCCCATAGCCTTTGCAATATCCAGTGTCTCCAACCATTTCTTGATATCACGTGGAGTGAATCGAATTAGTTGAAGGCTGGTATCTGTGATGCTTGGGATCATCCACTAACCACTTCTAGTAAATACGCATACGTTGACTTGAACTGCTGTTCAATCATCAGCTATTGTCATTATAGAGATTATTATCCTAGAATCCCCTTTAGAATGCAGTATCAGTTCAAAAAGAAAGACCATCACCCATTTTTTGAGTAACCAACAATTAACAACAAATATAAATCAAAGAACTGCAGATACAGGAGATCACCAGACTAGGAAGATAAACTCTGCTTTCTCCCCACAGATGCTGCCAGACCTGCTGAGTTTCACCTGCAATACAAATTCACTTGCTGAATAGCAGGAATATTTTAATTTAAAATTTTATAACAAGTATGTTGCTAAATCACAATTTGGAGACCAAAACTTGGGGACTGTCAATTATTTACCGATTTCCATCTCCACTAGGTTTGTTTTCAGTCTGAGAGATAATAAGAGTTCCATTATATTCATGAAATCACTGCCTTCAAAATGTGTCAGTCTCTGTTGCATCAAAGTGCATGAATTTGAATCACATTCTTCCATTAGCTGTGAGAGCACTTCAGATTTATCCCTGTTTATTTCAAATTGCCAGATGACATCAAAGCAAAAAAAAACTTTCAACTAAGCTTCTGATTTTCTCACATTAATCATGGATCATTACCATATACAAATTATTTACCTAAATTATGCTCCAGCGAAGCTGGAAGAATAGCATCTCATTTTCCACTTGGGAACCCTGCAGCCTTCAGCACTCAATATTGAGTTCAGTAGGTTTAGGGCCTGAACACCTTCTCCCATGCCTTTACCCCAACTACCACACACCAGGCCTTGTCATTACATGGGTTACTACGACAATCAGTCCATTGTCAATTACTAATGGTCCCCATTAGCAGCTATTAATTATCCCAGGCTAATGTCTACCCAATCCTTGAGGTGAAACTGAGGACTGCAGATGCTGGAGATCAGAGTCAAGATTAGAATGGTGCTGGAAGAGCACAGCAGGTCAGGCAGCATCTGAGGAGCAGGAAAATCAACATTTCAGGCAAAAGCCCTTCATCAGAAATGACAGCATCATTCCTGAGGAAGGGCTTTTGACCAAAACATTGATTTACCTGCTCCTCAGATGCTGTCTGACCTGCTGTCTTTTCCAGCACCACTCTAATCTTGACTCTACCCAATCCATTGTCTACCTTAACTATGTTTTTCTCTATGGGGTCCATCACAACCTATCATTTACTCCTCATGCCCCCGCACCCCCCCCCCCCCCCCCCCCCCCCCCCCCCCCCCCCCCCGAAACACCTGACTAACTTTTTCTTGCTACTATCAATTCAAAAGAAGGATTGCTGGACCCGAAATGTTAACTCTGCCTTCTCTGCAGAGACACTGCCAGAGTTGCTGAGTTTACCAGCAATTTGTGTTTTGTTTCTGATTTCCCCACAGTTTTGTTTGGGTTTTGTTTTTAATAAACTATTTCTGTTCAGTTGTATCCACCATGTCATTCCACTTGTGACGAAGAATCTATTTTGAGTGTCTGCAAAATTGGTGTCGATTGGGGTACTGCCTCTCAGGGAATTCCTCAGGTTCAAGGTTGACTTTCTTCCACTCCAGGATTCTGGATTCCCAGGTGATGGAACAGTCCAGTCCAAATTCAAATCCACAAACTCTGCCCCAGTGCAGCAGGTGGGAGGTGTTTGAAGAAGCGAGTAAGTAGGGGACTTTTAGAGATTCCTTCTGCTGTTTGTGCTCAGTCTCCATGTAGCCTGTCAGAGATACTCAAAGCAGCTTTGTGGATTTCCCTTCTCTGGGCTTCATCAGGACGAAGGGATTTTGCCTGAAACGTTGACTCTCCTGTTCCTTGGATGCTGCCTGACCTGCTGTGCTTTTCCAGCACTATACTCTCGACTCTGATCTCCAGCATCTGCAGTCCTCACTTTCTCCCATGCCCTTATGCTGCCTGGCTTGCTGTGTTCTTCCAGCTTCCTGTTTGTCTACTTTGGATTTCAACATCTGCAGTTGGTTTTTGTCTCTAACCCTTCACTCCAGCAGCAGCAGTACTTCTGTAAGCCATTCTAATCTTGACTCTAAAGCTCTCTTGATAAGGTTCCTTCAACCTGCCACCTCCCTGCTCACTTTCAGAAATCTTCTCTTCAATATCAGACACCTCGCAGCTTTGTTTTTCTGGTTTACATTTTAATTCTCCCTATCTTGTCATTCACTGTTATTTCTTTTCTTAATAAATTATTTCCAAACAGTTTGGACGGGAGATGTTCACGACAATATTTTTGTATTGACTTGGTGTGAATATTACTTTATTTTTCCTCTTTTGTACTTAAACAGACACTTGGTCAGCAGAGAGCAAATTCCAGTTCAAGTTTGTTAAATGCTCACATGATAACACCGCCAACAGTAATTACCACATTATCTCTCCTGAGATGTGTTGCCTGTTGCTAAGATACAAATTTATGTTAAATTTATGGAGCTGTCCCATCTCAAATTCTTTTCTGTTGAAAAAAGCATAAATACTCCACAACTTAATATGAATATTTTAAAAACACATATTCAAATTTACTCTTTGTGATTATACCAGAATAAAACCCACACTCGTCATTTCAAGTCCATACGAGCAGGTCATGTGTATGAAATTATGCCAGCAGAATGGTAATGATGTCAAAATGGGTACATTTACAAAAAATAATTAAGTTCTCCAGAGTATTAGATATTAATGTATTCACTTATCTTTGATCTGTTTGGCCCTACATATTATTTTTAGCTTTTCCTTATTTTGTATTTTGCTTTTCATCCATATGCTGGTTAAAGCAGTCAGGAGCCAGTTAGCAGTACGGTAACGCTGAATCAGAGATCTACTAGAGAGTATGGTTGTTAATGTTCTACCTCCAGCCCATTGTCCAAGAAGTTAGTGATGGTTAGAGTGAACAGTTCAAGAAGAAACATGGTAAGGTTATCCCTAAGTGGGCATGCTCACCATGAGAGTGGAGAATGTGACAACTGGAAATGTAGATAGCAATAGATACCTGTACGGGGGTCAATTCAGAATATACCATGGAGGTACAAAGTGGACCTGTGACAGAATGAAAAATACTGCAGATGTTGGAAACCAGAAAAATGATCAGAAAATATCAGAGATACCCAGCAGGGTCAGACATAGCTTCATAGAATCCCTGCAATGTGGAGACAGACAATTTGGTCCTACAAGTCCACATCGACCCTCCGACTCACCCAGACCCATTCCCCTACCCTATTACTGTACATTTACTCCTGCCTAATGTTTCTAACTCACACATCCCTGAACACTATGGGCAATTTAGCATGGCCAATTCACCTAATCTGCATATCTTTGGATTTTGGGAGGAAACCGGAGCACCTGGAGGAATCCCACGCAGACACAGAAAGAATGTGCAAACTCCACACAGTTGCTCAAGGCTGGAATTGAACCCTGGTGCTGGGAGTCAGCAGTGCTAGCCACCGAGCCACCTCACTGCCCATTCAGCCACCAAACCACCTATAATCTGAAACAGAATTTCAAGGCATGGTCAGGACTGTGACATCTAGATGAACTTCCTGGTTCTGACTTTGTGCCTAAATTGCTTTTTTTTAAAAAACTTAAATTTGTCTACTCTAATTGGGCCAGGAGGCATCTGGAACCCATGGCACAGGCAAGCGGCAGCCATGTTAGAGACAGCAGCTGCACTACCAGCTAGCTCAGAGAGCTTGGTGAGCTGGAGTGTGATTGAAAGATGCAATGGATATAAAGGGTTAGAGCCACGTTCACCTCTTCAACACACTAAACAAATTTTAAAATGAACTGCAAAGCGATTTACTAGATCCCATAGCAAACCCAACAGCTGTGCACAAGGCTCCAATATTGTATGGATTCACCAGAAACAAGCATTTAAAACTTTCTATCTTAAAATGACAGGCCACTTAATGAGTTCCGCAGTGAGCCCAAGCGACCGTTTATTGGCAACAACCATCACATTAATCCTTTAAAACTCCAGAGATGTTCTATAGACATCAATCAGGATGCCAAGATCTCCAGCCTGGCATTTTAAATCCCTCCCCACACCAGTCCCAGATCCTGCTCTCCTTTGAAAATGTAACCCAACATTTTAGATCTGCTTATCAACCTGTCTACATTGCATTCCAGCATCTGCAGTTTTTTTTTGTCTCTATTCAAGAATTATTAAAGCTTCCAGATATGATGGATATTAAGCAGATACAGGCACAGGGAAAGAGGAGGGGAGGAATAAAAGGGAGAAACAATGATGGGGGAAGGCAGGAGTGATAGAAATGACACCGATCAATGGTGTAGTTAGAAGAAGGTGGTGATGGGACAAGTGAGGAAGTATTGGATGGACCCAGAGGAACTGTGAATGACAAGAGCAGAATCCTTCCCACTTTTTGTTTGAGAAGACCAGGATGGAGAGGGCAGATCCTTCGGAATGTAGAATATAGAGGGAACAATCTCTTTGAAGGTGGAACCACATTCATGATGGCAGAAATGGCTGAGGATGATCCATTGAATATGGAAACTGTTAGGCTGCAATGTCAGGAAAAGAGGAACCCAGTTATGCTTCTGAGGTAGAGGGCAGAGGAAAAGCAGAAGTATGGGAAATAGAATGGACAAAGTCAAGATCTATAATGGATACAAAGGAGTCATTTTCACACTCACCCAATATAGACCTGTGGAGTTCTGGAGTACAAATTTACAGAATGGTCACTTTATTTCAAAACAAAATGGAGCTGAGTGGGCAGGTGACCCTGGTCAATATGCATGGAAATACACCAGGCACAGAGGTTAGCTTCATGGCTGGACAGGACATTAAACTGGAAACAAACTTCTGCAGAATCTCATTGAGAAGTCATTAAAACGCAACAAATATTTTCAGTGACACAATGGCTGTTCTATCCTAAAAAAGAAACAGTTTTATGATGGACTTGTGGACCTAATGACTCAGGGGTGGAATTCCAAAAACAGGTGCAGAAACTTATTCCATTCCTTGACAGTTATATGTTAGTGAGTCAGAAATGGATCCTTTCTGTGCTAATGATCAAGTCATCAGAGGCCATTTTTAAGGACAATGAAAAACTGATACCATGGTCAAATTAAGGTAAAGCCACTATAGTCCTACCACATAATGCTCTTATCATTTCAGAGAGAGAGAGAGAGAGAGAGACAGAGAGGACTGATGGTGGGTTAACCTGAAGATCACCACAGCTCAGGTGAGGGAAGAGGTTAAGAAGGGGAGTACTATATGGTAACCTCAGCCTGTTGTCATCACTCAGCATCATTAACCAGCAACTGAGCTAAACCAATCCCTTACCATGATTGAATAACAGAAGATAAGGGACATTTAATAACACACATTTTTAGAGCAGTAAGCAGGGTAAGATCCAAACCACTAAAGCAGCTAGAACCCTACCCAAGACCCATCTGAGGCAAACGCTTCATTTATCCTTTACCCATCTGTATGAAGGACCAAGTGGCTGTACAAGACATTGGTTAGGCCACTGTTGGAATATTGCATGCAATTCTGGTCTCCCTCCTGTCAGAAGGATATTGTGAAACTTGAAAGAGTTCAGGAAAGATTTACAAGGATGTTGCCAGGGTTGGAGGGTTTGAGATACAGGGAGTGGCTGAATAGGCTGGGGCAACTTTCCCTGGAGTGTCAGAGACTGAGGGGTGACCTTACAGAGGTTTGTAAGATCATGAGAGGCGTGGATAGGGTAAATAGACAAGGTCTTTTCCCTGGGGTGGGGGAGTCCAGAATTAGAGGGCATAGTTTAGGATGAGAGGGTAAAAACTTAAAAGGGACCTAAGGGGCAACGTTTTCATGCTGAGGGTGGTACGTGTGTGGAATGAGCTGCCAGAGGATGTGGTGGAGGCTGGTACAATTTCAATGTTTAAAAGGCATTTGGATGGGTATATGAAAAGAAAGACTTAGAGGGATATGGGCCAACTGCTGGTCATTTGGACTAGATTGGGTTGGGATATCTGTTCGCATGGATGAGTTGAACCCAATGGTCTGTTTCCATGCTGTATATCTCCATGACTCTATAAGTAGACACCTTTCCTTAACTCCTTCAGATGGAACAAAGGTTGTTATTAACAGTACACTGATAGCTGAACATCACAATAAAACGTTACAATAATTAAACTTGCAATGCATGAATACTAAATTTGACATAGTTAACAGCCTCATGAAAGAGAGCGCGAGTAAATGTCATTTGCGTTTTGTAGGGTGCCACTCAAGTGATATGCTTTGTCCTGGAAGGTGCAAATGTGTTGCTGGTCAAAGCACAGCAGGTTAGGCAGCATCTCAGGAATAGAGAATTCGACGTTTCGAGCATAAGCCCTTCATCAGGAATAAGAGAGAGAGCCAAGCAGGCTGAGATAAAAGGTAGGGAGGAGGGACTAGGGGGAGGGGCGATGGAGGTGGGATAGGTGGAAGGAGGTCAAGGTGAGGGTGATAGGCCGGTGTGGGGTGGGGGCGGAGAGGTCAGGAAGAGGATTGCAGGTTAGGAGGGCGGTGCTGAGTTGAGGGAACCGACTGAGACAAGGTGGGGGGAGGGGAAATGAGGAAGCTGGAGAAATCTGAATTCATACCTTGTGGTTGGAGGGTTCCCAGGCGGAAGATGAGGCGCTCCTCCTCCAGCCGTCGTGTAGTTGTGTTCTGCCGGTGGAGGAGTCCAAGGACCTGCATGTCCTCGGTGGAGTGGGAGGGGGAGTTAAAGTGTTGAGCCACGGGGTGATTGGGTTGGTTGGTTCGGGCGGCCCAGAGGTGTTCTCTGAAGCGTTCCGCAAGTAAGCGGCCTGTCTCACCAATATAGAGGAGGCCACATCGGGTGCAGCGGATGCAATAGATGATGTGTGTGGAGGTACAGGTGAACTTGTGGCGGATATGGAAGGATCCCTTGGGGCCTTGGAGGGAAGTGAGTGTGGAGGTGTGGGCGCAAGTTTTACATTTCCTGCGGTTGCAGGGGAAGGTGCTGGGGGTGGAGGATGTCCTGGGGTGTCCTGGAAGGTGTCATATTTCTTGAGTTGGAACTACATTTATCTAGACTGATGCAGAATATTCCATCACACTACTGATCTATGCCTTGTAGATCTAGAACAGGCTTTAGGGAATCAGGAGTTGAATTATTTGCCACTGAAGTTCCAGCCTCTGACCTGCTCTTGCAGCTGCAGTATCTCGATGGTTGGTCCAATTCAACTCTGCTCAGTGTTAACTCCCAGGATGTTGCTAGTGGCTCAATGATGGGGATGTCATTGAATGTTATGAGATGATGACTAGATTCTCTCTTGTCTGGAACCTGGGATGTTATTTGTGGACTGATAGAAATTGTGCCTGGTGTCACAATGAAAAACAGAAATTGCTGGAAAAACTCAGCAGGTCTGGCAGCATTTGTGGAGAGAAATCTGTTAACATTTCTGGTCCAATGACCCTTCCTCAGAACACTGGACTTGAAACTTTAACTCTGCTTTCTCTCCATAGATGCTGCCAGACCTGCTGAGCTTTTCCAGCAATTTGTCTTTGTTTTTGATTTCCAGCATCTGCAGGTCTTTTTTTATTATTTAGCAAGTAGCTGATGTCCTCTGGCAATGAGGAAACACCAGGTTAGTCATCCACACAAAACTGAACACACTATTGTTCCCAATACTGTAACAACAATCTTTTTTCTCCCCCCAAGAACAAAGCCACAATGGAACAAGTTATCAAAGGAAATAGTCACAGCCCCATTACTGGAAATCTTCAAGGCTCATAATCTTTTGGTTCATTTTATAAGTTTCATGACCAGGATCTACCATCTCAGCGGGTTACACTGGGTTTAGCTAGGGCTATCCCTATAAATATTGGTAGAATATGATAGTCTTATGTTGCAGACATGACTCAACCAACAAGAAGGAGCAAAAGTATTTACTCCATTCTTGCACACCAAGAGTACAAAAAGACCCAGAAAATCACTTTTATTCGTTCTTCAATGTATAGGTGATTTGTTTAAGTACACAGGCCATTTATTTGTACAGCTGTGCACAGGAGCTAAGGTGGACTCTCTGTGTATAGCTTTCAGATTGCAGATTAGAACTAATCTTGTTTGACAGCATTAAATCAACTTTTCTCCATGGCTGCTAAAAAGTTATCCTCGTAGTAGCTTTGCCCATTTTATAATAGGCAACAAACACCTGGGAAAACTATACAGTGGGCATCTTTTCCAAGCAGAGCCCGAGCACACAGCACAATGGGAGCACTGCAAAACAGCCAGGTTCTAAAATGTCGGCTTGCAGCACAGCAAGGCCCGAATATTAATAGCTGCACGTATACACCCTGCAAAAGCAAATACTAAACAAAGGTGCATATCATTTTTGTGGATATGACATTCATATTTATTAAAGTGTAATCAGACACCTTTAACAAATCACGCATTGGCAACACTGTTCAGGAAGATCACCCATTGTCTGTAGAAAAGTCTTTGGAAGGTGGATGTTACAGAAGCAATTACATTTTTCTTTGACAATGCCATTTCATTTTTAACCGAATCTAAAATCATGTCTATGCTCCACGTCAAATGCCATTCAGTCAGCGCTGTAACTATAGCAACCGAAATAGTGTTTTATCATCTATGTTTTACAGTTAATGGGAATAATAACAATAATAGAAACTTTCTGGATGTTTCTGTCTGACACATTTGTTACTGATAGTTAGACTTTTAGCAGACACCTTTATACAAAGCAGCATGTTCTGTACAGCTGTCTTTAGATATATCCCCACATGAGAAATTAAAAGTTAAGGTTTTCATAGATGAGTTTTTATCAGAGATTGGAACATTTTCTTCAGGAACTGGATGAAGGGGAGGTATAGTCAACTTAACCCAGGGCCACACACTTCATCCAAAGTGAGGTTCTGTTAAAAACACAATTCATATAATTGCCAAAGTGTTTGTTGGATTTTAAATTGCTCCCTTTGATTTGGCTGCTGAAATTTCTTTTGGACATCATTACGCTCTTCATTTCTGATAAAATCCATCATTCTCTGCACTTGCAAAGAATTTCAGATTTACCATAAGAGTGAATTTAAGAAGCAATGCCAAGGCATTCAAAGCTATGGGCTATGTACTGGGGAGTGGGATGAGAACAGTCAGATGGCTAGTTTTGACTGACATAGGCAGAAGGGTCTGTTTCTGTGCTGTAGACCTTTTAGGTTAGATTACTTACAGTGTGGAAACAGGCCCTTCGGCCCAACAAGTCCACACCAACCCGCCGAAGCGCAACCCACCCATTCCCCTACATTTACCCCTTCATTCAACACTACGGGCAATTTAGCATGGCCAATTCACCTGACCTGCACAGGTCTTTGGGCTGTGAGAGGAAACCGGAGCACCCGGAGGAAACCCACGCAGACACGGGGAGAATGTGCAAACTCCACACAGTCAGTCACCTGAGTCCGGAATTGAACCTGGGTCTCTGGGGCTGTGAGACAGCAGTGCTAACCACTGTGCCACCATGCCGCCCACTAACTCTGTGATTCAGTGAACCAAAATAAGGTCTGATCTTCTGATTAAAAGATGAATGTCAGTTTTCCTTTACATTTGTGACTTATAACTGGAACAAATATGCTTTATACTGTGCTGTGAATTGCTTGGACAAAATTGTAACATTCACTCCAATTCAGGGCAAATGTGTCATCCATTGTTTATCTTGAGGTGATTAATTCTTTAATAAAAAGGTAGATAAATACATGGTTGGGCTTGGGATTGATGGTGACATGATTGGGTTGAAACTGAGCTCATAACCAATCGTGAAAACAGCAAATGCTGGAGATCACAGCAGCTCAGGCAGCATCCATTGATAACCATGATAACTGATGGGATGTAATAGGGTTCCTATTCTTTTTAGATTAGACTTACAGTGTGGAAACAGGTCCTTCAGCCCAACAAGTCCACACCGCCCCGCCAAAGCGCAACCCACCCATACCCCTACATTTACCCCTTAGCTAACACTACGGGCAATTTAGCATGGCCAATTCACCTGACCTGCACATCTTTGGACTGTGGAAGGAAACCGGAGCACCCGGAGGAAACCCACGCAGACACGGGGAGAACGTGCAAACTCCACACAGTCTGTCGCCTGAGTCAGGAATTGAACCCGGGTCTCAGGCACTGTGAGGCAGCAGTGCTAACCACTGTGCCACCATGCCGCCTATTCTTTGGGAGAAAGGTGCATAATGAGTTATAACAAAAAAAGCTGCATTGGAAAAACTCAGCAAGTCAGACAACAAACATTTCAAGTCAAATATGACTTCTTTGAAACTGAGATGAAATGGTGCTTCATGTTGTCTGTAGAGGTAGCAGACTTGAGATCAATCCAGCCAATGTCTAAATGGTTGAGTACTCTGCGATTTCCATATTTTCAGATTTTAACAATGATATTGGAGATTTGTTTTTCTCATTAGTTTACATCGATGGTGCACAGACCAGGAGAGAGTACTGGCTCATTGGAAACAACAGGTTCATTACTCGAATGGTGTTTTACCTTCAATGGGGTCATTAGCACTTACAAATCAAACTAAAAAGCAAAAGAGTGACATATAACTTGTACAGAAAGCTAGAAAACAAAATATTCAAAAATATGTGTGATTTTCCTTTGTGCACAGTTGGTGTCCAATGTAGATTTTGGAAACATATTATCCCAAGACTTGAGAGCGTAGATTTGACTTTTCTAAGCTAATTCTGGATTAGAGTGGTGCTGGAAGAGCACAGCAGTTCAGGCAGCATCCGAGGAGCAGGAAAATCAATGTTTCGGGCAAAAGCCCTTCATCAGGAATACAGGCAGAGAGCCTGAAGGGTGGAGAGATAAGTGAGAGGAGGGTGGGGGTGGGGAGAAAGTAGCATAGAGTACAATAGGTGAGTGGGGGAGGGGATGAAGGTATTGGTCAGGGAGGAGGGTGGAGTGGATAGGTTGAAAAGGAAATAGGCAGTTAGGACAAGTCATGGGGACAGTGCTGAGCTGGGAGTTTGGAACAGGGGTGAGGTGGGGGAAGGGGAAATGAGGAAACTGTTGAAGTCCACATTGATGCCCTGGGGATGAAATGTTCCGAGGCGGAAGACTGCTGTGCTTTTCCAGCATCACTCTAACCCAGAATCTGGTTTCCAGCATCTGCAGTCGTTGTTTTTAGCTTTTTCTAAGCTAATTGTCAGTTTTATTCAGTGTCATGGAAGGTTTCCTCTCCCAGAGACCCCAGTGAAGTTTCTCACCTTACCTTCTCAAACACAATGTGTTAATGACTTAGCCGGTCACAATGACAGCCCTCTTGTCCGATACTAAGCTCATTCCACCACTTGACCCCCTATCAAAAACAATGAACCACTACGGGATATCCTGAAATGTGCCAGGAACCCTAGTGCCTGATCGCCTTGAAAGGGCTGCTGTGTAACCACCCAGATCCTGTTGGTCCAGACCTGTAAAAACAGTGCCATGCACATTCATCTCCCTCAAACCAGGAGGGAAGCAGACCCCAGTGGGACAGAAAGGGACAAGAAAGTGAACATCCCCTAAAAGGTGACCATCCTGAGGCTGACTGTCCTGAGTGGCTGACTGACAGCATCCATACCTCTGGACAGGGACCAAAGGTTACTTTTGAATTGTGCTGCATCTCTTGACGTATCTAAGGTTTGCCAACAAGTTTGCATTTGCACCAAACACCATGGCAATGCCATGCGATTCAGAGGCAAGAAAGCTGGGCAAGGAATGGACACAAAAAGGAGAGCAAATATTTATCCCAAACATGCAGACCCTGAGCTGGGAGTATCTCCCTGAGCAGGGTGTGTCTCCCTGAGCTGGGGGCGTATCCTTGAGCTGGGTGTGAGTCCCTGAGCTGGGTGTGTCCCCCTGACCCGGGTGTGTCTTCCCAAGCCAGGTGTGTCTCCCTGAGCTGGGTGTGTCTCCCCAGGCCGGGTGTGTGTCCCTGAGCTGGGTGTGTCTCCCTGAGCTGGTTGTCTCTCCCTGAGCTGGGTGTGAGCCCCTGAGCGGGGTGTGTGTCTCTGAGCTGGGTGTGGGTCCCTGAGCTGGGTGTGTCTCCCTGAGCTGGGTGTGTCTCCCTCAGCTGGGTGTGTGTCCCTGACCTGGGTGTGTCTCCCTGAGCTGGGTGTGTGTCTCTGAGCTGGGTGTGTGTCCCTGATCTGGTTGTGTCTCCCTGAGCTGGGAGTGTCTCCCTGAGCTGGGTGTGTGTCCCTGAGCTGGGTGTGTGTCCTTGAGCTGGGTTTGTCTCCCTGAGCTGGGTGTGAGTCCCTGAGCTGGGTGTATCTCCCTGAGCTGGGTGTGTCTCCCTGAGCTGGGTGTGTGTTCCTGAGCTGAGTGTGTCTCCCTGAGCTGGGTGTGAGTCCCTGAGCTCGGTGTCTCTCCCTGAGCTGAGTGTGTCTCCCTGAGATGGGTGTGTCTCCCTGAGTTGGGTGTGTGTTCCTGAGCTGAGTGTGTCTCCCTGAGCTGGGTGTGAGTCCCTGAGCTCGGTGTCTCTCCCTGAGCTGGGTGTGTGTCCCTGAGCTGGGTGTCTCTCCCTGAGCTGGGTTTGTCTCCCTGAGCTGGGTGTGTGTCCCTGAGCTGGGTGTGTGTCTCTGAGCTAGGTGTGTGTCTCTGAGCTGAGTGTATCTCCCTGAGCTGGTGTGAGTCCCTGAGCTGGGTGTGTGTCTCCCTGAGCTGGGTGTGTCTCCCTGAGCTGGGTGTGTCTCCCTGAGTTGGGTGTGTGTTCCTGAACTGAGTGTGTCTCCCTGAGCTCGGTGTCTCTCCCTGAGCTGGGTGTGTGTTCCTGAGCTGGGTGTGTCTCCCTGAGGTGGGTGTGAGTCCCTGAGCTGGTTGTGAGTCCCTGAGCTGGGTGTATCTCCCTGAGCTGGGTGTGTGTCCCTGAGCTGGGTGTGTGTTCCTGAGCTGGGTGTGTCTCCCTGAGTTGGGTGTGTGTTCCTGAACTGAGTGTGTCTCCCTGAGCTCGGTGTCTCTCCCTGAGCTGGGTGTGTGTTCCTGAGCTGGGTGTGTCTCCCTGAGGTGGGTGTGAGTCCCTGAGCTGGTTGTGAGTCCCTGAGCTGGGTGTATCTCCCTGAGCTGGGTGTGTGTTCCTGAGCTGGGTGTGTCTCCCTGAGCTGGGTGTGAGTCCCTGAGCTGGTTGTGAGTCCCTGAGCTGGGTGTATCTCCCTGAGCTGGATGTGAGTCCCTGAGCTGGGTGTGAGTCCCTGAGCTGGGTGTATCTCCCTGAGCTGGATGTGAGTCCCTGAGCTGGGTGTGAGTCCCTCAGCGCACATTGTCCCTGCAGCAGTATTGCAATGAGAATTGCTGTTGCATCCAGTGGCTCCATCACTGCAGAGCCAGCTGTGTGTTGCGAGTGGATCTGAGGTGTGCCTTAGGGGTTGCTTTGTCTGTGGACATTGCATGTCAATAGTTTCTCCCCTGGGCTGTGCCCGATGTGCCCAACCTGGAGATCCTTTGGAGCAAGCAGTAAGCTCCACTCCAACTTCCATAACGAGAACTCTCAGCATTTAGTTTGCTCCTGTGGATGGTATATTTAAACGCATTGAAATCTGCAGCTGATGGGGTTCTTAGTAAACAATAGTCTCCCTTTAATAAGAAACTGAATGGTGAAAATCATACCTTGATGCCCAGAGCTTAGTTAAAAGATTTAGTGAGTTGTTCTTGACATCTCTGGAATGAAGGCAGAGCATAGACACAAAGGGATTGATTCACCAGGAAAAAGGACCCTGTGTTTCTGAGAAAAGAATCCGCTCAGGGCACTTTAGAATCGCAGAGCTGTCCTTCCATTCTGACAGGCATTTTGTTATGTAAAACGGTCAGAGGACAACAAATCCGCACCTTGTTTTCACAGCAATTAGCTCTGAAACTGCTCTTACCTCCTCAAAAAATGCTGAAAAATAACAAAATGGCAGTGTAAATGAGTAATTAATAGAAATGATGATTAATAATTGGCAAGTAGCACAACTTAACAATAAGGCCTTTTTGGTGAAGAGGCAGAACTGGAGAGTGAAAAGCAATCAGCCACAATTCATGATCATCAGGGTGGGGGGTGAGGGGAGGTGATTGGACCTGAGCTAAGGAGTTAGGTTTAGTTCACACTAACCTTACAGCATCTCTGCTGGCACACACTCTGAGCTGGCCTCCCCAGAATTCACATGCAAACTCCCTCCACATTAGCCAGCTTTCCCTCTCTTCCTTTCTTGTTCCCCTCTCCCACACCCTTATCTATAAACAGTAGGCCATTTGGCCCCTCAATCCTGCTCGGTTATTCAATAGGATCATCTATAATCCAACCCTTGCCTGATTCATTTCCTCGCTTCTTCCCCATGCCCTTGATTCCCTTACTGACTCAGAAGCCATCTATCTCAGTCTCCCTTTCTCTCTTTCTCTCTTCCACCCCCACTCCTCCCCTTCTCTTTAACCCCGCTCATTCTGGCTGTTTTACTCTTCCCCTTTTAACTACAAGAAAATCATCCATGGGGTTTTGCTCTTCAGAGGTTCACTGATCTTAAAAGGAACTTTATTTTTGTGAGTAGTGCACGGTTGCTACTGAGGAGCCTGTTGACAGGATAAGATAGGGAAGTGGATGTGAGAAATGTGGAGTTCTATTGAATGGTTGTGAAGTCTCTGATTGGAGGCTATACATCGTCGGGTTGTATGAAATGCTCTGACAGGCTGAATGTGGCCTACAGACCTTAGGTTGGCCGCCCCAAGTCTAATGGAAAGGTTTGTACATGTTGCTATCGGCAACACAACTCTGTCACCTGCTTGATGCTATGTGTCAACTCCCAAAATGAGCAAAACACACTTTACTGAGGTAAAAACTTCAGGCTGATTCCTAATGTAAGAACACCATTCAAAGTCATAGAGATGTACAGCACGGAAACAGACCCTTCGATCCAACTCGTCCATGCTGACCAAATATCCTGAATTAACCTAATCCTATTTGCCTGCATTTGGCCCATATCTCTCTCAACCCTTCCTATTCATATTCTGATCCAGATGCCTTTTAAATGTTGCAATTGTACCAGCCTCCACCACTTCCCCTGGCAGCTCATTCCATACATGGACCACCCTCTGCATGAAAATGGGCCCCTTTTAAATCTTTTCCCTCTCACCTTAAACCTATGCCCTCTAGTTTTGGATTCCCCTATCCTGGGGAAAAGACCTTGTCTATTTATCCAATCCATGCCCCTCATGATTTTATAAACTTCTATAAAGATCACCCGTCAGCCTCCTACGCTCCAGGGAAAACAGCCCCAGCCTATTCAGCCTCTCCTTATAGCTCAAACCCTCCAACCCTGACAACATCCTTGGAAACCTATGCTGAACCCTTTCAAGTTTCACAACATCTTTCCTATAGCAGGGAAAACAGAATTGAAAACAATACTCCAGAAGTGGCCTAACCAATGTCCTGAACAGCTGTAACATGACATCCCAATTACTGTACTCAATGCACTGTCCAATAAAAAGAGATATCAAATTATGTATCAAATTTAGGCATAAATATGAAGTTTGACTGAGAAAATGGAGTTATTTACATCCCAGACAAATCTGTATAGCATGATCTATGGTGCTTTGGCTGGGCTAATGCAAAAAGTGCTGGTTCTTAATGGTGAATCACAATAAAATAATTTATTGCCTTATGGAAAGTGACGTAATTAAAATAAAACTTATAAAACACATTATGTTCATTTTTTACCGAGAATCTCAATTTTCTTTCCCCATTGGGAGTATTCAGTAGTAAAATAATTTCTGACTAGCAATCAATCCATTTAACTATCATCAAAATGAACTCATCCAAATGGAGATATTCCCAACTTCAATTCTAACATTCTGGACAGTGAGTTGAATGATCAATGAGATGAAAGGTAATTAAGGCAGCACACCATCTTTGATATATGTTGATATCTTAGAGTATTAGACATCATGAGTTTGGCTGTGCCATAGATTTGATTGTAGTAGATTAGGCCTAGTTATCCACTAGAAAACAGACGTGTAATAAAAATGCACCATACAGAGAATTATTATAAATGTTGTTGTGGTTCTGCTCGCCGAGCTGGAAGTTTTTGCTGCAAACGTTTCGTTCCCTGGCTAGGGAACATCATCAGTGCTGTTGGAGCCTCGTGTGAAGCGCTGCTTTGATGTTTCTTCCGGTATTTATATTGGTTTGTTCTTGCCACTTCCGGGTGTCAGTTTCAGCTGTAGTGGTTTGTATATGGTGTCCAGGTCAATGTGTCTGTTGATGGAGTTTGGGGATGAATGCCATGCTTCTAGGAATTCTCTGGCTGTTCTCTGTCTGGCTTGTCCTATGATAGTGGTGTTTTCCCAGTCAAATTCATGTTGCTGGTTGTCTGAGTGTATGGCTACTAGAGATAGCTGGTATGACACGACCAGCTATCTCTAGTAGCCATACACTCAGACAACCAGCAACATGAATTTGACTGGGAAAACACCACTATCATAGGACAAGCCAGACAGAGAACAGCCAGAGAATTCCTAGAAGCATGGCATTCATCCCCAAACTCCATCAACAGACACATTGACCTGGACACCATATACAAACCACCACAGCTGAAACTGACACCCGGAAACGGCAAGAACATCCATCAACAGACACATCGACCTGGGCCCCACATACAAATCACTGCAGCTGAAACTGACACCCGGAAGCGGCAAGAACAAACCAATATAAATACCGGAAGAAAGATCAAAGCAGCGCTTCACACGAGGCTCCAACAGCACTGATGATGTTCCCTAGCCAGGGAACGAAACGTTTGCAGCAAAAACTTCCAGCTCGGCGAGCAGAACCACAACAACGGATATCCGAGCTACAAATCTTCAATCAGATTTTATTATAAATGTTTTTCAACATTATATCTTATTTTACACCAATATAACCTTTTAATCCTTTAAACATATTCAAGTCAGTATTGGGAAAGAGAAGATGCTCCAGTCTAAAATGAAAGGTTTTGATTTTGGTTTGATTTGATTTGATTTGATTTGATTTGATTTATTATTGTCGGATGTACCTAAGTACAGTGAAAAGTTTTGTTTTGCGTGCAGTACAGGCAGATTATACCACACAACGATCTTAGAGCAGAGTGAGGGAGACAAAGTTACAGCTGCAAAGAAGATGCACTAAAAAGAAAACCAACATTTGATTTGAAATTTGAGAAATCCATTCTGAAGTTGAATAACAGCGGCAAAGAATTTGTTCTTGAATTTATTGGTATGTGTGTTTAAGCTTTTGTATCTTCTATTTGACGGAAGTAAGAGAATGTCGTTTATGAGGATGACCTATTGTATTATTTAGATTAAAATTGGTTGTTCTGAGGAAAGAGGAGACTTACAAGAATTGCAAATTCACCCTCAACAAGTTACCAATCTGAATTCTCATTGCTTTCTATCTTTTGATTTTTTTCTTCAGCTGAAATGAGCCAATTTATCATATAACGGCGTTACTCTATGGAACGGCTCAGATTCCACCGAACCATCAAAGGCTGATGGTAGTCTGTTTAGAAAATGAAGGAACTAAACGAGTAAGTTGCATTTTTGGTTATTGTCATGCAAAACAATAGCAATTCCATTGCAGAAATACAGTAAGAGCCCAGGCTTTGTCATGTAAAGTTACGTTCATACGGTTCCAATAACCTAAATTGGTTTAAAAAAAAGGCAATGGAGACAGAAACCTGAGTTGAATGTGATTTTTTTTTGGCTGAGTTGGGTCAATCCCAAGTTTTGCTCAATTTAGTTTCAATGAATTTTGATCATTTTTGCCTTTTTACATTAAGGAATGTCATTTTCCTAATTGAGGAAAGTAAAGGTAGCAAACACAGTAACTTGATGCTTTAATCAAAGTCTGGCATTAATTTTCAGCACTGGAAAAAACTGGAAATTTTCTGGCCATCACTGCCACTAAAGCTGGAAAATAATAGCTGCCAGGAGATTCAACATTAGGTAGAAGGAAAATAACTAGGCTGCATAGGAGACTCCAATAAAAGAATCTTAGCAACATCTGAGAAACTGCTCAGTCTTAGTTGTGTCTCACAGGCAGTATGTCAGTATACCTTTAATAAAGATGCTTGCAATTTCATACCTGTATCATACTGTATCATGTGACCTGAGGGAATAAAGGTCTCATACTCCATCATACCATGTGACCATTTGAAGCATGGCATACTGCAAGAAACATGCTTCTCAAAGTTACTCTGTTGCGATCTAACCAATTACAGAGGAACCTCACCTATCCAAAGGACTCGGGCAGGGAGTATTTTGTTCAGTTAATTGAATTCCAGATAATCAAATGCTGGATCACATCGTTTCGCTGAGCACTGGGACCTTGCAATCTTACCGGATAATCCGATATTCGGATAATCAAGCCCTGGATAATTGAGGTTCCTCTGTACTGTTATCTTCAGACACTTATGACCCTGATATCAGTAATGCTTGTGTTTAATGGTTAGCTGTTAAAAAAAAATCTATTGGATTATTCAATACCAAATCTAGCTTCTTCTGTTATGTGATATAACATCAGGTAAAACAACCTGCTGGAGGTGATATAAAGGTAGAGGGACAGGTAGTATTGAGGAGGCAGGGAGGCTGCAGAAGGATTTGGACAGATTAGGAGAGTGGGCGAAGAAGTGACAGATGGAGTACAATGAGGGAAAGTGTGGGGTCATGCACTTTGATAGGAAGAATAGAGGCACGGACTATTTTTACAATGGGAAGAAAATTCAGAAGGCTGAAGGACAAACCAACTTGGGAGTTCTAGTCCAGGATTCTCTCAAGGTAACCTTGCAGGTTGAGTCAGTAGTTACGAAGGCATTTGCAATGATGGCATTTATTTTGAGAGGACTTGAATATAAAAGCAGGGACGTACTTCTGAGACTCTATAAGGCTCTGGTCAGACCACATGTAGAGTATTGTGCACAGTTTTGGGCCCTGTATCTCAGGAAGGATATACTGGCCCTGGAGTGTGTTCAGAGGAAGTTCACGTGAATGGTCCCAGGAATGAAAAGCCTAACATATATTGAATGTTTGAAGACTCTGGGTTTATACTAAATGGAGTTTAGAAGGATGAAGGGGGGATTTAATTGAAACATATTGTATTCTGAATGGCCTTGCCACCATAGAGTTTTGGAAGATTTTTCCACCGGTAGGAGAGACTAGGAGCCAAGGGCACTGCCTTAGAGTAAAGGGAAGACCTTTTAGAACAGCGATAACGAGAAACTTCTTCAGCCAGAGAGTGGGGAATCTATGGAATTCAATGCCACAGAAGGCTGTGGAGGCCAGGTCATTGAGTATATGTAGGACTAAGATAGATAAGTTCTTGAGTACCAAAGGGATCAAGGGTTACAGAGAAAGTGGGAGAACGGGGTTGAGAAACTTATCAGCCATGATTGAATGGTGGAGCAGACTTGATGGGCTGAGTGGCCTAATTTCTGCTCCATGTCTGATGGTATGATGGTCTAAAATCACATCCTAGTTAGCAGCAGTGGCTATCTAGAACAGAAGACTCCAATAATTCAGTGGTAGATATTTGGAAATTTATTTTAAAACCACAAAGACAACAGCTTTGGACATCAAAGAATTTGAAAAATCAGCACCATCAGTTTCTGAAAGTACAGGCAACTGTGCAGATATGAAGATGGAGGGAAACCGATCTAATTCTATTTAATTGAAATGTTTTTTTTCCAAAATTTCCAAGATTGCCTCAACTGAACATTTTATGAACCTGCAGTCTGCTTTTAAGCTGAAACACAGAACTAGAATCCTAATATGGTCATGGTGACACAAAAGTAACAATCTCTTCCAAAACAACAACTTCAGAAACTTCTATTAATAAAGGAAGAACTTTGTTTTAAACTTACACTGACACAAATTCAGAGACATAAAATTTAAAGATACATCCTAATGTTTTTAAGGATGCATCATTGATAGCAGAGATCCACTTAGGGAATGGTCATCCAGTGACACCTTTACTGAATTACAATTACTCAGACAATATTTGTATTTTCTAGTTCTATTTTCAGAATCAAATAGTAAATAATCCCAAAAAGAAGAACTCTGGGAAAATCTTGCTTGCCATTTGCAAGGAGGACATCTCAAAGTGAGCACATCTGGTCTTTCTGTGGATGATCAGAAAGATCAAGAAAAGGTCTATACGTTTCTCGAAGATTAACAGACTCCAATTTATGTCATACAGGCAGTGACCCCAAGAGACTATTGACCAGATCATTGAAAGATGCCACAGCAAAGGGCATGAGTGTGAATTTTCAGAAAAGGAATGGATAGGAGAGGCTGATTGAGTTAATTAATTCTACCTCAACTAAAGACTTTAGGAAGGACTTTTCTTTTGCCCAGAGCAAGAACACAGAACTTTGAAGGTGGACTGAAATATGAATCCATAGAAGAGTCATACCAGAATCCAAACATTAACTCTGTTTCGCCTTCCACACATGCTGCCAGACCTACTGAGTTTCTCCAGCATTCTTTGCGTTTGTTTCAAATTTCTAACATTTTACCTATATTTCCATATCGTCAAGCTCACACACCATGTGGACCATATAAGGCAATTCAAAACATTTCTAGCCATTAATATTATCTGTCCTGAAAAGGCAAGACAACACATACTGAGAGCTAAAAACCAACGTGGGAGCTCCTACTGTCATATTACCACCACACATCCTGAAAAACACATCGCTCAGCAAGTAGACCTTCATGATAAAGCCTAGGAAAGACATCTCTAGGTATACAGGAGAAAGTGAAGACTGCAAATGCTGGAGATCAGAGTCAAAAAGTGTGGTGCTGGAAAAGCACAACCAGTCAGGCAGCATCTGAGGAGCAAGAGAGTCAACGTTTCAAGCATAAGCTCTTCATCAGGAATATGGGCTCAAAGTATACAACAGATCACCGATTTCATGCATTTGCTGAATTACACTGTATTGCCCATACAGACGCTCATGGAGGCTTCCTGAAATGTTCAGACCTAGTAACCACCAATAGTCTAACTGCGTCAGGATGGCCAGTACGCACACATCTCAAGCTAGTTGCAATTCATGAGAGTCAGAGCACATCTACTGTGGAAGAACTGACCACACATGATGCAAGTGAATCAGTGAACAATCTGAAATTCTTCTGCCAGAGAGATTTCAAGCAATCGGAAATTTTAAGGGTAATTCAGCATTGTATTGTAAAGATGATACAGCACCACCTATTGACCCTCTAAAGAAGTACATTCATGAGAAGCTTCATACAGATCTGAATGAGATGCATGAAATGGTATAATTAGGAGGGTATACCAGCACACACATCGCTTTACCTCCATCACATGCATTTTAAAGAAAGACAGAATTATAAAAATGTAGAAAATAGAAGGAGGAGTAAACTAGTTGGCCCATCAAGCATACTCTCCCATTCAACATAGCTGACCCTCTATCTCATCACCACCCTCCCCTGACAGCTTTATCATCGCAAAATCTATTTATTTCTTTCTGAAATATATTCAGCAAGTTGGCCTCCTGAGCTATGAAACACTTTCATAGTCACAGGTGAGGTGCCGGAAGACTGGAGGTTGGCTAACGTGGTGCCACTGTTTAAGAAGGGCGGTAAAGACGAACCAGGGAACTATAAACCAGTGAGCCTGACATCGGCGGTGGGCAAGTTGTTGGAGGGAATCCTGAGGGACAGGATGTACATGTATTTGGAAAGGCAAGGACTGATTATGGATAGTCAACATGACTTTGTGTGTGGGAAATCATGTCTCACAAACTTGACTGAGTTTTTTTGAGGAAGTAACAAAGAGGATTGATGAGGGCAGAGCAGTAGATGTGATCTATATGGACTTCAGTAAGGCGTTCAACAAGATTCCCCATGGGAGACTGATTAGCAAGGTTAGATCTCATGGAATACAGGGAGAACTAGCCATTTGGATACAAAACTGGCTCAAAGGTAGAAGACAGAGGGTGGTGGTGGAGGGTTGTTTTTCAGACTGGAGACCTGTGGCCAGTGGAGTGCCACAAGGATCGGTGCTGGGCCCTCTACTTTTTGTCATTTACATAAATGATTTGGATGTGAGCATAAGAGGTACAGTTAGTAAGTTTGCAGATAACACCAAAATTGGAGGTGTCGTGAACAGCGAAGAGGGTTACCTCAGATTACAACAGGATCTGGACCAGATGGGCCAATGGGCTGAGATGTGGCAGATGGAGTTTAATTCAGATAAATGCAAGGTGCTGCATTTTGGGAAAGCAAATCTTAGCAGGACTTATACACTTAATGGTAAGATCCTAAGGAGTGTTGCTGAACAAAGAGACCTTGGAGTGCAGGTTCATAGCTCCTTGAAAGTGGAATCGCAGGTAGATAGGATAGTGAAGGCGGTGTTTGGTATGCTTTCCTTTATTGGTCAGAGTATTGGGTACAGGATTTGGAAAGTCATGTTGCGGCTGTACAGGACATTGGTTAGGCCACTGTTGGAATATTGTATACAATTCTGGTCTCCTTCCTATCGGAAAGGTGTTGTGAAACTTGAAAGGGTTCAGAAAAGATTTACAAGGTTGTTGCCAGGGTTGGAGGATTTGAGCTATAGGGTGAGGCTGAATAGGCTGGGACTGTTTTCCCTGGAGCGTCAGAGGCTGAGGGGTGATCTTATAGAGGTTTACAAAAAATTATGAGGGCATGGATAAGGTAAATAGACAAAGTCTTTTCCCTGGGTTCAGGGAGTCCAGAACTGCAGGGCAAAGATTAGGGTGAAAGGGGAAAGATATAAAAGAGACCTAAGGGGCAACTTTTTCACACAGAGGGTTGTACGGGTATGGAATGACTTGCCAGAAGATGTGGTGGAAGCTAGTACAATTGCAACAATTAAGAGTCATTTGGATGTGTATATGAATAGGAAGGGTTTGGGGGGATATGGACTGGGTGCTGGCAGGTGGGACTAGATTGGGTTGGGATATCTGGTCGGCATGGACGGGTTGGACCAAAGGGTCTGTTTCCTTGTTGTACATCTCTACAACTCTATCTCAAATTGATCAGGTGTTCGGAACTCCCAGAGGCCCCCTGCCCCCAACCAGAGGGAACACCATCTCTGCATCCAGGCTGTCCAGTTTTGTCAAAAGTTTACACGTTGCAATGATATCCCATCTCATTCTTCCCCACTCCAGTGAATCCAGGCCCAATTGACCCCACCTCCTCAAATGACAAAGTTGATGTCCCAAAAATCATTCTGGTTAAACTTTTGCTGCATTTTCTCTGTAAGCAGTCTATTGTTTCTACAAGTAATGAAGTTACCCAGTCTGCTGTGGCCAATCTAGCCCTTATATCCCATTTGTTTTCTTTGTTCAGATTGAGCATCCTCGTTCCAGGCTGGACAGACTTGAGTTGTTAGGAAGGGTCACTCGATCCGAAACGTTAACTCGGATTTCTCTCCGCAGATGCAGTCAGACCTGCTGAGCTTTTCCAACAACATCTGATTTTGTTTCTGATTTACAGCACCCACAATTCTTTCCATTTTTATCCAGTTGGACTACTTTCTATCTCAGTGAAGAATTTGATTATGTTATTGTCACCTTTTTCCATAATGACTTTGCAGTTGTCAGGAAAGCCCCCAGAATGCATCTCACTTAAGAACTGCGGTGGTAGGGTGAGAAAAATAAAAGAAGATGGTGCCGTGACATTGGCCAATGAGTCACTTACTGCATTAAGGACTGAACCTTACAAAGTTTCTCAAAGGATGCAGGTAGAATCTAAAAACAAAAAGGGGACAACGACATTACTAGGGGTGAGCGATGGACACAAACTGTCAGGGGAAGATGGAAAATCAGATATGTAGGAAAATCCTAGAGAGGTCCAAAAATAATAGGGGAATAACAGTCGGGATCTCAACTTCCCAGTATGAACTGGGATAGACAATGTATGAAAAGCTTAGAGAGGTGGATTTCTTAAAATGTGTCTAGGAGAGCTTTTCACGCATAGATAGTCCTACAGGAGAGGGACAAGGCTGGAGCATAATGTGGTAAATTTTAAGGTAATTATAGATGAGGACAAAGATAGACTGGAAATACAGGTTTAGAGTTGGATGAAAGATCGATTTTAATCTGATAATTCTGGATCTGATCAAAATGTATTGGGAGTAGCTCCTTGTAGTGAAATCCACATCAGAGCATTGGGAGATATTCAAAGGGTAATAGTGAGAGTGTAGGGCCAACATGTTCCTGAAAAGGTGAAGGGTAGGACAACAAGACCAGAGAATCCTGGATGTCAGGGGATGTACAATACTGAATAAGCAAAAAAAAATCATAACAGATACCGAAGGCTCAGTACAATACATGCCCTAGAGGAGCATAGGAAGTGTAGCTACTTAAAAAAAGTTATGACAGTCACGAGAGGTAATGGAAAGACACTGGCGAGTAACATTAATGAAAATCCAAAGGTGTTTTAGCAGAATATTAGCAGAATATTAACGACATTAGAATAACCAGTGAAACGGAGCTATGTCCTAACCCATAATGTTGGTGCCTTCTGACCTTTGCCTTCCCTGCTAAAGTGGAAAGAGTAAGCTACGTTCTAGATCAGGCAGCAAGCTCCACCAGGATGGAAAATGACAAAAATACAGCACACTTTATTCAGAGAACTCCTCCACATTGATGACACTGTATGAGTTGTTCACATAGAAAAGCTCCTGATTGTCTTTTCCATGCCAGTAACCCTGTTTTCCCTGACTGTAAACATCACCATGGACCCATGGTATCACAGCCTGTCCTAATGAATATGCTGCTGGCAGGGTTTAGCAATTACAGCTACCTTGGGTATGCAGCAACAAATCTGTCTTTTAATGCGGAGCTCTATAGCTGCCCAGGGAAAACATGCAAATCATAGAATCCATACAGTGCAGAAGCACGCTGTTTGGCCCATTGAGTCCACATCAACCCTCTGAAGAGTAACCTACCCAGAACCACCCGTCCCTGTAACCCTGCATTTCCAATCGCCAATCTACCTAACCTGCACAACTTTGGACTGATGATGCGGAGGGCCAGGTGTTGGACAAGGTCAAAAATCATATAACACTAGGTGCTGGTCCAACGGGTTTATTTGAAAACACTAGCTTGCGGAGCATGCTCCATCAGGTGTTAGTGAGAGAGGAAGACCTTAGATACAGACTTTATAAGGAAAAGGTCAAAGGGTCACACAACTCATGCAAATGAATTAAACACACCTAAGATGGCTCTTAAATCTTTAATCAGTTAGAATGGAGGTGCAGGTTTCGATTGATTAATATGCAAATCCCAGAATTTCTTTCAAGTCACTTTGCTGAGATAACTTAAAGTTTTATCAGAACAAAGGAATTGACTCCTCCGGTCAGACAGTGTATTTTAGGTGTGAGATCATGTTTGGAGTCTGTTCTTAATCAGGAGTCAGATTGGTTTTACTTCCAAAGTACGAATTTATAAAACATTGACTGAATGTCTATTGTGTTCAATTCGTTTGCATGAGTTGTGTGACCCTTTGATCTTTTCCTTATAAATTCTGCATCTAAGGGTTTTCTCTCTCACTAACACCTGATGAAGCAGCAGCGGTCCAAAAGCCACTGTTTTCAACTACACCTGTTAGATTATAGCCTGATGTTGAGTGATGTTTGACTTTATCTTTGGAAGAAAATCAGAGCACCCATAGAAAACCTACAGAGACGCAGGGAGAATGTACAAATTCCATACAGGCAGTCACCTGAGGCTGTATTGGAACCAGGGTCCCCAGTGCAGTGAGGCAGCAGGGCTAGCTACTGAGTCACTGTGCCAGCCCTAACAGTGGTAGCATTTTTCTTGTCTCATTTGTTCATTCATCTTCTCTCTTGTTACCACATTCATCACCTTATCCCTGCATTTTCTAGTGATGTCAGTAACAAGCTGCTTTGAGCTGTGCAGAAATGGTTAACTCATGCTATTTTATTTCCACACTTTTATCCTCTCTGTTTTTTGCCTAAATGCTACTAAACATTCCTAGCCAATCTATGCCTGAGATGTTGAGGAGTTGGATGTCCATGGGATTTATTCTGATGATGGGAACTTGGCCAAAAGTGAAAATCAGGTTCTATTTCATGGATAATAGTAATACTTTGCAGATGCAACATGCTAGAAATGTGCTACAGTTTTTCTCTGGGCTATACAGCAATGTAATCCCATATGGATGCAAGCAATAAAAGCAACCTTGAAGGCAGCCAAAATGCTTGGAGCATGAGTAATTCTATCAGATATCGAAAGGTGCCTAGAGTCAGTGTGAGAAATTACCAGCCAGACCTTGAAGAAAGTCATTCTCTCCTGGAAAAAGAAAAGCTGCTGTTGACATGGCAAATTTGATTAACATGTAGTGTTGTGAAACCACATAAGTAATTTGCCAAAAATCATGTCATTATTAAATGTATTTGCTGAGACTAAACAGTTAAGATCATCATTAGCGGGCCCTCACAGATGAGAATGACCCTCTCCCACTCTCAGCGTGAGACTGTAGGTGGCTGTATAGACCGATGGGGCTACCTCAGGCTTGTTACACTGGGGGCAGGGGTTGGTCATGGGAAGGGGTGGGTGAGTATTGGTGTGGCAGTCCATTCCTACACTATTTTCCCCCACCTTCCACTTTTTTCCAATGGCAAGTCTCGAGGTGCCTGGCACCATCCCAGATGCTTTTCCCCACTTTGGATGGTGTTGGGTCAATGATTCCCAGGTATCGGTGGGAATGCTACATTTCCCCAGTGAGGCCTTGAAGGTATTCCTGAAGCGCTTCCTCTGTCCGACCTGGGCTCTCCTATTATTCCCTTGTAGAGCAAACCTCCAATATCATGGGGCGACCTTAGAGAACGTTGACCACTTCCAATCTCTTGGGAGTGTCCTGTCGGCCAAAGCCACTATTGATGAAGAGACCCAGCAGCATCGCCAGTCTGCGAGCGCAGCCTTCAGCCACCTGAGAGCAAAGGGTGCTGGAGAATAACAGCATCAGGTCTGACACCAAGCTCATCGTTTACAGTTATTATCCAAGAATAATGGCTTGATCTGAGAAATCCATACTTCCTTCTGGTCATTCTGTATTGATGTTTTATGTTTGAAAAATAAGCCTTAAGAGGTGGAATGGAATTCGACTATGCATTTCAAGGTGTGTCCGACGAGTGTACCAGAAAGGTTCTTGGTACCCACGAAATGCTAACTCAGACTGTGTCAAGAACTGAAGTATAAGTCCAAAGATGTGTAGGTGTAGATTGGCCATGCTAACTTGTCCATAGTGTTCAGAGATGTGCAGGTTAGGTGGAATGGCCATGGGAAATGCAGGGGTAGTGGCATGGGTCTGGGTGGGATGGCGCTTGGTATGGACCCCTTGGACCAAATGACCCTTTTCCACACTATAAATATTCTCTATGATTCAATAAATTGACCAGGAGCAGAAGAAGGCTATCCTGCATCCTGAGCCTGCTCTGCCTGTGCTTTATACTGTGACTGATCTGATGTCACCTAAACTGCAGTTTCCTGTCTGGCTCTCATAACATTTGCGAATCAAAAATCTGCCCCACTCTGTCTCGAATAAATTCACTGACCCAGTCACCGTGGCTCTCTGAAGATTCCAAAATCGTATGAGCTTCTCAGAGAAGAGATTCTTCTTCATTCCTCTCTTAAATGACCAACGTGGAAAAAAACCACAGAAGAAAACAACTGTAGGCCATTAACACCTTCTCACCTTCCTCGGATTGCTCAGGATTGGGTCGATAGTTCAGTCAGGAACTCCAGGGAGGCATGCCCACCAATTAAGCCTGTAGAAATGCCAACAAAGAGCGATTTAATGGGTGATTCCCCAATGACATGGCACATGAGTATTGGCAACCCAGCGAGAGAAGAGAAGTGAGAACACAGTTGAGAGATTGGCCAGAAGGCAGCATTATCCTGAGCATAGATGCACAGCTTCAGGACCGTCCTTCATTGACCTGTCAGAGTAACAGTGTCTCTGTAGGTTACAGCTGCTGAGTGAGGTGCTGACCTCTTCACCCAGATGAAAGGCAGTTATGCTCGAAACGTCGAATTCTCTATTCCTGAGATGCTGCCTGGCCTGCTGTGCTTTGACCAGCAACACATTTGCAGCTGTGATCTCCAGCATCTGCAGACCTCATTTTAAACTCCAATCATTAGCAACATTGAGCCTGAAAGTGACAACCTTGAATTCTGACGCGTCTGGTTCGTTTCAGGACTCAGCCACTGACAGCTGTCAGATTTCACCATCAGCAGCCTATGAATGTATTAGCCAATTGGCAGATGCTTCTTTATCAGAAAGAATCCCAGTTCAGGCTGTCCTCGGTTGTGAATGTGTTCCACTCCTGAGTATATTCACAAGGTGGCTTTTACATCAAGGTCAGAACACAATGCAGGACATGATAACATCACTGTCTGTAAGAATGGGAAATGTTCATATGTCAGATCTTTAAAATTACAACCTCGTACAGAATTGTGTTCATAAGCTGTTTGTGAGTACAAGAAACGTTCATAATCGGATGTTTGTAAATCAGCAATCCCTTGTACATCAAGTTCAAATCACAAAGCATCCTCAAACACCAACCCCTTTCCACAAACATGGAGCTTTGCAATGAAACAATATCCCCACATTCCGCTGTGGACAAAATTCTCATAGCATTCTCATAACTGAAATGACCATATTTATTGTGGAATTGACAATAGGTTGAACCATTGCAGCCCAGGGAATGAGGAGACATCTCCCATCAAAAGAATGGTTTATCCTTCAATATTAACACTAGAAGCTGCACCCAAGTGTATCCCTTTGTAAATCTAAGACCTTTCTCAGTGTCCTTTTTCTCACACATGGTTTACATGACTCTGCCCTTTCACCTGCAAACAAAGCTCACTTCAAGGCATGAACACTTTTTCATAAATATTTTACTTAACTTTGTCACAACTAAATCAAGGTCAAAAAGTGTAGCGCTGGAAAAGCCCAGCCAGTCAGGCAGCATCTGAGGAGCAGGACGGTCAACGTTTCAAGCATAAGCTCTTCATCAGGAATGTGGGGGAGGCTGGTGCCAAGGGGGCTGAGAGATAAAAAGGAGTGGAGTGAGACTGGAGGGAAGGTAGCTGGGCATGCAATACATGAAGGTGGGGGGGTGATGGTGATAGGTTGGAATGGAGGGTAGAGCAGATAGGTGGGAAGGAAGATGGAAAGGTAGATAGTTCAAGAGGGTGTGCTGATTTGGAGGATTGGATCTGGAATAAGGTGGGGAGAGGGGAGATGAGGAAGCCAATAAAGTCGACACTGATCCTGTGTGGTTGGAGGGTCCCAAGGTGGAAGATGAGGTGTTCGTCCTCTGGTCGTCAGGTGGCTAGAATTTAGCGGTGGGGTTGGGGGGGGGGCCAGGACCTGCATGTCCTTGGCGGAGTGGGAGGGGGAGTTGAAGTGTTTGGCCACAGGGTGGCAGGGTTGTTTAGTGCATGTGTCCCAGAGAGAGATGTTCTCTGAAACGTTTTCAAGTTGGTGTCTGGTCTCCCCAATGTAGAGGAGACCACATCGAGAGCAATGGACACAGTAGATGCAGTCTTTGGAGGTGCAGGAAATTCTCTGCTGGATGTGGAAGAATCCTTTGGGGCCTTGGATGGAGGTGACGGAGGAGTTCACATTCCTGATGAAGGGCTTATGCCCGAAACGTCGAATTTCCTATTCCTTGGATGCTGCCTGACCTGCTGTGCTTTAACCAGCAACACATTTTCAACGGAGGAGTTCACAACCATCCAAAGTCACCAAGTTAAATGGAAGACTTTTGGGTGAATCCTAACGTAGAGGAATTACTCGGTAGAAAGTTCAATTTTCCGGACAATTCCTTTGGAGTTTACTACAGTAGGAATTCTGCAAGGTTCCCATGCATGACTCCTAGAAATGCTGGAATACTTCCAGTCGCATTGTACAAAGTCCAGTTGGAGTGTGACTTGTTTGGATGAGTTGTAGTTAGGGTAGTTAAGAAATTATCTGTATACAAAGCTGATTTACCCATGGTCAATGATTTAACAGGAGAGAAATGTATAGATCAGCTCTAGTCATGGAAGGTCCAGTTGAAGCTGGAGAGATGAGTATTTGTAGGAACAGTTTCCAAACGTTTTTCCCATCCTGTGCCTTGTTTAGTCATTGCTCTGGACAAATTCGATCACCAGAAGTCACAGTGATCCAGTCAGCAGATATTAGGTTAACTGAAAATCTATTTAAGAATAAGGATCATTCAAAAGAAATGTTGGGCATGTCTTCGTTCAGGAAGCAGAACCAGAGTCAAGTAAATGAACATAGAGAGCTCCCGCAGAAACAGGCAGGAGGACTTCCAGAATGTTATTAAATTAAAAACAGAGCTCTAATGAGCTCTGGAGACATCCTCACAGACCCCAAGATAAAGTGAAGATGGCTACTCATCAAATAGTGGTACTGCTCGGGTATTGTATGGAATTACTGCAGGCAGCACATGAAGTTCCCATAGCAGAACGTACAGGAATACACACAAAATGGGCAGAATATAACAACTCGACTCCCAGGAGCTAATCCTTTAAAGGACATTACAATTAGGGGCAAGGACAAGGATGTGAAAAAGAACAGGCAGAGTCAATGGCCCTGTTAAACATGATGGGGGGAGATTCTCAGTGAAAGGTAAAGGAAGGACTCAGAGGCACTGGGTATGGAAGGTTTGTACTGATTCCAGCTCCCTTCCTGGTAACTGTTGCAAATTGAACCAGATTGTTTCAAACTTCTGTGTCCTATTCAAATCCCATAAGTTTCTAATCCCAAATTGTCTCCATTACAAGACATTGTGGTTAGTGATAGTACCGTTATCTCTGAGCCAGGAAACCCAGGTTCCAAACCCTTGACAAGAGTTCTTGTCCATGGAACGTTAGATTGATTGGCAGCCTGGAAGTCTTGCAAGGATGTCTAATGACAGGCAGGAAGCAGGAGGAAAGTTTCCTATCAGTCAATCAAGATCCTCTCCATCACAAAGATTGCTAACCTCCCAGACTTCAGCGTTAAGTTACAAGGAGAGGTTGTACAAATTAGGCCTATTTACTCTGCAACATACCAGGTTAAAGTGTAATCTGGGTGAAGTCTTCAAGATACTAACAGGAAAAGACAAGGTATTTAAAGATAAACTGTTTCCACTGGTTGGGGATTCTAGAGCTAGGGGTACAGTTTCACAGCTGGGGTCAGACTGTTCAAGATCTTAGGAAACATTTCTACACACAAAGGTTGGGAGAGATTTGGAACTCTCTTCCACAAACAGCAGTTGATGCTGGATTAATTGTTAATTTTAAATCTGAAGTGGATAAATTTTTGTTGAGCACAGTGGCTCAGTGGTTAGCACCACAGCGCCAGGGACCCAGGTTCCATTTCATACCCAGGCAACTGTCTGTGTGGAGTTTGCAAATTCTCCCAGTGTCTGTCTGGATTTCCTCCAGTTGTTCTGGTTTCCTTTCACATTCCAAAGCTGTGCAGGCTAGGTGGATTGGTCATGCTAAATTGTGCTGTAGTGTTCAGGATGTGCAGGCTAGGTGGGTTAACCATGGAAAATGTGGGGTTACAGGGATTGGATAGAGGCTAGTTCAAGGTGGGATGCTCTTTGGAGGATGAGTGCAGATTTGATGGGCCAAATGGCCTCGATCTGTACTGTAGTGATATGGCTCAGAGGCAGGTATATGGAGTTAGGCCACAGATTAACCATGGTCTCATTTAACGGTGGAACAGCCTTGAGGGGTTGAATGGCCTACTCCTGCTCATTTGTTCACCTCCAAAATGAAGTAACTCCACAGAGGCTGATACCTCATCACCATAAAGTCACCCTTCATTCATATGTACACATTTGTGTGACACAGATGAATGTAGATGTCAAAGATCAATAATTCTATCTTAGCTCATCCATCTTGAAAGTTCCCTTGCTTGTATGAGCATCAGTGCTGCAGTTTCAGTTTCATTTTTATTTTTTTTAAGCTCCTCTATTTCAATTAACAGAGATTGTTCCTTGACTTAATGCAATGCTTCAGCATAGCCTGTGTTCACAGAGTTTACTTAATCATCCTGAAAGTAATAGGAGAACAAGAAAAGTATCTGCCCCACGATCAGGACCATCATACATCCTGTGCAAAGGAACTGAAATGTATTGGCATATCAACATTGCCAGTCAACTGGATGCACTCGCACCATTTCCATGTTACATTTTATATCATCTCATTGCACATTCACAACATACATCTCAGTAAAGTACAAGCAGTAAAAGATGCTCATCTCTCAAGGACTTTTACATTGAAGATAGAGTAAAAACATTTTAGACAGTTGATAGTTGTCATGTGATAATTTTCTGTAGTGCGCAACCATGGCAACAATTTTTCCCATTCCCATATAGGGTAATATACCCATCTCTTGGATGATTTAGTATTTTTTTATCACTTCATAGCAATAGGTATGTGAGAATCAATGCCTTAACCTACCAGAATAAATCATAGGGTACTGAAAGCATTGACAGACAAATTGTCAAAATGCAATTCTAAGTCCATTTTTCTTTCTGAAAAAAAAACACGATAATGTCAAGGCTTATTCATTGAAAGCCTGAACAGCAAAATGCATCGTTTTAATGCAGATTTATACTTTCACTTTTCTCATTATTTAACAAGATTACTTTTTGTTTTGATATGAAAATATAGTTTCCACTTATTTTGTTGCACAATGAATAACTCTGCAGATAAATTATATTAGTGAATCAGCTGCGAGTTTAGTGAATACTAATCAGTGTCCGTGGTTTTTTTTTAAAAAAAGGAGCAAAACATTGAACTTTCGGGAAACAAGGACCTGCTCTGCATCCGTGAACAGTGGCCCCACTGAGAGAGCCGCCAACACCTATAACTGGACAATTCAGCATAGACCTGCTGTGCAGAATCCTTCAGCATTGCCTCACGATAAATGTAACACACATCTTAGGCACAAGGAGGGGTTCTATTGTGATCACCGAGGTAAGGCATTAAAAATCAAGTCTGACTACTCCTGAAGTAAGTGTAAAAATTTGATTAAACCACCAAAAAGGCCAATCTTAAGTTATGTTTATTTCAGGTCAAAAGACATACACACCCAGGTTTCTTCATTAAAAAGAAAATAACTATTTATTGCAATAAAACTGCTTTTAACCCATTGCAGAACTGAAAATGTGTTGCTGGAAAAGCGCAGCAGGTCAGACAACATCCAAGGAATAGGAAATTCGATGTTTCGGTCATAAGCTCTTCTTCAGGCTTATGCCCGAAACGTCAAATTTCCTGTTCCTTGGATGCTGCCTTGCCTGCTGCGCTTTTCCAGCAACACATTTTCAGCTCTGATCTCCAGAATCTGCAGTCCTCACTTTCTCCTTTAACCCATAGCAAGAAAGAAACATGAATTGCTAGTTTATAACTCTACATCTTAAACTCTACCTCTTTTTAAAAGTCTCAAGCACAAAAAGAAACATGAGAAATCAGACAATGTGTAAGTTTGTGGGAGGTAAGGAGAAAGAAAATCAGAGAAGAGTAAGGCTTCAGATCACAGACATCCATGGTGTTTCCTTTTGGACTTTTCTCTGATACGTTGCGAATGTTGCAAGATTGTGGTGTAGATAGAGTTGGAAAATATGTTGCTGGAAAAGCACAGCAGGTCAGGCAGCATCCAAGGAGCAGGAGAATCGACGTTTCGAGCATGAGTTCTTCATCACATTGAGGAAAAGCTTATGCCTGAAATGTCGACTCTCCAGCTCCTCGGATGCTGCCTGACCTGATGTGCTTTTCCAGTGCCACACTTCTAGACTCTCATCTCCAGTATCTGCGGTCCTCACTTTCTCCTAAAATTGTGCATATCCCAATTTGCACAATTTCACTGGTTGATGAGTCGCCCTTTCAGTGCCTCTGAAGGTGACTTTCTTCCTTTTCAGAATTTGCAGAGAAATGATGCGTGAAGACAGATACTAGCTTTCTTAAGGTTAGGGAAGGTGTTCCCAGATTACTTACCAATTTGCATGGTCCCCCAGCAAAAAGGAACAAAAGCAGTGATTGAAACATGAAAGCTGAAGAAGACAATGTCTTGGTGCTTTCCAGAGATTCAGATAAAATTCTGGGCACCCAGGGACAAATCGCTCAATGGCTGATGCTGGAATGTGGATTAGACCAAAGAGAATAGGAACAGGAGGCAGCCATTTGGCTCCTCGAACCATTGTGGGGTTCAGTTCAGTTGCATAGAAAATTATGGAAAATATTAAAGGAGTGGGAGGGCTCAGCAGAGGCTATTAAAGCTTCCAGGACAAATAATATGACCCACTGTATGGAAAGAGTTAAGAATCTAACTTCAGGCACAGCAGATGAAAGGACAGCTATAAGAAAGGGAACAGTCAGCACAGCACTGAGGGTGCTGTACTTAAATGCATGCAGTGCATGAAATAAGGTAAATGAGCTTGTAGCACAGATTGGAAATGGCAGGTACAAATGTTGTAGGTAACAGAGGTTGCAAGGAAATCAGAGTGGGAAACCAAATATGAAAGGATGAACATTCTACTGAAAGGACAGGCAGGTAGGCAGAGGGGATGATATTGTCTTGTTAGTAAGAACTGAAATTAAACTGATAACAAGAAGTTATATATATAGTCAGGTGTAGAATCTGTGTGGGTAGAGTTGAGGAACTGCAAAGGGGTAAAAGACCCTGATGGGAGTTATGTACAGGCCTCCTAGCAGTATTCAGGATGTAGGGCAGAAAATCAAATCAAGAGATAGAAAATGCATGTAAGAAAGGCACGATTACAATAATCATGGGGGACTTCAACATGAAGGTGGACTGGGAAAAGTCAGATTGGTTGCAAAGCGCAAGAAAATGAATTTGTAGAATGTCTATAGTATGGGTTTTGGGAGCAACTTGTGGTAGAGCCCACTAGGGAACAGGCAATTCTGGATTTGGTGATGTGCCATGAAGCAGACTTGATTAGGGAGCAGAAGGTGAAGGAACCCCAAGGGAACAGCAACCATAATATGACAGACTTCACCCTACAGTTTGAGGGGGAGAAGCTGGAATCAGATATATCGGTATTACAACTGAGTAAAAGGTAACTACAACGATGAGGGAGGAGCTGGCCAAAGATGATTAGAAGAGGAGCCTAGCAGGGAAGATGGTGGGGCAGCAATGGCAGGAGCTTCTGGGGATAATTTGAAAGAACAGATATTCATCCCAAGGAAGACAAAACACACTAAGGTGAGGATGAGGCAACCATGGCTGACAAGGGGAGTCAGGTTCAGGATTAAAGCAAAACAAAAAGCATAAAAAGTTCTTACAATTAGTCAGAAACCAGAGGATTAGGAAGTCTTTAATAACCAGCAGAGGGTAACTAAAAAAGCAGTAAAGGGCAGAAGATGAAATACAATGTGGGAAATTGTGAGATTATGCAATTTGGTAAGATGAAGCTAAATTTCATTTAGCCCCATTTCTAAATGGGGAAAGGCTTCAGAAATCTGAATTACAAAGGGGCTTATGAGTCCTAGTTCAAGATTCTCTTCAGGTTCAGTTGGCAGTTAGGAAGATAAATGCAATGTTAGCATTCATTTCAAGAAGGTTAGAATACAAGAGCAAGGGTGTACTGCGGGAGGCGGTCTGAGGCTCTGGTGAGATCACATTTGGAATATTGTAAGCAGGTTTGGTCCTGTATCTAAGGAAGGATGTGCTGGTCTTGGAGAAAGTCCAGAGGAGGTTTACAAGAATGATCCTGGGATGAAGGCCTTGTCATGTAAGGAGTGGTTGAGGACTCTGGATCTGTGCTCAAAGTTTAGAAGAATGAGGGGGGTATTGGATTGAAACTTACAGAATACTGAGACACCTGGATAGAGTGGACACACAGAAAATGTTTACTCCAATAGGAGAGACTGGGATTTGAGGGTGCAGCCTCAGAGTAAAGCAATAGAGCCTTCAGAACTGAGGTGAAGAGGAACTTCTTCAGCCAGAGGGTGGTATATCTGTGGAACTCATTGCCCAAGGAGGCCATGGAGACCTATTCATTGAATATATGTAAAGGCAGAGATAGATAGGATGGGCAAACATGAGACAATGTGGACCATCATTGGCATATTGCAACACAAATGTAAATCTACCCAGAAAATCCCCTACACTATGATTACAATGGAGCAAGGAGATCAACTCTGGCTCAATGAAAAGTGTAGGAGGGCATGCCAGAAGTGACAACAGGCACCTCATAAAATGAGATATTAACTTGAAGCTACAGAACAGGATACAGACCAGTGAGCCTGATGTCAGTGACGCGCGAATTGGAGGGAATCCTGAGGGACAGGATGTACATGTATTTGGAAAAAGTGAGGACTGCAGATGCTGGAGACCAGAGCTGAAAAATGTGTTGCTGGAAAAGCACAGCAGGTCAGGCAGCATCCAAGGTGCAGGAGAATTGACGTTTCAGGCATAAGCCCTTCTTCAGGAATGAGGAAGGTGTGCCAAGCAGGCTAAGATAAACGGTAGGGAGGAGGGACTTGGGGGAGAGGCGTTGGGAATGCAATAGGTGGAAGGAGATTAAGGTGAGGGTGATAGGCCGGAGAGGGGTTGGGGGCGGAGAGGTCGGGAAGAAGATTGCAGGTCAAAAAGGCTGTGCTGACTCCGAGGGTTGGGACTGAGATAAGGTTGGGGGGTTGGGGGAGGGGAGGGGGAGGGAGGGGAAATGAGGAAGCTGGAGAAATCCCTTGTGGTTGGAGGGTTCCTAGGCGGAAGATGAGGCACTCTTCCTCCAGGCGTCATGTTGCCATGGTCTGGCGATGGAGGAGGCCAAGGACCTGCATGTCCTTGGCGGAGTGGGAGGGGGAGTTAAAGTGTTCAGCCACAGGGCGGCTGGGTTGGTTGGTGCAGGTGTCCCAGAGATGTTCTCTGAAACATTCTGCAAGTAAGCAGCCTGTCTCCCCAATATAGAGGAGGCCACATCGGGTGCAGTAAATGATGTCTGTGGAGGTGCAGGTGAATTTGTGACGGATATGGAAAGATCCCTTGGGGCCTTGGAGGGTGAGAGAGGTGGAGGTGTGGGGCACAAGTTTTGTGTTTCTTGTGGTTGCAGGGGAAGGTGCCGGGAGTGGAGGTTGGGTTGGTGGGGATGTGGACCTGATGAGGGAGTTGAGGGAGTGGTCTTTCTGGAATGCTGATAGCGGAGGGGAGGGAAATATAGCCTTCTTGACCTGCAATCTTCTTCTCAACCTCTCTGTCCCCACCCTCTCTCTGGCCTATCACCCTCACTTTAACCTCCTTCCATCGATCGCATTCCCAATGCCCCGCCCCCAAGTACCTCCTCCCTACCTTTTATTTTAGCCTGCTTGGCACACTTTCCTCATTCCGGAAGAAGGGCTTATGCCCAAAACGTCGATTCTCCTGCTCCTTGGATGCTGCCTGACCTGCTGCACTTTTCCAGCAACACATTTTTCAGCTCATGTATTTGGAAAGGCAAGGATTGATTAGGGATAGTAAACATGGCTTTGTGCATGTCTCACAAACTTGATTGAGTTTTTTTAAGAAGTAACAAAGAGGATTGATGAGGGCAGAGCAGTAGATGTGATCTATATGGACTTCAGTAAGGCATTCGACAAGGTTCCCCAACGGAGACTGGTTAGCAAGGTTAGATCTCATGGAATACAAGGAGAACTAGCCATTTGGATACAGAACTGGCTCAAGAAGTAGAAGACAGAGGGTGGTGGTGGAGGGTAGTTTTTCAGATTGGAGGCCTGTGACCAGTGGAGTGCCACAAGGATCCGTGTTGGGTCCTCTACTTTTCGTCATTTACATAAATGATTTGGATGGGAGTATTAGATGAATAGTTAGTACGTTTGCAGATGGCACCAAAATTGGAGGTGTAGTGGACAGCGAAGAAGGTTACCTCAAATTACAACAGGATCTTGACCAGATGGGCCAATGTGCTGAGAAGTGGCAGATGGAGTTTAATTCAGATAAATGCGAAGTGCTGCATTTTGGGAAAGCAAATCTTAGCAGGAATTATGCACTTAATGGTCAGGTCCTAGGGAGTGTTGCTGAACAGACCTTGGACTGCAGGTTCGTAGCTCCTTGAAAGTGGAGTCGCAGGTAGATAGGATAGTGAAGAAGGCATTTGGTATGCTTTCCTTTATTGGTCAGAGAATTGAGTACAGGAGTTGGAGGTCATGTTGCGGCTGTACAGGACATTGGTTAGGCCACTGTTGGAATATTGTGTGCAATTCTGGTCTCCCCCCTATCAGAAGGATGTTGTGAAACTTGCCAGGGTTCAGAAAAGATTTACAAGAATGTTGCCAGGGTTGAAGGATTTGAGCTGTAGGGAGAGGCTGAACAGGCTGGGGCTGTTTTCCCTGGAGCGTTGGAGGCTGAGGGGTGACCTTATAGAGGTTTCCAAAATTATGAAGGGCATGGATAGGATAAATAGACAAAGATATTCCTTGGGGTGGGGGAGTCCAGAACTAGAGGACTTGGTTTAGGGTGAGAGGGGAAAGATATAAGAGAAACCTAAAAGGCAACCTTTTCATACAGAGGGTGGTACGAGCGTGAAATGAGCTGCCAAATGAAGTGATGGATGCTGGTAAAATTGCAACATTTAAAAGACATCTGAATGGGTATATGAATTGGAAGGGTTTGGAGGGATATGGGCTAGGTGCTGGCAGGTGGGACTAGATTGGGTTGGGATTTCTGGTCGGCATGGACAGATTGGACCGAAGGGTCTGTTTCCATGCTGTACATCTATGACTATGATTCTATGCCTCTATGACTACTGTGTACCAAATAACAATGAGAAATAGGCCTTAGTAATTCCACAACCAACAGATCAGATCTAAGCTCTGCAGTCTTGCTGCATCCAGTCATGAATGGTGGTGAACAATTAAGAAAACTCACTGAAGGATGAGGCTACACAAATATTTCCAAGCTCAATGACAGGGGAGCCCAGCTCAGTACAAAGATAAAGATGAAGCACGTACAACAATATTTAACTAGAAGTGCTGAGCAGAATATCCATGATGGCCATTTCCTCTCCAAAGATCTCCAGCAACACAGGAACCAGTCTGCACCCATTTACATTCACTCCATACCATAGCAAAAAACATTTGGAACTGCTGGATACTGAGAAAAGCATAGGTCCTGATGACATTCCAACGATAGTACTGAAGGCATGTGCTCTGGTGAGTATCTCCATTCCTGCCGTGTGGCTGGGGTCAAAATCCTGGAATTCCCTCCCTAACAGCATTCTGGGTCCCCCTAAACCACTGGAATGGTTCAAGAAGGCAGCTCACCACCACCTTTTTAAGGACAACTAGGATTGGGCAATAAAAGCTTGTGATTTTGAATTAAGAGTTTGATATTTCTGAGTATGTTACCAGGGTTGGAGAGTTTGAACTATGGAGAGAGGCTGAATACGCTGATGTGGTTTTCCCTGCAGTGGAGCGTCAGAGGCTGAGGGGTGACCTAGCAGAGGTTTATAAAATCAGAAGGGACATAGATAGGATACAGAAAGTCTTTTCCCTCAGGTGGGGGAGTCCAAAACTAGAGGGCATAGGTTTAGGGTGAGGGGGAAAAGATATAAAAGAGACATAAGGGACAACTTTTTCATGCAGGGGGTGGTGTATGGCTGTCAGAGGAAGTGGCAGTGGCTGGTACAATTACAACATTTGAAAGGCATCTGGATGGGTATATGAATAGGAAGGGTTTAGAGGGTTATGGGCCAAGTGCTGGCAATGGGATTAGATTAGGTTAGGCTATCTGGTTGGCATGGACGAGTTGGACCAAAGGGTTTGTTTCCGTGCTATTCATCTCTGGCTCTACAAGTAACAAAACTGAAAACAAAAACTGTTCCAATACGCCGTTCATGCCCACCCAGTCGGGACATGTACATAACCTACTGCAGTAATGACGAAGCAGGTCAGTAGTAACACAAGTCATGGAGCACAGGCTCAGAAACAAATTGTTGCTGTGAAAACAGAAAATAATGTGCAGCTAAAGCATCAGCACATGAAGAAAAATGAATGGTGCCATGATATCGTATGAGCCCTCATTGTGAAAAATTAAAGTTTTGCATTTCCTCAACAGTGATTGACAACTCTTACACACATCTCCTATTGGAAACCTGACTGTATGTTCATCATTGTACATGGATAAACATGTCGTCCTGTTGTTTCTTCCTAAGTGAATGCCTTTGTTTGGTCACTTTTAGAGCATTTGGCTCCCCCTGGTGCAACTGACAGACATGGCAATGTGCTCATCAAAATGCTACTATTTACTCCGAATATCAAAACCTTATCTTCATGGCAAACTGCTGCACCATAATTTCATAGATGGAATTGAAAAGCAATGCAACTTAATTTTGCAAATTAGTATGGATGCAAAATACAATAACAGATGGATCTGATCACGTGCTTTCAGTTTTATGTTCCCAAACAATGATTTGAATCAAAAGTGCTCTAATTATGGAAACCATTTGTAGCAGCATTATTTCTGTACATAGGTGATGACCTGTATTCAATTAAGCATAAAGGGCCCTTTCATCAGATCCATCTACATGAGCAAAAGCTGGTGTTGAAAGCTGCAGGTTGATGAAAAATGCAGCAAACCATTCACTTTATTCTGATATCTGAAGATTACCTTGAAACAAATTTATTATGCCTGTGATTGTTGTTGCTATGGCAATCCTGATACTACGCATTCTATTTCATTTCAAAAGCATAAAAAGTTCATGTTTCACTAATTTCAGCAACTTATTCAGAGAAACATAAATCTTCAATGAGATGTTTCAGTTCAGATAGTTGACAGCGATAAATCCCATTTATGTGCATCATTAATATTTGCCAAAGTGCTATACAATCATAAAAAAATCTGAGATGATAAAAATCACAAGACTGCTAGAGTGTAGAAGGAGGGCATGTTTGTTTATAATTCACTTTATCTTCCCTAACTCTGCACATTTTTCCATTTTTGATAACAGTCTAACTCCTTTTGAATGTTTTGGTTGTACCTGCCTCTGCCATACTCTTAGGCAGAGGATTAGACCATTCCATGCCCCAACCACTTGCTGCATTTAAAAGATTTTCAATTTTGCTTCTTTTAAGTCTATGCCTTTTCATTCTTGATCTTTTCTGGAGTGGGAACAGTTATCCCATCTATTCCATTCGGACACCTCAGTTTTGAATGCCTCTATCAAATCCAGTCGCAGCAATTTTGTCTCCAAGGGATATGGTTCAACCTTCTCCTATTTTCATAATTCAAGCTCCTCATCTTGGGAACCATTCCCAGGAATCTTATTTTTTTACTCTCTATAATTCCTTCATTTCTTTCCTAACATGTGGTTCATGTCATATCCAATGATTTATACAAGTTTAATAGCACCTCCTTTCCCTTGTATCCTATGCCTCAATGAAGAAAGCCTCATGTATTGTACATTTCAGCCATGCTGTCAGCCTGTCTCCACTTTCAATGACTATTGCCCATGTAAATCCAGCTCCTTCTGTATTCCCTTTACAATGCTAAACCATCTTCCTTACAGTGCACAAAGCTTCCGAGTTCCTTCTCAACCACAGATTTTGAAACTCTACCTCACCAGTTACAGGCACAATGGCATCTGTCACCTTCCTCTTCAATGTTTCCTTTTTGTTTATACACCCATTCCCAAGAGCATTAGCAAATCACCCTGCTAGGCACATGGTTACAATTCTATTCAGATGCAACCAATCCAGCTTGTTTAGGTCCCACCACAGTCTGTCCTAATGTTCCAAGAATCTAAAGCCTTTCCCCCAGCAATATCTTGCCAGCCATAAATTCATCTGCTTTATTGTCCAATAATTAAATTAAATGGTATTGGCATCATTTTCAGACTGGGAACATTGGAAATAGGAGGATTTGTACTGTTGATTCTGCTCCCCCGTTTGGCTGGATCATAGCTAATCTTTCAAGTCATCATCATTTTCCTGTGACCAAAACCTCCCAAAATATTAAGCTAGCCTAGACCTTAACATTCTTATTTTAAGGGTAGGTGTATGGTGTTGTGGTGTGGATGCAATTCTCTTTGGTCATACTATCATTTTGAAACAAAACACGCTTTGTTCATACACTATAATTAAAATACAGACAAACTAAAAAAAGAAAAGAATTGGCTTAACACTTACTATCAAAAATGCTTAATAAAATACTATGTATAGTAACTATTATTAATTAACTGTTCCAATATAGTGACATCCCAAAAACACATCCTTGGCAAAGATAAATTCAGTAAAACATATTGTCTCTCAAGCAATTCTAACAGCGGGAATTTTTTTAGCTGTAGCAGAGAGGAACAAAAGCTTCCACATCCAGCTTCAAGACCCCAGCAACTGTTAAAAGTTAAACTTAAAAGTATTCTGGTTCTGTGGGAGCTTGACCCCACCCATTCAAGCTGCCTCTATTGTTCCAACTTTAAGAAAACACCCAAAGCCTCACAAGCTGTTTACTTTCTTGGCTTTGAACAGACTACACAGTGTCTCTGCCTCACCTTTCTTCATAAGGAAAAGAAAGGACAAAATATACTTCTTAGAGTCTAACATCATCCCACCTGCCCCATCCCCACAGTTCTTGGTGGCTTTAATAAACATAAAAGTCCTGGTGAACTCTATCTTGAACATGCTCAATGACCAAGGTTCTACAGTCCAATAGAGAACAGAATTCCAAAAGATTCACCATTCTGAGTAAAGAAACTTCCCTCAACTCTCTTTTAAATGGCCTCCTATTATTTTGAGATTGTGGTTCCTCATTCTAGACCCACCAGCCAGAGGAAAATCCCTCCTGGATCTACCCTGTCAAGGTGTAAAACAAATTTGTAAGTTTCAATAAATCCTTTCCTTCTAAACTCTGGAGAATGCGCACCCAAATTTTAAGAGGAATTCTCATAATTCCTCATCATGTTGCATGAGCTATCCACTAGATTTGCTACTTTTTTTCCCAATTTATTCTTGGGATATGGGCATGACTGACAGGATCAGCACTGATCTCCCAACCTTCCTGAACTGTTGCAATCCACGTGATGCAGGTACACCATCAGACATTGCAGCAGTTAAATACATCATAGAGATGTACAGCATCGAAACAGACCCTCTGGTCCAACTCATCCATGCTGTCAGATATTTCAAACCAATCTAGTCCTACCCGCCGGCACCCGATCCATATCCCTCCAAACTCTTCCTATTCGTATAGGCATCCAACCGCCTCTTAAATGTTGCAATTGTACCAGCCTCCATCATTTCCTCTGGCAGCTCATTCCATGGTTTGCTTTGGGGTCACCAGGAATCCAGGCAAGTTTAGATCAGAGTGGTGCTGGAAAAGCACAGCAGGTCAGGCAACATCCGAGAAGCAGGAAAATCGGTGTTTCGGGCAAAAGCCCTTCATCAGGAAGAGAGGCAGGAAACCTCCAGGGTGAAGAGATAAATGGGGGTGGGGAAGGAGATGATAGGTCAGAGGGGAGGGTGGGGGAGGTAGCAAAAGTACAATAGGTGAATAGGGGTGGGGATGGAGGTGATATATCAGAGGGGAGGTAAAGCGGGTAGGTGGGAAGGGAGATTGGCAGGTAGGACAGGTCATGAGGGCAGTGTTGGGCTGGAATGTTGGAACTGGGGTAAAGTGGGGGGAGGGAGAATGAGGAAACTGGTGAAGTCCACATTGATGCCCTGGGGTTGAAGTGTTCCGAGGCAGAAGATGAGGTGTTCTTCCTCCAGGCGTCTAGTGGTGAGGGAGCGGCGGTGAAGGACGCCCAGGACCTCCATGGCCTCGGCAGAGTGGGAGGGGGAGTTAAAATATTGGGCCACGGGGCGGTGTGATTGATTGGTGCGGGTGTCCCAGAGATGTTCCCTAAAGCACTCTGCTAGGAGGCGTCCAGTCTCCCCAACGTAGAGGAGACCCCATCGGGAGCAACGGATACAATAAATGATAATGGTGGATGTGCAGGTAAAACTTTGATGGATGTGGAAGCCTCCTTTAGGGCCTTGGATGGAGGTGAGGGAGGAGGTGTGGGTGCAGGTTTTGCAATTCCTGCGGTGACAGGGGAAGGTGCCATATGGGAGGGTGGGTTGTTGGCAGGGGGTGGGGGGATGTGGACCTGACCATGTAATCATGGAGGGAACGGTCTTTGTGGAAAGTGGAAAGGGGTGGGGAGGAGAATATATTCCTGGTGGTGGGGGCCGTTTGGAGGTGGCGGAAATGTCGGTTGAATGATGTGGTTAATGTGAAGGTTGGGAGGGTGGAAGGTGAGGACCAGGCGGGTTCTGTCCTTGTCATGGTTGGAGGGGTGGGGTTTGAGGGCAGAAGAGCAGGGTGCGGATGAGATGCATTGGAGGGCACCTTTAACCATGTGGGAAGAGAAATTGCGGTCTCTAAAGAAGGAGGCCATCTGGTGCATTCTGTGGTGGAACTGGTCCTCCTGGGAGCAGATACAGCGGAGGCGGAAGAATTGAGAATAGGTAATGGCATTTTTGCAAGAGGTAGGGTGGGAAGAGGCACAATCCAGGTAGCCGTGGGAGTCGGTGGGTTTGCAAAAAATGTCAGTGTCAATTCGGTCATCATTAATGGAGATGGAAAGGTCCTGGAAGGGGAAGGAGGTGTCAGAGATGGTCCAGGTAAATTTAAGGTCGGGCTGGAATGTGTTGATGAAGTTGATGAACTGCTCAACCTCCTCGTGGGAGCACAAAGTGGCACCAATGCAGTCAACAATGTAAAGGAAGAAGAGGTGGGGAGTGGTGCCGGTGTAACTATGGAAGATGGACTGTTCTACGTAGCTGATAAAGAGACAGGCATAGCTGGGGCCCATACGGGTGCCCATGGCTACCCCTTTGGTCTGGAGGAAGTGGAAAGATTCCAAGGAGAAATTGTTAAGGGTGAGGGCCAGTTCGGCCAAACGAATGAGAGTGTCGGTGGAAGGGTACTGTTGGGGTCATCGGGAGAGGAAAAAACAGAGGCCTTGGAGGCCCTGGTCATGGCAGATGAAGATGTAGAGGGACTGGATGCAGAATTTCCCTCCTCAATGGAGGTTAATTTGGCTTTTGCAACAAATAATGCTTCTTCGTCACCAGCTATAGTTTCAGATTTATTTTCCTGATTGAACTTAAAGTTTACATCTGCCATGCTGGGATTTGAATACATGTCCATAGAGCATTAGTTTGAGACTCTGGATCATTAGTGTAAGCACAATACCATTGCATCACTGCTTCTCCTAATCACCACCTATTGGAACGGAATTGTGCTCCTTCCAGGCCTCAGCATCATCCATTATCCATATAGCTTTCTCGAGAGTCAATTCTTTTTCTTTTGATTGTAATAAATCTGACAAACGTACATCAGCAATTCCTATAGTAATCTTATCTTTGAATTCTAACTTTAAATTACCATACTCAGTTTTTCCACAAAGTGTGTGAGGATCATTATTTAAGTTTATGGATTCTGACCTCTTCGTGAAATCTTGCTCTTTCAAGAATGTTATTTGTTCTCCACTCAAAGTAGTTGTCAAAGGCTTTCGAAACCTCCTCAGAAGTACTTTTTGCTTTCTCCAACACTTGCTGGACAGTAATGTCCTCAGCTATATTCTCAGTTTTATCCAAAAGGTGTATATACTTGCTAAGTTTCAAAACTAGACACTATAACAGAAAGAAACCTGTACTTTAAGCTTTTGTTCACAAGTTGGCCAGTTTTCAATTCTACTTGGCCTGTCTCTTCCAGCAATATTATTTCTGCTGCCATGTATTCCTAAAATGATTACATATTTCCTTGTTTCAAAGGCACTGCATTTTGCAGTATAGCAATGTTGCTCTTGCCCTCAATAATAGTGAGAACTTGTGAACATATAAACAAGGGACCAGAGCGGGCCATTTGGCCCTTCTAGACCACTGCACCATTTAATAAGATCATGGCAGATCTGATTTTACCCTCAACTCGACATTCCTATATAATCCAATAATCCTTTATCCCCTTTGTAATCGAGAATCTGCTCCATAGAAAGCATGCTACCTGGAAACTACAGAGTCATGAACACAGCTCAGCCCAACACGCAAAATAGCCTTCCATCCATTGACTCAAAGTACAGTTCCCACTGCCTCTGGAAAACTGCCAACATCAAAGATGCCTCCCACCCTCGTTATGTTCTCTTCCATCCTTTTCCATCAGGCAGAAGATATAAACATTTGTATACACATGTGAATAGATTCAAGAACATTTTCTTCCTTGCTGATATTAGGCTTCTGAATGGACTTCAAGTTTAAAATTTAATGTTAATCTTACTTTTTGTGCACTCTCTGCAACTGTAACATTGTATTCCTCGCTCTGTTCTATTACCCTGACGCACTTTGTATGGTATGATCTGTCTGTACTGCACTCATCATTGGATTTGTGTACATAGGACATAAATCAAATCAAAATCTGCTTTAAAAATATTTAAAGATTCTGCATCCACAGCCCTTTGAGGAAGACAACCTGGAGAGTTGGAGTGAAGAACGAGTGAACCCGAAGAGAACAAAATTTAGTTTATTGCATGATATCTCCTATAGGAATAGGATTAGCGAAATCAACTACACACAAGTCCCACTGATGGGTTTCAAAGAAATGACAGGGACCTAATTGGTATGCATTTCTTCAAGGTCTTTAGCTAACTCGCATCAAGTGCAAATGACAACATTGTAGTTGGTCATGTGTAAGACACTCCTCAGAATTAACCCTTTCAGATTCTCACACTCTTATAAAACATTTCAATCTGCTCTACTTTTTCTCAAGACAAACTCCCTATAGGAATCAATCTTGTGGAGTTTCATTACACTCCCTCTATGAAAATATATCTTTTGAGGTAAGGAGGTCAGAACTGTACACAGTACTTTAGGTATGGTTTTACCAGTGTCTTTATAATTACAGTATGACATGCAATCTGAAGAAGGGTCATTGGACTCAAAACATTAACTCTACTTTCTCTCCACAGATTCTGCCAGACCTGCTGAGTTTCTCCTGTTGTTTTTGTTTCAGATACTTTTATTCCTGTGTTCGAGTCTTCTTGCAACAAAAGATCAACATACAACTTGCCTTCTTGGATGCTTGCTGTAACTTAATATGCAAACACTAGTTATTCTCATCTTCCACAAGATTGCCATGATTGGCATCCCCCCAGTGAAAAATTTCCATGAATTGGATAAGTATTCCTAAAGAAGCAAGTGGAAAGGAAGCAGTGGCATGTTCCAGGTCACTTAGCTGCAGTAACACACCATCATACGTGTTCTGAACTTGTATTCTGAAGCTTTGGATAGTGAGAGTAGAGACTCCCGAATTCTTTCCATCATATGACTGACCAGAAATCATTTCCATCCAGACATGGCTCCTCCCAGCATTCAGGGCCAGCAGCTCCAGGCTGATCAAGAGTCCAGGTCATGGCTAGGCCCAAGTGCCTGCATTAGTGGTTCCAAACACCTTTATGTAGATAAGACTTTAAGATCTAGAGGTTTTTCTTATCTTTCAACTTTATTATTTCTGTTGGTCTTTTTGTAACTTCGGATTTTGTGAAGAAGGTGGTGCCAGGAATGGTGACATTTCACTGGGTTCATGCATTCCTGTTGCAAATGTGTTGCTGGTCAAAGCACAGCAGGCCAGGCAGCATCTCAGGAATAGAGAATTCGACGTTTCGAGCATAAGCCCTTCACATTCCTGATGAAGGGCTTATGCTCGAAACGTCGAATTCTCTATTCCTGAGATGCTGCCTGGCCTGCTGTGCTTTGACCAGCAACACATTTGCAGCTGTGATCTCCAGCATCTGCAGACCTCATTTTTTACTCATGCATTCCTGTTCCTGGCCACACGTGACAATAAAATCTAATTCTAATAATTCAAAATTCTGCCTTTGGCATATACTGGAAAGATTTGACAGGTTGATAATTAACTGTTTGGCCACATTATAAGACCATATTTCTTGACCATCAGGTCCTAAGAAATTCTTGAACCCAAGGTTTCTGACTCAGAGGCAAGGACACTACCCACTGTGGCATAAGAGAGAGGAGTATAGGAATTTATTCTCTCGTTATCATGAGAATCTTAAAGTCAGTTACAGTCCCCCATTACTATCTGGCCTGTATGATCTAATATCACATCTCTATTTGATATATATCGAAACACTGTTATGGAAGTTTTGTCAGAACAAAATCCTTTGAATAATCTCTGCCTTCTAATGTCATTAGTTTCTCGGTGTTCATGAAAAACATCAACTCATTGATGCAAAGGGAAAAAAAAACCCAATGCTTCAATTTGATTGCAGTTTTTGTTTTCTGTCTTAATTTATCGAACCTAAGTATTCTTGGTTCAATACTGCGTTAGAAGGAATTAACAGCTATTAAATTACAAATGGGCAGAAAACCTAGCCATTTACTTTCTGGGTAAAAGTACTGCTTGACATCTTAACAACCCTTTAAGAGTAATGTATCCATCCTCAGCATGAGTAATTGCTTCAGGGGCTAAGAAAATTATAGATTTTTTTTGAAAAGTATATGACTTTCCCTTTTCCTTTTAGCGACAAGAACCATTAAAACAAAATCTTTCTGTAGATTCTATTTTAAGATTTTGACATTTTTCAATAAATTGTCAATCCTGTGGTTTATCTTGAACAGTTACCGAGAGCATTTTACCATTTTAACAAAGTTTTTATTCTTGGATATTCCATAATAATTTCTATTTTAACTTAATGAATGTTGACTTGGCTCATAACTCCATTATGGCACTAAGATTTCTGCCACTTCCTCCCAGCTCTTTCCATTGCGTTCATCGTTTCATGGTCATTGTCTCCCAAGTATGATTTATCATCTATCAGCCCAAGTTGGCTACACTGTTGCATCCTGGCACAGTCGTAAACAGATTATTTATCTGAAGAACTGAGAATGAAACAGAACATTGCAGAACTTGTACAAATACTCTGATAACAATTACCAAACATCATGAGCATCAAGACCCAAGTTATCAATATGTTTGATGACCCAGTCAAAGAGGGTTCTAGCAAAGCCTTGCTCCACTGTGATTATGTGTATAGTTTTATTAGATTACATTACCTACAGTGTGGAAACAGGCCCTTTGGCCCAACAAGTCACACCGACCCTCTGAAGCACAACCCACCGAGACCCATTGCCCCCACCCCTAATCTACACATCCCTGAACACTACAGGCAATTTAGCATGGCCAATTCACCTAACCTGCACATCTTTGGACTGTGGGAGGAAACCGGAGCACCCAGAGGAAACCCACACAGACACAGGGAGAATGTGCAAACTCCACACGGACAGTTGCCCAACGCAGGGATTGAACCCAGATCTCTGGCGCTGTGAGGCTGCAGTGCTAACCACTGAGCCACCGTGCCCATTCCTGATGAAGGGCTCTTGTCCAAAATGTCAATTTTCCTGCTCCTCGGATGCTGCCTGACCTGCTGTGCTTTTCCAGAACCACACTCTTGACTCTGATCTCCAGCATCTGCAGTCCTCACTTTCTCTTTATGTGTATAATTTACAGGCAATAAATGTCATCTATTTGAATCAGCCTTGTGCTTCCACCTCATTTGAAATGCCTAATGATATTTTTCTATAAATAGTGCAGTAATCAGCAAAAGAAATCCTCACCTCTGAGCTTCCAGTGTCTTAAAAGAAGCATATGTCTAGTTTGGTAATCTCATTTACAGCCATTCATCTTCCCTTCCTTTGCTATCCTTTCATTCTTAGTAATCTTTTGTTGTGAGGAAGCATCCATAAAGACATTTGGAAAGCCTTCATGAGGATCAAGTTGGGTTTGACAGATTCCCATGGATGACCATTGCCTGTGGAAAAACAAACTTGATAGGTCAGACGAAACTCATTTCATTCAACAAATCTATATGCTCTTAAATTCACTCACCCCATCATACCCTTGACAGTATAGTGTTCAACAGGGAGAGAAACTTTCTACTTCATAAGAAAGATTACCACATTCTAATGCATTTTTTCCTCAAGGTATCAATAAAGCCAATTGGGTAGAATATCTGCTGGATTTTCCAGGAACAATATAAATAATTTTGACCAGGAGATGAAATGAACCCCGACTGAAATCCTATCCCAAAAGACCATGCATTATTTGCGGATTTAAAAATGCCCCCCACAAGATCATGCTCCCTTGGTTCCTCTCTTACTGATCAAGTGAACTTTCTGGGATGGGGGGAGGAATTTGATCTTGCACTGCAATGGCAAGCCCCCACATTCTCTGGATTGGTCTTGGATCTGTCTCAGATCTGTCTCTAGAGGCTCTTACAAGCAATGGCCAAGATCTAGACCAGAGAGGTTATTTGTATCTGCTCTCCTTTAAATAAATTAGAGGTGCTTTCTGTCACCTTCCTGGTGCTCCGCACAACCCCAGAGAGGACCGTGACAGTAGTGGAAAGGGAGCTAACATGAAAACATTTGTATAGATTTTTTTCATGGTCAATCCTGCTAAATCACTTTCAACATATACTTGCTAGCCAAACACTTGTGCACCAAGTTATACCATCTTGCTGTGTTCTACCCAAAACCTAAACCACCATTGCTATTTGCATTGAAACATTTTTAGGTTTTTCTCTTCCACACCCCAGCGTTGGTTTTGTTTCTCACCATACATTTAAATGGCACATTTGTTGGTGATATCTAGGCTAGAGTGTTATGAATCCCTACCAGTGATTTTAACTTGGGGTGAGGGGTGTTGGTGAGGAACCTTCCTGATGGATTTCCAATCACTCAGTCATAGAGATGTACAGCACGGAAACAGACTCTTCATTCCAACTCCTCCATGCCAACCAGATATCCAAACCTAATCTAGTCCCACCTGCCAACACCTGGCAAATATCCCTTCAAACTCTTCCTATTCATAAAAACATCCAGATGCCTTTTCAATGTTGCAATTGTACCAGCCTCCACCACTTCCTCTGGCAGCTCATTCCATACAAGTATCGCCCCCACATGAAAAAGTTGCCCCTTAGGTCTCTTCTATATCTTTCCCCTCTCACCCTAAACCTATGCCCTCTAGTTCTGGACTCCCCGACCCAGCCTATTCAAACTCACCCTATAGCTCAAAATCTCCAAGCCTGGCAACATCCTTGTAAGTCTTTTCTGAACCCTTTCAAGTTTCACAACATCTTTCCAATAGGAAGGAGACCAGAATTGCACGCAATATTTCAACAGTGGCCTAACCAATGTCCTGTACAGCCGCAACATGACCTCTCAACTCTTGTATTCAATACAGTGAATAATAAAGGAACTCTGCCATCATTCCCAACCTTTCTGCGATTTTATGTGGCATGGGAAGTTCTAGTCAGATGTTGCCTGAATGACAACAGTTGTTGGGTCGAGAACAATGGAGTTGTTCAAAAGTGCAACTTTATTAACAATTACTGGTGTATAAACTCCTATAATGTTATGATGTGAAGGTGCTGGTATTAGACTGGATTCCTAAAGGTCAAACATCACAATACCAGATTATAGCCCAACAGGGTTATTTGAAAACACAAGCTTTTAGAGCCTCGCATCTGAAGAAGGTGGTGATAAACCTGGTGGACTACAACCTGGTGTTGTGATTTTTGACGACTATAATGCAATACTGAGATATATCAGCCACTTCCCTCTGGATTGCCTGAACCCACATTAAATTCAAACTTTATTACACCGGAAAGCCTTTAGCTGGGCCAGGTTTATATTCATCTCCATGTCTTCCCCACAGTTTGACATGGGATTCCCTCACATCCCCATGATGGTTAGTCTCTGAAGCTATTGCTGATCTCAGTATCTCCTCAAGCTACTTACATATTGGACTCTGTCTAGTGTGTAACTTCATCTACCTTTCACATCTAGAATTGCATGCTCTTTTAGCCAATGGCCCAAAAGAGTTTGACCAGATGTAGTCAGATCACCCCTTTCCATCTATAGTCCTTATTTAGTAATCAGTTTCTGCAGTGTCACTCTACCGGAATGACTGACTTTAGTTCAGCCCACTGTAAAGTTTCATAAAAGCTCTTATATCTTTAGCCTTATCCAACAGCATGACTAATTAGACCCTCAAGTCCTTAATTATTGTCCACTTTAAGGTGTTTCCTGGCTGGCAGGGTGAACTCATAGGCAGGGGGAAATAACTCTAAGGAGGCTGGTATTCCATCACCAAGTCACCCTTTACTTACATGTATTTTACATAGATTTGTAAATGCACACAGTATATGAAACAATGTAAATGAGCTTGTAGAGCAGGTACAGTGTTTTGGGTATCATGGAGGCATAGCTGCAAGGGATCAGGGCTAGGAACTAAATAATCAAAGATACATGTCCTATCGCAAGGACAGGCAGATGGGCAGAAGGGGCAGGGTTGTCTTGTTAGTAAGAAATGAAATCAACAGCAAGGAGTGATCCTATAGTGGGGAGGTGTAGAATCTGTGTGTATGGAGTTGAGGAACCACAAAAGGAAGAACCCTTTGGGAGTTTTGTACAGGATTTCTAGCCGTAGTCAGGATGCAGGGAAGAAAATAAATCAGGAGATAGTGCCTTTCTGTTTACAACAATCATGGGAGACTTCAAAATGCACATGGACTGGGAAAATTAGGTTGGTAATGGAGCCCAAGAAAAAGGAATTTGTGGAATGTCTAATTTTTTTTAAGCAGCCTGCTAGAGAACAAGCAATTCTGGATTTGGTGACGTGTAATGAGGCAGACTGGATCAGGGAGCTTGAGGTGAAGGAACTCCTAGGGAACAATGACCATAATATGACAGAATTCGCCCTGCAGTTTGAGGGGGAGAAGCTGGAATCAGATGCAATGATATTACGGTTAAGTAAAAAGGTAACTAAAAGGGTGGATGAGGTGACCATGGCTGACAAGGGGAAGTCAGGGACAACCTAAAAGCAAAGAGAAAGCAATTGATGAAGATTAGTGGGAAGCCAGAGGATTGGGAAGATAAGTCACAAAGCAGTGGGTGGGTGGTAAACTACCAACTACTAAGAGAAGATTGCAAGAGTTATTCACAAATATCTGAAAAGAAAGAGAGACGCAGGAGTCAACATTGGATCATTGGAAAAGGAGGCTGAAGAAATAATAATGGGGAGAAAAGATAAGGCAGATGAATGGAATTGTATCAGTTTTCATGGTGGAAGGCACCAGCAGCTTACCTGAACTTCAAGAGAGTCAGGGGTTAGAAGTGAGTGCCACCACTAAGGGGAAGGTCTTCAGGAAGCTGAAAGGCCTGAAGATGGATAAATCACCCAGATCATTTGCAATACACCCCAGAGTTCTGAAGGAGATTGAGGAGGAGATTGTGGAGGTATTGTTGGTGGCCCTTCAGAAATCACTGGAGTCAAGGAGAGTCCCAGAGGACTGGGAAGTAACACCCTTATTTAAGAAGGGAGGGATGCAGAAGACAGGAAACTATAGGCCACTAAGATTTCATAATCCATTAAGGATGAGATTGCTGAGTATTTAGAAATACATGGTAAATAGGGCTGAGTCAACACAGGTTCATCAGGAAGTCATGCCTGACAAATTTGTTAGAAATCAATGTTCTTCAGAGGGTTGGTGTGGGTTCAAAGGGCAAAATGGCTTGCTTCCACACTGTAGAGATTCTAAGATTGGGTGGCAGACAGACTCGATGGACTGAATGGCCATATTCTGCTCCTGGATCTAAATCCATTTCACTGTTTCTGAACCAGTTTCAATGATTTCTTTGGCAAAAGGGGAAAAATCTTCGTGGTGAAACAATCATTCCATAATTCATGTTGTCAAACACACAGCTTCAAACACAGACTGACTTTGCATGTTTACTAAGACAGCTTTTCATTTATCAGTCTTCCCCTTTTATATCTGTAACTCACTCAAAATGCAACGTGACATTTTGAAATTTAATGATTTTGTCAATTCAGGCGATTCGTCTGAACATTATTTTTCTTCCACTTATTCTGTATTTTTTAATTACATCTGTACAATGTTTGATTTGTACCCTGTTGGTTTGTTTTGTGGCTGCCTTGCATAATACATTTACATACATAGTTGCAAATTTCATGTTGGGGGAAACTGCGCACCAGAGCCATTATTCAAATTGTGTTTTGCTGCAGGAACACAATTTGTATTGTTTGGAACTATTTCTTCATAATTAAATGAAAAAAAATTGCATTATTATTTACTTACATTTTTAAACTAGAACCAATTTAAATGTCATCTGCTTACTCAAGAACAGCGTCTATTGTCATGTATAATCTAGATTATTGTGGATGAATTCAACCAATAACATTATAGTTTTCAATGTGACCACTGGACACAAGTGCAGTACTGTTTTGGGTCAGGTGTAATCACTCAGGACTTTATGCAAACATTGATAAAATTGTGAAATACTGTCTTCAAAAAACCCTGGTACAAATCCTTAAAACTCAAAGATATAACTGTATTTAGGCAGTTACCGATTGGCCAATAAGAGTGTAAGAGATAGGAGCAGAAGCAGGCCATTCAGCCCAATGAATCCGTACTCTGTCATTCAATGTGATCATGGCGGATCTGATAATCCTCAGCTCCATTTTCCTATTGTTTCCCCTTAACCCTTGGTTCCCTTATTGATTAAAAATCTGTCTCTCAGCCTTGAATATATTTACGACCCAATCCTCTGCGGTTAAAATAATGAGAAGAAATTCTTCCTTATTTTGGTGTTTATGTTCCTTTACACTGTGATTATGTCCTCTGCTCTTGGACTGTGTCACAAGGGGAAACAATGATTCTACATCTTCCTTGTGTTATAACACAGACTGCAGCCAAACCAAAATCAGCCATTCTCCCTCTATATTCCCAATACAGTCAAATTAAAAGCTTCAAAGACTCTCAAAATTGACTCCTAACGCAACTTTTTGGAACATCAAGCCCAGGCTCTGAATAAATCAATTCTAAACACCAGGTTTGTAGCTAAAATAAGAAGACTTAGCAATTTATAAACAATGCAGAATTTTAGTCGTGCAAACATTTTTTAAAAAAGTTATCTGATTAATATTTATGATTTAAACCCAATAACCTTTGTTTCAGTCCCAATCACGTAATTAGACAAACAGTTAAGGGATAAATAAAAGAAAATAACAAAACTGGCCAGATTGCTCAAGTGTTTTGCACAGTGTATTGTTCCACAGACAGATAATGGTTTCTCGATTGAAATTCTGAAAATTCAAATCAGAGCCATCTTTTCAGTTCACTCAGAGAAAGTCAGTAATACTTATGACCTAGTTTCTATTCTGAATGTCCAATAGTTGACAATGAGAGGATAGGCAGGAGCTTTTAAGTCTTCATACTGCAATATCAATAGCCAGACCTCTCCTCACATAAATCACAGTCCAATACTCGGACCACTCCCTGACAAACTGACCATCTCCTCCACAAGCTCCCAGTTTCCATTCAACTTGTGACATCTGCTTGAGCATAAGTTCTCTCCAAGACTTGCTGGAACCAATTCCCAAGGACTGGCCTCATTACAGACCAAACATCTGCTATCTGTTTAAAAGAAAGCTTTCCCTGGGTGTCAAAATGTCTGGAGAATCTTTTGATCATGAATCAATTAAATCCCAGCTCTGGCCTTACAAACCGACAACAGCTTTATTTGTTCTCTTCCTTTTTACTGAACACAAGCTGCTGCCCATAGTTCAAAGCTCACAGCTCAGTTCTTAGTTCACAGCTCCAAATCAAAACTGGCAAAAACAATAAAATAGAAACAATTTAAGATTTTACAGATGGTTCTAACATCTGTCAAATCCCCAAAGAATCATAGTTCAAACATTCACCTTCTTCCAGTAGCCCTCTAACTGTATCTGCTGTGAGGTTCTTATATGTAATGTTATTAATCAGCATGGAAGCAGCATTCAGGTGACAAAGTTTAATCCAAAATTAATTGCATGAAGCAAAGCTGTTGGTTGAAAATATTGACTATAAAGTACATCTCCAAAACAAAGCAAAATGTGAACCATTTATTTGGTCTATAGCAGCTGTACAAAACTGGCTCAATTCCTCTCCTTTGGGTGTTTTGTTGTGTAATTAGTTTATTTAAGTTTATTTTACAACATAGCATGGGATTCACCTTTGATCCTGTAGACAACTAGAGTTGGGTATTTCAACGCGCAGTAACTTTGGCAGCCATTTGTCCTGCTGGTTGGTAATGTTCATACTCAGTTGTCAGTCATGATCAGAGGTAGAGTGAAAAGATCTCCAAAGACCCAGATCCCATCAGCAAGTCTCCCTATATTTATATGTGCATAGTGCCGGACTCTGACCCAGCTACCTCAAAGCCAGGTCTGAAAGGGAACAGAACCTCGGACACTCCGTTTTTTTTTCTGCAAGTGCGAGACACAAAGTGCACGAATCTTTATTTAATTTCCACCACCAGGAGGAAAGGAAACACCCGAGTGGCCTGTGACAGGCAGTGCCCTTCACATCAAAGGGCAATGCTGCGTGATCAAACAGTGAAGGGGAGGGCAGGGCCTAAATCAAAATAGAGTTGGAGGGGGAAATGATGCACTCCACTCCCTGCGGCGCCCACCTCTCCCTGAACAGCTCCAGGGTGTTGGTGGATACCGCGTGCTCCTTCTCCAAGGACACCCGGGCCCTAGACACTCTGTTTATTTTTTTTGGACACTCCCTCTTTTTTCTTCTTTTTTCTTTTTTTATCTTTTTTATAATTAACCCCCACACTACTGCCTAACTGCAGTAGTGCTTATTTTTCCCCAGCACCCATGGTGTGTGTGTGTAGTTGTGAGACACAGTGAGAGACACAAAGTGTACAAATCTTTATTCAGTTTCTACCACCAGGAAGAAGGAAACGCCCAAGTGGCCAGTGACGAGCAGTGCCCTTCACATCAAAGGGCAATGCTGTGTGATCAAACAGTGAAGGGGAGGGCAGGGACTAAATCAAAATAGAGTTGGAGGGGGAAATGATGCACTCCACTCCCTGCGGCGCCCACCTCTCCCTGAACAACTCCAGGGTGTTGGTGGACACCGCGTGCTCCTTCTCCAAGGACACCCGGGCCCTAGGCACTCTGTTTATTTTTTTAAATGCTGTGTGATCAACATTTTCTGTTTTTTTTTCTGTTTATATTTTTTTTATTTCCCCCACACTACCGCCTAACTGCGGTAGTGCTTATTATTTTTTTTCCCCAGCATTCATAGTGCGTGTGTGCAGGTGTGAGACACACAAAGTGCACAAATCTTTATTCAATTTCCACCACCAGAAAAAATAGGAAAACACCCGAGTGGCCAGTGACAAGCAGTGCCCTTCACATCAAAGAGGGCAATGCTGTGTGATCGAACAGTGGAGGGGAGGGCAGGGACTAAATCAAAATAGCATTGGAGGGGGAAATGATGCACTCCACTCCCTGCGGCACCCATCTCTCCCTGAACAACTCCTGGGTGTTGGTGGACACCGCGTGCTCCTTCTCCAAGGACACCCGGGTCCTAGGCACTCTGTTTATTTTTTTATATTATTATTAACCCCCACACTACCGCCTCACTGCGGTAGTGCTTATGTTTTCCCCAGCACCCATGGTGTGTGTGTGTGCAGTTGTGAGACACAGTGAGAGACACAAGGTGCACAAATCTTTATTTAATTTCCACCACCAGGAAGAAAGGAAACACCCGAGTGGCCTGTGACAAGCAGTGCCCTTCACATCAAAGGGCAATGTTGTGTGAACAAACAGTGAAGGGGAGGGCAGGGACTAAATCAAAATAGAGTTGGAGGGGGAAATGATGCACTCCACTCCCTGCGGCACCCACCTCTCCCTGAATAACTCCAGGGCGTGGGTGGACACCGCGTGCTCCTTCTCCAAGGACACCCGGGTCCAAGGCACTCTGTTTATTTTATTATTTTTAAAAAAAATATATTAACCCCCACACTACCGCCTAACTGCGGTAGTGCTTATTATTTTTAACCCCAGCACCCATGGTGTGTGTGCGCATCTGTGAGACACAGTGAGAGACAAGGTGTACAAATCTTTATTCAATTTCCACCACCAGGAAAAGTAGGAAAAACACCCGAGTGGCCTATGACAAGCAGTGCCCTTCACATCAAAGGGCAATGCTATGTGATCAAAACAGTGAAGGGGAGGGCAAGGACTAAATTAAAATAGCGTTGGAGGGGGAGATGATGCACTCCACTCCCTGCGGCGCCCACCTCTCCCTGAACAACTCCAGGGTGTTGGTGGACACCGCGTGCTCCTTCTCCAAGGACACCCGGGCCCTAACGTAACCGCGGAAGAGGGGCAGGCAGTCGGCCCTAACGACCCCCTCCACGGCCCGCTGCCTGGACCTGTTTATGGCCAGTTTGGCCAGGCCCAGGAGCAGACCCACGAGGAGGTCTTCAGACCTGCCCTCCCTCCTCCGCACCGGGTGCCCGAAGATCAGGAGCGTGGGACTGAAGTGCAACCAAAAGCAGAGGAGAAGGTTTTTCAGAAAATCAAAAAGGGAGTGCAAACGCCCACACCCAATATACACATGGTCCACGGACTCCACAGCGCCACAGAACAAGCAGTTGGGCTGGGAGTCCGTGAACCACCGCAATCTGCGGTTGCAGGGGACCGCTGCGTGCAGCACCCTCCACCCCAGATCCCCGAGAGAAAGGGGGAGGACTCCAGCATAGAGGGCCCTCCACTGGGGATCCCCACCGCCCGGTGGCAAATGGGCACGCCAGGGCGTGTCCGGGCGGTGGATGAGGGAGAAGAGGTGGACGGTGTGCAGCAGCAGTCGATATAGGGCCCGCCTTTTAACGTCCTTGAACGGGACAAAATTAAAATTTCGGAGGCGGCTCAGGTTGTGGGGCACAGGCTCCCGCGGGAAGTACGGGACCTTGGGGCCGATGTGAAATTCCGTCCGGCCAGGGGTGAGCGCGGACGGGATCCCACCGCACACCTGAGCATCCTCCAACTGGTGCACTTCGTCGGGTCCGAGCACCGCCGTTTTAAGGCGTCGGATGCCGGTGGCCACGTACCGGACGTCTACCGCTGCCCTGCTCGCTATGTCTTGCGGCAACGTCCAGCCCAGGCCCCCGGCACCCAGCACGTCCCCGACCCTGGTCACCCTCGCCGCCACGGCCCTCCCCTCCGACAGCCACTCGAACCCGCGAGCACGGAGGTGCGGATTCCTGAGCAACGGCTCCCTGACGACAGCCGCTACTCCTGCCGGAGGGTAGGCGCGACGCGATTCGACCATGTCCCAGACAGTGACCAGGTCCTGGTAAAAGACACGCAGCACCTTGAGGGTGACCTCCAAACCGTCACGGTCGACGAACAGGAGCTGCGTGTCGTAGTTGAGGTTACGCACCTGGCGGAAAAAATACGTCGCCAGGGCGCACCACCTAGGAGGAGGCTCGACGTAAAGGTATCGCTGCAAGGTCTGAAGGCGGAAGGTCGCGACCTGGGTGCGGACGCACACCAGCGACTGACCGCCCTCCTCAATGGGGAGACTCAGAACCTGCGCAGCGACCCAGTGCATCTTTTTGTCCCAGAAGAAGTCGACCAACGTTCTCTGGATGTCAGCGACAAAGTCAGGAGGAGGGACCAAAGTGACCAGCCGGTACCACAGCATGGCGGCCACCAGCTGGTTTATGACCAGCACTCGGCTCCTGTAAGATAGCACTCGGAGCAGTCCTGTCCAGCGGCCTAGGCGAGCCGAGACTTTGGCCTCCAGCTCCTGCCAGTTGGCCGGCCAGGATTCCTCGGTCGGGCTGAGGTAGACCCCCAGGTAGAGGGGATGGGTGGTACTCCAGCTGAACCCCCGAAACTCCTCCGGCAGGGAGTCCACCCACCACGGACCCACCAGTAGCCCGGAACGTTTGGCCCAGTTGATCCTGGCGGAAGACGCCGCCGAGTACACGGCCTGGCACTCGCGCATCCTCGAGTAAAAAATGAGGTCTGCAGATGCTGGAGATCACAGCTGCAAATGTGTTGCTGGTCAAAGCACAGCAGGTTAGGCAGCATCTCAGGAATAGAGAATTCAACGTTTCGAGCATAAGCCCTTCATCAGGAATAAGAGAGAGAGAGCCAAGCAGGCTGAGATAAAAGGTAGGGAGGAGGGACTAGGGGGAGGGGCGATGGAGGTGGGATAGGTGGAAGGAGGTCAAGGTGAGGGTGATAGGCCGGAGTGGGGTGGGGGCGGAGAGGTCAGGAAGAGGATTGCAGGTTAGGAGGGCGGTGCTGAGTTGAGGGAACCGACTGAGACAAGGTGGGGGGAGGGGAAATGAGGAAGCTGGAGAAATCTGAATTCATACCTTGTGGTTGGAGGGTTCCCAGGCGGAAGATGAGGCGCTCCTCCTCCAGCCGTCGTGTTGTTGTGTTCTGCCGGTGGAGGAGTCCAAGGACCTGCATGTCCTCGGTGGAGTGGGAGGGGGAGTTAAAGTGTTGAGCCACGGGGTGATTGGGTTGGTTGGTTCGGGCGGCCCAGAGGTGTTCTCTGAAGCGTTCCGCAAGTAAGCGGCCTGTCTCACCAATATAGAGGAGGCCACATCGGGTGCAGCGGATGCAATAGATGATGTGTGTGGAGGTACAGGTGAACTTGTGGCGGATATGGAAGGATCCCTTGGGGCCTTGGAGGGAAGTGAGTGTGGAGGTGTGGGCGCAAGTTTTACATTTCCTGTGGTTGCAGGGGAAGGTGCCGGGGGTGGAGGTTGGGTTGGTGGGGGGTGTGGATCTGACAAGGGAGTCACGAAGGGAGTGGTCCTTGCGGAACGCTGATAGGGGAGGGGAGGGAAATATATCCTTGGTGGTGGGGTCCGTTTGGAGGTGGCGGAAATGGCGGCGGATAATACGTTGTATGCGCAGGTTGGTGGGGTGGTAGGTGAGAACCAGTGGGGTTCTGTCTTGGTGGCGGTTGGCATCCTCCCCAGGTCAGCCGGGTCGGTGAAAGTGAGGAGCACGTCGTCGGCGTAGGCCGAGAGGACCACCCCCGTGCCCGCGCCGCGCAGAACCAGCCCTGACAACCTCCTCCGCAAGAGGCGCAGGAAAGGCTCCACGCACAGGGAATACAGCTGGCCGGACAGGGGGCAGCCTTGACGCACTCCTCTCCCGAAGCGAAGGGGCGCCGTCAGGGACCCGTTAACTTTAACCAGACACTCTGCGGCGGCGTACAAAAGTCGGATCCGGGCGACGAACTGCGTCCCGAACCCGAACGCCCGCAGAGTCCCGAGCAGGTACTCGTGATCGACCCTGTCGAACGCCTTCTCCTGGTCGAGAGACAGGAAGGCGCTCGGCAGACCAGCCCGTCGACAGAAATGGATCAGGTCCCGGACCAGATGGACGTTGTCTTGTATCCTCCGGCCCGGGACCGTGTAGGACTGGTCCGGGTGAATCATGTGGGCCAGCACGGAAGCCAGGCGAGAAGACAACACCCTGGCAAAGATTTTGTAGTCCGTGCTGAGGAGGGAGACCGGACGCCAGTTCTTTAACGAACGAAGGTCCCCCTTCTTTGGCAGCAGGACGATGACCGCCCTGCGCCAAGAAAGGGGCAGCTCTCCGGCATTTAGACACTCCCCCAGGACCTGTCCGTAGTCGCTCCCCAGGACGTCCCAGAACGCCCTGAAGAACTCCACAGTCAGCCCGTCCAGCCCCGGGGATTTGCCCCTCGAGAGCCGGTCGAGGGCGCCGGTCAGCTCCTCTAAGGTGACGGGAGCGTCGAGCCTTCCGGCGTCCTCCGGGCTGAGCTGCGGCAGGTCCTCCCACAGAACTCTGCGAGCATCCTCGCTGGACGGATCCGGAGAGAACAGGGCCGTGTAATAGGATCGGACGTGGGCCCTGATACCCTCCGGATCCGAGACGAGGGACCCGTCGTCGGCCAGCAGCACAAGGAGCTGCTGACGGGTGCCGCGCCTTTTTTCCAGCGAGTAGAAGAAGGGGGAGCCGCGGTCCAGGTCCTGGAGGAGCTGGAGCCGCGACCTCACGTACGCGCCCCGAGCCCCGACGAGCTGCAGGTCCCGGAGCGCGGCCTTCTTCTCTTCGTACACCCCGCGCAGGGCCGGGTCCGCGTCGGGCTGACCGAGGCGTGACTCCAGGTCGAGCATCTCCCTCTCCAACTCCCCGATCCTGGATTTCCACCTCTTCGTCGACCCCCTCGCGTACTCCTGACAGAAGACGCGGACGTGAGCCTTGCCCACGTCCCACCATAGCCTCAGGGAGGGGAAGCTTCCCCGCTTCCTTCTCCAGCCGGCCCAGAAACGACGAAACGAGTCCCGGAACCGCTCGTCCTCCAGCAGCAGGTTGTTAAAGTGCCAGTACGCGGAGCCCAACCTGGCGCCGAACGGAAGGAGTTCCGCCCACACCAGGTGATGGTCCATGCACGACACCTGCTGCGTGGAGGCCTTCGGAAAACAGGAGGTGTACGCCCGCGAAACGTACAGGCGGTCGATTCTGGACGCTCCAACCCCAGGCCTCACGAAGGTGAAGGCGATGGAGTCAGGATGGAGATTCCGCCAGACGTCCACCAGGTCCGAGGACTTGATCAAGTCCCCCAACCTCCTCCCCGACGTCGAACTCGTGCGGGCACCGCCGTGGTCCCTGTCCTCGAGGACGCAGTTAAAATCTCCCCCGAGGACGACGCACTGGTTCTCGTCGATGGAAGCGAGATGAGCGGACACTTCTTCGAAGAAGCTCGGTTGCCTCGGCCCGGCCAGGGGAGCGTAGACGTTCACCAAGTGAAGCACCGCGCCCCCCAGCCGAACCGTCAGGTGAAGCAAACGGCCTGGCACTGGCTCCCTGACCCCCAAGATCTCCGGCTGAAAATGCGGGGCCAACAAGATAGCCACCCCGCCAGATCTGCGGGTGAGGTGACTCATGTAGACCCCGCCTCGCCACTCCAGGAGCCAGGTGGCTTCGTCTCCCGGGGTAGTGTGGGTTTCTTGCAGGAAGCACACCGCATACCTCCCGTCCCGAAGGACCGAGAGGGTCTGGAATCTGCGCTGTGACTCCCTGCTGCCGTTGATGTTGAGGCTGGCTATAGTTGTCTCCATGTCGAAAGTATAGTGCAACCACCACCAGTAAACAGTTAACAAAAACTATGTACATATTTACTGGGAGGACGAGAGAGGGGCACAGAAGTCCCTCGCCCTCACCAGGAGTGCTCCCAGGAAGTTCCTGACTCGCTTTCGCTCATTGACGTCAAGCCCGGGCGCCTGGCGCGCAGCGTGGGCCGACCAGTAGACTCTTTCGAAGGAGCTCCAGCGGTCGAGCGCCAGTTGGGCTCTATCCCGGCGACTCCGAGTTTCCTCGACAAATTCCCGGAGTTCCTCAAGGGGGATGAGGGGGAGATCGGTGGGGGGCACCTGGGACTTGAAAATATCGCTGGAGACTGACTCCGCGTCGTCCCCGGTGTCCGCCACCGATCCAGAACCCTCCACCGGGAGGTCGCCTTCGGTCACCGACCCCTCCCCCACCGAGAGGATGGGGGCTGGTCCGGCACCGCCAACTGGCCTCAAACCTCCAGTGACCCCACCCCCAGGGTCACCTTCAGTCCCTTCCTCGGCGCACCCCTTCCCGGAACGCCCCGAGTTCGGGTCGCCGGGCGGCAGAGGCTCGGGGCCCCGCTCCTCTCCCGACACCGGGAAGCCCGGCTCCTCGGGGAAAAGGTCCTCCCCCAGGGCCAAGGCCCCCGGAAAAACAGTCTGGGAGGGAGGAGCGAGGATAACACCTTCCTCGCCTCCACCGCTCGACGACCCAGCAGTGAATAAAAGTCTGTCGCCTGCACCATGGCCCGTGTTGTTATTAAAATCCTCCCCAGGGGCTGGAGGAGTTATGGCGGTGGAAGGCCCGGCTGTCACCCCTGGGGGTTTGGGCAGGTCAGGCCATGGTGCAGGACAGTGGGGAGAGACCGTCGGCTCATCCCCCGGAGAGGGGTAGCGCCGCCGACGCGCTGATGGGATTTCTCCCCCCTCCAAGGGCCGGCTCCACTTCCCCAGAGAGACAGGGGGGAGTTTATGGGTCTTCCCGTCCCCGCCCGCCTTGGTGGTCATGGGGCCCGAGGTCCCTCCCCCCAGCCTTTCCCGGAATATGATTGGCTGGGGGAATTCAGGGGGCGTGGCCAGGGTGGGGAGGGTCAGCCGTGTCACTTCCTGCCCCGCCCCTGGTTTATCAGGTGATGGCGGGCGGGGCAGGGGCCCAGTTCCCTCTCCGGGGCCCAGAGACACAGTCGCTGCAGGAAGTGGAGCAGCGATGGTTCCCCCCAGGTTAGTGCCAGGGGGTGGCTGGGTGGGGCGGGGCTCAGTTTCCAGAAGAGGGGTTGGAGCCCCAGGAGTTTCCTTAACGAGGTGGGGGTTGGGGTCGGGTTCGGGGTCAGTGGGACCGGGATCAGGTACGGGTTTGGGGGTTCGGGGGTCAGGGTTCCCGCGCCGGGGCGACGCTGGCACGGCCGCAGGGGCATTGTCGTGCCGGGGCGGGGCAGGTCGTGGGTTACGTGGAGGGGAAGGGGATGGGGATAGGGTGGTCTCCCCGTGGGCGGGCTTGACGCGTTGCGTCTTCCTGAGCGCCTTCCATTCGGTCGGACGCTCGCCCCCCTCCCTGCCAGAGGCTGAGGCATTGGGAGCCTCCGGCTTAGCCCCCGGTGCCGGGGCTTGTGGTGTTGACTTTGGGGGAGGGGGAGTGGGTGCGGCGGCACCACCCGCAGCCGTTGGTGTGGGCTGGGCAGCCTTCTGGGTGGGGCAGTTCTTTCTAATGTGGCACCGCACGCCGTCCGCCGTCCAGAAGGCGCGGTATGCCGCGCCCTCGTGAAGGACAGTGAATGAGCCCTCCGTGACCTCCTCCCGGGCCAGACAAATCAACACCTGGCGTCGGAAGGAGTACACGTGACGGAGGGTGGGGTCCTTAAGACCGAGCAGGAGCGGTTGAACGCCTGACCGGATCTCCCCCAAGGTGTTGAGGTGGAGAAGAAGGAGCTCGCTGGCAATGAAGGGCGGGACGTTGGAGATCACGACTCTCTGGGCCGTGACCTCCAAAGGGTCGACTGGCAAATATGTCCCGCCCACAGTGAGCCCCCTCTCCACGGCCAGGTGGACCGTCTGCTCGGTCTTAAGAAAGAATACGGCCTTCTCGTACATGCGGGCCGCAGCGACGATGGCCAGTGGGCCGACCACACTAGCCATGGCCTTACTGCAGGCCTCGATGGTCATGTTGGGATGGGGATAGGCCTTGACCCCCAGGCGTTTGGTCAGGTGCCTGAAGGGGGATGCGGTTGCGGCCGGGGTTGGGCCAGCCGAGCCCAAGGCAGCGGCTACCCCGGCGTAGGTCCGGCTGGGCCCTGCGACCTTCGGGCTCGCCATACTCCGTCGGCCCCCGGCAGCAGCGGTGGAGGTGGGCCTCTGGCAGTAGTCGCGGTGGAGTCCTTGGGGAGGTGCCCGAGGCGAGTCCTAGGCAGCGGTGGTGGAGGCAGGCCTCAGGCAAGTCCTCGGCAGGCCCTCAGTTGCAGTGTTGGGGGCAGGCCTGTTGGGGGGGTCCCCAAGACAAGTCCCAGGCAGCCCCAAAATTATGTCCTGGGCAGCAGCGGTGGAGGTGGGCCTCAGGTCGCAGCAGTGGTGGAGGCTGCGGGGAGTGGCCTCAGGCAAGTCCCAGGCTGCAGTGGTGGAGGCAGGCCTCTGGCGAGTCCCAGGCAGGCCCTCAGTTGGGGAGGGACTCCCAGGCAAGTCCCAGGCAGCGCTGGTGGAGGCAGGCCTCTGGCTGCAGCAGAAGTTGAGGCAGGCCTCTGGCGAGTCCCAGGCTGGCCCTTGGTCCCAGCAGTGGAGGTAGGCCTCAGGTCACACCAGTGGAGGAGGTTGTGGGAAGGGGCCTCAGGCGAGTCCCAGGCTGCGGTGGTGGAGGCCGGCCCAGGCGGGGTCCCAGAGACCAGCAGTGGGAGTGGGCCCCACTGCAGCTCCAAAGCTAGGCCCAGAACACACAGCTCTCACCTCCTTCCTACACCTCCTTCTTGTTCTTCTCTTTCTCCTTCTTTCTTCTTCTCCTTCTTCAGGCACAACACTGCCACTGGTCCAACTCTTAACAGGCAAAACACCCGAGTGGCCAGTGACAAGCAGTGCCCTTCACATCAAAGAGGGCAATGCTGTGTGATCGAACCGTGGAGGGGAGGGCAGGGACTAAATCAAAATAGCGTTGGAGGGGGAAATGATGCACTCCACTCCCTGCGGCGCCCATCTCTCCCTGAACAACTCCTGGGTGTTGGTGGACACCGCGTGCTCCTTCTCCAAGGACACCCGGGTCCTAGGCACTCTGTTTATTTTTTTATATTATTATTAACCCCCACACTACCGCCTCACTGCGGTAGTGCTTATGTTTTCCCCAGCACCCATGGTGTGTGTGTGTGCAGTTGTGAGACACAGTGAGAGACACAAGGTGCACAAATCTTTATTTAATTTCCACCACCAGGAAGAAAGGAAACACCCGAGTGGCCTGTGACAAGCAGTGCCCTTCACATCAAAGGGCAATGCTGTGTGATCAAAACAGTGAAGGGGAGGGCAGGGACTAAATCAAAATAGAGTTGGAGGGGGAAGTGATGCACTCCACTCCCTGCGGCTCCCACCTCTCCCTGAATAACTCCAGGGTGTTGGTGGACACCGCGTGCTCCTTCTCCAAGGACACCCGGGTCCTAGGCACTCTGTTTATTTTATTATTTTTTTAAAAAATATATTAACCCCCACACTACCGCCTAACTGCGGTAGTGCTTATTATTTTTAACCCCAGCACCCATGGTGTGTGTGTGCAGCTGTGAGACACAGTGAGAGACAAGGTGTACAAATCTTTATTCAATTTCCACCACCAGGAAAAGTAGGAAAACACCCGAGTGGCCTGTGACGAGCAGTGCCCTTCACATCAAAGGGCAATGCTGTGTGATCAAAACAGTGAAGGGGAGGGCAGGGACTAAATCAAAATAGAGTTGGAGGGGGAAATGATGCACTCCACTCCCTGCGGCACCCACCTCTCCCTGAACAACTCCAGGGTGTTGGTGGACACCGCGTGCTCCTTCTCCAAGGACACCCGGGTCCAAGGCACTCTGTTTATATCCCTCAGTCAGGCCTCCCTGCTTGGACCAGATTAACAGCTCCCATCAGGGAACTCATACTCTAAGTTCCACCTGGCTGACCTCATTTCAAATCACTACAAAGGAACTGTAGGTTGGGTAGAATAGAATCTGACATGACAACATTGACTACAAAAGTGGCAGCAAAGTCTTTGGAATACTCTGGCATCCTGAAAGGTTCAAAAAATGCAAGTCTGCTTTTTTTTAAAATTGAGCCAGATGGCACTTTCAGTACAGTCATAACACAAACTGAATTATTTTAGATATTTTCTACAGTGCCAAGTGGATGATCCAATTCAGCCTCTTCCAGTGGTTCCCAGATATCAGTCTTCAACCAACTTAATTCATTCTATGTGATAACATGAAACAGATGGAGGTACTGGATATTGCAAAGGCTATGGGCCCTGACTACATTCTGGCAATGGTACTGAAGGCTTGTCGTTCACCTAACTAAGCTCTTTCAGTACAGTTACAACACTGACATCTACCCAACAATGTGGAAAATTGCCCAGGTGTGTTCTGTACACAAAAAAAAAGGACAAACCCGATGTGGCCAATTACCACCCCATCAGGGTTCTCTCGATCATCAGTAAAGTGATGGAAGAGGTCATGGACAGGGCTATCAAGCAGCACCTGCTCAGCAATAACCTGTGCAGTGAGGCCTAGTTTGGGTTCTGCCAGGCTCCTGACCTCATTATAGCCTTGGATCAAACATGGACAAAGGAGCTGAATTCCAGAGGGGAAGGGAGAGTGACAGCCCTTGACATCAAGACTATAGTTTACCAAGTGTGGCATCAAGGACCCCTGGCAAAACTGGAATCAATGGGTATCAGGAAGCAAACTCTCCAGTGATTGGAGTCATACATTGTGCATTGGAAGTGGCTGTGTTTGCTGGAGGTCAGTTATCTTAGCTCTGGGACATTTCTGCAGGAGTTCCTCAGGGAGGTGTCTTCATCAATGACCTTCCCTCCATCATAAGGTCAGAGTTGGGGATGTTTGCACAATGTTCAGCACCATTCATGACTCCTCAGATACTGAAGCAGTCCATGTTCTAATGCATCAAGATCTGGACAACCTCCAGGTTTGGGTTGACAAGAGGCGAGTAATATTCACACCATAGAACTGACCATCGCCAATAAAAGACAATCTAACTACTGTCCCTTGACACTCAGTGGTGTTACCAACACTGAATTCCCCACAATCAACATCCTGGACCAGAAATGGGACTGAACGCACCATATACAACAATGGTTACAAGAGCAGGTCAGAGGCTAGGAATATTGCAGCAAGTAACTCACTCATCCCCATTGCTGACCTTATGATGGAGTGAAAGTGATTGATGAACCTATAGTACATGGATTGCAGTGGTTCAGGAGGGCAGTTCCCACCACCTTCTCAAGGGTGACTAAAGACAGGCCATAAATGCTGGCCCAGCCAGTGACTCCTACATCCCATGAGTGAATTAAAAAAAGTTGTTCAGAGATGTTATTACACACCTCTGGATCAGGTGGGACTTAAACCCAGGCTTCCATGCTCACTACCACTGTGCCATAAGGGTCCTTACCAAATAATTTTAGCGTATGCATCCTTATTTAAAATGTTATAGTTTTTAAATTGATAGTGAGCACAACTTGGAATATCAGCAGCAGACAATCAGCAAACATGATCAGCTATTTAATTCCCTTTGTGCTTACAGAACCTCATTAGAGGAGTTTTATCAAAACTGGAAGCAATAACCACTACCCACTGATGATTTCCTGAAAGAAGTCATGAAGTGTAATTAAGATCAAGTTTTATGAGGATTCTACACTGTAGCGGGGACCAAGTGTATTTCTAATATTGTAGCCCCCATTCCATCCTCCAAGAAAACAGTCAAGAAATCCAGGCCGCAACTGTTCCTTTCCCCTCCAATGGATGCTCTAAATTTTATTTTCATGTTTTGTCACTTTGTTAGGTGCCAGTCATTAATAATAAAGTACTGTTTTTATGTAAAAAAGTTGTTTAAAGTCTGACACAAATCATCATAAACCAACACTTGATGTGACATCATTGTAAGGTGAATAATGCACAGAAAATAATAACTCCTCATCAAAAACAAAGCTAACCAAATATTTTTCCAAGACACTCGATCATTTTTAAAATATTGAAGCTGTTCATTCTTACCTGCCAAGTGCAAGAGGTACACAGAAAGTCAAGTGTATGGAGAAGTATTAAACTACATGGAGAGTGAAGTTTGATACTTTTTATAAACATATTGGCTCATATTCAGTATGAATAGAACACAGACTAATTTTCATCCATTGTCAAGACTTTATAACACCAAGCCTTTAACATTGGAAAATGCCTTACAGCCCTTGATGGAATCAACATCAAATAAAATAAGATCAATCATAAAGAAGTGTCACTCCAAAAGCTAGTGCCTCCAAATAAACCTGTTGGACTATAACCTGGTTTTGTGTGATTTTTAAATTTAAAAAAACCCTGAGCCACCTAAGTAGCTGTTAGTAGAAATGGCCAAATGGGTTGGTCTAAGGATGGTTTTGAAGGAAGAGAAAGGTTTGAGGGGGGACTTTCAGAGCTTAGGCAACTGGAAACTCAGCTACTACTAATGGAGCAATGATATGCAGAATGAACTAACTGCTCTGAGGCCAGTTTCCTATCACCCTTTATTTACCTGTGCATCGTACACTGACTGTGGCCAGCCAACCAGCTCAGAGTCAGTCCCCCTGGACTCAGGAGATTCAGAATCCACTTATATCTGTTTTTCTTTTACAAGTTATACAAACTACAATACAACAGTAACAATACGCAAAAGAAGTAGAGATACAAGCATAAGATGCCCAAAATCTCTCAAAACAACCACTACATAAAACACATGCAGAATTTTCACTCACATCACTGTCCCTTAAAAGGTACCACAATGACAAGAGGCCCAGAAAAGAGTCCATTTCAGACCCCAAGCGCACGGTTTACAGCAGGCTGAAATCCACAATATACAGTTGCAAACTCTTTACACATCACCTGCACCCAGCACAAAGGAAAGCAGTCTACAAAACACAAGATAGCTAAAAACAACACCTGACAACTGTCTACACCACATACTGACCAGACCACCCTTGGCTAGCCTTCCTGCAGAGTGACTGACCCTCCCCTAGCCTGCTTTCCTCTGGGCTAGTTATTGACCACCCAGCTTCCAGTCACCTCATGTACTGACCAGACTGCCCCAAGCCACTTATGAACCCACTTACGCTGGTCAACCAGGACTTCCTGATTGATCCAAGTTAACAACTCCAATCAGAAATCTCATAGTCAACAGGATATACCTGGTTCCAATCACAACACAGAAGAAACTAGTGAATTGGAAAATTGCAGAGTTCACTGAAGATATGAGAGCTGGATGGGTTAGAAGTATAGGAAGGAGAAAGATGATAAACACTAGGATTTAAAACATTCCAACTTCATATGGTACAAGTAAATTTTGTCAAAAATAATTAATGATTAAATCGGAGATTTACTTCAAAAACTATATTCTGGGATAGGGAATTACCAACACAGCCAACTTTGCTTCCCTGTCTCTAATTGCCCTTGACTTGATTGGCTTGTTAAATCGTTTCATGGTAGTGAAGAGTCAACCATATCAGTGTGGATCTGGAGTTACATGTAGATCAAACCAGGTAAGAGTGGCAGATTTTTCCCTAAAGAAGATTCATGAAACAAATATTTTTTCCCGGAATTAACCATAAGTTAATAATCATCACCATTACTGGGACTAGTTTTAAATTTCAGAATTATTAATTGAATGTAAATTCCGGTAGATGCCATGGTGCGATTCGAACCATACTCTGCAGACTACCAGCCAATAGTATCACCACAACACCACCAGGTCCCCATTGCTTTCTAACCAGTGGTACACAACACAGTCACTAAATCAGTACTTGTTAATTTGCTAATCCAACATAACGCCACTGTGGATCTGTTTTCTAATCAATCTGCTCAGTGATTTAATATACACCTCTGGAACAGGTGAGACTTGACCACCTGGCCTCCTGACTCAGAGGTAGGGACATTACCACTGTATTACACGTGCCATCTGTAAGCCAGTTGTGCATCACTGCTGAATGTGAATTTCACCTGCTATCCCCCATCATATCTTCGGTGGAATTTTTCCAGATGACTTCTGTAAGTAATCTTTTAGTTTCTATTTATTGTATGAGGGAATCGCTGGCTGGGCCAGCATTATTGCCCATCCCTAGTTGCCTGGGGACAGTTAAGCGTCAACCATTGCCGTGGGTCTGGAGTTACATGGAAGCCAGAAGGATACCAGCGAAACAGTTGGCTTTTCTGACAGTCTTCAATGGATTCATGGTCTTCAGTAGAATCTTAATTCTAGATTTTTTACTGAATTCAAATTTCACTATCAACAATGGTGGTATTCAAACCCTGACCCCCAGAACATTATCTGGGTCTCTGGATTAATAGTCCAGCGATAATAACATTAGGCAATCACCTCTGCCTCTACTGGTGTATGATACTTAGTGAGGGATGTTTGAGGTAGTTCACTGCTGTCAAGCCTTCCTTGCTTTTTGTTTTGTCCTGGGCTTATCTAGTGATTCGTGGTAAAGGATGCACCAGCATAAAGTATCTCCAGGAGAAGCACTGCTCTTAGATGACAAGGATGTTTGATGAACAACAGCAATATGTACAACTACATGCAGTCAGATATCATTACTAGAACCTTTGAGAGCTGCTGCACATACATCTTTTTCCCTTCAATAATTAGAGTAAAACTCTTTGCCTCCAACCACTGATTGTGACATCTGTAGAATGGGAGGAGCCAATGTCACATGGCTATTGACCCGTTCAGCACCATTAATTTAAATAACTACTGTCACTGGGCAGCCCTATCTGAGACAGCACTCTCAATCCTGACCAATCCTCTCTGTCCCTAATCTTACGCACCTTGACCACAAAAAAATACACTTTCGAATTTTTATTTTCAAATAATGAAAGGTAAAGGCAGTGCACAAAGACGATAGACTAATTTATTACATTTTAATGGCCTGAGATGTAGGTTCCACAGATCATTGACCATGAGATAGAATATTTTTGGGCAACCATTATTAGTTAGGCCACTGTGTGAGAGGTTCTAATGTCCGAACAATACCTTGTTACCTAATGATAATCTTGCACACGGTCAGGGAATCCTCAAGGATTTAACCTGACCTTGGGTGATATTCCGGGAACAGGATTCATATATATTTTTAAAATTCTTTTTTGGGATAGGGAACTACCAACACAGCCAGCATTGTTTCCCTGTCTCTAATTGCTGTTGACGTGATTGGCTTGTTAAATCATTTCATAGTTGGCATGATGAACTCTTCTGGTGATCAGTGAGTTTGCCCAATAGGTAGCTGAACAGGTAAACCAACATGAGAGAGCGGATGCCAAATAACAGAGAAACAAGGGAGCTCTGGGACCAGAATAAGCAGCACAAGAGAGAGACAGGAATCAGTTTTTTTTATGACAGGAGGAAAGAGAGCAGGCATTGGATAAACCAATGTGAGAGAGCTAGATAAAAACACTTGTGACAGGTAAACTGCATGAGTCTGAAAGGAAGAAAAACAGAGAGCAAGAGACAGAGAAAAACAGAGAGAGAGAGAGAAACGGTGAAACAGAGAGGGAAAGAGAAACAGATTTAGAGAGAAAGAGAAACAAAGAGAGAGAGACAGAGAGAAGCAGACAGGAAGAGAGAGAGAGAGAGAGACAGAGGGAAACAGAAAAAAGAGAAAGAGAAGGAAAGAGAGAGCAGATAAAACTACACAGGAAGAGAAGCAAATATTCCAGGAGTTACATTACAGGAAAGTCATGACTTGATTGGCTTTTGAGCAGCTAATGCCAGATACTATGCTTCAATGCCGATAATGTTCAAAAATGGAAATTTCAAAATTAACTCAAGGAAAGTAAATATTTACAGACACAGGGGAAGGAGTTGATTTGAAAGCCGGAGCAAACAATTTCTCCGTTCTGCTAATCACCAGTATATAGTTACTTCCATAAGGGTAGGCTTAAAGTAAGATAAAGCAACTTTGGATAATTAAACTTAAAGTAAGTAAAGTAACTTTAAAGCGTAAGGTTAAGGTAAGGTGGGGCAGTCTGGAACAGTGGAAAGCTCATCCTGTGCATGGGGAAATTACTGGACATTCCCATGACCATGGGTGGCACGGTGGCTCAGTGGTTAGCACTGCTGCCTCACAGCGACAGGGACTTATGTTCGATTCCAGACTTGAGCACCTGTCTGTGTGAAGTAGAACATAGAAAAATACAGCGCAGTACAGGCCCTTCAGCCCTCGATGTTGCGTGGACCGAAGCCTACCTAACCTACACTAGCCCAATAACCTCCATATGCTTATCCAATGCACGCTTAAATGACCATAAAGATGGAGAGTCCACCACTGATACTGGCAGGACATTCCATGAACTCACAACCCGCTGAGTAAAGAATCTACCCCTAACATCTGTCCTATACCAACCACCCCTTAATTTAAAACTGTGTCCCCTCGTAACAGCTGACTCCATTCGCGGGAAAAGGTTCTCATGGTCAACCCTATCAAAACCCCTAATCATCTTATACACCTCTATCAAATCTCCCCTAAACCTTCTTTTCTCCAATGAGAACAGCCCCAAGTGCCTCAGCCTTTCCTCATACGATCTTCCTACCATGCCAGGCAACATCCTGGTAAACCTCCTCTGCACCCGTTCCAGTGCCTCCATATCCTTCCTATAGTATGGCGACCAAAACTGCACACAATACTCCAGATGAGGCCACACCAGAGTCTTATACAACTGCAACATGACCTCAGGACTCCGGAACTCAATTCTTCTACCAATAAAGCCCAGTACGCTATATGCCTTCTTCACAGCACTATTTATCTGGGTGGCAACTTTCAGAGATCTGTGTACATGGACACCAAGATCCCTCTGCTCATCCACACTACCAAGTAGCCTACCATTAGCCCAGTATTCCATCTTCTTGTTACTCCTACCAAAGTGAATGACTTCACACTTAGCTACATTGAACTCCATTTGCCACCTTTCTGCAACTTATATATATCTCGCTGTAACCTGCCACATCCTTCTTCACTGTCCACGACTCCACCGACTTTCGTATCATCCGCAAACTTGCTCACCCAGCCTTCAAGCCCCTCCTCCAGGTCATTTATAAAAATGACAAACAGCAATGGACAAAACAGATCCTTGTGGAACACCGCTAGTAACTGCACTCCAAGATGAACCTATACCATCAACTACTACCCTCTGTCTCCTTCCAGCCAGCCAATTCCTAATCCAAACCTCTAATGCATCCTCAATGCCATACCTTCGTAATTTTTGCAGTAGCCTACCATGGGGTACCTTATCAAACGCCTTACTAAAATCCATATACACTACATCTACTGCTTTACCCTCGTCCACTTCCTTGGTCACCTTCTCAAAGAACTCAATAAGGTTTGTGAGGCACGACCTGCCCTTCACAAAACCATGCTGACTATCCTTGATCACATTATTCCTATCCAGATGTTCATAAATCCTATCCCTTACAATTCTCTCTAAGACTTTGCCCACAACAGAAGTGAGACTCACTGGCTTATAGTTACTAGGGCTATCCCTACTCCCCTTCTTGAACATGGGGACCACATTCTCTATCCTCCAGTCTTCTGGCACTATTCCTGTAGACAACGACGACATAAAAATCAAGGCCAATAGCTCTGCTATTTCCTCCCTAGCTTCCCAGAGGATCCTAGGATAAATGTCATCAGGCCCAGGGGACTTATCTATTTTCACCCTTTCCAGTATTTCCCAGACCTCTTCCCTACATACCTCAAAGCCATCCATTCTAATCACTTGTGACTCAATATTCACATCAGCAACAGCGTCCTGTTCCTGAGTGAATACTGATGAAAAGTATTGAGTTAGTGTCTCTCCAATCTCCTCCACCTCCACGCACAACTTTCCACTACTATCCGTGACTGGACCGATACCTACCCTAGTCATTCTTTTATTCCTGACATACCTATAGAAAATTTTCACTTTCTCTCTCTGTCTGCGTGGGTTTGCTTCAGTTTCCTCCCATAATCCAAAGATATGCATGTTAGGTGAATGGGCCAAGCTAAATTGCCTATAGTATTCAGGGATGTGGAGGTTAAGTGAATTTGTCAGGGGTAAATGTAGAGTAATAGGGGAGGGGAATGAGTCTGGGTGGGTTACTCTTCAGAGGGTCGGTGTGGACTTGTTGGGCAGAAAGGCCTGTTTCCACACTGTAGGGATTCTATGATAAGATCATGTGCAATAAGTACACAAACCTGAGCTCAGGTTTTCAGAGCTTAACCAGTGATTGGAGTCACAGAGAGGAACCTGTGAACTAGAAAACACTGTGAATATCAGCTGGTCATGTTACAAGTTGGGAACAGGCAGGCAGACATACAGGAAATGGGTGACCAGCAGATAGTCCAAGTACAGCAGGCAGGTGGCGCAAGATTCCCAGTGGTCCCTCTCCCTACCTAGGTTTCTGTTCTGGATGGTAGTGAGGGTGATGGATCCTTGCAGGAGTGCCAAGCTGATGAAACCACATGCGGCCCAGTTGCCCAGGGAGAGGACCAGAAGGGAATTCTTTAGTTCATGGAGTAGACAGGAATTTCTGCACATGTCACCAGGATGGTCAAGGGTCAAAGGGTCAGTTAGACTCAAAACGTCAGCTATTTTCTCTCCTTACAGATGCTGCCAGACCTGCTGAGATTTTCCAGCATTTTCTCTTTGGTTCCAGATTTCAGCATCCGCAGTAATTTGCTTTTATTTTGATCCAGGGTTGAAGTTGTCACAGAATGCCTGCAGGGTGGTCTTCCGGCAAAAGGGAAATAGCTAAAGGACGTGGCTCACGTTGGTAGCAGGGGGATTGGGGTTCTGCAATCAGAATTTAGGGAGCTAGACAGAAAATCATTACACATGACTTCCAAAGAAGAACTCCCAGTGTCACGTGCTAGTGCGGAAATAGAAAGAGAAGACAGATGAACGCATGGCTTGGAAGGTGGTGCAGGAGGGAGGGCTTTAGATTCCTGAGACACTGGGACAAGCTCAGGGAGAGATGGCACCTTCAGGTTTAGGTTCCTGGAGAAAGGCACATGCCCGAAAGATCGATAAAAATTCCTGAAGAAGGGTTCATGCCCGAAATGTCGATTCTCCTGCTCCTTAGATGCTGCCTGACCTGCTGCGCTTTTCCACCAACACATTTTCAGTAAGGTTCCATCAGCTTGGCACTCCTGCAAGGATCCATCACCCCCACTACCATCCAGAACAGAAACTTAGCAATGGTGTGGAAACCAAGACAGACTACTAGGAAGTAATACCAGGGTGCTTGGGGAAAGCAGATGGCACTAAAATAGTGAATAGTAAGCTAATCGGTGGTGTCAGAATAAGCGAGAAAGTAATTAAATCTAAATCAGCATGCGTGTGAATGTATAGAGTGTAGTTAATAAAATTGAAGAGCTACAGGCACAGATTGCCATGTGAGATTACAATGATGGTGATAACAGAGATCTGGCTCAAGGAAGCATAGGTCTGTATGTTAAATCTTCTTTGTTACAGTATGTTCAGAAAAGGAACGGCTGGGATTTGATAACGGAGAGTGCTTCAATGCTGGAAAAAAGGCAATAATTGACAGCATTAAAGAATATAATTGATTAAGTTAGAATCAAGGAATAAAAGGGTTACTATTACTTGCTCAGTGTAATGGAAAGACTATCAATCAGTGGGAAAGAGTGGAGGAACAAATCTGCAAGGAATGTACAGTGAGGTGTAAATATCATAGAGTACTTATACTGAGGACTTCGGTGACTCATATATTGATCTTGACTCTAGTAGTGTAAGGAGCAGCAATGGCAGGCTTGCCTAGATTTTGTTCAGAACTATTACCTCCATGAGTATGTGTCCAGTCTACCAACTGCTAGACCCAGTACTTGGGAATGAGGTGGACCAAGTCAATCAAGTGATGGTGGTAGGACATTTGCAGGACATTGATGCTTATGCCGTAAGGTTTAGGATGATGGTGGAAATGACATTGGTCAATTCAGTGTCAGGATAATCAACTGGAGGACAGCTGACTTCAAATGAGCAAGAACAGAACTGAAACCAAAGGTTGGTGAGAGAATAGTAGGCCAGCAATGGGGTACCTTGAAAGGGATGTTTTGGTCCCAGTCAAGATATATTTCCTCAAAAGAGAAAGGGAGAATAAGCAAATGTAGAGGCCTCTGGATGACAAAGGAAATAGAAATGAAGTAGTAGAAGAAAGAGAGCTTTGACAAGTGTCAGGTGGCAAATACAGTTGAAAACAAAACTGAATACACAATATTCAGAAGGGGCATGGAATAACACATAAGAGAAATAAAGAGGGATTATGAAAAAAAGACTGGCAGCCAACATAAGAGGAAATCTCAAAGTTTTCTATAAGCGCATCAATAGTAAAGAGTTAAACATCACGCTACATCAGATTATAGTCCCATGGGTTTATTCGGAGACACTAGCTTTCGGAGCGCTGCTCCTTCATCAGGTGGTGAAGGAACAGTGCTCTGAAAGCTGGTGCCTCCAAGATTATTGAAGGAAGTGAGAGGGAAGATTACAGAGACACAGGCAATAATTTTTCAATCTTATCTAGATTCAGGGTGAGTCTGGAAGACGGGAGAATTGCAAAAATTATGCGCTTGTTCAAAAAATGTTGAACCAGGCTCAGTAATTACAGAACAATCAGTTTTATTTCAGAAGTGGAAAAACCTCTCAAAACATTATTTGGAACTTCCTCCCTAGTGCCTTCTCAGGGGCAGCTAGGGGTGGACATTAAATGCTGGCCAGCCAGTGATACCTACATCCCATGAATGAATTGTAAAAAGTCTCTTATGGTACTTTCCCTTCAACGATTCAATTTTTGAATTTATTTCTCTATGAAGAATGCAAAAGTTGAATGAAATTCATTGACAGATTGCTTTTCATTAACATAATATGTAGTGATGGCAAACTAATAATTGAAAAATTCTTAAAAATATCTAGGATCGTGCTTTAATAAAATAATGGTCTTGGAAAAGGAGCTTGCGCTGTATTGATACAGTCTACAAAATAAATTCTTTGGAAATTTCAACCACATTTTGATTGAAAGTCTTCAGGAGCAAAATTACTGCAGATGCTAGAAACTGAACTGAAAACAACAAATGCTGGAGATCACAGCGGGTCAGACAGTGTCCACGGAGAGGGAGAGAGAGCAAGCTAACGTTTCAAGTCTAGAATACTCCTCATCAGAATTGACATCAGTTCACATCAGCTCTGATGGAGAGTCACCGAGATTCGAAACGTTAGCTTGCTCCCTCTCCGTGGATGTTGCCTGACCTGCTGTGATCTCCAACATTGGTTGATTGGAAATCTGTCGGCCAGCTAAAGGCTTGTACTTCGAAGCATGTAAAGGACATTTTGTGGCAATGCTCAAAATAACCTAAAGAAGTTTTAACTGAAAAGCTAGCAAAAAATGCAAAAGCATTTCATATGCTTATAAACATGTATTTTGCTTATTATTGAGATCCATAGAAAGATCTAATTAATTTGTTAGTACACTGGTTATCCTTCTTTGGAATAACTGCAGATATTGAGCCTGTAATTTAGATTTGTATGTATGGGATAGACAAGCTTTTTCCTAAGCTTGTCCACATTTATGAATTTTATTGTGAATGATGCTTTCCTCCTTTTTATTATTCTTGCACTGTTTGGAGATGAATAGAGAAATATTTTTTAATAGGAATATTTGTTTTGATTTCATCAAAAAAATGTAAAGCTTTCCTGCTGTCCTGCAGCCTTGTTAAAAGCAAGAACATTTCTCAGATGTTGCGCAAAATCAGTTTTGAGCTCTGCTTTCACATTTTATGCTTTTTAATCTACATTACTCAATATAGCTGAGAAATATAAAAGCAGTTAATATTCACGTGGTAAATGGGCAAGCAGACAGATAAATTTATTCATCAATGGATACCAGTATGGTAAACACCCCCACCCACCACCCCCCCCCCCCCCCCCCCCCCTCCTCCCCCATGTCTTTGTGGGGTTCAGAGAACATTCCTTGTTCCAATCCTACTCAGGAACCTCTCCAAAAACTCCTTCTCCAGTACATTGATGAAATAATCGCACAACAATGCCTCTTCTTCCTCAGGCAGCTCAGGAAATTTGGCAAGTCCATTAGGACCCATACCAACTACAACAGATGTACCACAGAGAGCATACTGTCCGGGTGCACAATGGCCTGGTACGGCAACTGCTCTGCCCAGGAGCATAAGAAACTACAGAAGGTGTTGTGCACAGCCCAGACTGTCATGGAAGCCAACCTTCCATCCATGGATTCCGTTTACACGGCTCGCTGCTGCGGAAAAGCTGCCAACATCATCAAAAACCAATTGCACTCCAGTAATGTTCTTCCACAACCTCTTCTGCCCAGCAGGAGGTACAGAAGCTTGAATACATACACCAGCAGATTCAAGAATAGCTTCTTCCTGGTTGTTATTAGACTGATGAATGGACCTCTCTAACTTCAAATAATGCTGATCTGCTATAGCTCACGCCCTAAGCAATGTAACCTCTATGCCTTTGTTGGAGTTTTTTAAATATCCTTGGATCTGTTTTCTTACAACCATTGACCCTTTTTACTGTACTGCCTGTACTGCTCACAAACAAAATTTTCCCTGCACTTCAGTACAGTGACAATAAACCAAATCACTGATGCTGTTTCTCTCTCTTTTCCTGTTGATATATTGAAGACTTCAAATCAGATCAGCCTTTCACCTTCTAAATTCTGGAGTAAACAGACTTCATTTGTATAATTCCTCCTCATAACTTAACCCCAGAAATCCAGGTGCCATTTTGTAAACTTATGTTGTACTTCACCAAGGCCAATATATCCTTCCCAAGGAGAGGTGCCCAGATGGGTTCATCATACTCCAAATGGGCTCTAACCAGGGCTTTCCGACTGACCACACCAAATGCCAAGAAGGGTGAGGCAGTTAACATTATCACAGTGTAGGACATAGTGTCAACTTTCTATTTTTAGTGCAAATTGCTTTGATGTTGTTGGCAGTCAAAAATCATCCACTTTAACAGAAAAATAAGATTAGTCACTCTACAAGCCTCATCTTTCTTGGCATTTGGTGTGGTCAGTCAGAAAGCCCTGGTTAGAGCCCATTTGGAGTATGGTGAACCCATCTGGGCACCTCTCCTTGGGAAGGATATATTGGCCTTGGTGAAGTACAATGTAAGCTTACAAGAATGACACCTGGACTTCTGGGGTTAAGTTATGAGGAGGAATTATACAAATTAGGTCTGTTTACTCCAGAATTTAGAAGGTGAAAGGCTGATCTGATTTGAAGTCTTCAATATATCAACAGGAAAAGAGAGGAAAGCAGCATCAATGATTTGATTTATTGGCACTGTACTGAAGTGCAGGGAAAAATTTTGTTTGTGAGCAGTACAGGCAGATTATATTAAGCAGGGTCAATGGTTGTAAGAAAACTGATCAAAGGTTATTTTAAAAACTTCAACAAAGGCATAGAGGTATGTGAATGACAGCCTTTTTTTTGCTTTTTTTAGCTATATTGTAAGATGTGCAGTTATTTTCCTGACTGTAATTTTCATATTCCTTGCTCATAGAGTTATGGGAAAGTTAAGCATGGATTTGGGAGACAGAAGGTTATTCAATATCCTTGAAGAGAAAGAAATACTGGAGTTGGGAAAGTGGTTTGCAAGGTAGGATAATGATGGCTGGTTTTGGAGATTGTGAAGGCTCCAGAATGGCCAGTTATAGAATTTAACAACATAGAAGACCATCAAGTTCAATGGCAGCTGTTCCATCACACGTAGTCACAGTCCTCTCCTTTTCCTTATTCCCTGGTAACATTTGTGATAAACTTAACTAACTCTGGACTAATTAGCAACTAAACACAAATGCGTGCTCCCTCCCCTTTCTAACGTAGCATTCCACTGGGCAATGTTAAAATCCACCAAGTTATTAGGGTGTGAGGGTTTGTTCCTTATGTCTCTTATCTCAAGAGAGTTGGAATATAAAAGCAGTGATGTGCTACTGAGACTTTATAAAGCTCTGGTTAGGCCCCATTTGGAGTACTGTGTCCAGTTTTGGTCCCCACACCTCAGGAAGGACATACGGGCACTGGAACATGTCCAGCGGAGATTCACACGGATGATCGCTGGAATGGCAGGTCTAACATATGAGGAACGGCTGAGGATCCTGGGATTGTATTCGTTGGAGTTTAGAAGATTGAGGGGAGACTTAATAGAGACGTACAAGATAATACATGGCTTGGAAAGGGTGGACGCTAGGAAATTGTTTCCATTAGGCGAGGAGACCAGGACCTGTGGACACAGCCTTAGAATTAGAGGGGGTCAATTCAGAACAGAAATGCGGAGACATTTCTTCAGCCAGAGAGTGGTGGGCCTGTGGAATTCATTGCCACAGAGTGCAGTGGAGGCCGGGACGCTAAATGTCTTCAAGGCCAAGATTGATAGATTCTTGTTGTCTTGAAGAATTAAGGGCTACGGGGAGAACGCTGGTAAGTGGAGTTGAAATGCTCATCAGCCATTATTGAATGGTGGAGTGGACTTGATGGGCCAAATGGCCTTACTTCCACTCCAATGTCTTATGGTCTTATGATCTTATTCCAAGCCTCTGAAAAAGCATTTGGTGTTACAGGATAGGTCTATCCAATAAGAAAATTATATTTCCACAGAAATGTCATAACTCTGTCTCACATATGTTTCTGGAAGCAAAACAATTGTCAGCACTTCTCTGACAGGTGACCATAAAAGTCAAATGTGAAATGAATTTGGACAATTTCAATGCAATTCCTAATGGAGGGGCTCTTGTAGTGTCCCTACCTCTGGGCCAGGATGCTGGTAATCATATCTGTGAACAGGTTGATTGGGAAAATATCTACAATCATGTGGATCATGTAACACAACACAAAACTCCTTCATAGTAGGTCATAATTTTCCTTAAACTAGCAACTCCAGTTAGAAAAACTGCAGGATAGCAAGTAGTTGAAATAAAAACTGTCAGATTAGAGCACTTTGAGGTGCTTCTTTGAGAGTAGAGGCATATTTTCGGGGTAGGATTAAGATTGCTTTAATTGCTTCTTGTTGTTTTCTACCTGCCTTGATATTACTCTAAAATGGAATACGATTCCTTCCATAGCACTAACATCCTTTACCTTAATGTGCACAAACATTTTGCACAAAAGAAATTATAGAAACAGTCTTAAGATATTCCCATGCAAATCTGATGCAATTTTCAGACAAAATCTTCCCTACAAATCACTTGGATGGGACAAAGTGAGTTAAATCAGCTTTGCAATGCTATAATGTTGTCAGAAATGCAAATGAAGAATGTAAATTTCAGAGTTTTATAGCTTTTGCAGGTCACGATATCTCACATCTGGTGCTGAAATTCTTCCTAGTGATGTTCCAGTCATGTTATTAACACAGTTCCAATTTTCCTCACTATTTCTTAGAACTGACATATGTTGCCATGTGAAAGCATCAGGATTAATAGTATGCAAGATCATTCCTGTCCTCATCATGATTGTGTAACACAAAACCACCAGTGGTAGTCTTTAAAAATGAAGTTGAGTGATCTAATTATATAAGACTGGATTTCACAGAAATGCTGCATGTTTCTAAACCTTATTTGTTTTGTGTGTCTGTAAAATACCAATAAAGTGCACATTAATACTGGAATATGTTTGCCTGGTCTGCACCTGAAGGATGGTTATTTCAGTACATTTTTATGTGTCTGACAGCCAATTTTATTGGCTTTTGTTAGCTACATTGTAAGATGCACAGTTGTTTTCTTAACTGTCAGTTGTACAATGATAATGCTCTCTTTCCATTTCAGAAAACACCACATATTATGTAGTCATCCAAAGAATTTCTAAGTAAATTTAATGATGTTTGCTAATCCTTCTGTATGAATATTATTTTGATCCAGACAAATGTTATACCTATCAGACAAATTAGCATTGACCCTGACATCTGCTGCCAAGATGCAACTGAATCTGAGACTTAATAAAAGCACTGCGTACAAACTGCAATATTGTATAAAATAATAATCTCAAATGTCCTAGAGTCAAAGTATAATCATTATCACGACTGCACTATTCCCTACCTCCCTGGGGGGTAAATGTGTGATTTACACCCATCAGTTTCTCCTTGCTGACCACACGAAGAACTCCCAGCGAAAACCCAAGTCTACTTGCCAGCTCATATTAAGGATTTAATTACACAGATCTAAAGCATCATCTGAATGTAGTCAAAATCTTATAAAAAGGAAAAAACAAAACAAATACAGTAATTTCTTTGTTGCTCATCTTCAGTCCAGACACTGTGTACACCTAATAATTCCCTTGGTATAATTTTTTTTTCGAAACTGCATTTCTGTTTGGGAAATGTCATAATGCAATGATGTTCCTGCTGAGAAAGCAGTCAGTTGTATAATATCTTAGACAGTAGCAGACAGATTGAGTCCATGATAATTTTATATTAAGCTATAGTTTGAAACAATTTCTCAAATGACTTCTTCATTTATATATGTTTTTTTATGAACATCTCATTCTTGAAGCAATATAAAAATACACTTTTTAAAAATCGCAATGATTCTTTTTTTTCCTGAGCTCTGTTGATATTACTCTTTGGTTGCCTTCACTAACATAATGAAATTCAATGATACTTTCTCTTGAAAGCAGCATCATAAACTATAGAAATGTTCTGAGAGGGCGGTCTGACAGTGCAAACAAAGGCAGCCTTCTCAAATTCACCTACCTTCCAGAATCCAACTTCAACAACAGCCAATACAGATATTAGTGTGTAATGTGCTAATATTGTATAATATGGTTTGAATGTAAGCCTTTTCATTCAAAGGCAAGACTGTTACTGAAGATATTCATTCTCATGTTGTTAAAAATAAAGCACATTGAGAAGCGCTGACAGTCTGGAGTACAACTGTCCAGCCTTAGCAAATGCAGTAAGTTCACTTTGGAGTTGTCTCTGGGTCGAAAATTGCGGTGCTGAAAAAGCACAGCAGGTTAGGCAGCATCCAAGGAGCAAGGGACCCAAGATTTCGTGCATAAGCCTGACCTGCTGTGCTTTTCCAACGCCACACTTTTCACCTCTGACTCTCCAGCATCTACCTGCAGTTCTCACTTTCTTGTTGTCTCTGGGTGCATGGCATACACTGGTTCAGAACTGCCAGCAGTAACACAGCAATATAAAAACAGTTAACACTGAGAAATTGTAATTCCAAATAACTGTAGTGACATGCTTCTTGGTTCAACATTAAGAAACAAGATTCTGGATCAGTGGTGCTGGAAGAGCACAGCAGTTCAGGCAGCATCCAAAGTGCAGCGAAATCGACATTTCGGGCAAAAGCCCATCATCAGGAATAAAGCAAGTTTCATCAGAAACAAGAGTATGGAACAATAAAGGAGCGCATGCCCCAGCACTGACGCACTCAAGCAGCACAGCAAGCCTTCTTTTTGGAACTATTCTACAACACACAAAGGCCCGGAGTTTTGCAAAGGATGAGCAGAGGAGGCTGAAATCTCAAAATCCCTTTGTTGAACATGGTTCCTGGAGGAAATGGGGTGGAGTGGATTTGTTTGTGTGCATTTTGTGCAGCAGCTGCCCATGGAAATCAGCATTTGAGCCCAGTCATGTCTGAGTTTGGGTAATCGAGGATTGCAAAGTGCAGAACAGACCCGGTGAGAATAGGTTTGAACTTTATGGATTTGTTAAAACAGCTTGGTTATCCTGTTGAAGATGCACAAGAATCCTTTTGCTCAAAAACCATATGAAATACCACAGAAGTGGCAAATATTCATTCACAAGTCTCCCATTTAAACCAGGGGACTTAGCAGAGCATTTTTTATTTTGCTCTGACGGGCTTGGTCACCCACGTGGTAAGAATATTGGGCTCGGCAAGGATACATTGTGTTTGTGCCAAGACAGAGACAAGAGAGGCATGGAACTCTCACACAAAGGTGCTACAGGAGGAAGTCATGGTAACCAGCAAGAAGGCCAGAGAGAAGGAACCAGGTTTCAAGCTAAAGACAGTGCCATGTGCACCAGGAATGAGGATGAGGGGAGGAAGGACAGCCAGGTACTATACTGTCAGAAATGTGTTCCAACCTCAAAAGTCATAACTCAGTACGTTAATGTTCATAGCTCCTTGAAAGTGGAATCACAGGCAGATAGGATTGTGAAGAAGGTGTTTGGTTTGCTTTCCTTTATTGGTCAGAGTATTGAGTACAGGAGTTGGGAGGTCATGTTGCGGCTGTACAGGACATTGGTTAGGCCACTATTGGGATATTGCGTGCAATTTTGGTCTCCTTCCTATCGGAAAGATGTTGTGAAACTTGAAAGGGTTCCGAAAAGATTTACGAGGATGTTGCCAGGATTGGAGGATCTGAGCTACAGGGAGAGGCTGAACAGGCTGGGGCTGTTTTTCCTGGAGGGTCGGAGGCTGAGGGGTGACCTTATAGAGGTTTACAAAATTATGAGGGGCATGGGTAGGATAAATAGACAAAGTCTTTTCCTGCGGCCAGGGAGTCCAGAACTAGAGGGCATAGGTTTAGGGTGAGAGGGGAAAGATATAAAAGAGACCTATGGGGCAACTTTTTCATGCAGAGGGTGGTACGTGCATAGAGTGAGTTGCCAGAGGAAGTGGTGGAGGCTGGTACAATTGCAACATTTAAAAGGCATCTGGATGGGTATATGAATAGGAAGGGTTTGGAGGGATATGGGCCGGGTGCTGGCAGGTGGGACTAGATTGGGTTGGGATATCTGGTCGGCATAGACGGGTTGGACCAAAGGGTCTGTTTCCACGCTATACATCTCTATGACTCTATGACTAATCAGAGCCAAACGTTTAACTCAACAACGGGTCACAGACCTGTCTTCAGCAAACTCTCAAACCACACTCTATTGACCCACATTTCCTGCTAATGGGTGTAAAGGTAATTATGGCGCTCAATTTTAATGCACCAGGCAATATTCAGGACTAAGCAAGAGACCTCTCTGTATATGTGGTATGACAGAGGAAACTCAATTATCACAGGCAGGCAGTATTCCATTTGGTTAGTTGAATTCCGGATAATTGAATGTCGGATAGCCAAGCCTCAGGACCTTGCGATCTTGCTGGATAATCCAATATTCGGATAATCAGACACCGGACAATCGAGGTTCCTCTGTATGTGCCAGTCAGTGGCACACAGGAAATGGGAGCATGAGCTGCTCTTCACTGAATGAGTAACCACGCAATGATGATTCACAAAGGTCCTTGGATCATACACTTGCCAACAACCCGTCCCTGGCAAGCAAAACATCCAAATAAAGAACCTGTGACATGGAAACAATTTTTATTTAGTAAGCCAGAAATCCAGGTAATGTTCTGAGGACACAGATTCAAATCCAATGCTAGCAGATGGGGGAATTAGATTTCAACAATAAAGAAAACTGCCATTAACAGTTTAATGGTCATGTTCAACCAGGAAAGAGGTTATATTGGACCTGCTTTTGGGAAATGAGCCCAGCCAAGTGAGTGACATTTCAAGGGGGGAGAATTTCGACAGTAGTGACCATAATACGGTGAGTTTTAAGATCCTCACGGATAGGGATAACAGCAGTTTCCTGGATAAGGTGTTAAATTGGGGGAAGGCAAACTACAACAATATTAGGCAGGAACTGGAGAGTGTTGATTGGAGGCAGCTGTTTGAAGGTAAATCCACATCGGACACGTGGGAGTACTTCAAACAGCAGTTGCTACGCATTCAGGAATGGCATGTTCCTGCAAGAGTGAAGGATAGGTATGGCAAGGTAAGAGATCCAGTGATGTTATGACCTTGGTCAAAAAGTAAAAGGAAGCATTCATAAGGTCTATGAAGATGGGAACTGATGAAGCCCTTGACATATATTAGGAAAGTAGGGAAAAACTTCAACAAGAAATTCAAAGGGCTAAAAGGGGTCATGAAAAGTCATTGGCAAATAGAATGAAGGAGAATCCTACAACTTTTTATACATATATAAAAAGCAAGAGGGTAACCAGGAAAAGGGTTTGCCCAATCACGGGCAAAGGAGGGAATGTATGTGTGGAGCCAGAAGAGGTAGGGTAAGGACCTAAACAAATACTTTGTACTGGTATTCACCAAAGAGAAGGAATTGGTGGAGGATGATCTCAGGGAAGGGAGTATGGAATTTCTAAGCCAAATTGCTATTAAAAGGAAAGAGGTGTTATCTGTCTTAAAAAGTATTAAGGTAGATAAGTCCCCAGGTCCTGATGGGATCTATCCCAGAATATTGAGGGAAGCAAAAGAACAAATTGTTGGAGCATTGGCAGACATCTTTGTATTGCCTTTGGCCAAAGGTAAGGTCCCAGAAGACTAGAGAATAGTCAATATTGTCCCATTGTTTAAGAAGCATACCAGGGATAATCCAGGCCTGTAAGCCTCACGTCAGTGGCAGGGAAATTATTGGAAAAGATTCTCAGGAACAAGACCTTTAAGCATTTAGATTAGATTAGATTCCCTCCAGCCCAACAAGTCCACACTAACGCTCCAAAGAGAAACCCACCCAGTTCCATTCCTCTACATTTACCCTGACTAATGCACCTAATACTATGGGCAATTTACCATGGCCAATTCATCTAACCTGCACATCTTTTAGACTGTGGGAGGAAACCAGGGCACCTGGAGGAAACCCACGCAGACACGGGGAGAATGTGCAAACTCCACACAGACAGTGGCGGGAATTGAACCTTGATCTCTGGTGCTGCGAGGCAGCAGTGCTAGCCACCATGCCACCACAGAAGTAATGGACTTATTAGCAATAAACAGCATGGTTTTGTGTGGAGAAGGTCATGCCTCACTAACTTGATTGTGTTTTTTGAGGAGGTGACAAAGACGATTTATGAGGGAAATGGGGTTGATGTTGTCTACATGGACTTTTGTAAAGCCTTTGACAAGGTCCCTTATGCCAGACTAGTACAAAAAGTGAAATCACATGGTATCGGGGGTGAGCTGGCAAAATGGATACAGAACTGACTTAGTCATAGGAGACAGAGAGTAATGGTGGGAAGTTGCTTTTTGGAATGGAGGGCAGTGACTAGTGGTGTTCCACAGGGATCAGTGTTGGGACCTTTGCTATTTGTGATCTACATAAATGATTTGGAGGAAAACATAGCTGGTCTAACTGGAAAGTTTGCGAATGATACAAAGATTGGTGGATTGCAAATAGTAAAAAAGGATTGTCAGATGATACAACAGGGTATAGATTAGTTGGAGACATGGGCAAAAACAATGCTGGATGGAGTTTATTCTGGACAAATGTGAGGCAGTATATTTTGGAAGGTCAAGTACAGGTGGAAATTATACAATGAATAGCAGAACCCTCCAGAGTATTGATATACAGAGGGATCTGGGTGTGCAGGTCCACAGAATCACGGAAGGTGGCAGCACAGGTAGATAAGGTAGTAAAAAACAGTTTATGGCATGCTTGTCTTCATTGGAAAGGGCATTGATTACAAGGATAGACAAGTTATGCTGCAGGTTCTAGATTAGAGTGGTGCAGGAAAAGCACAGCAGTTCAGGCAGCAGTTCAGCACAGCAGTTATGCTGCAGCTTTATAGAATTTTAATTAGGCAACACTTGGAATATTGTGCACTGTTCTGGTCACCAGACTACCAGAAGGACGTTGATGCTTTGGAGATGCTACAGAAAAGATATACCAAGATGTTGCCTGGTTTGGGGATTTTAGCTATAAAGAAAGGTTAGATAGGCTGCATTAGTTTTCACTACAACACAGGAGGTTGGGAGGGTGGGGGGGGGGGTGGTGGCGACCTGATAGAAGCTTATAAGATTGTGAATGGCATGGGTAGAGTCAGAAGAATGAGGCTTTTTCCCAAGGTGGTGGGGTTAATTACTAGGGGACAAAGGTTCAAGGTGCCAGGGGGATGTTTAAAAGAGATGTCCAGGCAGGTTTTTTCACACAAAGGTGGTGAGTGCCTGGAATGTGTTTCCAGAGGAGGTGGTGGAAGCAGACACAATAACAGCATTCAAGGAAAGCACCTGGACGGATATAGGAATAAGAAGGGAATAGAGAGATAAGGATCCTGTAAGTGAAGGCAGTTTTAATATGGAAGGGCAAAATGTGTGGGTGCAAGCTTGGAGGGCTGAAGGGCCAGTCCTTGTGTGTATTGTTCTTTGTTCTTTGTTGTGAATTGTTCCTGGTGGAGGAAATCGGTTATGCTTACCTGATCTACCTACAAGTCAGTCAAGATCCACAGCAATGATGTTGACTCATAACCGCCCTATGGTGGTCCAGCAAGCACCAGCTTGTATCAAACCACTAAAAAGCATCAAAAAAAGGCATGAAACTGGAAGACAACCTGGAATCAATGGCATACTCAGCCCTTTCAACTTTGCAAAGTCCTTACTGACATCTGGGGACTAATGCCAAAATTAGGAACCATATGAATGAATAGAGGTACATTCTGAGAATCGTACTTTACGATATCCCATACACTATTCCTCATATGCTATCAGAAATAATGGCACAGTGATATATATAGTTGAGAAGAAGTCGTCTTACAGTCCTCAAACCCCATCTTTAGTTGCCTTCAAGAACGTGGTGGTGAGCTGCCTTCTTGAACCGCTGCAGTCCATGTGCTGGATTTGATCCACAATGCTGTTAGCGAAGGAATTCCAGGATTTTGACCCAGTGACAGTGAAGGAACAGTGATATATTTCAAGTCAGTGTGGTGAGTAGCTTTGAGGAAACTTGCCAGTGAATCTGTTTTTATGCATCTGCTTCCCTTGTCCTTCAAGATGGAATTGGTCGTGGGTTTGGAAGATGCTGTTTGAAGATCTTTGGTGAATTGCTGTAGTACATCTTGTAGGTGGTACATATAATTGCTGTTGAACATTGATGGTGGAGGGAGTGGTGTATTGCAGATGTGATGCCAAGCAAGTGGGCTATGTTGTTCTGGATAATATCAAGCTTCGTGAGTGTTTTTGGAGCCGTACACATCCAGGCAAGTTCAGACTTGTGCCTTCTGGATGGTGGATAGGCATTGAGAATCAGGAAGTGAATTACTCATGCTATATTCCCAGTATCTAACCTGCTATTGTAGCCCCTATACTTAATGCTGGGTCCAGTTTCCGGTCAATGACAACCTCCAGGATGTTGAGAGTGAATGTTGAATGCCGCACAGTTAGCACATATAGATGCTCATTTGACTGACAGAGAAGCCCACAATAGACTCATCCAGATACAAATCACATAACATGTCCAGCTGCAGAGCCCCATGATAAATTTTGCTGTAACGAGCACAGATCAGAAAACATAGAACTTAGAACATAGAACTGTACAGCACAGTACAGGCCCTTCAGCCCTGGATGTTGTGCCAACCTTTTATCCTTCTCTAAGATCAAACTAACCCACATACCCTTTGTTTAACTATCAACCATGTGCCTATTCAACAGTCACTTAAATGTCCCTAATGTCTCTGACTCTACTGCCACTGCTGGCAGTGCATTCCATGCACCCATTCTCTGTAAAGAACCAACCTTTCACACCTCTCCTAAACTTTCCTCCCATCATCTTAAGATTATGCCCCCTTGTGATAGCCATTTCCACCCTGGGAAAAAATCTCTGGCTATCCAACAGTAAACCAACAATCAGCAATCCAACCCTCACTTTCACAGCCTTTCATTTTCACTGAGGCTGATCATATACTTAACATGAAGGCTGCTGTTCAGGATAAATGGGGAATGGAAGAATGTGATGGCCAAGTGATGAGTAATTCAAATGGAATGTTTTATTCATTTAAATAATCATAATTATAACTCCATTAAAATTGATAAGCACCCAAGCGAATCTTGGTGAGCAATTAAAATGTTTTTCTGATCCATTCCTCTTACTCCTATGTCCTGCAATTCCTGTGGCATCAGTAGAGCTGAAGGGACACTGTTTGTTTACTGACTCTGAGACACAATGTGCCTTTGGCAGATATCCTTTTGGTTTTTGGTGGTCCCACTACAGACTGTTGTACCTGTAAGTGTATGGGGCAGAGTCAATCTTCAGAGGAGCAGGCAGCTTATGGGGGTCTATTTAAAGGGAACATTAGGATACATTGAGAAGAGTCCCCAGTACCTTGTACCCTTTCTCCATCTTCCTTTACAAAGAGCACTTGCTTATCCCTGTTAACCAAGAGTAGGGGAGATTTAGCTGCATGTCATTGAAGCATTGAACCAGTTATTTGTTCCATCTTGTGTAAATTCGCAGTTAGAGTGTGCAGGACTGATGGACCATCATGCACTTGGCTATCCATCACATCCTGTTCTCCATGAGAGTGACCACTCTTTCTCTGGAAGTGGACATCAGTGCAAATGGTGGAGATGAACTCCTCCAATCTCTGTCCAGTAGATCCAACTGCCTCTGGAAATGCTAATGGCAGGTCAGTCATTTTCCCAATCCTGCTCCTTTTTTTGGTGGATAATACTTGCAGCATCCTAGCTGAGCAGAGCTTGGAATGTCCTGTGTCCTCTAACAGGGATTCTCCGAGCTATCCTTATCTTCCATACTTACTCCTGTAAGATGTGTATCTCACCCAATGAGAACCTATCTATGCTCATACAGAATTCACCAAAGTACCATTGCTGGTGCAGAGTGTGCAAAACTCAAGAAAGTACAATTTCACTTGCCTACCTAGAACATTAACATCCAGTGGGCATCCAAATCATTTCTTCATCCTACTTGGTATATACTTAAACAGAGCATGTGGATAAAGAGCAGAAAATATGCAACATGCATTTTCATTAAGAGTTCATACTTGGGCAAAATACACCTACACTTTAACTGTAAGTTGTTTTGAATGTTCTGCAAAGTGCCTTAACAGTTATCTTGTTGGATAAAGGTGGCTGGGAGAAATGATATGTCAAATGTAGACTGAAAGGCCCTGTGTTGGGAATGTTCTATTGATAGGAAAATTGGGAATGTATCAAGATGGCTGTTTGGCATTGGAACTATAAAGCAAGGATGCCCAACCTATTGGAACAAAATCTTGTCTCCATGTCTCACGTTTGATTAAAACAAACCTGGTTAGGCAAATTTAGAATCTAAAGCTGTCCAAATATCATACAAATTGTGAGAGTTGACAGCAACACTGTTTTCTTGAAGCTCATATGTAAAAAAAAATCAGGATGCTTATAGGTGCAAATAAAACATATGCTCATACATAAAAGCATCCAATATGATCTGCTTCCCTTCTGTCTATAGTCCACTGGTGCCATGCTTTGTCTACTCCATCTATTCACAGTGATAGTGTTACTATAAACACCAGATGGAAAACATGTAGCTGCTTCAGTGTTACTATTCCTGGTTAATACCAAATGTATACCACCATAGAAAATTAACCAACAGCCAACCAGCAACTTCATGAACAGATTACAGAGATCTAAAACCCTATAAATTAAAGGGACTCACAGGATGGAATCTTCCCAGGCCCTGACCGTTGCGGTCCATGGTGGGAAACATGGGAAAATCAAGTGAAGACCTTTTCAATGTTGAGAGCAAAAGGTCCCATTTTCCAAGTAAGTGTTGGATGGCAAGATGAGTTTCCCAATGGTGAACATATTGCATGGATTTTCACTTATTAACAGCCTCATTAGTACCTACCCTCTCCTCATTTATATTCAGTTTCCCATTCTCCTGCCCTGCCCCCTCATGGATATAACAGGGTGCAGCTCAGATTATTTGCTCACTTTCATTGTGTCTACTTTCTGCCTACATTGATGCTCACAGCATCCCTGCTTTGTCTTGCTTTACCTTTATGCTCTTTGCCTCTCAGCCAGCCCTTAGAGACTGGCGTTACCTCTATGCTGCCTTGTTGTTTAGAACACGCATAATGTCAGGTGGCTTGTCAGCATTCACCAATCAACAGGGTGGACATATTGCTGAACCACATTGTGTTTAGTCAATCTTACATCCAGAGCATGCACCAGCAGCAAATAAGGTAAATACACTGCATGCAATTCACACAATGGTTATGGCTAAATATTGAAGGGGAGTAGAGTCATAGAGTCATGTAACATGGAAACAGGCCCTTCGGCCCAACCTTTCCATGCCAACCAGGGGCCAGATTTCCTAAACTGAAATAGTCCCATTTGCCTGCATTTAACCCATATCCCTCTCAACCTTTTCTATCCTTGTACTTGTCCAAATATCTTTTAAATGTATTTGTACCTTCTTCTACCATGTACTCCGGCAGTTTGTAGCGAAGAAGCACCACCCTCTATGTGAGAAAGTTGCACCTCAGATCCCTTTTAAATCTTTCCCCTCTCACATTAAACCTATGCCCTCCAGCTTTGGACTCACTGTGACCTACAAACATTTTCCACCGTTTAAACAAAGTGAGAGTATAATCATGGCACACAAAAGGTTTTAGTAACTTGTTTTTAACATTACAGCGATTCCTTATGCAGTTCTTGGTTTTAAAACATTATCATTTAGGTCTCCAATCAAAAGTACAGAAAACAACATGGTGTGGTCTTTATATCCCAGAGTCTCCTCTGTTGACATTGCTTACCTCCCTGGCATTTTAGAATTGCCCCCTTCCCATTACCCTCAACCTGCAATCCATCATCCTTGAATCTCCCTCAAGTCTTGACCTGACCTTGTTAAAACCAACTCTCCATACTTCGCCACTGACATTCCCTATGGTTTCCGCATAATCATACTTCCCTATGTCATACCACTTCCTCCATCAGTCCTCCATGTGCCTTTGTAGGGCTGCCTCCTCACATCCTTGGTCAGGCATGCTCAGTTTCCACCTTCACAGCCACAACCATAATTTCAATGCATCAATTCTTCCCTTGGTCTCATTCCAGAGGACCCATGCAAAAAAAAGCTCCCACTCAGTCCAAATCCAGTGGGAGGATCACTTTGCCTGCCACATGCCACATTTGGTCCTCTGTCAAATCAGGGGAACCTGCTGTTTGTCAGGGGGTCCCAGTCAGTCAGAGGATCAGTTGATGATCAGTTCATGGCCTGGGTATGTTCACTCATCTGAAGGAGAGGCTAGCCATCCTTCCCCTGTCACTGTCAAGGTGACAGCTGTGTTGAGAATTTAAGCAACTGGCTCCTTTCAAAGATCCTCTGGAGGCCTGGGTGGAATCTTCAATCCTCAACACACAAATGCAAAAAAGGCCATTTCTACCAGAGCACACCGTGTCATCTCAATACCCCATGAGCAGGTCAGTGTTACAGCCTGGATCTACACTGCTGGCACCCCAAGGCACAGGGCTCAATAATCTAATCCACATATCACACGGAAAACACACATCATAACACAACTGAGTTTATTAACAGAAAAGAATTTCATTGCATCATAGCATTAGTACCACATTTTGGAAGTCTGCAGCAGTGACCCAGAGCAGCCATAATGTCAATATGCTGTAGGAGTCTTGCTTACATCCTGCAGTTAAAGAACCAGATGCCTTAAAAGAATGGTTACTAAGAGACAAGAGCTACCTTCTGCAATCATGATAGCTCCGGTCCACAACAATTAGTCTTGAGGGGTCTTACAGGACCGTCCGGACAGAGTGTGCTGTATAATCCCAGCATGCCATGGAGGGGATGTAATGGATGCTGAAAAGCTGGGGCGGTGGGAGCAAGATTCCGAGGACGAGACTGATGCGGACTTTGAGCAGGAGGAACACTAGCCTTTGCATCACATGGCATCGCAGCATCAGGCACAGCTAGCCAGAGAGGACTTCGTTGCCACCTGGTTCTACGATAAGAGATGGGTACAGTCTCATTTATTGACTGTAACATTGTTGCTCAAAAAGAAAGTGGACATGACAGTTCCAAGAGGCAACTGTAACTTCTGTCTGTTTGTTTTGTGTTTGTTTTTTGCCTTTTAATAAAAGTGAATGCATTGAAAGCTTTCCTGTATGCGATAGTCACACATTATGAATATTGAGTCACAATTAATTAGAATGGATGGTTTTGAGGTATGTAGGGAAGAGGTGTTGGAAATTCTGGAAAGGGTGAAAATAGAGAAGTCCCCTGGGCCTGATAGCATTTATCCTAGGATTTTCTAGGAAGCAAGGGAGGAGATAGCAGAGCCCTTGGCCTTGATGTTTATGTCTTTCTTGTCTACAGGAATAGTGCCAGAAGACTGGAGGATAGCAAATGTGGTTCCCATGTTCAAGAAGAGGAGTAGAGATAACCCTAGTAACAATAGGCCAGTGAGTCTCACTTCTGTTGTGGGCAAAGTCTTAGAGAGAATTGTGAGGGATAGGATTTATGAACATCTGGGTAGGAATAATGTGATCAAGGATAGTCAGCATGGTTTTGTGAAGGGCAGGTTGTGCCTCACAAACCTTATTGAATTCTTTGAGAAGGTGACTAAGGAGGTGGACGAGGGTAAAGCGGTAGATGTGGTGTATGTGGATTTTAGTAAGGTGTTTGATAAGGTTCCCCATGGTAGGCTACTGCAAAAAATACAGAGGTATGGCATTGAGGGTGCGTTAGAGATTTGGATTAGGAATTGGCTGGCTGGAAGAAGACAGAGGGTAGTAGTTGATGATAAAAGTTCATCTTGGAGTGCAGTTACTAGCAGTGTTCTGCAAGGATCTGTTTTGCAACCATTGCTGTTTGTCATTTTTATAAATGACCTGGAGGAGGGGCTAGAAGGTTGGGTGAGCAAGTTTGCGGATGATACAAAAGTCGGTGGAGTTGTTGACAGTGAGGAAGGATGTGGCAGGTTACAGCGGGATATAGATAAGCTGCAGAGCTGGGCAGAAAGGTGGCAAATGGAGTTCAATGTAGGTAAGTGTGAAGTGTTTCACTTTGGTAAGAGTAACAAGAAGATGGGATACTAGGCTAATGGTCGGATACTTGGTAGTGTGGATGAGCAGAGGGATCTTGGTGTCCATGTACACAGATCTCTGAAAGTTGCCACCCAGGTAAATAGTGCTGTGAAGAAGGCATATGGCGTACTGGCTTTTATTGGTAGAGGATTTGAGTTCCAGAGTCCTGAGGTCATGTTGCAGTTGTATAAGACTCTGGTGCGGCCGCATCTGGAGTATTATGTGCAGTTTTGGTTGCCATACTATAGGAAGGATGTGGAGGCACTGGAACGAGTGCAGAGGAGGTTTATCAGGATGTTGCCTGGTATGGTAGGAAGATCGTATGAGGAAAGGCTGAGGCACTTGGGGCTGTTCTCATTGGAGAAAAGAAGGTTTAGGGGTGACTTGATAGAGGTGTACAAGATGATTAGGGGTTTAGATAGGGTGGACAATGAGAACCTTTTTCCACGTATGGAGTCAACTATTATGAGGGGGCATAGCTTTAAATTAAGGGGTGGTAGGTATAGGACAGATGTTAGGGGTAGATTCTTTACTCAGCGAGTCGTGAGTTCATGGAATGCCCTGCCAGTAGCAGTGGTGGATTCTCCCTCTTTATGGGCATTTAAACAGGCACTGGATAGGCATATGGAGGATAGTGGGCTAGTGTGTGTTAGGTGGGCTTGGGTTGGCGCAACATCGAGGGCCAAAGGGCCTGTACTACACTGTATTTTTCTATGTTCTATGTTCTATTAAACCATACGATGCAGGCATTGGGGAATGAGGTGCAGTGTCTTCAAGAGGCTGGTCGCCGAGGATAGTTGTGTTGTACAGCAAGTGGGAGAATCAGGCTAGCATGGATGTGGGGGGGCACTACAGGGTACATTGACATATAAGAGGGTTTGGGGGTTATAGCACAGGAAAATCCACTTGGCCTCGTGGAAGGAAACCCTTTATGAAGCTGAACAAAACTGACATGTCCAAAGATATGTCAGTTCCATTTCTTCCCCAATACCCTGCAAGTTTATTTCCTTCACATGTCCATCCTACTTTCTTTTGAAATAATTGATAATTTCCATTTGTATCAGACCTGTAGGCAGAGAGAAACAAGTCATTAGCATTTGCTTGGTAATAAAATAGTACGTCTTCACAATCTTTCTGCACCCCTTGCTCATAACACTAAATCAGGATCCTCCATCTACGCTAACCAAACCTGTATATCTTGAACGCCACTATCAAATCTCACCTCAATCACCTTTGCTCCAGGGAGAATAGCCCAAACCTCTCCAACCTAATTTTGTAATAAAGTGACTATAAATAAGGAAAACAAAATAAGCTTGGAGAAGTGAGATTGAAAGTGCAATTGCTTTTCATTGATATCTTAAGATGCAATTTTATCCAGTATTCAATCACTTTTATTGTACAGTTAAAAAAATTAAATTGCACAAAGATAGTTTGTAGCACAAGTAACAAAAGAAAAAATGCTAGAAACCTTCAGCCCGTCAGGCAGCATCTGTGAAGTCAGGAACAGAATTAATGTTTTAGCTCCAATTATTGAGTTCTGATGAAAGGTCTTTGATCTGAATCATTAATTCTGTTACTGTTTACCACAAATTCTTCTGACTCTATCTTTCCCAAGAGAATTAATTTAACTTTCTTCCAACGCAGGATTTGAACTTGTTACCAGATTCTACACAACCAAGTCTGACTGAAAGCCAGATCAGAAATCGACCTATTTTGAAAACTAACCTGAACTCCTGACTCCATCATTAAAACGATTTATTTTCACCTGCATTATAATGCCTCTCTTCAGCCTTGCATCAACCCAATGGGCTGCTGAAACTCTCAACATTTCTTTTACAGTACTCAGATCTCCAGGTCTCGTCTCCTTTCATAAATTTGCACTCATCCCAAGTTCTGCTGGCCGTATCTTGACCAACACCAAGTCCCATTCACCCATTGTGGCTATTACTGACTTATTTTCAATGCTGACTTGTGTTCAAATTCCACTACGACCTTTTCCTTATATTTGTCTGTAAGCTCTCACGTCTTACAATCCTCTGTAGTACCTACTTTCCTCTACTTCTGGCGTTTTGTAAACTCAAATTCCCTTGGCTCTTCACTTATTGGCTGTTTCCTGTTTCCTCGGCTCTCAGCTTAGGAATTACTTGCTCAGTCTCTCAGTATATCTGGATCAGTGGTGCTGGAAGAGCACAGCAGTTCAGGCAGCATCCAATGAGCAGCGAAATCAACATTTCGGGCAAAAGTCGTTTATTCCTGATGAAGAGCTTTTGCCCGAAACGTCAATTTCACTGCTCGTTGGATGCTGCCTGAACTTCTGTGCTCTTCCAGCACCACTAATACAGAATCTGGTTTCCAGCATCTGCAGTCATTGTTTTTACCTCTCAGTATATCTGCCTCCCTTTAAGATCCTCCTTAGCAGCAACCTCTTTGTTTGTTTCAATATAAAGTAGCTCATGCGTCAAATTATGTTTGATTATAATATTGTGCTGAGAGCTTTGAAACATTTGACTACATTAAAGATGCTGAATGACCACAAGTTGTTCATCAACTAACTAAATTTCAAACATTTTCTGACGTGAGGTTCGATATTAGTGTTGGTGATAATTATGAACAAATGTTAAACATACTGCATGACGTTCTACTGTTCACTCTAACAGAGTTGTGAAAATATGGAACAGTGGAATGCAATGAGTTCATGAACAAATTATACTAATTGTGATTTCAAGCTTTTAGTGATCTGTTGATGCTCTCTAAATGAACTGAAAATAAGCAATCATTGTGTACTGTTTCCAGTAGTTCTCAAACTCCTTCTCACTGCCACGCCAGCTCATGTTGAAAATTGTTGTCAGGAACTTGATAGCAACGGGAGAGTCGGGACAGTGGAGGGGTTAGGGGACAAAAGACCAAAGGAGCAGCAGGAGCGGGTTGGCCATTGTTGTACCCGGTCCACCTTCTGGAAGCTTTGCTGCAAACATTAGAAAAACAAACGGGGAGCTTGTAAATACAAATGTATGGATTTTGCAACTTGAAATGGTCCTCTCGTTTCAGTTCACGCTCTGCATGCCTGGCAGATGTTGCCTGATCACTCACGTGCGACATGAGTATTCTTTGGTTCTTACTCAATAACAATGGAAACTTAATTATAAATTCAAATCCTAACTGAAAATATCTTTACACATTGAAGAATGTAATTACCTGTTATAACTCAACTACAAACAGACCAAATGTCTGCTTGATATGTCATAAAATCATATCATAACTAACTAACAATAGAAATCTGTGCACAAGACAAGAGTCAAACATCTCAGGAGGTTCATTTGAAGTAAGTTTTTCAGTAGTGGGGTGTGGAAAATACTGCTTGGGAGGTAGTTGATGCAGGGAACCTCACAATCTTTAAAAAATACTTGGACCAACAGTTGAGGTGTCATAGCATTCAAGGCTATGGGGCAAGTGAGGCAACATGGGACTAGAGTAGGGATAATAATTTTTGACAATAAGACCTGATGGGCCATTGGGCCTTTTTTTATATTACATGGCTCTATGAAATTACTTTCTTGGGGACTTACACTAACTTGGCAAATATATAACTATGATTTGCAGTCACCATGAATTATCTTTTGATAACAATCAGAGACAGTGACCTGGGATTAATTGTCTTCAACAAATCTGTTTGTGACAACATCTCCATGTCAACTCACCTGCTTTGTTCAAACAGTCATCAATCCTACTCTCAACTGATGGGCTCCTGCTGCTCCAATCAATCTGGATTTCACAGCCTCTAGTCCCATCCTCCAACTTTAAGCTTTATTGTCATGTGTACCTAAGTACAGAAGTACAGGAGTAAAGTGTAAAGAGTACAATACCACCATTCATGGCACCATCTTGGGTACAAATGCAGCGAGGTACAAAACTTGGGGACCAGTAGTAACTTAGAGAAACAAATTTAAAAGTAAAACATGACTATTATTCCCAATATAAGTGGAAAAATAAAGAAATAAAATTAAAAGTTGAACTGATTGAATTGGTTCATCTTCATAGCTTCAAGTATTTTGTTTGTGAAATGTTAACAAGCAGATGTGAAAAGGTTGTGTGTGGTACCATGGCAGTGTCCCTCGTTGCTGGACCAGGAGAACTGGCCTCAAGTCTTAATTGACCTGGAGGCATATCATAACATCTCTGAAATAGATTGATTAGGAAGATACCTGCTGAACAAGCAGAAATGTAGATTGAATGTTGTGGCTGTCTAACAGAAATAGTTGCCATGTATGATGTTAGCAAGTGAGTTGCAAATAGCTTGACAAAGTACTTAAACATTTTGAGTAAATTTTGCATCCTTTTGTAGGATTGTCCACTGAAGCAGTATATAAATTACAACCACATCTTAATGGAAACTACCAATGACATTTTTAAGAGCCGTTGTTCAGAGTTTGACATATCGCTAGTACTATTCCCTATAGGTCTAATAGAATGACAAATGGTGTGAAATGATACAGGTTTCAATCAATTTGAATCTATCATAACTTGCAGGGCAGTCAGACATGTAAAAATAAACTTCAGGCAAAGAAAACTTGGTATTAAATGCCCCAATTTTTCACAAACTGTCCTGTTAATGAAATAAAATTAGAAAATGCTGGAAATGCCAGCAGGGCAGATAGCATTTCTGGAGGGACAAATGTAGTCAGAAGTGGCGGAATCTCCTCGGGGTTAGAGTGGCATGGGCTATGATGGGATTTGTGGCAGAATGGCGTGAGAAATCCATAATCCCAACAGCAGAAGCAGTTTGTATCAAACAGTGTGGCAGGGTTTCCCACAAGACAGCAGTGGTTTCCCAGGGAAAGGGGGTTATCGCTTGTTAAACAAGATGTTGACAGTTGAATTCACCTGATTAATGTTCAGTTTTCTAACTTACCAAACTTGCTAAAAATGCCACAAAATACACCAGGGAAAGCAAAGTAAGTACCCGATGAATTCAACTCTCTAGGACTTCCACATTGGAAACTGGGACCAAAACCTCAGGGCACACTCCATGGGCATCCCACTCCCACAGGTATTGGCATCAATGTTTGCGAGCCTCTAAGAACTCTGAGGGCACATCTCTGATCCACTTACAGGATGCTGCTGCACTTTAATGCAGCACCTTGGGCTGCCCCTGTAACTCTCACTGTAACACTGCAGCAAGGACATTGTGTGTTCAGGGACACACACCCAATTCATGGACTGGACCGGGCTACATGCTAACTATCATGGTGCTCACTCAATCTGAGCGTACCTGAATGCTCTCACCATCCTTGCGTTGCCTTTTCGTGTCTTTTTTGCCCTTTGCCCATTAGCCATGGACACCAGAGTCATATTACTTCTGTCTTGACTTGTTGCTTAGCGCAAATACAAAGGCAAAAAGCATGCCATTGTTGTCAGCAGGACTCTGTTGCTGAGGAGTCAGCCTTTTGCTGGGGGTCCTGGCACAGTAAGTGGAGGGCATCCTCTAATACCAGTGTGTGGGCTTGGTCAGTCAGCCATTCGGGATACTCTGAATCAGGGTGGTCTCCGTATATGGGGCGAGGAGCTAAATCCCATCGTAGCTCTTTCTGTCTAATGGTGAACTACTTTCCTCCTGGAATAAAAGAGAGACAGGTTTTAAGAGATATGAAAGTGGAAGCACAGTTGATACCTTTGCAGGTAGGGAGGTGTAGTGATAAGTGTCATGGTCTAGTGTCATGGTCTCCACTGTTGGCCCTAGATGAAGAGGAAGTCCTACCTCTGCACCTTCAGGTCCCTGCCACTCAGGGTGGGGTGCCCTTTTGCCCAGTCTGTCATATCTATGGTCAATGTCAGAGCCATGCAGAAAAGCTCCAGGCTAACAGTACTTGGCTTTGAAAGATGGTGCAGGTGCAAGGGCTGCCTGTGAATCTTGAGATATGCGCTGAGTGGAGAGTTGTCTGGGAGTGCGTGTTGAGATTGAGCTAGAAGGGGTGCCTCAATAATTAATGAGACCAGTTTCATTAGATACGGTGAGAAAACTAGCCAGGCCTCACAGCGGAAACCTTCCAAAAAATCCAACACAACGCGACTAGGCCAAAAAATATAAGATTCGGTCCCATGTTTCAGTTTGGTGATGAGAAGCTTCCCTGATGATGTTGCATAAACCAATGAATTTTCTAGCCCCTTGTTGTTGAATTACATTAAGTTTTTGGAAAGGAATGCGCCATTTGGCCTAAATGGTTCATCAGTATTTAGACTGCACACAAGCACACTTCTATTGGACTCTGTCAAACAATGTCAACATATTTATCTATTCATAGAGTCATAGAGACATGTAAATCCTTTGAGTAAAAAATGAGGTCTGCAGATGCTGGAGATCACAGCTGCAAATGTGTTGCTGGTTAAAGCACAGCAGGTTAGGCAGCATCTCAGGAATAGAGAATTTGACGTTTCGAGCATAAGCCCATCCTTTGGTCAAACAAGTCCCAAACTAAACTAGCCCCACCTGTCTGTACTTGGCCCATATCCCTCCAAACATTTACTATTCATGTACCTATCCAAATGTCAATTAACTGTTGTAACTGTACCCGGACTCACCACTTCTTCTGGAGGTTTATTTCACACTTGAACCATTCTCTGTGTAAAGAAATTGACCCTCGTGTCTTTTTAAAATCTTTCTCCTCTCACCTTAGTGCCCCCTAGTTTTGAAATCCCCCACCCTGGGGAAAATACACTTGCCATTCATTTTATCTGTATTTCTCATTACTTTATAAACCTCTATAAGATCACCCCTAATCTCCTTTGCTCCAATGGTAAAAAAACCTCCCAGCCTGTGCAGCCTCTTTTTATAACTCAAACCCTCCATTCTCCATCTTGGTAAATCTCTTCTAAACCCGCCCCAGTATAATAATATCCTTCCTGTAACAGGGAAACCAGAACTGGACACAGTACTTGTCCACCGGTATTTATACACATAGTACTTTACACAGGAAGATTATGCCTTTCTTTATGTTTGCTTTACCACCTTTCTTTTAAATATATCTATTCTATTCACCTCAACTACTTCTTTTGATAGTTAGTTCCTCATTCTCATCATTCTTTGAATAAAAAGGCCTCCCTCCAAAACGTCCCTTGGATTATTCCAGGCAATCTCATATTTATGATCCCCAGTTGTCCTCTTCCCCTCAAATGGATTCATTTACTTCACTTCTACCCTAAAAATATTGAGATCAGGTTGCTCCCAACCTTCACTATTTTCTTAAGAAAACAGCTCCAAGCTGCTTCATCTTTTCTTGTCAGTATATTCTCTCAGTTCAGTCATCTGCGTGAATCATTTAATTGACCTTCCCCAATGCAGTATCTTCATAAATTTAGACCCAATTTTCAGAACTGCAGTATTGTACTTGTTGCTTTTTTTTCAAATAAACATTCCTCTGTATTAAATTTTCTGAAGGTTATGTGCCTTTTTCCCACTATCTAGCTACAATGAGCTAATTTGTTCAAGCCCTCCTTTTGTTTGTAAAAAAGAAACTCATTAAAAGCTTGTTGCACAGTGAGGTGGAAGCTATTTAATTCTCTATAAGCATTTGTGAAATGTTCTTTATACAGAACTTAATGTTGTGCACTTCATCTTGGTTTGCCGACCCAGCAATATTGTTCTTTATCTTTTAGTTTTGAAATGCACAATGCCCTCAGCAATATCAGTTGGAAACACAGTCAGCTTTATAAAATGGTTGGCCTCATGAACAGTTCAGAGGCTAGGAATCCTGCAAAGAGGACGTCAGTTCTCAGCTCTCCCATGGCTGTCTGGAAGGCACGGGTTTGGTTGTGCCAGAATTCTCCCCAGATCCCCAGATGAATGCAGCTCCAACAACACTCAAGAAATCTGACAAGATCCTGCAGAAAGCAGTCTGCGATTGGCCATTCAGCACTTTCAACAGTCACTCCCTCCACCACCAATGCACAGTGGCAGCAGTGTGTGCTAGCTACAAGATGCATGGTTGCAATTCACCCAAGCTCCTTCGATGGCACCTTCCAAATCCATAACCTCTGCTACCAAGAAGAATAAAGGCAACCAATCCATTGATATACCATCAATTTCCTCTCAAAAAATCATGCCATTTTGACTTGGAAAGATATCACCGTTCTTTCACTGTCACTGAGTCAAACTCCTGGAGCTCAGGAGAAAGTGAGGACTGCATTTGTTGGAGATCAGAGCTGAAAAATGTGTTGCTGGAAAAGCGCAGCAGGTCAGGCAGCATCCAAGGAGTAGGAGAATCGACGTTTCGGGCATAAGCCCTTCTTCAGGAATGGAGCTCACTCAATAACAGCACTATAACTGAACCTATATCCTTTGATCTTCTCCAACACCTTCTCTAGAACAAGTAACATTGGCCAATAAATGTTGGCCAGCCAACAATTCCCATATCCCATAAACAGATTTTAAAAAAGTTTAAACTGTACATTAACAATAGAGTTCTGACTACTTCATCCATGTTATTGTTTCTTCCAGATTTGAATTTTCTCAAACATCCCAAATGGTTTCCCACATTCAAACTTCTATAATTCCTTAACCTTCTCAACTGGCATTTTAAACATTATCTCTAACATTCCCTTTCTCCAACACTGGAGAAACTAGCTGTATTGCGTTTCGTCTTTGAGACAGCAGCTTCCAAACCCATGATACCTAGTACTCAAAGATCAAAGGTAAGATCTCCAACTTTTTTTTAATCTGTTTATGGGATATGGGAATTGTTGGCTGGCCACCAATTATTCACAGTCGCTGAACTAAACCCTGAAATACTCTCACTACCAGCACTGTGGGAATACTAACTAAGTACGTAGTCACTAGCAACTTATCAAGTGAAACCAGGAGAAAGTAAGAACTGCAGATACTGGAGATCAGAGTCAGGAGTATGGTGCTGGAAAGCACAGCAGATCAAGCAGCATCTGAGGAGCCGGAATTGACGTTTTGGGCATAAGCCCTTCATCAGGAATGAGGCTTGTGAACCAAGGAGGTGGGGGGAAGGGTTGTGGGGAAGATAGCTGATAGTGCAATAGGTAGATGGAGGTGGAGGTAATGGTGATAGGTCAGAAAGGAGGGCGGAGCGGATAGGTGGGAAGGAAGGTAGACAGGTAGGACAGATCATGACGGCAGTGCCGAATTAGAAGGTTAGATCTGGGATAAGGTTGGGGGAAGGGAAGTGAGGAAACTGGTGAAGTCCACATTAATCCCGTGCGGTTGGAAGGTCTCAACGGGGAAGATGAGGCATTCTTCCTCCAGGCATTGGGTGGTTAGGATTTGGTGATGGAGGAAGCCTAGCACCTGCATGTCCTTGGTGGAGTGGGAGGGGGTTAAAGTGTTCGGCCATGGGGCAGTGGGGTTGCTTCATGTATGTGTCCCGGAGATGTTCTCTGAAGTGCTCTGCAAGTAGTTGTCCTGACTCCCTAATGTAGAGCAGACAGCATCGGGAGCAATGGATGCAGTAAATAACAAGTGTGGAAGTGCAGGTGTAACTTTGATTGATGTGGAAGGCTCCTTTGGGGCCTTGGACGGAGATAAGGGGGGAGGTGTGGGCACAGGTTTTGCAATTCTTGTGGTGGCAGTGGAAGGTGCTGGGAGGGGAAGGTGGAATCATGGAGGGAATGGTCTTTGCGGAACGCAGATAGGTGTAGGGAGGGAAATATCTCTGTGGTGGTGGAGTCCATTTGTAGGTAGAGGAAATGGCGGAGGATGATGCAATGTATTTGGAGGTTGGTGGGGTGGAAGGTGAGGACCGGGGATTTTGCCCTTGTTGTGATTGGAGGGGTGGGGTTCAAGGGCAGAAATGCGGGACGTGGATGAGATGCACTGGAGGGTACCATCGACGATGTGGGAGGGGAAATTGTGATCTTTGAAGAAGAAGATGTGTTCTGCAGTGGAATTGGTCCTCCTGGGAGCAGATGTGGCAGAAACTGGCCCTGGGCAATAAATGCTGACCTAACCAGTGATGCCCACATCCCATGAATGAGAAAAAGGTGATACCTCCAGCAACATTAAAGGCAAATTGTTGTTGAATGTGTCAAAACAATATAGGCAAACCTAACTTTCTCAAGCCAGTTGTTTTACAGACCAGGTATATTCTAGTCTGTTCAGAAGTGGATACCACTCAGTTTCCTGTGTCTGCAAACTTGGAAAAAGTTACTGATTACTTACCTTGTTCACAGAAACAGATTTTTTTTCCCTTTTGAATATTATCATTGAATCAGGGAATGTATCGCAGATAATTTTTTGTTTGTTATAGAATCCCTACAGGTGGGAGTAGGTCACTCAGCCCATCAGGTACACAGCACTCCATCCAAACCCACCTGATCCCTGCATTTTCCACAGCTAATCCACCTAGTCTGCATATCCCTGGATACTATGAGCAATTTAGTATGGCCAATCAACCTAACCTGAACACTATGGGCAGAAACCCACACAGACACAGGAAGATTGTGCAAACCCCACACAGACAGTTGCCTAAGGGTGGAATTGAACCCAGGTCCCCGGTGTTGTGAGGCAGCAGTGCTAACCACTGAGCCACTGTGTTTCCAGAAGTAGACTTCACATGCAAGGCTGTTATTTGTTGCCCATCCCAAATAGCCACATATTGATATTGGTAATCCAGTTCAGTTTATGGTCAAGGATAACCCCCAGGATATTGATAATGCAGGATGCAGTGGTGTAAACATTATTACACATCAAAGAATGATGGCTAGATTTCTTGTTATTAGAAATGCTTATTGCCTGGTATTTGTGTGGCATAAATGTTACTCAGCACTTTTCAGCCCAAACCTGGATATTGTCCAGGTCTTCCTGTTTTTGGACACAGGCTGCTTTAGTGTCTGAGGGCTCATGAATGGTGCTGAACATTGTGCATTCATCAGTGAACATCCCTACTTCTGACCTTATGATGGAAAGAAGGTCATTGATGAAGCAGCTGAAGATGGTTTGGCTGAGGACACTTTACTGAGGAACTCCTGCAGAGATGTCCTGGAGCTGTGATGATTGACCACCAACAACACAACCAATTTTCTTTGTGCTAAGTATGACTTCATCCAGTAAAGAATTTTCCCCCTAATTTGTATTGACTTGTGTTGCTCAGGCTCCCTGATGCCACACTCAGTCAGGATGATCTTGATGTCAAGTGCAGTCACTGCCACCTCACCTCACTTCACCTCTGGAATTCAGCTTTTTTGACCATGTTTGAACCAAAGCTGGAATGAGGTCAGGGGCTGAGTGACCATGGCAGAACCCAAACTGGACATCTCTGAGCAGGTTATGACTGAGCAGATGCTGCTTGATGGCACTGTTGGTGACACCTTCCATCACTTTACTGATGATAAGAGAGTAGACTGATGGGGCAGTAATTGACTGGTTTAGATTTGTCCTGCTTTTTGTGTACCAACATACATGGGCAATTTTCCACATTGTGGAGTTGATTCCAATGTTGCAGTTGTACAAGAATATCTTGGCCAGAGGTGCAGCAAGTTCCGGAGGAGAGGTTTTCAGTATTATTGACAGATGTTGTCAGACCATATCTCTTGCAGTATCCAGTACTTCCCGTTATTTGTCGATATACTCTGGAAGAGGACAAGATAAACATTTGGCACTTCTGACTTAAAATCATTGTGAATTCTTCAGCCTTATCTTTGCACTGATGTGCACAACTCTTTCATCATTGAGGATCGGGATATTAGTGGCATGTCCACCTCCAGTGGGTTGTTTAGTCGTCCATTACCATTCACAACTGGCAGTGGCAGGACTGCACAGTTTAGATTATGGGATTGTGGGATTGCTAAACTCTGTTTCTCACTTGCTGCTTATGCTATTTGACATGCATTCATCCTATTTTGTAGCTTTACTAGGTTTAGGCCTCCTTTTTAAATATGCCTGGTGCTGCTCCTGGAATATCCTCCTGCACTTTCCATTGATCTAAGATTGGGTAAGGTTACCAAATTTTCTTTTCCCACAGACATTCATGAACAGGTGGACTTTTATGCCCACCAATAATGGTTTCAGATTCAGTGTTATTGAGACCATCACTTATTTCACTTTTAATTAATTTCAGCTGCACTGATGGGTTTACTTCCTACATTTCGACTCTTAAAGTTCTATGTCAAAATCTTCAAAACAGTATCAAGTAGAATTTAATCTCCTAATCCATTTTAAGATTGGAATGCTCGTTGGGTTGAATGTATTTGTGCAGTTTTCATCACATGACCTTTCACTGCTTAAAAATGCCAACCCCTTGCTCCTCAGCAACATATGCTAACACATCCATTATTTTGGAATATTATCTTCCCATGCCAATTCTGAAGGAAGCATCTGGGCAGCACGGTGGCATAGTGGTTAGCGCTGCTGCCTCACAGCACCAGGGACCTGGGTTCAATTCCCGCTGAAAATGTGTTGCTGGTTAAAGCACAGCAGGTTAGGCAGCATCCTAGGAACAGGAAATTAAACGTTTCGGGCCAGAGCCCTTCATCCTGATGAAGGATGCTGCCTAACCTGCTGTGCTTTAACCAGCAACACATTTTCAGCTCTGATCTCCAGCATCTGCAGACCTCACTTTTTACTCAATTCCTGCCTCAGGCAACTGTCTGCGTGGAGTTTGTACATTCTCCCCGTGTCTGCATGGGTTTCCTCCGGGTGCTCTGGTTTCCTCCCACAGTCCAAAAATGTGCAGGTTAGGTGAATTGGCCATTCTAAATTACCTGTAGTGTTAGGTGAAGGTGTAAATGTAGGTGAATTCGTCTGGGTGGGTTGCTCTTCGGAGGGTCAGTTCGGGCCTGTTTCCACACTGTAAGTAATCTAATCTAAATGTTGTGAATTTAATTAACATGTCCCAGTAAACTTAATTTGTAGACTTTAATACAAAACCATAGAATCCCTATGTGTGGAAGCAGGCCATTCAGCCCCATTAAGTCCACAACAATGCTCCATAGAGCATCCCATCCAGACCAATTCCATCCCTTAGCCCTGCATTTTCCATGGCTAACCCACCTATCCCACACATTAGGGGAAATTTAGCATGGCCAATCCATCCTAACCTGCACACCTGTAGACTGTTAGAGGAAATCAGAGCACTCAGATGGAAACCCATGCAGACATGGGGAGAATGTACAAACTCCACACGAGAGTGGAAGCGAACCAAGGTCCCTGGCACTATGAGGCAGAGGTGCTAACACTGAGCCACTCAAATGCGTCACTTTTTACTTTTAGTTTGTAAGAACTGCATTTTGCAACATGTTTATAAATTTAACTGTTAATAACTATGTAACACTTTTGTTATTTTATACTTTATGTTTTGTTTTAATAATTGTCCATGTTATGAGTTATGATTGCTTATTTTATTTGTATTGACATCACAATCCTGTACCTCCTGCTTTGATGATTTTCAAAGATCAATGACCCAGGCAAAATAAGTAAACTTCACTCCTAATTTTCAAATTTCCCCTCCCCAATGCCACTCCCATTTAAAAAACAATGCAGAGTTACTATATTTTGATTATGATATTGTTATTTATGAAATATAACAGGAAATTACAGAGTATAAAACTATTTCCACAGGTTGGGAATTGGAGAACTAGGGGCAGAGTCTGAGAATGAGGACCAGACTGTTCAGGACAGATGCTAGGAAGCACTTCTGCACACAAAGGGTGGGAGATGTTTGGATCTCTCTTCCAAAAATGGCAGTGGATGCATGATCAGTTGTTAATTTTAAATGAGACCAATTTGGATTTGATTTAGTTTATTGTTGTCACATGTATCTAAATACAGTGAAAAGTCTTCTTTTACAAGCAATACAGGCAGATCATTACAAACTAGATCATAGCGTGCTTTGACAGACCAAGACATACCAGGTTACAAATGCACAGGAAGTGCAAAAAAGCATGGTCAACATTTGATTTGAAATTAGAGAGATCCATTCTGCATTCTAATAACAGTGAAGAAGAAGCTGCTCCTGAACCAGTTGTGATTTGGAGGTGCCGGTGTTGGACTGGGGTGTACAAAGTTAAAAATCACACAACACCGGGCTATAGTCTAAGTACATCTGTTGGACTATAACCCGGTGTTGTGTGATCTTGAATTGAATTGAATGGAATGGAATTTACTGTCACATGTATGAGGCACAGTGAAAAGCTTTGTCTCGCGAGCAATACAATCACATTGTTAAGTAGCATAGATAAGCAAATCATAGGTAGGTAATGGATTTTAACTTGGTAACACTATTTTTTTTACTTTTGCATTAAGGGATGTGGGCCGAGGTAGATATATGGGGTTTAAGACAACAGATCAGCATTATCTCATTGATTGGTGGTATAGGGTGAATGGCCTAATCCTAATCCTAGATAGTCATAAGTCAGGAGGGTTAAAAATAAGGGGGGAAAGAGGAGAGGATGGATTTTTTTTCACGTTTGTGCTTGTTTTAACCCATATAAAACTTCTGGTATTTTCTGAACAAATGCAGGGCTTGTGGGATTTGATGAAATGATCAGTGTTGTAAGTACAGTAACCAATGAAGTTAGAATGTGGAGGTGGGATTTCCTGTTGTTGGTGAATTAGAGAAACTAACCAAATAGAAGGGAGAGGATTGAAGGAAAAGGCAAGTTGATGGCTGTCACTTCACCAATGAGAACAACTCTTTGCCACTCAATTATAGAAAAAAAAGTCCTCAAAAAAAAGGTTACAATATATAAAAAAATAATAAATATATAAGTAAAAGCGCCCCCAACTGTTTTCACAAATTCCGATGCCCTGGAGTGAGTCAGTTAATGCAATATTGAAGGGTAAGATCTCCATGTATTTTACAGTTTTAATTTAATTCTCTATTTTTAGAAACACGCTAAAACTGTTGCAGTTTTAACCTTTTTTTGCACTTTCTGAGACCGACATGGGCTGTTTTTTGGCGGGGTCGGTGCGAGCTTTCTGAAGCTGGCCACTCGCTAACTTGGCGAATGGGGGCTGAGTGCTGCGGCTCGGAGCTCGGGGCTGGGGCCACGGCGGCTCGGAGCTCGGGGCTGGGGCCACGGCGGCTCGGAGCTCGGGGCTGGGGCCACGGCGGCTCGGGGCTGGGGCCACGGCGGCTCGGGGCTGGGGCCACGGCGGCTCGGAGCTGGGGCCACGGCGGCTCGGAGCTGGGGCCACGGCGGCTCGGAGCTCGGGACTGGGGCCAGGGCGGCTCGGGGCTGGGAGCTGGGGCCAGGGCGGCTCGGGGCTGGGGCCGTGCCTCTCCCTCCCGCTCTCCCCGCGGCAGGAGCCGCGCTTTTCTCCGGTTCTGTTTCCGCCTCGGGGCCGGGGCCTGACTCGTGGCCGCTCTCTCTCTGCCGCTGCCGCAGGTGAGTGGATCCTGTCGGCGGCCCCGGCCCCGGCCCCGGCCCCAGCCCCGGCCCCGGGGACTCTCGGTGGTTCGGGCGGCTCTCTGATCGCTCTCTCTCCCGGGAGCGGGGACGGGGGCACGGGGGCGGCTCCGTGTTCAGGGCTCGGGCTCGAGGGACGGTTCCCGCCCGAGGCCTGCTCCCGCCTCCGTGTCTGACAGGCCCCGACACTCTCCCTCTCCCCCACCCCCTCCCCACAACCTCTACCCACCACAACCTCACCCTCACCCCCACCCCCTCACCACTTAACCCCCACCCCCCACCTCCCCCCATAGCCCCTCACAACCTCACCCCACACCCTCACCGGTCCACAACATCACCCCACCCCCCTCACAACCTCCCCCCTCACACCCACAACCTCTCCACGCCCCCAACCCCCGCAACTTCACCCCCTCACCCCCACTCCCTCACCCCCACCCCCTCTCAAACTACCCCCCACAGCATCCCCCTCACCTCCACCCCACACCCCTCATCCCCTCACCCCCACCCCCCTCACAACCTCACCCCCTCAACCCTCCCCCCCCCACCACCCCACAACCCCACAAACTCACCCCCCCGTCACAACCTCCCCCTCGCACCCCGTCACCCCCCACAACCTCTCCTCACAACCTCCCCCTCACCCCCAGCCCCACCGTCATCCCCCCTCAACCTTCCCCAGCCCCTCCCCCACCACCCCACAACTTGCCCCTCACCACCTCCCCCCCCAACCTCCCCGCCACAACCTCCCCCCCACCCCCGTCGCCCCCCACAACCTCTCCCCCTTCCCCCTCACAACCTCTTCCCCCTTCCCCCTCCACAACCTCACTCCCCCTTCCCCCCCCCACAACTCATCCCCTCGCAACCTCACCCCCCTTCCCCTCGCAACCTCACCCCCCTTCCCCTCGCAACCTCACCCCCCTTCCCCCTGCAACCTCACCCCCCTTCCCCTCGCAACCTCACCCCTTCCCCCTGCAACCTCACCCCCCTTCCCCCTGTAACCTCGCCGTCACCCCCACACAACCTTACCCCCCCAACACTTCACCCCTCACCCCCACAACCTCACCCCTACAGACTAATCTCCCCCACCCCGATCTCCTCTCCCCTCAGTCATTCCCCCCCCCACTCCTCTCAGTCACTCCCCCCCCACCACCTCACTCCCTGCAGCCTCACCCTCGCACCACTCCGTCTCACCCTCACACCCCAGCTTCGCCGCCTCACCCTCGAGCGCACCCTCCGCCCCCCGTGTGTCTGTGTGTTTTTGTGTCTGTGTCTGTGTCTCTCTCTCTCTCTCTCCCCCCGTCATGTTTGGGCCTGTCCAGGGAACAGTTGCTTCCCTGAGATTGGAGTTTATGGCAGCAGCTGGGCCTGAACTCCCATCCTTGGCACCTGCTGCTGACTTTCTGGCTCATTCAAGCAGTATTTCTCCCCATCTTCCAGATGCCTCCTCCCTTTTGAGACTGTTTTGTGCTGTTCTTTCTGTGGGGTCTGCTCAAAGGGAAACGTGAGTCTAATTGCAAAATATCTGTAAACGTACAAAAGCTCAAATGCTGTTAATCAGGTGAGCAGTATTTTTGACAGTGACGTTTTGGGTTTGAAGAATATAACGTAAGGAAAAGTCATTGTAAAGTTCTGCTGAGCATGTTGGTGTGCCATATAAAATATTTTGCTGCAACACAGACTTAATGACATGGTGGGGGTGGGTTGGGGTGGGGAGGAATGGATGAAGCAGATGGAAGAGTAACTTTACCTGCATCACTTATTGTTCAGTGATACTGCTATTTTGTTTTACACTTGCATATAATCCATATTTGTGAAAGTGAATTTCAAAAACATATTTATATCCACGTTCAATATCCATGCTAAGTACGATAAAAATCTGGCAGTGAGTTTACATTTCAATTTTCAGTGGTGATGGTCATAAATCATAGGAGTCTCTTTTCTATGGCTCATACTTACCGGTTGCATTTGGTTCATCAATTGTGTCCACTACTGATGAATCTGTGGTGAAAAGGACGATAATGTAATCTCATTCTGTGAGATATACTATGGTGCTTGACAGTCAATGAATTAATTCTTTCTAACGAAGTACAATATTGGATGCTGCAGTGCTGCAGCTGGTAACCTGCCTTAGCATTGTTTTTCTCTTGATTTTTATTATTTATTCATCCTGCATTCCTGCTTTTTGTCCTGTGGGCCAATTATGTGCATACTAGGAGCCTTGGAGATCAGATGTAAAGTTTAATTTTGTGTTCCAATTAATTTGCATATCTTAAATTGCTGATGTAAATGGATCTCGTCCTTCTTGTTGAGGATTTATCCACCAACAAGCTAATATTGCTAAGATTGACATTTTTAAAACCTTTCGGTGCCACAAAGTAAAAATGGGAGAAATCAGGAGAGTATGTAGGAAATGTGAGTACTTAAGTGGCTTCATCCTTATTGGCCAGAACACTCAGCTTGGCGGTTGGAAGCGCCCTACTATTTTATTAAAAATGTTAGTTTTATTATGTGCGGAGGCTGCAATTCAGTAGAGAGAGAGAAGGTTGAATTTTGCATATTTCAATCAGCAGGTTTTTGATTATTACAATTGGGTCTGATCTGCCATTAATTTTTAAATATTGCAGATCTTGCCAGTATGGGGCTGTAACCTTCATTTTCAGTAGCTGTCACAAATGGAGAGTAGGACTTGTATAAAATGATGACACATCCCTGCTCATAAAATGGCTATTATGTCTGAATATCAGGTTGCAGAGAAAATCTTACAAAAAGGGAATTGCAAACAATGTTATAGTGTAGAAACAAGTTAACAAATCTTTGCAGCTAACAGAAAGAATTCCGATGGTGCCTTTCAGATTTTTCTGACTGTAATATTTTGATTTTTGTCATTTTATATAAGCTTCCATTGTAAGAAGCTTACTGTGCTCAAGAGATTTATAGTATGATTGTGTGCCCACTGGTCTATTGGACCAGTTTAATTCTATCTATAACTTACTGCAATATTATCTTTGCTATTTTTCAAAAAAATTAGATTTAAAGTAATAACACAGAGACAACCTGGAGTCTGTTCCAGGATTTCCTCCAGCAGTTTGATCAGTTTCAAACCAATTTAGTGGTAAAAATTTATTCTAACTTAGATGTTAGTCTAGCTATTGTATCCTGCTGTTCAGGACAATTATAACATTTCATCTGCAGTACGATGAGACACAAAATGAAAAACTGTACACCAAGAGCCTAAAATAAAGATAGTTAAACAACTTTGGGAATTTCTTAGGTAATATGCTATCTGAGGCTGATAAATCTGTGTTGCATTCTCGTGCTTCAAGAAAGTGTGTAAAGCAGGGCTTCCAAACCTTTTCATGCTATGATCCTGTTTTGAAGCTTGACAGTTATTATGATTCTGTGGTAACTGTATAAAACATTGGTTATGGCGCAGCTAAAAGTATTGTTTGCAGTTCCGGCTTCCATCATATGGAAGAAATGTGGAAAGGATGCAGAAGAAACTTACCAGGATGTTGCCTGGACTGGCAAGTTTTGGTTATGAAGGAAGATTGGATGTACTAGGGTTGTATTCCTGGGAGCAGAGGAAGGACATGTTTGAGATGTATAAAATTATGAAAGGGACAGACAGGGTGGATGGGAGGGAACATTTTCACTTGATGGAGCGATCAATGATCAGTGGCATGGATTTAAGGTAAGGGGTAGGAGGTCTGGAGGGGCTGCAAGGAAAGAAAAATCACCCAGAGTATGGCAGGAATTTTGAACTCATTGCCTGTAATGGTATTAGAAGCAGAAATCCTCATCTTTTAAGAAATATTTAGCTGTGCCCCTGCAATGCTAAGATATTCAAGACTAAATGCTAAAAAATGAGATTAGAATCATCAAGTTTCTTTTGTCTTTGACCAATGGAAACTGGACAGGTCGAAGGGTTTTTTTTCTGTGCTTTGGACCTCAACAACTCTACAATTGTGATGAACAGCTGAAAGTAGGGTTGGGAGACTGTTCGTCCCAGTTTAGAAACTTTTTCCTAAAAGCATTTTTTTTGTGTTACTTGAACAATTGTTTCAGTAATATTTCACCTTGGCTTTACAGCAAAACAGTAGCGTAGTTACAATCAGCTCTAAAGAAGGGGCACTGGACATGAAATGTTTAACTGTGCTTTCTCTCCATAGATGTTGCTAGACCTGCTGAGTTTCTCCAGCAATTAGATTTATGAGATGTACATCATGGAAACAGACCCTTTGGTCCAACCTGTCCATGCTGACCAGATATCCCAATCCAATCTAGCCCCACCTGCCAGCACCCGGCCCATATCCCTCCAAACCCTTCCTATTCATAAACCCATCCAGATGCCTTTTAAATGTTGCAATTGTACCAGCCTCCACCACTTCCTCTGTCAACTCATTCTGTACACATACCACCCTCTATGTGAAAAAGTTGCCCCCTAGGTCTCTTTTATGTCTTTCCCCTCTCACCCTAAACCTATGCCATCTAGTTCTGTACTCCCGACCCCAGGGAAAAGACTTTGCCTATTTACCCTATACATGCCCCTCATAATTTTACAAACCTCTATGAGGTCACCCCTCAGCCTCCAACACTCCAGGGAAAACCACCCTAGCCTATTCAACATCTCCCTATATCTCAAATCCTCCAACCCTGGCAACGTCCTTGTAAATCTTTTCTGAACCCTTTCAAGTTTCACAACATTTTTTCCGATAGGAAGGAGACCAGAATTGCACGCAATATTCCAATGGTGGCCTAACCAGTGTGAGGGCCTGCACCTTTCTTTCTTGCCATTCTTCACTGAGGACCCCTGGAAAACTATTACACATATTTGGCAAAACATTTATACAATCTATGTTAATCATTTTATACTGGGAATTACAGCAGGTGTAAAATCTAGCGTTCTTTTATTATAAATGCCTTTGGTACGGTTCTGACTCTTTGTGTGCCAACACCTTTCCTCCATCACTTAGCTCTTTGAACTGTCCACTCTCAAGAAACTTGATACCATCCAGGACAAAGCAGCATGTTGATTGGCACCGCGTCCACATTCTCCTTCACCACTACTTAGTAGTAGCAGTGTGTGTACTATCTACAAGATACACTGCAAAAATTTACCAATTTACCAGGTAGCACTTTCCAAACTGACAACCATCTCCATCTCGAAGGATAAAGGCAGCTGATACATGGGCATGCCACCTCCTTCAAGTTCCTCTCCAAGCCACTCATTCTGACTTGGAAATATATCACCATTTCTTCACTGTCGCTGGGTCAGAATCCTGGAAATCCCTCTCTAAGGGCATTGTAGGTCAACCCACAGTAGGTGGACTGCAGCAGTTCAAGAAGGCACTCAGTGCCATCTTCTCATGGGCAACTAGAGACAAGCAATAAATGCTGGTCAGATAGTGTTGCCCACATCTCACAAATGAATTTAAAAATACTTGGTTCTACTCTTGCTGGTTTGATATTAGTTAGAAGATTGATGGCTTCTCTTTCCACCTGTGTATATTTACCTACAAAGTATCCCTAGGAGCCATCTTTGATCCTCCATTTTTCTTTATTTATAGAGAGAGTCATGATGACATTATTAATTGCCAAGTATTCAGCTTCCATGTGTGTCCACATGATACCCAACTTCACCTTCCCACTAGCTTTTACAAACTCCTTTGGAGAAGCAAACAAACATATGTGACGATATGTAGTTTCAGGAGAGTCTACATTTTCTTCTACATTAATAGAGGAAAAGAATAAACACACCTCTTCCCATTGACTATTTGGCCATTGTCTGGTGGTGAATCAGAGTACGTCTACTTTCTGTTCAACCCCATGTCAGTCCTATCATATATGGTCTCGACCGTAATCTCTTACATTGCTGCTAAAGTCACATTACATGCCTTTTGTCAAGTTCAGTGTTGATTACTACTCCTCTGATCTTGCTGGTCTGCTTCATAAACTTAAAATGACCAAAAACTCTGCAGTTATCCTGCTTGCTTGTTATTAAGCCTTACTGACCAACATTAGTTCAAGTTTCTGTGCCTCGATTATTAAATACTTGTACTTGTCTTCATTTACTTTCATCCCTTATTTTGTACTGTGCCTATTGTTATAAAAGTTGCTTGCTGTATTGGTCCTGCTGTCACATTTGCTGTTTCAGCCTTTCATTTATTTTACCTAAGATCTCTCGAAAATGTACATTTACAACTAAGTTTCTGGCTTCTTCTGCTGCTCATGCCTACTTATGCACTCCTGTCTTTGTGAAACTTTTCATCAAGCCTTTATGCAAATATAAATTCTTGTTGATTTGCATTGCAGTGATACTGATCACAATACTATAATGCTTAGAAGTTTATGAATTATGAGCAGACGTAGGCAATTCAGCCCTTACTCTGCCATTTATGTTTTAAATTCCACACTCCCATCCATTCCCAAGAGCCTTTAATTCCCTTGCACAGGAATCTATCTACCTCGCTGTTTTAAAAATATTCAATGACCCCATTTGCATCACTTTCTGAGGCAGAGTTGCTCAATATCTGAGAGAAAAAAATTCCCCTCCTATCTCCATCTCCTAAATGACAACACCTATTTTAAGAGAGTCCCTTGGTTGTGACTTATTCACAAGACTAACTATCCTTTCCACATCTACCATGTCAAGACCATTCAGGAAAATTTAGATCAAATCTCCCCTCACTTGATAAAACTCTACTGACAGCTAGCCCAACCAGTGCAATCTTTCCTCAATAAGACAGTCTACTTATTTCAGTTATTAACTTTGTAAAGAGGCAAGAACTTAATACCAAGCTATTTCATTAGAGCTGTTAGTACAATTAAACCAAGAGAGTGGAATTCTCTGCCACGGAAAGTGGTTGAACCCAAAACACTGGATATTTCAAGGAGTTGGAGGATATTGTTCGGGCTAAACGAATGAAAGGATATGGGGTAAAATTAGGAACAGGGTACTGAATTGGATGAACAACCTTGGTCACGTGGCAGAGCAGGCTTGAAGGGCACAATAACCCAATGCACTTGTTTTCTTTGTTTCTATTTACTGTTTTCCTTTTAAATGTTTAATTTTGGCTTTGTGGTAGTTGGTCTTACAGCACAGAAACCAATCCTTCGGTCCAACTAGTCCACACCAACCAAGTTCCCGAACTAAACTAGCCCCACTTACTTATGTTTGGCTCATGTGCCTCCAAAGCTTTCATTCATGTACTTATCCAAATATCTTTTCAATGTTGTAACTGTACCTGATTCCAGCACTTCCTCATCACAAGAGCATTTATCAGTTTGTACTGAACTCAGAGTGTCGCGATAGAAAGATAGAAGCACCGCCTCGTGCATATGTTCATTTTCTCTGCCATTTTTTTTCATGAATTGACAGGAATAAAGCAAAGGGCTATGTAATTAATCCTTACGTTAAAAAAATCCAGATGCTGTTGCTTGAGGTTCTTGTGTATCTTTGTTTTTGCCAGTGTTTTCACATGTTCTTCAGTACAAGTAATCCAAATACACTTACCTCTTTGATGTAATGTTTTTATGGGACCTTGAGATCTTATTCAGATAATTGAATTTGGATAATCGAGGTTCCCCTATATACTCTGATGTCCTGTCCAATCTCAACATGACGTCCTACACTCAGATGTCTCAGTTGTGAAGGCAAGCATATTAAATGCCTTATTCATCACCTTGTCTACCTGTGGTGCAAATTTCAAAGAATTATGTACACGAACCCCCAGGTGAATTTGCTCTCCAACACTATCCAGGGCCCTACCATTAACTGTATAAGTCTTGCCCTTGTTTGTTTTACCAAAATGCCTTACCTCACATTTATCCAATTTAAACTCCCGTCTGCCACTCCTCAGCCCATTGACCCAATTGATCAAGATCTCTGTTATCTTAGATAACCTTTTTCACTATCCACTATATCACCAATTCTGATGTTATCCATAATCTTATTTACCATGCTTCCTATATTCTCACCCAAAGTGTTTTTTATAAATGACAGACAAAAGTGGAACATCCTGGTGGAAGGCTTTTGCCCGAAATGTTGATTTTCCGGCTCCTCGGATGCTGCCTGACCTGCTATGCTTTTCCAGCACCACACTCGTGACACTAATCTCCAGCATCTGCAGTACCCACTTGCTCCTAAATGTGGAACATCGCTGGTCACAGGTCTCCAGTCGGTAAAATAACCCTCCACCGCCATCCTGTCTCCTATTGCCAAGCTCCCCCTGAATCCCATGTGTTGGGAGTGTGGGGCTAATCAGTCCTTGCCTGTTCAGCTGCATGTAAATCTTATTTCTCAGAATCGCGGAGTTTGATGATGGTCTAAATAATAGAGATGAATTTGGGTCAGTGGAGCTGAGCAAGGGAATTCCAAAGGGTTGGCAAGACGGCTACATATGTAATTGATAACAGTGAGATACAATGAGGGATTAGAGTCAATAGAATTTGAGTTCTCATTGGACTGTCAAGGGTGAATAAAGTTGCAGACAGCGGGAAAGGCAAGGCTGTGAAGAGAATGAAATAAGATAATGGTTCACATTCAAGGAGTTAATTTGTTTTTGAGTCAGATGATCGTAGGCTAAAGGATTTAGGATCTGTAAGTAATGTAGTTTGTTGTTTTAGGGCTTTGTACTTTGGAAATAGAGAGTTCAGATTTTTCGGGTGAGAGGTTAAGCTGATTCCCTGCTTACCTTTTTCAGAATAATGCAAGTGGTAATATTTATGGCAAGTGGCCCCTCTAGTGTCCTGGCCAAAGCAAATTAATTTCTGTCCTTTCAGGTTGTCAGACTTTGGCACGAACCACTAATTTGTATCCAATGAGACAGCTGTGATTAGGCTTCAGTGTAATTCAGTGGCTGTAAAATACTTGGAATTGTTTTAGGATTTGAAGACAGTGTAGAAATAGAACTTCTGATTATTTTTAAAAAATAGAAAATAAGATGGAAGTTTGAGTCTAACTAAGAAAGTCAAACTCCACGTCTGCCATCATTTAGCAAAATATAATGGGAGACATTTTCTTTGGTTAATCCTTGATGAATTCTGATATTCTGAATCCATTTTGCCCGGATTATCCTAACAAAGGAAGCTAAAACAGTTGGATTGAACAGTTGTGGCTTTGGGTTTGAGGCACATCAGTGACTGTCACTCAAACATGCCAAGTACTGAAAGTGCACAGTTTTTCACTGCAACAGCTGGTGGTTCAGGGATAAGGGCTCGGGAACCCTGAGGGAGAAAATTAAACTGGCACCTCAATTTCTTACACTGCAGGAAGTTACTATTCTGTCATTGTAGCTCCCTCCAGAGTAAACAAAGAAATCCAAATACATTCTTTCACCTGTTTCTTCACAACTGATACTAGCAAGATTTAATTTCTTATTTTGTCTGATTTTCTTTGAAAGAGTTTTTTTTAAAAAGAGTGGCATTAATGGCTGACCAGTAAAAAGATAGAAATCAAATTGTATGTTTTATATTTGGTGATATCAGCAAATAATCTTATAGTGGTGGGTTCTAGTTTGATGTTCTACAGTTTAGAGATGATGTAGCTAAACCTTGCAAACTAGTCAACTGTCAATTATAAAGCCTTTCACCTGCAGCTTGTGTGATTGTTTATTTATCACCTCACATTTATTAAAATTAGTTCATTTCTAGGCTATTTTTATTAATGACTCTTTATGTAAGGGAAAGGAATATTTCATTCTTATCATATACTTTGATGGATGTGAAGTTAAACTGCTGTACTTTTTCTCTTTTTGCCAGTCTACCTCACTTCCCAGACATTCAGGAATTCAATCTGAAGACCAAACAAATTCACATTTGATTGACTGTTCCTAGTTCTGCACCTGAAATAAAATAACTGAATAAAAATCCCCATGTACTTGCAGAATGCATTCTCTCTGTGCATCTTTTTAAAGAGATCTTACCAAATAATTAGTGTTTATTAATTATTATTTGCAGACTATTTGCAAATGCTTTGCACGTGAAGACACAAGTTCCGATTGCACTATTTTGCACTGTGGCACTGTCTGATTCTTGCCCTTCAATTCTCTGTGCATCATGTTTCTAATTTCTTTTGTTTTTACCCTTGTTTCCCTCTCCTGTCTCCCTGAATAACCTTGTAGACTGAAGCCTGTCAACAATGGTGCAGCCTCCTCCGAACAATCCAGTTGTCAATCTCTTGTAATAAGGATGTAAATTTGATTTCATATTTATACTGTAGGCAATATTACGTACTGTTGCACTCTTAAAAAATGTTAAAATCTGCATCAGTCCCTGTTGTTATTGTGCTGAGTACTTTTATTTTTGGTCTGTTTCAAATTTACAAATCGTAAAATGCTTGGGATAATACCAATAAGTAAAGGCCTTTGAGTTCTGGCAGTAATCGTAAATACTATGGCGAAAGACATTTTCTAGATTTGTTTTAGAGCATGCCATAGAAAAACAGCTTCTAAAATGATAGCTCTGATATCTTATGCATATAGTATTTTGCTTTTCAGAGATCTGAAATGGTGGGTAGTCTAGCATGAAAGCACAGATGTGGGTATGCATAATTGCATAATGTATGTAAACTGCTGTGCAGTCTTCTATTCTCTGTAGTTTGTGTGTGAATTTATGGAAATCCCAATGACTAAAAATAACATCTTAACACAAGTGGGGGGGGAAAAGTCATAGTTGAATATTACACCATGTAAGAAAATGGACACATTAGGCAAATGTAATCTGATCGGGTTGGTGCAAAATGGCAGGTGTAACATTGCTTTTGTCGCCATCTATTTTTCACATTAAGATTTCTTGTGACTAAGCCAGCGATTTATGTGATGGTTGTTACTTTGCAACGGTTCTTGGGACATAGAATCAGGAATCGTTTTGCTAACAACTAGTACTTTTCATGCAGATGTGCGAAAATTTTCCTTTTATTCACTGGGAACGTACAATGGAAGGAGTTATTTGAAAATATTACTGCATGCCTTTCAAACCATTGAGTTATTGGTTGGAAGATATTGAAAAGTAAAATAATCTTTTTGAGAATAAATTTATGTTCAAATAATTGTTCTTTCTAATAGAATTTCTTCAAGATACCAAGCAAAACTGGCATAGATGTCAACTCCTACAGATCCCTCTGGTGGGATGCCCCACCCTGGACCTTCACCAGGCCCAGGTCCATCTCCTGGGCCTATTCTTGGCCCAAGCCCAGGACCAGGACCCTCGCCAGGTTCAGTACATAGTATGATGGGCCCGAGTCCAGGACCGTCAAATGTGACCCATTCAATACCACCCCAGGGTCCGAATGAGTACCAGCAGGACAGCATGCATCAGATGCACAAGGTAACAATGTCGAAGTAAACTCAAAATTATTAGCTGTGAAATCTGTACTAAAACACATAGTATGAGTGATAATTTAAAGCAAATCAATTCTGATAAAAGATTGCATTCCTTTGTTTAAACCAAGATTTTCGCTCTTGATTTTGCCAAACCTGTGTATTTCCAGAATTCTATGTTCTTATTTGCAATTTTCTGTATTTGTGTTCACTTGTAACCTTTTTAGGTTTAGTTGTTGATTTATCTGGGTATGTCATAATATAGATTATTGCAGATATTTTGGACAGAGAGGGCACTTAAAAGTTTTTTAAAAAATTCTTTCACATATGGTCCTGGAACTTTTGCAAGGTTGGGGTCTTTTGCAGTGTAATTCATCTGAAATTAATTAAACTATCAAAATCAAGGAACTTCAAATGGAAGTTATGTTTAATATTGATTTAAAGCATTTATGTGATTGTATTTTAAAATAATGCAGACACTTGAATAACGAATGAAGGACACCTTAATAAACACAGATAAGGACAGTGCAAAGGTATTAAGTAACTGTTTGACCTTGGTCTGTGCCCAAAGAGACTAACATGATGGACATTGTATATTTTCTACTTTCTTCTTCTAATATTAAGTCACTTTAAATTGGAAATTTAGAAACATGGAAAATGTGCACAGAGCAGGCTGTTTAACCCATCAAGCCTGCTCTACAATACATATCGTGGCAGATCATCCAAATTGGAATGTTCCACATTCTGTCCATACACATAAGAAATACATCCAATTTCTTCCTGAAAACATTGAGAGTTTAGGTTTCAGTTGCTTTCTGTGGAAGAGCATTTTACAGGTTCACCACTTTCGGGGTGACGCGCCCCCCCCCCCCTCCAAATTTCTGTCCTAAATGTCATATCCTGTATTGTTAAATTGTGACCCTTGGTTCTGGGCTCCCAGGTCATCAGGAACGTTGTTCCTGCATTTACCCTGTTTAGTCCTGTTAGAATTTTATAACTATGCAAGAAACTCATTCCTGATGAAGAGCTTATGCCTGAAATGTTGATTCTCCTGCTCCTCAGGTGCTGCCTGACTTGCTGTGCTTTTCCAGCCCACGCTCCTGACTGCAGAAATATAGTCCTAACTGCTCCACTTTTTCATTTTACGTTAGTCATGCCGTCTCAAGAACGAGTCGTAATCTTGGTTGTCCTCCTGTAGTTAGAACATCTACTTTCAGCTCAGGAGACTGTACTGCATGCAATGCTCTAAGTATGTTTTACCAATTGCAAAATGACATACCAGGTCCTGCTCTCAAATCCTCTCGCTATGAAGGCCAAAGAGCTATATGTCTTTTTCACTGCCTGCTGCACCTGCGTGCTTGCTTTCAGCACCTGGTGTACAAGGGCAATCACATCTCATTGCATCCCTGTTTTTCAAAATCTATTGCAATTCATATAATCAGCCTTCGTGATGTTGCTATCAAAGTGGATAACCATATGTTTATCCACGTTATACTTCATCTGCCTTACATTTGTCTACTGACTCAAATTGTCCAAATTAGTGAAACATCTCTGCACCCTCCTCGCAGTTCACCCTCCCACCTAGCTATATTGTCTGCAAAATTGGAGACATCACATTTGGTTTCTTCATCTTAATCATTAATACATATATTGCGAGTAGCAGTGGTTCAAGCATTGATCCCTGCGGTACCCCAGGTCACTGGCTACCACTTGGAAAATGGTCTGTTTATTCCTGCTCTTGGTTTCCTGTCTGCCAGCCAGTTCTCTATTCTCAGTTCTCTATACGCTGTCCCCAATCCGATGTAGTTTAATTTTACATGCTAATCTCTTAAGCAGATGTTACTGAAAGCCCTCTGAAAGTCCAAGTAAACAATATCGACGGGCTCCCTTTTGATCAACTCTCCTTACATCCTTGAAAAATTCCAGTAGATTTTTCTAGCGTGGTTTCCTTTATCAATAATCCACATTGACTGTCTGATCCTGTCACTTTTCAAAGTACTCTGCTGATAAATCTTTTGTAATGAACTCTAGCATTTTTCCTCCTATTGATGTCAGGTCTTCCTGTTTTCTCTACCTCTATTTTAAATAGTGGGTTTATATTTGCTTTCCCCAAATCTATAGAAACTATTTCCGAGTCTATAAAATCTTGAAAGATTGCAACCATTGCACTCAATATTTCTCAGGCCACTTACTTAAGTATTCTGGGAATTTATCAACCATTAATCCCATTAATTTCCTCAACAGCACTTCCCTACTTAATAAGATTCTTCAGTTCCTCCCTATCGCTAGACCTTGTGTTTTTCAACATCTTTTTGATGTTATTTGTGTCCACCTTTGTGAAGGTGAAACCAAAATATGTGTTTTATTGATCTGTCACCTCTTCGTTCTTATAAGTTCCTCTATGTCTGACCTAAGGGACCTACATTTCGACTTAATTATTTTTCTTCATGTTCAAACTGATTGCAAAGGTTTCTATAGGTGTGTTCCCCACAAGTTTACTATTATACTCTGTTTATTCCCCCTCTTAATCTATCCCTTTATCTTCCTTTGTCAAAATCTAAACTGCTACCAATTCTCAGTTCTGCTCTCATTTGGCAAATTCGTACACCCTTTTCTTGAATCTAATATTATCTCTAACTTTCTTCATTAGCCAAGGTCAGGCCACCTTTCCTGTTTTATTTTTATGCCAGACAGGTCTGAACAATTGTATCTCTCCTCTATGCAGTCTTTAAATGTTTGTCGTTGTCTAGCCATCACCATTCTAAGTAATGTTGATCAATCTATCATAGCCAGCTCCCACCTCCTACTGTCGTAGTTTCCTTTATTTAGATTCAAGACCCTAGTCTTAGAATCAACTACATCGCTCTGCATCTTAAGGATGAATTCTGTCAATTATAATTGTTGTACCCCAAGAGGCTTTGTGCAGCTAGATTTCTAATTACTCCTTTCTCATTATTCAATACCCATTCTAGGGTGACTCAATGAGTTAGTTTTCTGGATCAATACATTGAGGCACTATCTCATACACACTTCAGAAATTCCTTCTCTATGGTATTGTTAATCTTTTGATTTTCCCAATTTATATTCAAATTAAATTCGCCCGTAATTACAGCTGTACCTTTATTGTTTGGGTTTCTAATTTCCTGTTTAATGCCTTCCCCTGTAGATACTACTGTAGTTTGGGGGGGACTATACACAACCCCCACTATTGTTTCCTGTTCTTTGATGTTTCTAAGCTCTACCCAAACAGATTCCACTTCAGCAGAGCTAATATTCTTCCTCACGATTATACTAATGGACTGTTTAAACAGTAGTGTTACCCAATCTCCTTATCCTCTTTGTTCATCTTTTTGAAAAAAGTGAATACTCTTGTATATTAGGTTCCCCTGGGCCACCCTACAACACATCTCTTTAATTCCAATTATTATCATATTCCTTTACATCTAGTTGAAAACTAACTGATCTATTTTATTGCAAATTCTCTGCGCATTAAGGCACAAGGTCTTAAGGATTGCCTTTCTAATAATTTTTATTTCTAATCGCACTATTTTGCACTGTGACACTGTTTAATTCTTGCTCTTGAAAAAGTGATGTGCAGAGAATTCATTTTTTTTGTATTGTTTCTCTCTCTTCTCTCCCTGAACTTTCCAATCCTGCACCCTTTCAGTTTAAACCCTCCCCAATTGCATGAGCAAAGAAATCCCCATATCTATCAATTCTGGTCCTGCCCAGATGTAACTCATTCAACTTCTACTGGTCCTATTTTCTCAGAACCAATATCAATGTCGCAGGAATCTGAACTCTTGCCTCATTTCTCCAGCCCTTATTCAACCGATATATCCTACTGGTTCTACTCTGACTAGCACGTGGCACCGATAACAATCCTGAGGTCACTACCTTTTGACGTTTTCTACTTTTAGCTTGTTTCTTAACTCCCTATACTCTGCTTTAGGTTCTTTTTTTTGTCGTTGGTGTTCTTATGTACTATGACCATTGGCTGTTCGCCCTATCACATCAAAATGTCCTTTAACAGCTCCGAGATATCTCTGGCCCTAGTGTCTGTGAGGCTACATGCCTGGAGTCTTGTTTGCAGCCACAGAAACGTCTGTCTACTTCCTTTACGATTGAATCCCTTGTTATTGTGGTCTTCCCATACTTATTCCTCTTCCCCATGCAGCAGAGCCCAACCGTATGCAATGAGAATTGGCTATCGTTAATTACCTCTGAGAGGTATCTCCACTGCCTCCTCCTCCTCCCCCCAATCACCACCACCACCCAAAAAATATGTAAAGCAGAATATCAGTTTTGCAGGGGAACGGCCTTGGGATATTCCTGCCCTACCTGTCTAGTCCACTTGCTTTGCCCATCTGTCATCCAATTCCTCCTCGCCTGTGAATCTGAGCCTGCGGAGTGACCACCACTCTGTATGTGCTATCCATGATAGACGCAGGCTTCAGATTCTCCACAGGTTCCCCAGCACCACTCCAGCTCTGAAGCTCAGTTTGGCCCCTTGAAGGTGTTCTGCCATTCAATAGGATCACAGCTAATCCAATACTCTTCACAGCTACTTTCCTGCATTTTCCCTGTTAACTTTCATTCACCTACTGATCAAGAAACTATCTATCTATATCAGAATTCACTGTACGCTAGGACTCTGCTCCCATAGCTCTCTGTGACAAGGAGTCCTAAAGACACACAACCCTCAGAAAAAAATCTTCCTCATGTCAGTCATATATTTGTACCTTCAATTCTGACACAATGCCCCTCTGGTCCTGCAATAAGGGGAACAGCTGCTCGCATTTACCCTGTCAAACAGCTTAAAATTCTAACTGTTCCAGGAGCAGTAGCTGGAGATCCTTCCTGTCCACATTCACTAGAACCGTGGCTGACTTTCCACATAGAGCAGGAGAAGAACACCTCAAGCACAGCTCCTCTCACTTACCCTCTTAAATTAAACCCCTTTCCTGCCCTTACAATTAAAATACACATTACAGGGCCTTTCTCTGGGCCTCTGCACCATCCCTTACAAACAATAAACCCAAAATAAAGATTTTAGAAAATTATAAGTGATAAAAATAGCATAAACACTCCCGAATCAGCTGCTTCCTCTGGCCCTGCTTCAGTATTTGACATTCTTCCCAGACTGCTTAATTCCAGTGCTGAGCAAAGCCTCTTGCTCTTCATTTGCATAAAAACTTTGGATCTTAGAATAAGATGTAACATTTCAGAATTTGTAGATCTCACTAAATCAGGAAATTTTGGGACATGCAACCAGGTATAGGAAGATCCATACTTTCAGAATGGGTGCGTTGTTAGCAAATTAGCTTTAGTAACATTAAACAAGTGGTGTTAGAAGTTGATAAAAGAATGAGTTCACATACCTTTTGAAAAGAAATATAGGTGGAGGGATCATAAATCACAAATAATGATTTGTTTAAAAATGCAAGTATCACCATCAGTAGTACTTGTTTTTGTCCTTGAAGAAATCTATGCCCAAAGGTTAATCAGTTTTGCGACATAAATTTTTTTTTCTCTGATGTCTGTTGGAATCTGGTGTCAATTCAAAGGGATCCACAGACATCCAGCAACAATAATGCAATCAAGCAAGGTAAGCAGCCAATCACGTTGAGGTATTCTGACAGCACACCAGGAAGTCAAATCTTACATTTCAGTCAAAACTTTATGGAGAGTAAAAGAAATTATCCGGCCTGTGCTTGTGATTTTCTTAAATGTGCATTGGTAAAATAATTTCAGGTTTGACTTTTTTAAGCATCATAGAGAAATTTGACATCCCACATATATAAAATCAGTTTTCAGGGCAAGTAAGGCTACAGAGCAGTAATTATGAACTTAGTGAAGTGTTTAAAAATCTAGTTATACCTCATTCAACCAGTTGTCACTTTTTGAAGGACTTTTACAATGAGACTAATAGCCATTCTTCTTTAAAATCAGCATTTTAGAATCACATATTATGTGCTCCTTATCAAATGAAGCATAGTAGCTAAAAAAAATTTCACAAGTTTTATAGAAATTGAGCAAGAGTAGAATATTTCTTGTGGCTAAAGAACATCAATTATATATTTGAGTGAACTGACAGCATAAGTTTTCCATTAACCATTTTCTTCAGACTCAGCCAACCTAAACTGATTAAAGGTGTTATTTACTCCAGATTTAGAGTATTTTCTGCATGACGAACGAAAAGTAATTGTCTAAAAGGTGCCTATTAACTTCCATTTGTGATGAATGAATCAATTGTAGCAGTTATGTTATTGAACTCATTATTCAGCAACCTGGCTTAGTGATTCAGAGATTAAAAACAGTAAATGCCACAGAAACTCAGCAAGCTTGGCATCATCTGTGAGAAATAAAACAGTTAACAAATTAGCTTGACAACCTTTTCTGTACTGATTCACAAACAGTTCAAATCACACCACAGCAGCTGGGGAACATAAATATAAAAACTGATATACATAATGGTGACTGAAAGTACCAGGTTAAATAAGAATCTGTCTGGTTCACCTGATGCCGTGATGGGGACTGTCATAGCTCCTTACTTGGTCTGGTCTGTATGTGACTCTAAACAGATAGCAGTGTAGTTGACTCTTAGCTGTTCTCTGGTATTGCATAGCAAGCCACTTGGGTCTATCAAATCACTATGAAAAGTTGAATAATATCAGATGTGTACCCTTGCTTGGACTGTGATTTCAGACACAAGAAAGGCACACCAATTCCAAATAACCCTGCAAAGTCTTTATCACTGACATCTGGGGACTGTTGTCACACAGATTAGACCAGCAACAGCCAAACAAAGCTGTGTTTCTCAGTATAGGTTCATCTGATGCTCCTGGATTTTCTGGCACTCTTTCACCAACAGAACAGTTGCACAGCAGTTATGATACAGTTGGGTAGGAATGGCCATGAAATCTCTCAACATTGAGTCCTCCAACTGATTATCACCTAGTGCCCCCCCCCCCCGAGCTGATGAATCATTAATCCTCCAATTTGAACATCCCTTGAAGAAACACCGAAAGTAGCAAGGACACAGTATACTTTGATTGGAGACTTCATTGTTGGGTACCAAGAGTGGTTCAGTTGCAACATAAAGTGATTTGAGCCCAGAAAGGCATAGATTTTTTGACTGGGCCTGTAACTGGCTGTTAGACAACCAGACTGAGGGAAAAACCTACTATTATCATTCTTCCAAATAATACTTGAAGTTAACTGTTAACAAAGTTGAGAATATTTTGCTCTGTGGTGTGCTATACTACACAGCCATCAACAGAATTGTGACGAGTTCACAATTGATCCAGTAGCTCACAGTTAGGCCTCCAAGAGATGCTGTGGGGTGATCCACTACAGCAATGTATCTCAATATAATTAATTATTAACCTTGTGACCTAGCATATCAGTTAGTGTAGCAATTTAGGAAAATTGACAAAGCAACCGATATTGATGTTAAAACCAAGTTTTTGTACTACAGCTTCTGAAAAAGCCTGCTATATTTTGAGAAATATTTCATAGCTTAACGTACTGACCTGAACGTAATTTTTAAATATGTATAATGAAAAATGCCTGCAGATGATTCCTCCCTGCATTTATGAAGCTTGGATTTAACAGTTCAGTATATTTTTGCCAAGCAATTTTTTTTTCCCTGTTGATTCTGTTCATGGCAGGATTGTTTAAACTGCGTGACAGTATTGCAATATCTAGGTTCTTGTGGTGCTATCAACACACCAGTCTAAATGGAATAGAAATCAATGTATTCCAACTGGGAACACTGATTACTCAATGCTTTCCTTCTCCAGTTCAGTACGCACGTAGAACTTTAGGCATGAGAGTCTGAAAAAAAATTGGGCAAATACTATAAGTGCTTTCACCCTGCTCCTTCCACTTGGAGTGCACTACTGTTATATTTCTAAAAATGAGAGATTTATCTCCTCTTGATTCCTGTCCTGGCAAGGTGTTGTGCTTGGGTAAAGCTTTTTCAGAACTGTATGTGATAATGTACTCGAAATATAACTTGAATTTCTGACTTGGAGATGGAAGTCAGAGCAAGCTGGCAGTCAGGTACAGTGAAGTTTGCCGGCTCTGACACTTCAGTGTGGCCTGAACGCTTAGGCAGAGAGTTAGAATATCTACATAGCTGTACCTTATCTTTACACAGACTAATTTTTGGAGTGTGTTTGGGTGCCTTCACTGGGATTAAGGTCTCATTTAATTAAATGGATTTGGTGATGTATACATAAACATTTTAAGTCGGTTATTTTGAAAGGAAATATGATGAGCACAAGAAAATATGGATGGAATGATGCTATATAAAGGTGAGGTAAACAAATAGAATGGATAGAGTTTTTGAGCAGTAAAACTAGTTCTGTCAAATTGGGAAGAATAGCCAGTTTTTATTCTGTGTATTCTATGACAGCCTTAAGCAGTCCCTTTTGCATTTTCACATGAATTATATTGAGCAGTGTATTTGAATGGAGTGGCCGACATTGGTAAAATGCAGGTTTACATGCAGTGACCTACGTGATTGTTTATTCTCAATCTTGTAATTCAGGAAAGGTGCAAGGCACATACCAGCACTTTTACAAAGAGGGAGAAGCCAGAAGTTCTTGCCTAAATCCTGGCTATTCTTAGAAGTTGCTTCATTACACCTTCTGTTGGTATATGTTTGTTCGAGGTTTTGAAAGATGAGACGTGGTAGAAAATCAGCTGCAAAATAATTTTTTGCCATTAATTTAACTGTTTCTTGTTTTTATTAAACAAGTTCTTTATTAATTTCATTTTGGCTTCTTTGTAATTTAAGGAGCAGAAGTAACAATTCTAGAATGGGGGGAAACTATAACTATATTTGGTCATGTCTTCTTCAGGGATATTCATGAAGAGTGAATAGTGCTCAGTAGCAACCCTTGGTTTTCTGGAAATCTACCATTTGATGATTAGCTGTAACTTTAAATTATTTCCAGACCACATTTACTTTTGTTGAATTATTGTAAAGGTCTCTTTACTCTTCATAGTTGATCAAGTAATTCATCCTGCGAAATGTTAAATGTGTGTTCATTTGGCTGATTTTCTTCCTTAGCCTATTGATGCAATGCATGACAAAGGGATGGCTGACGAAATGCACTATGGTCAGATGAAAGGCATGGGAATGAGGGCTGCTCATGCTGGAATGGGACCACCTCAGAGTCCAATGGATCAGCATTCTCAAGGTATGTTTGATATTTATTTGGGTGAATCTTCAGCTTTTTCTACCAGTGTCAAAACCTTTTCAGTTTTAGTTGCTTGACAGTTGTTGCATGCTCTAACACTGCAAGAGCTGAAAAAATGTGTTGCTGGAAAAGCGCAGCAGGTCAGGCAGCATCCAAGAAGCAGGAGAATTGACGTTTCGGGCATTGGCCCTTCTTCAGGAATGCCCGAAACGTCGATTCTCCTGATCCTTGGATGCTGCCTGACCTGCTGTGCTTTTCCAGCAACACATTTTTCTGCTCTGATCTCCAGCATGTGCAGTCCTCACTTTCTCTTGGTTGATTTTAACACTGTAATGCATCACCATTAGTAATTGATGTTTGGTAACTTACACAGATCTAAATTAAGTTTTGAACTAACTTTCTGACTTCATTTACTAGTTTGTTTTGCTGTTGCACTTTAGTAAAATAGGATGGCAGCAAATTAGAGTTGCAGAAGCAGTAACTAAGTAATTCAGAAGCAAGGCAAATGTTAAGATACCTGTAACTGAGGAGCAGCATAGGATTAAGTCAACCAACCAATGGTAAATAAGCACTCAAAAGAAACTAGCAATTATTCAAACTTAGCATTCAAGAAATTAAATATATTTTTCCTGCCATCTTTCTTCTCAAGTACAAAGTAGGTTTCAAATAAAAAGTATTAAATTTACTCTAGGTCTGGATACCATGTTTCAAAAGCTTTGTTCTAGTAAACTTTAAATTGTGATTTAATGTGTAACATAATTATAATTCAAAAATAGAAAATTGTATATAATCATGTTACACGATTATATTTTCTTAAATATTGCAATGCTACTCATAAATGAATACAATTTCCCTCATTTTTTATTTTTGTTTTGAAATTTACAAATTGTGATGAATTTGAGCAAGATTTCAATTAAACTTAAAACCAATTCAATTTTTTTTTTGCTTCAGTAAAGACTCGAGCTGCTAGATGTCAAAGTTTCCTCCTCATCCCACGTCCCCCTAGTTTGAATTCACTTCTAAGAAATGAGTTGAATATTGATATCTTAAGCATACAGTCTCCATAAAACTGTACTCAGCTGTGTTCTGTTGATAGTTAGGAAATGTAAGCATTATAATTAATGACAGTTGTGTACTAGAAAGCAAGATGAGAGACTGGAATGAGCCCAAAATGTACATTCTGTGCCCCAATATTCTGCCAAATGCTTCATTCCCCCTTTATGATGATGCCAGAATTCCATCATCCCAACTCCGTTCTGCCAAATTCCTGGATCAGCCAAGTGCTGCTGAATATCAGGTAGCTGCCTCCAGCTGGTACATCTTTTATAGCATCTTGCTGTAGCTCCTCAGCTTTAAAGATTAATTATGCAGCAGCAAGGAAATATGTCACTCACTGAGTTATTTCTGAATAACGGACAAAATTACAGAATTTATTTCTCAAAGCTGTGGCAAAACTATCTCAAACTAATGTGGAAAACCTATAATTTTGATTAATTCAGTCACCATAACTTGATCTGAATGTGACGCTGTAAATGGGATAAATACTTCCCTTATTGTAAAACAGCATATCCATCACCTTTTTGTGAGAAGCCCCATAGATTTGCTTCTGTTGTAACCTTACTTTAGGATAATTTGTTTTGAAAACTTATGACTACAATACCATATTCTGATTAATTGTCAGTGTTGGCAGCCAGCTTGGTTTTGAACATGTCTACAACATAACGACATGTTCATCCCATTTAATTTTGGATAAAATAGTTTTGCACTCCATTAACAGTTAACTTTCTGTTTCCCATTTGTTTATCTTTTGGAATTTGCAGTGATCCTCCCAAGTCAAGGATAATTCCCCAACCTTTTTTTTCAGGATGAAGGTTTTAAGATGAGGGTTCAATGTGTATGTCATTATTTAACTGAAGGTTAGTTGTTTACATATTTAGAGACCTTAATAGTGGTCATAAATATAATACCAAACATCAGCATGTCTGGCTTTCACCTAACCATTCTGTTAACTGTCATGTTGTTTTGCTTAAAGGCTGGTGTTGAGTCAAGAAGTTCCTATAACCTCCCCCCACCCCCCGCCCTCCCTTTACTGATTTTGGATATTATTGATGAGAGGCTGTGACCTGCCATGCATAATAATTAAGACTAGTAATTTGTTATGGCGAGATCTTCAATGATATATCCTGTGATGTTGCACAATCTGCTCTGATAATTTCCACTCCTGCTCCCACCTCTTGTAACTGGATTGAAGTTCTACATTTTCCTTTTCTCCAACTCAAATTATGCTTTATCTCACAAGTAATATTTTATTTTAAATATCATTCATTATGTTTGTTTAAATTGCTTTAAAGTTCAGACATGAAGTTAAGGCTTGGAGACATTTCTGGGAACCGAGATGAAGTGCTAAATAAATGCAACTCTTTCTCTTTATGAATGCAATTTAAATTGTAAAACTGTATTGACTAGAATTAATTAGCAAAATACAAGCTGTGATTTTAAAGAGTGTTGTTGAAAGAAATTTGAATACATTTTTTTTCAAAATTAGGTGTCTAATCATTGTGGGAATGTGTCACATTAAAAAAGAAATGATCCCCAGAAGGTTGAAGGAGGAATAGAGCAAAGCTTCAGTATCTAATTTCATAATGTACTTGTTTGTCACAGTGCCCAATATTAGTTTGATATGCTTGACATTCACAGTGGACATGTGATGTGCACCCGTCGTGATTTTCCATTAAGGCTGACTTGTTAGCTTTTGATTGAGGCTGAGTGAGCTTTTAAGAGTAAAATGCTGGTGTTCTGTATGATGAACTTTAACATCTAATCATATGAGATAGTAGCACTTATTGTGGATTAACTTTGGAAAGGTGTTGCCAGTTCACCTTCAATATAACAAATTTCATGTATAACTGCTGAAAAGATTCCAGTTAGCCATTGGAAATGCAGGGTTTTAGGGATGGGGTAGGTGGCTGTGGCTGTGTCTGAATGAGATGCTCTTGAGGATCGGTGGGGCTTGCTTCCACACTGTAAGGATTCTGTGAATCAGTTACGCGTCCTGGAAAACATTGCACTTGCACACTTCAGTTTAAAAAAAGCCCTGCAGTCATGCTCATTAGTTGTTTCTGTCTACTCCCTTATCCAAGCTTTATCCCAGAACACCAACCTAAGCTCCATCAATAGACACCATCATTTCTGCTCTTGGTTTATGGGGTCTAACTAACTGTGAACCTGAAAGTTAAGGCTCAAAGTGAAAATGATTATTAAATGATCGAAAACATAAATACTGACAGTCATTTTATTTTCTCCAAATCCCCCCTCACCACCGAAGGAAATGGCTTCAAGTTATTCCACATTTTCCCACTCCTTCATTCCCTTAGTGCCCTGTTGCCTGCCCACTTAATCTTTTCAGCTATACACTTTTGATCCTTGTAGCTCTGGGACAACTGGAATGATTGTTGAAATCACAGAATTATTAGGAGCAAATGGCAGGCAGCAATTAAATGCAGAGAGAAAGATGGAAGAGGGCAAGTGGAAAGAGTAACCCAAATGCAAGAACATTAAAGTCATGATTAAATTATAATAGAGCAATATGGGAAGAGAAAACAAAAGTAGATGCCCAAAATACCTGTTGACAAAACCTAGATGATGGAATATTTCCTCCAGAAATCTTAAAACGGTTAACAAATAGAACAGGTTAAATCTTGGCATTTCCTAAATTGATTCTTAAGTTCTAAGTGATCTGCCTTTTTCATGACTGGAAGCTGGTAAGTTTGGTTATTGTGGGATGCACTTCCATGAAAGGTATATCACAGATTTTCTAGTATAATCTAAAGGTAATGGTGCAGAAATATAATGTTCAACCTTTGCGTTTAAAATCTGATGTCTTAAAGCCATTTTTCTATGCAGGTTATCTGTCTCCTCATCCATCGCCTATGAGTGTACCAGAGCACGTTCCGAGTCCAATGTCAGCAGGTGGCCCTACTCCTCCTCAGATTCCACCAACCCAGGTTGCACCAATGTTGCAAGGAGATCCTCAGGTCATGAGCCAGCAGAACAGAGGTCCTTCACCATTCAATCCAGTTCAACTTCATCAATTGAGGGCTCAGATTCTGGCCTACAAAATGCTTGCTAGAGGACAACCATTACCAGATAATCTGCAACTAGCTGTTCAGGGGAAGCGATCACTACCTAGTATGCAACAGCAAGTAGCTCCCATTGCTTACAATAGGCCACCTAGTAAGTATACATTTCATTTGTATGGAAAGAATACATTAAGGATCAATTGTCAATTTTTTTGAAAACTTAAACATTATTAGTCTATTTTCAGGCAGTAAAGTACACATTGAATTCTGTGATAGAACTGAAAAGTGTGTGTACCTAGTTGTCTTAAAAGTTAAAATCCTGATTTTTTTAACCTAGTTATTCAGAAATTGTATGTTGAATAGCTCAACACATTGTATCCAAATCGTTACGTTTAACATGAGGGTAACCACTTCACAACATGGAGTAAGTTGAGAATGCAGGACCTCTATGAGCTCCCATAGCTGGTGTGGGGATTGAACCTGTGTTGTTGACTTTATTCTTCAACACATTCTTTTCCAGACATAAAGGATATACATATGTACTGTGTCACCTACTGGATTTAAAACAGACAGTCATCCACTGGTTTACTTCTCAGGGCAATGTCCTGATCAATCAGAGTCAACCAGCCCGGTATAAAATTTAAACCAAATCTGGAAGTTAACTATCAATCATCTTTAATTGGTGCATTATCCATGGTGATGCTTCCACCAATCAGAGCCCACTTGCCATTCAATTAGCACTCTCATGCAGTCTAAATGTTTTTTTTTGCAGTGAATTGTTCTGATGTGTGTAAGACACAAAGCTTTGACAAAATGTCTTTTTTCACCAGTATTCGAGTTCTGTGCTACCAAGTGCTATTAAGAAAATAACAATCAAAATAGGTAAATTTCACCTTGGCACTGGTGCTATGTACTTAAGCTAGCCCATGGCTACTTTTAACCAACACTGTGAAGACATTGCCAATAATGTTCATACCATTGTAGACCCTGTAAAAATTCATTTTCTGAATCAAATGAACAATTGTGTTAATTTCGAAGGAAAATCAAACTAAGTGACTAAGAGATCAGTCCTGTAATAAATTCGTTCTGAATCTTATGACTATTTTAACCAGGATCTCAGATTAATTGACTGACTTTATTTTCTACTTCTGTTCATTGTCATTTTATACTTTTAACCGTTTGCTCCAATTTTAATTTTCTCTACAATTGTATGCCTCCAAGAAGAAAAAGCTGCACACTTGTGTTCTACAAGACGCAGGCACCGTGGCATCCCTCATTCACACTCGTATAAACTAGCAAAAAAAAATCACAGTAATTCATAATCTAAACTTGGCTCCAGCACCTTCCCTGCTTTACATTCGCAGTATGGTGCAGGCTGCCAGGTCTCTGAACATCTAAATGCATCTCCTGGCAAGTGACAGGATAACAGTTGTTTACATATCCTGAAGGCTTTTCTTTTATTAAGCAGAAGGATTTCTAGGACCCATTTTATAGTCATGAGTTCCCCCACCCCCACCTTTCCTTCACCTTGTATCCCTAAAGAAAATCTTATAATAAAGTTTGTTGTTGTAACAGCAGACTCTCTGGAGGAGCCATATGTTGATCATCTGCTTTCTGCATGTGCAGGATTTCATGACTATAATCCCCACGGCTATCGGCAACAAACCTTCTGTAGACCTTACTCTCCTAATTTGTGTTTCGTTTGTGGGTCATTTTACTCTGCAATATGTAAATACAGCAGAAAATGTGTTTCTGGGTGGGGAGGGGGTCCTTTTGCATAAACTTGCTTTGTTTCATTACCTCCTCTGTACCAAGTAAAGTTTGTCAAGTAGTATGTAAGAATAATTGAATGCAATGCTCAACTTTGATTTCAATTTTGGTTGTGTTGTAACTCTGGGAAAAAACTAATGAAAATTAGAGGAGATGGAGCAGAGAAGAGGAAACAGGGCTTCCCTATTTATGAATGTCTAACTTACGTGCACTCGTACTTATGAATGCAATCTCATCTAGGGGTGTAATTCTGAAGTTCCAGCATGTGAACATTTCCTGTACTTATGAACAGCTGTTTTACATAGTCTAACATTGCATTCCTACTTGCAAATGGACAAAACCCATTCATAATCTGGAACTGCTGCATATATATGTTTGAAAAATGAAGCATTGACAAGGGCTGTGAAGAAGAGAGAAGCCTTTTTTACTGAGTAGGGGTGAGAAAAGGGGATAGAAATCCAGTTTGGACATGGACCTTGCTGAGGTGATGTCAGTTTGAGTGAGGCTGGATAGTAAAAGAATGATTGACAGATGCAATCTCACTCTGTAGGGAAGCAAAGAAGCTCTTTTGCAAGGGGAGGTACAACTTTGGCACTGCAAGAGATGGCTGGTGGGATTTGGCAGCTCCATAAGACAATACACTGCACCATGTACAACATTCTGAAACTGCCCTCCATGTAAATTGGACTTTTTTCTTGTAAAGATGACTGCTACTATGTAATTAAAGGCATATTTCAGGAAGGTCAAATCCTAATTGTTTAAATTAACTAGGCTTATTGAATCTTGGACCTTCAATATATTTTTCCCTGTGGTGACCTGCTATCTCTCTTTGTGTTTGATTTTGGCTCCGTGCCAGTATCTCCATTAAGTATAGTGGAATTTTTTTTCTATATAGAAGTGTTGACAACCATTATTTCCAGATGAAATAAAAATTACTACACTTTTAAATTGGATTTTGATCCGAATTCTAAATCTAGATTTCAGCATATTACCAGATATCTAAAATGTTGTCTTTAAGGCTCTGTGTAACTGTAAGCAGCATTTTCATGTGTAGATATATTTATACACATTTGAAAATTGATTTTGATACCTTAACTTTGTATTTGTTTTTACCAAAAGGTGTACATGCTTTTCTGAATTTGGATATATCCATTTAAAATATTGAGGTATTAAATATTGAGGTGATTAGTTATAAGTGTGTTATCGTTGTATTTAAGATCAGACATGTAGCATTGTTTTTGAGTTTTAGTGTTATGAACATGAGATTTATTTAGACACAATTATCTCCTTTGCATGTCTGCATTCAAAATATGTAATGTATTTCCATTGTCAGTTTAACCTACATCTTTCAATAAGACTGATGCAAAATAGACACTAACTTTCAAGCACAAAAATGGGCTGTGGCTTGACAGCTTTTATGAAAACTTTGACAAAACTAAGTTTAAGTATATGTGAAATAAGAAATAATAACACTGGGTGCAAAGGTCATAAAATTCATTCTTGAATCAGTTGGGAATTAGGTATGCTTTACAGTTGTAAACACATGGAAAACATTTACTCTTCTGTAGACATATGGTTTGCATATTTTGTTGTTTTTCCACCTTTTTCTAATACTTTGAAGTTTCAGCTTTTAACCTCAAATCAATGTTTCCCAGGTTTATGGCTTAAGTCAATTTACATTTGGTCGTTGTATCTTTTAGCTTTGAGTTGGTGATGTTTCAGAATTTTAAACAGTTACATTTAAAAAGTTCTTTGAAGTGTGTGCAGTTTTATTAATAAGCTGAAATTGGGTTTATCCTAATTTTAGTCAGTCTAGCACATTTAACTTAGTTTTCAAAAATGTGAATCAGTAGAAGAAGCTACACAAAAAATGTTGTCTTAATAGTTATTTTTAAAAATTAAAACATTAATGTTGTTTTCTCTTTCACTAAGACACTATTTATGGATGGGATTAGGCTTTCATGTTTTGCACCAGTACAAAAAACCCCCAAACCATTTGAACTTGAAATTTTTTTGTGCTGGTTTGGCTAATTTTGTAGAAACAGCTTTGTAGAAACTCCAGTCCCATGTAGCTTGTATACTTGGTGTTCATTCAGTTACGGCTGCTGACAGGGAAGGCAAGATGTATTCACAGTAAATACATGGAAGGTGTTCATGAGTGTAATGCATGTCTAATGCTGAATTGATTGAAGAAAAAGCTTTTGTGATCTTTGCACTAAACGTCTTGGATTTGTCATGTAACTTGGCAAGTTTTTGAATCTACGCAGTTTTTGTAGCATGGAAGGGGCTTTAACACTAATTCTGCATTTAAGTAGAAAGTCTCAACAATACTAATTGAGAAAAGTTTTCTCCACTTTTTTTTACGACTATAACTGTGGCTAATGGTCATTTTAATCTTTCCAGCAATTTATTATTAATGCTCTTTAGACCAAGACTGTTGTGGTTAAGGATCATATATTTCTGCTTTTATCGCCTTTTGGTGCAACTGTCAAAACATTTTCTGTAGCCTACAATTCATTGAAAGGAACCCATAAAGTTATGTCTTTCAGTTGACTGTTAAGTTGAAGCTGAGATTTCAAGTTGTTCTGATCAAATGTCAAACTATTTGAATCCAAGAGTCTGACTTACCTAAACGTTAAGCAATTTAACATCTTAAAATTGTTGTTGTTCTAGGCTTCATATAGTAGTAAAAACCCAAAAGTCAGAAATAAAAACAGAAGTTGCTGGAAAAACTCAGCAGGTCTGCTAGCATTGTGCAGAGAAATCAAAGTTAACGTTTCAGGTTCAGTGACCCTTCTTCAAAACAGCAACAGGAGGGGGGGTGTATGGTGTGATGGTTTGATTCCTGTGCCAGCAGTGATGGTTCATGGAAGCCTGCCCCTTGTCCATGCTCCATGATTGTGGAGTGGTGCCATAATCTGTTTATAATCAATTATCTCTTTATAATGAGAAGAAATGTCTATGATTGTCTGTCTGTGAAGTAGATAATTGGACAGAGCCCACAACCATGAAGCAGATGTTGAGTGGTAGAATGTGCCCCTCATTTTATTGGAAGAGGAACAAGACAAAGATGGAACTCTATCCTTGGCCAACAGTTGATGGGGTTTATCTTAACGGCATTTACAAAATTGTGTACAGATGCACTTATTGATATCTTAAAGCCCAAGTTAGCCTAGATATAAATCACTATCAGGCTAATTTGTTGTACACCTGTTTTATTTATACAGGACAATCACTAAGGACAAACACTAAATACTAGTCAGAACTTCTATTCATTGGAAAAAGTTAACGATCTACCAGTAAAGCTACCAATTAAACTACTCTTGACTCTCTTTCAACACAGCCTTAGAGCTATTCCTATTATTTTTGGAGTGGAGTGTTAGCTTTAGCTCACTTGGTCTCCAGTCTCTAAAGTGAAAGTTTCTTGGTGTGATCTCCACTAGAGAGCTTGAGTTATGTAGTCCATTATATTAATTGTGCATATCTGTGCAGGTATGCAGTGCTGAGGGAATATTGAATCATCAGAGGTGCTGTCTTTCACATAAGTTTTTAAATTGAAGCTCTGTCTGTCCTCCTATTTGAATGTTTCAAAAAGGGTCCTGGGCTAAAATTTATTCTGGAATAAATAAACCATGCCCAGAACATTTCAGGTGCCTTTCTGCACCACAAAGTGTCAGCTTGTAACTAGTCTGGAACCAGTTGGTGCCAGTTAGGGACATAAGATGCCAAAAAAAACTAAACATGTAGGAATGATTTAAAAGGTAAACAATGCCATGAATGGACTTAGATAGTAGTGATCGCAGGAGCTGTACTGTTCCCTCCATCTGGACAAAGACGTCCCATTAAACCAGTCCAAGCCAGCTTGGTATATAGAGTAATTGTGAGTGATAACAGTCTCCCACTCCTCTCGAAAATCTGAATACTTCCTCCTTAAGGAAAGTAGTGGTAATGTCACTGCACTAGTAATCCAGAGCCCCAGGCTAATGTCTTGAGAATATGGGTTTGAATCCCACCATGGTAGATGGTAAAATTTAAACTCACTTTTTAAAAAAAAAAATTATATTAAGAGTAAGAAGTTAGATTAATGGTGACCACGTAGCAATTGTTGGTTGATGTAAAGACCTGTCTGATTCACCGCTATCCTTTTTGGAAAGGAACTCTGCCATCCTTACCTGGTCTGGTCTGTATGTGACTGCAGGCCCACAATAACAGGGTTGACTCTGAACTGCCCTTTGAGCAATTAGTGATGTGCAATAAACGTGTCCCAGCCAGCAACACCCATGTCCCAAGAATTAAAAAATAAATCAGTCCATTCAGCTTTAGTTATAGCAGCTTTAGAGCTGAAAATGTTTTGCTGGAAAAGTGCAGCAGGTCAGGCAGCATCCAAGGAACAGAAGATTCGACGTTTCGGGCATAATCTCCTGTTCCTTGGATGCTGCCTGACCTGCTGCGCTTTTCCAGCAACACATTTTCAGCTCTGATACTCCAGCATCTGCAGACCTCACTTTCTCCTTTTTATAGCAGCTTTAGATGATTTTAATCAACCTGTTCAGGCATACTATGATGTATCTTTGGAGTAGGTGGGACTTGAACCTCAGCCTTCTGGCTAAGAGGTATCACAAGATTCCCTGTCAAGATGGTAACTTTATGCTGCTGTTTGAACAGCTTCAGTTTAAATCTCTACCTGTTTTATACATAATTTTTCCACACACTAATCAAAAATGCTAATAGCTTCCTACTGTGTTCCTGATGGTTATGCCCAAACATGTCCCTTTGTGTTTCCCATTTTGAAATTGCTAATCGTTACTGCTATACTAATGAATTCAGTAGCAATTAGTTAAAGCGGTTGTGTTGCCAGTTCCTTCCTCCCAGTCTAATAACCACATTATTTAGGTGTCAGGACCCAGTGATGCCTTCAGAGTGCCTGATTTTCCAGGCCAGATCATACCCATCCTCTTTCCCCAGGTGGCTATAAAAATTGCAGCTACCCCGTGTTACTTTTTCAAAGAGTGTGATGGTTTTCTTGGTGTACTGATCACCAGTTATCTATGGACCAACATTGCCTTTTTAAAAAAATGCTGAAACTGAGGAACAGTATATCGCACTCAAAACTGTTAATTCCCATTCTATCTGCACAGATGTTAGTAGACCTGCTGAATTTTCCCAGAATTTTGTTTTGTTTTTAATTTCAGGTTTCTAGCATCAGCAATATTTTGCTTTAGTTTGACTGTGTATCTTGATGATAATTGTGGAATCTAGCTGCGTATAAATTGGGTGCAGCTTTTTCTTTTAAATGTTAAATGGTTGTGCTCCTCCTTTCATTGGCTGTAAACAGTTTTGGGAACATTAAGGCTGCGAAGGACTTATACATACATAATTATTTTTGTCCTAACCCCTTTAATTGCTACTTAATGCACCAAGTGACCTTCTATACAATGAAGCAGAGCAATTAATAAAATATCACCTGAGCAAACTGACTACAATAAAAAGGAATTTCTTAAAAGTATGCCACTATTAGTTGTTGACATGGTAATTTCTCCCCTCCTTTATCCAACACCAAATAGCTTATCAAGGATGGCCATACCTATGTAGGTTAATTTTAAAATTTACAATTATCCAAAAGCAGATTGCATTATGGTATGATTTATCAAAATTGACAAACTTTTCTGAACATAAAGTAAAATATTTACAAGGATGTTGCCAGGGTTGAAGGGTTTGAGCTATAGGGAGAGGCTGAACAGGCTGGGGCTGTTTTCCCTGGAGCGTCAGAGGCTGAGGGGTGACCTTATAGAGGCTTACAAAATTATGAGGGGCATGGATAGGGTAAATAGACAAAGTCTTTTCCGTGGGATCCGGGAGTCCAGAACTAGAGGGCATAGGTTTAGGGTGAAAGGGGAAAGATATTAAAGAGACGTAAGGGACAACTTTTTCACACAGAGGTTGGTACGTGTATGGAATGAGCTGCCAGAGGAAGTGGCGGAGGCTGGTACAAATGGGTATATGAATAGGAAGGGTTTGTAAGGATATGGGCCGGGTGCTGGCAGATGGGACTAGATTGGGTTGGGGTATCAGGTCGGCATGGACGGGTTGGACCGAAGGGTCTGTTTCTGTGCTGTACATCTCTGACTCCATTAACTGTGTGTGGTTATGATCTAAAATGTGTTACTTAATATTTTGCTCTCCTTTATAAGTGAGCACTTTTTCCTGGAGTTTAAGATCTGGAGTAAGATATTTTCAATGTACATTTCTTAATTTTCAGACATGGGCATGCATTCAATGGCTGGTCAGGCTGTAGGGCCCTCACAAATAATGCAAGGGCATGTTCCCAATGTTCCAAAACCCTGGACAGAGGGTAAGTAAATCTTCCAGATTAATTTATACTTTCATACTGCATAACTTCTGTACTTATTCAAGAACACAATTATGTTGATACATTTTAAAATGTAAAATTAACTGTTGTTGAGTCAGTTTCTTAACTGTTGATTAGTTTCATGAACTTCTGGAATCATTGGTTTTAATAAATTGATTATGAAAAATTATGCTTATTCACTGAAGTATAATTAGAGCACAGACTGTTCACTTTTCACTGTACTTTTGTACTTGAGTACACGTGACAATAAAGTCTAAATTTAAAAATCTAAGCTTTATGCTTATTAATGGCCCTGCTTAGTGAATGTCTATTATATGTGATATAGTATATTTTGGTGTTGTATAATTGTTCTATTTTTGTAGCTACTTTTAGAAACTCTGGCTTGTTTTGTTTCACTTCCATAGATTAGCATTCATCACCGTCAATCAATGCAAATAAAATATATTTAGACAAGCCAAACTAGGAAGCATCTGTCTATTTGCGTCTGTGCCCATCCTTCTCATTTTTATCTTTCCATTAGCCATGTTTTATTTTAGCCATTAAAATATTTTTGCTGAATTTAATTACTCTATTTGCTGAAGGCAAGTTAGTCTTGGTATATTGGGAAATGCAATTATAAAATGGAAGTAAATGATACTTGTATCACTTTACAACTATATTTTCCTAGGCTGGGATAACTAGATAAGTCAATCCACTGATCATTCATTCTTCCATTATTATAGGCATTAGATAATAGATGAAATACTTTCTCTTCGTGCTATATCTATACACCTCTCTTTTAATCTTTGCTGTCATAACAGATGAGTAAAAAATGAGGTCTGCAGATGCTGGAGATCACAGCTGCAAATGTGTTGCTGGTCAAAGCACAGCAGGTTAGGCAGCATCTCAGGAATAGAGAATTCGACGTTTCGAGCATAAGCCCTTCATCAGGAATAGATGAAGGGCTTATGCTCGAAACGTCGAATTCTCTATTCCTGAGATGCTGCCTAACCTGCTGTGCTTTGACCAGCAACACATTTGCAGCTGTCATAACAGATGAACCAATTGAGACATAATTCAAAACAAAGACATTTAAACTAAATTGAAACTAAAACCAAAAGTTAATTTGAATTTGACTGGTTACTTTATAGAACATAGAAAAATACAGGGCAGTACAGGCCCTTTGGCCCTCGATGTTGCGCCGATCCAAGCCCACCTAACCTACACTAGCCCACTATCCTCCATATGCCTATCCAATGCCTGTTTAAATGCCCAATTTATCTATTGTGTAATATCATCATCATTTTCTCAATGGAATTTAATTGTTTTAGGTCAAGTTAATGAGATGGGTATTCCCAATACACCTCAAAAAATGCCTGCTCAGGCTACATGTGGAAGACCTTCACCTGCACCGGCTGTACAAGCAACTCCATCTGGACCTGGGGCCTCACTGTCTCAACAGCCTGTTGTCCAGCCTTCACCTACTATCCAACTTCATCAGAAGCAAAACCGTATAACACCCATCCAGAAACCGCAGGGATTGGATCCTGTTGAAATTCTTCAAGAACGTGAGTACAGGTAAGTTGTATTGTTAATACTGGAGTCAGTTAGCTACTTGTTGAGTGATAATCTGTTTTTGGATTATTTGGTTTAGGCATGTTAATCAGCTCTTTTGCAGAGTTTTGTTTTTCTGTAGGTATGGCGCAAAGCTGGGAGGGTGAGCTATGAGGAGGATGCAGCTGCTTCACTGTGATTTGGACATGTTAAGTGAGTGGGCGTATTCATAGTAGATGAAGTATAATCTGGATAAGTGTGTAGTTATCCACTTGGTAGCAAAATCAGGAAGGCAGAGTATTATCTGAATGGCAATAGATTGGGAAAAGGGGAGTTGCAACAAGGTCTAGATATCCATCTATACCAGTCAGTGAAAGGAAACATGCAGGGTGCGACAGGTGGCAAGAAGTTAGATGATATGTTGACCTTCTTAGTGAGTGGATTCAAGTACAGGAGTAGAGATGTCTTACTCAGTAGTACTGGGCTTTGGTGAGACCACCTCTAGAGAATTGTGTACGGGTTTGGTCATCGAATCTGAGGCATGATGCTCTGACTGTAGAGAGAGTGCATCAAAGGTTTACCAGAATGGTTGATTCGTGGTTGATAAGGCTGAGCTCAGAAGTGTAACTGAATCAGTTAGGGCTCCTTCCACTGGAGTTCAGGAGAAATGAGGGGGAAGCTCCCAGCAGTCTACAAAATTATAACAAGGCTAGACAGGGTAAATACAAGAAGGAAGAATCTATTGACCTGAGAAAACAGAGCCAGAGGTAGCTGTCTGAAGATACAAGGGAGGTCATTTCGGGCTGAAATGAGGAGAAATTGCTTCACTAAAGAATATTGAGCCTGTGGAATTCTCTGCCCCAGGGAGGCCAAAACATTGAATATTTTCAAGGAGTTAGGTATGGTTCTTCAGGCTGAAGGGATAAAACAGAAAGAGGAGAAAGCTGGAACAGGGTACTGAGTCGATGGTCAGCCATGATCACATTGAATGGTGGAGCAGGCTTGAAGAACAGAATGACCTATTCCTGTCCGTAATTTCAATGTTGTACTCTTCAGACTGATCTTTGCTTGTCTGGAAGCCTGCCTAGATTTGTTCTTACTGGCAATGAAAAATACTGTAATTTCTCAGTTTACGTTTTTGAATAGTTCTAGTACTATGAAAAGATTTGGGATTTTTGGTAACTTTTATAATGATACAGTGCTCATAATCTATACTTTTTTGGGGAAAGAAAACCAACTGCTATCCCTTGGTAAGCAGGTTTGAGCAATCCAATGACCTGAATAATCTGAATTAATGTAATTCACACTGTTGCAATGGCAAGAATTCTAAAATAGTTCAATTATTTATTCAGCTTTAATAATGTAGATAGCAATCATGCCTCCTCAGTTTGTCATTTTAAAGTGTCCTTGCTTGTCCTGTGATCGCCATAAGAATGATCAGAAAAGATTAAACCGGTTTTTTTTTAAGAAAATAAGAAACCTTGGAGATAATTTATTAGACAGAATAGATTTGTTTTTATTCTTCCACAAGATGTGGGCATTTAAGAGGGCAATTAAGAGTCCAGCATAGTTCAGACCTGATTCAGCAGATTTCCTTCACTGAAGAACATTTAATGAACCAGATGGGGTTTTACAGTCAACTATGTTACATGGTCACGATTAGACCAGCTTTTTTCTTAAACTCCAGATTTATTACTAAATTAAGATTTCACCATCTGCCATGTTGGGATCCAGACCCCTGTCGCCAGAGCATTAGCCTCAGTCTCTGAATGATTAATCAGTGATGGTGCTGCTATGCCATTGCCACCTCCTATGAGACGTGGAGATATTATTCACTAGTGGGAGAATCTAGAACAGCAATTATAAACACAAGGTAGCTAAATACAGCAGAAAATGAGAAATTTCTTTTTTTTTGTTGTGTCGTTTGAATGTGAATTGATCTACCATATGTAAGAATTGAAGCAAATATTCAGTACTTTCAAAAGGAAACTAAAGAGATAAGGGCATGGATGTTAACAGAGATGTACTGAATAATTGAGATGAGGCTAATAGAGTAGTAGTGTACTGGTAGAGATTAACACCAGCGTGGACTAATCAGGTGAATGACTGACTGCTTCTATGCTAAATGTTCTGTCTAAGATGTTTTAGATGAACAAGGTAGTAAAGAAATGATGCACCAAATATTTTAGAACATACTAGTTTCAAGATCTTTTTACTGTTAGCTGTTTTCTTGTGACATGTTCACACTTTTTCAGGAGAATAGAATCTATTCCAAAAATTAGTTATCATTAAGCTACATGTTCCTTGAATCCGAATCATTTTAAGTTTAATTTTATTTTTCTTTTCATTAAGGCTTCAAGCTCGGATTGCTCATCGCATTCAAGAGCTTGAAAACTTACCTGGTTCCTTACCTCCGGATTTACGCAATAAAGCTACTGTTGAGTTAAAAGCCCTTCGACTACTGAACTTCCAACGGCAGGTTTGTGTTCATGCAGTACATGAAAAGTCACCTAATCCTGCCTGTTCTGACTTTTTTTTTCCTTTTCAACTGTTTATTCAATGTAATTTCACCAACTGTTCAGGCAACGTGTCCAGATCATTGCAAATCACGACAGTTAGGCTCATGTCTGTGTAGTGATGAGTCTTTAACCTGATGGATCGCAGTGCAGTTTAGGCGTTTGGCTAACTTGTGCTGAACCGCTGTGGTACAGTCTACTCATTGTGAGCGTTTACGATGCTAACGTGCATCATATTGTTACTAAGCTTGTAAGTGACTGACCTGGTATAATGCAGCTCAGATACACTGACAGCCTTAACTTTAGTTGCCAGTACTGATTTAAACATCTTGTCAGCCTCAAATGCAAGCTGTAGTACAGGCCTGACTTACGTACAATGTCTATTTTTCATACATTCCGAATACTGAACCAGTTAATCTTCAAATTTGTATTAAGACCTATAAGTCTTCCATGGCATTAGAATGGTTCAATATTTGTTTGTTATAGATTGCAACTGTATAAAGTATGATTTTATATTTCTAACTGACAGAACAGTGAGAACATGGGAACATGTAAAACTAACTAGATCACAAATAATCTCGGAACATTAAAACAAGAATCCACCATTCAATTCATGGAGCACACCCTGCCATTCAATTCAATCATGTTTGATCTTTTACCTCCATGCCATTTTCCTGTATTTAAAACAGAGACTGGGATAATAATTGATTTTCTTTTCCCCCTGAATAACAGCTGAGGCAAGAAGTGGTTGCCTGTATGCGACGTGACACCACTCTGGAGACAGCACTCAATGTGAAGGCCTACAAACGTAGTAAACGGCAATCATTAAGGGAGGCTCGAATCACTGAGAAGCTGGAGAAGCAGCAGAAGATTGAGCAAGAGCGCAAGCGCAGGCAGAAACACCAGGTATGCTCACTGCTTTCGTTAAAATTTATAATTGATCCAAATGGATGGGTTACGTAAGTAAAGGAAAGTAAAGCAGTTCTGAGGAAGGGTCACTCGACCCAAATTATTAACCCTGATTTCTCTTCATAGGTGCTGCACGACCTGCTGAGTTTTTCCAGCAATTTCTGTTTTTGTTGCTGGTTTGCAGCATCTGCAGTGCTTTTGGTTTATAAAGGGAGATTGTATTTGCAAACATAGACAGAGACTTCTAATGCATGTGTGATCTGTACCACCTTTATTTGCATAAAATAAATTTTCAACCTATCACTTGTGGTATATGAGTTAAAGATTTAAACTGAGAATTTTGAGTCCTTATCGCACTGTCCCACAAACTGTCTATACAATGAAGATAGACTTTTAATGTGCCTATCCTTTGGTTCCATGACAACTGCTAAGCAACAATGAATGATGAATTATGAAATGTTGAAAATCTAAGTTTCAACCTGGAATGAGCTAAACGTACAAAGGTTCAGCACCACAGTCACCTTCACAGCCACGGGTAATGTGGTCTATGCCGCGGTTGTGGCTGAAACAGGTTTCAGTGAGGGCACCCTTGTCATAGAGTCCTCTAGGTCTACAGCACAGAAAAAGACCCTCCACTCAATCAATTCTACACTGGTCAAAAAAAATCACCTGTGGAAGTTATACTTTTGGATATTAGGAGTTGTATGAAGACTGAAAACTGGAACCAAGTTAAATGCAGTTTTACAGTGTATACACCATAGATCAAGAAATGTTTAATAATCATCTCTTAAGGATTGCATAAATGTGTATCTGACCTCCTATAAGGAGAAGAAATCCTTAGTTTTGCTGCTAATGTTGTCACAGTACTTAAGAAGTAAGATTTGCAAACTGTTTTTTCTTTTATATTGGCTTTGTTTCATGTGGTGATCTTCACTAATTGTGACAGGTTTCTTTTTTATACAATTGTTTACGTCAATACTAAGGAGCTGCATGTTACTGCTTCTGGGTGCAGTGTTTAATAGACTTTGCGTTCCTATTTCCATACCATGTCCTCCAGTAGTACTGCCAGACATGTAAGGAATTCTGAGTGACATTGTTTGCTCACTCAAAACCAATACACTGTGCAGATTGCAAACTTCTCTGAGCACTACCTTTTGGTCCATTGTCAGCTTACGGTTTAGAAATCCCAGAACTGTGATGAAGTTGGAAGTGGATAATTTATTTTGATGTGATACATTGCCAAACTTCCATGTGGCTGTGCATCTCCAGAGGGAGCCTTGTCACTTGGCACTCATCCCATTATTCTCCTTTGAAGCCCTGTACTGGCTCCATTTCCTGCTGGTCCCAATGTGTGTCTCTTCTAACCGGTCATGTTGTATTTCTACTTCACATATCCTAATTCCCATCTCTTCTCACTGCTTCCATTCTCTAGCTTTTCACACATTCCATTCTTTGCCCTCTCTTCTCATTCACCTCTTTTGTTTCCTTCTCCCTGCATACTCCTATCTAAACTGTTAGGTCTTTTCTTATGACATGTTCACACTTTTTCTGGAGAATAGAATAAATGTAATTGAGTAGGGAGGATGCACATGGCTTGATTGAATAACTGAACTTGATCACAAAGAACGATAAAGATGCAAGTAGTTATAAGTCTCATGATCTGGTGTTTTATCCATTTAATTTATCCATTAATTAAATTAAATTAATTAATTTAAATTAATTGAGGTTTCCAGGCTGATGTTTATAGTTCAGTCTGTACTAAAGGAAACTCTTTATGGACCTCGTGCTATATGTTATGTTGTATATGATATAATTGTAACATGATCCAAACCTAAACTGCATCATAATCGTGCCAGTCTGCATTTATTGTGTGTTCACTGATCAATTTTGTCCCAGACCAGAAAAAACAAAAGCTAATTCCTCTAATTTGCTCTTAATATGGCCTTGCTGGTTACGTCTAACTTTTGATACTGTTGTTATCAAGGGATTTGCTGACACTACACTTAAATACGTTTCTGCAATAATTTATTTGTTTTAGGAGTATCTCAATAGTATACTGCAGCATGCTAAGGACTTCAAGGAATATCATCGTTCAGTTACTGGAAAAATTCAGAAACTTTCCAGAGCAATTGGTACTTGGCATGCCAACACTGAACGTGAGCAGAAGAAAGAAACAGAAAGGATTGAGAAAGAAAGAATGAGGCGGCTGATGGTAATGTTTAATGAGTTCTGGTGATTGTTGCAGTAGAATCTACTTAATTATACATGTTCAGAGCAGCAGAAATCTTGCGTAAAATAAGCATTTAAATGCAGAAACTATTTGTCCATAGTTCTGATAACAGAAAAGGGGTTGAATTTAATTGCTGTAACAAGAACTAATCTCCTGCTGAGCTCTGAGGACCAAATTTAGAAAGCATCTGTGGCTACAGTTTTTAAAATATTGTATTGTAGTATCTACTTTACATATTTTGGATGCTGTCTTTCATAATTACTTGTGAATGCTTTTTATTAATCTGTATTAATATTCTGTCATTTTAGTGCAAGGATGGCAAATTCAATAGCTGACCCCATCAAATTCTAATGTAAATTTTAAACAAAAAACAATTATCCAAATGTGGAGTATAGGAAAGATCATGAAATCCTTAATTCAAACATTTCTTTTTGGATCTCTCGTCAGACAGAGAATTTGTGGTGGCCTCCTTACCCAATGAAACATTTTGAAGCTAATTATATAATGGAATAACCAACACAGATTTCAAAAGGGAGGTCAAGCTTGACCAAATTTGTTGAATTCCTTTTGTAGAAATAACAACATTAACAAGACCAATACAATAGTGGTAAAAAGAAGTTTATTTTGAAAGAAAACTTCTAATAAGATGTCTTCTGTAATAAGGTCTGAACATGTTAGCTTCAAGGTGACAAGCAGCAGAGCAATTTAATAAGCTGAAAACAAAGCAAGGGAGCCATGATTAAAGGTGCTTCCTTGTACTGCCAAAAGATGGGAAGTGATGTTCCATGAAACTTGGTGTTAAAACTGCTGTTCATTATTCATACTAACAATCTGAAGGTGCAAAATCTGTCAATGGCACCAAATTGCAGAGTAGTTAACACAGGAAGAATGTTGCAGAATACAAGATGACATTAACATTGCAGAATGAATATGTAAGTTATTTGGCAAATGAACTGCAGTTTAGATGAGAGGAGGTGATACATTATGGCAGGATGAATATGGTGGCTGCGTGCTTTTGGTAAGTAGACAGAAGCAGTGGAACCTGGAACAGGGATATCCACTCACTGAAAAGACCAAAGAAAGTAAATGTTGTTTTAAGATGTATACCAACCACCAAGCTCCTTTATAGTGAGACAGAACTGAAAGATGGACAAGTTAGGATAAAATATCAGTTAAATGATACTTAAGAGTATGATGAGCATTCTGATTAATTTTAATTTTCATAAGGAGACAGAGGCATTGGTGAAGGTTTAAAAACATTACTAGAGTGACATCAGAGCCAAAAGGTTTAAACCTCGTAGGTTAGTCTTGGGTTTTTTCTCAGGAAAAGTAAGCTTGGATAATAATCTGACAACGGTCCTATTATGAATGTGTTTAATGGATTTGTGGTGAAGGTATTTCCATTTGCATTTGGAGACTGAAACAAGGGCCATGATTACAAAATAGCCACTAGTCGGCCCTTCAGAGAAACTCCTTTACTTTGGGAACAGTTAGAATGTGGACTTTGTATTGCAGGGATTTGTTGAATTGATTTGCAATGTCAATGTGAAAGGAATATTAGTATATTTTGATAAATATCAATGCAGAAGGTTTGTATGGATCATATGTACTGGTATGGACCTAATGTGCTGAATGTCTTTTTGTGTGTGATGTGAATGCTGCATGAGCTTTGTCAATTAACTTGTTAATTTTCCAAAAAACAGGCAGAAGATGAAGAAGGGTATCGTAAACTAATTGACCAGAAAAAAGATAAACGTCTAGCATACTTGCTTCAGCAAACAGATGAGTATGTTGCGAGCCTTACTAAACTGGTTTATGAACATAAGGCTGCCCAGGCTGCGAAAGAGAAGAAGAAAAAGAAGAAGAAAAAGAAGGTTTGTATTTTCAGTTAGAACCCAGTGTGAGTATGCAGTGTACATGGGCTATTTTCTGCAGTCATTTAACTTGAAGTATAAAGTTGATTTTTGTCCCTGTTTTTATTTCTGACTTCAGACAAATAGCAAGATGATGATTCCCTAGGAATTTGGAAAGTATCTGCTACAGTTTTGATGTTTTTTGTTGCTGTAGTAATCCATATTCCTTTATTTTCCAATTTCATTCATTCTTTCTTGTTCTTTTTGCTTCTTGGTTGTTTCTCCTTTTACTCTCTTTCCTGTCTGAAGTCAGCGATGTGTAATGGAACATGAATTAGTAGGTGGCCACTTTGTATCTCCCCACCCAAGATACATTCTTTATGTAAGCTCAGATAACACATACATGTGACCTTTTTTGTTGGGTGTATGGGAAGATTTTTCTTTTAATTCACTTGTGGGATGTGGGCATCACTGGCTGGGTCAGGATTTACTGTTTGTCACTACTGGCCTTTGAGAAGGTGGTGGTGAGCTGCCTTCTTGAACAATAATAGACTACTGCAGGGAAACCCAAACTAGGAGTATTTCAACGGCAAGGATATATTCTTTATCTTCCAATGCTCTTCTCCATAGCCTTGACTAAATAGTATGCTAGCCTGGTATTGATGTAGATGCTGTCTTATGAGTGAAATGTTAAACTGCAGCCATGTTATTTTGTCACGTGCATACAAAGATCACATGACACTGCTCAAAGAATATCAGGGAAACTCTCTTTGGTGTGACAAATATTTATTACTCAATCAATTTAATGGATTTTCTGATTGGCTTATTGTAAGAAGTTATTGTGTTAAACTTGACTGCCATGTTTCCTATGTTATAACAATGGCTGCACTTTGGAAGTATTTGATTAGCTGTAAAGTCCTATGGGCATCCATTTGCCGTTACAAGAGTGAATTCTTTCTGTTCCTTCTGTCTGTCTTGTTAATTTTCTTTTTTGTTGTCTCACTATTGTTTTTTCTCAACACCATCTTCTCCAACAGTCTGAAGTGCTGCACAACAATATAAGAATTCACTGTACTTTCTAAGCTGCACTGTAGTTTTTATTTTTACTGTGAAATTGTTAATGGATAGCAGCAAATAATGTTTGGCTTGTTTCCCTACTGTTGTTCCCATTGAGGCAAATGTTATGGTCCCATGGTTCAAATTATCAATGCTGCATTTCTTTATAATATCTCCATCTAAAAATCCCTTTTTTTCCAAAACCAACAGAAAACTGAAGAAGCTGCAGAAGGAGCAAGTACTACGCTTGCTCCTGATGGAGAGGTGAGTTGCCAGTGTCTCTGCTTACTGACTTTTTACAATGAGCTTTTATGTAATGCATAGAATATTAACATTTAATATGGCTAGGCAAGTACGTTTTTAGTTTTAGTTGTCAAATTGACATTTGAGAGGAAATGCAAGCCATTAGTTTGTCAGTTCACTAACACTCCGCAGGAGTTTGCTTAGATATTGCTTTTAATCATGGAGCCATCAGGATAAACAGAAGAATGCTAAATTTCAAACGGTCACAACAATTATACTGCGAGAGAAAAGTGTACTCATTGGTTGACAAATTGACTTCGACTGAAGTGTTGCTGTGGACAAAGAAATAGGGAAGTATAAACTCACCAAACTCCCAGGTAATTCACAAAAAGTGCAAGGCTTGATCATATTCCTTTTGTTTGCAATGAACAGGACCTTGAAACCGAATGGTTATCACTTAGAGTCATTAGAAATGTACAGCACAGAAACAGTCCCTTCGGTCCAACTTGTCCATAACGACCAGACATCCTAACCCAATCTAGTCCCACCTGCCAGCACCCGACCCCTATCCCTCCAAATCCTTCCTATTCATATACCCATCCAGATGCCTTTTAAATGTTGCAATTGTACCAGCCTCCACCACTTCCTCTGGCTGCTCATTCCATACATGTACCACCCTGTGAGTGAAAAGGTTGCCTGTTAGGACTCTTTTATATCTTTCCCCTCTCATCCTAAACCTATGCCCTCTAGTTCTGGACTCCTCCACCCCAGGGAAAAGATTTTGTCTATTTATCCCATCCACGCCCCTCATGATTTTATAAACCCATATAAGGTTACCTCTCAGCCTCCGACGCTCCAGGGAAAACAGCCCCAGCCTATTCAACCTCTCCCTATAGCTCAAATCTTCCAACCCTAACAACATCCTTGTAAATCATTTCTGAACCCTTTCAAGTTTCACAAAACTTTCCAAAAGGAACGAAACCAGAATTGCACACAATATTCCAACAGTGGCCTAACCACTGTACAGCCACAACATGACCTCCCAACTCCTATATTCAATATTCTGACCAATAAAGGAAAGCATACTAAACGCCGCCTTCACTATCCTATATACCTGCAACTCCACTTTCAAGGAACTATGAACCTGCACTCCAAGGTCTTTGTTCAGCAACACTCCCTAGGACCTTAGCAGGTCTTATACATTTAATGGTAAGATTTGCTGTCCCAAAATGCAACACCTCACATTTATCTAGATTAAACTCCATCTGCCACTTCTCAGCCCATTGGCCCATCTGATCAAGATCCAGTTGTAATCTAAGGTGACCTCCTTCGTTGTCCACTATACCTCCAATTTTGGTGTCATCTGCAAACCTCCTAACTGTACCTCTTATGCTCACATCCAAATCAGTTATATAAATGATGAAAAGTAGTGGACCTAGCACCGATCCTTATGCCGCTCCACTGATCACAAGTCTCCAGTCTGAACATTCCCCCACCACCCTCTGTCTTCTATCTTTGAGCCAGTTCCGTATCCAAATGGCAAGTTCTTTCTGTATTTCGTGAGATCTGATCTTGCTCACCAGTCTCCCAAAAAGAACCTTGTCGCATGCCTTACTGCAGTCCATATAGATCAAATCTATTGCTCTATTCTCATCAGTCCTCTTTGTTACTTCTTCAAAAGACTCAATCAAGCTTGTGAAACATGATTCCCTACGCATAAAGCCATGTTGACTATCCCTAATCGGTCCTTGCCTTTCCAAATACATGTACATCCTGTCCCTCAGGATTCTCTCCAAACAATTGCCCACAATCGACATCAGGCTCACCAGTCTATAGTTCCCGACTTGTCCTTACCACCTTAAACAGTGGCACCACGTTAGCCAGCCTCCAGTCTTCCAGCATCTCACCTGTGACTATTGATGATCCAAATATCTCAGCAAAGGGCCCAGCAATCACTTCCCTAGCTTCCCACAGAGTTCTCGGGTACACCTGAGGATTTATCCACTTCTATGCATTTCAAGACATCAGCAGTGAAAATGAAACGTTATTAGTTCAGCTGAGTGGGATCTTGTGACACAGTGGTACTGATCCTATCTCTGAGCCAGAGGCCTGGGTTCAAAACCTACCTATCCAGAAATATCTGGACAAGTTGACTTAAAGATATCCGTGATTATCTGCAGAGTGCTGCAAATGCTAGAAATCGGAAATAAAAACAAAGTGCTGGAGAAACTTAATGGGTCTAGCATCAACTGTGGAGAAGGAAACAGTCAATATTGTGCGTCTGCTGTGACTCCCTTCAGGGTCTTCAGCACTTCCTGTTTTTATTTCAGATATGCAGCATTCACATATTTTGCTTTTTTAATCTTGTATTGGTTGTTCACGTTGTTTCTAACACTTGTCCAACAGGTTCTACCTAATCATAGAATCACGTTTTTAATGGACTGAACCCTTAACTCCTACCCTGTGCCTAGTTCAGTTATGATGTGGAGGTGCCTAGTTCAGTTATGATGTGGAGGTGCCATTGTTGGACTGGGGTGGACAAGGTCAAAAGTCTCACAACACCAGGTTATTTGGAAGGACTTCACCTGACAGAGGGGTAGCGCTCAGAAAGCTTGTGATTTCAAATAAACCTTTTGGACTATAACCTGGTGTTGTGTGAGTTCTGACCTAGTTCTGCTATGTGGTTGATAGATTCACAGTCTTTGAATCTGCAGCTACTTGTATGGATTTCCTTATACACAGTATATTCCAATTCATTTTTGAGGTAGAACATTGTCTTTCTTGGATGTCATAGTCAAGAAACCCACTAAGGTGTTCTTCACTGCTGTCCACCGAAAAGCCATATTCACCAGTTGATGTGTATTTTGGGATAGCCTCGTGCATTATCAAGATTGGTTTTATCAACAATCTTAGTGCCCTGGTTATTTGCTCACATTGAATGCTTGACTCCTGTAACAAGCTCATCAAAGCCATTCTGGGGTTACTGACTATCCTATAAAATTATTGTTTACACAGTATCTTGCATACTATCAAACGAACTAAAGGGCATCGATGCGAGACATGAAAATGCTCACTTGACTTAAATTAGCTAGAAAAGCACAGCATCTCAAAGATGTGAACAGCAGGTTGAGCTGTGCTTTTCACATGGTATTTCAATGAACAGGCTATACTTCCAGTCCAAAAAACAGCTATCTATCATGTAGTTAAGTATAAATTTCAGTGCCAGTACAACGCCAGCCATATATGTCCAGTTGATTTGGCTGATCAACTTAACACAGCATACTCCATTGATCCTTGCTTGGGTAAAGCACAGATTACACAATTGGACTACACTTCCAAATTCCAAAACAAATCATTTGCTGTTGGATGTGATTCTGTGATGGGGCAGTATTTAATGAATAATCATGAGTGACTTAGTTCAACTATCAGGAAAAGTTAAGATAATTTGATGAATTTGCAATATAGCTCATTTATGCTTACTAAAAATGATGTTCATATGCTGGGACCTGTTTCCTGCAAACAAAAAGAATACGTTCAAGCTTTGTGCCTTTGATCTTCCTTGGGTTTTGTGAAATCCATAGTTTTTCACTTATTTACTTTGTGGCGTTGTCTCAGATAGTCAGAGTTGTATCACCAATGAATTAGCCCCTTTATTCCTGAATTACAAATTATTAGATGGTTTGAAATTGGACTTTATTTTTGTTTGCCTTGACAAGTGAAGTCAAAACAGAAAAAGCTTTTTGAGGACCTATCTCTCTCCAGCACATCTTTAGATGACACAGCTGTGAGGGTTCTTGCTGAAAAATATTGGTGCATTTTAATATGAATCAGAGTAACAACAAGACCTCAGTCGATGTCATTTGAGGGAGGAAAATCCACCAGGTTGATGTTTGCTTTGTTGCCACATGCCCAGCCTATGCAACAACCTTTTCTGAATCAAGACTCTGTTTAGCGAAGTAGTCTTTCCTTGATTTCTTCAAAGCTGGGTCAGTGTTTTTTTCCCTTCAATGATATGGAAGCTATTTGGCTGCCTTTTCTGACAGTGGCCAATCTGTTGGGGGAAAGGAATATTTTATCAAACATCTGTAAGTGCAACAAACATTCTCCCTTAATTTTGGAGCAAGAAATGATTCCTAGGCAATTGTTCAACTTACAGCCTGTGCAGCATATTTAAAGTTGCTAAACCTAGATATAGATCAGTTATTGTAAATATTCTGTGTATGGTCATGACAAGACCATTACTAGTTAAAGAGGAGAAAAATGTTTGAACACAGATCGGGCAGAATGATCATTTATATTTCAGATTTTCCTATACATTATCGTGGATGCATCATTTTCCAATCTCAAAAGTTTTTTTAACTGCAATATTCTCAACAGTTACCATCCTGTTCATAAAGCTGCCATTTTTTTTGACATTTATGCTGTTGCTGTACATGTGAAATTGCATTGTAAAATGGGTAGCGCTGAGGAAACTTCCATTGCATAAATTTGAATCGGATTTGAACTGAGGAGTGAAGGGGAAAAAAATTGCATTGTAGCATGTTATGAATAAAACTGTTTGCATTCATGTATCAATCAAATTAATTTATTATGTGAATTAGTATGCATTTCTTTGATCAGTCAGCAGTGCAGTGTACTGGGGTTTAGCATCCAGCCATGATCCCAAAAATGAAAAAGATGTATTGGAAATTTCCTAATAATGTTTTGCCTGGTTTGTGCAGTCACTTTATTGATTTGTATTTATAAAATAAAACTCTTGTATTTGTTTAAGCTTTTGGATGAAAGCAGCCAGATGAGTGATTTGCCAGTCAAAGTTATTCATGTTGAAACTGGAAAAGTTCTTCAGGGAGCTGATGCTCCAAAAGCAGTCCAACTAGATACGTGGTTGGAAATGAACCCTGGGTAAGTAAATTTTATTTGCATTTTCTTAATTGTTAGGGGCAGTTCTGTGAATTGAGAGGGGCAAAAACTCTTGTCATGTTTTCTGACACAAAATATGGTCATAAAGACTGTTATTTACAGTTGTATTTGCCTTGGAGCTTGAGATGTCACCCTTCTGATGCAATGTAACACCTTTTTCCTGCTGCTGACAGGTGAGACTTGCTGAGTCTGGTCACCAGCAGTAGGCTAAAGGGTTGGGCAGACAATAAAGGAAGAAAACATAGGTATATTTATTTTTAAGTAATAGTGTTTCTTTTTCCTCAGGTAATCACTGAGAGCATCAGTTTGGAACCTTACTTGTGCCCATCATCAATCTGTGCTCTCTCCATCTTGAAAATCCTGATCAGCGCATTCTCTTTTTCTTTTTTTTTCCCTTGGGAACAGTATCAATTGTTCTAGCCCCCTCTCACCCAACAGTGTACCCCCTCATGCTTCCCCAATATAAATTGTCCTAGCCCTTTCTCACCCAACTTATGCTTCTCCATTTACAACTGCTATTGCTGTGATGCCGCACCTAATATCTCTCTTTGATTTCTACAGACATACCGAGAATTGGTGCACAATTTGATTTGATATATTATTGTCACATGTAGTGAGATAAAGTGAAAAGCATTGTTTTGCATGCTGTACAGGCAAATCCTACCTTATATAAGTACATCAGGATAATAGAACAGAAGACAGAATATACTGTTGTAGCTATAGAGGTGCAGAGAAAGACATCGCTAATATGAGAGGTCTGTTCATATGTCTGTTAAGAACAAGGAAGAAGCTGTCCAGCTATTCAGCCCTTTGAGCCTGCTTTGGCATTTGTTGTCAGATGTTGTTATGGGATAAGTTTTTCTACCATAGCATAAGATAAAATTAGTGCTAACTTAGCAGGGAATTAGTTTAAAATCAGCTAGTATTGATTTGTGAATGGCTTAACATTAATAACAAATGTAAGGTTTTTCTGATCATCTCAGTAAAATATGTAGATAAAAGCTGAAGATTCCTGCTTTCTATTTATAGGTTGGGTTTGTGATGTCATTTCCTGTGGTGAAGTCACTTCCTGTTCCTTTTTTCAGGGACTGGTAGATGGGGTCTAAGTCGATGTGTTTGTTGATAGAGTTCTGGTTGGAATATCATGCTTCTAGGAATTCTCGTGCATGTCTTTGTTTGGCTTGTCCTAGAACAGGATGGATGTATTGTCCCAGTCAAAGTAGTGTCCGTCCTCATCTGTGTGTGAAGATACTAGTGAGAGATGGTCATGTCTTTTTGTGGAATTTCAAATTAAGTATGAAAGAGAGGTAGTTCATTCTGAAGCAAGGGCATTAAATTTAAATAAGGGAGGTTACTTGGTGGTCAAGACCCTCTGAAGCTTGTTTCACATTTTAACGAGAGGCAGGCAGATTGTCACACAGGACATTGAACAGTCAAGGGTATGAGCATGCTGCTGTGTGGCACTGTTCTTTACACTTAAAGCACACTGCATGTATTCAAGCAAGTTAGCATGTCTGAAAGTCAAAGGGAAGCCTTGCTTAGTGAGATTAAGGGGGATTATAGTCAGGCAGATGGATGGACACATTCTGATAGACCCATCTGATTTCAGCCCAGGAGGGGTTGGCCGCAGTCATTCGGGCCCTTGGTCATATCAGAGTCTGGGATCTATGTTTTTGAAGTCCAGGAATTGGGCCAAGATCGCACCTTGCAGGTCAAATACAAACCAGGCAAAAGTAAGGACTGCAGATGCTGGAGACTAGAATCGAAGAGTGTGGTTCTGGAAAAGCACAGCCGGTCAGGCAGCATCTGAGGAGCAGGAAAATTAATGTTTTGGGCAAAAGCCTTTCATCAAGAATAAGGCCTGCAAATAAAAACCAGTCCAGTGATGGCTGTGTCAGTTGGGGAGCTATGGCAACATGAGGGAGTGGGCCAGTGAGACAAAGGGAGCATTTGGATAGAGTGGAACCTGATCAAGGAACAGTTTGTAGTGAAGAGGAGAGGTGGTGTAGTGTCTGCAGTGAGTGAGTTGGAGGCACAGAGGGCAGGAATGGTGAGTAATTTGGGGTGCTGAGTTCAATGGACATGATTCGTGTAATACTGAAAGTTGTAGTCTGTGAGCCTTGGTGAGATGAGAGTGTAGTGGCTGGGTTAGTGTGAATTTGCATTTCACTCTGCACTGATCACTCTGTTCTCCTTGTCTCCGTTGGTTAAGCCTCGTGTTATGGTTTCCTTTGCGGGTCAGCACTGGTTCACCCCACTGTCTAATCTGTTACTTCCTCTGCAACCCTGTTGATAATCAAGGAGCTAATCTGCCTTTCTGGATATTTCCTTTGGGATAACTTCCTGGCTTTCAGTATCTGAAGTGGACTCCAACTTGGGCTTAAACATGAACTAACGGTGTGAAAGTTGCAGCAGGAGTGAGCACCTCTGCTTCTCCTGCAACATGATCCCATGGGATAGGTGCTAAAGAAACCAGGTGATTTAAGCTGAAGAGCAGAGATTGTAAGAAAAAAGTCACCATGAGTTGTGACCGACCAGTCACCATGAATCACACTCAAGTGACTTTACCAAAAATGGGAAAATTCAGCCTCTCAATTATTTCTCACAACAGAGAAACATAACCAAATATGAATAGGATTTGTGTCAAAAAATGGCCAATTTATTGTGATATGTTCTGGAACGAAGTGTATTTAAAGTAGTAAACAAAGTAGCTCCCCTTCTTTTGATTATAAGTGCGGGCAAAAAAAAAATCAAAAGCTGTTTTTATGCTTTGAAAAGAAAACCAAAGGCTGTTGTTCAGGTTATCCATAACTCGCCTTCATTTTTGTAAGCTTTGTCAGGATTTGCATTTGAAGTGGTATACAATTAGTTATGTTGAATATTTTGATACTAATGATAACCTCATGACTTTTAACCTCCTTAGGTATGAAGTAGCTCCAAGATCAGACAGTGAGGAGAGTGGATCAGAATATGAAGAGGAGGTATGTGCTTTATTTTAATTTTTGACATATATTAGCTTTTGGTCTTCTCTTTTGGAAGTCTTTCCCCTCTCTTCTGATAGTATGAACTTCTTGAGATCCATTTGCTTAGAAATACCTCTCTCAACTCCCCACGATCCCTCTGAGAGTCTTTGTATTGGTATCAATAAACTATTTAATTTGGAAGATGTCATGATAAAAGCTGATCTGTTCTCTACTTGCAGCCACAAACCTGAATGAATAGCAGGGATTACTACATAACCACCACAAATTGGAACCTGTTCCCCTCCTAGCTCTAGAATGCTGAGAATAATTGTAGTGCTTTCCAGCTTTTCATTGTTTGACATCAACTTGGAATAGTCTAAGTTCAATTTTTTTATTGTAAACCTATTGTTGGTGGCATTTATTAGTATAATTGCTGAAAGTGTTCATATTATGGTTTCTAGCTTTTCCACTTGGCTGGTAGTTAATTTTTTTTTGAGAAGAATTTGCTTTTAGCTGATCCTGCCAAATTAATTTTGACACTTATATGTGAGGATAGATCCCAGTGTGTGTTGGTTTTCCTTTGATGCCTTCGGAATGTTTTTTGGCATTCACTGTTATTGGGACCTCCCAAACAATACTGACACCACAAGTGGCTCAAGAGTAAGATCAGCACCACTACCTTGAGGACAGTAGGAGATGGGTAATTAATGCTGGCCTTGCCAGTGATTTACACATCATATACATGAATGGAAAAAAACCCAAAGACTTGCTTCGGGCAGTCTGTTCAATTGTGAGATTAGAAGATCTCTTTTATGCACAATTAATGTATTCCTTTTCATTTGAAAAAATCCAAAATAATCTTTTTTAGATAAAGCAATATGCTACAGAAGCCCAACTTTTACTTCTCCAAGGCCTCTTTTTAAAAAAAAATTAACAACTGTGACTTCTATTACTCAGTATTTATTTTCCAGCTGCTCACCAATTTTTTGAGGTTAAGCACGATTAGAAGTAACAGTATCGGCTGAAAAAGGAAATCAGTCTCAAAAGATTGCAGAAAGTCTAATTATGCTGGAAGCAATTAACACAAAAAAGCTTGCAACATTTTCCATTGGTTACACTAATTTCAGATGGTGGTTTTATAAAGTATGTTGAACCAAGATTCTCAATGCTGGATATAGGTTTGCTCGCTGAGCTGGAAGGTTCATTTTCAGATGTTTCGTCACCATACGAGATAACATCTTCAGTGAGCCTCCGAATAAAGCACTGGTTTACAGTGCTTTCTATTTATATGTTTGAGTTTCCTTAGGTTAAATATAAACATAGAAGGTGGGTTACATCACCAGGGCTTCATCCGGAGGCTCATTGAAGATGTTACCTAGTATGGTGACAAAACATCTGAAAATGAACCTTCCAGCTCACTGAGCCAACTTACATCCAGAACCTCAACTGAGCTACAAATATTCTCAAAGCTCACATTCTCAGTGCTGTTTAAATTGAGGAGCAGTTATCTTGACTTGTGCATCAAAACTTACTGGAAGATAGGACTTAATTTACTTGGATGACAAAGCACTGCTGTGACCTTATCTTTCTAGTACTTCTACTTACTGGCCTGGGGTTTTGCTGGTTTCCTTGATGTAATTCACTTGAAATTAGTGTAACCAATGGAAAATGTTGCAAGCTTTTTTTGTGTTAATTGCTTCCAGCATAATTAGATTTTCTGCAATCTCTTGAGACTGATGTCCTTTTTCAAAATAAAGGTGTTAAAGCTTGCTCTGCCATTAAAACTGGTCACTAAGCAGTAGTAGTCACCATGTGATATTTTGACTAATTATATTGAATGTTCAGAAGGCTCTTAAAAATGTTTATTTTTATTGTTAATGTACTAATACAAATATTGAGTGATATGGCTTATGACAAATCCATTTTCAGTTGCATTAAACTGCAGCACGTTAACCCCCTCAAATGTATTGTGGAATTTTTAAAGCAACATTGAAAACAAAATACAACTTTTAAAGTATGTCCAATTCGCTTATTAGATTGCATCTTTTATCTTTGATGATGTTCAGTGATTTTGAGGGGAGCCTAAAGAAAACTTAATCACTGTTTTTAGCTCAAAATGGAAACCCTTTCCCAAATTCTTCTGAAAACCGATACATCACTAAATGGGATAAGTTGATTGATTATTGTCCTTCATGTCTATTCAGGCAGATCTCTTCTTTTCCCCCCTGTTGCAAGTTTGTATGCTTTTGGAAACCTATGGAACGTGCTTATCCTGGATTGATCTGGCTTGTTCAATTTCCAGTTATAATCAAATTTAAGTATGTTTTCCCACTGGCTTTACAAAATCTCTGCAACAAAATTTTGTTGATTTCTTTTTCACCATCCTTATTTCCCTATTTATGAATCACAGACATATTTGGTATTACGTAAAAAAAAATTGACGAGGAATATTACTTTGTGCTTGTGTTTAAAATAATATTGAAAACATATCAACACAAAAACAAAAGATAGTTATTTGCAAATTTGAATTTTGAAGAGCTGACCTACAAATGTCTGTAGTTGTGAGATTTATTGGAAATTTTAATACTTGGGAGTTATTTTTTCCTTGATATTCTTAAAAATCAAAGAATATGGAGCCAAGTCACCAATAGAGATAAGAGCAGAATAAAGCCACTCAACTCCACTGAGTCCACTCCATCATTCAGTTAGATCATGGTTAAGCCGATCATCTTCAACACTGCATTCTTGTATATTTTTTCCCATAACCCTTGATTCCCTTGCTAATTAAAAGACAGCTTTGAGGAGACTTAACACAGCTTGCCAGTCCTCTTCGTAAAGAATTCCACAGATTCACTGTCCTCAGAAGAAATTCTTCTCCATCTCTATTTTAAATAGGCAATCCCTTATTCTGAGATTATGCCCTCTCGTCCCAGACACTGTCGCAAAGGGAAACAATCTTTCCGTATCTAACCTGTCAAGTCCCTAAGAATCTTGTATGTTTCAGAAAGGTTGTGTCTCACCTTTCTGAACTCCGGGGAATACAGGTCTAAGCTACTCAACCTCTCCTGATTAGACAATCCCTCCATACTCAGATCACAACGTAGTAAACCTTTTCTGGACTGCATTCACTGCCAATATATCTTGTCTCGATAAGGGGGCTAAAACTGTTCACTATATTCCAGCTGTGGTCTGAATAGTGCCTTGTGTAGTTGCAGCAACTCTTCCTACCATTCTAGTCCATTCCCTTTGAAAGGGAGGCCAATGTTCCTTTTGATGTCCTTATTACCTGCTGAATTTATATGCTGGCTTCTTGTGATTTACACATGAGGTCTTCCAAATCTCATTGCAGTGTTTCTTCATTTAAATAATATTCAGCTTCTCTGTTCTCTGTGTCAGTCTATTTCCCACATTTTATTCCATCTGCCAAGTCTTTTTGCCTATTCATTTTAGCATCCCTGTCTACATCCCTTTGCAGACTCTTTGTCATCCTCAGCGCTTGCTGACCCACGTAGCCTTGTTTCATTCTCAAGGTGGCTGTTTTACATTCATTTTCCTCATCTAAATCATTAATGTAAATAATATATAGTCAATAACTGTTTCCCCAGCACGAATTACTGTGGCACTCCTGGTTACAAGTTGCTATCTTGAAAGTGCCTCCCTTATACCAACTCCTGTCTTCTATTACAAAAACAAATTGCTGGAATAATTCAGCAAGTCTGGCAGCACTTGTAGGAAGAAAGCAGAGTTAATGGTTCGAGTCAGGTCACTCTTCATCCGAACTAGACATCTGTGGTTTCTCCCATAGTTTTTTTTGTTTCAAATCTCCAGCACCCGCAGTTCTTTGTTTTATTCCATCTCCAATACCATGAGCACTTATTCAGTAGCCTAATGTGGGATACCTGATGAACAGTCAGCTAGACTCAAAACATTAGCTTGCTTTCTCTCCATGAATGCTGCTTGACCTGCTGTGATCGCCAACATTTCTTGTTTTCAGTATCTTCTCAGATGTCTCTCTCTGTCCTGCTTGTTACCACCTCAGAGTTTTAATAATTTTGTCAGGCATGGGATTTCCCCTGTTGTGAAAGTTCGAAGGATGAGATTGAGATTCAGGTCATCCAATATCTTTATTGAATGATGAACTGGCATATAGGCTATTTCTGGCAATACATGCAGCATGAGAAGTCAGCCTTGGCTGATTGGTATTTTTCTTTGTGAATATCTGGCATGAGAGCAAGGATTTCTGGATAAGACATTGTTTATCTGAAATCTGTAATGCCACATCATATTGCATCAGAGCTCCACTGTGTTTTATTTTAATAAAATTCTGCAACCTATTAAGTTAAATGTGCTCTATTACTTTGTGTTCGAGTTTATTGTTAAATGAACATAAAGACTCCTGGTTGACTGTTTTATGAATTCTGTATTTATGATGTAATTCTTCAGTATGTCCTTTGTTTGATTCATCCCAGTGCTAGTGCACTGAGGCAAAAACTATTCCCAATGATGTAATGTCTCCATGCATTGTTTGTTCAAGTGTAAGGCTTTGTTGGATTTTTGTCTTTGAGGAGGAAGATGAAGAAGCCCCAGTTGCACCAGATAGTGAAGAAAAGAAGATTATCGTTCCTAATATTGAAGATGTATCTGACTTTTTTGCGAAGCAGATAATTGAGTATGTATTAAAATATTTGATCTTGGATTACAAGTTTAATTTTCAAGGAATTGCTCCAGGGAAATTTGCAATTTGAGTCTGCATCCAAACACAACAAAGTCAAATGTTTTATTAACGAAAACATATCCACTTGTACTTCCTGTCTATCATGACCCATTTTAATTCAAATAAGATCCTAAATCCTTTTTCCATCATAACGACAACCATTTAGCTCAAATTTGATAATTTTAAAAAGCCAATAATTGCACCTGAAGTAAGAGAAAATGTCTAAAATAGCAAGAAGTTAATAGGACCAAAAATTGTCAAACACTTAAGGAAAACACAAAGCTATGCTTGCATTGTTCTTCATAATAGGTACAACGTATCAGTGTGAGTGTGTCTGTCGAATGTAAGTGCCATCGAGTGGTGGAAGTGTGAAGTTGCAAGCATCACTAAGACCTCCTGTAACTGCATTAAATACGCCGCAGGAAAATTAACTTTATCCATAAATCCTTCAGTGTCTGAAAAGGTTTACTTTTTCAGACTGAGACCCTTTTGCCACATTATTTCAGTCCCAACTGCAAGAGCAGGATATTTTGAGATGTGGGGCTTTTCATCCTGACACTGGAGAAGTTAGCACAACCCCGCTGATCATGGTAGCTCCACAGACGCTTAATGCTCTAGGAAGCATCCAAGAAATCAATTTTGCCGTCTGGCACAAACTTAAATCTTGGATTTGATTCTATCCTCCTCAACAATGTTGAGCTTACCCAGAATGTTGCAGTAGCACTTTCCTATTTAATCCCAATTTTAAATTCTGTCCAGGGATTTGGAAGCTAATGGCCTCATGCCTGGAGGTGGGAGCAAGAACCGTGTGATCAGATGTAAAGATCAAATTAGAAACCTCATTGCCTTCCAGACTCCCTGCAATGTATTTCGGTGCTGAAAGGCTTAAGGATGGCTTCCCTGCCCAGTTGCTTTTGCCTGCGGTTATATATTATCTAATATTTTAACCAATAATAAGTCAAGAGTCAGGTCAAGTGGAGTCCTGGCTGTTAGATCTAGTGCCTGACCAAGTGGGGTTATCCCTCTTGTTGGGCGTTCCTTGTATAATGGCAATACCAGCCAGTGGAATTGAATGGTCACAGAGAACTACCTTTGTGTTACAAATTGGTCCCTAATTCCCCGATTCTTGCTCACTCAAGTGCTTCCCTGTAAGGGCCTGGCAAAACCACCCGACTTGCATTTCTTAGGTCCCACTGGTAGGCCACAACCTTTGTTCTGCAGTGGCAGCCAATCCCAGTTGCACAGAAGGTACTGGAGAACGATCCTGCCTCTGATGGATCGTCACCATATCTTTGGTACAGTGCATTTATGTTGCAGCAGGATTTCCGGGGTGGGTGGTGATACAGTCATTTCACAAGATCCGTAGAGCCCAAAAAGTCATCAAGTAAGTCCCTGATCAGGATTACATCCCATCTGATTTCTCAGAAATCGCCATGGAGGAATTGTTAATTGTTTTATCCCTTATGGACCAGCCCTCTGATCTGACCATAAAATTCCACATCATACACCTCTAACACACATACTGCTGCTTTCTGCCCTTGCCCTAAAACATTTACCACTAAAATTATTATTTGTGCATTTGTTAGTACCTGATTTTTAACAACAAACATATTCTTCCTGCTCAATCCCTCATTCACCCTTCCATGTAAAATCAACTCCTCTGAAACTCCATTGCCCAGGTCCTGTTCACCTGGGATTCCTGTCACTTCATGTTGGTTCCTGGTGCCCTGAGAGCTCTATTTGAAAATCTTCAATCTTTTGTTTAAATTCCTCTCAGATTTTACATCTGACTTTTGCGATGCTTTTTTAGAGGCAAGATTTTGTTCTGTACTTCTGATATTAATCTGAGCATAATTTGATATACTTCTGAAGGATTTCTTCGGAGTTGCTAGTTGAGAGATAAGTTTGGAAGAGCCTGCTGTATTGTTACCTAAAAATGAAATTATTTCCTTCTCTCTGCTCTACCACTATTGCCTTTTACTATAATCTGTAAGGAATAGTTAATAGATAGAATTAAGAAATTAAAAGTTTGTTCCTGGCTAATTAAAATTTCTGTTTGCAAACTTTGGCTCTTAAATTCCACAGTCTACTATCCTGGTGGCTTCACTAGGACCATACTGTCAGTACTTTGTCAGTATTTTTTCAGTATGGCACCGTGTCAGTTTTTGAGAGATCAGTGGGAAGGCAACTTGCTTGGAGCCAGTGAAATAGTAGTGTTACTTGGAATCTCTATCTTTTGAAGAGTAATGAGAAAATTACACAGGATTACAAACGGCTACATCGACATTCTGTAGAAGTAGCATTTGCTCTGTTTCACTTGAGGAAGAACACTAGTTCTGGATTTTCCAATAAGTAGAAAACTGTCTTGTTTCAAGAGCTGTTTTGCATAAATGGGCAGGTATGATTGTTATCTTTTTGATTTTAGATGTGCTAAACAAGATGTTGATGATGAGTACAGCATGCGAGCTGGAATGAAAGGTTCACAGTCATATTATGCAGTGGCACATGCTGTCACAGAAAGGGTAGAGAAGCAATCCGCTTTGTTGATCAATGGATCACTTAAACAGTACCAGGTAAGTGCAGAGATGAGAATATTCAAAGGATCAGATTTTCCAGTCTCGATCAGTAAACCTATTGCCAATCCTAATGGAACAAAAGAATAGACATTTGCGTTTTGATCAGTTCTGCCCACATTTCCTGGCCAGAGATTTTCATTCCTTGGCAACAAAGAATTCTCCAGGAATGTTTGGAGCCAGCTGTGGAGTGGATCAGTGTGAAAATCATGCCTTTTTTTTAATCATCAGATACCCTATTCTGTTATTTCAAAGGTTCTTTGTCACTTTAAAAACTGCATAAAATATGTGAGGAAGTTTGCCAGTGGAGGGATACAATTTTAAGACTGAAATGAGGAGAAATTTGTCTGAGAATTGAGTGTCTTTGGAACTCCTTGCCATAGAGATTAGATTCCCTACAGTGTGGAAACAGGCCCTTCGGCACAACAAGTCCACACCGACCCGCCGAAGAGTAACCCACCCAGTCCTATTTCCCTCTGACTAATGCACCTAATACTATGGACAATTTTAGCATGGCCAATTCACCTGCCCTGCACGTCTTTGGACTGTGGGAGCAAACCGGACCATCTAGAGGAAACCCACACAGACACTGGGAGAATGCACAAACTCCACACAGACAGTCGCCCGAGGCTGGAATTGAACCTGGGATCCTGGTGCTGTGAGGCAGCAGTGCTAACCACAGAGCCACTGTGCCACTCATAATAGGAGTAGAGCCCTTGTATAACTTTTAAGGCTGAGATAGATTATTGATCAGTTCGGGGAATCCAGAATGGTAGAGAAAAGGCCAGGAAACTGGACACGAGTGTGGGATTGACCATGGTCCTATTGAATGGAGAAGCAGCCTTGAAGGGCCGAAAGAGCATATGAAATAGGATCAGGAATAGGCCTTATGGGTGTTGACTAGGGGTGGCAGTAAGACAGGGAGTGTGGGATTAGGGTAGATTGAAGGGTTACATTGGGGGTTGTCTGATCTCAGGCAAGGGGCTGGCCTGTGGTAGTAAATTTGTATCATGTGCAGTGCAGAGTCACATGTCAGGTCTGATGGTCAGGATTGGTTTGTTAAGATGGGGATTAGTGGAGGACATGGGTCAGTTAGGGATCGAGTTTAATAGTTACCCAGGTGTTAAAGCAGATTTTCAATCCGCTAACCTTTCCTGAGTTCTCAATTAAGCTTAAATCAGAATAATCTGAAATCTCTGAATGTAACTCTGAATTGTAAATTTTTTGAAGGATTCCACGTGCTAGATTGTCAGAAGGAAATGTCCATTTGCTAAGTAATTCCATGGAAACAACTGCATCTGGATTTCCACATAATCCTGATGCTGAATTCCAGTCCACACTGCTGTAACAGCTATTTCCCCATTGGAATTTCTGAGCCATTATGTTTGAATAGTTTCAGCAAGTCATTATGGTAATAGTTTTTGATTTAGTGTTTTTTTTTTCCTCTGCACAAATTAAATATGCATTACTTTGAAGGATGAAACTCAGCAGTAATATTCTGTTCCTCACTTAAAATTAAATGTTTAAACAAGTGGATAAATGCCTCTTGCAAGCTGGAATAGTCTCAGTCCTTACTGTTAGGCCATTGTGTCAACAATGACTATTCAAAAAGGACAGAAATGGCTATTGTACAGGGGTTACAATTTTTTATTGAATCCCTAGTGCGTGGAAACAGGCCATTTAGCCCAACATGTTCACACTGACCCTCTGAAGAGTAATCCACCGAGACCCCTTCCCTACCCTATTTGTCTAATGCACCTAACCTACATATCCCTGAATACTACGGGCAACCTAGCATAGCCAATTCATCTAACCTGCACGTCTTTGGACTGTGGGAGGAAACTGGAGCACCAGGAGAAAACCCACGCAGGCACCTGGAGAATGTGCAAACTCCACACAAAGTTGCCTGAGGATGGAATCGAACCCGGGTTCCTGGCGCTATGAGGAAGCAGTACTAACCACTGAGTCACCGTGCCATCCCTGTGTGTGATGACATTATGATGCAACAGATGTCAGTATTAACAAGGAGGTGAATATTGAGGAACAGTACTCAGCAGTATAATATTATTTATTTCAGAACTGTGTATACCATCTTATTACTTCCAATAAATATATATAAAACGCTAAAGTATTGTTTTGTGTCTTAGAGGTAATTAACTTGAAGTGACCCCGTAGATAGGTTGTTTTTAAGATCTAAATTATAGAATATATTGCAAACATTTATAGTGTGATGTGTAAGGATGTTGAATCCCTCTATTTTGACCATAAGAAATAGGGACAGGAGTAGGCCATTCAGCCCCTTGAGTCAGCTCTGCCATTCACCAGAATAATGGCTGATCCGACAGCAGTCTTCATGTCCACTTTCCTGTCTTTTCCCCTTGATTTCCCCTACTGATCAAGAATCCATCTATATTAAAGCATATTTTAACAAGGTTTTCCCAATTTAAACTATAGAATCTCAGTTAAGTGGAGGTGAAATTACAGTTATTATTATCGTTATATATTAATCTAGCTTGTATCGGATTGGCTTTATGATGTTAACAAAGGTCTGCAGCCTTTAAATGTCATCCACATCCTGGTGGAGAGAGGCTGTGTACTGCTACTTCCAGGAGTCTTGACCAAGGAGAACTTGAAAGAATTAATTATTTTGTCATCGATGGGACGGGCAAGGAAATTTTGTCCTACTTCATCTACGTTTTTAGATTAGTTTAAAACAAATTCTCAATGCCCAAGAAACAAACTGCATTCTGTGAATTTCATTGGTTAAGGTTTACAAACAGCTTTGCAATTGTAAATCTGTATGTATGAGCTTGGGTATAACCCTTGTAAAGTTCACGATGAGTCAGTTTTAAACTACCATGTAAGTACAATAATATGGTTAAAGTTGAAATGTTAACTTCTAAAATTTTGTACCATAAGTAAGTTTTTTTTATCACAAATTTTAGCTTCAAGGGCTTGAGTGGCTGGTTTCTCTTTACAATAACAATCTGAATGGAATTCTGGCTGATGAGATGGGACTTGGAAAGACAATCCAGACTATTGCACTCATCACCTATCTGATGGAACACAAGAGACTAAATGGACCTTATCTCATTATTGTACCCCTCTCGTAAGTCTGATAAAAGTATTGTGCTGTGGGTATTTATTTTGGTCTAAGTGTGAACTGATTTTATATTTTTGATTAGTTGGTCAGGAGTTGTACTTGATTACAGTGGGGATTGACCTACTTTAAGCCACTTGCCCTCTGCCTTGTGGAACTGGTCATTTCACTACAACAACAAAACTGTACGTTATTTTCCAACTATGACCTAATGTGGTCAAGGGCAATGGTTATCATCTCTTTGCTTGAAGTTGCTGTCTATAAAACTTAAACATACAATTTTTTATTATTCATATAATTTTGTGTACAGTGAAAGGGGCTATGTAGTGTAATCCCCAGTGTTGCAGAGGAAAGAATGCATAATAGTTATTTTCACTGGACTTAGTGTTAATGCTGTTTCTATCCAAAGATGCTGTCACACCTGCTGAGTTTCTCTAGCAATTTCCAGCATCCGCAGTTTTTACATGTCACATCTTTGTTTTACTGTTTGTGCAATTGCAGTCCTGTTATGACTATGTTGACCTACATTTCTAATTAAATACTAGAAAGTAATTACTTGTCTCTGACTTTGGGCTGAATTGACAGATTGAACCAACTACTATGGAGACCTGAGTTCCAAAATTATTTGCTCCCGTAGTCAGCCTGTTGCATCTCAACCAAAATGTAAAACATTCTCCCTAACCACAAAATCCAGGATGAATCTAATCTGTCCAATTACTGCCCCTTCTGCCACTTTCCAGTCATTAATAAAGTTTTCAGTACAGCTGCAATGCAGCACCTACCCAATGTAAGCTTTTTGTTTTGATGCTCACTTTGGGTCCTTTCAGAATCTCTCTTAACTTTGATCTCACCATGGATGCTAGATCTTCTCTCTGGGGAGAGTGTTTGCTCATGTTGCTGCAGCCTTCAACTATATTCATAATTCTGCTGATAATGAAGAATGTACACCATAGTTCATCCAATTATAATTTTCAGACTTGGACTTCTAAAAGACAGCTAACATTTTTGCCACAGAAGTGTCAAATGACCATCTCAGACATGGAAAAAGTAGAGCCATCTCCACGTGACACACAGCCATCACCCAGACAGCTACTGGATATCATTGCGGTCACATTTTAACCAGAAGCTGATTGTATCACTTTAGCTTACACTTGGTGGAAGAAGAGGTTCTGACTGTGTACATGACATTATAAAGAAAATAGATGATTACCATGTAAAATTAAATAAAACTATTTCATGCTTAAATATTAACTTCTGGTATTGATGTAAAATGACTGTTGCTAAAGACTTTGTATAATCCTTGCAGAACTATTTTCATAGAAATATAACAAATGCTGGGTGTAAGTTTGCTCGCTGAGCTGGAAGGTTCATTTTCAGATGATTCATCGCCATACTGGGTAACATCATCAGTGAGACTCTAGTGAAGCACTGCTGTTATGGCCTGTTTTCTATTTGTTTCCTTGGGTTGGTGATGTCACTTCCTGTTCTTTTTCTCAGAAGTTAATAGATGGGATCCAAATTGATGTGCTGGTTGATAGCATTCTGGGTGGGATACCATGTTTCTAGGAATTCTTGTGCATGTCTCTGTTTGTTTGGCTTGTCCCAGTCAAAGTGGTGTCCTTCCTCATCTGTCTGTAAAGGGAGAAAGGCTAGGGTTTCTGGGTGTGTTTTATCTGCTTGTTTGAGAAAAAGAACAGGAAATGACACCATCAACATGGGAAATGACATCACCAACCCAAGGAAACACAAAACACACAAATAGAAAGCGAGCCATAGCACCAGCGCTTCACCAGAGGCTCACTTATATGTAGTGCAGTGACGAAATGTCTGAAAACTAACCTTCCAACTTACAGCCAGAACCTCAACCTGAACTACAAATCTTCTCCATACCCGCAAACACTACAAATTATTTTCAAGTTAACTCTGAATAACTTTTTCTGTTCATTCATGGAGCTGTATAACTTAAGGAATTTTTAAAATGATTTCCTTAATTAGGTGAAACTTCATAATTTGGAACAATTGAGAGTGCTGTTTCTGATTCTTGCACAAAAAATTGCCCAAACAAAGCAGGGGAACTTCATACAAATTTTATCATAGATACATTTTATAGTAAGAATTTCTGTACCTTAACTCTAGGAAGTCATAACTCACTTTCGTGACATAAAGTTGTGCAGTTGTTAAGATGAGCATTATGCCTTGCATACCACACATGACAAATTGATGTATAGTTTTACAAACTTTAGATTTTGTAATACTGTTGTTAACAAAAATATATAGCAGGTTGCTTTTGTGACTTGCAGCTGTCATGTGTTGTTAAGCATACATTTGTTTTCCACAAGTGAACCTTTGTTTGTCCTTAACATTTTGTTTTTAGAAAACTCAGATATTTTGTAAAAAAAATTTTAGTATTTTCAAGCTAAACGTTTCGCATAAAACTTAAATCTCCCGTGCTTTTTTTTTGAGTCCAACTTTCAAAGTTTGCTCTTGGATATCAAATCTGATTTGCTGTAATTAGTCACTAAAATAAAACAAAGAACTCTGAATGCCTGGAGATCTGAAACACAGAAGTTCTGGGGAAGGGTCACTGGACTTATTGTGAATCTGGTTTCTGTCCACAAATGTTGCCAGACCTGCTGATTTTGTCCAGCAATTTTTGTTTTTGTATCTGGTTGACAATTTGCTGATGTGCCTAATCAGCTGGTGTGGTGCATGAACTTTACAACAATGATAATATGATTTTATCGCTAAGATGTTATTTGAAGCTCGTATCTGTTGAACATTTTTGTAATATTAAAAAATTGAATAACGTTTTTGAGTGAAGTAATAAGTTGAACATCTTCCCTTTTAGAACTTTATCTAACTGGGTGTATGAGTTTGATAAATGGGCCCCATCTGTTGTGAAGATTTCCTACAAGGTTTGTTTGTTTCTTGTCTTTGTTATAGAAGGTGTACTGTGATTTTCCTGTTTTCAGTTCTGTATATTGCTTTTTGCTATTAATTTACTTCCAAGTAGTTAAAGCTGGAGTGTGCTCCTTTACATTTTCCAGTGAGTAGGAAAACCTGTTTCTGGATATTGTTTCTTTATTTAATTTTATGTAAGGCCCCAATTGGATTTCACATTTCTTTGAGCAATATACTCATTTGGACACTGGCATATTTTAAAACTAATTATATATCAGTGCTTTTACATTCTGCAGTGAGTAGGTGGAGCATGAATATGACACTGGTGATGAATATGGACTGAACAGCCATGAATAAACATAATGGAACGGTTTAACTGAAAAGTTGTCTAAAGCTTTTAGAAACTATCAGTGTTATTTTCTAAAGAAAGAAGCTGGTGCAAGATAATTTCATACTACTGCAGCTGTAAATATATTTTGTTTTGCATGAATTGTGCAGATTCTCTCTAAATTTAACAGCAGCTTATAGTAGAAAAACTGGTAAATAATAACTGAGTTAGTGTAACGTAATTCTCATCCTGTCTAAGGGTACACCAGCTCTCCGCCGGTCGTTTATTCCACAACTGCGCAGTGGAAAATTCAACGTTCTTTTAACCACTTATGAATATATTATCAAGGACAAACATGTGCTTGCTAAGGTGAGATCATTTTTTTTTTAACGTATTTGACAGACTTTTATCTAACAGTAATGAATGGCTGGATATCCTGAGCAATCTCTGAGCCACTATGACAATGGCAATAACACTTGGAAATTAGCCTTAACTCTTTTTTTTTTCTCTACTGTTGAGGTTAATTTTCTTTGGTAGGTGATAAGATTCCAAGCGTCAGCTCTAGAAACCAAGTCAGAATTTTCTTCGTAAGGTTAACAGGTCTGGCAGCTTTTGTGGGGAGAAAGCAGAGTTAACATTTGGAGTTGCCTGATGCTTGTTCAGAACTGGACTCCATTTAATTCTACTTTTTCTCCAAAGATGCTGCCACACCTGCTGAGTTTCTCCAGTTTGTTTTTGTTTCAGATCTTCAGTATCTGTTTTAATCAGTCTCAGAATTATCTGTCTCATTAACTGGGAGCCTTGAGGAAAGGAATGAAGGATAAAGGTTGTTTAAAAAATTCATAATTTTATTCATTCGGTCATTTCTGTCAGAGGCAAAAGAGCCTTCTGCAATTTACGAATTTGTTGCATTTTAAGCATTCTCAGTAACATTTCATAGAATTGTGACACATGTTCTGATTCATCAGATATTTCTTCTGTGTTGCAGCTTCGATGGAAATACATGATTGTAGATGAGGGTCATCGTATGAAGAATCATCATTGTAAACTGACGCAGGTGTTGAACACTCACTATGTCGCACCACGCCGGGTCCTTTTAACAGGAACTCCGTTGCAGAACAAACTCCCTGAATTGTGGGCCCTTTTGAACTTCCTTTTGCCGACTATCTTCAAAAGCTGCAGCACCTTTGAACAGTGGTTTAATGCTCCATTTGCAATGACTGGAGAAAGGGTAAAGATCATGCCACTTGAGCTTTGCAGTTGTATTTAAACCTTTTAAACTTTATATTTTAAGAAATATAAACATCCAGAAAGATTCAGCACAATGTAGAGCATGCATATAATCCAACCAAATCAATTCTGAAAAATGCATATCTGGTTAATGTATTGTTTCTTTTCTTCCATTGAAATATTGAAGATTTCAGAAGTGAAATTACTTTGTTGCTTTGAAATCAATTGCAATGTATAATTTCTGGAGTTAAAAGTGGGAAATGGGGTTGGAGGTGTAGCAAAGATTGACCCAATAAGCTTATTCAAATAATACTTGCACTGTTTTCAGTTTAATAAATTTGTTGTAAAAGGATGTGGCTACTATAGTTTCAGATGCAAAAATGAAGAATTTTAATAAAATCTCAGGCAGTAGAAGTAATGGAGAAACATTAAATCTCAATGATCTCAGTTAGAGAGGTCTTCCAGGTAGCGAATCCAAAATTTGATCAGTCTATTTGATAAGCCTTTTTTCTTTCCAAGCCATCTCAAGTGCTGAATCTTTGTGTTAAAAAGAATTTTACAGATTTGCCAGGCTTCTGCTACTGCTGCCCTCAAGTAGCCATAAACCCTCGCAAAGTTGACATTATTTTCCCAGGAGTTGCATCAAAGTTAAACATGATCCTGTTTTCATCCAGTATCCACTAAGGGAATAGGCATTGGAAATAGGTTTTGTTTTAGTTACATACTTGCCTTTCCTGCACCTAAGGCCAGGGTGTGATAGTTAATTGTAGTAATTCAATGGATATTTAAATGAGCAAAACCCAGGGACTAAACTGGGTACCTTCTGGTTTATGTTCTTAATGTGAAATATAGTGCATTTATCCAAACAAATAAAAGATTTAGTACTAGATAAATTCTTAACTTTTGTGCACATAATTTTTTAAGAGTTCTTTATTAAGAACTTAAAACTTTAGCTTGCAGATGTAAGATTAAACAAAAAGTTGTCTTAGTCCCTGAAGACCATGGGTCTGCATTCTCAATAGAAGTGATTACAGGTGGTGGCTTAACCTGCAGCTCATCAAGTCTCAGTCATGTGGGTGAGATTGAGAGGGTGGGATCTTCATGGTAATCTCAGTCAGTGTGGGAATTTGTCACTCTGGATTACAAACCTGCTGAGCTATCTGACCTCCCAGAAGTAAGAATACATTTTATCCAGTTAGAATGTACTTTCTGTCCTCTCTCCATCCTTTTAATATAACAGAGTAACAGTTCCAAGATGTCCACTGATCTAGGTAATGTGTAAATCCTTGCTAATGCATTTTTCCTTCATGTGGAAGAGGCTAGGACTTTGTAAAACTTTGTGGGAAATCCAAATTAAATACACTCTTTGAGGAGGATAAGTAAACCAGAATGTCTTCTGGATTATTTGTCTTGCAGGTTGATTTGAATGAAGAAGAAACAATATTGATCATTCGTCGTCTTCATAAAGTGCTACGTCCTTTCCTTCTGAGAAGGCTGAAAAAGGAAGTGGAATCCCAGTTACCAGAAAAGGTTATAACATTTTCTGTAAAGATTTTGAGAAACCTAGAATCGGTCATGTAGAAGTAAACTTTTGTTGTGTGTCTGAATTAAATCTAAAAACGTTTAATAATGAGATTTCTAGAGGTTTGCTGATCTGTTTCTTGGCTAAGTCATCTCCCAGAGGTTGGAGGAGAGATAAGTTGATTTGAGTTAAGGAACCAAAAGGTTGTAGTTTCATTGCTCGTTATAATCTACAGATCACCCTCTAGCTCCATTCCTTCTAATGTCTCCTGCCACTGCACAGACTTCTTGTCACATGCACCTCAAAACACTTTGCACTGCCGAAACTGTACGAAATGGACTTGTACTTTAAGGAATTTGGAATGTTATCCTATTCAGAACAGGACAGTATTTATCAGTCAGAGACCACTTGCTGCTCATTTGGAATAAATGTGTATTTTCCCTTTAATTTGGTATTTCTTGAAAATGATCCTGACCAATACAAGCTGAAAAGCTTGGACAAAGCTTTCTTCAGTAATAGTCAAACATGTCAAATGCAAATATAGATCCTTCTTGTTTTGTTTTTTTTATATATAACGACAAATTGAATTTTACTTTCAGGTTGAGTACGTCATCAAATGTGACATGTCTTCTCTACAGAAGATTCTATACCGCCACATGCAAGCTAAGGGAATTCTTCTTACAGATGGTTCTGAGAAAGACAAAAAGGTAAGGTCTTAAAAAGTGATTTGGGAAAAACATGTGGATCATTTTGAATATCACAAATGAAGCTTGCAGACAGAGTTATTAAAGACTATATGTAATACAAAAAAACTTTATGGATATCCATATCGATTGTGCCTCTTTGAAATAACTATCCAATTAATGCCACTGTTTTGCTCTTTCCCCAATGTCCTGTAAAAGTTTTATTCCAAACATATATTCCATTTGCTTTTAAAAGTCCTATATTGATTCTGATTCCACCTCTGAAAGTTTCTGGTAGTGCACTATAAATAGTCAATTTGTGGGGTTTTTTTTTGGTAAAACATCCCAAAGTAATTCATAGGAATATTTATCAAACAAAATTTGACATCAAGCCATTTAAGAAGCAATTACTGCAGCTGACCTTGCTAAAGAGGTTAGTTTTAAGAAGGATTGAAGAGAATAAGCAAGGGAATTCTAGAGCTTAGCACCTGGGCAAGAGAAAGAATGGCCACAAAAGACAGAGTATTTAAAACTTAGGATGCTTGGGGAAGGAATTGAAAAGGTGGGATTTTGGGTACAGCTGTCTTAAGGGGTTGCAGGGCTGCTGGACAGAGTTGGGATGGGCAAGAACACAAAGACTTTGAAAATAAGGTTGAAAGATTTAAAATCCAGTCTTAACCATGAATGAATGTAGTGCATCAGTTACAGGGTTGATGGTTGAACAAGATTGGATGTAAGTTAGGACATGGACAGTGGAGTTTTGAGTGTGACCTCAATTATGCAGAAATTGGGACTTGAGTGAAATGCATATGAGACTCCAAGTTTTACAAAAAGCCTGGATGAATCGCAGCAGTCTGTGTAACAAAGGTATGTGCACAGTGTGTTAAGTGGTATTTCAGAATTTCACTGATGGTTTGGAATGACACACTAGCCTCATTTGGAAATCTGTGGTATGACTTAAATGGAAATTTAGCAGTGGCATTGCCAGCATCTATTGCCAATAATCTTGCAGGTAGTTTCAGTCAGAGATTTGGAATGTGCTGTCAAAGAAATCTTGACAAATTCCTGTAGCACCTCTTGTAGGTGCGTCATTGTGGAGAGGTGAGTGGAGCTATTTTTTGTCCTGGCTGATGTTTCATGTTTTGAGTTTTGTTCAAACTCCTTCAAGGCAAACTGAGATTTCTTTGCACTCCTGCCTTGTGCCTTCTAGATGGTAAATAGATTTTGGGGACCTAGAAAAACATTTGCCTCTGCCCTTTAGCTGCATGATTTATGTGGCTCATCGAGTTAAGTTTATAGTCAATGGTGACCCTTCTATAGGATGTCAGTGATAGGAATGCAGAGATGGCAGTGCCATTGGAATGTCAAGGAGAGTTAGTTAGATGTTCTGTTGTGGGAGTTAACCATTATCTGGCACTTGCTGACACAAACTTTTCTTGCCACTTGTAAGCCTAAGCCTGTTACCTAGATCTTGCTGCTATGAGCACAGACTGCTTCAGTATCTGAGGAATTGTAAATACTGCTAAACATTCTGCAATTACCAATAAACAAATGTTTAGCTATCACTGCCATGCTGGAGAGGGTGGCTTAGAAACTGCACAAAGCCGTATGAAAAGCTGGTGCACTCCACCACCAAACCTTTAACACCTGGAGGAAGAATGCCTCATCTTCCACCTTGGGACCCTCCAATCACACGTGACCAATGTGGATTTCAATGGTTTCCTCATTTCCCCTCCCCTCACCTTATCCAACCTTCCAACTTGATACCACCGTCTTGACCTATCCTACCTGTCCATCTTCCTTCCCACCTATCCGCTCCACCCCTCCTCTCTGACCTATCACCTTAGTCCCCAACTTCACCTACCTATCCCATCCTCAGCTATTTCCTCCCCACATTCCCTCCCATTTATATCGCAGTCCCTTTGGGCCATTCCCTCATTCCTGGTGAAGAGCTTATGCTTGAAACGTTGATTCTCCAGCTCCTCGGATGCTGCCTGACCTGCTGTGCTTTTCCAGCACCACACTCTTCGACTCTGATCTCCAGCAACTGCAGTCCTCACTTTCTCCCATTTCACTGTGCATACCTATCATCAGCTTTCTTTTGTAGCCTATCCCATCAATTAGCTCAATTATGTACTCTAGGGTGGGACCTTCATACGACCTTGCAGTCTGGCAAGCCGGTTCTTGTGCACTATGCCAAGCCACTATGATTGGTTATGTGTCAATAAACTATCCCATTATTTAGATGCACAATCAGTGTTTGAACTGGTGTCTATTCGTGCAAAGTCAAGTGATGTTTCTTTTTCGCTGTCGACGTCATCTTGCTTCTCCTCCTCCTCTTGCTGTTTCACCATGGCCTAGCCAGGTGGTAGCTCAAGGGATTAGTTTACAAGTGCAGTGAGAGGGGGCAGGAAGGTAAAGAGAAACATGTTCACACTAACTGTGGTATCGAAATCAGCAGACCGTGCTGAATGATGGAAAATGGTGTGTGAGACCAAGGATATGTACAAGCTATTGCTATTTCCTATGGATTCAGAGACCGCAGTCTCTACAGAGTGTGCTCCAATGAGGCAGACGCAGTCTCCTCTCTTGAGAAAAGAAAACATGTTGATGTGCCTGTGCCCTGCAGGTTAGCACCTGTTGCACTGCCGTGTTCCCTTGTGTGCTCCTTTCCCTGCCAGAAAAGGGAACTATTTGAGTGAGGGTGGGGTGATGTGTACGAATGATGTTGCTGTCATGGTTAAGTAACAGAACTGCATGTCAGCTGAGAACAGAGTATAGCTTGCAGCAATGCTTTGTGAGGTGAAGCTATTATTTGTGCCTGAGCATTATTGCTTAATAGAGATTGTTGGCAGCTGAGTGAACGTGTGTTTTAAGCATTGTAAGAGAACAATGGTGCACTTTGTGGGATATAACATTTAATGTGCATTCACTGACCTAGCTCTCCTTTTTTTGGTGAGATTCTGGAACTTGTTAGAACGTGGAATCCAGGTTCTTGAGGCTTGACCCCTAGTGCTGACTGCCATGGCTTGGGCCTTCTACTTCCTAGCTTAACACTATTGAAACATTGAACACATTTAAACAAATCCGATTTTCCCATTTAAAACCAGTGTAAAAGCAGAAATTAGATTCTGGATGTTTCTTATAAAAAAATTAAACCATAAAATTTAATATAAAATATTTCTATCTCTGTTAAGGACATAAAAACATACGAACAAGGAGCAGGAGTAGGCCACTACTCAACTGGTTGTGAGCTCAAATCTGCATACCCACCTACTTCTGATCACCTTTTGACCCCACACTTAATGCAAACCCAACTAATTCTATCTTAAAAATATTCAAAGACTACTTCCACCACCTTTTCAGTAAGTGTTCCAAAGACTCATGAGCCCTCTGAGCAAAAACATTTAGTCTGAGCTTGTTTTAAATGGGTGGCCCCAATTTTAAACAAGGGCACTGAGTTCTAGATGGTCTCATAAGAGGAACCATCCTGTCTATGCTGTCCCTGTCGAGACTCCCCGGGATTTTTGCATGTTTTAGTCGTCACCTCTTACTCTGCTAATCTCCAGCAGTCATAAGTATAACCTGACCGATCTTTCCTCATCTGGCAACCCACTTGTACCCATGTATTAATCTGATTAAACCTTTTCTGAAGTGCTTCAGATGCACTTGTGTTGTTCCAGTACTGCACACGGTACTCCAGTGTGGTCTCATCAGTGCCCTGTATAACTGCAACGTTAACTTTTCTACTCTTGTATTCAGTTTCTCTCGGGATAAATATAGTATTGTCTTATCTTTCCTAATTGATGGCTGCAGCTGCAAACTTACCTTTTGTGATTCATGCGTCAGAATACCTGAAGTCCTATGCAACTCGGAGCTCTCCAAAATCTCTTGCCATCTAGATAATGTGCTTTTTTATTTTGCGTGCCAAAATGAACAATTTCTCGTTTTCCCACATTAGATTCATTTTCCACATCTTGGCAACACAAAACCTATCCATCTTTTCATCGTCTCCTTATGTCTTCTTCACAATTTTCTTTTTATCTTTTTGTGTTGTGATGAATCTATACCTTCCAAATCATTTAGGCGATAGTTGACTTGCCAGCACTGATCCCTGTGGCACACCACTCATTATATCTTTGCCTATTCTGAGAATGGGCGGCTTGGCAGTGGCTGGGGTGGTCAGGATGAAGGACGGTCAGGATCAACTAGAAGGTTCAGGGACTGAGAGAGATTATTCCAAAATGTTGCACATCAGATCACATGATTCTGCATCCAATCTGGCACTTAACATTAGAACTAAATACAGTAACACTAAATGAAAATATAGTTCTGATTAACTAGCCAATGTTAAAGCAAAATAACTTAAAACTGAACAACTTAAAACAGAACTTAATAGATTTTTTTTAATCAACTTGTTCAGGTATATTACAACAAATGTCTGAGACAGGTGGACGTTTGACTTGGACCTCTGGCCCAATGTTGAGACTATACTGTGTGTTGTTTACACTGGAGGCAGTATGCATAGGATAATCCTGCGTTGCAAATTCCTTTCCTCCTTTGAGGGACAATCAAATTTTGCATTTGTTGACATGAGAATGAATGGACTCTAGATCATAGCTCATAGATTTAAGGACATTTCTCTATTAGGACTAAACAATTAAAATGTACAGTCGATTAATCTGGTTAATTACATTCCAAATTTGAGTCTTACCCTTATCTATTATGTGGATGAGAGGGGGAAGATATATAAGAGACCTATGGGGCAACTTTTTCACACAGCAGGTGGTACGTGTATGGAATGAGCTGCCAGAGGAAGTGGTGGAGGCTGGTACAATTGCAACATTTAAGAGGCATTTGGATGGGTATGTGAATAGGAAGGGTTTGGAGGGATATGGGCCGGGTGCTGGCAGGTGGGACTAGATTGGGTTGCAATATCTGGTCAGCATGGACGGGTTGGACCGAAGGGTCTGTTTCCACGCTGTACATCTCTATGACTCTATTTGATTGAAAACAGAATATAGTTAACGCTAAGTGAAAGTGAAGACTGCAGATGCTGGAGATTAGAGTCGAGAGTGTGGTGCTGGAAAAGCACAGCAGATCAGGCAACATCCAAGGTGTAGGAAAATTGGCGTTTTGGGCAAAAGCCCTTAATCAGTTAATGCTGACAGTCTTAATTAAAAGAGAAAATGGTGGAAATAATCAGCATATCTTGCAGCGCCTGTGAGGTTCCAAAAGGTTTTGAGCTAAATGTTAACTGTGCTCTCGCATAATTGTTGCTAGACCTACTTAGTAATGTCAGCACTTTTTATTTAAATCTCTGATAAATTTTCTATTGGTTCATATTTGTGTTTGTGGTGCTCTCAATGTACCTCTAGTGCAGTATTTAAAGGTTGCTCCAGAGGAAAATAGCTAACTTCTGCAATGCCAAATTTAAATAGCCTCTTTTCAAATAAAGGGTTGAGGTTGATAATTACACCTGTTAAGTTAAATACTGTGATCTCTAAATACTCATGTATACTGAAAATTGCTTGGGAGTAGTCCAGATTTATTGTTTTGGGCAGTATGGTGGCTTAGTGGTTAATACTCAATGGGCCAAATGACCTGCTCCCATAAGGTAGGATTCTCTGCTTGTGTTCTGTTTATCTTTTACAAAAAAATGTTTTCTTTCAGGGTAAAGGTGGTGCTAAGACTCTCATGAATACCATAATGCAGCTGAGAAAAATATGCAATCACCCCTTCATGTTTCAGCACATAGAGGTAAGTTCCCAATGCTATCTAACCAAGGATATCTGCACACTTACTCATTTTTGATAAAGCACAATTGAAACTTGCAGTAATTTGCATTTAAACATTTTATGCTTGAATCCAGAATAAATTACAGATATGGCAAATATAATGTAAGCTTCAATAACAAATAAATTGAAAGGTCACATAAGATCATTCAATGGGATCCTTCTTTGTTTTGTTATTCAGCCTCATTTGTGCCTCATTTCTTTTTTTTGTAGAGGTTTTCAGTTAGTCCAGGCTCCTGCTCTTTCACGTAATCTTGTGTTCTTTCCCTTCAAACATTTATTCATTCTCTTCTTTTAATGTACTTGTTTAACCTGTTTCCACCATCGTCTCAGTGTCCATTGCAGACTACAACAACTCGCAACAATATATAGTTTTCTTAAGTTGCCTGAGTCTTCTGTCAGTCACCTTCAATTTGTCCTCTTGCCAGTAATCTTTCTACGATTGAAACAATTTCTCCTTAGTTACTCAGAACTATTCATGACAATTTATCTTTGTAAACCTTTACTGTGATAAATTATTATTTATTTTTGATTAATGCTACACATTTTCAGTTACTCTATGCTCAGGTCTGAAAATAAACTTAATACAAAATAATAATTTTAAATACAAATAAATTAAGACCAACAGAATCCTCTATCAGTGACTTTTTCCGATGTCCTAAACAAATCTACATTGTATAGTGAGCAGGGCTTGAAAATATCGTGCATTATATTTGGACCAGCTGTTTTTAATTTGTTTCACAGACTTTGTACATGTCTCTTCATGTCATGGATTCAGTAATCAGTGCATTTGAATTTATAATATCCATGTTACCTTGGCTTTAGTGTGCTCCCTTGTAATCCTTTGATTAATAAAGGAGGTACATGTTGGATTATGAGAGAGAATGTGGGAGGTGCAGGGAAAGTGAAGATGCATTTTCCCCTCCCCCACAGTGTCCAGACAATTGCTGTCTAATTTTACACATAAATCAAACTGAGGGCCATCCACTTGTGGAATTGTATATGTTAGAAAATGCATTTTATCAAACCTGTGCTTGCTTTATTTATGTAACTAAAGCATTAACTTGACTTTGCTGTAATTGCCTTTAAAAAGTGCAGTGAGGGAGCTTTTTGTTTATGTATAATTTTAGATGTTAAATATTTTGTTATATTGTATGAAGTGCTTTTGAAACTACTTTAGTTAGGTCTTGATCAAACAGATCAGTGACACAGTCATTTACTTTGCCCGTTCTAACTAATAGTGTCACAATTATTAGAGCAGATGAAACTGCACACAATTTTTTTCATTCCTTTCAAAGTGCTTCATTTTAATATTACAAAGACAAATAATGTTATTTGTTTCCAAAATAAATGTGACTCAGTCCCTAATAATTAACATACTGCAGTGACCATTTTTGCTTTGCTGTTGTAGGAATCTTTTGCTGAACATTTGGGTTATAATGGAGGACTCATTACTGGGTAAGTGGTAAAACAAAACTATAATGTAACACCAAATTTTGAGAGCTAATTCAAGCCAGCGTATGTTTTTGTGTATCACAGATGAAGCTGTTTTGTTTCATTAATACCATATGTGCAAATCTACCTTTTTTAGTTTAATATAATACTGTGTGGGGGATGTCTTTTCTCCACTCTCCATATTGTTAACATTAGGTCTATCATGTCGTTTAATGGAGAAAGACAAAAAAGGCTCCACGCTTTCTCTGTGTTCCCATTGATTTTTTTTTCCCCTATGGGATGTGGGGAAAAGATAAAAGAATGCTTAAAAGGAAACAATATCTTAACATGTTAAGATTTACGGACATATGCTTTTTTCAAATTTTTTAAACTCTACTATTTTATTGTGTGGATGGAGATCAAATCCTGTGATCTTTTCTGAGATGCAGGAATGAAACTGTCTTTTGGGTGGTGTTTGGAGCAAGGGTTACTGCTTTTGTTTGTTGCTGCATCATGTAATAATTAGGGAAGAATGGTTTCAGGTTCCAAACATTTGTAACTGTGCAGGTCATGCCGTGTCATTTACAGTGTCAGTAAAATATCTGAGATAACACAGTTGCTCTCCTTTTCTTGAAACATGTTCATAGAATGTTGAATATTTGAAGAGAGAAATGGCTTTAGGTTTGCTGGAGTAATCGAACTTATTTCCTTGCTTTGTGCCATTAATCAACTTCAATACCTGTCTATTTGCTTAACAGGATGTTTATTTAGGTTAAAAGTCAGACAGATGAATGACTATTCAAAGTAATACCACTTGCCTAAGCATGCAGCAATTTAATATGCTGATGTCTCTGTTGTTTTCATTTAGTCCAGACCTATATAGAGCTTCAGGAAAATTTGAATTATTGGACCGTATTTTGCCAAAACTGCGAGTTTCTAATCACAGAGTGCTACTGTTCTGCCAGATGACATCGCTGATGACCATTATGGAAGACTATTTTGCACTCCGAAGTTTTCCATATTTGCGACTTGATGGTATGTTAAAAGTCATGAAGGAACATGGCTACAATCTTAATTTCACCCTTAGATCCTTGATATTATGATTAAAGTCATTGAAATGATTTATATAGACTTAGACTGATCAGACATCAAAGCTAACAATTTGACCCATGCCAAAAACATTGTAATAGAGATTTTTGTACAACCAGAATATAATTTAGTAAAGTAAGAATTGCCTTATCATTTACATTTAAGGCACTGTGATATTTGATTAATTTCAGTTCAAGAGGTGGAATAAATCTTGCTTTGGTACGGATTATTTGGACTTTTAATCCACAAGGAATTACTCTAACAAGATGCACTGAATTTGAAAAATAAAGGAAGTAATTTTTTTGTAGAAGTGGTGTAGATGTATAATTTGTATAAAAGTGAATTTGACAGCGAATGTGATTGTTACCATCTATTGAGTTTGTTTTCCTAGTGAAGCAATTTGTACTCGCTAAGCAAAAGAAAGGGTTTACGTTGAAGTGAGAGACATATGACGCAAAAACCACAAATGAAATTGTGATGGTGGTAATTATCTTAGTTTGGGTTTATTGTCATTTATTAACTCGAAGCAAATTGTTTTTAAAATTATGTGGCAGAAATTTTACAGCTGTGAATTTCCTAAGAATTGGCTTTTCTTTTGTGATAAATTCCTGAAACGAAAACAGAAATGACTAGAGAGAACCAGCAGGTTTTGCAGCATCTGTGAGCAGACAGCCAAGTTAAGTTTCAAGTCTAGTGACCTTTCTTCAGAGCTGGTAGTAGCTAAGAAAAGGAGTTATGCTAATAACACCCGATGGGGTTGGAAACACAGTTTTGGAGACAAAGGGATATTTGATAGTAAGCTCGGAAAGAAGAAAAACTGATAAGGGGGTTCGTATCACCATCACTTTTTTTGTCTAATGCTCTCTCTCGGGTGCTCGCTTGCTCTCACCAGCATCTTCAGCTTTGTTTTAGTTCAGTAAATTCCTGAGTTGTTTTGTCTTGCTAAATCTCTATCTGTAACCTGTACACACAGGAACAACTAAGGCAGAGGATCGTGGTGCTTTATTGAAAATGTTTAATGAAGAAAACTCTAAGTACTTCATATTTTTGCTCAGCACCCGAGCCGGTGGCCTGGGCTTGAATCTTCAAGCTGCTGATACTGTTATCATCTTTGACAGTGACTGGAATCCACATCAGGTTTGACACTTTAGTTTAATAAGAGAACCATATTCTTTTGACTTCCCATGTATTACAAAAGTGAGGTTAATTGAAGTTAATTATGGTTATTAATGCTTCATGTTAATGTGTTTGCCCAATTTTTTTAAAAATTGTCTAATGCCATGGGGATTAATGTTTCTACTTTGATGTTTATGCTTTCCAGCTATAACATGAATTGTAGGAGAGTTAATTGTATTATTCGTAATATCATGAAAATTTTCATAAGGCTAAACTTCATCTGCTGCTGATACCCTTATCATGCTCCTCTAAACCTCTCCAGCTCCGTTTAGCTCAGTTGGCTAGGTTGTTGGTTTACAGGGCACTGTGATGCCAACAGTGTGGGTTCAATGCCCATCACTGGTTTGAGGCGACTGTGAAGGACTCTTCCCATGTGTGAGGTCTGGTAGCGCTCAGGTTAAATCACCACCAGTTGCTTCTCTCTCATAGTGGGCAGCACGGTGGCACAGTGGTTAGCACTGCTGCCTCACAGTGCCAGAGACCTGGGTTCAATTCCCGCCTCAAGCAACTGTCTGTGTGGAGTTTGCACATTCTCCCCGTGTCAGCGTGGGTTTCCTCCGGGTGCTCTGGTTTCCTCCCACTGCCCAAAAATGTGCAGCTTGGGTGAATTGGCCATGCTAACTTGCCCGTATTGGTAGATGTAGGGGAATGGGTCTGAGTGGGTTGCTCTACAGAGGGTCGAAGGGTCTGTTTCCACACTAAGTAATCTAATCTAATCTTTTTGACCTCTCTCCCTTTTTAAAATACTCCTTGAAACCTACCTCTTTAGCAACCTAATTGTTATCCATTTTGACTTCTCTTTATGACTCACTGGTGATATTGGTTTTGGTAAGCAGGATGCTCACTTGGGATTTACATTGTTTAAAGTTTTATTTTACTGCATTAAAGCATTGGGTGAGAGATCCCATTCTTTGCCGCAATGTGTACACGAACATTGCAGCGTTTTCAAACTGAATCCTATAATTTAATGACAGACTATGTGCAGTTTTGGTCTCCTTATCTGAGGAAGGATTTTCTGGCTATGGAGAGAGTGCAAAAAGGTTTACCAGTAATGGCATAACTGATCTGTGAAGAGGATCTGGAGTGATTTGGTTTATATTCACTTGTGGTTAGAAGAATGACAGGAGATCTCATAGAAACCTATAAAATATTGACTGGACCCAACTGGTTAGAGGCAGAAAGGATACTCTCTATTTTTCAGGGAATCCAGAATCAGGCATCATGTCTAAGGATATGAGGTAGACCATTGAGTACTGAGGTGAGAAGTAATTTCTTCCAGAGGGTGGTGAGCTTGTGGTATTCTCTGCTACAGAAAGTGGTTTAAGCCAAAACATTGAATGTTTTCAAGAAGCTGTTAGATTTCTCTTTTAGAGTTAGAGAGATCAAAGGATCTGTGGAGAAAACGGGGAACGAGAGTCTTGAGTTGGATAATCAGCATTGATCGTATTGAATGGCAGAGCAGAGTAGAAGGGCCAATTGGCCTGCTCCTCCTATTTTCTTTGTTTCTATGACACTTTGTAAGTTTGAGTTCTTCAGTAGTTTGCATTCTTCAGTTGCGTGTTCTTGAACCAGTTGAATCCTAAGCTACTTAGTTATTCCTGTGGAAACCTGATTTGACAGTCCGTTTCATTGATCCTCTCTACTCCATAGCACAACTTCTTCTGTCTCTTGGCCACCTCTTTGAGTACATCAAAATCATAAATCGTCACTTTCTTCCATTTTGTGGTGGGTTATCCCCAAAGGAAGAGACGCCTAAAAACTTGAGAGTAGCTTATCTATGATAAGTAAGCTGCAGAATAATTTTGGATTCTCTGATTGGATTCAAAATTTGCTGAAACTTCTTTCTTTTCTCCATTTGTTTCTCCATCTTCTCTCCCTGCAAGGATTTGCAAGCCCAAGATAGGGCTCACCGTATTGGACAGCAGAATGAAGTCCGTGTCTTGCGCCTCTGCACGGTCAACAGTGTGGAGGAGAAAATTCTTGCTGCTGCCAAATACAAGCTTAATGTGGACCAGAAAGTTATCCAGGCTGGTATGTTTGATCAAAAATCTTCAAGTCATGAGCGTCGAGCTTTCCTGCAGGCTTTGCTGGAACATGAGGAACAGAATGAGGTATGTATTATGCTTTACAATGATTTAACCTGAGATTTCTTTATTGGAAGGCCTCTGTATCTGCAGAGACTTGCACCATGAAAGCTTAATCTGTTTTCACACAAAGTCACTCAAGGGCATAAGAATTAATATTTATAAAAGGAATGAGAAATATTAGATGTTCAATACCATAATGTATGCAAAGAATGTTTAAATTGTTAGTGTTAAATTAAAGCCGTTATTGCTATCTAAATATGAAAAGCTGCGACAGTATCTCAAACTAGGAAATACTATCACAATTATTTAAAATATCCAATTGCTGCTATAACCAAATTTGGAAGAGTCTTGTCTAATCACTCTTCTGACATTTAGCTTTATTTATTGAAATGTTGCATGATTTACCCTTACTGGTATGGTATGTTCCTCTAGCTCTATGAAGCCATCATTCTGTTACTGATTTCTGACAACTATGAGCAATAGAACATTGATAACCGAATGCACACAATCCATGTGATGACAAGCATTTTATTGTGTTGCTGTTGTAAAGCTGGCTTTAATTTTGGTTTAACCCAGCAAATCAAGTAAACAAAGCACTTGATAATCATACGGGAGAATGGATCACCCACTTTTATAATACAATTAAGTATTCTTAATCTAAAAATGCCTTTGGATTAGATGCTTTTTGTAGGATGCTGTTAACACAATTTGTGTTAATTGTACTTGCACAAGTGCCTCATTCTTGGTGAGGAGAGGGTTTTTTTTTCTTTTGATTTTGATTATAGTTGTCTATCAAAAGTATCTGATTATCTTGGGGAAAATTAAAATATTGAAAAACGTAAGCTAGTATTTTTGCATGTGTGTTTTGACAATGTGTTCTGTTATTGATACACATTGTATCTAAGCTGATATCTGAATGTTTGTTTACAAAAATTAGCTGATCTTCATTCTAAATGTGTATCCTTATTTAAAGTATATGCAGTAGAATTTAAAAAGCAGACATTGTTCATCTGTGTGCGCACATCCACTGACCTAGACATAACAATATTAATCTCTGCAGTACACTCAGCCATTTTCACTCCGATAGCTAGAGAAATCCTCACTAGTCTGATATGAGAGAAGGGTCTCTGGAAGTTAAAGGTCTGAAAATCTGTGAAGGATAGGTTTTGTTGAATAAAGCCCAAGAGTGTTCACATTCACTAACAAATGTGAGGCATGAGACCTTGTGTGTTTCTAAGTAATATATTGTTAAAAATGCAAAAGACCTCATTTTAATATTCATTTGACTCTTGCAGTTCTGTCCTTTTTAATAATGGTGAATGTGTCAAGGAAATATTCCCAGGCGGCCAATATGATTGCAAGACTTTTTATATTATGGCATATAGTAGACCAACTTGTTCTGTGATTGAGCCATCAAAGCTATGACTTGTTTTGTTGCCATCAGTATTGAATAATAGTCTTTCAGTGCCAATCTGTTTGCCTGTCAAAGCCACAGATATTGTTAAGAAACTTCCAAACATGTTGCAGTTTGCAGAATGTGCCTTTATCATGGATCTGAGATATATACTAAATTGTTGGCAGAAATATGGATTATTTATTTCCATCCAGTTACTTAATGTGAAGTTTGATATTATGATTAGTAATCAATACTTCTGTGCAGTGTTTAAATAGTGGTCGAAGCTTTTAGTTTCTGGTTGCTAATTTCAAGTACTTTACAATGGCAGAGGAACAGTTTCTTCAAATCTTGCAGTAACTCTTCATAGCAACAACAGGTAGTGTTTGAGTTCTGTATTTCTACATCTCTTTCATTGGTGTTGCCTCCCTATGTAATAATTTTCAATTTTGTTTTCTACAATAAGTTTTCACTTCAGTGAATTTGCGCTCACATCAGCTGCAAATCCAATAACAGATGGTCAGCTTTATTGTCCTGCCAATACTGAAGAATGAAAACAAGTAGATATGGTTTAAATAAAATTTTGAAAACGTGCTTTTGTTTTTGTGTAGCATCCCCTGACACATAAAATAAATGTATTTTCCTCTTCAGTTGTATTGTTGAGGTTATTGTGAAAGGATGGGGACCATTAGGAATGTGCTGCATTAGAGTATTTCAAGATTCCTTCTGGTAATAAAAAATTACTTTGAACATTTGGTCTTAGCATTCTAGGAAAACAATTTCTTTTAGGATTTCTTTTGCGAGTAAGTCATCTATAATGCAATGAATTTACATTATCTATAGATACTTACAACAAGCATAAATCTCCTGCTTGTAGCAGGTGAAATTAATATTTCTTTTTGTTTCAGATAGTATCTAATGTTGACTTAAGTTTTTAGTTGATTTCTTTTTTAAAAGTATTATATTTAGAGCATCTTTCCAAGGGAACCGGTGTTCTCATTATTTTACAGCTGCAAATATGCACAGAAATTACTCTTGAGACTATAATTCTCTTTGCAAATATCAGAGCATTTTTCGTTTAAATGAGTGGCAGTTTGGTTAAAAATTTTCCTTGAAGGGCAAAGAATCAAAATGAATCTGGTAGTTAACATGGCTCATTTTCTATAAAATAATATTTTAGGAGTGACCATTCCCATTGTCCAAAGTATTAGGTTGTCTGAATTCAGCAGAACAGTCGTAACCAACTGTTTTCCCCATAAGTTGACAAATTTCATTTTACTGTCATGTGCAGTCCTCAAGTGTTCTGAAGCATCTTCTGCTGTATTGTTGGAGAAATCAATCTTGTAACATTGCATTCTTTCACCACCAGGGGGACACCAATGCTTCTCCTTCCTGCAGTACTACCTGGGTAGGATAACATCACTGGCCGGCTTTTGATCTATAGCTGTGCTCAATAATTTAAAATGAGTATATGCTACAAACAGTGTTTTATTTATACGCTGTGTTTTGTACTTAATCAGCTGATTTAGTTTTAATAGCATAATAGCAGAGTTGGAGTTTTTCAGTAAGATTACATTTTGTCAATCCAGTCTTGTAACCAAAACTGATGAATAGTCAAAGATCTAACTAAACATGCTGAAAAACTCTGAACTCTTAATGGATGGCTATGCACAAAATACACAATACCTTAATTCTATAGTTCTGTTAACCGGATAATATGTTTACTATACAATCCTTGTTAGTTTTGTCTTTTGTTACATTTGTATATCAAAGCTTTTTGAAAAGCTTGAACCATACATAATGATATTTGGCAATGCGATTGGTCAACAATTAAGTTCATATATCTGCAGTTATAAGCTGAGGGGTTTGTAGGGAAAAAGTAATTTTTTAGGGGGAGGGACAGAATAATGTCTAATCGCAAAATAATATTTTACCAACCAACGATCGATGGTGAGGAACGAAGAATGGATTGTAGAAATTGGGAAAGTGAGAAATGGAGCTAAAGCACAAGTAGAGATGCAACGTGAAAAATCTGCAGTGATGATAAAGTTACATTGTAACGAGAGAAAATTAAAAGGTCAGTGTAATTAAAATAAAACAAAATAAATTTAATTACACTGACATTTTGTGGTGTCTGGTTTCCAAATTTCCACAGAATATTTAGGCTGTCCTAGATGTAATTTCAAGATTGTTTAAACTAAAACAAAAAAAACACGCAAGCATGTAACCATTTGAATCATGCAATTTGCCTTTTTGTTGCAATATAGAACTAGAATTAAGTCCAAACTTGGCAGATACAGATTACAAAATTTGCTTTAGCAATGATTGCAAATTATGATCAAAGAAATTGGCTCAATCTAATAGGATCTGCACAAATTTAAAAGAATCTTAATAGTCCAGAATATCTATACTTGAGATATTTCTGTAGGTCACTCACACTAATGAGGTGCCACTGTAACTAATGAAATGGACAAATAAGTCTAAAAGCCTCTGACACATAGCAATTGTTATATTCCACAGGATGCCCTAATTACTATGTGTTTGCATGTTTGTGTGATTTGATATGTGCTTCATTTCCTCCATTTTTTTTTATTTTCTCCTGCCATTGATCTAAAATAATAATCAGAAGCTTTTGTTGTAAAATTCGCCAGTGCTGTCACCTGTTCTCTCTGAATATGCTGACTTGCTTGCATATAGTTCCATCTGCACGAGAAGCCCTGAAGTGGCCACTTTTCCAATGTGAATCTGGACACAGTCAACAGGCTATTTGAATGTGGAGGCAAGAGTTGTCTGAGCACAATTATGTGTTTTTCTCCTCCATGCCATTCCATTTCACCTCCAATCAGCCATCATGCTTTCCAGCAGGATAGCAATCCAGAGTGGGAACCTTGGCTTGGCTCAGCCCAGGGTGAGGCCCTTACCCCCACCATCATTTTCGGCCTCCAGGATTAAAACTGCCTTCCTGATCTATATGACACCACATAGTTTTGAGCCACTATCAGTATTTTTGAGAAATATCATGGACAAGGGCTGCATAGCAAATTTGAATATAATCACATCACCTTTTTTTTCTTTAAAGAAGCGTCAAAGATAAACTTCTGCATTATGTGGTAGTAGTGATGTAAATGAGACAGAATTGTCTTGTGTGAAAATCTGTCATTGGGATACATTCTTTAAAAATAACGACTGATTTGAAGTGCCAGAAACTGATGTTTGGACTGTTGTCCTTCTCATTGTTTAGATTTAAGTGAATACGTCTGATTGTCAGAAATGTAAATTTAGCTGAAAAGATAATCTAGTTGTATGCTAGTGATTTCTGTACAAAAAAAATTTTCTTTTATTAATAATGTGGATTATTTATTGTGTTCTCTACTTTGTGTCTGAGTGTCTTCGCCGAGACTATGAGTCCGTTGTGGACTTGTAGACATGATTTTTGTTAATTGTGCTGCACAAGTTTGTCTATATGTTCATATCTGACATCAACACTGGTTTCTGATGAAGCTTTATTGAATCACGTGCTGGACACATGAAGCTAGAGTTCTGTAGGGAATTGAGATACAGTTGTTACTTCAATCTTGAGTTGATTCTGATAATCCTAAAGACGAGGGATACAATCTACTTCTGGTGACTATGGAAGCATACTTCTTTTGTTTTATATTTCCTTTTGAATAACTTGATAACTCTGAATTTCATTGATTGCAACACCCAGAAGTGTTGCTTTCATTGATCCATTGGCTTGGAAATATTTGTGAAATTCAGGACAGTTTCTATGAGTTGCATGTACAAGTTCTCTCGAAGCTTTGAGCCAACTGAATACAAATATTTGTTGAATACTCTTGGAAAAATTGTGTTGGCTCCAGGAATTTCCCTTCTTTGTTGAATTTTAGTTCTACTTCCATGTTTTGCTATTTCTGTATAATTTAATTTTGAAATCTTTAACCTCTTAGCTGAATCTCTGAAATGATTTTGGTCTTTTCACACTTGACAAATTTCAAGAGATGAGGGAAAAGTGCTAAAATTATTTTGACTCAAGATGGTTGTATACTTAAATGCATTTAATTGATTACAGTTTTTCTCAGCACTAAAAGTATTCCTCTCCTCCTGTAAGGTCAAACAAGTTCACAATTTCATGGTGCTTAGTTAAATAGCCTCTAATGATGTTTGAGTAACCCATATCCAAAGTAAAATGTGAACGTATGGTAGACTAAAAGGCAAATGTCATGTCCACTCCCTTCTGAACAAACGGTAAATCCTGAAGTTTTGGCTTAACAGTGGAGAAGCTATGGAGGAGAAGGCATGATCTTGCTATTTTCTGGATGTGTCCAGCAATTCAGTTTTCTTGTCAAATGTACTGTTTTATTTTTAAATTTGCCCAAGCACACTGTCATTTTGACCCACCTATAGTGCTTGCTCTGTATCCATGTGAGAAATTTTCTGGGCTTCCTGCTGTAGCCTGGCAATGCATCCATCCCCACCAATTCGTTTGTGTGTGTTGAAAGGTTATGGGAAATTTCTGAAAACCCAGTAATGCATTCACCAAAACAGAATTGAGAAATTTTCCAGAAACTAATTCTCTGACTTGGCTTATTGCTAGTGACAGATCGACATGGCAGTTGCTGGTTTGATTAAGCATGTGACACCTAACCTGGAAAGCAGTAGCAGCGTAACTACAGATAACAACATTCCAAAAAAGTCTCAAATACAACTGCAGTTAGTCATCCAAAAGAGACTTAGTGTCATGTACTGTCATGTATTGTACATATCAAGAAAATCCTGTCGGCGTACTGTAATTGAATTTTTTTTTTAATTAAAGCATTGTAATCAATCTAAAGTAGCTAAATATTCAGCTTGTTGCTGCTATTGATTCATATATCATATTATATTTGAAAGACATCACTTAACCTTTCATAAATCATGGAGTTCAAATGTGTTTGCATTTTGATATCTAATTCGCTGTGCTACACATAATGCTTATTGGAGATTCTGAGATTTAAGATAACAGCAGCATTCCAGTTTTGTGTTCCCTGTCCCTGTTTCTGGACTCATTAGTGTGGAGTGGCCCTAGCCTCTTAAGCTAATTGTACTTTTAAAAAAAAATACAATTAGAAAACTAGTTTACAAATAAAATTATAGAGAGGTGCTGTTTCCATCGACCAGAAATTTTGTTTCATTAAATAGAATGAAACTAGTTATTTTGCCTTAAAATTGCTAAGAAAATATTTCATTGCCATCTCAACTCCTTGACTTGCAGGAAGAAGATGAAGTTCCAGATGATGAGACCCTGAATCAAATGATTGCTCGTCATGAAGAGGAGTTTGAACTGTTTATGGTAATTGCACAAAATTGAGTTATTGTCAAAAGTTCAAATTTTGGTTTATAATTGTGTTACCATAGTATACGAGAGGAAAGGGTATCTTTCATTTGGTTAGTCACTTAACGCTGCATGAGTATTGAGATTTCACTGAAGTAATCATGGACTATTTATTGATCCATATAACAGTCTCTGGCAGTCTTCTATATTTTCAAGGGCAGAAGATGCTAATATTCCTAATGCTATTGAAAGCGAGAGCACAAATGTAGTGTTTCCACATGGAATGGAAAATAAGGGATTATTAACTCTTGTGATTTTAACAACTTCTGTGATCAAATACAAATGGCATTGTTGCCAACCATGTGCTTGGGAGCAAAAAGTAGCTTTTAAAAGCTGCAGTTTGCATAGAGGCCTGGAAGATATTCAATTTTAGAAGCTCTCATTGGGAGAATGCAAATTCAGCCTGGCTCAAAAGAATGTTTGTTTATTTCCAAATCCATTGGAATCTGGGTTTAAAATGCCTGCTGCTTAAACTATAGGCATTGCTACCTTCTGTGATTTCACAGTTTGTGGTTTAACTGTATACTGGAAATTTCTGCTGGCATTATGGACAAAGTATAGTACAATGATTCACCAGTCCTCCATTATCTCTGTTGCTGCGTAATGTTGTATGAGAATGAGTAACAAAGGTGTGGCAGGGTCTGGAATTAAATGACTTGCATGACTGCTAATGTGTTTCTATAACTGGACTAAACACCTTGAGTTTAAAAGGTTGGGTATCAGCATATCTTACTGATGTTCTTTAGTGTGTCTGTGATCTACATTCATCAGGTGTGAAATATCAATAGTGAGACCCTTCAGTCAGTTTCCATTCTCAGGAATAGTGAAGTTTCAGTAATGGTAGACTAACTGCTGTGCATTTTTTTGTGTCATTTTTGTTGTGAGGTTGTGCTTGGTTTCCTGTATTTCTAAGAAAAAAAGCTTGATCAATTGGGTTACTGGGACTTGATTGATTAATTTTAGCAAAAAAAACCAAAATATTTCCACATTAAGTCAGCCAGTAATCCAGGCGATGTGATCCTGTGAAGGATCAGTCTCCATTAATGGTTATGCACTGTCCCAGTTATCCATTCCTTTCTGTCCAACTGTTCTTCTCTCTCACTGGGCTCTATCCCCAACTATCACTCACCCACCTCATCCTTTTTTTTTCTTTCCCATCCCGTCTTTTGCACATAAACTGATGTTTTCCTAGCTACCATCAGTTTTGAGGAGTTGCCACAGGGCCCCGAAATGTTAACTTTGATTTCTTTTCGCAGGTGCTGCCAGATCTGCTAAGCTTTTCCAGTAACTTGTGTTTTTGATCCTCTTAGGGTTTAGCTGCTTTTTGATATTGCTGATTGGCAGAACTGGTCTTATTGCTCATTGGTTTACACTGATCAGTTGTAATCTTACACCTGTGGAAGAGGAGGAGGGGAATTTATAGGCGATGGTTTCCCATGTCCCTGCTTCCTCTTTCCTCTAGACGCTAGTGGACATGAGTTTGGAAATTCTGTCTAAGAGCATTAGTAAATTTCTTGTCAATGTATTCTTTGCTCCTACCATGTTGTTCGTGGAGGAAGTAAACATTTGTGGATGTGGTGCCAGTTAAGTGACTACTTTGTCTTGGGTGGTGTTAGCTTCTCGTGTGGCTGGAGCTGTACTCATCCAGGCAAGTGGGGAGTATTCCATTACATTGCTGACTTGTGTCTTGAAGATGGTTAAGGGTGTTGGGAGGTGAGGTACTTTCTGCAGGATTCCTTGCCACTGACCTGCTCCAGATGCCACAATGTTTATATGGATAATTTAGTCTGGTCAATGGTAAGCTTCCAGGATGATGATGATGGGGGATTCAGTGATCATAATGGCATTGGATGTCAAAGGACAATGATTGAAAAAAGTCATTGCCAGGTGCTTGTGTGAAGTGGATGTTACTTGCTATTTGTCATTGTCCTGGTCTTACTGCGTTTAGTTTGATTTTATTTGATTTGATTTATTATCACGTGGATTGCTTCAGTGTCTGAGGAACCATGAATGGTGTGCAATAATCAGTGTGCATCCTCACTTCTGACCTTATGATGAAGGGAATGTCATTGATGAAGCAGCTGAAGATGGTTGGGCCTAGGGCACTACCCTGAGGAACTCCTGCAGAGATGTCCTGGAGCTGAGATGACTGACTTCCAATAACTGCAACCATCTTCCTATGTGCCTGGTGTGACTGCTACCAGTGGGTAATTTTTCTCCTCAATTCCTGTTAACTTCAGTTTTGCTCGGGCTCCTTGATGCCACACCTGGTCAAATGCAGTCTTTATGTCAAAGGCTGTTACTCTCTCCTCACCTCTGCACTTCAGCTCTTTTGTCTATGTTTGAACTAAAGTTATAATCACGTCAGGATTATAGTGGCCCTGGCAGAACCCAAACTGGGCGTCACTGAGCAGCACTGTTGATCGACCCCTCTCATCATTTTATTGATGATTGAGAGTAGGCTGATAAGGTGGTAATTGGCCAGGTTGGATTTGACTTGCCTTTTTGTGTACAGGACATATTTGAGCAATTTTCAAATTGCCTGGTAGATGCCAGTGTCGTAACTGTACTGGAACAGTTTGGCTCAGGGCATGACAGATTCTGAAGCATTAGTCTGTAATGTTGGAATGTAATCGCTTTGCAGTGTCTACTGACTTCAGTCATTTTCATTGTTATCATATGAAATGAATTGAATTGTCTGAAAACTGGCATCTGTAATGTTGTGACTTCTGAAGGAGGTGGACGTAGAGCATTTTGCACTTTTGCATGAAGCTTATGGCAAATGTTTTGGCCTTTTCTCTCAGTTTCTGACATTTTTAGCATTCTTGGTAGCTGGTTCACCAATGACTATGCCACAAAAATATTGTAATTATAGTTTGCCCCCGTCACTTTGAGGGTGGTGGAAGTGTTGTCAAATTGCAAAGCCAGTAGGTAAACTTGATTTTATTAAATCCTATTCCCCTACCTACTCCCACTTTCAGCGCATGGACCTGGAGCGGCGAAGAGAAGATGCACGGAATCCAAAACGTAAACCACGACTGATGGAGGAAGATGACCTCCCATCATGGATTGTGAAAGATGATGCAGAGGTGGAGCGTTTGACTTGTGAAGAGGAGGAAGAGAAGATGTTTGGCCGTGGTTCACGCATGCGCAGGGATGTGGACTACAGTGATGCTCTTACAGAAAAGCAGTGGCTACGGGTAGGTGTTGCATTTAACGATGTTTCTAGCAATACTGCTCATCTTCCTGTGATCACTTGTACATGGTTCAAATAATTTTTGTTAAAAAGCATACTCATAACAAACAGCTGCATGATAAGGAAACTGATTTGCCTTTCCTCATTTGAATAAATTGAAGAAAAATGATAGCTTGTTCTGCAAAATTGTTTTGTTCTAAAAATAGCTCTTCCTGCTTCATAGGTATATTTTCACATTTCCATGGTTAAATTCAAAAGAATCTGGCATATTTGGATATATTTGCAATAAAATCTAACTTGTTCAAATACACTGGGAAATCACCTAATTACTTGTCATTAGGTCAAGGTTTTGTGTTACATTTTCTTCATATAACGATGAAGCAAGGGAAAAATTAAAATTTAAAAAGATGTTACCGTTGAAGGCAGCCTGTAATACACAAATAGAGGCAAATAGCTAAGGAGTTAAGGGCTTCAGGTTTGTCTTTACTGTCTTTCTGATCTGCCCTTTGCTCTCAACTCCTTGAACGTGCTTTTGCATCCAAAAGCCTTGCCTTTCTTCCCAGAATTCCACATTGAATCAGATTTTCACCCCATCCATAGTACAAGTAATGACCCTAATGAAAGTTACAAATAGCATCCAGTAAAACCATAAACTATTCTTCCTTGCTCTTCAGGAATCATTCCTGCAGCCTTTGACGCAGCTAACCATGCTAATATCTTCTCATACCCCTGCTCTGTAATCCAACGGCTTGGGTCTATATTTGTCTAGTTTGTTCTTGTTATAACCAGCGAATCATCTGATTTCTCTTTCTATCTCTCACAATTACAACTTGTTTCCCTAAGGATCTATCCTTAGCACTTTCTTATTTCATAACTATATGCCATCCAGCAGTGGCATTCTGCTAAAATACTGCATCAGCTTCCAAACACTTAATGATATCTGCTCAATTTCTGACTTCTCTCTTGACAACTTCATTGTTTCTAATGTGTCACCTCTCTGAAAACTGGATGAACAGAGATTTCCTCGAGCTAAGTATTGGCAAGCCTTTAGTCCCCATCATCAACCCTGGTCCCTCTCCACTGACACCATCCCTTTTTCTGGCAGCTGTCAAATTCACCACTTTGCCAATGAGGATGATCCTGAGATGAGCTACCAACAGGATATCTGTGCCTATTTCTACTTCAATAATGTAAAATTGCCCAACTCCACACTTACATGAGACTCAGCTATTGCTGAAACCCTCATCTATGCCTTTGTTACCCCTGGGCTCAACTTGGCCAACCCACTTGTGCCTAGTCATCAGTCTTCCAACCTACATTTTATTTATGCTCATCCAAAGTTCTACATGTATCTGAATGTGCTAATATTATTCACCTGTTGTCGCTTTGCTCACTGTTCCTACTTTAGATACTTTTTTTAAAAAAGAAAAGCCTTAATTTAAAAGCCATTTCCACATTATTTTTAAATTCTTGCAGTGTCAGTTCTCCGGATACCTATCACAACTCTCATATCTACATTCCTTCAATCCCTGGTCTCTTGTGCCTCTGTGATGTTAATTGCTGCACCATTTGGCAGCATTTAGGTGCTGACATCCTAAGCTCTGAAATTCGATCCCTAACGCCTCATTCTGTCTGCCTGTCTCTCCTTTTGAAGATGTTCCTTAAAGGTCAATTCTGACCAACACTACCTCCTTGTGTGGGTTATTTTTCAATTTTGTTTGATACCAGTCCTTTTGAGGTGGCTTTGATTTGTTTTACAACACCTAAAGACAAGTTGTAACTGTGAGGTTGAACCTGCCTACCCTTTCCAAATGTCAAAAGGAAACCAGGTATGGTTTTCTTTTGAATAATAGGACAAATTGTTTGATGTGGAGGTTAGGCAGTTAAGAGACCATCTTCCTGAGAGGAATTTTGAATTTCCTGTTTCAGAATTTGGCAAGTATAGAGTCTAGATAATTTGTGACAAATTGCTCCCTATTGTGAAATAAACGAATTGGATGGTATCTTTGAGCTGGGATTGTGAACCGTGTTGTTTTAGAAATCCCAAGCATTGAATGAACTCTTAAGATTTTCCACAAGCTTTAAAACTGAAGGCCTGAATGATAGAAGGATTGTACTTTTGACACGCAATCTTGCATTGTAAAGGTTTAGGACTTTTGGCCGATTATTAATTACGGGGCTGATAGAAATAAGTTAACTCTTTGTGAACTGAGATAACCAGGGATTCAAAAATCCGTTGTGAGGTAACATTTTGATAGTTAATTTTTGTGAAGAAGAACAGAATAGAGGGTAGAAAAAAATTTGGAGACTTGTAACCTTGGCATTTCCTCTTGCTGTTTCTCCTCGGTTGAAACTCATGGTGCAACAGGAAGAGGGAATGAATGGACTATATAGCTGAGGCAGAACGGTACAGTAATTTTAGAAATGAGATCTCCACAAAGTAAAGTTTCAAGGCCCAGGTATGAAAGGGTCAACTATCAACTGTTCTCTCAACCTTTTCAGTAAAGACTTCAATCCAGAATTTTGACCTGGAAAGTAAACTTGTAACATTTTTAGGCAATTGAAGATGGTAATTTAGAAGAAATGGAAGAGGAAATACGTCAAAAGAAAGCTAGAAAGCGCAGAAGAAATGTAGATAAAGATCCATCAAAAGAAGATGGAAAGAAGAAGAAAAAGAGAGGCAGACCTCCAGCTGAAAAGCTGTCTCCAAATCCACCAAGGATCACTAAACAGATGAATGCTATCATTGACACAGTTATTAACTACAGAGACAGGTAAAATAAGTTCCAACTTTTACAAACTTGTTCTGGGGTGCTTGGTTTCAACATATTTCAATTGCCCGTAAAATCCAAACTTTAGTTGAAATTGGTATTTAAACCATTGGGTTTCCATTGTCAGACTTGTATTGGTGAAAACATTAAATGAAATTTAAATAGCATCATAAACTTTGAGTGATGAGCAAAGTATGTGATAAATACACAACAGTATCAAAATTAATCTCAGTTGCTGCTCTCCTTGGAGGCCAGTTCTCAAGACAGCAGCCTTCAATTCTCAGAGATTATAGTATTGCAGCAATAAATTAGGCTGTTATTCTGCTCTGGCCCTCCACAAGAACAACTCTGCAAATTCCACTATCCTGACTCTTCCCTATGGTCATATGAATTTTTTTTTTAAACAATGGTAACAGAAAGCAAGTCTCTTACTCCACCAATCTGTCTATACCCTCTTGAAGTCTATCAGCACCAGTAGTCTGTTCACAGTTCGCAATATTAGATTTTGTATCACCTGAAAATTCTGACATTGTTTCCTTGTCATCCATGTCTTGATTATTAATCTATGTCACTAAAAGACAGTGGAACAGCTTTGATGCATGGGCAACTGAACTTAGTACCTTCAAGTCCAAACAGCACCACTTACTTCTACATTTCCTGTCACTCTTCATCTCTGTGCTGGTAATTTACTCTAAGGATTTTTACCTGTTAGATGGCATTTTTACCAAATATCTTTCAGTAGTCCTTGTACACCTTAGCAATCACATTACTGTATCAACTTTCTCTGCTTCCACATCAAAATGTAAATAAATCACTTAAAACCAATTTGCCTTTCAAATGTTTGCACTGAAATTGATGCAACATACTGATATTTGGAAACAAATGTCTGCAATTTTCTTTCAGCCTGTTTCTGAAAGCTTGAGAGTGCACTGGTGTATATGTACAACTTTGTAGGATTTCAGCCTGTATCTCACCATATCTCTTGGTAGATAATTAATTTCATACTAAGTTTAGATTTTTGTGGATGTTTGCAATGTTAGTGATTCACGAGTATATGACAGACTGTTCGTGCTTCAAACTGCAGTTCCATATAATGCATCTGTTGTTAGTGATAAGAATTTTTGACTCCAACCACGTAGCTACAATCTGATTAAATGAACAAATTGTGCAAAAGAGTTATGATGCATGTTTGTAGCCTACAGGCAACATTGCAATGCCTACAACAATAGAGTAATAACAAGACAAATTAAATATTGTGCATCTATAATTCTGAAATTAAAACAAAATTATAGCAACACTCCATAACTTAGACATTCTTTGATATGACGAAAGGCCATTGAGTTGAAAATGTTAATTTTGTCCCCCTCCTGCTGGTCCTGCCTGACCTGCTGAGTATGTGCGCCATTTCTTGTGACACAGAGCTGTAGATTGAGCAGAAATAAACATTGCAGTTAATGATAAGCAAAATGAGACCGCTCTAACAATGATATAGAATGCAGTAATGTATTCCTTGTTGAAATAAGTGAATGTCAGATATAGGTGCAGCTGGAATTTGAATTTCTTATGTGTAAATTGTTATAAATATATTGATGATGTGAGTTTGTGGAACTGATCTGGCTTCATTTCTTTTTGCCCTGAAACTAGCCTGAGCCGACAGCTAAGTGAGGTTTTTATCCAGTTACCTTCACGGAAGGAGTTACCTGAATACTACGAGCTAATCCGAAAACCTGTAGATTTCAAAAAAATTAAGGTGAGATGTATCATAAAGAAGATTATTTCCTGACGTGTTCTGAGATGACGCTGTAAGCTGGAGAGGTTGCTGTTTCAAACCAGGCAGTAGATTTATTCGACCTGTGCGCACACTAGAGTCACATATTTATATATCTTCAGTCATATTTGTTTCATAGACTTAAGCATTGCAAGGTTATAGGATAGAGTCATACAGACCCTTCAATCCAAACAATCTATGCCAACCATATTCCCAAACTAAACTAGTCCCACCTGTCTGCTTTTGGCTCCTACCGCTCCAAACCTTTCCTATTTATGAACTTAGCCATAAGTTGTTTAAATGTCATAAATAACCTGCATTCACCATTTTGTCTGGTAGTTCATTCACACACAAACCACTCTCTCTGTAAATAAAAACATTGTACCTCATGCCTTTTTAAAATCTTTCACCTCTCACCTTAGAAATATGCCTTCTAGCTTTGAACTCCCCATCCTAGGAAAAAGACCTTTGCCATTTACTTTATCTATTCCCCACATAATTTTTAATAAATTCCAATAAAGTCAACTCTTAACTTCCAACACTTCAGTTTAAAAAAAAAGTCCCAGCCTTTCCAGTCTTTTTTTTTAATATCTCAAACCCTCTGTTCCTGGCAACATCCTGGTAAATGTTTTATGAACCTTCTCCAGTTTAATAATATCTTTCCCATAACAAGACAAGTAGAACTGCACGCAGTACTCCAGAAGAGGCCTCACCATTGTCCTGAGCGACCTCAACATGACGTCCCAACTCCTATACTCAATGATTTGAGCAATGAAAGCAAGCATGCTAGTGCCTTCTTAACCACCCCGTCTACCTGTGATGCAAATTTAAAAGAATTAAGTACCTGAGCCCCTCGGTGTCTCTGTTCTACAATACTACCCAGGACTGTACCTTTAATTGTATAAGTTCTGGCCTTGTTTGCATTGCCAAAATGCAATACCTCTTACTAATCCAAATTAATCTTTATCTGCCACTCCCCTGACAAGTGACCCAATTTAACAAGATCTCTGCAATCTTAGATAATTGTCTTCACCGTCCACTGTACCATTAATTCTGGATAACTGCAATGATTACAGGTTTTCCATCCTCCCAGACATGTCTCTGGTTAGTGTATTATAAAGCCAAACACTCCTATCCCAGTGCACATTTCTCAATGCTATGTTCTTTTGACCTGGAGTCTTGACAGTGTGCATTGCTGAACAATGGTATCCTTTGTGTTTGAGACAGCATCCCATTCCACCCTACCAGCCAGTACAGTCCATTCATCCTGAAGTTAAATGATCCTTTTGACTCTCCAGTATTAAGAGGGTCACTCTTCCCTATATGTTGCAGAGGAGTTTCCCCAACCCATCTATTACTACAACCCTTCACTGGATTGCGATGCTTCCTAGCATATATAGATATTCTGATGAAAATGTCCATTTATGTTTATTAGGGTATTTATCTGTATGTCTGTTCTGTTTACTGTAGTTGGTCTGCTTCCAATGTTAAGAGTTTCAAGTGTAATATTCGCATTTCAGTTCTGCTATCCCTTCATTGGTATTTTCAGCTTATTTATTTTACTATAATTCTTCTACTACACCCTTATACTTCCTGTATCAACTTCTCCTGCTAAACATTTATAGACAGTTAAATTTTCATTTTTTTTTCTCTTAAACTGACAAATCATCAGATTTTATTTTTATGCTGATTTGACTCAACATTGCGCTCTGCTCTGGTGAACCTTCCCTGGACTGCCTGTAACACTAATATACTTTTCATTAGCTAAGGGGACCAAAACTCTTCACAGTATTCCATCTAGGAGAAAGTGAGGACTGCAGATGCTGGGGGTCATAGCTTAAAAATGTGTTGCTGGAAAAGCGCAGCAGGTCAGGCAGCATCACAGGAGAAGGAGAATCGATGTTTCGGGCATAAGCCCTTCTTCAGGAATGAGGAGGGTGTGCCAAGTAGGCTAAGATAAAAGGTAGAGAGGAGGAACTTGGGGGAGGGGCGTTGGGAATGCGATAGGTGGAAGGAGGTTAAGGTGAGGGTAATAGGCCAGAGAGGGGGTGGAGGCGGAGAGGTCGGGAAGAAGATTGCAGGTCAAGAAGGCGGTGCTGAGTCTGAGGGTTGGGACTGAGAAAAGGTGGGGGGAGGGGAAATGAGGCTGCTGGAGAAATCTGCATTCATCCCTTGTGGTTGGAGGGTTCCTAGGCGGAAGATGAGTCACTCTTCCTCCAGGCGTCGTGTTGCCATGGTCTGGCGATGGAGGAGGCCAAGGACCTGCATGTCCTTGGCGGAGTGGGAGGGGAAGTTAAAAGTGTTTAGCTGCAGGGCGGTTGGATTGGTTGGTGCAAGTGTCCCAGAGATGTTCTCTGAAACATTCCACAAGTAGGTGGCCTGTCTCCCCAATGTATAGGAGGCCACATCAGGTGCAGCGGATGCAGTAAATGATGTGTGTGGAGGTGCAGGTGAATTTGTGATGGATATGGAAGGATCCCTTGGGGCCTTGGAGGGAAGTGAGGGGGGAGGTGTGGGCACAAGTTTTGCATTTCTTGCAGTTGCAGGGGAAGGTGCCGGGAGTGGAGTTGGGTTGGTGGGGGGTGTGGATCTGACAAGTGAGTCGCGGAGGGAGTGGCCTTTCTGGACGCTGATAGGGGTGGGGAGGGAAATATATCCTTGAAGGTGGGGTCCATTTGGGGGTGGCGGAAATGACGAAGGATGATCCGATGTATCTGGAGGTTGGTGGGGTGGTAGGTGAGGACTAGTGGAGTTCTATCGACTCCGTAGTCCGGAGTCCATGCGGGGTCAGTCCTTCCTAGACCCCTCCATCTCTATCTCGGAAGACCGACTCGACACGGACATATACTATAAACGACTGACTCCCACAGCTACCTAGATTACACTTCTTCCCTTCCTGCCCCCTGTAAAACACCACCCCATATTCCCAATTCCTTCGCCTTCGCCGCATCTGCTTCCAGGAGGACCAATTCCAATATCGAACAACCCAGATGGCCTCCTCCTTCAAAGACCACAATTTCCCTTCAGATGTGGTTGACGATGCTCTCCACCACATCTCCACTTCCCACTCCTCCGCCTTTGAACCTCGCCCCTCCAAACGCCACCAGGACAGAACCCCACTGGTACTCACCTGCCACCCCACCCCCTCTTTGGCCTATCACCCTCACCTTAACCTCCTTCCACCTATTGCATTCCCAACGCTCCTCCCCTAAGTCCCTCCTCCCTACCTTTTATCTTAGCCTGCTTGGCACACCCTCCTCATTCTTGAAGAAGAGCTTTTACCCGAAACGTCGATTCTCCTGCTCCTTTTGATGCTGCCTGACCTGCTGCGCTTTTCCAGTAACACGTTTTTAAACAGTATTCCATCTGTCTGCCTTATATAGTTTTATTAAGACCTCACTCTTTTTCTGATGCATTCCTTTTGGGGCAAAAAAAAGTGAATATTCAATTTGTCTTTCCTATTACTTGCTGAACATGTATGTTAGTTTTTTTTGTGATTTATGCATGAGGGCTCCCAAATCCCTTGTAGTCTTTAGCTTTCTGCAGTCTTTCTTTTTTTAAATAATATTCAGCACTTCTATTTTTCCAGCCAAGACGCATGACCTCACATCCTGTTGCATTACATTCTATCTGCCAAGTTTTTGCCTATTCATTTAGTGTTATAATATCCATCTGTATGCTGTCTCCTTCCTCAGCACTTGGTTTTCCATATATTCAGTGTCATTTGCAAACTTGGCATAGTACTATTACGACATGGGGTAAGCCCCTCTGCTAACTTAGACCAGCTACACAGAAAAAGTTCACCTCACGCTGTAATCTGTTCAAATTCGGGAGGCAAAGAACTATGCCAGGTGTCGCTATATAAAGTAAAAATTAACAATTTTATTCTTTAACACTAACAGAAAATATTAAAGCCAACAATTATTTACAACTCCTTTTCTCTTAAACCTATCTTTTACTTCCCACTCTACAATACTAGTCCAATTTTTCAAAAATCCAAATTAAGGTTTACGGAAAAAAATCACGTTTCAAAAACCAATTAGCTTTGTCGATTCTGCTTTGTAGATTTTTCTCTGTGGATTGTCTCTCGGTCAGTTTCGATGTTCTGTTGCGCAAATTTCTTATAGACAGGTACCTTTCAGAGAGCTCTTCAATTAGCAGTCTATATTTGTGGATGTCCTTGGCAGTTCTCCCCCTAACTGTCCAAAATATCTTTTTTTTTTACCCCAAAACATGGGATCGTTTTATTGGTTTTCATATTATCAAAGTACTAAATTCAAATTTGATTAGATTTTGCTATCTTGGGGCATGATTTAAACAGGCTGAATTTGAATTTATTTTTGTTTAATGGCAACTCACTTTGTTTCAACCAAGTGTTACATTCTTACTTTGATCCGGACTCCCTGTACTTTGTCAGTCCTTGCTAGCTTTTCAACTCCAAGGTCCAGTACACCTCTACATACCTTCATTCACTTTGCTCATCCAAGTCATGAATATATATTGTAAATAATTGTAGCCCCAGCATTGATCTGTGTGACACTTTGTAATTACAGGGGTCACCATCCTGAAAAAGCCAGCTTTATCCCACCTGTCTGTCTGCTATTAGTTAGCCAATCCTCTATCCATGCTAATATGCTACTTCCAATCACAGGCTTTTATCTTATTAAGTACCTTATCAAATATTTTATGAAAATCTGAATATATTTCATCTGCTGCTTCCCCTTTGTCCTGCTTGTTACCATCTCAAAGAATTCTAATCAATTTTTCAGGAATGATTTCTCCTTCATGAAGCCATTCTGACACTGCTTAATCATATGTTTCGAAATGCTCTATTGTATTCTTTATTATAGACTCTAGCATGTGTTAAGCTAACTGGTGTATGGTTCCCTGTTTAATGACTCCTTCCCTTTTTAAGATGTTGGTGTACTCTTGGATTGAAATACTCTGTCCCTTCCTGACATACCCTTGATTTGTTACATCTGCCCAAGCTTGATCTGTCACTCCCATTGTTTAGAGCCATCTGCAATTTCCTCATCATATGCTTTGCTGGAACACTGCCCAGAACAGATCAGGTGTAGACTGTGCCAATGGTACAGTCTCATTTTCAAAAGTTTGGATAATAGTGCCCCTGAACCAGAATCCACTTTTCCCACACCACTCCTGTTTAGTCATATTTGTTTTACTAATCTGTGTTCACTGGCAGTAGGCGCACAGCTATGGTAATTATCCAGAGATTCTTAGCTCTAAATTTTGCTTTTCAATTGAGTGTCGAGATCCTCCTATTGACCAAGCAGAAACTCTTTCCTAGCCCTGCCAATGTTGGTATCTGCATGCACTGTGACAGCTAGATCCTCCTCTCCCACTCCACTTTGTTATTGAGCCCTGATATCCTGAACCCTTGGTTACCCTAGTCAGTCCGTTTCTTATCTGTATAACCCCTGCTTTCATCCAAGCATGTGAGCACTTCCAAACTTGCTACAATCCAATCACTTATCTGCCTTATTTATTGTCATGCCCTCCTGCCACTTTCTATAGATGGAATCACACTGTTCTATCCTAACATATTCTCCACAGCCACCTGATGAAGAAACAGTGCTCCGAAAGCCAGTGTTTCCATATAAACCTGTTGGACTATAACCTGGGGCTGTGAGATTTTTAACTTTGTACATCCTAAAATATGTTTGATTTTTGCTTGTGATTTCAGATGTTCTGTTCACACCTTGATCAATAAGCTTCTTGCTCATTTAAGTGATAGTTCATAGATTTATTAAATATGTGGTGAACAAGAGAATTTATAAAGTATGGTATGCTTGAGAATCTAAAATTTTTCGTATCCTGAACACCAGTCTCTGCAAGTCCAATGCTCGTGCAACAGCCACAACATCTCAGGAACTGCGAATGCTGGAAATCTGAAATAAAGTGGAATTGCTGGAAAAACTTAGTTCTGAATAAGGGTCAATGAATGTGAAATGTTAGCTCTGCTTTCTCTTCACAGCTGCTGTCAGACCTGCTGAATTTTTCCAGTAATCTCTATTTGCGTTTTTTTTGTATATTATTCTAAATCCTTAACCATTTTTGCACAACATAAATATGCAAAAGTTGAGCAGCAACTTCACGTGAGGGGATCCAGGGGAAAAATACAGCATCTGTAGTATTTTGTTTTTGTGAGGAAAATTTACTTAAACTTTTCCTTAGTCAATTAGTTTAATCAGTTAGCTGATTTTCTTGAATATTTTCCCATTTTGGCTAAGAGCTAAGTGCAACTTTATTTTTGCCTTATCGAAAGTTGCTTCTTGTATAGTATCATTTATATTTTATCCCAGGGAACCTTTAATTATTAGTTTGTCTTTAATTCTAACTAATGCAGATCCTATCAATATTTCTGATTCCTGATGAAGGGCTTTGGCCCAAAACATAGATTCTCCTGCTCCTCAGATGCTGCCTGACCTGCTGCACATTTCTAGCACCACACTCTCGACTCTGATCTCCAGCACCTGCAGTTCTCACTTTTGCCCAATCAATTTTAAGTCAAGGCATTCAGATGTATAGCCATATTTATTTGACTGTTTTCCCTGAAACTTGCCAGCACTAATTAGATTCTTGAAACTTTGGAACTAATGTACACTTGACACATCTATAATTTCCCCATTACTTCATCCCTGAAACTGACCACTGTTGCAGGGTCAGCTTTAATTAAACAATTCAGTGTGGTTACACCTCTCCATTTTACTTGTCCCTTCCTGCATAACCAGCTAAAGGTAATAACCCATCTGCAATATAAAGAATCATAAATGGCTATAGCACAAAAGTAATGTTTGTACTGTCTCCCTGAAGGAGCACTTCACCAAGTGTCACTTCCCTGTCTTGTTCCCATAACTTTGCACTTCTTTTTAAGATAATTCATTTCCCCACTGGATGCCTCCATCACACTTCCAGGCTTTGTACTCCACAACCATAAGTACTTGATGTGTGAAAAATCCTTTTTCCTCTTGTTACCTTTTGCCCATTATGTTATATTTTACATCCTCTCATTCTTGATCCTTCCCATAATGAGACTGTTTCTCTCATCTACTGAGTTCAGACCACTTGTGATTCTGAATAGCGCCTCTCAAGCCTCCTTTCAGCATTCTCTACTCCAAGGAGAATAAGTGGAAACATTTGGTCCAATGTAATTGAAGTTTTTCTTGGAACCATTCTTGTGAATCTCCACTGCATCATCTCTGACGTTTTCGTATCATTTCTAAAGTAGGGTGTCAACAACTGGTTGTGATATTATAGTTGAAGCAGTGTTTATATAAATTTTACATTGCTGTTTCATGTACTTGCTTTTATTTATAAAGCCAGGATGCTATGCACTTAGTTGAACCTGTCTCACCATCCGTATTGATTTTTGGGGATTTACACCCAGGTCCCTGTGTTCCTACACCCCTTTAGAATAGTTCTTGTATTTCTCCACATTATTCCTACCAAAATTAATCACTTCTCTGCATTAAATTTCATCTTCCACTTATCCACCCCTTCCACCAATCTGAGATAACGTCTGCCTACTGCACAGGGTTGCAGTATTTGCAAGCAGCTTATCATCCACAAATTGAAGTTGTCCCCAATATTCCAAAAGTGTGGTGGTAGAAAATCACAGCAGGTCAGGCAGCATCTGACGAGCAGGAAAATTGACATTTCAGGCAAAGGCCCTTCATCAGGAATAAGGCTGGGAGCCTCAGGTGTCCACCTTTTGCCCGAAACATCAATTTTCCTGCTCCTCGGATGCTGCCTGACCTGCTGTGATTTATCTAGACTCTAATCTCCAGCACCTGCAGTACTTAATTCCACTCAATAATCCAAAGTCTTGGGGTTTAATGTATGCAAGAAACAGCAATGATCCTAACACCACCCTGGGGGATCTCCAGTATAAACATTACTCCAGTCTGCTTTCAGGTTCTCTATCACGCTATCAAATTTGTATCCATGTCACTAGTGTCCCTTTTACTCTCCAAGCTCTACCTTTGCTCACAAATCTGTTGTGTGGTACTTTGAGATTCTTTTGACATGCATTTGGAATAGGTATTGCTGTCATTAGCCTACACTGTTACCTCCGTTTTTTTGTGGCCCATGGAGAATTCACCACGAAGGTATACAGAAAAGCCACACACACAGACCAAGTCCTGAACTATGAAAGCAACCACCCCAACCCACACAAACAAAGTTGCATCAGGACATTATTCAAAAGGGCCACAACACACTGCAGCACACCTGAACTACAAAAAGAGGAAGAAGAACACCTATACAAGATATTTAACAAAAACGGATACCCCCGCAATTTCATCAACAGATGCCTCAGGGAAAGACAACGAAATGAGGACATGCCACAACCCAAAGGACTGGCCACACTCCCATACATCAGGAGCATTTCTGAACTGACAGCCAGACTACTGCGACCACTAGGACTCATAACAGCACACAAACCAACAGCCACTCTCAGACAACAACTCACCAGGATAAAGGACCCGATTCCCAGCATGAGCAAAACCAACGTGGTTTACAAAAATCCCATGCAAGGACTGCACAAAACACTACATAGGACAAACAGGAAGACAACTAACAACCCGCATCCATGAACACCAACTGGCCACGAAACGACACGACCAGCTATCCCGAGTAGCCATACACTCAAATGACAAACAACATGAATTCGATTGGGACAACACCACCATTATAGGCCAGGCCAAACAGAAAACAGCCAGGTAATTCCTAGAAGCATGGCACTCATCCAGGAATTCGATCAACAGACACATCGACATAGACCCTATATACCGCGCCACTGCAGCGGACAGCTACTGACAACCGGAAGTGGCAGATTCAAACCAGTATAAATGCCGGAGGAATCAGCACAGAAGCGCTTCACAGGAGGCTCCCAAGCACTGAAGATGTCACCTAGAAAGGGGACGAAACATTTGCAAGAAAAACTCCCAGCTCGGCGAACAGAACCACAACGAGCACCCGAGCTACAAATCTTCTCACAAACTTTGGGCTTTAATTTTGCCATGCTTTTTGGTATTATTCTCCGTCAAATGCCTTGATGCAGTCACTTTGTACTCTTTGCAGCTTTGACTCAAACATGGGCCAATGAAGTAATTAGGATAGATCGAAGAAGTTGAGACTGTTTTCTATTTGAAGAGAAGAAAGCAGAGACTTGATTTGATACAGATTTTCACAAACGCGAGCGGCCTGAATAGAGTAGTTGGGGAGAAGCTGTTCCTAATTGTAACAGGGTAATGAGTGAGTGGGCATAGATGTGAAGTAATGTGCAAAAGAAGCAAGGGTGACCTGAGAGAAACTTGTATCACCTGGCGATTGGTTGAGAATTGGAATGTGCTGCCTGGAAATGTGGTGGAGGTAGGTTCAGTTGAGGCACTTGAGAATATTGGGTGATAATTTTAAATATAAATGGTATGCAGGGACATTGGGAAAAGACTGGAACTTGGCAGTATGTAAGAGTGCGAATGCAGGCATGATAACGAATAGCTGTCTCAAGCCCCTCCAAACCCTTCCTGTTCACATACCCATCCAAATGCCTTTTAAATGTTGCAATTGTACCAGCCTCCACCACATCCTGTGGCAGCTCATTCCATACATGTACCACCCTCTGCATGAAAATGTTGCCCCTTAGGTCTCTTTTATATCTTTCCCCTCTCACCCTAAACCTAAGCCCTCTAGTTCTGGACTCCCCACCCCATATTTTTGTCTATTTATCCTATCCATGCCCCTTATGATTTAATGAACCTCTATAAGGTCACCCCTCAGCCTCTAACGCTCCAGGGAAAACAGCCCCAGCCTGTTCAGCCTCTCCCTATAGCTCAAGTCCTCCAACGCTGGCAACATCCTTGTAAATCCATGCTGAACTCTTTAAGTTTTTCAACATCCTTCCGATAGGAAGGAGACCAGAATTGCACACAGTATTCTAACAGTGGCCTAACCAATGTCCTGTACAGCCGCAACATGACCTCCCAAATCCTGTACTCAATACTCTGACCAATAAAGGAAAGCATACCAAATGCCGCCTTCACTATCCTATCTACCTGCGACTCCACTTTCAAGGAGCTATGAACCTGCACTCCAAGGTCTCTTTGTCCAGCAACACTCCCTAGGACCTTGCCATTAAGTGTATAAATCCTGCTAAGATTTGCTTTCCCAAAATGCAGCATCTCACATTTATCTAGATTAAACTCCATCTGCCACTTCTCAGCCCATTGGCCCGTCTGATCAAGATCCCGTTGTAATCTGAGGTAACCACCTATGCTGTCCACTACACCTCTAATTTTGATGTCATCAGCAAAGTTACTAACTATACCTGTAATGCTCACATCCAAATCATTTATATAAATGACGAAAAGTAATGGACCTAGCACCAATCCTTATGGCGCTCCACTGGCCACATGCCTCTAGTCTGAAAAACAACCCTCCACCACCACCTTCTGTCTTTTACCTTTGAACCAGTTCTGTATCCAAATGGTGCGTTCTCCCTGTATTCCATGAGATCTAACCTTGCTAACAAGTTTCCCGTGGGGAGTCTTGTCGAACGCCCTACTGAAGTCTATATAGATCACATCTACCATTCTGCCCTCATCAATCCTCTTTGTTACAACTTCAAAAAAACTCGACCAAGTTTGTGAGACACACTCACGCACAAAGCCATGTTGACTATCCCTACAGCATGAACACGTTAGCTCTAACTTGAAGGTATGTCTCATTGCTGTAGACTGTACCACCAAAGGAAATGGACAGTTTCTCTATCCATTTATCCAATAACCAATATAACATCTCAATTGATTAACAGCTTGCTCCTGTATAGTTGAGGTTTCAATTTAATTTTTGCGCGAATCTGCATTGCAGCACTAGAAAAGCCAATGTGTTCTGAGCTGCACTAAGTGGAACTCTGACTATAGCTTTATATAACTGTAATAGCCCCCTGAGATATGTATGGGTGCAGAGAAAGAGATTACTTGAGATATGTTGCACAGGAGTTAAAAAGATACAGTAGAGTAATGGAAATGGCATTGAATCAACACAAGCTACTAAATTGAATAAATCTACCTTCAGCAATACAACTGAGAAACCACTTCATTTTTATTTAACAAAAACAACTGATTCATTCATTACCTTAAGGGAATTTGCACCATTTTAGTTTGATTTATGGTTGACTCCTGTATTCCATGTGATTTTCATTTATTATCTTCAGAACAATATGGGATGGGCATTAACTTCTGCTTTAGAGGTATTTCCTATATCCTCAAAACAAATACAAATAGAAAGGAATTAGGGTTCCTGGATATAGAATGCAGAAGATTGCATGACAGAACCGTGCACCAAACTTTAAAATGGAGAGAGCACAGAAAAAGAATAGTTCAATCAATCAGTAAAGTAGATCGGAAAATCTGCTGGCGTTCTCCTTTGTGCAGAGAAGGTTGAAAAATTGTCAACCCATTCTTTCCCTTTGTTGTGGTTCTGTTCGCCGAGCTGGGAATGTGTGTTGCAGACGTTTTGTCCCCTGTCTAGGTGACATCCTCAGTGCTTGGGAGCCTCCTGTGAAGTGATTCTGTGATCTTTCCTCTAGCATTTATAGTGATTTGTACCTGCCGCTTCCAGTTGTCAGTTCCAGCTGTTCGCTGCAGTGGCCGGTATATTGGGTCCAGGTCGATGTGCTTATTAATTGAATCTGTGGATGAGTGCCATGCCTCTAGGAATTCTCTGGCTGTTCTCTGTTTGGCTTGTCCTATAATAGTAGTGTTGTCCCAGTCGAATTCATGTTGCTTGTCATCTGTGTGTGTGGCTACTAAGGATAGCTAGTCATGTCGTTTCGTGTTCATGGATGCGAATCATTAGCTGTCTTCCTGTTTGTCCTATGTAGTGTTTTGTGCAGTCCTTGCATGGGATTTTGAACACTACATTGGTTTTGCTCAACACTACTATTATAGGACAAGCCAAACAGAGAACAACCAGGGAAATCCTCGAGGCATGGCACTCATCCACAGATTCAATCAATAAGAACATTGACCTGGACCCAATATACCGACCACTGAAGCGGACAGCTGGAACTGACAACTGGAAGCGGCAGAGACAAATCACTATAAATGCCGGAGCAAACATCACAGAAGCGCTTCACAGGAGGCTCCCAAGCACTGAGGATGTCACCTAGACAGGGGACGAAACGTCTGCAACACAAATTCCCAGCTCGGCGAACAGAACCACAACAACGAGCACGCGAGCTACAAATCTTCTCACAAACTTTGAATTCATTCCCTTTCTTTTAGCTTCAGTTGTTACATTTTCTGTCAGCATGTCCTCTCTCTCCTCTTCCCACCCCACCCCAGTGAGACTCTGTTCTTTCCAGTCTGGCAGTCTGTAGGCAACAAATGCTGGAGATCACAGCAGGTGAAACAGCATCCATGGATACAGGGCAAGCTAATGTTTTGAGTTGAAATGAATATTCATCCAGCATCTACAGTAATTTGTTCCTACGTGGTTCTACCGCTCTCACTCTCCAGTAAATTAATCTGAACTATTGATATCTTTCTCTTCCAGCACTTCCAACACACAACATCTGCCCCACAATTGCATAAATGCTGCCCTCTCCACACTTCATGTCAGCTCTGATAAAGAGTCATCTAGATTTGAACATTAGCTTGCTTTCTGTCCATGGATGCTGCCTGACCCGCTGTGATCTTCAGCATTTTTTATTTTCAGTACAGATTCCAGCATCTGCAGTGATATGCAGGAAATTGGTTAGGGGTGTTTAAAATTGAGATTTAGACTGAGATAAAGGCAAACCCTTTCTAGAAGGATCTACAACCAGAGGACATCAATTTAAGAGGAACCTAAGGCAACATGAGACAATTTTTTTTATTCAACAAATTGTTATGACCTAGATTGTAGAAGCCAACTTAACTTGGTTTTAGAAAGAAAATGTTTGCAGGGCTTTTGGAAAACACTGAAGTGGCACAATCTGGATTACCCATGCAGAGAACTGCTGTGGACTCTGGCTGCCATCTTACTCTAATCATCCTATAATTCTCACATTATTAATTCTGTTAAATTTCTCTAGGACCGCATTCGCAACCATAAGTATCGAAGCCTGGGAGATCTAGAAAAAGATGTCATGTTGTTATGTCATAATGCTCAGACGTTCAACCTGGAAGGATCACAGGTCAGTCTTTCACTCGGTTAATATTAGAACTCTCAAAATCTATAGTGCAAATAAATAGTAATGTAAAGATGGATTTTGTAATCTGAATTCGCAGCAGGGAAAGAGTTGTTGATACTGACTGTTTCATTAAATTGTATGCGAAGTTCATTTTTAAACGATAAAGAATTACAGTGGTGCAGCATATACTGAAGTATACATGCTTTTTCCCCTGTAAATGGTCAATAATTCAAAGTGTAATGTGTAGAAATGTATTTGTGTAGAATAAAGCATTGATATAAATAATTTCATATATATCTTAAACTTCAACAACTTATCAGGCAAGTTAACTGATTGGACAAGATGTTACCATAAGTAATATACCTGGGGATGTTGTTCCCCACATCACACTGTAACTGTCCTACCTTTTGGCTCCCTTGTTTGCTGAGGATTTATCTAGCTTTGCCTTTAAAGTATTTGGCGACCCTGTGACCAACTATCAATTGAAACCAATAATTAGGCTGGTCCCTTCAGCTGCCACAGTTACAATATGTTTTCAGCTTGACTTGGTTCAGTTAAAGTCAAAGTGTGCACTGGAAAACCATAGCCAGTCAGACCGCATCCAAGGAGCAGGAGCATTGATGTTTCTGGCATCAGCCCTTCATTAGGAATGTGGGGAGAGGGGGAAGGGAGCTGAGATAAATAGGAGGGTGGGGGTTGGGTTGGGGATGAAGATAGGTGGGAATGTGAATGGTAGATGCAGTTGGGGGTGATGGTGATAGGTAGATGGGGAGGATGGAGTGGATACGTGGGAAGGAAGATGGGCAGGTGGGACAGTTCAAGAGGGCAGTTTATCTCTCGGCATCCCCCACCCCCATTCCTGATGAAGGCCTTATGCCCGCAGCATCAATTTCCCTGCTCATCAGATGCTGCCTGACCTGCTGTGCTTTTCCTGCACCACACTTTTCGACTCTGATCTCCAACATCTGCAGTCCTCACTTTTTCTCCTTGATTCAGTTAAGGCCTTATTGATTTAGCTCTGGTTAATAATCTGCTTGCTTGTGCTGATTCATAGGAGATTATACAAGCCTGAGTGAACAAATACATTTGAGTGGAAATTTGGATGTAACTCCAGTTTGGGAAGCCTCCCCATAGTCAGCACATTTTACAGAATCCTAGTGGATGGAAATAGATCCTTCGATCCAATCAGTCCATGCCGACCAGGTATCCTAAACTGAACGAGTCCCATTTGTCTGTGTTTGGCCGATATCCCGCTGAACCTTTCCTGTTTGTGTACCTGTCTGGATGCCTTTTCAACGTTGTAATTGTATCCACTTCTGTCACTTCTTCTGGAGTTGGAGCTGTTGCTACCAAGCTTGCTGTGTTATTCCAGCCTCCTACTTGTGTACTTATGGATTCCTGCATCTCCAGATTTTTTTGTCTGTATCACTTCCTCTGGCAACTCATTCCACTATATGCACCACCCTCTGAGTGAAATAATTGTCCCCCAGGTCTCTTTCAAATTTTTCCCCTCTCTCACCTTAAACCTATGGGCTGTAGTTTTGGATTCCCCTACCCTGGGAAAAAGATCTTGCCTATTCACCCTTTCCATGTCTGTCATGGTTTTATAAACCTCTATGGTCACCCCTCAGCCTTCGACGCTTCAAGGTTAAAAAACAGTCCCAGCCTCTCCTTACAACTCAAACCCGACAACATCTTTTATAAATGTTTTCTGTATTCTTTCTAGTTCAATAACATCTTTACTATGGCAAGATGACCAGAATTGAATGCAGTATTCTAAAAGTAGCAATTTCCCCAAAGCAGAAACTTCAGGCTATAATCATCAGGCTTGTAACTTACTGCAGCACTGAGGGACAGTGGCACTGTTGGAAGTTTGCTGTTTTGTTTCATCCATTTAAAAACAACGAGGTTGTCAACCCTACTCTCCCTGCCCCCTCTCATGGGTGTCAAAGACCTAAGGTATGGTTTGAAGGGTTCACCCGGTTTCTTTTACAACATCAAGTCTAAAATCAGACTAACCTTCATTGTACTTCAAGAGTCACTTAAATGTCTCTAATGTTTCTGACTCTACTACCACCGCTGGCAGTGCATTCCATGCACCCACCACTCTGTGTGTAAAGAACCAACCTCTGCCATCTCCCCTAAAGTAACGGTGTTGGTTGTTTCTCACTCGATATATGTAGAATATATCTCAGTTCAATATCCTTTTAAGTTGCAATTATTGAGGCCTGCTGCAGCCCTGTACTCTCAAAAATCATTTTTTTGTCTCCAGAAATAATACTAAAAATTAATAGGTTTATATCTAGAGCATTTTAAGTTGCTTTTTGTCAGAACACTTTTAATTTTGAAGTGTTTAGAAAGTGAGTGCTTCAAACACAGTCTCTATAGCGATGCTTCCTCTGACCTCCTTAGTTGCATTTCCTGGTAGTTGGAAATGTTATTACAGATTGAATTCTGCAGATGTTGGGTAATTGGGAACCTTTCACTATTAGAGCATGGAAAAGTACAGCACAGACCAGGCCCTTCGACCCACTATGTTGGGCTGAGGATTAATCCTAATGTAAAATAAAATAACCTAATCTACGCACTCCTCAATTCACTGTTATCCATGTGCATGTCCAGCAGTCGCTTAAATGACCCTAATGACTGCTTCCACCACCACAGCTGGCAACGCATTTCATGCATTCACAACTCTCTCTGTTTAAAGAACCTACCTCTGACCTCTCCTCTGTACCTTCCTCCTAATAACTTAAAACTATGACCCTTCGTACCAGTCAATCCTGCCCTGGGGAAAAATCTCTGGTTATCGACTCTATCCATGTCTCTCATTATCTTGTACACCTCGATCAGGTCACCTCTGTTCCTCCTTCTCTCCAGAGAGAAAAGTCCGAGCTTAGTCAACCTTTCTTCTTAAGACAAGCCCTCCAGTCCAGGCAACATCCTGGTAAACCTTCTTTGCACCCTCTCCAAAGCCTCCATATCTTTCCTATAGTAGGGCAACCAGAACTGGACACAATATTCCAAGTGTGTTCTCACCAGGGACTTATAGAACTGCAGCAAAACCTCATGACCCTTAAACTCGATCCCCCTGTTAATGAAAGTCAAAACACCATATGCTTTCTTAACAACCCTATCCACTTGGATGGCAACTTTGAGGGATCTATGTACTTGAATACCAATATCCCTCTGTTCCTCCACACTGCCAAGAATCCTGTCTTTAATCATATATTCAGCATTCAAGTTCAACCTTCCAAAATGCATCAGATCACATTTATCCAGGTTGAACTCCATCTGCCATTTCTCAGCCCAGCTCTGCATCCTGTCTATGTCGTGCTGCAGCCTACAGTAGCCCTCGATACTATCAATGGCACTTCTAACCTTTTGTGTCATCTGCAAATTTACTAACCCACCCCTCAACCTCCTCATCCAAGTCATTTATAAAAACTACAAAGAGCAGAGGCCCAAGAACTGAGCCTTAAGGAACCTCACTCAACACTGACCTCCAGGCAGAATATTTTCCATCTACAACAACTCTTTGCCTTCTGTCAGCCATCAAATTCTGAATCCAGACAGCCAAATCTCCCTGTATCCCATACCTCTTGACTTTATGAATGAGCCTACTATGGGAAACCTTATCAAATGCCTTGCTGAAGTCCAAATACACTACATTCACTGCTCAACCTTCATCGACCTGTCTTGTCATCTCAAAGAACTCAATAAGATTTGTGAGGCATGACCTGCCCTCACAAAGTCATGGTGACTGCCTTTAATCAAGCTATACTTTTCCAAATAGTCATAAATCCTGTCCCTCAAAATTGTTTCCAAAATCTTGCTGACCACAGACATAAGACTGGCTGGTCTGTAATTGCCAGGGATTTCCCTATTATCTTTCTTGAAAAGACGAACAACATTCACCTCCTTCCAATCCTCTGGTATGACTCCCGTGGAGTGAGGAAGTAAAGATCTTTGCCAGTGGCTTAGCAACCTCCTTTCTCACTTCCTGGAGCAGCCTGGGTAAATCTGGTCTGGCCCTTGGTACTTGTCAATTTTGATGTTTGCCAAAACTTCCAACACATTAACTTCATCAATCTTGATCTGTTCAAGCCTGTATCCCAGCTCCTCAAAATTCTCATTCTTAACAAAGTCCCTTTCCTTAGTGAAATCCGAAGCAATAAACTCATTTAGGGCTTCCCCTATCTGTTCAGACTCCAGGCACAAGTTCCCTACACTATCCCTGAACGGCCCTACCTTCTCCCTGATCATTCTGTCATTCCTCACGTATGAGTAAAATGCCTTTGGGTTCTCCCTAATCCTTCCTGCCAAGCCTTTCTCATTTTCCCTCCTGGCTGTCCTTAGTCTATTTCTGAGCTCCTTTCTAGTAATCCTCTAAAGCTATGCTAGACCCTTGTTTTCTATACCTTCCATAAGCTGCCTTCTTCCTTTTGATGAGAAGTCCTCTGTTCTTATCATCCAAGGCTCCTTAATCTTACCACTTCTTACCTGTCTCAGAGGGACAAATTCATGCATCACTCGCAACAACTGCTCCTTAAGCAGTCTCCACATGTCTGCTGTGCCTCTTCTATGGAACAATTGCTCCCAGTCAGTATTTTCCAACTCCTGTCTGATAGCGTCATAATTTCCTTTTCCCCAATTAAATATTTTCCTATGGTAACTGCTCCTTTCCCTTTCCAAGCTATGGTAAATGTAAGGCAGTTGTGATCACTGTTGCCAAAGTGCTCTCCCACCGTGAGATCTGACACCTGTCCTGGCTCGTTGCTGAGCACCAAATCCAAAATGGCCTCTCCCCTCGTCGGCCTGTCTACATACTGAGAAAGGAAATCCTCCTGAACACACCTGACAAAAACGGCTCCATCCAAACCATCTGTACTAAGGAGGTTCCAATCAATATTGGGAAAGTTAAAGTCACCTATAACAACAACCCTGCTACATCTGTACTTTTCCAAAATCTGCCAGCCTATGGGTCAATCTCCCTACTGCTATTAGAGGGTCTGAAGAAAACCCTGCTCCCTTGCTGTTCCTAACTTCCACCCATACTGACTCAGTAGACAAACCTTCCTCAACAATCTTCGTTTCTGTAGCTGTGATGCATTCTCTGATTAGTGATGCCACACCCCCTCCTCTTTTGCCACATTCCCTGTTCTTTTTTTAAACGTTCTAAACCCTGGAACATCTAGCAACCATTCCTGTCCCTGTGAAACCCCTGATTCTGTTATGGCCACAAAATAACAGTCCCAAATACTGATCCATGTTACATCTGTTACATTTATGTATCATTATGTTACACAATATGAAATTAGAAGAACTCAAAGGGCCTAGGTATGCTGGGGCCATTTTCCTTAGAGCAGAAAAGGCTGAGGGTGTACCTAACTGAAGTATATGAAGTTCTGTGGGGTAGAGACAGGGTAGATAGGAAGAAGTCTAGATTAGTGGTGCTGGAAAAGCACAGCAGTTCAGGCAGCATCCGAGGAGCAGTAAAATCGACGTTTTGGGCAAAAGCCCTTCATCGGGAATACAGGCAGAGAGCCTGAAGGGTGGAGAGATAAGTGAGAGGAAGGTGGGGGTGGGGAGAAAGTAGCATTAGAGTACAATCGGTGAGTGGGAGTTTAAATGTTGGGCCAACTCCCCTTCCCACTCTGCTGAGGGCTTGGAGGTCCTGGGCCTCCTTCACCGCCGCTCCCTCACCACCAGACGCCTGGAGGAAGAACGCCTCATCTTCCGCCTCTGAACACTTCAACACTTGAACACTTCACAATCAATGTGAACTTCAACAGTTCCTCATTTCCCTTTCCCCACCTCACCCCAGTTCCAAACTTCCAGCTCAGCACTATCCACTTGTCCTACCTGCCTGTCGTCTTTTCCACCTATTCACTCCACCCTCCCCCCATGACCTATCACCTTCATCCCCTCCCCTACTCACCTATTGTACTCTATGCTACTTTCTCCCCACCCCCACCCTCCTCTCACTTATCTCTCCACCCCAGAGGCTCCCTGTCTCATTCCTGATGAAGGGCTTTTGCCCAAAATGTCGATTTTCCTGCTCCTAGGATGCTGCCTGAACTAGACTAATCTAGACTCTGGTTTCCAGCAGCTGCAGTCATTGTTTTTACCTAGATAGGAAGAAACTTTGCCCCGTGATTATCTAGCAAGAGGATAAGGTATAAGGTGAAGAAAGGGAAGTTTGAAACTACCTAAAAGGGTAATAGAGGCAGGAATCCTCAAGGCATTTAAGAAGTATTTAGGTGAGTATTGAAACATTATAGTGTCCAAGGCTCAATAACAAGTGGTGGAAAATGAAAATAGAATTGATAGATATTGCATGACCAGTGTGGACATAATGGACCAAAGGGCCTTTTTCTGTGCATTGAAAACTCTCTTAAGACTCTTAACGCATCTTAATTGGTTTATTTTAACTTTTTGACAGCAAAAAAAATTGAACTGTGATCACACACTGATTCACCAAAATACAAAGGGCACACGTTAGAGCTTTTTTTAGTTTGATGTATAAATCATTTTTGTTCTTTCTGTTTAAACACTGGTTTGTTACAGATTTATGAAGACTCCATTGTCCTTCAATCTGTATTCAAAAGTGCAAGGCAGAAGATTGCTAAAGAAGAAGAGAGTGAGGAAGAAAGTAATGATGATGATGAAGAGGAGGAGGAGTCAGGATCTGAGAGTAAGTTCTTATGGGTTTATAACTGGTTTCTCATGTTAAATAAATGGATGACCACATTGTGTCAATATTTGCGTTGTGAGAGTAGATGTCTGCTAAGATCATTCCGTATGATGTGGAGGAGCTGGTGTTGGACTGGGGTGGGCGAAGTTAAATATCTCTCAATACCAGGTTATAGTCCAACAGATTTATTTGGAAGTTCTAGCTTTTGGAGCACTGCTCCTTCATCAGGTAGCTGTGGAACGGGATCATAAGACACAGAATTTATAGCAAGAGATTACAACGTCATGTAACTGAAATGATGCATTGAACAAGCCTAGATTGCTGTTGAGTCTTTCATCTTTTAGAATGGGTTGCAAGTTTCAGTTCATTAATATGTAAATCCCAGAACAACTTTTAAGTCCCATTCTTGAGATAATTTAAGGTTTTTTTTTTAAAAAGTGACATCTCAGCTCACACCATGTATTAAAGGTGTGAGGTCAGAATCTGTCTGTACCCCAGTCTAGAGTCAGACTGGTTCTATTTCCAAAGTAGGAAATTATAAAATATTACATAGGTTGACTGCTTACAGATTGTGTGCGTTTTTTGAGCAAAATAGAATGTATCTACAAATATACAAAGATCATTCATTGGCATAGCCTTCACTGAATCTCCCACTAACAATGTTGTAGGGGTGAGGTAGGGACTCCCATGACCAGAAGCTGAATTTGAACAAAGATTGTTTATAAGAGAAGGTCAGAGGCTGGGATTTCTGTGGTAAATTAACTCTGTGACTTCCCCAGGCAAGTCTCAGGAGAGTGATGAAATAGTCTCCACTTAGTCTGGATGCATGGAATGGAGCTCCAACAGCATTTAAAAAGCTTGAGATCATCCAGGACAAAGCAGCCTTTTGTTTAGTACCCCATCAACCATCTCCAACGTTCACTCACTCCCTCCATCCCTGATACACAGTGGCAGCAGTATGTGCTATCTGTAAACTGAATTCAGCAAAACTTCTTCAACAGCATCTTTCAAACTCTCAACTTCTACCATCTAGAAAGACAAGGACAGCAGGGATCAACACTACTGCAAGCTTCCTTCAAGCCACACACCATACTGACTTGAATCTATGTTAGCATTTCTTCACTGTCATTGGGTCACATTTTACAAACTTCTTTCCTGATGGTTGGTATACCCATCCCACGTAGACTGCAGCAGTTCAAGAAGGTGGCTTATCACAATCTTCTGGAGGGCAATTAAGGATGGGCAATAAATGCTGGCGCAGTCTACAATGGCCATATTCACCAACGAATGAAAGGCTGGTGGTAATGGTGTAATACAGTGGGCCTCCATGTTCCCAAATTTAAAGAAGCAAAAATAATTTAGAATTTTCTAATCACTAAATAGTGGCACTTGTTGGGATGAGCGAGTAGGTATGTGCTATGGATTCAGTAAATCTCTAGGAATAGGGCTGAATTTTCATTTTCTGACAGGACGAAGGGAGGCAGAACAGAAGCTGAGTGCTCTGCTTGTTCAATCAAGTGTTGATAGTTCATTAGTGAGGCCAATAAGAGGAGCAATGTGGGGATGGTCTTTGCACCAAATTGACATTGTAGGCCATGCAGTCATGCAGCGCTGGGCCTAATACAAGAATAGGAAGGTCAGTCACACCTTCACCATCAGAAGGTGCTACTGTAAGTAGCTTTGGTCCCAGTGGCAGGCCTTCTCATCTGCTCCTCCTCTTGTCTCGTTATACTGACAATGTACTTGCAACATGCAAAATGCAGCAGACAACAAGTAGCTGTCTACAGTTGGCTTTTAATAGGCTCCATAAATTCCAATTGGATTTTCAGTTTACATACCTCTACCCCTTGCATAATAACTTAGATTGATGCAGTAACATTGTGCTATTGACCTGAAATCACTGTTTGCCATGGGGTATGTGGGGAGGGAACAATGAGCCTGTCACATTTACATGTGTAAAATATAGACATAATGAATATGTGAAACTTATGATGATGAGCTGTATCACACTGATTTTTTTTTAACAAGACTTTATAATGAAGGAATATCCCAGCTATTAGTTGTGAAAATTTTGTGCTGAAGAAAGCCTTCTAGCTGTTTATAGTGCTGATGTTTGAATACCTTCATAAGTCAGGGCATTCAGTATAGAAGTTGGGAAATTATGTGGCAGTTGCAAAGGGCATTGATGAGTCCGCACTTCGGAGTATTGTGTTCACTTTTGGTCACGTTGCTATAGCGAGGATATTATTAAACTTGAAAAAGTGCAGAAGAAATTTACAAGGATGTTGCCAGGACTCAACAGTCTGAGCTATAGGAAGAGGTTGCATAAGCTAGGACTATTTTCTTAGACTGAGGGGGGAATCTTATAGAACAGTATAAGACCATGAGAGGCATGGATAGGGTGAAAACACTCTTTTTCCCAAGGTTGGAGGATCGTGGACTAAGGGGCATCAGTTTAAAGTTAGAGAGGAAGAATAAAAGGGAACCTGAGGGACAACTTTTGTACACAGGGTGGTACACACGTGGAGTGATATGCGAGCAGAAATGGTTGAGGCGGGTATATTAGCAACATTTAAAAGGCATTTAGACAAATACATGGATAGGAAAGGTTTAGAAGGATATGGGAAATGGGGTTAACATGGATGGATGTTTTGGTTGGCATGGACCAGTTTGGGCCAAAGTGCTGTAGGGCTCTGTGACCTGTACATTTATTTAGACTAAAATCTCCTAGTATGAAAAACCTATTGCATGATTGAAGATGAGCAAAACTAAATGTATGTAATGTTACAGGAGGTTGAGAGACTTTCATTTAACACAAAGAAAGCCAATGGTGTATAGGTATTTGTTCACGGACACTGGATTTGGGTTCTGCCAGAGCCATTCAGTATCTGACCTCATTACAGCCTTTTTCCAATTGTGGACAAAAAAGTTAAATTCCAGAGTTGAGGTGAGAGTGATTCCCCTTGATGTCAAGGCACCAGTTGAGCATTAAGGAAGCTTAACAAAACCGAAGTCAGTGAGAATCAGGGGAAATCTCTACACTACTCACAGTTGTACCCAATTCAAAGGAAGATGGTTGTTGAAGTTCAATCATCTCCGTCCTAGGCCTAGCCATCTTCATTTGCTACATCAATAATCTTCCTTTCATGATAAATTCAGAAGTGTGCAATTATCAACAAACATCTCCAATGTACAGCACTGTTCCTGGCACCTCAGAAACTGAAGCAGTCCTCATCCCCATATAACAAGACCTGGACAACACTCGGACTTAGGCTGTAAGTGCTATATATCATTTGCATCCCATGTGTATCAGACAATGACCATCTTAAACAAGAGAGAACCTTCCATCTCCTCTTGATATTTGGAAAATGTTGCTTCTCATGTCCTTTTTTTTTAAAAATCATTCTCCAGTTATCGAATTGTTGAAACTGAGACAAGAATCCCAGTCTCCAGAGGTCTGTGGATACTGTCTGCATTCACTTACGAATTCAAACAAGATATACAGTCCTACGTGCCTGTAATACAACCTACTGTCAAAGAGTTTCACGAAAGCCTGGTATTCATTGTTGAAACTGTTATCAAACTGGAAGATTACAACATTTAAAACATTTTTAAAAATTTATCCCTTAACTCTGTCCATCTGTCAGTGAGAGTAAGGTTTATATACAAAGGTTGGGCTTTGATGGTGGATATTAACAAGATTGCCTTATTCATCTGTGTTACCTTCTTAAAAATGAGCACTTTATTATTAAATTTTAAACTTTGGAGTCCAAGATTTGTTATTTGTAAACTCTGGTTAGGAATAATTGAGCAATTTTGAGGGTAATTGAATGTTTTAACTTAATTTCACTGTGTTATGAATTCCGTGATAGTGAGGCTGATTTGGTTTGGCTTACTGCCCCGTGACATCATAATGGGGGCATCATTGCAACGCGAGGCTGACCCCATCCTGAGCTGAACTACACTGTTGTTGTTCCCACATGTCACTGGGTCAAAACCCTGGCAACTCCCTTGTTGACAGCACTGTGGTGTCCCACAACCCCTGAGTTCTGTAAATGTTGATTTATACATTCACTGAGTCACAGTTTATTAAATGACTTAAATTGTTGATTAGAGTTGGTACATTGCTGTCTATTCTGATAATTGAGTGAAATACCAAATTGGGGAGGGAAACCCTCAAATTATATCCCAAAGGACTTTCATCACCAAGCCATTACAATTCTTGGATAACTCACTGGCAAGTGACCTAGCTTGAGTTTCTACTGGTGGCAGAGTTTTGAAAAGGGACAGACAGACAAAACTTTGCATTGCTACAGTTTGAAATTATTATTTGTAAGATTTGAGTTAGATTTCGTCTTTCTCTGTTTTTCTGTTTTGTTGGTCAGTTTAAGGGGCACGTGTGGTTGGGTTGATTTGGTAATTGAAGGTGCATAGAGGTACATAGAGAACTGGAAGAGGTTGTCAGTGTGCATCTGGTTTAGCAAGGTGACCACCAAGTTAATGTAGCTGCGGAGATTGGTTTTGAGAGGGGATGGCGTTGAAGGAAGGGTTTGGAATCAAAAACATATGCGCGAAGGGTAAAATGGAAAGGTAAGATGAGATAACGTTTATAAAGTTTTATAAATAATGAGCATGGCCTAACTGGCGAGTTGTTTTGTGGTGAGGCCTGACTGTGGATTTTCATTTCATTTTTGCAAATGAGTGAAAATGAATATAATTTAACTTTGAGAATAGAATATTTTAATTTTGCAGCTATAGGTAGAAATAAGGAAACCTTGCTTGAGGTGCTGCCCCATCAGAGATTTTCACCTTGGTTATCTCTGTGCCCTCACCCATTCTGCCCTTTTATTTGGTATTAGTCTGAACAGATGACTAATTTCTTTTTCTATTGTGGTCTCGTCTGATTTCTCTTGATTCCAAGGAAGTGCTATCCATGTGTGTTAGTTTTGCTAGTTGGCACTTTAGAGTTTCCTTTATTCAACCTCAGCAGAAAAGCTTTAACTGAGATTGGCATCAATTGCACTAGAAGCCAAATGTCTGTATTGGACAGCATTCCAGATTGTACGAGACTCTCTGTCCTTGTAAACTGACCTGGCACACAACTACATGCAAAGTAACAGTTCTGATGGACAGCTGGTTTATAAAAATTGACTTGCAGGAAATTAAATACAGTCATAAAGCCGTGCTGTTACTGCCTTGCAGCGCATACGCCTATCTATTTGCTGTTCCCCATAGATATTTGTAAATGTTTCCACCCAATTTCAGCAAATAGAAATTTTTTTAAACACTTTCTGTTTCTGTATAACTTTCAGCAAAATCGGTCAAAGTTAAAATAAAGCTTGGTCGGAAGGACAGCGACAAAAGTCGCGAGAAAGGAAAAAGCAAGAAACGGCTAGGTCGTACTAAAATCAAGCCTGTCATTAGTGATGATGACAGTGATGATGACCAAGATGACAATGTAAGTTTTTAATTCACATGGTTTGCTGTTGTAGATTTGCATAAATCTTCAGTTTGCAAAGATACATTTTACAAGAAGCCTAGCTGTTTACATTGAATCATTAGAATGTGACCAAAGTTGTAATGCTGTTACGTAGCATGAGCCTTTCGAATCAAATTGAAGCAATTTCTTTTTGTGGCCTTTCAAGTCGTTTACACGGTATTACAGAAATATGAATATCAATGCTGCACTTCTGTGATTTCATAGCTGTTCCTGCACTTTGTTCAGAGCTACTTCTATGCTGTAATCATGCAACTTATCTGTTACCTCCTTGTCCCTCTATCATAATGTCCATCTGTGGATGAATAAAGTTTCAATTCTGCAAATTCATCTATTGTGAATCTCAAATCCTGCACCCTCTTTGATCTATTTGAATACTGTTACGACTTTTTTGAGTGGGAGCTATCAATTGACACTTGGGAATAACCTGCTCACTGAATCTGCCAAGGCTATTCAGTTCCTGAAATCATTGTAGCCTCAGTCCAAACCTGGAATAAAGAACTGAATTCCAAAGATGAGGGGGACTATCTTGTACATCAAGACAGCAATTGACTTTGTCCTCAGCCCAACCACTTCAGCTGCTTTCCTTCCTTCCATCCCCATAATGTCAGAAATGGGTATGTTTGCTGAAAATGTGTTTGCACAATGTTCCGGACTATTTAATAAGTCTTGGGATGCTGCTGCAATCCATGCTCGCATACAACATAATTTGGATATGTGGCAAATAATAATACTCGCACCATACAAGTGCCTGGTAATGACCATCTCCATCTCCATCAAAAGAAAATCTGATCTTATATCATTGCCATTCAGTGGCAGTGCCTTTGCTGATTACCCCATGATCAACTTTTTGGGCTCACTGTTCACCAGAAAGTGAACTGGGAGATAGTGAGGTCTGCAGATGTTGGAGATCCTCCAATTACCTGGTCAGGTCCCTGTCCCTTAACAACCCATCCTCTCCTCCTGGCACCTTCCTCTGCTACTGCAGGAATTGCAAAACCTGCATCCTCACCTCCCCCACCCTTAACTCCATCCAAGGCCCCAAAGGAGCCTTCCACATACATCAAAATTTCATCTGCACTTCCACACGTGTCATTTATTGTATCCATTGCTCCCGATGCACTGTGGAGACTGGACGCCTTCTCGCACAATTCTTCAGAGAATATCTCCGGGACACCAATCAACCCCACCACCCCAAGGTCGAACATTTCAATTTCCCCTCCCACTCCGCCGAGGACATGCAGGTCCTGGGCCGCCTCCTTCGCCATTCCCTCACCACCTGCGCCTGGAGGAAGAACGCCTTCTCTTTTGCCTCAGGACCCATGGCATCAATGTGAACTTCACCAGTTTCCTCATTTCCCTGACCCCACCTTACCCCAGTTCCAACCTTCCAGCTCAGCACCATCCTTACGACCTGTCCCACCTGTCAATCTTTCTTCCCACTTATCTGCTCCACCCTCTTCTCTGACCTATCCCCTTCAATCTCACCTCTATCCACCCATTGCATTCTCAGCTACCTTCTCCCCAGCCCCACCCCCCCCCCCCCATTTATCTCTCCACCCCGAGGCTCCCCGCCTCATTCCTGATGAAGGGCTCCAGCCCGAAACGTCTATTTTCCTGCTGCTCAGATGCTGCCTGACCTACTGTGCTTTTCCAGCAACACACACTCAACAGAAAGTGAACTGGTTTACCCATACGCATAGTGAACACACAAATAGGTCTGAGACTGAATGCTAAAACCTCTGACTGCCCAAAACCTTTCCACTATATACAAGGCATAAGTCAGGAATGGGTGATGGAATATTGTCCACTTGCCTGGATAGTTGCAACTCCAACAGGACTCCAGGTACTTGATATTAACCAGGACAAAAGGAATTGCTGATTGGCGCTATAAATACCACCGTAAACTATTATTCATCTTCCTTCTGGCTGCGATGTGCACCATTGACAAGATGCAGTCACTTTCCATTTTCCAGACCTGCAACCTAGAGGAATGCGAAGAACAATGGTGAACGATGGAAGGGGGAGCACCATATCCTCTAAGTTCCTCTTCAAGTCAACACCACTTTGATTTTGTAGTTCTTGCTCCCTTTCCCTATAATGTTCGGTGGGTGAAACAATATTTTGGATTCTGTAATCAGTGTGCTGGGGTGGTTCGCACTCAGTGGTTAGCGCTGCTGCCCCACCACGCCAGATTTGATTCCAACCTCGGGTGACCGTCTCTGTGTGGGTTTCCACTGGGTGCTGTGGTTTCCTCACAGATGTGCAGATTTCTTGGACTGGCAATGCTAAATTGTCCACCGTGTCCAGGGATGTGCAGGCGAACTGGATTAGCTGTGGAAAATGTAGGGATAGGTTAGGGGCTGCGTTGGATGAGGTGGTTCTTGCAGTCTCAATGGGCTGAACAGCCTTTTACTTTGAAGCTCAATGTGTTTGATTCATTATAGGCTATCAAAATATAAAATCTAGAAATTATTTATTAAGGTTCCAGTTTCTTTTGCATACAACTAAATATTTTAAATTGTGATTTGTTCACTTGAATATTTACAGTATAAAACTGCTAATTTTAAGTTAGACTGTTTGATATTAGGAATCTGTATTAAATGTTTGTATTCACAAAGAGCAATGAAAATAAGTTTCATTAGAACTGTCCACTGAAGTTTGGATTTATCAGAGGCTCCAATATTGTCACCTTTCTGCGAAATGGTTCGTTTCAAAACAGCTTATTTTCCTTCAGGAGTGCCAGTCCCTAGGATATTCGCATTCAATAAATTTGATGTTTCTCAGATGAAATAGCATGAAATGAATTTCGACATCCCATTTCTTTCAATTTTTAACATTCTGCTACAACTTGACATCAAAGACCACCAAGGATTGTGTGGAATGCAAATGTTCCCCGACACACACTTTGTTGTATCAGGTGTGTGTCTGCCTGTGGTTTCATATATTGCACACTGCTGCAATTCGACGAAACTCAAATGTTATACATATCTTATTTACAGCTCTACTTGATGCTGTACTTGGTCAAATGCTACCTAACATCAAAAGCAGATATTTACCAAACTATGAAAGTCAGTTCCCAATCATACTTAAACCCAGACCCTCACGCCACCAATGCATAATTTAGTTTTAAATGTGAAAATTAATGCCATCTAAACTGTTTTAAAGAATATGGCAGCTACATAGCAGTTCTGGATTTGATGAGAATTTAGCTGCATTTTTAAAGAAACTTAAGGTTTTGTCAAATGTGGCAATTTCAAGCTGCTAAAGCTGATATAAGCTGCAAATTAAGTCTTGCCTTCAGCTTTAAAATTGCCTTAAATCTCTTATGAAAGTACTCTGTCAATTTCAATTTTTTTTTCCCTTCCCAGGACCAATCTGACATCAGTGGAAGCGAAGATGAATGATTTAATTTTTTTTAAATGTGAATTGCTTCATGGACAAGTCTTTGTTTCAGTAACTTTATCAACTGTTTTGTTGCACAACTATCCATAATTCCTCCTTCCCTTTACCCTTGCCCAGCTTGTCCTTTATCTGAGAAGTAAATCTGTTAGTAGAACAGTATAATCTTTAGTTTAGTTTATGTAGGCATGACCGCAGTAAAATAATTTCCTAAGAATACATCTGTTTGCATCATCATCTATATTTGCTTTATGCTTGTTAATTGAATTTAAATGCTTTTGAAATGTATCAGTTTCTATATACATTAAAACATGTCATAGCTTTTTCTTGTGTTCCTGAAGGTCAGTGTCACCACAGCTTTAAATCCTGACATATCATTTCAAGTGGAAAATTTGTATCATTATGCACATCCCTTTTTAGTTTGTTTTGTTTTGAAAATATTATTTTGCAACCAGTGCTGGTAATAAGCTTTTCCTTAAGTGTACTTAATTCTTGCTTTCTTTGCACAATGTCTTTGGTGTATCTGATTGCCCAAGGCAAATAAAATCAAATTCAGTTGTAAAGAGTGAACGTTTTTTGTCTGTGTTTATTTAAGCACTAATTAAGAATTTAGCAAGATTGGGATACTTCTTGGGGAATCCTGAAATGTTATTTATATTGCCACAATTGAGGTCAGGCTAATTAAAGGCCATTTCATGAAAGAATTGTAAACCTGTGTTTTGTGATTTGTGAATTACTTTTAAACCTTGTGTAAGAAACGCACAGATTAGAGTACTGTGTGGCAAGTTGATTTGAAGTGTTTGGAAATTAATAGCAATTCAACCACATTCTGTCATCTGAATAGCTTTGTGGTGGTCCACTTTATGGGCGATGATGAAATATCATGTTTTCTTAAACATGATTTTCATGGAATATTTTCAGTTATAGGAAACAACTCCGGTCTTAAGCTGTTTATTGATGCTTGTACTGAAGATGTTGAAATGTGTTAATGCCACTTCCAGATGCTGAACAAGCTTATTGTGAGCAAAAATAATCGAGCAGATGACTTTCCACTTGAACTCAAAGACTCTCTTTCATAAAATACAAGCTTCTTTTGACCGTTACTTAGGAAGAAATCCCAGAGGTGCTAAAATTACATGTAGCTTGATTGCATGAGGGGTGATGGTTCATTATTGGGATTTTAAAAATAATTTCATTTCAATTTGTGATTATAATTTCAATTGGTAATTGATTTTGTTGTATTTCATCATAACTGTAATTGCTTGTGAAAGTTTGATCTATCAATATGTCAGAGAAAACTGTATTTTAAACTTGCCAATAAAAATTGATAAATGCACAGAATTTCATGTGTCATTGCTTTAAAATGTTTTTTTCATTTTGAACTGGTTACTTTTAAACATTCCAGATGTTTTCTACATGTACATTATTTTGAGTATTTGAAGCTGGATGAAATCTTAGCTTCATTGGTGGCGTGAGGGTCTGGGTTTAAGTATGATGGGGAACTGACTTTCATAGTTGTGGTAAATATCTGCTTTTGATGTTAGGCAGCATTTGACCAGGTACAGCATCAAGTAGAGCTGAAATTAATGGATATTGGGGCACATCTTTCCATTAGCTAGGCTCATCTTGTAAGGTTGGTTGGTCAAGAATTTCAACCTGGGGACATCACTGGAAGACCTCCCGCAAGGAAGCACCTGCTTAACTGTCTTCAGCTATTTTAACAATGACTTTCCCATCGTTATAAGGTGAGGATAGTTTGCTGATGTACTTCGATTCCATTAACAGTTCACCAGATAATGAAACAGCCCATGGCTGCAAGCAGCAAGACCTGGGCTCCATAAGTATATTGTCTTATAAGTGACACATGAGTAGCAGGATGAATGTATCTCCAATAAAAGAGTATAAGCATCTCCTAACATTGTTGTGGCACAGTGGTAGTGTCCCTACCTTTTGAGCCAGGATGCCTGGGCTAAAGTCCCATCTGCTCTAGAAGTGTGCAATAACATCTTTGTACAGGTTGATTCAAAAATATATAGAAGTTAATTTTAGAAGGGAGAGCAAAAGAACAGTATTCTCTAAATGGAGAAAGACTGCAGAGAGCTGCAAAAGAAGGGGACTTGGGGGCACAAAAGCTGGATAGTACACAGGTGCAACAGGTCATCAGGAAGGTTAATGCAATGTTCGCCCTTATTTCAAAGGGGTTGGAGTGTAAGAGTAGAGAAGTCTTACCAGTGAGACCACATCTGGAGTACTGAAAGCAGCTCTGGTTCCCATTTATTTAAGGACAAATATCATTTTGTTGGAGGCAATTCAGAGAAGGTTCACTAGGATGATTCCATGGTTTGGAGAGATTGTCTATGAGCAAAGATTAACCAGATTGAGACTATACTCACTGGAGATTAGAAGAAATGAGAGATGAGTGTAGTGGACAGTAAGAAGGTTACCTCAGTATAACAGGATCTTGATCAGCTGGGCCAATGAGCTGAGGAGTAGCAGTTGGAGTTTAATTTAGACAAATATGAGGTGCTGCGTTTTGGAAAGGGAAATCAGGACAGGACCTATACATTTAATGATAAGGTCTTAGACAGTGTTACTGAACAAAGAGACCTTTGGAGTGCAGTTTCATAGTTCCCTGAAAGTGGAATTACAGATAGGATGGTGAAGAAGGTGTTTGGTATGCTTGCCCCTTTTGGTCAGTATAGGAGGTCATGTTGCAGCTGTACAGGACATTGGTTAGCCCACTATTGGAATACTGCACTCCATTCTGGTCTCCCTTCTAAATGAAGGATGTTGTGAAACTTGAAAGGGTTCTGAAAAGATTCACAAAAATGTTGCCAGGGTTGGAGAGTTTAACCTCTGGAGTGGCTGAATAGGCTGGGGCTGTTTTCCCTGGAGCGTCGGAGGCTGAGAGGTGACTTTATAGAGGTTTATAAAATCATGAGGGGCACAGACAGGGTAAATAGATGAGGTTTCTTCCCTGGGGTGCGGGAGTCTACAACTTGTGGGCGTAGGTTTAGGTGAGAGGGGAAACTTTTAAAGGAACCTAAGGGGCACCATTTTCACACAGGGTGGTGTGTGTATGGAGTGAACTGCCAAAGGTGGTGGTGGAGGTTGGTATAATTAAAACATTTACAAGGCATCTAGATGGGTATAGGAATTGGAAAGGTTTAGAGGGAAATGGGCCAGGGACTGGCAAATGGGACTAGATTATTAATTTGGGATATCTGGTCAGCATGGACAAGTTGAACCAAAGGGTCTGTTTCCGTGCTGTACATCTCTATGACTCCATCTCATTGAAACATACAGAATTCTTCAGGGGATGAACAGGGTGAATGCTGGAGGATGTTTCTTTTTATGGGAGAGTCTTGGACCAGATGGCATAATTTAAAACTATCATCTCTTTATTCTGAGACTTAGAGGAGTAAGAATTTGTTTTCTCAAGTTTGAGTATCTTTGGAACTCCTTGCCGTAGAGTCCTTGTGTCTGTTTAAGGTTCAGGTTGATTCTTTGATCAGTGGGTCCATCACCTCATTCTTATTGGGATTAAGTTCCATCTATGCCCAATTTACTAGCTGCTTAATATCAGACTATACCCTGCGACCATTCTCCTCACCATCAACAACAACACCAATTTTTGTGCTATCTGCAGACTTGCTAATTAAACCTTCTCTACTCACATTGAAGTCATTAAAGTACATAACAAACAGCAAGGGACTCGGCACCATTACCCTTTGCCTCCTGTCTGCAAGCCAGTTTTGGGTCCAGTTTGCCAACTTGCCTTGAATCCCATGGGCTCTTACATTTTGCACCAGCCTTCCACGTGGGACCTTTGTCAAATGTCTTCCTGGAGTCCATGTAAACCACGTCAGCTGCACTACGCTCATCAATATATTTAGTTACCTTTTCAACATTCTCAAATTAGATAAGATCTCCATCTCACCAATCTGTGCTGACTATCCTTGATCAATTTTTCTAAGTATTTATTAATCCTATCCTTTGGAACTTGTTCCAACAATTTCTCTACCATTAATGTCAGACTATCTGATCTGTATTTACGTGGCCTCACCCCGTCCTTTATTTAACAAGGTAACCACATTAGCTATCCTCCGATCAAGTGGCACTTCACCTACAGCCAGCGAGGTATTCAGTGTTCCAACCAGGGTCTCCGTGATCTCCCTGCCTACCATTGCAACCTGAGGCACATCTCATCAGACCCTTGGGATTTATACACTTGTATGCCCACTAAAACATTTAATATCTCTTCCTTATTAATCTTAGTGTGTTTTAGAACCCCACTATCCCAACTGATATCCCTGGTCACAATGCCTTTCTCCTCTGTGAATACAATGAGAAATATTCATTTAAGACCTCACCCACATCTACTGTCTCCATGCACAGGTTGCCCTTCTAGTTTCTAATAGGTCCTATTCTTTCCCTGATAATCATCTTACATTTCATATATTTACAAAATGCCTTGGGGTTTTCCCTGATCTGCCAAAGATATTTTGTGGCCCCTCTTTGCCCTCCTAATTGTTATTTTAAGCAAATTTGGATACACTATACTTTTGAAGGACCTACCCTGTTTTTAATCTGCTCTCCCTGAAAAGCACCTGACAAAGGAGCAGCGGTCTGAAAGTTGTGTTTCCAAATAAACCTGTTGGACTATAACCTGGTGCTGTGTGATTTTTAACTTTGTCCACCCCAGTCCAACACCGGCATCTCCAAATCATGACTCCCTGACATATGCTTCCTTCTTTTTCTTTATCAAACTCTTGATTTCCTTTGACAACCAGGGTCCCTGGATTTACTGTCTTTCCCCTTAAGAGGAATACACTCACACTGAATTCTCACTGCTTTTCCAGGACTCCCACTTTCGAAATGTAGACTGAAATGCCAGTAGCTGTTCCCAGTCTGTTTGCCAAATCCTGTCTAATGATGTTGAAATTGGCCTTCCCGGAATTTCAACACTTGGATTCTGCACTACTTCTTCCCTTTCAGTAAAGACTTTGAAACTTTGAGTTATTGTCACTATCCCCAAAATGCTCACCTCCTGAAGCTTCAGCCACTTAGAGCTTCATTCCCTAGGATTAGGTCTAGCACTGTCTCACCTCTAGTAGGACTATTTACATATTGGCACATAAAGCTCTCCTGAATTTTGAAAATTCCACCTTGTCTAACCTTTTCATACTAATGCAAACCCAGTTAATGTTAGCAAAGTTGAAGTCCCTTATGTCTGAAACCCTGTTCTCTCATACCTTTTTGTGATTTGATTTGCCTACACATCTGTTGTGTCTGTCTCTGACTATTTGGAGGCCTACCATATAATCCCAATAAAGAATCGGAGTGCATCTGGGAAAATTAACAAATGGTGAAATTCACAACTGATCTTGGAGGAACTGTTGGGCGAAGTTCACAGCACAGAATCAGATAAGTCAATTGTTGAGGTCTGTCCAAGAGAAAGGCTGCAGTAGGGAGTATAGTGGATTCTTTCTTGATTATATGTTTTTTGGAGATAAGTCTCTTGATTAAACTTCAAATGTAATCCATAGCTATTAATTTAACCGGGGGCAGTGTTTGTAGAGGAGTAAGACGGTGTTATTTTCTGGGTCTGTAGATTGTGATGGAGCAAAAATGGCCTTTGCAGTGGCATGTACTTCTTGTCAGATGTGGAAGTTAAAGAGAGTTTAAGGATTACTGAGGATTATATCTGCCATAAATACTGTTGAATGCGAATCTTATCAGATCGAGTGGATCAGTTGGAGAGACCGATAAATTCCTCATCGCTTCTGCAACAGTATGTGATGGATGGCAGTTTTGGGCGGGTGGGGGGGGAAGGGGGCGTGGAGAGAGTCTCAGATGCAGTCACATAGATGGGTTAACTCCAGGAAGGGTGAGAGAGGTAGGCAGCTAGTGCAGGAGTCTTTTGTGGATATACCCATTTCAAACAGGTATGCTGTTTTGGAAAATGTAGGGGGTGATGGATTCTCAGGGGAACGGAGCACAAACAGCCAAGTTTCTGGTATTGCGACTGGCTCTAATGCAACGAGGGGTACGTCGGCTTCCAAGCGATCAATTGTGTTCGGGGATTCTGTAGTCAGAGGTACAGACAGACGTTTCTGTGGCCAGCAGAGAAAAAGCAGAATGGTGTGTTGTTTCCCTGGTGCCAGGATCAAGGATGTCTCAGAGAGGGTGCAGAATGTTCTCACGGGGGAGGGGGGCCAGCAGGAGGTCATTGTCCACATTGGAACCAACGACATTGGAAGAGAAAAGATTGAGATTCTGAAGGGAGATTACAGGGAGTTAGGCAGAAATTTAAAAAGGAGGTCCTCAAGGGTAGTAATATCTGGATTATTCCCAGTGCTACGAGCTAGTGAGGGCAGGAATAGGAGGATAGAGCAGATGAATGCATGGCTGAGGAGCTGGTGTATGGGAGAAGGATTCACATTTTTGGATCATTGGAATTTCTTTTGGGGTCGAAGTGACCTGTACAAGAAGGACGGATTGCACCTAAATTGGAAGGGGACTAATATACTGGCAGGGAAATTTGCTAGAGCTACTTGGGAGGATAGTAAGGTGGTGGGTTAGGACCAAGGGAGATGGGGAGGAAAGAGATCGATCTGAGACGGGTACAGCTGAGAACAGAAGTGAGCCAAACAGTCAGGGCAGGCAGGGACAAGGTAGGACTAAAAAATTAAACTGCATTTATTTTAATGCAAGGGGCTGAACAGGGAAGGCAGATGAACTCAGGGCATGGTTAGCAACATGGGACTGGGATATCATAGCAATTACAGAAACATGGCTCAGGGATGGGCAGGACTGGCAGCTAAATGTTCCAGGATACAAATGCTACAGGATGGATGGAAAGGGAGGCAAGAGGGGGAATGGCATTTTTGATGAGGGATAGCATTACAGCTGTGCTAAGGGAGGATATTCCCGGAAATACATCCAGGGAAGTTATTTGGGTGGAACTGAGAAATAAGAAAGGGATGATCACCTTATTAGGATTGTATTATAGACCCCCTAATAGTCAGAGGGAAATTGAGAAACAAACTTGTAAGGCGATCTCAGCTATCTGTAAGAATAATAGGGTAGCTATGGTAGAGGATTTTAACTTTACAAACATCAATGGGGACTGCCATAGTGTTAAAGGTTTAGATGGAGAGGAATTTCTTAAGTGTGTACAAGACAAAGTTTGTGAGAAGATTTGTAGCTCGGGTGCTCGTTGTGGTTCTGTTCGCCGAGCTGGGAATTTGTGTTGCAGACGTTTCATCCCCTGTCTAGGTGACATCCTCAGTGCTTGGGACCCACCTGTGAAGCGCTTCTGTGATGTTTCCTCCGGCATTTATAGTGATTTGTACCTGCCGCTTCCAGTTGTCAGTTCCAGCTGTCCGCTGCAGTGGCCGGTATATTGGGCCCAGGTCGATGTGCTTATTGATTGAATCTGTGGATGAGTGTCATGCCTCTAGGAATTCCCTGGCTGTTCTCTGTTTGGCTTGTCCTATAATAGTAGTGTTGACAAGCAACATGAGTTCGACTGGGACATCCGAGTGTGTGACTACGAAGGATAGCTGGTCGTGTCGTTTCGTGGCTAGTTGGTGTTCATGGATGCGGATCGTTAGCTGTCTTCCTGTTTGTCCTATGTAGTGTTTTGTGCAGTCCTTGCATGGGATTTTGTACACTACATTGGTTTTGCTCATGCTGGGTATCGGGTCCTTCATTTTGGTGAGTTGTCTGAGAGTGGCTGTTGGTTTGTGTGCTGTTATGAGTCCTAGTGGTCGCAGTAATCTGGCTATCAGTTCGGAAATGCTCTTTCAGTGTGTTGTGGCTCTTTTGAATAGTGTCTTGATGCAACTTCTTTTGTGTGTGTTGTGGTGGTTGTGGGCTGAACTACGAAAGCAAACCACCCCAACACACACAAAAGAAGTTGCATCAAAACACTATTCAAAAGAGCCACAACACACAGCAGCACACCAGAACTGCAAAAAGAGGAAGAACACCTATACAATGTATTCGCCAAAAACGGATACCTGCGCAATTTCATCAACAGATGCCTAAGGGAAAGACAATGGAACGAGGACATGCCACAACCCAAAGGACTAGCCACACTACCATACATCAAGAGCATTTCCGAACTGACAGCCAGACTACTGCGACCACTAGGACTCATAACAGCACACAAACTAACAGCCACTCTCAGACAACAACTCACCAAAATGAAGGACCCGATACCCAGCATGAGCAAAACCAATGTAGTTTACAAAATCCCATGCAAGGACTGCACAAAACACTACATAGGACAAACAGGAAGACAGCTAACGATCCGCATCCATGAACACCAACTAGCCACGAAACGACACGACCAGCTATCCTTCGTAGCCACACACTCGGATGTCCCAGTCGAACTCATGTTGCTTGTCAACACTACTATTATAGGACAAGCCAAACAGAGAACAGCCAGGGAATTCCTAGAGGCATGGCACTCATCCACAAATTCAATCAATCAGCACATCGACCTGGACCCAATATACCGGCCACTGCAGCGGACAGCTGGAACTGACAACCGGAAGTGGCAGGTACAAATCACTATAAATGCCGGAGGAAACATCACTGAAACGCTTCACAGGAGGCTCCCAAGCACTGTGTACAAGACAATTTTCGGATTCAGTATGTGGATGTACTTACTAGAGAAGATGCAAAACTTGACCTACTCTTGGGAAATGAGGCTGGGCAGGTGACTGAGGTATCAATGGGGGAACACTTTGGGGCCAGCGACTATAATTCTATTTGTTTTAAAATAGTGATGGAAAAGGATAGACCAGATCTAAAAGTTGAAGTTCTAAATTGAAGAAAGGCTAATTTTGATGATATTAGGCAAGAACATTTGAAAGCTGATTGGGGTTAGATGTTCACAGGTAAAGGGACCGCTGGAAAATGGGAAGCCTTCTAAAATGAGATAACGAGAATCCAGAGAATGTATATTCCTGTCAAGGTGAAGGAGAAGGCTAGTAGGTATAGGGAATGCTGGATGACCAAAGAAATTGAGGGTTTGGTTAAGAAAAAGAAGGAAGCATATGTCAGTTATAGACAGGATAGATCTAATGAATTCTTAGAAGAGTATAAAGGAAGTAGGAGTACACTTAAGAGGGAAATCAGGAGGGCAAAATGGGGACATGAGATAGCTTTGGCAAATAGAATTAAGGAGAATCCAAAGGGGTTTTTACAAATATATTAAGAACAAAATGGTAACTAGGGAGAGAATAGGGCCCCTCAAAGATCAGCAAGGCGGCTTTTGTGTGGAGCCACAGAAAATGGGGGAGATACTAAATTAATATTTTGCATCAGTATTTACTGTGGAAAAGGATACGGAAGATATAGACTGTAGGGAAATAGATGGTGACATCTTGCAAAATGTCCAGATTACAGAGGAGGAAGTGCTGGGTGTCTTGAAACAGTTAAAGGTGGATAAATCCCCAGAATCCGATCAGGTGTACCTGAGAACTCTTTGGGAAGCTAGAGATGTGATTGCTAGGCCTCTTGCTGTGATATTTGTATCATCGATAGTCACAGGTGAGGTGCCAGAAGACTGGAGGTTGGCAAAGACAGGGAATTATAGACCGGTGAGCCTGACCTCGGTGGTGGGCAAGTTGTTGGAGGGAATCCTGAGGGACAGGATGTACATGTATTTGGAAAGGTAAGGACTGATTCTGGATAGTCAACATGGCTTTGTGCATGGGAAATCATGCCTCACAAACTTGATTGAGTTTTTTGAAGAAGTATCAAAGAAGATTGATGAGGGCAGAGCGGTAGATGTGATCTATATGGACTTCAGTAAGGCGTTCGACAAGGTTCCCCATGGGAGACTGATTAGCAAGGTTAGATCTCATGGAATACAGGGAGAACTAGCCATTTGGATACAGAACTGGTTCAAAGGTAGAAGACAGAGGGTGGTGGTGGAGGGTTGTTTTTCAGACTGGTGGTCTGTGACCAGTGGAGTGTCACAAGGATCGGTGCTGGGCCCTCTACTTTTTGTCATTTACATAAATGATTTGGATGCGAGCACAAGAGGTACAGTTAGTAAGTTTGCAGATGACACCAAAATTGGAGGTGTAGTGGACAGCGAAGAGGATTACCTCAGATTACAACAGGATCTTGACCAGATGGGCCAATGGAGTTTAATTCAGATAGATGCGAGGTGCTGCATTTTGGGAAAGCAAATCTTAGCAGGACTTATCCACTTAATGGTAAGGTCCTCGGGAGTGTTGCTGAACAAAGAGACCTTGGAGTGCAGGTTCATAGCTCCTTGAAAGTGGAGTCGCAGACAGATAGGATAGTGAAGAAGGCATTTGATATGCTTTCCTTTATTGGTCAGAGTATTGAGTACAGGAGTTGGGAGGTCATGTTGCAGCTGTACAGGACATTGGTTAGGCCACTGTTGGAGTATTGTGTGCAATTCTGGTCTCCTTCCCATCAGAAGAGATGTTGTGAAACTTGAAAAGGTTCAGAAAAGATTTACAAGGATGTTGCCAGAGTTGGAGGATCTGAGCTACAGGGAGAGGCTGAACAGGCTGGGGCTGTTTTCCCTGGAGTGTCGGAGGTTGAGGGGTGACCTTATAGAGGTTTACAAAACTATGAGGGGCATAGATAGGATAAATAGACAAAGTCTTTTTGCTGGGGTGGGGGAGTCCAGAACTAGAGGACATAGGTTTAGGGTGGGAGGGGAAAGATATAAAAGACCTAAAGGGCAACTTTTTCACACAGAGGATGGTATGGGTATGGAATGAGCTGCCAGAGGATGTGGTGGAGGCTGGTACAATTGCGACATTTAAGAGGCATTTGGATGGGTATATGAATAGGAAGCGTTTGGAGGGATATGGGCCGGGTGCTGGCAGGTGGGACTAGATTGGGTTGGGATATCTGGTCAGCATGGACGGATTGGACCGAAGGGTCTGTTTCCATGCTGTACATCTCTATGACTCTAATTGCTTCTGTTTTATTTCTATCCAGGTGGCTTCATTTGAAGACCCTTCTCGGACATCTCCCCCCTGCCCCCACCCCGCATTAGTGCAGTGTGGTTTCCTTCATCAATAATTTAATGTTCCCACCTCTCTCAATCCACCATTAATGCCTGAAACTTCTACACCCTGGAATGTTAAGCTGCCAGCCCTTTATTTTCTTCAACAAGGAATTGTGCAAACCAATAATTCACCGAAGCCTTTTCACAGCCTACAAGACAGAAGTCAGGAATATGATGGAATACTCCCGACTGGCCTGGATGGGGGCAGCTGCAGAGTAATGCCCAAGGCTTTCTGAACCTGCAGCACCATTCCATAAAATCCTGGCTGATCTGATTGTAGTCTCATTCCATGATCTTGTCTGCACCCCATAATCATTGACTCCTTTACCTGTCAAAAATCTACCTAACCCAGCCCTGAATCAAGGACACAGATCTATCTAATCCAGCCCTGAATCAAGGACAAAGATCTACCTAACCCAGCCCTGAATCAAGGACAAAGATCTATCTAACCCAGCTCTGAATCAAGGACAAAGATCTATCTAACCCAGCCCTGAATCAAGGACAAAGACCTATTTAACCCAGCCCTGAATCAAGGACAAAGATCTATCTAACCCAGCCCTGAATCAAGGACAAAGTTCTATCTAACCCAGCCCTGAATCAAGGACAAAGATCTATCTAACCCAGCCCTGAAACAAGGACACAGATCTATCTAACCCAGCCCTGAATCAAGGACAAAGATCTATCTAACCCAGCCCTGAATCAAGGACAAAGATCTATCTAACCCAGCTCTGAATCAAGGACAAAGATCTATCTAACCCAGCCCTGAATCAAGGACAAAGATCTATCTAACCCAGCCCTGAATCAAGGACAAAGATCTACCTAACCCAGCCCTGAATCAAGGACAAAGATCTACCTAACCCAGCCCTGAATCAAGGACAAAGATCTATCTAACCCAGCTCTGAATCAAGGACAAAGATCTATCTAACCCAGCCCTGAATCAAGGACAAAGACCTATTTAACCCAGCCCTGAATCAAGGACAAAGATCTATCTAACCCAGCCCTGAATCAAGGACAAAGTTCTATCTAACCCAGCCCTGAATCAAGGACAAAGATCTATCTAACCCAGCCCTGAATCAAGGACAAAGATTTATCTAACCCAGCCCTGAATCAAGGACAAAGATCTATCTAACCCAGCCCTGAATAAAGGACAGAGATCTATCTAACCCAGCCCTGAATAAAGGACAAAGATCTATCTAACCCAGCCCTGAATAAAAGTCAAAGATCTATCTAACCCAGCCCTGAATCAAGGACAAAGATCTATCTAACCCAGCCCTGAATCAAGGACAAAGTTCTATCTAACCCAGCCCTGAATCAAGGACAAGTCTCCTCTGCCTGGAGCTTGACACCTATTGTCACTTCAAACATCTGCTTCCATTGGTTTCGGCTGTAGATGTTGTTTAATGTTGATGAGATGCACTGGAAAATTGTGTTGTGGCTTCTTCAGAAACCCCTCTCAAGCCTGAGAGCTCTCAGCTAGAAGGAAAAGGGTTGCAGACAAATGGTATCTCTATCACCTCCAAGTTCCTGGCCAAGTTAGGAGACATACTGCCAATCCATTGTGATCATTGGGTCAAAATTCTGGAACGGCTCCCGTACAGCACTGAGGCAGTCCAGACACAGCATGGACAAGAAAGGTTCGAGAGAGTGATTGGGCACCACTTCCTCAGAGGCACCAAGTGATAGGAAATAAATGCTGCCCTGAGGAGCAAATTCCTCATCCAAACCAGTTACAGGTCACTCTGCTATAACATGTTGCACTAATGCGAATTCGCACTAACGTGATTGATGAACTGGGGGCATTGTTTCTAAAGTGCAAACTTTTAAATTGTGTATTGGTTATAAAATGATTCTGGCTCCATTAGTTTAAGTGGTGCTGCTATTACGTGATTTGCTTATAACACAGGGTAGCTCGAGTTATAGCAAAACCGAGTGAAGTTTTATTTTTTTAAATATCCTATCTTGGTCATTTTGAGACATCAGGTATGAAAGAAAGGAGGAAGTTGTCGAATTGTGAAATATTCTGCAAGTGCTTGCATCTTTCAACAGGGGTAAAAGGTGCTGTTAGTTACTGGGTTAGCTAGTTTAGGCTGAATCTTCAATCAAATCCACAAAAAGAATTTGATCAAAAACTTGAATTAGGCTCCAACCGTCTTGACACTGACTTGGCTTCATTTCTGAAGTTAAGGAATCATCTCACTTATCAACAGAGCACATGACCCTTGCATACTGTCAAGTCAAACTTTTGATACCAAGAATTATTACTGGATTTGGAATACCTCTCCCTGGAACTTGGATCCATCTGAATGTGCAACGTTTCTTTCCCTTACGTGGGCAGAACCAGAAGCCCCTAGTTGTCAATACAAAGATAATGGTGATACTTCTTGAATGGGTCAGAATCCATGTGGTGGGACCTCTACACCTTTGTTCTAGGTTTTGACCCAGTTAGCAAAGAAAGAATGATAATGTCTTGTCATCCAACAGAGTGTGTGACTTGATTGAAGGTAATGCTTTTACCTTGTTCATTGTAAACTGCAGCATGGATTGTACACCAATTTCCCTGCTCACCTCACTCATTCACTGTCTCTCTCTCAACTTAAATGCCCTTCATTCTCTCAGAATGTTAACATTGTCATAAATCCTACTGACATGAAGGTGCTTACTTCCACCTATCTGGTTCAGATAGCAGCTCTCTGACACACCATTCTACTTTCCCTCTGAACTCTGTTGCTTTGAATTCTGCCCATACCTACTTTTTTTACAGGATATGTAAAGCATTCCTTCCTTTTCTCAGTCCTTCCCAGGGCCCTCCCACATCTGTTCGAGTTCTCAGTGAATGAAAGGATGCGAGGAACAGAGGGACCTCAGAGTGCTTGTCCACAAATCCTTGGAGGTGAAGGGAGCAAATCACTGCAGAGGCTGGAATCAGTCCTAAAAACAACAAATGCTGGAGATCACAGCGAGTCAGACAGTGTCCATGAGAGAGAACAGGCTAACGTTTTGAGTCTAGATGACCCTTTGTCAGAGCTGATGTTAAGTGTGGAACGATATGCATCTGTCCTATAGGTTGGGGGTGGGAGCAGTGGGTGTTGGGTGCTGATGGAGAAAAGACAGTTGGTAGTTCAGATTAATTGGCAGGACAGGTTAATAGGTTGGTTAAGAAGGCGTAATGGACACTTGTCTTTATCAGTTGAAGGTGAAAATGTGTTGCTGGTTAAAGCACAGCAGGTCAGGCAGCATCCAAGGAATAGGAAATTCGACGTTTCGGGCATAAGCCCTTCATCAGGAATGAGGAGAGTGTGCCAGGCAGGCTAAGATAAAAGGTAGGGAGGAGGGACTTGGGGGAGGGGCGATGGAGATGTGATAGGTGGAAGGAGGTCAAGGTGAGGGTGATAGGCCGGAGTGGGGTGGGGGCGGAGAGGTCAGGAAGAAGATTGCAGGTTAGGAGGGCGGTGCTGAGTTGAGGGAACCGACTGAGACAAGGTGGGGGGAGGGGAAATGAGGAAACTGGAGAAATCTGAGTTCATTCCTTGTGGTTGGAGGGTTCCCAGGCGGAAAATGAGGCGCTCCTCCTCCAGCCGTCGTGTTGTTATGTTCTGCCGGTGGAGGAGTCCAAGGACCTGCATGTCCTCGGTGGAGTGGGAGGGAGAGTTAAAGTGTTGAGCCACAGGGTGGTTGGGTTGGTTGGTCCGGGCGTCCCAGAGGTGTTCCCTGAAGCGTTTTGCAAGTAAGCGGCCCGTCTCCCCAATATAGAGGAGGCCACATCGGGTGCAGCAGATGCAATAGATGATGTGTGTGGAGGTACAGGTGAACTTGTGGTGGATATGGAAGGATCCCTTGGGGCCTTGGAGGGAAGTGAGGGAGGAGGTGTGGGCGCAAGTTTTACATTTCCTGCGGTTGCAGGGGAAGGTGCTGGCACCTTTTTTATCAGTTGAAGCACAGTTTATAAGAACAGGGAGCTGCACAGGACTTTGGTTAGTCGGCAGCTGGGGTACTGTGTACAGTTCTGGTCACTGCACTATGGATATGATTGTGCTGGAGGAGGTGCTGAGGAGGATGTTGCCTGGGATGGAGGATTTTGGCTCTGAGGCGGGACTGGGTAAGCTTGGGTTGCTTCCTTGGGAGCAGAGAGATTGACTGGACAGAAGTATATAAGATTCTGAGGGGCATGGAGAGGGTGAGGCTCAGCAGCCTTTGTATTTGATGCATCGTTCTCCACCTCCAGTGTGATCCTGTTACCAAGTCCACCTCCTTTCTCCAACCCCCAGCCCCAATCCCCAACAGCATCATCCCTTCAGCATTCCAAAGTGAAAATAAACCATACCGGCAGACATAGACCATTCAGCCCATTGAATCTACCATCCAATGAGATCATGGCTGATCTGGTAATCCTCAACCCCACTTTCCTGCCTTTCCCCATAACCCTTGATTCCCTTCCTGATTTAAAATCTATCTGTCTTAACCCTGAATATAATTACTGACCCAGCCACAGTAGCTCTTAGCTATAGTTCAACTTTTAATATCAAACGTGGGAAACTTCTTGAAACAGTTAATTAGGATAGAATTAAAAGTCACATGGAAAAATTGTGGCTTAATTAGTACAGGCCAGCATGGATTTCTTGGGAGAAAATTTTGTTTCACTAAGTTGCTGGAAGTTTTTGAAGAGAACAGAGTTGAAGAAGATTTTTCTCTCTCCTCTCTTGTTTTTGTATTCAGGTGATAGCTGTTCATCTTCCTGCTATTTTACACCTCCTCACAATGCCTCTTTCCTTCCCCTTTGTGATCTGTTCTATTACCCACTTTGGTTCTGTGTCACCAGTTCTTGTCATTTAATCACGTCTTCCAACGTTGCCCTCTTTAACGTTTGAGAGAAAGTAAGTACTGCAGATGCCGAAGATCAGATTCGAAAAGTCATAGAATAGAATCCCTACAGTGTGGAAACAGGCCCTTCAGCCCAACAAGTCCACACCGACCCTCCAAAGAGTAACCCACTGAGACCCCTTCCCCTACATGATTACTCTTCACAATCCCATGATGCATTTCTTTGTCAATTAAAGCCAAGCAGAGTCATGTGATATAGAAGTACGAAGATGTGCATTTGTTGAAGTTAAACAGAATAATGTAACATTCGATACATCAATGAATATACATTGTTTGTGTGATTATAACTAAACCAAGTCAATTATGAAGTATCAATTTGCCTACTAATCCTACAGAAATCACAGCCATGTGAGAGATAAGCAGATTTTCAGCCGTTCCCCAGAATGAAAAAAGTTGTAATGGCCAAATGTTTCCACATCTCTCCCAAGCAGCCACGGTCTCCCTGACTGCAGGTAAATCCAGTCAGCGTGGAACCTTGAACCATGAGGTTGATGACTACACTTTATTGTGGGCAACACCAAGGATGAAATATTTGCAGGGAATGTGTGAGGGCCTGGCCAACGCACATCACTCCACATGTCCGTGAACCTCGTGAATGAGAGTATGGAGTCATTCACAATTTCACACATTTCTGGAAAAAAGATTCATCCAGTCTATCAGATTTTCAAGGCCGGAAGCTGGACAGTGGTCTAGTGCTCTCCCTCAGAGGTCTACACATAAAGCTGCACAAATCACCGCCTCTGTCAGGCTAAATGCTAACTTGCAGGCTGCTCAAGTATTTCTGGGCAATTAACAATCTACACAAACTCTGAAAAACCGAGGGCCATCGAAGCTGGAAGGGTTGAAAAGGAGATTCAACAGTGTCCTCAACCAGTGACCTAACATGAGAAACTTCACTAAATGATACATGATACTGATTGAAACCTGACCAAATCCCAATGGTTTGTTAATGCTCTGTCTCACTGATTGCTTCTTTGTCCCCTGACAGTGAGTTGGACCTATAAAGTGCGGATACTTGAAAATAAACCACTCAAAGATATCAAACACACACTAAATGGAGAAAGAGCAATTTATGTAGTTCTAGAAAATTTTAAGGATTGGAAATACGACCAGGTCCACATTTGATCATGGGCTGCTTGCCTTATAAAGTCACACAGTAGGTAGACATAAATCCAGCTGACTCATCCTGGATGCAGGTTTCAGTTAGATTCTAACTCATCAATGGTTTGTTCCAGCATTTTCTCTCAGATGTCAATGTCCTGATCCTCATCTTCATCCTCAGAAGATAGCCATTGATTCCCCATTTTCTCTGCATCCAGGCCATCTCCCAGTTTGTCGGGTTGCAACTGTGAAGGGCACACAGTCTGTTAGAAAGTAACAGAGTACCCTTGCTGGTCTGTACTGCAAGATCCATAGTCCTTCATCTTAAGAAGGCATAGGGTCTGCTTCACTCAGGCCTGGTTGGAAATATGAGCGGTGCTGCATCAGTCTGAGGGGGTTTTGGTGAAGGTATCCTGAGCTGTGTTTGGAGGGTTGCTGCTGCAAATGTGTTGCTGGTCAAAGCACAGCAGGCCAGGCAGCATCTCAGGAATAGAGAATTCGACGTTTCGAGCATAAGCCCTTCATCAGGAATAAGAGAGAGAGTAGCCAAGCAGGCTAAGCCTTGTAGCATCCAAGTGTCAGGAACCTGGGAGTTCTCCAGTACCAATTCCTCCCTGCAGCTGCCAAGATATGTGGCAGAGACCTCCACAATATGGCATCAATGGTCACAGAGAAGTTAAACCCCATTGGCAAACACTGCAGGTTGGTGTTAAGGTTCAGCCAAAAGCACCCATCCATCTGGTGAAATCTATGAATGGAGAAGAATCCCGCTGATGGGTCTGTTTGATCTTCACGTGAAAGGGGAAGGATGGAAACAGCATCATCTGGAGAAAATGACATCAGTGACATCATGGATTCATTTGTGGGTTAGAATCATAAAACCATACAGTACATCAAATCTGTACTGCCAAAGCTACACTATATCTGCACCAGTCTCAATTTCCTACATTAGTCCCAAAGCCTTGAATGTTATGACACTTCAAGCTCATCCAAGTACTTGTTAACCAGGAGATTTCCTGCCTCAACTACATTCCCAGGCAGTGCATTTCAGACCCACCACTCTCAGGGTGAAAATATTTTTCCACTCTAAACCTCCTGCCTTTCACCTTGAAATCATGCCCTCTTATTATTGACCCTTCAACTAAGGGGAACAGTTGCTTTCTATTCACACTATCCCTGCCCCTCGTAATCTTATCCACCTCTATAAGCTTCTACCTCAACCCTCTCAACTCCACAGGAAATCACTTGGGTTAAGGTTTGGGAGATATTAGACAGGTTCTTGCACCAAGCCCATTCCTGATGAAGGGCTTATGCCCGAAATGTTGACTCTCCTGCTTCCCAGATGCTGTCTGACCTGCTGTGTTTTCCAGTGACACACTTTTTGACTCTGAATGAGCTATTGTGGTGGAACTTCAGGGCAGCTGTAACCTTGAAAGCTCCTGGGATGGGATTACCAGTCAGTCTCTCTGAGACCAAGTCCTACTCCAGCAGATGGCATAGTTTGGTGATGATAATCTGTATCTGCATTGTGCTTCCTGTTGCTTCTCCAACTGGAAGTAGTTGATGTTGCAGAGTTTACTAATGCTGATGTAAGTGCTCTCTCCTTCAGTGCTGTGTTCACCTATGCAGCAAGGCCACAAGGACTCCAGCAAAAATGATGTCCTTATCAGACTTATGGGAAATGCCAGTAAGGGAACACTGATGCCTGAACGACCTAATCAATCACAATGATGCTTTATGTTATTAGCTGGTGCAGTATGCAATGGGAACTTCAACAGGCCTGTGTCATAGCCTCAACAGGGAACTCTGAGGTACATAACCATCCCAAATGTACATTACAGAACTAAACTGTTCATGCTACACTGGGGGAATCAAACTCTGGCATTAAGCGATTGTGATAGATTCTCCCCCAACACCAAAAATACCCCACCCTTAAACATCACCACGTTTTTGTATACTGTGTATGCACCTGATGAAGAAGCGTCGCTCCAAAAGCTAGTGTGCTTCCAATTAAACCTGTTGGACTATAACCTGGTGTTGTGTGATTTTTAACTTTGTACACCCCAGTCCAACACCGGCATCTCCAAATCGTGTATAATCGAGTAATAGTTGATCTCAGGCAAAAGTGGACCCTTATTTTTGGGCAAAAAAATTTGGAATTCTCCATATATCTCATGTAAACATTGACCCCAGTTCTTCACAGATAACAGATCAACATTTATGAGTCAGTGTGCTGGCCATCCCACTCCACTCCAGGTCTTCTGAATTACCATAATTCATTATCTATTTTTCTTTATTAGTTTGGAGATCAATTAAGCTTCTGCTAATGATACGGTATGAATTTTGATGGGGCCTGCAAAAGTAATATCCATATAATAGTCACCCCATAAATTCAACCTTAAAAAGTAGTAAAATAAATTTGACTATTACTCAGTATATATGACACTTACATTTCAGTGTGAACGTGGCTGCTCCAAGTCATTGTTTTTGGTGTCAGGCTTGGAATATTATTCAGAAATAGCAAACCCACGTGAGATTTTTAAGTTATTGGTAACTGGATTTGTTTCTCTGACATGGCTCTGAATGTAAATACAGGGAACCATGAGGGTATCAGGCAAGAATTAGCAAGGATGGATAGGAGAACCTTACAGCTGATGGTGTATAGACAATGGTTCATATTTAAATAATATATGTACATAAATTATAACCATTATTCATTCCTGTCTGGCATAAAAATAAAGGAGGAAAGCTAGATAAGGGAGAACCAGTGGATGTGGTATATTTGTATTTTCAGAAAGCTTTGATAAGGTCTCATAAGAGGTTAGTGGGCTAAGTTAAAGCATATTGGGTAATAGGTAATGTATTAGCATGGATTAAGAATAGGTTGACAGACAGACAGGAATCAAAGAGGGGGAATAAATTAGTCTTTTCCCAGGTGGCAGACAGTGACTAATGGGTCAATGCTTGGGCCACAGTTATTCACAATATAAAGAAATGACCTGGTTGGGGGAACCAAATGCAACATTTCCAATTTTGCTGATGACACAGTATTGGGCACGTTGGTGAGAATGTAAGGTGAATTAGACAAGTTGAGTGATTGGCAAACACAAGATGGAAGAAGTACAACATAATTAAATGTAAAATTAAACAGCAAGGAAGAGTATTCTTTGAATGGTACTACATTGAAAAGTACGCACAAACAAAGGAAGCTGGGTGTCCATTTACATCAATTAAAGGAAGTAAACAGGCAGGTCCAGCAAGCAATTACCAAAAGGATATAACTGCCATTGAGGTCACGTCGCGAAGAATCAGCAGAACTGAGCAGGTCTGTGTTCACCAGAGCTTAGAAGGATGAGAGAGGATTGGTTTGAAACATATAAATTTCTAATAGGGCTGGACAGATTAGATACAGGGTGATGTTTCCCCTTAGTGTAGAACTAAGGGGCACAGTCTCATGATACAGGATAGGCCATTCAAGATAGAGCTGAGGAAAGATTTCTTCAGTCAGCGAGTAGTGGACCTGTGGAATTCTAAATCATTGAAATGATTCCAGAAACAGATTTCTTTACATTTTGAAGACATCAAGAGATAGGGGGTGAAATGGTCTTTCAATGACATTTCATTGTATGGAATGAGCTGCCAGAGGATGTGGTAGAGGCTAGTACAATTACAACATTTAAAAGGCCTCTGGATGGGTATATGAATAGGAAGGGTTTACGACCATAAGACATAGGAATGGAAGTAAGGGCATTCGGCCCATCGAGTCCACTCCGCCATTCAATCATTTCTGATGGGCATTTCAACTCCACTTACCCGCATTCTCCCCGTAGCCCTTAATTCTTTGTGACATCAAGAATTTATCAATCTCTGCCTTGACGACATTTAGCGTCCCGGCCTCCACTGCACTCTGCGGCAATGAATTCCACAGGCCCAGCACTCTCTGGCTGAAGAAATCCCTCCACATTTCTATTCTGAATTGACCCCCTCTAATTCTAAGGCTGTGTCCACGGGTCCTAGTCTCCTCGCCTAACGGAAACAACTTCCTAGCGTCCACCCTTTCCAAGCCATGTATTATCTTGTAAGTTTCTATTAGATCTCCCCTTAATCTTCTAAACTCCAATGAATACAATCCCAGGATCCTCAGACGTTCCTCGTATGTTAGACCTACCATTCCAGGGATCATCCGTGTGAATCTCTGCTGGACACGTTCCAGTGCCAGTATGTCCTTCCTGAGGTGTGGGGACCAAAACTGGACACAGTACTCCAAATGGGGCCAAACCAGAGCTTTATAAAGTCTCAGTAGCACAATAATGCTTTTATATTCCAACCCTCTTGAGATAAATGACAACATTGCATTTGCTTTCTTAATCACGGACTCAGCCTGCATGTTTACCTTTAGAGAATTCTCGACTAGCACTCCCAGATCCCTTTGTACTTTGGCTTTACGAATTTTCTCAGCATTTAGGCCAAGTGCTGGTAAGTGGGATGAGATTGGGTTGGGATATGTGATCAGCATGAATGGGTTGGACCGAAGGGTGTGTTTCCGTGCTGTACTTCTCTATGATTCTGTGACATCCTGAATTCATTTAGGCTGCTGGGAGATTGTCACAATAGGGTGTTGATGTGATATAACCTCAGCCAAAAAGTTTCTAAGTATGTAAACATGATAGAATAATCAAGTATGATTTTAGATTTTACTGTAATCAGTCTCCATCAAATGATCTGTATGCCATGGATCTAAAGAATCTTGGGCCACAGTGGAATTGTCCATGTCTCTGAAACAAGTGACCCTGGATTCAAGTCCCACATACTTTCACAGGTGTACAATGACATCTCTGAACTGATTGATTAGAAAATATCTCAACCATACACCTCCTCCTACACCACATTGTGCCTATTTTTAATCAACTCATTTAGACATGTGATGGCACACACTGGGTGGGTGGGACGTAAACCCAGCCTTGAGGCTCAGGCACTACCACTGGACTACAAGAGCCCTGGGCTGAGTTCAAATTTCACCACCTGCTACTGTGGGACCCATGCTCCCACTAACCTGGGCTTCTACATTAGTGCCATTACCATCACAACACCAACACTGTTTTGTTACATTAAATGTTGACATTCAACACCAAGATACAACACAAACATAGGAAGATAATTTAACATGCTAATTCCACATTAAAATGTTCATGATTTAGTAGTTTTGCATTCATTCAATTGAAAGACATGTTTAAAATATGCTTCACATTCAAAATAATCTTTTCAGTCATCCAATTCTAAATAGTATTGGGGTCAGCTAGTTCAGTTGGCTGGACAGCTGGTTTGTGATGCAGAATGCCACTAACAGCACGGATTAAATCCCTGCATCAGCTCGGTTACCACAAAACACCTTCAACTTCTCTCCCACCTATAACGCGACCTGATGAAAGGCCAGCGCTCTGAAAGCTAGTGCTTCCAATTAAACCTGTTGGACTATAACCTGGTGTGTGATTTTTAACTTTGTACACCCCAGTATGACACCTGCACCTCCACATCACGGCTATAACGACAGAGGAGCCTTATGGTAATGACAGAGGTGACTTTACCTCCTATTTTAAATCTAAACCACCATCAACTTGACAAGAGAGTACACTGAAATCTGATATATTTTTAACTCGCTCATTCTGATATTATACCCACACCTGTAGAACCTAAAAGAGGAACCTCTATCTGCCCATCAATCTGCTCAGATGTGATTACACACCAGCTCTCCTGGTTTAGGGGTGAGGACACTACCACAGCACTATAAGAACCCTCTAACAATATCCAGCCACAGAGATGACATTGAAATTATGACGAGGTACAGGTCAATATCTCACGTGGGAATCTGACCATCGAGTAAGATCAATATTTGAATTCAGTGAATCAAGTGAAAGCTGCCAGCTCAGTAGACAGCAATCAGTACCGTTTATAATTAGTATAAGAACGGATTGCAATTAGGTCTGATTGATCAATCGTATTAACTAGCAATACCAATGGTTAATATCGATAGGTTAAGAAGCTAATGAGAATAGAATGCACCCGATGACCAATCAATTGTCGGAAGAGTAAAAAATGATAAAATAGCATGCCTTGGTGTGTTGTTTAGGTGAGCTGGAAAGATAAACAAATTCAGGAGTTTAATCGGTTAGGAGTAGGGACAGTGTTTACAGTTAGGGTCCCTTTGGCTTAATGACATGGTCCCTTTTCCACTCGCTGTCTTCCTGCTCGCCTTATGTTCCTATTCTCCTACCACAGTCAATGGTGAGTAATAATGTGGCTTAATTCTAAACATTGCTAGAACTTTATTCGAGAAACTCACCTGTGGATAGTACCTCGAGACTGACTAAATAACCGTGATGGTTGAGTGAGAGCTTGATCCCAATGTTTCTCGTTTGTGGAGATTTTCTCTTACTTGCTATTCTGATTGACTGGAATTGCATCCCACCGCCAACAGCAAGCCAGTTTATTTTTTTTATCAAAACCATATCATTAATGAAATGCAGTGTTCTATTGCATGTTATTTCAAAAGTCAGGATTGTGTTGGTGGATGCCAAAAGACTGTGTAAAATGTGGATGTACCTGTTGGTGGGAGTTCTGCAATATATAAACTTTGATCAGTAAATTTGACACAGATTCTGCTTTTATTTCTAAAAGTTTTGGAGCTTCAACATGAATGGGTATGTTAATTTCTTTGGGACAGTTCTACTATCCAATTGGATTGGGATCCTTGGATAAAGTGTATCTGTTTTTCCATTAGTTAAAATTTACATATTTGTTTAGTAATGTCCTGAGTTCCTGACTTTTTTTTTTGTATGGAGTAGTCTCTTAATGTTCCTGGAAAGCCTTTCCTTAACTGCACTTTGTTAGCTGCTGCTTCCTATCAGTACCCCAAATAGCTGTACAGGTTAAATTCTTCACCCCATCAGTCCTACTGTAGCTTGATTGCTTGGATCAAATGCTTTTTTGTATTTTCCTTCATATCCAAGAATTGCATTTTCTCTGACTTTTTAATGAGTTCTGGCTGTTGCTTCTGATATCTGACAGTCACTTCAAGGCAAATATTTCCTCTAAGGTGTAGTGCCCAAGGTGTTTATTGCTTTCAGGAGGTGTCTGATTAGGGCTTTATAGCTGAAGTATAAACCCCTACTCTATATAATCTACAAATACACTGAATGTACGGCAAGGTGTTTTATAACGTTTCCCATGATTAGGCTCATTCAGAAAGTAAGGAGGCATGGGATACAGATTTGGTTGGCCCATAGTGGTTTGTAATGGAAGTATTCAACCTGGAGCTTGGTAACCAGTACTGCTCTGTCGGGATCTGTTCTGGGACCTCTGCTCTGTGACCCTTATAAATGACATTGATGGAGTGGAAGGGTGGGTTAGTAAGCTTGCTGATGACAAAGGTCGAGTTGTGGATAATGTGGAGGGCTGTTGTAATTAGCAATGGGGTGTTAGCAGGATGCAGAGCTGTACTGGCATGACAGACGCTGTTCAACCTAGACAAGTCTGAAATTAATTTTGGAAGGTTGAATTTGAATAGAAGCTTAAAAGTAAGACTTTTTTGGCAATGTGGAGGAGCAAAGGGATCTTGGTCCCTGTCCATAGATCCCTCAAAGTGGCAATAGTTGATAGGGTAGTAAATAAGGCATGCGGCATTTAACAGGAGATTGAATTTAAGAGCTGTGAGGTTATGCTGCAACTTGACCGAGCCCTGGTTAGACCACACTTGGAATGTTGTTCAGTTCTGGTTGCCTCAGTATTGGAAGGATGTGGAAGCATTAGAGAGGGTGGAGAGGAGACTTACCTGGATTGGACGGCATGTCCTTGAGGGAACTAGGGCTTTCCTCATTGAGTGAAGGCTTCTCGATTGAGCTGTACAAGATGAGCATAGTGAATAGTTGGACTTCCCAGGTTGGAAATGGCTGTTTGAGGGGGCACAACTTTGATTTGAGTAAGGTTTTGGGGAGATGTCATAGGTAGGTTCTTTAAACATGGCTTGCGGGATGCACTGCCAGCATTGGTGGTAGTCAATACATTAGGGACACTCAAGTGATTCTTATGTTAGCATATGAATAATAGTAAAATGAAGGATATGTCTGTTAGTTTCCTTGTTGGGATACAAGGCTAGTACAACATAGAGGGGCTGAAGGGGCCTGTACTGCTGTTCTGTTCCATCTCCCCTGGATAATTGACCAGGCCTAGACAGAACATTATGAGCACCTTCTAAGCCAGTGTGATAAAATGTTTTTTGCTCCTCGTTGATCTCCGTGGTAATTTGGTGAGTGCCATGCTTGAAGAACTAAGGCAGCTAAAAGGTAATTTTTAACTGTGCACTTCCTAAACTTTAAGGCAAAAATGTTGCAGTTTTAAGTGATCCTGGTAATGTGTTTCAGGCACGGACACGTGTCAAGCCAGCGAAGTACACTGTAGTTCTGGAGCTGTGCAGTGTATTCCTGTCTCTTGGAAATGTGATGGAGATAAAGACTGTGAAGATGGTAGTGATGAAGAGAACTGTGGTAAGTAAGACTTGCCCCTCTCCAGCAAAGGATGAGTAGGCACTTATTTTTGTGGCATAAATGAGCTACTTTCTAACTTACTGTAGACTCTTCATTTCCTTTAGTCAACGTAACAATGATGTTGGAGTTGTGCAAAACAAGGCATAACTTTCAGTACACAATTGGATATTCTGTCTTTAATCATTGACCTTTACAAAACAAAAATCAGACTTTTCATAACTAAATCCCATCAACTGTAATCTCTGCCTGTGGCACTGAAGTAGTAATCTGAGGAGTAAATATTAAAAAGGTACTGGTGCCAGCTGTATGCCTCTATTTTGAAGTATCTGTACTGTGATGGAACATGATGCAGGACATGGGAATGATGCTACACAATAGTGGACTTGAGTTTAACACACTTCAAAATGTCCACCTTCCAAACTTGCACTTCAGTATGCAATGAGTCAGTTTTACCACCAGTCTGCACTTAGATGCTGTTTGGTCCTATGACTGTCACACTAATCATCTAGAGACTGATGCTCTGGGGACAGGGATTTAAATCTTAGGATAACAGTTGGTGGAATAAAAAAAAAATCAATAAATCCATCTGTAATACAGATCATGTAACTATCAGATTGTGATAAACACTGGTATGGTTCACTCATGCCTGTTTTGAATCTGCTACATGCTGTCCTTGCATGTCTGCCCTTCATCTAACTAGATCCACAGCAATGTGGCTGACTCTTTTAATTGTCTTCTGAATGGCCTAACAAACAATTCAATTTAATAACCTATCAAAACAACATATGTCACATCAACCTAATGGTGATCGGGAGCAGGCAATAAATAACATCCTGCCAACAATTCTTGTGTCCACTAAGAAATAAAAGCTTGTTTTTTTATATAGTCAGTAATTTCTAGCTTAAAAGGAAAATCTTTTTTTTTTCCCAGGTACCCTTACATGTAATCCATTAGAGTTTACTTGTACCAGTGGTCAATGCATATCCAAGAAGTTTCATTGCAATGGTGCAGATGACTGTGGTGATGGGAGTGATGAGACGGGCTGTGGATTGCCCACCTGTGGCCCACATGAATTTCAGTGCAACAATTCTGAATGCATCCCCTTGAATTGGCTGTGTGATGCCAATGCTGACTGTGCAGATAAATCTGATGAAGCTCCAAACCAGTGTGGATATACACTTTCAATCATGACTTGTTCTCCTGCTGAGTTCTTGTGTGATTCTGGCCAATGCATTCATCAGCACTGGTACTGTGATGGAGATAAAGACTGCAGTGATGGAAGTGACGAAGCCCAGTGTCGTAAGTTTGTTCTGAGTTTTTGATATTTAATTGTTCGCCTTCGCTTCAATTTTAGCCCCACTCTCTCCATAGCATTTACTAAGCCTACACAATGGACTGCACCCGTTCTGTGGGTTGGGGGCTGTTTTTCCCCCAGTGTCAAAGGCTGACTGTTGACCTTCTACAAATGTTTCTAGAATAATGAGGCCTCGGGTGAATAGCCAGGTCTTTTACCCCAGGGTAAGGGAATCCAAAACAAGAGGGATTGGGTTTAAGGTGAGAGGGGAAAGGGACTTGAGGGGCAACACTTTCATAGAGGGTGACTTTGTAAGGAATGAGCTGCCAGAGGAAGTGGAGGCTGGTACAATTGCAGCATTGAAAAGGCATCTGGATGGGTAGATGAATAGGAAGGGTTTAGAGGGATATGGGACCCTGTACTGGTAAATGGGTCTAGGTTAATTTAGGATATCTTGTCAGCATGGCAGGTTGGACTGAAGAGTGTTTACGTGTTGTATAACTGACTAGTTCTGGCTGACTTTGAACTACCAAATGAATAAGGTTTTTTTGGTAAACTGGTGCATGGAAGCAGAAATTTAATCGAACCATAAACTTGCTCTTGATATTATTGTCTGGCTCTTAAACTATTTTCTTAGAGCTCAGTATGGTTCTGGAACCTGGGGTGTATGCAAGATCTGCTGTGGCTCAGGCCCCCTTTTTTTTCCCCCTGGTGAGGCATGATCCCTTAAAATTTGAAATGGAAATCAGCACCTAAAACAGACCTTTGACCCCAATGTGTGGTCTTTCAGATGATAAAATGTGGCGCTGGAAAAGCACAATGTCACGTAACATCTGAGGAGCAGGAGAGGTGATGTTTCAGGCATAAGCCCTTCATCAGGAATGTCTGAAGGGCTTATGCTTGAAATAGCTACTCTTTGGATGCTGTGTAACTGTGCTTTTCCAGCACCATGCCTTTTTTGACTGACTGATCTCCATTAACTGCAGCCCTCTGTTTCAGATGAATACATAAGGATCTATCTTCACATGTAAGCTCAATTCCATGGCTCCATTTGAATAACAGTTATCCTTGATCTCTGTCTGATGAGACAAAGACTAATCTTTTATCAAATTAGCCATTAAACCTGGTCCCTTTCAAAACACTACTCAATTTACTATAGTACTGTTCCAAAACTGAATATTGAATTAAAATCATCTTGGTCCATTTTAATAAAATAACTTAAATGTCAACTGAACTAACTAATTCAGTTCTACAATTGATTTTGAGTTTTGATCTGAAAATTCTAGCAACATTGTTTGTATAATAGCATATTACATTTGGTCCTTGATACTGATTTTTGAATGTGCTCCAATGACTCTCATGTTAAATTTAATAGCATTTCAAATATGCAAACCTGGCTACTTCAGATGTGATAACAACTGTGTTCCTGAAAGCAAGAAATGTAACCACTTTATTGACTGCATTGATGGAAGTGATGAGCTCCACTGTGAAAGTAAGTACATGTTTAAATTCAGTGAGTGTGCTCTTATTAAACTTTTTAAAACAAAACTAACTTTTGGTTTCCTTTCTATCTGCTGCAGAGTGCACAGGGCCTTCAGATTTCCAATGCCAAACTGGAGAATGTATAAATATAACCCAAGTGTGCAACCAGCAACAAGATTGCAAGGACTGGAGTGATGAGCCCCTCCAATGTAGTATGTGGCTTTAAAACTTCTAGCTTTTTGTGGTCTTTCAGTTTGATTAAATCTTCCAACCAGAACATCCAAACTACAATCTAACTTTAAATGTTAGCAAATTTATTCTTTGCAAGGGTGGGAGGAAAACCAGTTGCATTAGGCTAATATCTCCAGAACAACATTTCAATAAAATTTTATAGTTTGAACTCTGCTCATTTTATAAGCAATAAACTTTTCAGACCAGTCACTGTTGTATCAGTTTCATGTGTTGGAAAATGTCAAGTTTTGGATTGCAATAACTAAATTAAACAGAGCCACATGTCAACGCAGATGTTACTTTGTCTATTTGAAGTTATCCCAATGTGGATTTGAATGCTGAAGTTGACCAGGAATAAAACCTTTTTATGCAAATGCACACTTCAAACTTTGAATTTTTATACTGGCCGCATATGGGAACCTACATCGGGGGCAAGTAAATAGTTAGAGCTTATCTTTGGTTTTTGAAGTCCTCAATGAGGAAGAATCACTGTTTTGTTTTCCAGATGTGAATGAATGCTTGTTGAGCAATGGTGGCTGCTCTCACATCTGCAGAGATCTTCTCATTGGCTATGAATGTCAATGTCCACCTGGCTTTGAACTGGCTGACCAACACTCCTGTGCAGGCAAGTTCTGTTCAAGAAGTCTCTCCTCATTGTCCCAGATCAGGAATTTGATGGGATTTTCCTTTTTGTGTAGATATTGATGAATGCCAAAATCCAGGATCCTGTAGTCAAATTTGTCTGAATTCAGTTGGAAGCTATCAATGTGAATGCCTGAAAGGATATCATCTCGATCTGATCAATGGGGTTTGTAAGGTTGTAGGTAAGTACAATATCTGTAAGAAAAGTAAACTTTAATGACTAGTTAAATTTCAGCTATTTAAAAATTTCCCTTGGACTGAAGGTAAGCTAGTAGACTTCACATCTCCTCTAGTAATGACTGGTCTCTACAAAGCACCTCTTGCTTCATAACTTTCACTGAGTGAGTATTTTGATTCTTGTTCTATACGCTTTCCATTGACCACTTCTCATAGATCATGACCAGGGAGTCAAGGGTTATGGGTAAAATGTAAGAAGGTGGATGAGGAATATCTGGCTATCAAATGGTAAGGCAGCCTCAAAGGGCTGAATGGCCTATTCCTCACCTTTGGTCCATCTTCTGTTTTATTGTCCAATTTTTTAAAAATGCACCACTTTATTTGATATAACTTTTTTAACAAGGTGCTAACAGCTGAGGCCCACCAAAAAAGTGAAGTTGTGTAAACTTGCAGTACATGCTGTCAGTCTTCCCTCCACCTTTTTAGTTAAGGAGGTGGCTGTCATACTGCATTATGGTGGGTGCAGTAGTGGCCTCTGATCTGAATCAGATTAAGGATGTGTGCTATCCATTTGTTCATGTGCTTGTTATCTTCAAACAGGAGAAGAGCCCTTTTTGATTTTTACTAATCGTCATGACATCCGTAAAATGGGATTGCATCACTTGGAATATACTCTGATCGTTGACCAGCTGAAAAATGCTGTTGCTGTTGATGCTGATGTTGCAGCACAGACTATCTTCTGGGCTGACTTGGCAGAGCATGCAATCATCAGGTAAATGTTCAGAAAATCTAATGCTCAACTGAGTCTAATCTATTTCTAGTTCCAGGCATGTAAATGTTTGCTTCTAAGCAGTTTTAAATTCTCCATAATCCCAGATGGCTGCTCTAATTAGAAATGAATAGTTGGTTTAATCAGAGGTTCCTCACCCCTCAGCAAAGGGATATCTTAAGATGGCACCTCCTAATAACATGAGCTGGTGCAGGAATTGAACCTACTTTGCATCATTGTGCAAGCCAGGCACTTCATCAGCTGAGACTGGTGAGAGAACCGTGGTATTGATTTGAAGACACTTGAAGTTTCTAGCTTTGCATTCAGATCAAGTTGTTGGAAAAGCAATGCTCTCTACCAAAAGCAATATGGTAGAGAGCACTCTCTTTTGTGATCTAATGTGCTTTTGGCTTTTCTTTTGAATTGTCCTGTTGAGTCAATGTATCTTGTACAGTTTTCACTATTTCCATTATTATGGAAAAATCTAGAGCTCTGGATTTTCCCTTCTGCAGTGATGGGTTCTAGTCTAGCTGACCAACCTGCTTGGTCAACCTCCTAACTAAGTTCTTTGACTTGGAGTTAATTGCTACAATTTTTGGAGCTGAGGTAGCCATGGATATGGGTTAAGTCTTGGAAGTCTGGTCATTAAAGTCTATTTTATTCAAGAGGATATGGCCCAATATTTTCAAAGCAAGTTTGATGAATATCGAAATTAGACAAAAAGTGGATCTCTGGCTTTCTGTATTGCTGGCCAAAGAGTTAAGCTGAAGTGGTGGAAGTAATTCTTCTAACCTTTCACTGTCTAAGGTTGTGTTTTTCTTAACTGGGATGTTTTGAAGTAGAATCCAGGAATGTTCCACCTAGACTCAGTGATTCCTCCTTAGGACTGTATATACACCTTGACCTTTTTTTTTCAAGAAGCCTTATCCCCATCTGTTGAACTGACCAGGAAGAGCTACTCTTTCCATTTTGTCAGACCTGTCCTATCACTCCATTCATGAATCCTTACAGTGTGGAAGCAGGCTGTTTGGCTCAGTGTCCAGACAGGCCATCCCACCTGACCCTTGTTCTCCCACCTGTAACCCCTCACTTTCCCCATGGCAAATCCACTTGTCTTGCACATCCCTGGGTGCTAGGGAATTAACATGGCCATCCACTTTTTTTGGATCATCAGTTGCTAGGATGGTGTAGCTCATGAGGTTAACTTTTTTCCACCCCTCCTGACCACCTCCATTAGGGGGAGTAATGTCCTGTTTCAGCATCTATGCTGCAGATCTATTGCTTTTCCTGCCGTCTTTGGCCAATCAGGTGAGGAAGCTAGACTACGGGAGCTCTTAGTGAGCAAATTTAAGTTTCCTTGACCTCTTTATGACTTTCAAATTATTGATGCTGTCTTGCAGTAAACTAAAATTTGTGACCAGTTGTCAGTTATCTTATTGCATGTGACATAATCTCTTTCCTTACCAATTTCTCAGCATAAATGTTGAGGGATGCTCACTATATAATATCCAAATTGTTTTAGTTTAAGCTGGGTTTGTGCCTGTGACTTGTATTCTAAATATGCAGACCAAAGCTGTATCAAAAGGCCATTGAAAGCTTCAGTAAAATGACTAATTCTTTCTTGCATGCTATGGCAACTAATACCAAGTTCATAGTTTATCAGCATTGCATCCTATTGAACCACCAGGTAAAACCTCCCAACTGTAACTTGCAGAAAAGCAACAAATACTGGTTTCTAATTCAAAGGACTTTGAAGTGTAAATATGTGGCTGAAGGTTACAAAGACTTCTGAAATTGTAAACAAAACATTCATTTCTTTGAACTATGTGTGAGAATAAACCTAACTGCTGATTTAAAGGTAAAGTGCTTTAAAAGGAGAGCTGGAATTTAAACAGTTAAACTGAGGTTTTTTCCTTTAGGGTAATCTTAACTATCTTTAAGTTATGGGGTAATGGGTAGTTGGTAATCTTCCTCAAGAGAAGGCTGGGCCACTTGTATCTGAGGCTGAGGGGTGACCTTTTATAGGGGTTTACAAAACTTGAGGGGCATGGATAGGGTAAATAGGCAAAGTCTTTTCCTTGGGGTCAGGGAATCTAGAACCAGAGGGCATAGGCTTAGGGTGAGAGGGGAAAGATGAGATGTACAGGGCAACCTTTCATGCAGAGGGTGGTACATGTATGGAATGTAGTGGAAGCTGGTACAATTGCAACATTTAAGAGGCATTTGGATGGGTATATGAATAGGAAGGGTTTGAAGGGATATGGGCCGGGTGCTGGCAGATGGGACTAGATTGGGTTGGGATATCTGCCTGACATGGACAGGCTGGACCGAAGGGTCTGTTTCCGTGCTGTACCTGACTTGGCAGCTCTCAATTCAAATCAATTGAGATTACATTTTTATAAAACACTGCAGCCTCACAGCACCAATGGCCCAGGTTTGATTCTAGCCTGGTTTCTGTGGGGTTTACATATTCTTACAAAGTCTATAGTGGGTTTCTGCTATTCAAAGTGCAAGCTAGGTGGATTGGCCATGCTGAAACTAGTGTGTAGTCTAGATGGATTAGTTATGGTAAACATGGAGTTACAGGATATGATGGGGAGCAGTCTCCCTGGGATACTCATCAGGGTTGATGTAGACTCAATGGGCTGAATAGTCTCTGCACTGTAGGAATTATGTTCAATTTTTGTCCAGCTTGCAAACCTGCACCAGACAACTGTCCCAATCTCAACCTTCTGTACACAGCACATGGCAGTTTAATCACTGTCACTAGCCAGAACAGCATTGTCAATCTCTGACCTAACTGCCCTCTGGGCAATTGCATTGCTGTGGGTCTGGAGTCCCATGTAAGCCAGACCAGGTAAGGATAGCAATTTTCCTGCATTAAAGGATATTTGAGAACCGAGTGGGTTTCTCCTGACAGTCCAAAGGATTCATGGTCCTCCAACCCAATTCCCAATATTGAATTCAGATTCTGCCATGGCCCAGGTCCTTGATCACTCAGGTCTCTGGATTAATGATCTACTGATGACACCACTAGGCTGCCATCTCCCATTTGTAGATGAATTCCTGAAGGTAAGTGTCCAACAATGCTACTTCTGGGGGACCTTTTGGATTTTCAAATACTTTAAAACCACTTTAAATGTAGTGTGTATGTTTGCTATCGAGCAAAATTTCTTAAGGTATAGCTTGTAAATGAAACACTTCAACACTTTGTCCAATCAGACATCACTATTCTGGTCCATCTTTATTAACTCACTAACCTGAGAAATTTCAGTAACAGCTGTTGGTGTCTATAGTATTGTCATGTGCTTTCTCTGAAGGGCAAAATATTTTTACTTAATATGGTTAGACTGTTCACTAAGAATTACTAACTTCAGAATGGATTGTTATTCCTATTTTCCCCCTAACTGCCTCCTGTATGATCAAAAGCTTGTGCTTAGTAAAATTTCTAATTCTTGCTGCTTGGTTCTATTTGCATTATCTTAAGTTCTCACTGAGGTGTAAAGTCCTTGCTGCTTAATTCTAGTACTGCATGCAACTAGATTCTGGAAAATCCAAAAGCAAAGGCTTGTCAGTAAGCAGTATGGGGAGTGAAAGATCTTTAGTGATCAGAGGTTAGAGACCTGTTGCTGAAATGGTGTCATTTTGGGATGTAAACTTTAGTTCAGTGCCAGGGCTACCTTCTCAAGTGCTGGTATATTGATCTGTTGTAGATATCAGTTGTACACTTTTTTTAGTAATAAGCAACTCTGCACATCAAAAGCTCCATATGTAGCAAACTTCCAGCTTGCACCTATTTGTGTAGCACAACGGAATGTTGTATACTTCAATTTTTTTTTCAGATGTGGAAATGGATAACTTGATTGTTTTGCAGTAAATGGACATCCTTTAACTTTGCCTCTTTAATCTGATACATTGCTGAACCATGGCTGCTTTGCTCCAGTTAAAACTTGCTAGAAATTTTAAAATTGAGACAAATTGGAAGCAGGCCAATTTTTAGTGAGGGGGAGCAGGAGGTGCTCTTGATCCCTGGCCTTGAACAGACACAATGTAGATGCAGAACCTCTGTCCATGTGGTTCACAGCCACTTCCCTCAACATTGTACCCATTAAGTCAGGATAATGAAATCCAGGTTGCCAATGTATAATAACTTAAATATTAATCACTGCAAGCACAGTCTGGACTCTTAACAACAGGAACATTTGATACTTTAAAACATGAAGATTTGTAACCTTAATGGTTTATATCCTACTAGTCAGTCGCTTAATTCCTTTTGAAATTCTTCTGGAATCATAACACTGCTCTTTAAATGTTGTATTATTCCATTCTGTAGCATTTACAGATGGTGTGTGAACTTTGGACCAATGCTACTTTGTACCTGCTAGCAGAGCTCTTTCTGGTATCAGTGCCAGTGGGTTGTGATTGAGATTTATTCCAATCAACTAAGATTTTATTTTCTAACTTTTTTTAAATTAATAAACTATAATCCAGTTTTTTAACTTTGTTTTTCTTTGTTTTTAGTGCATTGATTAACAAACAAGATGGTACTATTGAGATTTCAAGAATCTTCAATGATTTGTACCACCCTGTGGGAGTTGCTGTAGACTGGATTCATGCCAATATTTATTGGACCGATTCGGGCACTAAAACGCTTTCAGTGGGCAATTTCAAGGGAACAAAAAGGAAGATCCTCTTTGAAAACAACCTAAAGGAACCAGCATCTATAGTAGCTGATCCATTAACTGGGTATTGAGAAATTGTTTTAACTGCTGTAATCAATATCTTTGATTTAAATAAAGCCTTTAATAGCAAGCAACAAAATGAATTTCAGTTAGTTACACTGCTAATATTTGGTGGATTTAACTTTTTTATTCAAATATGTATAGCATGGCACAAGTCTTCTAAGAAATTGCAGGGTTTTGGCATTCTATTCGTTATTGACTAATCGCTTGCTGATACTGCAGTGGGTTTGAATGATGTGTAGGTTCACACACCAGACTCTAGGCTGAGGAGCTATTTACATTTAATGTAGCAACTTGACAATGGGAACTGATACCATTTGACTTAATGGTCAGGATTAGCAATCTAACATCTCCATTTCAACTGCAAGCAATTAACTTTGTTTCTTTTTAAATTTGGAAAGGTTTATGTACTGGTCAGACTGGGGTGAGCCAGCCAAGATAGAAAAGGCAGGAATGAATGGTGCTGATCGCCAGCTGTTTGTTACCAGAGAGATTTACTGGCCAAATGACATTACACTTGGTAAGTGGACAACTGGAACCTGCTCTGCCAAAAATGCTTTCAGACCTTGTACACTAACCTTTTTAAATTTATTCACAGATCTTGTGAAAAGCCGTTTATATTGGGTTGATTCAAAGCTGCACACACTGTCCAGCATTGATCTAAATGGTCAGGATAGGCAAACTGTATTGAGATCTGAAGAATTCCTTGCTCATCCTCTTGGTGTAGCTCTCTTTGAGGTAAGATTTTTTCCCTGCTCCTCAGATGCTGCCTGACCTGCTGTGCTTTTCCAGCACCACTCTGATCCAAAGCCATAACTTTATGGCTAACATCCCAAAAACAAACTGAGGTAGGTGCAAATGATGGAGAACAGGATGTTGGGGTCTGCTCTAGTACTGTATGCGGTCTTGACCTGTTATAGGGAGGATATTAAGCTGGAGAGGATTCAGAAAAGAATTGTTAGGATGTTGGGATAAAAGGCTGGGACTTTTTCATCAATGTAAGAAATTGAGGGGAGACCTCTCTTTTTTAAAAAGGTCTCAATCAGTTATAGATAAATGAAAGGAATCTCTCGAGGTAGTGAAGTGGGTAAGTGTTCAAACCACTCTTGAGGTGAGTGGAAGACTTGTCTTTTTAAAGACATGAGACAATTTTTTTATATGGAATGAGCTGCCAGAGGAAGTGGTGGATGCATGTAGTTTGTTTACAAGACAACTGGATATTCTTGTGAATAAGAGACTTGGATGGATATGGTCCAAGTGTGGCACTGGTTAAAGGTGTGCTGTGCTTTTTCCAACACTCCACTTCTGAACAGACTCTCAATCTGCTGTCCCCACTACGCCTCCCATCCAAAGTTGGAAGAATTTGGGCCAATTGAAGGCAGGTGGGGATTTGGTTTGGAAACATGGCCAACATAGACTAGTTGGACCAAAGGATCTGTTTCCATCCTGTAATACAATGCACTAACCATCTTAGCAATAAGAAAACATGTCATTGGAGCAAAACTTATTTAGCATATATGGATCACTTGTGGTGATCTCTTAAGCATATAACTACTTTGACCAGTGCACCTATGCTGAAGATTATTCCCAAGCTGTTTTGAAGTTTATTTATATTTGCTTAATATTTGAAAAATTAAGGTTGAATTATGCATTCCTTTTGTAAAGGACTAGTATACATGCAATAGAATCCAAACACTAGTTAAATTCCTGAATTTTAACTTTTTTTGATAGGATCATGTCTTTTGGATTGATGGTGAGAATGAAGCTATTTATCGTGCCAATAAATTCACAGGAGCTAATGTAACGACTTTAGTCTCCAATCTTGATGAGCCTCATGATATTATTGTTTACCATGAGTTAACACAACCATCAGGTATCTTTTTTAATTTTTCTATTTTGAAGAAAATACTCAAAGTTGTCAATTATGAAATCTCATTCTCTACATTCAGTGTAGAATGCACTGCAGCACTCGTGAGTTGTATAACTTTGATTTTTTTTTTGGACTAAACCTAACATGAATCTCAAGTATCATGTGATTCTTTGAAAATTTGTAAGAAAATTCAAAATAAAGTATGTATTGTCATTGATAGATGGGCTATGTGGTAAAAGAGTGCACATTAGGGAAGGCAATAGTATAGTTGCATTATCACCGAATGATCATTCCAGATAATGTTCTGGGGATCCAAGTTTCAATCCCGTCATGGGAGATAAAGTCTAATGATTGTGAATCTAGTCAACTTTTTTTAAAAGAAACATCCTTTCACTCCTTTCCTTTAGGAAAGGAAACTGGGTCTGGAGTCAGACCAGACACCAGTGTGGGTGACTCTAACTGCCCTCTGGGAAATTGGGCACAAGCAGTAAATGTTGCCTAGCCAGTGACAGACATCTCATGAACGAGCAAAGAAATTTTCAATATTGAAACTGGCCCTTAATCTACTTTGTCTCTGCACAACCAAAATTAATCCAAAGAAACAATGTCTATTCCTTACCTGCATGTGATCTGTACTTTTCTATTGAAAGGTGTGCCTCTGCTTGCACTCGCTCTTGCTCTCCAATGTGACGGCCCTTTAGAATAAGAATACATACTTATAGTGAAGGGTCTAGAGACAGCTCTTATTTTTCTTAAATCCCTGTAGTTGGATAGCTAGAGAAGCTTCCCAACAATTCACTAGTGGGGACAGCTTGTATACTGTTCCTAGTCTGGTATGCTAGCTGGTTGAACTTGTGGCTGCATTACTCTTCAGCTTTTTAGTTGATCTGAGGCCCAATAAAATATCAGTCTTACAATGTAATTTAAGTTGCCTTTTCCAATTTGAGGACTGGCATTTGTGACATGTTTAAGGTTGACTTGCATGACCAATTCCTACTGCAATTTAACAATGAGGAGTGCAGAAAATCTTAACTTGGTTAACAGCTGTATTGAACACTTGGTAATATTTTTATTTCTGAAATAAAGCTTGGATATTGACAGTTTACTAGACAAACTTAATGCAGTACAAAGTAATCTAAATTCTATAAATATGTCTGGCTTCCTCAGTATTCTTCAATGTACTCTTCAACAGGTAAAAATCGGTGTAATGGGAGTTTGAATGGAGGCTGTGAATACATGTGTCTTCCTGCTCCTCGAATTAGCATTCACTCATCAACATACACTTGTGTCTGTCCAAACGATGTAGATGTGAATGCAGATGGAAGGTCATGTAGTGCAGGTAAAAAGCAAAAGCCAAGCTTGTGCGAAATATTCTGTGGTATAGCCGAGAGGTTCCCCTCCATTTGAGCATTGGGTTGGTGTAAACAATCTACTGAAAATATACTTTAATCTGGAGATCAAATGTTTGACTTTTATATCAAACCAATGGGCCCTGAGGAGGGGATTCTAATTCTGATTTATTGCATCTTTTATTTTAGACTGTATCCATTTAAACACCAAGCCAGTTTGTAATTGAATTTGAAGGTATAGTTAATTACAGTAAAGTATTAATAGTGTATGGTAGATCCACTGTTTTCCATGTCGGTGGCTGTCCTAGTGGGCAGCATGGTGGCACAGTGGTGAGCATTGCTGCCTCAGTGCCAGAGACCCAGGTTCAATTCCTGCCTCAGGTGACACTGGAGTTTGCACATTCTCCCCGTGTCTGCGTGGGTTTCCTCCCACCGTCCAAAGATGTGCGGGTCAGGTGAATTGGCCATGCTAAATTGCCCATAGTGTTAGATAAAGGGGTAAATGTAGGGGTCTGGGTGGGTTGTGCTTCGGCGGGTCGGTGTGGACTTGGTGGGCCAAAGGGCCTGTTTCCACACTAAGTAATCTAATCCAAATGGATTTGAAGTCAAATGGAAATTGACAGGGAACTCTCCCCTGGCTGGACTCTTGCCAGGCGCAAATTTATCAAATGAACCATATCAGCCCTAGGGCATTACTAGAGTTCCTCACAGGAGGAACTATCTTAGTTGCTTCATTGATCACTTTCCCTCCATTTTGAGCTCAGGTGTGAGGATGTCTAGTTATAATGGTAGCTGAAAATGTGTTGCTGGAAAAGCGTTGCAGATCAGGCAGCATCCAAGGAGCAGGAGAATTGACGTTTCAGGCATGAACCCTTCAGGCCTGATGAAGGGCTTATGCTCGAAACGTCAAATTCCCTATTCCTGAGATGCTGCCTAACCTGCTGTGCTTTAACCAGCAACACATTTTCAGCTGTGATCTGCAGACCTCATTTTTTACTTCATGCCTGAAATGTCGATTCTCCTGCTCCTTGGATGCTGCCTGATCTGGTGTGCTCTTACAGCAACACACTTTCAGCTCTGATCTCCAGTCCTCACTTTCTCCTAGTTATAATAGTAAACATTCAAGACTCATTTTGAATACTGGAAATTAACCCTTGTCCATAATGCAGCATGACTTGACAACACCTAGGCTTGGACTGAACCACCTGGCAAATGATAGTCACACCAAATGCTGGACAGTTGACATTTTTTCCAAACAGGAATCTCCCTTTACATTCAGTGACACTATCATTGCATCCCTCACTGACCTCTTTGGGGATTGCCATTGAACTAAAACAGAAGTGGACGATGTTTACAAGAGCAGGTCAAAGACTAAGAATATGGAGGAAAATATCCTGACTCCTGACACTTTAATGCCTACCCAACATGCACAAGGTAGGTGTCTAGAGTGGATATACACTTTGGTGTAGCTTTTGACAAAGTAAGCTTGAGAATCCAGGACAAAGTATCCGTCTGTACATTCATCAATATTCATTCCCTTCAGTAGCAGCAGTGTACCATCCACAAGACAGTGACTAACCTAGGCTCCCTTTTTTTTTGTCCTTCCAAAGCTACAGCTTTTGCCTCTGAAAGATCTCTGGCAGTGAATGAATGCAAATACCTAAAAGGTTCCCCTCCAGACCACATGCCCTCCAGTTTGGCTATCTATGTTATTCTTTCCCTGTTGAATACCAGGATTGTAACCCCCTTCCTAACAACAATCTAACGTGTTTGCTGCACTCGAGCACGTATTGGCTTACAATGGCAGCTTACTATTGTCTCCAGGACAATTACAGACATGCAATCCCAGCCAGCAACCCATCCAATGAACAAAACCAAAAAATGAGGCATTTTTAAAAAATCTTTTTTACAGAAGATTTGGGCTGCTCCTAAACGTTTTAATTTAATGTCACAATCATTTCAAAAACTTGCCCAAAGACCTGTCACTTTTATAGACTTGTGCACCTGAATTGGTGAATCCTGTATTTTCTTCCCTGTTCAACTTCTGTCTTTTAAAATTACTTTCAGATTCAAATTTTAATACCTGCATGTTAAACACTAATGTTCTGGGTTATGAATATGGGTGAAGTATTGTTTAGCACCAACTGAGGAGCTTAATGTTCTAGTAAATACAAGTTCAGCAACTAAGTATTCCACCTCTGCATTAGCCTTGCTCATGCTATGTAATGTGTATGGGTTGCCTAATGCTGCTTGTTCAGGCAGTGTAGGGCTCTCACGATAGTCTCGGTACCTCTGAACCAGAGACTCCAGTTCCAGGTGAGATCTCTAAATAGGCTGATTTTATATGTTGCTGGAAAAGCGCAGCAGGTCAGGCAGCATCCAAGGAACAGTAAATTTGACGTTTCGGGCATGAGCCCTTCAGGAATGAGGAAAGTGTCCAGTGGGCTAAGATAAAAGGTAGGGAGGAGGGACTTGGGGGAGGGGTGAAGGAGATGTGATAGGTGGAAGGAGGTCAAGGGGAGGGTGATAGGCCAGGGTGGGGGCGGAGAGGTCAGGAAGAAGATTGCAGGTTAGGAAGGTGGTGCTGAGTTCAAGGGTTGGGACTGAGACCAGGTGGAGGGGGGGGGGGGGGGGGGGGGAGGGGAAATGAGGAAACTGGAGAAATGAGTTCATCCCTTGTGGTTGGAGAGTTCCTAGGCAGAAGATGAAGCGCTCTTCCTCCAACTGTCATGTTATGGTCTGGCGATGGAGTCCAAGGACCTGCATGTCCTTAGTGGAGTGGGAGGGGGAGTTGAATTGTTGAGCCACGGGGTGGTTGGGTTGGTCGGTCGAATACAGCACTTGCAGGTACATGTATTCAGTCGCCATATTACCTCTGAGCAGACGTTCATGACTGTTTAAATCCTGTGATTTTTCTTAACTTTAAAATAAAGCCTAATTAAAATATTGACTATTCTTTGGTAGGTGACACAATGTGTGGAGCAACAGCCTTTGTGTGTCCTGATGGACAATGCCTCCCCCTCAGACTGAAATGTGATGGCCATGCTGACTGTGAGGATGGATCTGATGAAATCCCAGCAGAATGTTGTAAGTATTTGCTGTTGCATTTTTTTTTGTTACTGCACAAGAATAGCCACATTGCATTGGATAACCACTCAAGCTCAAGGTGGTTTTGATCTTGCTGTCTTGAATGGTTAAGGTAACACTTTAGTCTGTATGATCATTACAAAGGAATCATCCTTTCTGAAGGAAGGGTCACTGGACCTGAAATAGTAACTGATTTTTCTCTCTCCAGTTCTGCTGAGTTTTCCAGCAATCTGTTTTTTGACTTATAGCATCCACAGTTTTCTTTAGGGGTTTTCATAATTCTCCCTTTATTTTAAGATGACAAATTTGTTTAGCATCACTTACTTTTGGATAGCTAGTTTGTTAGTTCAGTAGATATTAGAATTCCTTTCTTGGAGCTCGAACAAAATGGTAGTGGTTTTTGTCTGGCTAGTGAGTCACTTAGACACACTAACTGCAATACCTCATTGTTTGCTTTCTCTCCTTGAGTCCAAACTGCCTAAATAATGAGCACTAGCCATCCACCTCACCAACCAGCCATTTCAGTTTCTGTCTGGTACCTAGTCCAGGTACTCTCCTCTAAGATATGTTTGTATACAGTATATGAAACAACGCTTGAAAATATGTTGCTGACATTCTGGTTTTTTCACTCTACAAAACAAACATCCAACTAATCGAGATCATGGAGAAGGCATCATGAACTATGGGCTCCACAAGATGTCTGTCTGAATGAAGATCATAATGTTGAAGATCTCATTTTGTAGAGAACATGTGAATAGTCCTACTTGTGTGAATGAGCCACATTACAAGCACAACTGATCACACTATAAAACCACTTCTGATCCTTACCATGGAGGATTGGTGCTGCATAAGAGCAAAACTACCTTTTTTTGCATTTTCCAGACTCTGGCTTACTTTACCTTTTACAAACTACAGAAGAAATGTGGCATCTTGCATAATCACTGAACAGCCTGCATTCTGGTGCTGCAGTAACACTAATGTCTGAATTGTGGTGGGTACCACCCCTTTTCTGCAGCATCCTGATGGTTGAAGTGCCACCTGGGTAGCTGTTAAAGAAATCTGCTTCATACTACAGTTAACTGTTTTTAAACTTGAAGCTTTGCCTTTTTTTTCCAGGGTAAGATGTAGACTTCCCACTTGAATCTGCACCATCAATGAGATGCTGATCTGAATAATCAATGCTAATGTCCTGGATTAATTTGATTAGATATTTAAAAGTCTATTTCTGCCTTGAATATTCCTTTTTAATGGCAGCCTTTGCGATCCTCTGCAGTAAACAAATTTCAGTTTCATGATCCCTGAAGCTCCCATCTTGAATGAGCTGAAAAGTGTTGCTGGAAAAGTACAGCAGGTCAGGCAGCATCCAAGGAGCAGGAGAATTGAAGGGCTTATGCCCTTCAGGAATGAGGTGGGTGTGCCAAGCAGGCTAAGATAAAAGGTAGGGAGGAGGGACTTGGGGGAGGGGATGTTGGAATGCAATAGTTGGAAGGAGGTTTAAGGTGAGGGTGATGGGCCAGAGAGGTCAGGAAGAAGATTGCAGGTCAAGAAGGCGGTGCTGAGTCTGAGGGTTAGGACTGAAAAGGTGGGGGGAGGGGAAATGAGGAAGCTGGAGAAATCTGCATTCATCCTTTGTGGTTGGAGGGTTCCTAGGTGAAGGATGAGGCACTCTTCCTCCAGGCGTCGTGTTGCCATGGTCTGGCGATGAATAAATGCAGATTTCTCCAGCTTTCTAATTTCCCCTCCACACCCCCACCACACGTTATCTCAGTCCCAACCCTCAGACTCAGCACCGCCTTCTTGACCTGCAATCATCTTCCTTACCCCTCCACCTCCACCCCCACTCTGGCCTATCACCCTCGCCTTAATCTCCTTCCACCTATCATATTACCAATGCCCCTCCCCCCAAGTCCCCCCTCATACCTTTTTATCTTAGCCTGCTTGGCACACCCTCCTCATTCCTGAAGTGCTTATGCCCAAAACATTGATTCTCCTGCTCCTTGGATGCTGCCTGACCTGTGCTTTTCCAGCAACACACTTTTCAGCTCTGATCTCTAGCATCTGCAGTCCTTTTTTTTTTCTATCTTAAATGGTCAACCAGTTACTGAGACTTATGGTAGTTTTAAGCATAAACCTTAAGGGAAAATAAACTTCTGCATCTACACTCTAAAGCTCTTTCAGAAGAGTCAGCTCTTAACTGAGTACAGACCATTTCTTTAAGCTAAGCCAATCCCCTCCATACCTGGGAATAAATTTGTATTCCCCTCTAGATTGCCTTCAATGTTAACATCTTGCCTTTGCATAAGGGGACTGAACAGTTCAATACATCCAGCTGTAACCTAAATATTTTATTCTTTAGCAAAATATCCCTATCTCTTATTCCATTCATTCTGAAATTAAGTCTGTTTAATCTCCCCTGCAATTTTCCAACATAAATTGACTTTAAGCAAAAAAATGTGCCAGCATTTGGCCCATATCCCTCTTAAACCTTCCTGTTCATATACCCATTTGAGATTGCTTGTTTGTATTAGCGCCCCTACCTCTGGCAGCATTTCACTTTGTTCTTTAATGTCTAATATCCAGAGATAATTGAACTCAAAACAAAGGCAGCAGCTGTGCAGATTCACCGCTGTCTGTCAGCAGTGTCGATTTCTTTGGCTAACCATGTAGTCCCAACTTTTGTATCTCCTTTTTTAAATGCTGTTGTTTTGATCCTTTTCTCAAAGTTCCAAAACAATGCAACAGTTAATACAGTAATCACTTAAATTCAAGAAACCACCACCTTCAACACCTAAAATACTAAGTCAGCTCTTAAGGCCACCATTTTTCCTATCCTCCATCTTGGATTACCCAGAATCCTTGATTAATCTGCCAAAATCATCTGTTGTTTTTGTACCTATTTTGTCAAAGTATGCTCACTCCACTTATCCAAGCTACAACACTTTAATGCAGTGTCTGCAATATTGGCTGACAATGACACTTCTTCTTCTCTAGTTAAAAGTTGCCATCCTGAAAATTGTTTTAGTCAGTCAATTTCTCCATGCCAGTCCTAGCCCTCCCCTCCCCTCCCATCCCAACCTTGGCTTTTATTCTAAGTAGCATTGTTGCACCTTTTTTTTCAAACATGGTATTATGGTCCAGACCACACCCCCCCTCAATGTTAAAGTAGCTAGACCAAAGTTTTTGTTTTGAAAGGTGCTACATTCCAGATACAATTCAATTGGTCAACTATTCAAAATTAAGTAAAGCACTTCATTCAAACACTTTAAAATACAATAAAAGAACTTAAGTTTAGTAGTAGTCTAAATATTCCAATAATTAACATTCTAATGTGTTAATATCCCATAAACACCCCCTAGCAAAAGGCAAATTAAAAAATAAATGCCAGGAATCAGTGGGTCAGGCAGCATCCTTTGGTGAGAATAAGCTAATGTTGACTCTGTTCATCAGTGGGGGATGTAGCATTAGTAAGTGGAGGATGAAGGGTTAGTGTTGGTTGAGGATTTAGCTGCATGTCAGAATGGCCGAACAGTGTTTAAGTGGGAGAAAGTAAGGATTGCAGATTAGAGTCAAGTGTGGTGCTGGAGAAGCACAGCAGGTCAGGCAGCATCAGAGGAGCAAGGGAATCTGTTTTAGACAAAGTCCTTCATCAATGGTGTTTAAGTGCCAAACAGGAAAGAACAGCCCTGCTGAAATGGGGGAAGGGAAGAGAACATGATAGTGGATGTAACAAAGGGAAAAACCGATTCTGTTTCTCTCATTGCAGATCTCCAATCCCAGTGGAAGAACATCAAACCATTTCCAAGTAGAATTGGGAGAGATTCACTGTCTTCAATTTGTTTTTAAACACCCAAGGCTTTTTAAGTTGCTTATCTTATAGATTGCTCAGTACCTGTCCCTATCTCTAAAACCCAGGGGGAAAACTCCACTTTATGCTGTGGCATTAAGAAGTAATTCAAATTTTGCACCTATTCCTTCCCCTCTGTCCTGATATTTACCCCTTCAAAAAAAAACTAAAACTTGTCATGTATTTTCCCTGAAGCCCTGTTGACTCCACTTGATTTGAGTACACTCTTGGATGTTCTTTTCTATAATAAACTCTAGCATTTTCCTGGAGACAGATGTTAAGTGAGCTGGCCTATAGCTGTCTGTTCTCTCCCTTCTTGAGTATATGGGTGTCATGTTGGTGGTTACCAAATTCTGTCTGGGGCTTCCATCTGCAGCTAACTTAAAAATCCTCTGCAACCCAGCTGGTCTGGGGAATTTAGTTTAGCTCCATTAATTTCCATCTCTAGTAGCTATGTATTTTCTTCTTTATATCCCTTTTGATGTCCAGTATTTTTGGAATGATGTCCTTTGTTTTGTTTTTGTATAATTCTTCTGGTTTTCCCAAAGTAGCCCATCTTTCTGAAGATGTCCCCCTTTTAAGATTATCCTGATGAGCACAAAGATTTAAAAGTCTCAATCTCTCCAATGTTTGAGTTGTGTACCAAGTAATGGGCTGCTCAATTAATGTAGAGTTTAAACCAAGACATAAAGCAAGAATTGTTTTGAACACTTTTTTCTGGTAAATAGATGTTAATGCCATCAAACTAAAAGGAATGAAACTCTTGAGCCAGAGGGTAGATTTTTGGAAAGAACTTCTGAATAAACTATTCTGAATATGTCCTCCTCTTTCCCCTGCCCATTCAGAGTAGAGATAGGTAATTGTCCTGAGTTTATGCTCTTAATTCTTTTTGGATAGCATGTCAGACAGATGGCCTGCCTCTCCCTCAATGGGTGTGGAAGATCTGACCGTAATCTTCAGGATAAGCTGGTGAACTATCATGATGTCTGAAGGCAATATTTGTCCCTTCTCTTTCAGGGTATTTCTCATTGCTGTTTATCAGAACTTGCTGTATGCAAACTGGCTGCTATACTTGTGCAACAACTGCTGTAGTGTAGCATCAAAGTGTTCATTGACCTTGAGTCACCTCAACTAGAGGTGTAGTAAGTTTTACTTCACCCACTGATCCTACAACATTGAGGAAGAGTGGAGGACCTAATCTCAAATACTGGGTTTCAGCATTAGCAGGCAATTTAAAATGCTGAAGTTGCAAAGCTTGCTACTGGCTATTTGCCTCCACATTACTCAGTGGACCTTGCTGACCTTTCTCTTTTTTTAAATTTACTGTCCACAATTGCGAAGTTTCTACAAATGTAAAGATGCTTGCTTCAATGTGCTCTTCCTAGATATGAGCCTCTGTGCTTTCAGTGAGGTAAGCTGTGGCCCTGGGTCCCTTGAATGTATTCCAGTTGATTGGAAATGTGATGGAGTGGAGGATTGTGATACTGGCAAAGATGAAGATGATTGTGGTAAGTAGATTTCTTTTTACCCACCTAAAACTTTTTTCCTTTTGATCTTGACACTTACGTTATGGTGTTTTATGTAATACATCAGCTGAACAATGACTTTGCCCTAACGTATACCAAATTTGGAGCTTTTTTCCTACCTTTTTAACATCTGGTGATCTCAAACTTTGAACCGTCTGAATGTGATCTAATAACACTGCATTATTTCAGGTTTACAAATTTGAAATCTTTCCTCTTGTGAATAGCCCCAGTTAGGAAGTAGTCTGTCTTTTAGCATTTTTGTGCCTAAATGTATACAAGATTGTAACAGATTTGGGTTAGATTTATAGCATGTCATTTTAGATAAATGTGAATTGTTGACTGACTGACTCCCTTTTTTTCATGTCCAGGCAACCTTACTTGCAGCACAGAAGAATTTGCCTGTGCCAGTGCTAGATGTATTTCCATGGCATTTGTTTGTAATGGTGAAGATGATTGTGGTGATGGAAGTGATGAGGAGAACTGTACATCAATCTCCTGTGGGCCACATGAATTTCAGTGTAACAATTCTGAATGTATCTCTTCACACTGGGTTTGTGACTCTAACATTGATTGTAGTGATCAATCAGATGAATCTCCAGTTCTCTGTGGGCATCCCCTTCCTCCCGTGACTTGCACTCCTGATGAGATCCATTGTGGCTCTGGTGAATGTGTCCATAGTCGATGGTACTGTGATGGTGATGCTGATTGTCAAGATGGAAGTGATGAAGTTAACTGTCGTAAGTGGTCAGACTTCTGTTTTAAAACAAACCGCAGATACTGGAAATCTGAAACTGCAAATGTGAATCAAAGGTGACTGGTCCTGAAATTTTGTTCTCTCCAGATGATGCAAGGCTTGCTGAGTTTCTACAACTTTTTGTTCTATCTTTACTTTTAGGGTAGAAAGCTTCAGGTTTTGGTTAGCTGTGCTATAAAATGGTGTGGATTGTTGACACTCCAATTAGTTTGTGTAAACCTGTTTAGGATGCCATTGTTTTTCTCAATGACTTTAGTTCTGAACAGAATCTTAGTGAAATACCAGCAGAATGTGAAAGCTAGTGTATAAATAGGAAGTTAATCTGCATGCATTCTGCACTTGAAAATGAACTATGCAGTTAAAGAAGTCATTATCTTGCTTCCACTACCCAGTGGAAGTGTATGGCAAGCCTTCATTTAAGGGTAATTTAAGGAACATTTCTCAATCTTTGCTTGTTTTCTGCTCCAAGCTGAATTTGTCTATACTGCTGACATTCTGTCCACTTACTTTAATATAGATGGCATCTAGCACTTCAGATTATTTTGGACTAATCTGGTGATCAGTTTCCATCCCAGTTTAGTCTGATTTAGAAACTTTAACATCTAGATTCTCTCCTTCAATGAGATTTTGAACAATAAGACTACTTATATTTTTAACTTCTTAGGGCGGCACAGTGGTTAGCACTGCTGCCTCACAGTGCCAGAGAACCGGGTTCAATTCCCGACTCAGGCGACTGACTGTGTGTGTGGAGTTTGCACGTTCTCCCCGTGTCTGCGTGAGTTTCCTCCGGGTGCTCCGGTTTCCTCCCACACTCCAAAAAAAAAGTGCGGGTCAGGTGAATTGGCCATGCTAAATTGCCCATAGTGTTAGGTAAGGGGTAAATGTAGGGGTATGGGTGGGTTTCGCTTCAGCGGGTCAGTGTGGACTTGTTGGGCCGAAGGGCCTGTTTCCACACTAAGTAATCTAAGAAACAATCCACTTTTAATGAAGGTTAATGTGGCCGAGCCACAAGCTAATCCTTTAAGCTTTTGGCAAAAATGTCTGGCACAGTTTAGGATTTCCCTTAATCCTATTTTACACATAAGCAAGAGGATAGCTAGGGAAAGGGCAGGTTCACTCAAGGACAAAGGGTGGAATCTGTGGAGCTGGGGAAATGAGGTACTGTGTTTACACTAGTACGTTCCAAGGATGGATGGTGGGTCACAGGAGGGTGTTGATCCATTCCAGGGCATGCCAAAAATGGTATTGGATGTTTGACCAAGCATTGCAGCAGGTTCAGGGGGCTTGTCTATCTCCTCTGCTTTTAAGTATTTGTGTTCTGCATTCATCCACTCTGCAGGAAGTCCACTTCAAAGACTACCCAGAAACTTTACCTAATTGTAAATGACTGAGCCCCTGACTCTTTAAGTGATCCTTCCAGAAGGTAATATCAATCCCCTCTAGTAAATGTCATGACCCCTTTTAGATTGAACATGGAAGATAGTAATTTTGTCTGTTGCTCTTGATTGTATCAGACACAGCAATTCCTCTTTAATTTTGAGTATTATTTCAACTTTTTAAAACCACTACTAAGTCTCCTTCCTCTAATGCCATGCCAGATGTAGCCTCACCAGTGTCCTTTATAGGAACAAAAATCCTACTTTTTTGTTTAATCACAAATACAAAACACTTGTGATCACCTCCATAAGCACAGCCAAATTTCAATGGATTGAGCCCTGTAATCCCTCATTAGTTTTAAACTGCGCTCTCAGCAATTTCATGTTATCCAACTGTGTACTATATCTTGGCTCACACACCTTTTTTGTAACCTCCATGTATCTTTTGTACAGTTATACTTCCCACCATCTTCAGGATAATTGGCAACTGTACTTATCATCCAAGTTGTTGTAAACAGCTGAAGCTTCAGCATTGAACTGTGGCACACATTTGCCCCTTACCTCCTTGAATGACCACTGCCTATTGTTTCCCGATCTCCTGACACCACTTATGCTCTTGCTCCCTGCCTGTCTTTCTGCAATAACTTCACTTCATGTGGCAGGTGTTTGAAGTTTAGTTCTTTCCAGTGAGCTGAATAGAATTGGTGTTAGATAAGGGAACCAAGAACTTGCCACACTGCAATATCTTATGTTTAAAACCAACATACCTCTTTCCCTTCCTTTCCCCCCCCACCCCATCCCCACCCAGCATGCTTCATTCCCCAATGCAACAGACTGGACTTGTCATGCAGCTTTGTAGTTCTATGAAAATGTAACACTCTGGCTGTTTGTAGCCAGTATCCTTCAACTTTCCAAGATTTGTAATAGCATTGGCTTGGTATGTGCATATAAATAATTATGATACGCTAAATTTAATTTGCAATGAGCCAGCACTTGTCAACTGGGCCTGCTGTTTGAATTTATTTTTGAACCTAAAATAGAATTAAATCGGTATTAGCAAGATACTGAGCTTGACTACCTGGAAATGAGGTTCTAATTTAGGCTGGTTCATTCTGATTCTGGCAGGCTAAGTTTATTTTCATAAATATTAAAGCTGTTACATTCTTTTAATGGGTAGAGTGCCAATGAACTGACAAATGGATGTTTGCTTTTGTTTAAAGCTCCTATAACATGTCGACCAGATTATCTTCCTTGTGATAATGGAAGCTGCATTCCAGAAAGCCGCCAATGTGATGGATTTCCAGACTGCATTGATGGCAGTGATGAGTTGAACTGTAAGAATGGTAAGTATTGAGTCCACTGTTAATTCTCCATCTCCATTCTAAGGTGCTGACCTGGTTTGTTTACCTTCAGAATGCACAGGACCTGATGACTTCAAATGCCAAAATGGACAATGTATATCTCTAACCCAAGTGTGTGATCGACATCAAGATTGCAAGGACTGGAGTGATGAGCCCCTCAAATACTGTCGTAAGGACTTTTTCTAAATGTTCTATAGCCAGAATGACTCAAACTGAGTTCTGAAATATTCCCATGTTTCATTGCTGTAATTGGATATTTTCTAATCTAATTGTTCAGATGTTAAATACTCTGGAGCAGGTAGGACTTGAACCTGAGCCTCCTGGTCTGGAGGTACAGACATTGCCCCTTTACCACAAGAAACCCTGCAAATGTGGTAGTTATTTTTGATCAGGTTATAAAACCTCTGAAGCAGCTGGGATTTGTATTGAGCTATCTGGCTCAGACATAAGAACACTGCCACAAGATCCCTCTGTTTAAATTGCCTTCCACCATCTGCACCTGCCACAATCCATCAGTTTGGTCAGTTTCCCATCCTTTCTTCAGTTCATCAAGTGCTTTGTTTGTGCACTAAATCTCCCATTTCTGTTCTCACTAGTTTGACTTTCAGCTCCCCACTCCTCAACAACTTCCTCAAATTGATTGCTGTGAGGACTTGATGCCTCCCTCCCCACCCTGCATATATTTTTGCTTGACAAAAAATGTTCACGTTTCCTTTTTTGCCTTTTGGACTCTTCTGCTCCCTGTTGGCAGTGTGGCTTCAGCTAGTTAGCTTCTTCCTTCCCCCATACCCCCTTCACCCCTTCTCTTGCCCTTTTTGTTATACTGCAACTTTTCCCCTTAGTTTTTGCACACTGTTTTTAAGGTTTTGGTAAAGTGCCTGAGTTTTTTTTGGGCTTGGTAATTTCAAGCTCCCTTCATGTACATTTTTGGCTTGCACACCACTGCCTCAGTTAGTGAGTAACTTCCTGGTTTTTAATAAGTGGGTGACTTGTAATGAATTAATCTGGCACTTCCATAACCCACTTCAGATGAGACTGATATTTGTATGGAATTTACACTATCCACTTCTGGATAGTATCATTCTTTCCTCCAGAGCGATGATTTTAATGTGACTGAGTTACCATTGTTGAGTGGTAATGTTGAGGCCTCTTCAGAGGTTGATTTTTGAATCAACAGTTGCGTCCCTCAGTTAGTAAGGTGTTGCCATCATCCCCTCTTCCTGTATCTTTCTGGTGCTGCATGGTCATTTTAATGCAGGAAAGAAACCACCTAGTTGGAGCAGTGAAGTTGTGTAAGAGACTGAGCAAATTGCTAGGAAGCCTGTGTGTGATAGGGGAGGGTAGTGGAGAAAACACTTAAGACAGGGGTGAGTGAGAGGGAGGCTGCAAGTAAGTGGCTTAAAACCAGTCAACAAATCAACCTGCTTGTTAGTCAAACAGGGAGAAATGTAGTGGATGGTTGTAACAAACACTTTAACATGCAGGACAAAGGGTAGCAAAATCCATGTAACCTGCTCAGTCTGTATACTTGCAAGCACTTTAATTGACAAGATTTCAGTGCATTAATTGGTTAACTAGCTTGCTTGTAATTGTTAAAAGCACAGGATTGCTCCTGCTCATAGCTAACCTGTATAGAAGTGTACTACCTTTTTAAACCTGTAAAAGGTTCTCTTACTAGGAGAAAACCATTTTTGTAGTTTGTGTACTTGTAGCAGGCAGTGTGGTCGTAGACCCTTCAGACCAACTGCTGACCATATCCTAAACTGATCTAGTTACATTTGCCCCATGTCCCTCACCCTTCAACATTAGCCATCCAGATACCTTTTTTGAAATGCTGTAATTGTACCCACCTCCACTTGCTGCTCATCTTGTATATGTGTACTGTCCTCAAAGTTGCCCCTCAGGTCCCTTGTTTTAAATCTCCCCTCAAACCTGTGCCCTCTAGTTTTGGACTCTCCTATCCAAGGAAAGACTTTGCTATTCACTCTATAACAGTCAGAGAAGTGCAGATGTAAACTTCAGTAAGGTCAGCCCTCAGCCTCCAATGCTCCCTGGGAGGGTGGAGTTGGGGGAAGGAAAGCACTAGCCTGTTCGGCCCCTCCTTATAACTCAAACCCTCCAATCACAGCCACCTGAAGTCTTTTCTGTACACCAAGCCTTATCTTTTTCAAAGGGTGATCCAGAATTGTATGCAGTATTCTAAGTGGCCATGCCAATCTCCTGTACAGTGAAACGTGACTTCTAGCTCCTATACTCAGTGAAGGCAAGATACCAAACTCTACCTTCACCCTGCCTACCTGTAAGTCTACACTCAGTTCAGGACTGAAGGTGGTTCCCCTCAGTATTTGGGATCCTTAAACCCGTATATACATCGTTAAATTTGGAACCAATGATTTGAGTCTAGAAGATAAAGCTGTTTTTTTTTTGCTGCAGACCTAAATGAGTGCCAAGTTAACAATGGAGGCTGCTCCTACATCTGCAGAGATCTGGCCATTGGTTATGAGTGTATCTGCCCTCCTGGCTTTGAGTTGGTCGATAGAAAAACATGTGCAGGTAATTTTGTATTGATTTGCTCAATATAGATTGATTTATGAAAGTGTAATTAACTAGTCATTTATGACTGCGGTGTATTAGATATGCTAAAGTAGCAAGCAATAGCAAAATCAATGATGCCTTAAAGGGTGCCTTTAATTGCCATTAATCTTCCACATCGGATCATAACTGACCCAAAAGTTTACTGCAACAACCACAAACAATAGGTACATTAGTAAGATGCTGTGTATTGTCAGTCAAGATCCTTTAGTGGCTGTGGGACATAAAATAGCTACTTGCATAGGTAGCTTGGACAGTTTTTTATTTGCTTGAGTAAACTGACTACCGCCCTAAGAAACAAACCTAGTAGTGCCCCTAACAATCCCCTCCCAGAAACCTATATCCTTCACTTGGTCAGGTCTTGGATCTCCCTAGCCAACAGTTGAAGCACCTTGTCTGATTTGAGAAGGATGTATGCCATACCTTAGCAAATAGAAATGGAAACCAATCTGGTTTGCCATTCCCTCTTTAGAGAAGGAATTAGCCATCCATGTCTCGTCCAGTCTGTGATTCCAGACCCACAGCAAGGTGACTGACTTTCCTGCCTTTCTGGGCAATTGTATGTTGGTGTACCCAGCAATGTGCTCACCCCATGAATTTAACAAATACAAATTACTTGCCTTCAGTTTTTTAAAAACAGAACGGATTCCATAACCACAAATGAAGAGTTCTGAACATCACTACCTTGTGTGTAGAATGTGTCTCTCTCCTGAATCATCTGGCCCTTTGGTCTCTGATATGGCCCTGTTTTGAGAATCCCTAATCAATGAAAAGTTTATCTACTGTCTTGGCTTGTCTTCCAAGATATTAATTGCATCGTTCCTTCATCTTAATCTGAAGGGAGGGAGGAAGGAAGGCCTTATTTGTACAATCTCTCTCTCCTCCAAACTTAACCTCTGATACTTTATTTCATTCTGTAAAGTTATTGTTCTGTCAAGGCCAATGTAGCCTTCCTGAGATGTGGTGTCCAGATCTGCTGTCACACTCAAAGTGGCATCTCACTCTTTTGCACAGCTGCAGCATAACCACTGCATTCTTAATTCCAGTTCTCTAGATCTAATCAGCTAGAAAAAGACATCAAAGTCTTTGCCTCATTCACAAGTATTCTTGGTTTTTTTTCAGATATTGATGAATGTCAAGATATCGGCGTCTGCAGTCAAACTTGTATTAATACAAATGGAAGCTTTAAATGTGAATGCTTAGCAGGATATCGCTTGGATACAACTAATCAAAGCTGCAGGGCAGTTGGAGGCAAGTAAAATGTTTTAAGTGACTTGCTTACCAGTGTTAGTTCTGGGCAGTATGCAGATTGCTCTGTTCTGATCTCCAGTGAGATTTCAAAAAGGGTCAAGATTGACAGGTATGGTAACTCTCTCTTGTAGCAAACAGGTTTGAGCCGAGTTGTATTGATGCAAAAGGTTTTTGACCAATCAAAAGTTCAAATACATACACCTGATCTGTAATTAGGGGAGGCCACCACCTAGTGGTGGTATTGATCAATTGCAATCCAAAAACCCAGGTCATGTTCTGGGGGACCTGGGTTTAGATTCTGCTATGACAGATTCTAGAATTACAATGCAATAAAAATCTGGAATTGGGAGTCTAATGGCCATTAATTCACTGTCAATTGTCCAAACAAACCATCTTCCTTACCAAAGTCCCTCCTTCCAGGGAAAGAAGCTGCCATCCTTACCTGGTCTGTCCTACATCTGACTCCAGACCCATAGCAATGTGGATTAACTTTTAACTGCCCTCTGGAGTTGGGGATGGACAATAAATACTGCCTAGTTAGTGACTTCCTCCATCCGGAGTGATTTTTAAATAAATAAAGAATCCAACTTTCTGCCTAACTCTACATTGTCAAGAGTGTAACTTACCCCATTACTCATGAATAGCAGATTGGGAATTCACAGGATGCCTTTGTAACTTGCAGCGGTCAATAATGGACCGTGCTGTTGTATTATCACTGGCCCAGTCTCTCCCTCCTTATGGAAAAGTAAAAGGGCTAATTTGAAGCTGACACTCTTTACATGTTAGAGTTAGCAGTCTAACACTTGGATGAACAGTACAGCATAGGAACAGGCCCAATGTCTGCTGTAACATTCTAAATTAACCCTATACCTGCACCAGGGCTGAATCCTCTTTTTTGCCTCTGTGCATGCACCTTAAACATGATATCAAATATCTGCTTTGCCTCAATCTCCTAAACATTCCCCATCAAGTTTTAACCCATACCTCCTAGTATTTGACATTTCCACCCTGAAGAAAGACTACCTAACCTTTCCATGCCCCTCCAATTTGTATACTATCCAGTTGCCCCTCTTGTTGTTTTTTTACACACACACACACACACTTGCATTTTAATCCAATTTTTCCTCTACAGCTGATGCCCTCAAATCCAGGCAATATCCTAGTAAACTATTTTGGACCCTCTCCAAATCCTGCCTCTTTCCTCCTGTAGTGTGGCCTATCTGGAGTCATATAGCTGCAACATGTCTCTCACTTCTATACTCCATGCCCTGACCAATGAAGGAGGAGAAAATGAGAACAGCAAATGTTAGAGATCAGTGTGGTGTTGGAAAAGCATAACTGGTCAGGCAGCATCCAAGGAGCAGAGTCTGTCTTGAGCCCAAGCTCTCTAGCAGATTCCTGATGACTAACTCATGCTCAATGTCTGTTCTGTTCTGTTCCTTGGATGCTGCCTGACCAGCTGTGTATTTCCAGCACCACACTTGCTGCAACTCTGACCAATGATGGCAAGCTTGCTGTATGTTGTCTTTATCACTTTATTCACTTATTGCCACTTTCAAGGAGTTGGGGACATGTACCCTATGATCCCTCCTGAATAGGGGTCCAGCCACTTATATATTATCCCCTCATTTGACATCCCAAAATTTCTGCCATTTCTCTGCCCAGCTTCCGAATTGAACTAATAGACTGTAGTCTTATGACCTTCCTCATTATCCACCACTCCACCAATTCTTCATCTGCAACTTAGTAATTGATCAATTGCATTTTCATCCAAATAGTTTGTTACAAACAGGTCCCAGCACAGATCCTTGCAGAACACCATGGATCATAAACCTCCAGTCAGTAAATCACCCCTTTCCCCAGTTATCCCAATCTATGACCAAGCCTTTTTGTACCAACTTAGTAACTTGCCATGATCCCATGTGATGTCAACTTTTGGACCAGCCCACCATCAAGGATCTTGTCAAATTCTTTACTAAAGTCCATGTGGACACCATCCACTGCCTTAGTCTCAAAGTTTGAGACAACTACATGAAATCATACTGATTATTCCTAAAGTCATTCTTTTCCAAATGTGGGTAAACTTTAATTCCAAATGTCCTTAACCTCTCTATAGCAATGACTGACTGACTGTCCATAACTTTGTCCCTGTTGCCCATTTGAAAGGAACATAGGCTATTCTTTGGCCTCCCCTATGGATAAAGATGCATCAATCCCTGTCCAAGCCACAACAGCCTTCTGAGGAGCTACTTGAGCTGAAGTCTGTTGAGGAAACCTGTTAGCTTCAGATGTGAGCAATACAACTGTCAGGATTTAAATGGGCACACTTAGAATTGTACAAGGTATCAAATTTGGACTAACAAATTACACTTCAGTCTGGGACTGAAGGAGGCATGGTGGTGCCCATTAAGTGGAGGCAGTTTTGCTTAAACTCAATTGGCTGGAAGTATTTTGTATCCTGTTGGGATACAAACCATTACCTATTTACTGACTAGTGCAGACTTATAATCCTGTGAAGTTGACCTACTTGAAAACTAAAGGTGTTGATCTTTGCATTGTGGACAGAGCTGAGGCATGCAGAAGCTGAAGGGAAAACTACAAATGTAGATCTTTGCACATTTTTGTATGGCTGTGAATTTTTATTTCTAGTTTAAAGCTGAAGTTCAGCTTGGATTGCACAAAGTCATTCAATATGAACATTGCTGTTTTGAATTTTTTTTCTTTCAGGTGTTTTGAGTTTCATCCTTGTCTATTCTCTTTCCTAGACAAAGAGCCTTATCTGATCTTTACTAATCGTCATGATATTCGGAAGATGGGGCTCTATCACCAAGAGTATACCCAAGTAGTTGACCAGCTGAGAAATGTAGTGGCATTGGATGTTGACATTTCAGAACAGCAAATCTTTTGGGTTGACTTGGGTCAGCAAGCAATCTTCAGGTAATGAATCTTGGTAGTAATACTAATCGCTACAGCAGGTATTTTTTTTTCAGAAACCCTTTTCAGATGGTCATTGCTGCTTTTAGGTATTCCAGAGCAGTTTGTCCTCTTTAATTTGGCTTCATGAATAATTTAACAGCATATATTTTCATCTTTACCTGACAGCATTTCAGCAATTATAGTATAAGTATTTGATATTAGTCTGTTTACTCAATTTTCTTTAAAACTCGAGACCTTTTCATCACTGCAGTTCACTTTTCTTAAACCAAAGATTTAAGAGGGCACATTTTTAATGGTAGTCCTTAGAAACTCTTGCCAAGTTTGACAACCTCCTTTCCTTTCCTTAGTTCCTTCATCTCTGAAGAGAGAAGCAAAACTGGTGTCACTAGAGTTATTGAGAATGTAAGTGTTCCTATGGGGATTGCTGTGGACTGGATCTACAAGCATGTTTACTGGACTGATCGTGGTACCAGAATGATCTCTGTGGCTACCTTTGATGGAACTTCAAGGAAGACTCTGTTCGATACTGACCTGAGAGAACCAGCTTCGGTGGCAGTTGATCCATTAACTGGGTAAACTTTTTCTTTTCCCCACTGGAACGATGTACAGGTTCTGATCAAATCCATGGAGGGTCTTGTTTTTGAGTGGGTGAGTGACGTTTGAAGTCATGGGAAATGGAGATGTACTGTTGAAGACAAACCTGGTATTCTGTTACAAGTTTACTGCAACTAATCACAATTCCCTTGAGTCTAATTTTCAGTGGTTAAAAGTTGGAAAACTGGAGTTCATCTAAAACTGTTGGCTGACAAGGTTGTCTTACATGATAGTAATAGACAGAGTTTGTTAACTTGTTTCCTGTAAAACAGTGAGTCATTATATCACTTTTTTTTGAATTTGAGGGTAAACTCATTCAGTCTTTGTACCAAACTGATGGTGGGGCTCCATGTAATCTGAACACTAACTCCTACAGAACATTTTAACAATACTAGCCTCTTGCCAAAATTGTTAGTGATGCATATGTGAATTTACACGGTGGAACTAGTGTTTGAATTATGAAATTTTCTAATTCTACTTTTTGATTTGAAGTTTCACTGTGGCCACTTCAACTCTTTTTTTTTAGAAAAACCTCCCTTGATTTGTATCAAATGCTGGAGGTTTTGAAGTTGATCTAAAGACCAATATTTCTACAAAGTAATTCAAGAACAAATCCTTGTCACAGTTGACATTTTAATGTAAAGGAATGTGGTCATGAGGCTTGTATAAAGTCTTTAGAACCACTTCAGTATTTTCAGTTATTTACTGGAGTTAAATTTAGATCAAATCTAATTGGGAATATTCTCTGATTTCCACAATTTTATGGAACGTTTCATAAACGCAGACCTAAAATTGGCATTGGGTTGCCTGAATGCATTTTAATGTTTAGGCTTAAATGAATAAACACTTCCTGGTTTTGAAATAACTATGACATTTTTTTTTCTCTCATTTTGAAATTGTGGTTTTTTTTTTGTTCGACCAAGAGTTCATCTCTAAATCAGTATAACATGAAGTGCAGCACACAACAGGCCCTTTTTTGGCCCACTATGTTGTGCCAAGATTTAATCTTGGTGCAAAATTAACCTATGCACTCCTCCACTCAGTTATCCATGTGTATGTCCAGCAATCGCTTAAATGTCCCTAATGACTGCTTCCACCACCAGCTGGCAACACATTCAATGTATTCACAACTCCTCTGCTTAAAGAACCTACCTCTGACATCTCCCTTTTATACCCTCCTGATATCTTCAAGCTGACTCCTTGTACCAGTCAATCCTGCCCTGGGGAAAAGTCTCTGGCTATTGTTGCCCTTGCCCATAGGGTGACCAGAAATGGACATAATATTCCAAGTGTGGTCTCACCAGGGACTTTGAGGGATCTATGTACTTGCACACCCAGATCCCTTTGTTCCTCCACACTACCAAAAATCCTGATTTTAAATCCTATATTCAGCATTTGAGTTTGACCTTCCAAAATGTATCACTGTTTATCCAGGTTGAACTCTTTAAGCTTAATCATAAAGCTGCTGAAAAATACAATGAGGTTTTATAAACTTTATTCATGACTAGATCAAATGTTAATTGACTAAATGATGCCTGTCATTCAAAGGTTCATGTATTGGTCAGATGTGGGTGAGCCATCCTCTATAGAGAAAGCAGGAATGAATGGCATCAATAGGCAGCTTCTGGTTACCAGCAATATTGAGTCACCAAATGGTATCGCACTTGGTAAGTGGGCTGGCTGATAAATGACTATATTTCCAAATAGGAGTTAGCTGCTAATCCTTCAATTTCATTCACAGATCTTGTGAACAGCCGCCTGTACTGGGTTGACTCAAAACTTCACACGTTGTCCAGTGTGGACGTTAATGGACAAGACCAAAGAACAGTGCTTTATTCACAGGAGTTCCTTGCTCATCCTTTTGCTGTCACCTTATTTGAGGTAATGTCACCTTTTTTTGACCAAGGTCTAAGATTCAAAACCACTGATTACTGTTTCTAGATTATCACCATACTTTGGTGATACAGGGATTGTTCTGAAGCACACTAGTGGACATTGGTTCTCTAATGATGATTCAATCAATCTCTTGGAAAGCAATGCAGTTGTATCATGAGCAAAGCTTTAGGTCAACAAACCTCATTCATGTAATAGCTCAGCTCGAGCCATTGAAGTGAAAATAGTTTTTCCTTTTAAGCATGTTGATGTTGACTTCGCTATATGAAATGTTGTACAGCTATTGGTTTCCCTCTTTTAAGCTCCATTATGAAGAATAATGGCCAAATAGTATTTTGCATAACCTATAATTTTTAGCATTCAACTGTTCTAAAAAGCCAGCTCTTGCAATTTTCACAAATGCGAAACCTTTAACATCCATCATTTCAGTTTATCTACTGTTTGGCCTTTAAGCAGTTTTTTACAAAAGGAATTTAAGTGGTACCTGACTCTTGAGCACTGCATTTGGAAAAAGGTATCAGTTATGATAGTGGTGTGAATGCGAAGCTAGACATGCCTCTAAATCTCCGTATGTGGAAAGGGTGGACAAGACCAGATTTCTGGGATCAATGTCTTGTCAGTGCTCACAATGACTTAGTAACTTGGTGAGTGCAGGAAATGAGCTGGCACTCTAAATCGGTCAGGTCAAACAAGACCCTGGAGTAGTCCCCAGCCATACCCACATGTATAATAATGGCCTGAATCAGGGGTCACTTGGAGCTGGAATCTGTTTTTGTTTTTTAGAGACTAGCCTTAAGAAGGTCAGAAGGGTTTACCTCTCCTGCAATCCTTTGACCCTCCCTTCCTCCCTTCCTCCCTTCCTCCCTTCCTCCCTTCCTCCCTTCCTCCCTTCCTCCCTTCCTCCCTTCCTCCCTTCCTCCCTTCCTCCCTTCCTCCCTTCCTCCCTTCCTCCCTTCCTCCCTTCCTCCCTTCCTCCCTTCCTCCCTTCCTCCCTTCCTCCCTTCCTCCCTTCCTCCCTTCCTCCCTTCCTCCCTTCCTCCCTTCCTCCCTTCCTCCCTTCCTCCCTTCCTCCCTTCCTCCCTTCCTCCCTTCCTCCCTTCCTCCCTTCCTCCCTTCCTCCCTTCCTCCCTTCCTCCCTCCCTTGGAATGTTTGTTTGTTCTCCACCCATCAATGCTTTAGAGCAGTAGCCTTTAATGTGTAGCTTTAGTTGAAACAATGTTCCTGATGCTGTTGGGGTTGAAAAGCAGAATGGAGAGGTAGGGAATTGCCATTTTCCTGGCAGTGACTTGGAATTTGTATCGAAATTTTCCAGGCAGATATGAGATGTACCTCCAGAATATCAATGTTGTGAACTCCCACCTGCTTTTATTTCTGCCAATCCTGGGACATCTGAGCTGCTCTAAACCATATTGGGTATTATTGCCTATTGTATATTAATATACAACACCTAGCAGAACAGATCAAAGTTTTTGTCATGAGGGTATGAAGTTTATTTTTGTTGCTTATTTCAGGATCATGTATTCTGGTCTGATGAAAGAAATGAAGCCATTTTTGGAGCCAACAAATATACAGGCACAGATGTCATGACTTTAGTTTCTAATCTTCTTCAACCTCATGATGTCATTATTTATCATGATTTAATACAACCATCTGGTAGGGAATCTAATGTTGCTCTTTGATTTTTTTTGGAGTTTAGTATTATGACTCTGTATTTGTTGTAGAACTGTAAGATGTAATTTTAAACTGTCAATAACTGAAGACCAAGTTTGGTTAATGCTGTCGATATGAACTAGCCTTGTATCTGCTGCTCAGAACTTGTATCTACTGAATCTAATGCATATTTTAAAACCAGTTGCATTTGTTGAAAGTCAAAAACAAAACATTTTTGGAGAAACTCAGCAGGTCTGGCAGTGGGAGGAAAACTTAACTCCATGTCCAGTGATGCTTCAGAAATTCCTCCAACTGTAAAGAAGGGTCACTACTCTCCAGGTTAACCCTGCTTTCCCTCCACAGATGCTGCTGGGTTTCTCCAATTGTCTTTGCTTCTAGTGAGCTTTCCTTCTACCTGTTTGACATTTCAAATTGGTGCACAATGTGAATCTGACTAGCAACCACTTACAATGCAAAATGACACTTTCTAGCCTTTTAGATATTGTATTCAATAGACTAAAGTTTTTTTTTAGCCTTTTTTTTTTATCGAAACAGTTGTGGCCTTATTACGGAATTGAAAATTATTGTCTCGATAGGTAAAAACTGGTGCAATGAGAAATTGGAAAGTGGAGCCTGTAGGTACCTCTGCCTTCCTGGTCCACCGATCAATCAATTGCCAAGGTACACCTGCTTGTGTCCAACTGGGATGAAACTAAAGGATGGAGGATTGTGTGAACTGGGTAAATAGTGGTCTTGTTTGTTTTTCTCTGGTAGAAATAAATCTGACTAGAACTGGAAATAAGGGTGGCACCAAACAATGGGTGGGGAAGTAGAGGATGTCTACCATTACTCCTCAACATATCGTGGGCAATTCAGTGGCTAGCACTGCTGCCTCTCAGCACCAGGCACCCTGGTTCATTTCCTGCCTCAAACAACTGTCTGTGGTGTTTGCACATCCTCCATGTCTGTGGGTTTCCTCCCACAGTCCAAAGATGTGCAGGTTGGGTGAATTGGCCATGCTAAATTGCCTGTAGTGTGGGGTGCTTATAGGGGAATGGGTCTGGGTGGGTTGGTCTTCAGAGGGTCAGTGTGGACTTGGGTTGAAGGGCCTGTTTCCACATTATATTCCATCTGACAGCTTTTAGATTACTTAATGTGGGGCAATGTGCACTTTGGCAGGAGGAAGAGAAGCTGACTGTTTTAAATGATGGAAGATTGCAGACCGCTACACAGAGGGCTTTAGGAGTTGTGTAAAAGCTAGCGTCCAAGTTTAGGGTAATAAATGCAGGTGGAATGTTTCTACCTTTTGAGTAGAGTATTTAAAAATGGGAACTTGTGAAAAATTACATGAATTGTGAAAAGCTTTTGGTCCCTTTTTTAATCAAATGAAAATTTTACCGGCACCGATGACAGTCCAAAATGTTCCAGCCTGGTTAGAGGTATTGTCTTATGACTACTATCTAAAAGACTGATTTTTTTTTTAAATTGAAATGTACAAGATTTTTTGAGATGACTGAGGTGGGGGGGGGGGGGAGAAATGTAGGAGAATTGATGATCAAGGGCCAACCATTTGACATCAGTGAGGATGAATTTCTGAAGGGTGGTGAATCTGGAATTCCTTACCACCAAGGACTGTAGGGGCTGAGTAAACTTTAAAGGCTGAGATTTTTAACCTTAAACCCCATGCTGATTAAACTTTATGGGGAAAAGCTGAAGATTGAGATCCGTTTCAGTGGGCCAAATGGCTGACATCCTACAAACTTGATCTAATGCTAGAATTCAGCTTATCCCACTAACAATCTTTTTTTTGTACTTTCCCTGCATGTTTGTTTTGAGGGTTTTTTCAGTGTCTGAAAACGTAGGATGTCATGGAATGATGCCTTACTAGGCATGAGTAGCAGTGTGAAAGCAAAAGAACATCTGCATATAGAGGCTAATATCCAGCATTATTCCTAAAATAGTCCTCAATCTAATTACATGATAACACAAGACATGACATCTGGTTTAATTAGCTGTCTGAAGATACAACTTGTAGCAGTAACACCAATGTGCATTTGGAATCCCTAATTTGACAAATTTTAGGGATATCAAGCTAACCTCAGTAACATGAAACTACCACTTCCTACAAAAACCTATCCACTCACTATCTGTTTGAAAGATTCAATCTGCTATCCTTGCCTGGTCTGTCTCCATGGGACTCCAGACCCAGTGAGTGATTATGGTCAGCAAAGTCAGGGCAATAAGCTACTGTTTTAGGGTAATTAAGGATGGGTAACAAATGTTGCCCACATCTGCAAAACCTGAAACCACCTAACAATAAATCCTGTGCTAGTTTATTTTTAATGCAAACAAATTTGCTTGATACTTTCTGTAATGAGGCAAGCCTGCTGTAAATTCTACATTAGTTTCAAACTAGGCAATAGTAAAGACTATCCATCCCAATCAAACCAGGATTGACTTACCTGCCCTCTGTTTGTCAACCATCTGCTCTGGGCTTCTGGTTTGAGTTAATTATCTCTCCTCCCAATTTCTCCAGCTAAGTAACTACCTGTTTTAAACTCATCCCTTCTACTTCTATCTCCTCTAAATGGGTTACTTGTGTATTCAGCTGGTTATTTAAAGCCAAGCACTTCTCTTTGACAATCTACCCAATACTAAAACTAACAAATTTCAAACTCCACATTTGGAAAGTCTCATCTTGGTAAAGCAGAAAAAAATTCTTTTTGAGGCAAGCTGAAGTCTGTATTAGGAGGGTTGGAAAGTTCAGTTCAGTTTAAGGTCAATTTTTTTTTTGACTTGGTGTTTATGGCCAGACCCCCTCATTGCCAAGAAATGGCCCAGACCAACTTTGCTAGTTTAGAGCAAGTGTAACAACATGGGTATGCCAGGAGAGATGCAGCTGGTCAAAGCATTTTCATTCAGCAGTCTTGTAAGTGTTTTTAAACAAAATGGGAAATGAGAGAATGGAATACCAAATAACCTATCTGAAATTCCAACAGATCATCCCAATGTAATGTTATTCCAAATACTTGAAACAATCTCCATTTTAAAAATCCCTTGGTACAAAAGGTAACATCAAACACCAGGGCTTACAGGAGAGCTGTCGGGCTCCCTGCTTCTTTGGATCCACCAGCTGTTTCAACTGCCTGGCTGCTTTGTGAATAGTGTTGGGTGCTTGGGGAAAAAAGCACTGCCGGTCAGGAGAGTTGACGTTTTGAGCAAAAGCCCTTCATCAGGAATGACTATCCTGCTCTTTGGATGTTGCCTGACCGGCTGTGTTTTTCCAGCACCACACTCCATTGGTAGTCTCCAGTGTCTGTAGTCCTCACTTTCTCCTGCTTTGTGTATAGCCAGGCCAAAGAAAAGATGACCTGGGAGGACTGGCTGCACCCCTTCCACTGTTTAAAATACTTTTGCACTTAGCCTTTAGCTTGAGGCAGTATGTTAGCTATAATCAAACTGGTCCTAAAAACACTTAACCCCAGACTTTTTGGTCTTTCTCCTGAGGGGGAATAAACTTCATTAAAAGAGCAGTGTTGTCACACTGCTGGTTAAGATGTACAGCCGTACACAATTTGTAGCCATCTGAATAGAGCTTGACATGTTCTCTTCCCCCAGCTGGTAATACTACCTGTCAAGCATCAGATTTCATCTGTCATGATGGACAATGTGTGCCCAGTAAATGGCAGTGTGATGGCATGGCTGATTGTGAAGATGGATCTGACGAAGCCTCTGACATATGTCGTAAGTATCTTGTACTTAGTGTATTGTTCTTGCACCACTTGGGTGGTGATACCTTCAATTGTGAAGGTGAAACACTAATGATTTAATCAAATTTCACTACAAACTATTATAACATTTCACTGCATCTGACTTCAATTTTAGACACTAGTCTGCTTAATCTTAATTGTACAATATTTAATGAATTTAGTTTTTAAATGTCACTTTTGAATTGTTCTCATTCATTGCTGCTATCTGATTCCTTAAGTACTTATGGGTTGTCCGTGGCTTCCTTTTTACCAGTGCTCAATTGAAGTGGAAATAAGGGGTGGTTTCTACAGTACAACACAATCTCTTTTGAACTGTTTGTAACCTGAGTGCTACACTTTGCTAATGAATGCAGCAACTGAATTAAATTTTTCACTGCCATATTGAAATAGATGAAAAGATGGATGCTAAGTGTTTTTTTTTTTGCTCAAATGTCATCTCTAACTTAGGGTTTTAAATTAAGAAGGAATTTTATTTGTCATTTATAAATTTCTTTACTCTTATGAGATCAATGGAAACTAAAACTGAACCTGCTCAGTACTGTATGAAACACTGATTTGCCTGCTTACTATCTTTTGTAAGTTTGCTCGTTAAGCTGAAAAGTTCCTTCAAAACAAACAGTCCAGCTCAGTGAGCAAGCTACCAGAACCCCAACCTGAGCTACAAATCTTCTCAAACCAACTTGACATGTTCTCTTCCCCCAGCTGGTAATACTACCTGTCAAACACCACCAGTTATACTTCCCAATGTTCTTTTGAAACAAGTAGTATCAACATTACATGACTGGAATTGTCTGCGTTTTTTTTTTGCTGGAAAAATGGGCTTGTCAATGTGTTGGAATGCAAATCTGACCTCTACATACGAATACTTGTTTTTGTCCCATCATTAGTAAATCTTTTTATATTGATGTGCCTAATCTGCATGTTTGAAAATTTATGATATAACTGTTCTTAAAATTGATCTTTTTTTTAGACACCAGTATCTGTCATATGAATGAAATTAGCTGTGGCCCCGGCTCCCTTCAGTGTATTCCTGAGACTTGGAAATGTGATGGGGAAAAGGACTGTAATACTGGCAGTGATGAAGAGAATTGTGGTAGGTCAACAATGTGACAATTAGATTTTTAATTTGTGTCCACACTCTGCAAATGAGTGAACATTGTCCCAGAACTGATTTTATGGGATTCATTGTCATGTGTACCAAAGTACAGTGAAAAGCTTTGCTTACTATGATCTGCCTGTACTGCTCATAAACAAAGATGTACATAATGAGATTTAAGATCGGGGGGTGGGAGGGGAGGGGAAGAGAACTTCCATTTTAATGGGCAGCACATGGCTCAGTGGTTGGCGCACTCCTCCAGCATCTGGGGCCCAGGTTAGATTCCAGCCTCTGACTCTGTCTGTGTGGGATTTGCCTGTTCTCAGTGTCTGTGTGGGTATCCTGGGTACTCTAGTTTCCTCCCACAATACAAAGGATTGCCAGCCATATGGATTGGCCATAGTGTTAGATGCATTAGGCAGAGGGAGCTGAGTCTGGGTGGGTTACTCTTCAGAGGGTCTATGGATTTGTTGGGCCGAAGGACCTGTTTCCACATTAGGAAATGTGATCTTAGAAAAACAAATGCATCGTACAAAGTAGATCTGTTTTTAAAAGGTGTTTTAATGAAATTAGTCTCTTTCTATTCCTTTCCAAAAAGTGAAATGAACAGGCTGAAATCAACACTTGGAATAAATTAGTTGCTGAGACTAACTTTTGATTTCTGACCCCCAACCCTCCTTTTCATTTCTCTCTTCCCTGAAATCCTTGACTTTTAGTCAGGGATCCTTGGCTCTGACTTCCACTTTCACTAGTGGCCCTCTGTTTCATACTTCCCATCCCCTGCCCGTGGGGAGATGACATCCCATAGCAGTAGCTCTCAGCACCTTTTTTTTTCTCACCAGTGCTGCTCACCCACTACCTGATGCAGGATCTGGGTCCGTTTGCCTGAACTGCTTAGTGCATTGTCACTGGGGTGCACTAGTCTGCATGGGTGTGCAGAACACTTGCCCTTCTATTCAGAATTCAGAGCCATTTGATTAAGTCCAACACTTGAGGAAATAGCTGAAATCACCTTGCACTAGATCCAGGGCAAGTTTGTTCCAAACATTTCTCTAGGATGTGAGCATGGATTCCCCCTTCCCACATCCCTGCTCCAATAGACTGAGGGTGGCTAAGAGCTTTATGTTTGCCACTTGAGCATCTTTCTCCTCCCTCACTGGACTTCAGTCACCAAACAATTGGTTTCATTACCTAGATTGAGGTGGGCCAGGGTTGTTTTTGTAGATTGTTTGTTTGGAAGAGAAGGGACTATTGATTAAGAATTAAAATTCTTAACTTGAGCTAGTAATTTTTACATAACCTAATGAGTCTTGTAAGGAATCGTTGGTCCAACATGTACTAAACTTGGAGATTGCAATACACTATACCCAATGGTTATGCATTGATTATGAAGTCAGTATAAATACTTTTTTTTTTCTCCCCCCCCCCCAGGTAACCTCACTTGCAGTCCAGGAGAGTTTACTTGTTCCAATGGTAGATGTGTTTCCCGAGCCTTTGTCTGCAATGGGGATTATGACTGCAATGATGGAAGTGATGAAAGAAACTGTGCTCCATCTATCTGTCACCCACAGGAGTTTCATTGCAATGATTCTAAATGTATTCCCCTGGGTTGGATGTGTGATGGCCATGCTGACTGTGCTGACCAGTCTGATGAATCTCCAGACCACTGTAAACACATCACTCTTCCTCCTGCAACTTGCTCTCCTGATGACATTCAGTGTCGCTCTGGTGAATGCATTCACAGTAAATGGTACTGTGATGGTGATACAGATTGTAAGGATGGCAGTGATGAAATAAATTGTCGTAAGTTATCAGTTTTGCCCTTTACACTTTGTGTGTGTGTGCGCATCTCAACGAAGAATAACGATTGATTGAAGGGAGATTGTAACTTGAGAACGGACTTCCTTCGTTCACCATTTTGTGATCTCAAGACACTTTTTTTTTCCTGCAGTCTGATTTTCGTTTTTACAAATCTTTGGGTGGCTTTAGATTTCTACCATCTCTAGTCAGTGTTTTTCTTGCTGGTGTTTTGGCTCTGATTTTGTTCCCAATGATAGTTATTTTAAATCTGAAAGGAGTTGGTTATTACACTAATGCAATGGAGTAATTCCCCTTTCTCTCAAATTCATTAAATCTCCAACTAACTGAGCAGTTACCTAGACTAAATCTATTCGTGTATAATGCATTTGTTCCTCTTGTCCAAAACCGGAGTTAAATTTTCATGCCATTGACCAGTTTTTGAAATCCAAATCACTGCAAAGAGTTAGATTGGGGGTCTCTGCCATCTCAACCTCATTGAAGTTTTGCTTAAGGTGTGCATTGAAGTTAGAGCCATCAAGATTATACTCTAATAATGACACTGATTCACCTTTTCAACTGGAGTTTGGCACTATCTGCACACTTCCAGTTATCAGTCTTGGATACTGTACTGTATAATACAGTAGGAAAAAAATGAGGACTGCAGATGCTGGAGATCAGAGCTGAAAGTGTTCCTGGAAAAGCGCAGCAGGTCAGGCAGCATCCAAGGAACAGGAGAGTAGACGTTTTGGGCATTAGCCCTTCAGGAATGAGGAAGGTTTGTCCAGCAGACTAAGATAAAAGGTAGGGAGGAGGGACTTGGGGGAGGGGCATTAGAAATGCAATAGGTGGAAGGAGGTTAAGGTGAGGGTGATAAGCTGGGGTGGGGGCAGAGGTGAGGAAGAAAATTGCAGGTTAGGAAGGTGGTGCTGAGTTCGAGGGATTTGACTGAGACAAGGTGGGGGGAGGGGAAATGAAGAAACTGGAGAAATCTGAGTTTATCCCTTGTGATTGGATAATACAGTAGCCTAAAGTTGAGTTTAGTTCTGCATCAAATATTTGGCTCTTAATTAGCTCACTTCATGCCAAACTGGAGGGTGCTTTTTAAGTTTTCGATCAACATCCTCAGCTGATCCAAATTGTTGTTCAACTAGAGTTCAAGCGTGGCTTCAACTGGGGATCTGTAGATCAGCATTTCATTCTCATGTGACTCCATTTTTAAATGGACAATTGGAATTGCTTCACAATTTATTTAAAACTTCTTTTATACAGATTGCTACATCAGGATTTTAGGGATATCCTATCTGTGTTGGAGAATTCAGCAAGTACAGCTTGTCAAATGAGTTGCCATTCTGCATTTGAGTTCCTTGTGCAAATGGAGGGGGAGGGACTTCAACTGATCTCTTGGTCAGGATAGCTTGTGTGAAAATAACTAAGGCTATTGGTGCCTTCAAAACAAAATCTCATTGTCAAGTAAATTTGGTAAATTTACTGCCAGAAATGTATTTAATGCTTGGACAAATCAGCATTCATACTGAAAATATTTCTGTAGTAAAACAAGGAACATTGTCTTTGTTTTTAGCTCCTCTAGTCTGTAAACCAGACACTTTCCACTGTGATGGTATTTGTCTTCCTGGAAACATAAAGTGTAATGGAGTTTGGGACTGTACTGATGGAAGTGATGAGGCCAACTGTGAGAGTGGTAGGTTTTATAGTATCTGGCTACAGGAACAGTCCATGTTTCAGGCTTCAGACCTCTTATTGTTTCACTCTCTCTCCTTTTTCTGCATTAGAGTGTACAGGATTCAATGACTTCAAATGCCAAAGTGGTGAATGCATAAACATATCTTTAGTGTGTAACCAACATCAAGACTGCCAGGACTGGAGTGATGAGCCCATTAAAGGATGCAGTAAGTGTTTAACTGGTGATCATGAATTCATCCTTGGAGTTCTGGTTTTGTGAACATAATTGCTAATTTCTAATCTGATTTGTGATCTAACTTGTACTGGCTGCCTCCTTTTGGTCTCAGCCTTGCACTGTTTTCTTTTAAGTTGATTAAACCATTTTAGCCATTTGCACACTTTGTAAATGTGGTCAGTTTACTCACCAAAAAAAACTTATCAATTAGCCAGGACTCAGGAATTCCTTGGGGAAGTGATACCATAGACTTGTGTACTGATTTGCTATCTAAGTTGCCTTTTTAATGCTAATACTAGCTTAAATGGAGAATTTTACTTTCCCCCAAACTGCACTTTGTTTCTTTTTGGTGCCCAGCAGGTTTGCTAGTTTTTGGAATTGCTGACTTATTTTAGATTTGGCTGCTGTACCATTGTCTTGTCTTTGCTGGGAAATGTGGTGAAGGTGCAGAGACACCTGTTTTAGTCTGACCTTTGCACCAATGCTGGACTTGCCCCATCTTTATGAATAACTTGTGGAGTCACCTCCTGTTAGTATTTTTAATTGTCTACTTTCAACGACTAGACTGCAGAGCTTAGATTTTGATCAGTTCATCATTTAGCCCACTGAGTGCATTTGTACCTCCAATAGCACAAGCAGTCTGTTTGGTAACCTCATCAGGTTGCCATCTCCCTTTTTTGGGTATGTCTGGTGCTGATCTGGCACACTATCCTACACTCTCTTGTCTAGAGTTGATCCCTGAAGTTCAAATTTTCAGGTTATCTAATTTCTGTCTGGGAAATCAGTTTGAGCAATTCAAGCTGTCCCTGACTTGGATTAGATTGACGATTCTTTAGCTGAATGATTTTTGGGCATGCTGTGCTTTTTTTTAAACTAGCCTGAGCTCAAAGAAAAGGCCAGTGTATAATTTTGTTCCTAGGTTATTTAAATAGCACTCAGATGCTCCTCTAAGCATTTATGTGCTCTCAATTTTTAAGATCCCAACTAAAACATTGGTTAATTAAGCAAGTTGTTCCTCCTTGAACAATGGAACTCAGATTTACTTTTGCATATAAAACTTAAAGATTTGAATATCTATAAACATTAGCCATGTAATAATTCTTCTGTAATGTGGGGCTGCACAAGAATGCAACCATCACCATTATTGAAAAAAATCATGCTTTAGAAACTATGCTTTGGTGTAATTGTTACTGTCAACACTTTTTTTTTAAAAAGGCACATGCCTTGACGTTTTCCCATTAATCAGTTGCATTCTAGCAGCATGACTGTTGGGAGTAAGGTTGAACAAGTGGAGGCATTGACATCTGGATTTCTTCTTTTCAGATGTGAATGAATGTTTACTGAATAATGGGGGCTGCTCTCACAACTGCACTGATCTTATCATTGGTTACAAATGTGAATGTCCTGCAGGCTTTAAACTGTCTAAGCAGACTTGCATAGGTAAGTTCCAAAATCCAGCTAATGTAGAATGAGATCACCTTTAAAGATTGAAGCAAAACTCATTAAACTACTTTTGTCCAGATATCGACGAATGTCAAATTCCTGAAACCTGCAGTCAAATTTGCATCAATTTGGAAGGTAGCTACAAGTGTGAATGCCACCAAGGATATCATATGGATCCAGCTAATGGGATTTGCAAGGCAGTTGGCAAGTACAACCCACTGTTTAAATTAGAAACTTTCAAACTCTTTGGCCCACCCAAGTTTCTGCCTATTTGGAAGCTTCATTTCTTGGACCCTGAAAACTTCACTGTAACCAGCTAAGCTTTTGTGTTGGATCTGTGCTAGTCAGTGTAAATTTTGTCATTGAGGTATCTTTAGATTTATGATCTGGAGACACTGACCTCACTTCCCTCAAATATAAATCTCAAGTTGCATTTGAAATATGGTGACATTACAATTGAGCAAGAATAGGTGATTGGTCAACTTTAATTCTGCTCTCATTTTAAGATTACTACTGTGATTTCCACTCCTTTCCAGTGTTCCATTAACACTCCCTCATGTTGTCTCCAACACCTCGGTAAAGGTAGTGATGGTGTAGAAGGTGGCTATTGGGCCCTTGTCTTGATTACTGTAGGTCGTGCTGCTCATTTGAAGAGTCAAGCAAGTTCCCACTTTATTCACAGCCTTGGGTGCGTGTTTTTTAAAAAAAAAATCAATACACTAATGCCTGATTCTTGAATCTGCCTCTACCTCCCCCTTCCACACAGTGCATTTCAAACCTTAATGACTCATTCTTCTTTTTAGAAAAACTTTTTTTTTTAAAAAAAAATCCACAAATCGCTTTAAATCTCTGTCCTCCTGTTAGATGCTTTTTGATGTAGCATCTCCCACATGCAACTCTGGCACAGTTTTTTGTATAGTCAATCAGATCTCTTCAAGCTGTCCCACTTTCAATCAGCGCCCCCCCTCCCCCCAAAAAGCCCTGGAGCCACTTGAAATGTTTGTCCTCTGTCCAGCACACTGTTTAATATGGCTGCCAGGCTTGTCAGCTGAAGTCTTAATTTTAGTTTCTTTTTGAAAACCCACCTTTCTACATTGTTGACCTCTCTTCCTAAATGAAGTTCACTGGCGTTTTGCTTTCTAACCTGTTTCTTGCTAACGTAGGGAAAGAACCTTATTTGATCTTCACTAATCGACATGACATCCGGAAACTAGGACTACATCACCATGAGTATTCTCAGGTGGCTGTACGGTTGAGAAATGCTGTAGCATTGGATGCTGACATTGCTGAACAAAGAATTTATTGGGCTGATGTGGGACACCAGGCAATTTTCAGGTGAAGCACTGCAAGAATTTAAGTCTAAAACTAACTTGGACTACTTTGTTAAAATCCTAACTCAAAGGCTTGTTAATTTGCTGTGGCAGTTAAATATTTTGCTTTTGAAGACCTGCTTCTATGGTAACCTTGAAAATACTGACACTGTCATAAGTTGCTTGAGGTTTTGAGGTTTTACTATTATAAGTCTTCAATTTCATTTCTGTTGTATAAAGATGAAGTGACAGCTAAAGGTAACTAATCCTATCATCCTGTTTTAGCATGTCCATTAATGGATTGCAAGACCAAGCTGGCCCATCTGTGGTAGTCCAAGATCTCGACACCCCTGTGGGGATTGCTGTTGACTGGATTTACAAACACATCTACTGGACTGATCGGAGTACTAAAGCTATATCTGTTGCAACACTTGACGGAACCAGAAGAACCGTTCTGTTTAACACTGACCTAAAAGAGCCAGCATCTATAGAAGTTGATCCATTATCTGGGTACAGTATTACTTCAGTTTTAGTTATTGTTTCAGTTTATTTGGCACTGGACTTAAAATTTCACTTTTTATACCAAATGTTCTCATGGTAATCACAGTAAATGCTAATCTATCAAACTAGTTCCAATGTTAAACTTAACTCTTCAAACTTCATGCACGTGCACACTTAAAAACTATTGGATATACTGCTTTGATGTGAAATTGAAGAATGTAAATGGGAAGTGGTACAGTTGGACATAATGAACATTGGAAAATCTACAGGCTTCCATAAGCCAGGAGTTGGGTATGTTCTCCCAAACATGTAATTGCCATGAGATAGGAACAGAATTAAGCCATTTGGTCCACTGACTCTGCTCCACCATTGGATGATGACTATGTGCCTCGACTTCTGTTCTCCTCCCAGCTTCACCCTTGATTCCACTTTGACTACATTTAGGACAGTTTTTTTAATTAGTAATGACTTGGCTTCCAAATGGCAATAAGTTCCACAGGTTAACCAGCCTCTGGCAAATGAAAGTCCTCATTTCCCTTCCGAAGGGTTGTCCCTTCACAGGCAATGCCTTCAGTGGAAAACTCTCCACATCCAGGCCCATTTAGTATTGTCTCAATGAATTCCACAACCCCTATGATTCAAAACGCAACCTTTCCTCATGTGACAGGCCCTTCATCCCTAGATCATTCTTTTAAACTTTCTTTGGAACCCTTCCAAGGTCAGCATATCCTTAAGGTACAGTGCCCAAAGCTGATTTGTGTTCCAAATGTGGTTTGACTAGTACAACCTTAATAGTATGCATTTTCTGCCCTTGAAATGTTAGCATTCATTTCAATAGTCTAGAATACACTTGCTGGTTCAGATAGCAGGTAGGAAGGCATGCTATGAAGAAGTAGTCTCTATTCTTCCCAGCAAAGTGCATAACCTCACACTTCCCCACACTATTCGATCTGGCACTTGCCCATTCTGTCCTAGCCTGTCTAATCCTTATGCAGCCTTCCTCCAACACACTCTCTTCTCTACATATCTTTGTCTGATTATAAAGTTGGGCTTTGAGGTTGTACTTGCATCCTTCTAAATTTAGCTTGTGCAGAAATTTTTTGTTAATCAAATGGAATATTACAACTGTTGCTTAGTCACTTGGTCAAACTCCTGAGCTCCTGTCACTGCTTCACCACAACTTTGAAGGAAATTAGGGATGGGAAATAAATGGACTCATTCATACCTGCATCCCATGAAGAAATGAACTTTCACTAGTTGACTTGTGTTCAGTCTGCAATGATGTCTAGCCCCAACGTACTTGTATTCAAATTGGAGGAATTGCTTTTTAGTGAGTCAGTTGTATCCCGGTACAATGATTAAAACTCCAACACCGGTTGCATCAGTCTTTATTTTTGTCTTTTTTAAGGTTTGTTTACTGGTCAGACTGTGGTGAGCCAGCAAAGATAGAAAAATCCGGAATGAATGGAGTGGGTCGACAGCTCCTTGTCACTGGAGGGATTCAGCAGCCAAATGGAATTGCACTTGGTTTGTGATAACTCCCCTTGAAACCTTGTTCAAGGTTGGTTATTGAAGGCACTGAACAAGTGTTTTTGTTGCCTCTAGATCTCGTGAAAAGCCGCCTCTATTGGATTGACTCCAAGCTGCACATGTTGTCAAGTATTGATCTCAATGGTCAGGATAGAAGGATAGTCCTGCAGTCAAAAGAATTCCTTGCTCATTCATTTGCTGTTTCAGTATTTCAGGTGAGATGAAATGTTTAAAAATGCATCTTTAAAAGACCCCACACCTTGCCTGCAGAATGTTGAATACTGAACGTGAGGAACTGGTATGTCCATTGTGGTGAATTTCCACCTTCTCATGACCTCTCCTATCCAGGGAGGTAATACTATAACATGAAGCACAACAGGTTTACTTAGATCCATAAAACAAGATGTTTGTTATAATTCTAGAAAGTGTGCAGCAATTGTGGAAAGTTTCATTTTTACCTGGGATATGCACAAAGCTGCAGTTGCTTGATACTTAGAATCCTATGAAGTAATATCCTAGTTCAAAAATGTTTTGACCCTCTTGCTTTCAGGCTAACTGATATCTGCAGTTCCTCCTTTGTGTGGAACTGAAACCCCTATTCAGTTGGATGCAATGTCTCTCTGCCATCTGTTCCCTATATCTCTACTGAGTCGTGGAGTCGTCATAGAGATGTACAGCATGGAAACAGACCCCTCGGTCCATGTCAACCAGATATCCCAACCCAATCTAATCCCACCTGCCAGCACCTGGCCCATATCCCTCCAATCCCTTCCTATTCCTATACCTCCAAATGCCTCTTAAATGTTGCAATTGTACCAGACTCCTCCTCATCTGGCAGCTCATTCCATACACATACCACTGTGTGTATATTTAAAAAGAAAAGCTGCCCCTTAGGTCTTATATCTTTCCCCTCTCACCCTAAACCTATGCCCTCTAGTTCTGGACTCCCTGACCCCAGGGAAAAGTCTGTCTGTCTCTGTCTGTCTCTGTCTGTCTCTGTCTGTCTCTGTCTGTCTCTGTCTGTCTCTGTCTGTCTCTGTCTGTCTCTGTCTGTCTCTGTCTGTCTCTGTCTGTCTCTGTCTGTCTCTGTCTGTCTCTGTCTGTCTCTGTCTGTCTCTGTCTGTCTCTGTCTGTCTGAAGGTCACCCCTTAGCCTCTGCTCCAGGGAAAACAGCCCCTCCTGTAGCTCAGATCTTCCAACCCTGGCAACATCCTTGTAAATCTTTTCTGAACCCTTTCAAGTTTCACAACATCCTTCCAATAGGAAGGAGACTAGAATTGCATGCAATATTCCAACAGTGGCCTAAATGTCCTGTACAGCCGCAGCATGACCTCCCAACTCCTGTACTCAATACTCTGCTTTCCTTTATTGGTCATACCAAACACTGCCTTCACTATCCTATCTACCTGCAACTCCACTTTCAAAGAGCTATGAACCTGTACTCCAACGTCTTTGTTCAGCAACACTCCCTAGGACCTTACCATTAAGTGGATAAGTCCTGCTAAGATTTGCTTTCCCAAAATGCAGCATCTTACATTTATCTGAATTAAACTCCATCTGCCACTTCTCAGTCCATTGACCCATCTTGTCCAGATCCTGTTGTAATCTGAGGTAACCCTCTTCACTGTCCACTACACCTCCAATTTTGGTGTCATCTGCAAACTTACTAACTGTACCTCTTGTGCTCGCATCCAAATCATTTATGCAAGTGATGAAAAGTAGAGAACCCAGCACTGATCCTAGTGGCACTCCACTGGTCACAGGCCTCCAGTCTGAATAACAACCCTCCACCACCACCCTCTGTCTTCTAGCTTTTGAGCCAGTTCTGTATCCAAACAGTTAGTTCTCCTTTGTATTCAGTATGATCTAACCTTGCTAATCAGTCTCTCATGGGGAATGAGAGACTAAGTTTAGGTAACCTTTTATTGTGACCCAACTTTTGTTACAGCCTCTGATCCCCCTAGCAAAAAGGTGTAGTAAATGTAGCTGCTGCTTAAATAGCTCAAGGTCACACCCACACCCCTTACCCCCCCCCCCCCCCCCACCTCATTTCTTTTACTATTGGTCAGCAGCGAGTTGTCCCTTTTTTTTTGTAATTGATCCTTGGTACAGCCTTCACCTGGAGCAATTCACTCAGCAATTTCAACCTGTACCCTGTCTCCAAGTAAGTTTCTCCCCACTCATTTGCCAGGGGGTGCAGTGTAGAGTCAACCAGCCTGCTGTGGGTTTGCAGTCACATGTAGGCCAGACCAGGTAAAGGATGCAGCTGGAATGACTGAGAATCCATTTCCTTCCATTAAAAGGACGTGAATAAATCAGAGGGGGATTCCCCTGTAGTGGAAATTAAATCTACTTGACTCTCAATTGTTAGCAAGAGCAAAGAAAGGATCTCTTACTCTTAAATCCTGCAGGATTGACTCATTAAGCCAGATGCCTCAATGCAAAGAGTATTGAAACATTGTACAGATGCTTGCCTTAGTGTTCCTTATCTCACTCTCGAGCCCAAAGACTGGGGGAAACTCCAGTTATCCCCTCATCCTCTGGTCCTCGACATATCTTCAGCTTTCACGGAGTTTGACTATCACCGAGGTCATGTTGAATGTTTACAGAATTCAGACAGAAGCTAACGTCAAAACTTCATCACAGCGGTGTTTGCAAAGCTCAGTACAGCATTGAATGAAGGAAAAGTGCACTCATTAAATTTTTTAGATTCTGAACTCCAGGTTTCTGACTAAATTTTAATTCCACCATCCACCGCCACAGGATTCAAACCTGGGAATACCCCCAAACTGGGTTGATGGGCCAGTTGATAATGGCACTCGACCATTGCACTTTCAATCCCCCTGCAATGGGACGTGAACTCGCTGGTGCCTCACCAGGTTGGAGGAACAACTGGAGGACCTCCATTTCCACACCCACACCCCCCCCCCCCCCTCCCACACCATATTGCTGCTACGTGCACTGCAACAGTAGGGTCCTTCACCCAGACCCACTGATGCTAGACCTCAGATTATTTGGGATTCTGCAGATACTTTTCATCTTCAAAAGCAATTGAACCTACAATGACTTTTGATGTAAAATATCAACCAACTGCACAAGGGTTTCAACTTCCCCCATCTTGCCCAACTTTATGGGGTGGAGCAGAGGGCAAAAGTCATTAGAATGACTTTGGTTAATGAGCAGAAATTATTTCTGTTTCAGGATAGTGTCTTCTGGATTGATGATGAAAATGAAGCTATTCATGAAGCCAACAAGTTCACTGGAGGAAATCTTGTAACTCTGGTTTCTAATCTGAATGGACCTAGAGATTTCATTATTTATCATGAGTTGGTGCAGCCATCGGGTAAGATTTGGCTGTCTTTGTAGAGATGAGTTTTGTATAAAAGCTGTTTTCCTCTTTTAATATCTAGACTAGACTTTTGGCTTTTGCTTTGTTGACCTAATTTTGTAAAGCTTAACCAGTGTCTCCAAGAATCATGGGACAGGAAGAATGGGCACTGTTCATTGGTTTTTGGTGCTATTTTACTATTGTTGTGGAGAGAATGCAACAATATCGCCAGCATCTCTCCAATGGAAGTTGTCAATGCAACACAAGTTATAAAACCTTTTCATGAAGGTAAGGAGCAGGAGGCCATTCAGCTCCTCCAGCCTAATCCACTAATTGACAGGATCATGCAGATCTCGTACTCCTATGTCCACTTCCTGCATTTTCCATAGCTTTTGTCCCCCTCCTGATTTTGAGTTTAATTCTGCCTTGAATGTAAACAGAGAACCTGCCACAGATGTGGGATCCCAGTTTCAAAGACAGCTCCTTGAAGGAATTGGTGTTTCACAGTCTTAGTTTGACACCCCTTTGTTCTGAGACTGCACCCTCAGGTCCCATGAGGGGAAACCTCAGCATTTACCCAGTCAATGCCCCTAAGAATCCAATTATGTTTCAATGAGATCATTGACCCTCATTCTTAACTCCCAGTGATTAGAGTCTCAAAACTAGGGGCTATCCATTTTAAACCTTCTTTAAACTGCCTCTATTGAAATAGTTTCCATGAGGGACCAAAGCTTGTGGCATAGCAGTAATGAGTTGATGAGCAATCCAGACATGGACTATCGCTAATGGCATGGGTTGAAATCTCCTGCAGCAATTGTTTAAATTTCAATTGTTAAATCTGGAAAATTTATCATTGCTGCAGAGCTCATCTAGTTCACTTGTCCCCTGTTTTGGGGATATTCATTGAATTTGTGACAAGTGGTTGTTTAAGTTTGTAGTCTACATTGATTAACATTCAATTTTACATCTCTTGACTTTAAACTTTTTTCATCTGCAGGAAGGAACTGGTGTGATGTAGATATTAAAAAAAGAAGTTGTGAATACATGTGTGTACCTGCTCCTCAAGTTAGCAGCTTTTCCAAGAGATCTACCTGCATATGTCCACCTGGAATGATACTAGAGGATGGGTGGTACTGTAAAACAGGTACATGTAATTTTGCAGAATTCTTTTGAAGGAAGAAATATATGGCCTGGAGGACAAGTGACATGGTATAAATAGCTCATTCAGAAAACATTAACTCATTCAGAAGTCTACTCTCATTTCTTAATCAAAATCCTGGTCGCAATCTGTGGACAGTTCTAATGAATTGATGGAATAAATAAAATGTTGAAGCTCAGTAAGAAACTTTCAAACATTGTACGTCTTCAGTTTGCACCTTCTTGGGAGACTTGACTTTGTCTCAGTCGAAGTATTTAGCATGACTTTTTACTTTATGTAGAATCCTTCTGTAGACCAGATCCTTGATCCAGCTTTTACCAAAGATGGCAAAAACATTGCTAGCAGCTTCTAGCAAAGCAACAGCAACAGGAGTTTTCTGCAAACTTGCTTGATCTGTTTATCATAAATTTGCTTCTGGTAGCCTGGTTGTGCTCTAAGTTTTTAAGACTCTGGTTTATAATTGTTAGGTAATGTGACCTGTAAGCCATCGGAGTTTATGTGCCCAAGTGGGAAATGCATCCCTGGACGATGGTTATGTGATGGTAATGCTGACTGTAAATATGGATCTGATGAAAGCCCTGGAATATGTCGTAAGTATCCATGGTTTCTGAATGGAGTGATTGCATTTAATTCATCTCGGTAATGGGAATACGTTTTCTACAGATTATTAGATGAAAGATGTTTTATCAGAACAATCACTAACCCAATTGACTGGGAATGTTCTTTATAAAGTGAACTTCTAATATGTTGACTGAAATGTGCTTTACATTGTTAACACAAGTGTTTTTCTAAAGCATGATTTTTCTACGTGGGATTGCACAAAACAACCATCTTGTAGAAGAATCACCTGTACAGTCTTGGCTCTTCTGGTTTTTTGTTTTGCTTAATGAATTGCCTCAAAGCATTAGACTTCAACTTTTTTTATTTCTGCTAAATGAATGCAGAATTTGGCACACCTATATAACGTAACATTAACTTTGTTACGGCAGGTGACATACTGCAATGTAGAGCTTTCAAATGACTAAGTTCAATATCTGGGTCAGTCAGCTGTCAGATTGAGACTTGCCAAACTGAGTTATAACTTCCAGTATTTATGAATCAAAGTTTTCAAATCAAATTGCTAGAAAAACTCTGCAGGTCTGACGGCCTCTGGAGGGAGCACAGTAAATGTTTTGAGTCCAGGGACAACTTCTGCTTTCCCTTGGCTTCTCCAGCAGTTTGATCTCCGCTGCAACTGTTCATTGTTTTTTGGATTGCAACTTAATTTGTTTACTGTCCAGGTCAGAATCCTATCTGTGTAGAAATGAGGCCAACAGTAATCTATCAAATCTTGATGGGTCTTCCAAGATGTTGCCTTTGTTGGTAATGGCACTTTGATAACAATCTGCACCAGAAGCTTGGCTTTTGCTGTGATTTTTGCTTTTCAAATCCCTTTGGTATTTTTGATTTGTCTAAATTCTTATGACCTAGTGTTTTTTTTTCAGATGTGAAAATGTGCCAACTCCATGAAATAAGCTGTGGCCCGGAATCATCCCAATGCATTCCTGTCTCTTGGAGATGTGATGGTGAAAAGGACTGTGACAATGGTGGTGATGAGGAGGATTGTGGTAAGTCCAGTTTAATTTTAAAAAAAAATTGCTCCAGCTTCCTCAAGCAGGCAAAGGTAACCCTGAACTGCAGAAGCTAGGAACAAACGCTAGATTTTAATCTAGCAATTTAGTTGCTGAAGTCTAGGTATCATTCTGATGAAACTACACGATTTTCTCCCTGGCTAATGTCCTGGTGTGGGGCTCGAATCTTGGTGCTCCAGGTGTGGTCAAATTTTTGGAAAGCTGAAATGTAACAGGGCCTGGGAGACAGCAGTGAAAGTAAAGGATTTATACAAGCTGGTTGCATTCATTGCTTTGTAAAAGCTGGAAAGTACTTGATCATTTATAAATGTACAACACAGAAACAGACTCTTGGGTCCAACTCTTCAATATCCACCATATATCCTAATCTGATCCCACTTGGCCCATATCCTTCAACCCTTCCTATTCACAAATTTTTAAGAAATGTTTGTACCAGCCTCTCCACTTCCTCCTGGCAGCTCATTCCATACATGTGCCACCTCTACATGGAAAAACTTAACTTAAGTTGTTTATCTTCCCCAATCTAAAACCTATGCCCTCTAGTTCTGACCTCCCCCTCTCCTCCAAGCCCACCCCCCTAGGTGTCTATTTTACTCCTTCCATGCCCCTAATTTTATAAACCTCTACAGTCACCCCTCTGGTTTTGCTCCAGGGAAAATAGCCCCAGCCTATTCAGTTTCTCCTTTAGTTCAAATCCTCCAAACCTGGCTACATCCTGGTAAATCTTTTCTGAACCCTTTGAAGTTTCACATCCTTTTTGATAGGCAGGAGACTGGAATTTCACGCACTACAGTGGCTGAACTGATGTCCTGTACAGCCATAACATGACCCCTCAACTCCTTTATTGGCCAGAGCATCCACTATAAGAAAGCATACTAAACACATTCACTATCCTATCTACCTGTCACTATTTTCAAGGAACAATGAACCTGCATCCAAGGGCTTTGTTTTTCAGCAACACTTTCCCCAGGGGCTTATCATTAAGTGTACAAGTCCTGCTCTGATTTTTGTCTTTCCGAAATGCAGCACCTCAAATTTGTCAAAACTGAATTTTATCCACTAATACCTGGTCTATTTGATAAAGATATCATTGTACTGAGGTAACCTCCTCCAATTTTGGTGTCATTTGCAGACTTAGTATACCTCCTATGTCCATCCAAATTTTATTTACTTAGAGATGGAAAGGGAATGTGAATTCTCACTTTTCTAACTTTATAGGACAAATGGACTTTTAAATCTGGCTTGCTGAAGCATCCATCAACCTTGGGTCAATTCTGATCCCTTTGGAATGGGAGCACAAAATAAACCAGAGAATTGACTGCTCAGCTGTTTTTTTTAATTGCTGGCTCTATCATTTCAAATAGTTTTTGAAATTGAGGCAAATACTGTAAATCTAACTTTGCTAATCAAACTAAAATTCCAAGGTAGTGAATGTACATGTGTATATACTATTTAAGCAGCCTTAGTCAGCAATGTAATGTTTCCATGAGTATTCAATCAAGTGTCCTTCCAATAGATTTATCTAGTTAAAATTTAGTCCAGTTGAAGCAATCTGAACCATTTTGTTTTTTTCCAGGTTCTGTTACTTGTGATCTAACTGAATTTACCTGCTCCACTGGTAGATGTGTTTCAATGACATTTGTCTGCAATGGTGCAGATGACTGTGGTGATGGAAGTGATGAGAAAGACTGTGCACCAACTTCCTGTGGCCCACATGAATTTCACTGCAATAGTTCAGAATGCATTCCCTGGAGTTGGGTGTGTGATACAAATGCTGATTGTGCTGACCAATCTGATGAATCACCAGACCACTGTGGACATATCCATCCTCCAATGACCTGTCCTCCCCATACAATTCAGTGTGGCTCAGGTGAATGTATCCATAGTCGGTGGTACTGTGATGGTGACATTGACTGCAAAGATGGAAGTGATGAAGTCAACTGTTGTGAGTACTCCAATCTCATCTGCATGGACAACTCTCTTGTCCTATTGTGCTGTAACTTTGGGGCAGGTGGTGGGAATAAGTGATGATCACCAAGATTTACTAACTTGGTGACCTGAGATACTAATCAAATAACTGCTTGACAGAAGTATCTTGACATCTTTTTTTATCACCATTTGATCTCTGCCTTGAGACTGTTACTAAGTAGTTCCTCCTTTTCCATTGCTCCAGAGGCTATTGCTTTCAGGCCAGTTTTTGTAGGTAACTTCATTCACCATTTTACAGTGAGCTATTTGTGGTTGTGGAGGTAAAAGCAATGACTGCAGATGCTGGAAACCAGATTCTGGATCAGTGATGCTGAAAGAGCACAGCAGTTCAGGCAGCATCCAAGGTGCAGCGAAATTGATGTTTTGGACAAAAGCCCTTCAGGAATGAAGGCAGAGAGCCTGAAGTGTGGAGAGATAAGCTAGAGGAGGGTGGGGGTGTGGAGAAAGTGGCATAGAGTACAATGGGTGAGTGGGGGAGGGGATGAAGGTGATAGGTCAGGGAGGAGAGGGTGGAGTGGTTAGGTGGAAGAGGAGATAGACAGGTAGGACAAGTCCGGACAAGTCATGGGGACGGTGCTGAGCTGGAAGCTTGGAACTAGGGTGAGGTGGGGAAAGGGGAAATGAGGAAACTGTTGAAGTCCACATTGCCCTGGGGTTGAAGTGTTCCGAGGTGGAAGATGAGGTGTTCTTCCTCCAGGCGTCTGGTGGTGAGGGAGCAGCGGTGAAGGAGGCCCAGGACCTCCATGTCCTTGGCAGAGTGGGAAGGGGAGTTGAAATGTTGGGCGATGGGGCATTGTGGATGATATTCCCTAAAGCGCTCTGGTAGGAGGTGTCCAGTCTCCCCAATGTAGAGGAGACCACATCGGGAGCAACTGGTACAATAAATTATCGTGGATGTGCAGGTAAAACTGGGATGTGGAAAGCTCCTTTAGGGCCTTGGATGGAGGTGAGGGAGGAGGTGTGGGTGCAGGTTTTACAGTTCCTGCAGGGGAAGGTGCCAGGATGGGAGGGTGGGTTGTAGGGGGGTGTGGACCTGACCAGGTAGTCAGAGGGAACAGTCTTTGCAGAAGGCAGAAAGGGGTGGGGAGGGAAATATCCCTGGTGGTGGGATTTTTTTGGAGGTGGCAGAAATGTCGGATGATTTGGTTTGTTTTCCATCTGCTGGATTTAGAATCCATTAACTTACTGCGCCCATCAGCAAATTATGCCTAAAACCTGGTAAAACTTTCCACTCATTTTAGGGCATTACATTTTTAACAAAGTATAGATCCCCAGGGAGTATAACTTATTACAATACCTATCCATCTTATCCCCCAGTTCATTGAACAAAAATTTAAAGCAGAACTTTAAACTCAAACTAGTTTTTAAGACCACTGAAACTGCCTATTGTTCTCTCAATGGTGATTATAGATCACCAAAGCACATCACTGAGCTTTGCACATTACTAACTTTCTGCCATTTCTTGTTGCTCATGATTAAATTCTTTAACATGGGAGTTCTTGCAGCAAGAGGTACTGGAGGTTTGGACCGTTTTTTTTTAAAATCTAGGTGAGATTGTAAATCTGATCTGAAGTCCAGAAACTAGACTTTCAAAATGAAGCAGAGCTGTCGTTACTGTTAACTGTGTGCTTTTAGTATTCCATTCTATTTTTAAAACTATATATACTGTTCTAACTTTTTCAGCTCTCTACACATGTAGGCCAGATCACTTCAGATGCAGTGATGGTGCTTGTGTCCTTAATGACCGAAAATGTGATGGACTTAAAGATTGTCTTGATGCCAGTGATGAATTTGGCTGCCAAAATGGTAAATGCTCAGTATTACTGGAATGACCTATCATCTGAAGTTCTAAATTACAAAATTTTCATTTTTTCCATCTGCAGCTACAGAGTGTACAGGAGTCACTGAATTTAAATGTGGCAGTGGTGAATGTATAAATGTCAGTAAGGTTTGTGACCAGCATCATGACTGCAGAGATTGGAGTGATGAACCATCCAAATGTAGTAAGTATTGATCAGTCTTGCCCTCTGCTTATCTAGTTTAAGATTGATTGCCTGTGCAAGATGTATTTTGAAGTGGTACTGTTTTAAAGGGGAAAAACTTCCAGTTTTCCAGGTCTACCACATTTTGGGTTTTCCTTAAACTCATCCCTTGCAAATAGTGGGACTAGAACTAAATTGCAAACACCTAACCTTTTTTAAAGTCCTGGTATATTGGTTTTCAAACTTCCCTTGAACCAGTAGTGTTTTGCACACTGACAGAATGCTTGTTTGTTTTAAAATCATTTTTCTAATGAAGATGTAATTATGAAAAGCCATATACTGATCAGAATATTTGCCAGAAACTAGGTTGACCTTTTTTTGGATTGTCATGTAGTCAAACAAAACTCTAACTTAGATAAAGCTTTCATCTTGTATACCAGAACTGATCAATGCTTTCATTTCAAAGGAACACCCCATGAGAAGGGGGCTGACAGGCAAATCAACTGGTTTGAGGTGGTGCCAGGGTAAATGTAGCAAGGAAGTATTGTTTCCTTTCAGTGCGACACCTCCCCCCTCCCCTCCCCCACCCCATCTTCCTTGAACCTGGTCAGTGCACATGAATCAAGATCTGAGTCGTGCTGGAAAAGCACAGCAGGTCAGGAAAATTGACGTTTTGGGCAAAAGCCAAAAACTTCTCTTTTCCTGCTGCCTGACCTGCTGTGCTTTTCCAGCACATCTCGGATCTCCAGCATTTGCAGTCTTCCCTCCCTTTGCCTCCTGTATGTGCTTGTCTAGCTTTAAACAAGTATAAGTGAGCTATGATACTGGCCTGGCAGATTGTAATTTCTTCTAAACTTTGTGACCTAAATTGTTCAGTTAATGCTGTCTAGCTGCAAAGCCATAACTAACACTTAACGTGATTTGAGTCTTGCAAGCACTGGCTATGTCACAGACCAAGGGACGTTGGAGTTCAGCCGAGATGGTCTAGAAGCCAGGCTGCATGCTGTATGTACTTCGTCCGTTGGACATGAGCTATGTGGTCCACTCTGGCTTTCTTGAAGCTAACATGGATTGTGTAACATGGAACACCTGTTGAGGAATATGGGAGATAGCTCCTTTTTTTTTTCCAAATAGGAGATTGAAACATGAAATCAGTCAATTTTCCAACCAACTTATACTTTTTCAGTAGTACAAAATATTGCTCACATCAATCTTGCATTTTCTCAGGCCCAGCTTGACTGCAAGACAAACATGAAGCTTTCATCAATATGATTACGTACTTTCTGACTTGCAAATTTGTATTGAATTGCGTTTTTGAAAGACTTCCAATATTGTGAAGTTTCATTGCACTCCATTTGAAGGGTATCAACAAGACATTGTGTAGGCTTCTGGGAAATGACCCTAGGCTAGAAGTACCACAATCTGCCAGACACCCCAGTGCAGATGCTTCACAGATTTGCTTTTTCTTTGCAAAATCAAACATGACCTGACTTGGAAATAACTTTTTAAAGGAGACCTGGAAGAGTAAGTACAACAGGACTAGGTGATAGCAGTCTACTCCATTGTGGTTTCAGCAGAATTCCAGTCCCTTTTTTTTTTAAAGGACTCTGTCCTGTTGGTGTAAATAGCATTCCACTTCTACACAGAAGCACAGATGTCAGTGTGCTAAAAGGACCTACTAGGATAGGAATCACTAGTTAATCTCATATTGATCTCTTTCCCCTATCCTCATCTGTTTTTAGTTACTAGATTCATAATCTAAAACATTTCAACTCTAATCAGCCCTGTGTTGACTTGGGGCATTTCCTTTAGGATAAAAATGTAGTCGAATACTCCAACCTTGAGCCCAGTATCTGGTCCTACCAGCTTCAGTTGTCAAACTTGTCTGGTTGGGTTGAATTTGAAAAATCTAAATAGATCTTAACTGTTTTCATTACAATAGTTTAGCTCAGTAATGCAAAATGTCAGCTTAGTTTTTGTAATTTAATGGTCAAACCTCAGCTCATTCAAATCAAACATCTATTTTAGATGAGGGCTAAAGTCTAAGTTCTTTCCTCCCAGATGTGAATGAATGCTTGGAAGACAATGGTGGCTGTTCTCACCTTTGTAAGGATCTGATGATTGGTTATGAATGTGATTGTCCTGCTGGCTTCAAATTAACTGATAAAAACTGTGAAGGTAAGCTTGTTTGTTAAACTCTATTCTAGAAGGACATGGTGACTTATTCTATAACATTTAAAGGGATATTGGTGCTTTTATTTGCAGATATTGATGAATGCAAAAATGTTGGGACCTGCAGTCAAACCTGCATCAATTTAGAAGGAAGCTATATGTGCAAGTGTCACACTGGCTATCTCATGGACCCAGCTAGTGGAGTTTGCAAGGCTGTAGGCAAGTATCTAGCCCAAACAAGAGTATTGGGTCTGTCTTGGTAATGTGCTGCTTTAGCCTCATTTTAATACAATTTGAATGTGTTTAAGGGACTTGATTTTAAAAAAAAAAGTTTCTTGCACCTGAGTGTCACTCAATTTAGTCATTGAACTGAACAGAAATGCTCTTTTCAGGAAAGCTCCCACGTGCCCATCCACCCGTTTCCCAACTTGGGGTTCAACTTTGCCCAAGAAGTTTCATTGGTCCATGTTGTGTCTCAGCTTTTGATCATGTCCAATGCCTTGTGCATGATAGACAGATTGGTCCATCACCCATATACTTCAACTAACCATCACAAGGAAACTTCACCCATGTTTGTGCTGGAGTGAAGTGGTTTGATAATACTTACTCCAGTAAGTGAGACTACTTTCTAGTCTAGGGAAAGCTGGACAATCCTTACTTTCTCCACAGCAAGGAAGGGACATGAGCAGTCTTTAGCAGGTAGAATAAAGGAGAACCCTAAACTTTGAGTATGAGGAATAAAAGGATGATTCTGGTAGGAATAGGCAGTCAAAGACAAGTGAGAAGTTGTGGAACCTGTGGAGATTGGAGAGGAGCTAAATGAATATTTCACTTTTTTTTTCCCTTAGGAAAAAGAGATTATTGTATATTGTATCTCAGTCTTCTCTACAAGTTCTTAGACTAGAAAGGATTGAGGTTAAGAAGATGTTAATTCTAGGTGTGAAAGTAGTTAAATCCCATCCAGCTCAGAACTTATCTGAGGATTCTCTGGGAAGCTAGGGAGGTGGTGTTAGAGCCTTTTGGCTTTGATCTTTTGAGTTGTCATTGTCTACAGGTTTAGTACTAGAGGACTGGAGGATTACAAATGTCCTTTTTTTAAACAGGGGCAGTAGAGATGACCCAGTAATTATAGACCAGTGAGCCTTGTCTGCTGTAGGAAGAGTTTTTGGAAAAGATTATAAAAATTCATGATCTTGCAAGCAACAATTTGATTGGAGATAGATAGATAGCCAACATGGCTTGGTCAAGAGCAGGTCATGTCTCGAACTATTTTTGAGAAGGTGATCAAGCATGTGGATGAGGGTAGGATAGTTGACATGGTATGCATGAACTTCAGTAAAGCCCCTTGATAAGGTTTCACATGGTAGGCTATTGGAGAAAAATGCAGAGGCATGGGATTGAGGGTAAGCTAGCTGTTTGGATTTGAAACTACCTTTCTAAGAAGGCAGCAAGTGGTGATGGAAAATATTCGGCCTGGAGTCCAGTTACTAATGGTGTGCCACAAGAATCTGTTTGGGATCGCTGCTGCTTGTCACTTTATAAAAATGACGTGGATGGGTTGTAAGTTTGCAGATGACACTAAAGTGGTGAACAGTTGAGCAATATTGCAAGGGGTATGGATAAACTACAGAATTGGGCTGAGGTGGTAAATGGAGTTGAATGCAGATAAGAGGTGATTCACTTTGGGAAGAATAACAGGAAGGCAGAATACTAGGTCAATAAAAAGGTTCTTGGTAGTGTGGATGTGCAGAGGGATCTTGGTGTCCATGTACATCCCTGGTTGATAGTACTGTTAGGAAGGCATAGTGTTAGGTTTCATTGGTCAAGGGTTTGAGTTCCAGAGCTGTTATGTCATGCTGTTGTGTACAGTTCTGGTCACCCCATTACAGGAAGGATATGGACGCCTTGAAAAGGTGTAGAGGAGACTTTACCAGGATGTTGGTCTGGAAGGAACGCCTTATGAGGAAAGGCTGAGGGACTTTGGTCTGTTCTCCTTTGGAAAGAAAGCTAAGGAGATTTAAGAAACATCCAAGATGATCAGAGGATTAGATAGTGGACAGTGAGTCCTTTTTTGTTTGGTAGGATGTTGGCTTGTACAAGGGAATAGCTACAAATTGAGGGGTGATTGATTTAAGCCAGATGTCAGAGGCAGGTTCTTTATGCAGAGTAGTGAGGGTGTGGAATGCTCTGCCTGTCAATGTGGCTAACCTTCCCACATTAGGGGCATTTAAACAGTCATAGAACATGTGCAGAACAGCCCTTCAGCCCTCTGTTGCACCAGCCTGTGAACTATTCTCAGCTTGTTTCTCCCCCCTACACTATCCTACCATCATCCATGCACTTATCCAAAGATTGTTTAAATCTCCCTAATGTGGTTGAGTTAACTACATTGGCAGGTAGGGCATTCCACATCTTGCCACTCTCTGGGTAAAGAACCTGCCTCGGACATCTGTCTTAAATCTATCACCCTTCAATTTGTAGTTATGCCCCCTCATACAAGCTGATGTCATCTTAGGAAAAAAGACTTTCACTGTCTACCCCATCTAATCCTCCTGATCATCTTTGTCCTTGGATAAGCATATGGATGACTGGAAAGTGTAGGTGGATTGGCTTGAATTATTTCACAGGGTGGCACAACATTGAACAGGCCCTTTAGCCCTTTGCTGTATTGCTCGAGGCTCATTCTGAAGGTGCCGAGACCACCGTTCAGCTCACTAGTGAATGCACAAAGAGCAGCAGGGATCTGACCCAGCTTTTAAAGGACAATGTTCTATTCCCCTCAGCAGTGTGTAATTACCCTATTAATCTGCACTTGGGTCCATTACAATTCTTTCACTTGAAAAGCCTGCAAAGAACTATCAAATGTATGACATTACATTTAAGATGTTTATTTTTAGTCACTGACTTGATGCTGAAAGCAGACTGGTTTTCTCTCTCTCTCTCCCTGCTCCAGTGTAAAAATACAGCAAGATATCAAACCACAATCTCTGCCAAGAATCTGTTAATGATAGAGGGCATCTTTGTAACACCACAACCACTGAAATTGTCAGTAATGAAACATGCATAGTTTGGGCTAAGACACTCCCACTAGCTTTGGGAAACCATTGTTTCAGCTTGACCTTTCAAATTTAAACCAAACTCTCATCCTATTTTGACTAGAATTTATTCATTTTGAATATCAGATTTCCATAATCTGAAGAATTTAGATCTGTCATCTGACCTGTCTCACACTCCAATATAATGTTTACAATTTCCTCTACGTGGAAACTCCGGATTTAATTTGTTTAAATCTTTGAAAGCCATTACCACCCCAGTCTAGTAGCTGATCCTTTGAAATTTTAAATGGTCATGTCGAGTGGGCAAGGGGTTAGCTGATCTCTGAACGTTCCCTTTTGGCAATCTAATGGATCAAAGGAAAGAAATACTCTTTTTTTATTTTGGTCATTTTTAGGGAAGAAGTTTTTTAAGCCATCAAACAGCCACTGGAGGGCAGTAACTAATCACCTAAACCCTGTTCATGCACTGACCGCAGGCAATCTATACCAATCACAAGCATTTTGCTTTTGAGAGCTAGCATATTTGCTTGTGAATCTCTATTTAAAACTGTGCTGAGCTCCTGGTGGCATGTTTGTTTTTGGCTTGTTTTAAATTATCAATGCTGTTTTCATTCCAACTTCATGCTTGTCTATTTTAAACAACCTAAATTGCAGTTGATTTTCAACAGAACTTGATCAAGACCTGGGATCTCCAAATAGGAGATAAGACTTGAATTCAAAAGTTACCCTTTGCTCAAAAAGCATTAAATTATTTCAGTGGCATTTGTTTCCTCGGAATGGAAATTTAGTACTTTCTAAGCTCTTTTTGCTGATCAGCTTGTTTTCTGCAGGCTCTTGGATGGTGCAGGTTAATGGAATTCAGTTTTTAGGCAATCCTTTTTAGTACCAAGAGAACCTAATGAATCAATATGCCTTGAGTGCTTTCCCACAACTTCCAGAGAATAGCCACAAGCTACTAAACTGGAGCTTGCTTCACTTCATTTTGCACTCTGAGGATTTTTAGGCTAAACTAATGGCTCATTTTGCTTCAACTTCAAGTTCTGATCAGTTAACTAACAGATGCTGGAGATCCAAGTGCGGTGTTGAAAAAGCACAGCAGGTCAGGCAACATTCACAGAGCAGGAGAATTGATGTTTTAGGCATAAGCTCTTCAGAAATGAGGCTTGTCAGGGCTGAGAAATGGAAGGTGGCTTTAGGGTGAGGGAGAAGGTTAAAGGGGAGTGATGAACAGGTCTGGAGGATGGTGTGGAGTTGGAGGCTTGGAGCTGGGATAATATTGGGGGAGGGGAAAATGAGGAAGCTGTTGAAATCCACATTTATTGTTTGCAGGGTCCTAAGGCAGAATGAGTCATTCCTCCAGGCACCAATTATACTTCCTAAGATTCACAAACCTGATTTTTCCCAGTTGACTCCTGTCTTGCCCAGTGCCTGTCCCACCAAACTAGTGTCTCCCTACCTTGACACTGTGTCCTGTCCCTCTCAGTCCAGGAACTCCCCACCTATGTTCCTGACACCATCATGCCCTTCACATGAAAGATTTTCACTTTACTGGCTCCCAGCACCACCCCTTCACCAGGAACATCCAGTCCCTGGACACTTCGATCTGCCACAAAGGTCTCAAGCACTCCATTTCTTCCCCTCTCTCCATTCCAACCAGTACCCTTCCATCAATACCCAATCTGCCTGGCTGAAATGGTCCTCACCCTCAACAACTTCCCCTTCCAATCCTCCCACTTTCTCCAAACCAAAGGGGTAGCCATGGGAGCCAGCTATGTCTGCCTGTTTGTCAATGTGGAATAGTCCATCTCCTGCAGCTACACCAGCAGCAGCACCACCATTTGCTCCCCCCCCCCCCCCCGCCAACACCTGTTCCTCCATTACATTGAGGACTGTATCAGCACAGCCTTGTGCACCCATGAGATTGAGCAGTTCGTCAACTTTACTAACACTTTTTCCACCCCAACTTCAAATTCACCTGGACCACCTTGGAAATCTTCCCCTTCCTGGACATCTCAATCTCCGGTGACCGACTAACCACAGACATGCTACAAGCCCACCAGCCTCTACAGTTATGTAGACTACACCTCCACCCACCCCACCTTGTTTTCTTTTTAAAATCCCTTATTCCCAATTCCTCCATCTCCTCCCAGGATGACCAATTCTACCTCCAAGTCCCAATGGCCACCTTCTTCCATGATCACAACTTCTGTTCCCACATGGTTGACAATGTCCTCCAGCACCTCTCCATTTCATGTACCATCACCCTTGAACCCCACCCCTCCCAATGCAACAAGGACAGAGCCTCCCCACCTGTTCTCATGTTTCACCTCACAAACATCCACATGCAACGCATCATCCTCTGTCACTTCCAAACAGATCCTACCAACAGATATCTTTCCCTTCCCAGCCCTATCAGCATTCTGGAAAGACCGTTCTCTCTCCAACTCCATCAGGTCCACACCCCATTCCCTGCCACAGCAAAAAGTTGCTTTCTCAGCTACCTTCCTCCTATTTATATCTCCACCCCAAACCACAAGCCTCATTCCTGATGAAGGACCCATGTCTGAAACCTTGATTCTCCTACTGCTCTGCTGCCTGACCTGCTGTGCTCTTCCAGCACCACTCTACTGTTAACCAACAGGCAATATAATACAACCTTTTGAAGCAGCAGTCCTGATATAGTATAGCCTTTTTAATTAGGCATGGAGGGCAATGTATAATTGGTGACAGTTGAGAATCCCTCCCTTCCTGGAGCCATTGTTTAGAATAAGTACAGTGCATACCCACTCATCCCAATGATCCTAATACACTTGTAATGGCTTTGGTGTCAACAGTTTTTGTTCCTCACCATGTAGGGAAATACCATGAATTTCCAAGGTTTTGTGGTTCTTGCTGGTCTTCCCTCCTGTCTATACTGATGTTCCTTTTTTGATACACATTGGAGGTAGCCATCAATGTCTATGAGACACTTACCCCAGCCTCTGTGTAACCCAACACTTCAGCCCTGACCAACATTGTTGCAGATTTTTTTCTGCACCCTCAAGTTTACCAACATCCTCACCATTCAATGGTGACCAGAATTGTACACAGTATTTTGAAAGAGGCCTCACTAATGTCCTCTGTTAGAACATGGTATCCAACTCCCTATACTCATGTGCTCTGTTAAATGAAGGAAAGTGTGCCAAATGCTGCATTCACCATCCTGTCCACTTGTGACTCCATTTTCAATGTACTGTACAGGTCTTGGGTGAAAATGTGTTGAGACAGATGAGGTTTTGTGCTATACAGGAGCAGCCAAATGCTGAGTTAATGGGTTGATTTAACAGGGCCACTAATTTTTACCAAAGTTACTTTTCCATGGGCATTTAAATACCTTGGGGAAACTGACAAAAGCAGCTTTAATCTATCTTTAAAAATGCTGTTCTATTGATCTATTACTTCTAATAGGCAAGGAGCCATATTTAATCTTCACTAATCGTCATGACATCAGAAAACTGGGGTTGTACCACAAAGAGTACAGGCAGTTGGTTGCACAGCTGAGAAATGCTGTAGCACTGGATACTGATGTCTCTCAGCAGATGATCTTCTGGGCTGACCTGGGAGAGCGGGCAATTTTCAGGTAACTTACATTTTCAGCAATGTACTTGCTGGAGAAACCCAGCACAGCTGGCAATGGGGGGGGGGGGGGGGAGGAAAGTGAGTCAAGTGACCCTTCAATGTTTAATTGCTGCTTCTCTGATGCATCTGGACTGGATTTTCTCTCGCAATTTGCTTCACATTTCCAATATCTAACTTTAATTTTTTAATTTAAATCCTCCTTTTGTCAATCTTTGAAATTGATCCAGTATATTGTCTAACTAGCTTTTTTAGATTAAATTGGGCAAAATGCTTTCACAATACCTCCATCTTGTAATATTTTTGTCACTGAATAGTTATTCTAATTTTTTAATTGTATTAAATGAGAACACTTTGTTTAGCAAGTGAATTTAAAATCTTTCTCTGGTCATAAATGTAATCTCTAAGCAATATTCAATGGCTTAATATAAAAGGTGCTTCAAGCAGTTTTTTAATGTATTGTATTTCAGTACTTGGTAATGCTGTAGTCTACATAATGATTTGGACACTACCAGTAAATCAGAATCACTTGCTGACCTTTTCTCCTGTATTTGTGAACAAAACTCTTGACCAAGGGTAAAGTTATTGAAGGCTAAAATGAACTAATTCTAACCATCTTAATATTTCCACAGTATGCCAATAGATGAACAAACTGGCAATGCTACTATTTCCAGGATTGTTAATAATGTAAGAACTCATGTAGGCATCGCTGTTGACTGGATCTACAACAACATCTACTGGACTGATATGGGTGCTCGGACCATTTCTGTTACAAGCTTTGATGGAATCCGAAGGAAAACGCTCTTTGACAGCAACTTGAGAGAACCAGCTTCTGTCGTAGTTGATCCTCTGCTGGGGTATGAACTTTCTATTAAAATGGAATAGAACACCAGTAGCCTATTCAAAATGCACTTTGGTTTAGTCCAAATTAAAGCATGATTTGATAGGTTTTAGATCACTTACCAAAATGTCAAATGTGCATAGTTTGCATTTGGTATTAACAAATTTATTTTGCTTTCACTTTGTAGTTTTTTGATCTGGAGGTTTTTTCCTGATATTTACTTCAAATTTATTTCTATAATTTTTTCAGGCTATCTCACCACTATAGCTGGGGTTGTCAATTGTGCCTAAATCTATTCCTGAAGGTTTCTTATGATTTGGAGGGTGGAGCAAATCATTAGACATCCCAAATCTCCATGCTTTGTACGATCTTGCAATTAGAAGTGAAAGAACCTGACCAATTGGATGGTGCTTGATTCAGCCAAAAACAATTCCTTCAAATTTTTGCTATCTTTGAAAAATTTGAATCTTTTAAAAACTAGTGGTGTAGAGTCAGTGCAGAAATAGACCCTTCAGTCTAACCATTCCATGCTGAGCATAATCCTGACCTAAACTAGTTCCACCTGTTGCTCCTGGCCCATATCCCTCCCAATCTTTACCAGTCATTAGACCTGTCCAAGTGTCTGTTAAATGTTGTAACTGTCTCTGCATCCACTTTCTCTGGAAGTCCATTCCACATATGAACCACCCTCAGGTTTTCTAAAAGAAAAAACTGTCCCTCCTGTCTTAAACTCCTCACCTTGAAAATATGCTTGTTAGTATTGAAACTCCCATATTAGGAAAAAGGCAACAACCATTCTAGACAGTTAATGTTCATTTTGTAAACTTGTGTAAAGGTCACCCCTCAACCTCCCTCATTCTGGGATGAAGGCTGGGAAGCCCCAGCCTCCTTTAGAACTCCACCTTCATTCCTTGCAATGTTTTGGTAAATCCCTTTTAAACCCCCTCTAGCTAATGCCCTTTTCTATAACAGGGTGACCAGGACTGGACAGTACTCCAGAAGAGCCTTCCATAACCTGTACAACCCCCTCGAGCCTTGGGGGAGGTGATAGCTTGAGCAGAAGGAAGCAAGCAGGGAAACTGACTTGTAGGCAAACAACTGACATGCAATATAATGTGGATAAATGTAAGGTTATGCACTTTGACTAAACAGGAAGTCATGCCTTCTGGCAAGTTGCTTCTGAATTGAATGTCAAAGGTCATCTGATAACAGCAATGACTTAAAGATTTTTGGTAAATTGGAAGGGAATGGTGCAATGAGACTGGTATCCCTTTGTGCTAGTTACTGGGAGTCAACAGGCAGGTGCATAAGTGAAGACAAATGCAATGTTGGGCCTTCATAGTGAGAGGCCTAGTGTACAGGTGCAGGGATGTCTTGCTGCCAATGTACCAGACCTTGGTAAGCCCACACCTGGACTATTGAATAGGTTTTTGGTCTCCTTACCTGAGGAAGGATGCCCTGGCTACGGAAGAGTTTCAAAGGGTTCAAGGTTTGAGAAGTGCCTGTTGTTGTGGTTCTGTTCACCGAGCTGGAAATGTGTTGCAGACGTTCTGTCCCCTGTCTAGGTGACCTCCTCAGTGCTTGGGAGCCTCCTGTGAAGCGCTTCTGTGATCTTTCCTCTGGCATTTATAGTGGTTTGTTCCAGCCTTCTGCTGCAGTGGCCGGTATATTGGGTCCAGGTTGATGTACTTATTGTTTGAATCTGGATGAGTGCCATGCCTCTAGGAATTCCCTGGCTGTTCTGTTTTGGCTTGTCCTATAATAGCATTATCCCAGTTGAACTCGTGTCGCTCGTCATCAGCATGTGTGGCTACTAAGGATAGCCCTGTAATTTCATCAACAGATGCCTAAGGGAAAGACAACGGAACGAGGACATGCCACAATCCAAAGGACTAGCCACACTACCATACATCAAGAACATTTCTGAACTGACAGCCAGATTACTACGACCACTAGGACTCATAATAGCACAAACCAACAGCCACTCTCTGACAACTCACCAGGACAAAAGACCTGATACTCAGCATGAGCAAAATCAGTGTGTACAAAATCCCATGCAAGGACTGCACAAAACACTACATAGGACAAACAGGAAGACAGCTAACAATCCGCATCCATGAACACCAACTAGCCACCATTACATGACCAGCTATTCTTAGTAGCCACACACTCAGATGACAAGCAACCAGAGTTTGACTGGGACAACACTATTATAGGATGAGCCAAACAGAACAGCCAGGGAATTCCTAGAAGCATGGCACTTATCCCCAGAATCAATAAGAACATTGACCTGGACCCACTATACCGGCCACTGCAGTGGACAGCTGGAACTGACAACTGGAAGTGGCAGAGACACACCACTATAAATGCCTGAGAAAAGATCACAAGCGCTTCTGTGGAGCCTCTAAGCACTGAGGATGTCACCTAGACAGGGGACGAAGTGTCTGCAACACAAATGGTGAACATAACCATTTCAAAGGGTTACCTGGCTGATTCCTGGGATGGTGGGACTGACTTTATGACCAGGGATTGGATCAATTCAGGTGTCAAACATACTAGAGCTTGGGACAGGGAGTAGTTTGGAGGATGTTGCTTATGGAAGCTTCCAATTTTTTAATTTCTACATGGTAGATGTAGGAAGGTTGCTTTGACAGGAATATACAACCAAAGGTCATTTTAGGAATGAGATGAAATTTCTTCAGTGGGATTCTGTCACAGCAAACTGGAAGTCAAAACACTTGTTTTTATTTTCCTGAAGGAGTTAAATGTATTTTTTGGCTACAGATTTCTGGTTACAAATCAGTTGTGATAATGAAGTCTGATAGATTCTAGTATCAAAGTGACCAGACTGTCCACTCCCCATAACAGTAATTTACTGAACTGATTAAGCATGCAGTACCTCTTGTAGTTACTTTGTTCCCTAATGACCTTTGCATATTCAAAACATTTGTTTTTCAAAAAAATTATTCTAAAACCTATTTGTCCTTGTGACAAAAGGAATCTGCTCTTCACCTGGAAATGAGCAGAACAATTTAGAGGGTTCAGGCCCTGTGGTAACTGATAAATATAATAAACACTCCATGGAAGAAACCACAATTAAACACTAACCCTCTTTGAAGGCAACCAGACCCTGGAGCTTTGCAAAAAAAAACTCCGATGTACCCAATATGTGATTTGATTTTCCACTGTCCTCAACCGACACCTGGAAAACTTAGTTCATGTAGTAGCAAGTGTGAAAGTAACCAATGTTTCTGAAGGACCATCTGAATGCATGCTGAAGTTGGCTATTTTCTTGTGTTCTCGCTGACATGGCTGCTTTGCTCCTACATTGAAACTGTTCTGGATGTTCTAGGTTTGCATGTATAATTATGGGCATTGTGGATCCATTCACTTTTTTTTGTGTATTGACTTGGATTTCACCTGTGTGCTGAATTCCATCATGATAACATAGCTGCTTTCGAGAGGGAAACTGTAGGAAGAAGGATTTTTTGCACTGTGTCCCTTAAACATTGACTTAAGCTAGATGCAGGATTGGAATAATGCTTAATTCAATGTGCCTACTTAATTGAAAGTTGTGGGTTTGCTATAGAGAAGTATCAAATGATTGAATTCCAATATTGAAATGAGCTTCACCTAACCAATATCATACTAGATAGTAAGAATCTAAAATTGGTGTTACCATCTTTACTGCATTGCAGCAACAAGCCTTGAGGAAAAAATACATCAAAAATGACAATGGAGCAGCAGTGGTATTTCTTGTCAGTCAAATAACATGTTGTAAATGCAAAACAATGCAGTTTGAGTTTAATTTTAAACATCTGTTCTTGAAAGGTACATGTACTGGTCAGACTGGGGTGAACCAGCAGTAATCGAAAAAGCAGGAATGAATGGTGTTGGTCGTAAGTTGTTAGTTACCAGAGACATTGAATGGCCTAGTGCCATTACACTTGGTGAGTGGATTTGTGAAAACGGATTTGGGTTATTTTGTTTTTACCCCCCCAAAATTCCTGCAGCATGACTTTATTCAGTTTCACTTTGCCTTAGATCTCACACAAAGCCGTCTATATTGGGTTGACTCTAAGCTGCACGTTCTGTCAAGTGTACATGTGACTGGAGAGGATAGAAAAACTGTGCTTTCCTCAATGGAATTTCTTGCTCATCCGTATGGTGTTTCAGTGTTTGAGGTAAGGTCTAACGTGGTGAAGCTATGAAACAGCATATGAGAAGCTGCTGTATTTAAATATCCCAGTTTATTTTCTTTGCCTCTTGAAAAGGTGACATTTTACGATCTTTTGGGGGAAAATTGCCATTTCACAAATACTACTAAGCCTTTGTATTGCATGCATCCATTTTCAATAAACTTGTATCTGCTTAATACCCAAGTGACTGTACACAAGGCAGTCAGTAAAGTGTGCACAACAAAAGTGACCATAACTTTTTTGAAAAAATAAAACATTAAAGCTCTTGACTGTTCATAGACTTAGCTATTTTCCTTGGGCATTAAACAATAACCATCTATTTTAATTGGTAGAGTGGTGAAATATGGTGGGGTAAAATTTTCTACAAATGTTAGATGTTGACAATCTGAAATTGTGGGAATATGTGGTGGGTGTAGTAGTATTTGTGGGAGGTTAAGCCTGTACATGACTTCCCCAGTTGGAGTCAAGTTCTTTGCCATTCGAGATGCATTTCTGACCGAATCAAACTTCTGGTAGAAATTTGAATAGACTCCATTGCTGAACTCAGTTTCCCATTGAGTAATTCTACCCTATAACCTCTGCTACAGTGCAAATAGTGGTTGTTATATTCTCCCAGTGGGTGAAATTGCTTTTGACTGACTTTTGGTATGACAATATATAGCCCAGGAACAGGCCCTTCGGCCCTCCAAGCCTGAGCTGATTCAAATCCACTGTCTTAAACCGTTCGGTCAATTGCTAAGCATCTGGATCCCTCTGCTCCCCTCCTACTCATGCATTTATCCAGACGTATCTTAAATGAATCTACCATGCCTGCCTCTACAACAGCTGGCAATGTGTTCCAGACATCCTCCACCCTCTGTATGAAGTACTTGCAGGGTGTATCCCCTTACACTTTTCACCTTTTTTCCCCAGGGTGAAGAATTCACTAACAAGAGGTCACTCTTTCAATGTGAAAAAGCTGGTCTCTATCCACCCTCTCTCTACCCTTAATTTTATAAACCTCAATCAGGTCCCCCTCATCTCCTTTTTATTTTTCTAATGAAAATAAACCTAACCTACTCGACCTTCTTAGCTAGCACCTAGTATGAATTGTGAAAATGGTTGTTCTCTTTAGGATCATATTTTCTGGACTAGCTGGGAGCATAACACCATCTATCGAGCAAATAAATATACAGGAAAGGATCTGATCACTTTAATCTCCAATCTCCAGGATGTTCGGGATGTTATCATCTATCATGAGCTCTCACAGCCATCAGGTAGGATATCTAGCAATCTTTTTAAATGAACAGCCTTAGTAAACAAAGTTTCAAGGTTGTAGCCTTCCTGGTTGGAAATTCCCTGGCTAAGATGGAAACTAGTTGACAGTTTCAATGTTTAGTATGGTTAATCAACAATGGATATTATTTGAATTGTCCTATGGTTCACTCTTTCAGTAAGAGCAGTTTACCATAAATGGTGTAATTGCAGCATAACTCTCTCTCTTTTGAGTTTGCTGATGACCCCACCATAATGGATCTACTTTAAATAAGATGGAGTATAGGAAGGAGAGATTTTATTGTTGTCTTTTACATCATGCCACTGTCTCCCTCCCATTTTTTAGCAAAACAAAAGCTGGTCATCCACTTCAGGAAGCAGTGGAGGACACCCCCATCTATATCAATGGGGCTGAGGTGCTCCAAACAAATACCAATCTATTCTGGTCCATCCACTGTCCAGAAAGCGCACAATATCGCTACTTCCTCAAAGCTCAGGAAAATGTGTCCATAATGATTTTTACCAATTATAGATACACCTTGGAAAGCATCCAGATGCACCACAGCTTGGAATGGCAACTTGTCTGTCCAAGATGTGAAAGGAGTTCAGTGCAGCCCAGTCCATCACCAAACCAGCCTGCCTTCCACTGACCTGTCTGTACTTTCCACTGTCTCAAAAGAAGCCGATGTAATCCAAGATCTCTCCCACTCCAATTATACTCTCTCTCTCCCATCAGGCAGAAGATACAAAAGTTTGAATAAACTTATGAACAGTTTCCCTGCTGTTATCAGACTTGCAAACAGACTTCTCACATTAGAGTTGATCCTTCTCTGTACCTTTTAGCTATAACACTACATTCTGCATTCTGTTCTAATCCTGATGTTTGTGGCTGTGGTATGACTTCCCTGTGTAGTAGACAAAACAATGCTTTTTTTTCTCTTGGTACATGTGAAAATAAAATTTAAAATTTTGTACAAATATCATTTAACAGTTTAGATGAAGTAAATAGTGCTTCAGGCTGTCCTAGTCTGCTTGAACAACTGTCAATTTGAGTTTAACAGCAACTTAAACAGATTCTCTTGGAATACACTCATCCCTATCCCTTGTGAATAAACAGATTTTAAATCTAATCCAAGTACAATGTAAAGGATTCTGGATTAGTGGTGCTGGAAGAGCACAGCAGTTCAGTTAGTATCCAAGGAGCAGTGAAATCAACATTTCGGGCAAAAGCCCTTCATCAGGAATAAAGGCCGAGAGCCTGAAAGGTGGAGAGATGAGCTAGAGGGTGGGGGTAGAGAAAGGCAGCATAGAGTACAATAGGTAAGTGCGGGAGGGGCTGAAGGTGATAGGTCATAGGGGGAGGGGGGAGTGGATAGGTGGAAAAGGTAGGACAGGTCATGGGGACAGTACTGAGCTGGAAGTTTGGAACTGGGTGAGGTGGGGAAAGGGGAAATGAGGAAACTGTGTTGAAGTGTTCCGAGGCAGAAGATGAGGTGTTTGGTGAGGGAACGGAGGTGAAGGAGGCCCAGGACCTCCATGTCTTCGGCAGACTGGCAGGGGGGAGTTGAAATGTTGGGCCACAGGGCAGTGTGGCTGACGGATGCAGGTGTCCTGGAGATGTTCTCTAAGGAGGTGTCCAGTCTCCCCAATGTAGAGGAGATTGCAACGGATACAATAAATGATTATTGGTGGATGTGCAGGTAAAACTTTGGATGTGGGAGGCTCCTTTAGGGCCTTGGATGGAGGTGAAGGGAGGTGGTGTGGGTGCAGGTTTTGCAATCCCTGCAGTGGCAGGGGATGGTGCCAGGGTGGGTTGTGGGGGTGGACCTGACCAGGTAGGCAGAAGGTGGAAAGGGATGGGGTGGAAATACATCCCTGATGGTGAGTCTTTTGGAGGTGATGGAAATGTTGGTGGATGATTTGGTTTATGAAGGTTGGTAGGGTGGAAGGTGAGCACCAGGGGCATTCTGTCATTATGGTTGGAGGGGTGGAGTCTGAGGGCAGAGGTGCAGGATGTGGACAAGATTCATTGGAGGGCATCTTTAACCATATGAGAAGGGAAATTGCAGTCTCTAAAGAAGGCCATCTGGTGTATTGTGATGGAAATGGTCCTCCTGGGAGCAGATGTGGCCGAGGTGGAGGAATTGGGAATACGGGTTGGCATTTTTTGCAGGAGATAGGGTGGGGAGAGGTGTAATCCAGGTAGCTGTGGGAGTCGGTGGGTTTGTTTGGAAAAAGTCAGTGAAGTCGGTCATCATTAATGGAGAGGTTCAGGACGGGGAGGGAGGTGTCAGATGGTCCAAGTAAATTTAAGGTCAGGATGGAATGTGTTGAAGTTGATAAATTGCTCAACCTCCTCGCAGGAGCACAAGGTGGTGCCAATGCAGTCATTGATGTAGTGGAGGAAGAGGTGGGGAGTGGTGCCGGTGTGATTACAGAAGATCCAACTGTTCTATGTAGCCAACAATGTAAACTGTTATGCACAAGATTCATTTCAGATCAGGTTATCTTTTTAAAAGATTGAGAATCTTTTATTCTCATCTGTTAAGTGTGCTTTAGATCTCTTAATGGAAAATCTACATCTCATTACTTGAAAAATCTGATCTCTACCTTTGAGAATATTTAAACAGAAACCCCTCCATGCCCATCACTAAATTTACCCTTGCCCCTTATCTTAGTAACTATTTGCCAATTTCATAATCCTTTCCACAAAGTTTAACTGGAGATTTCTACTTTGTGCTAGTTTCATCAATATAATATTTGCCCAAATTTACCAGTGAATGTTCGGAGTATAAATTGTATCCAACATTTTGTGCACTTTTGTTCCAAACTCTGGTGGATATATCCACCAAAGTGTAATGAACCCACTGAATTACTCACTAAACTTTGCACATGAGGGCATAAAATAGAAGTTAATTCTTCATGTTTTGACTAATTACATCGGCACATTTTAGCAATCCCATATTTTGTGGCTTTGAACTGTTACTCTAAACTGACAACAGAATCATAAAGCAGTAAGAGGCCATTAAGCTGAGTCTGCACAGACCCTCCAGACCCAAGCCCCAGTTTTATCCCTACACTTTATTATGGTTAACCCACCTAGCCTACACATCTGTGGATGCTATGGGTGATTTAACATGGCTAATCCACCTAACCTGCACATCCTTGTCAACAGAAACCAGAGCACCTGGTGGAAACCATCACAGGCACAGGGAAAACATGCAAACTTCAGTCACCAAGGTTGGAATTGAATACAGGTCCCTGGTACTATGATGCAGCCGTGCTAATGCTGAGGTCCCAGAGTCCCACCATGCTGCCCATTAATATAACTCAAAGATTGAACCGTATTAAGTTGCCATTTAAATTTTTCTTTAAAAGCCATTTAAACAAGCTACATTTATGGTTGACTTTTACTTTTGAGTATTTAATACATAGCCAAGTTCTTCAAAGCTCTTTGGTCCATTTGTATACATACACTGTAGTTTCCAACACTTTTTTGAAGTAGAAATTTGTCTGCGTTGGAGTTATATCTAAGTGAAAACTATTCAAGCCTCCACTAAAGCTGAATCATACTTGTAGATAGTGATACTTGTTGAAATCTTGGTTTAGCCAGCACATGGTGAAATACATTGAAGTTTGGTTTAATCTGTGCTTTCCTTTAGTAATAAACCTAATGAAAACCATTGCTTATGACCATCTCCTGACTGACTTCTGTCATGTATAGAATGAACTGAGGAAAGTGTATTGGAATTTTTCCACATTACTTTGCATACAATATTACATGTCATTGGTTCTTTAAATACTTTGAGTTACTGGGACACTTGTTTCTAGTAATTTTTTTAAACTAATCTTTCTTCCTAGGCAAGAACTGGTGCAAGGAAAATACAAATGGGGGATGTAAATACATGTGTCTACCAGCTCCTCAAATCAACAGTTACAGTCCCAAATATACTTGTGTGTGTCCACCTGGAATGGAGTTGCTAAAGGATGGACATCATTGTGGAGCAGGTATAAGAACAGTGTAAAATGAAGTATTGTAGATGTTAGAAATTAAACATGGACAATGTGACAAGTCGGGCTGCAGCACCTACAAGGAAACCAGTTATATTGAGGAACACTTGACTCCGGGACTATACTCGATGGAGTTTAGAAGGATGAGGGGGGATCTGATCAGTGTTCTGAGTTTCAACCTGGACAGAGGATGTTGGCAAGATATTTCCATTGACCGAGCACCCAGGGCAGAGCTTCAGAGTAAAGCAAGACCCTTTAGAACTAAGGAGGAGAAACTTCAGCCAGAGTAGTGGTATTCATTTGCCACAGAAGGCTGTGGAGGTCAGGTCATGGAGTACATTTCAAACAAGTTCTTGATTGCCAAGGGGATCAAAGGTTCTGGGGGAGGGTGGGAACAAAGTTGGGGTTGAAAATATCAGCCATGATTGAATGAAAGAGCAGATTTGATGGGACAAATGGCCTAATTTCTGCTCCTATCAATGGTCTTGATGACTAAAAGGCACTTCCCAATGCAATATGACCATTTTTTCAATTTCATGTAAAGAACCATTTCCACTTTAGTAACAATGCTAGACAGTAGTACACTAACTGAATTTAAATTTTTTTTATTGACTAGTCAAAACAATCTGTGGAGTAATGGAGGTCAAATGCAATGATGGACAATGTATACCTGCGAGGTGGCAATGTGATGGTGTAGCTGACTGTGATGATGGATCAGATGAAAGTGAAGGAGTTTGCTGTAAGTATTTACTGGAGGCTGGAATAGTTATTTTCTAAGGTGTAATTTTTGTTTCACTTCTGAATCAGCTGATCTCACATGAATTTACTGTGGAGCAAAGACACCTGCTTGTTTCCTTCACTATTGAATGTCCTTCTCTTAATGCCTCCTTTACTTGATACATGTATATCCTCTGTCTTGTTCCCCACCTGCAACCCAATTGTGGTGTCTTCAGTGAATTATGCTTCATTCACACTTTAAAACCAATTCCTTGATCAGCGCTGGCTCAATTGTAAAATTATGGCTTGGCATTAACTTGGTCAGTCATGGCAGATGGGGATAAATATTCAAGTGCTTCCTAATGTAAATGTGCTACATAATACTTGCTATTGTAGCTTACAGCACACAGTTGTCCCCACACCTCCCAGTTTTCAAGATGAGCTGGTTTGAGTAAAAGCTTGTTAATCCTTGTTCCCCTGAACTTGAATAGATAGACAACTATGTGGGGGTGGAGGAGAATTTTTTTTTTTGTCCTGTTGCTTTCAAAAGTAGTTGAGAAACTTTCTCAATTTAAGCATAACGTGGAAAAACAAACTATGGGTAGAGTAGAAGCCCAGAACAGTGTTTCTAATCAAGCTGGTTAGACATCTCAGGAGCATGTGGTACTTGGACTTGCCCCTCTTGCTCAGAGGCAAGGACATTACCACTGCATCATAGGTGCCCTTAAAAAAATCAAAGAACTACTTGAATCTACTATCTTAAGAATGACATCGCAAGTCACTGCAATTTATCCCTTCAGCCTTGTGACCATTAGGCAGGTGGCTTATTAATCCAAAGACTTGGTAACCTTGATAACCTCTGCAGGAACGAACCAAAAGGAGCACAGTGAGGACACTCATTTGAGTTAAATGGGCAAGGGGCAATTTGGATAATGCCAGAGTTGCTGTATCCTTGTCTATGCTCATCGTGTGCAGTGTTATGTTTCAAGATTAAGAGCATATAGTAAAAGCTTTTTTTTCATCTGGTCTAAACTGTTGCTCAGTTTAGTGAAAGCTGAGCACTAATGAAGTCTCTCTCTTAAGATCTGACAGCATGCCCCATTGGAGAAATTAAATGTGGTTTGGAGTCTTTTCGATGTATTCCAGTTTCCTGGAAGTGCAATGGTATACTAGATTGTGATGATGGTGCTGATGAGGAAAACTGTGGTAAGATTTTAACATGTACAAAATATTCACTGCCTTCTGTCCAAAAGCAAAATGTCATCTAATGATCCACTGCCCTGGGAAGGAAAGTCTGATGGGAGTGATACCTGGCCACACATGGTTATGGTTGTGGTTGTTGGTCAGTCAACTCTGCTCCAGGGCATCTTTTGTAGGAGTTTTTTAGATTAGATTAGACTTAGTGTGGAAACAGGCCCTTCGGCCCAACAAGTCCACACCGACCCGCCGAAGCGCAACCCACCCATACCCCTACATTTACCCCTTACCTAACACTATGGGCAATTTAGCATGGCCAATTCACCTGACCTGCACATCTTTGTGACTGTGGGAGGAAACCGGAGCACCCGGAGGAAACCCACGCAGACACAGGGAGAACATGCAAACTCCACACAGTCAGTCGCCTGAGTCGGGAATTGAACCCGGGTCTACAGGTGCTGTGAGGCAGCAGTGCTAACCACTGTGCCACCGTGCCGCCCTCTGGTTGGGTCTAGGACACTATATCCCAATCATCTGTTTCAATGACCTTCCCTCCCCAAGATCAAGTGGAGATGTTCATATCATTTTGTAACTCATTTGAAGTAGTCTGTTCAAATGCATCAAGAACTGGACAATATCCAGACTTGGGCTAATAAGTGACCATTGGGATTCATATAAGCAGTAACCATCTAAAATGAGAATCTAACAATTTCACTGAATTATCATCTGTCCCCCACTATCAATATGCTAATGGCTACTATTAACCAGAAACTGAACTGGGCTAGTTGCATTAGTGGCTACAAGAGTGATCATAGACTAGGAATATTGCAATAATTCACCAACTGACCAGTTTCAGGGAGTCTTCTATCTACCTCCTCTAGGAGTGTGATTTGAATACAATATTGAGATGCACTGCAGAAAATCAAAATCCTGAGACAACATATTCCAAGTCTCTTTTTAGTAGAAGGACAACAGACCCTCTGGGAAACTCTCCACCTGCAAGTTCCCCCACCCACCACGAAGTCACTCGCCATCCTGATTCGGAAATATCTGTTTTTGTAATAACATTGGGTCAAAATCCTGGAGTGCACATGGATTGTGGTGAGTCATTAGTTCGCAACTAGAGATAGGCATAAATTCTGATGGAGCCTGTGATTCCCATAAGTGAATAAAAAAAACTATGACCCTGCCTCGGCAATCATTGCCAGTGGAGAATTCCAGAGACTCGTTACCCTCAGGAAATACCTCCCTCGCCTGTCTCCATTAGTGATCCCTTGCTGAGATTATGCCATCTGGCCTTGCATCAATTTATTTCTGTCCTGTCAGCCCCCTAAAACTTGTATGCTTCAATTAAGGTCACCACTCATTCGTAACTCCAATGAATCCAGGCCCTTCCATAACAGGAAGGAGCCTAGCAAATCTTCTGGACTGCCTCCAATCTCCATTGGAGAATGAGAGCAAAACTGCTCAACATCTCATTAGACTGAATAATACCTCTTTTTTTTATATAGTCATAGTAAAACTGCCATATTTTATAATTCATTCCCTTTGACATGGTCAATATTCCACTTTCTCACTGAACCCATGCTATCTTTTGACTCATTCCCAAATCCCTCTTGTTCCATAGTTTTCTGGCAATAAATGAATTTGAGAGAAAAATTCCAAAGGGAGAACCTCACATTTTCCCACATTCTATTTGTCAAGCTTTTGCTCACTCAACGTTTTCTATATCTCCCTCGCCATCCTCCTCCAAGAGTGCCTTCCCACTTATTTTTATCATCCACAAACTGAGCAGTGGTGCATTCACTTCCTTTGAAGCTTGCAGGTGGAGAGTTTCCCTGAGGGTCTGTTCTCCTTCTACTAAGGAGACTTGGAATATGTTGTCTCAGGATTTTGAAGCTATTCCTATGCTGTAAATTTATGGCACCAGCAATGATCTTTGGTGCTCCTTTTGGTTGCAAGTCACCATCCTGACAATGCCTCCCTTGTTTCAACTGTCAGCTAACCCTCTCGTGTACTGCCACTAAGATGATAGGCACATTATTTAACCCATTTCTATTAGGAAGGTAAGCAGCTTGAGCCTACTGTGCTTCAATACAATCAGATATTAATTTTGATCTTCAAATCTACCTTCCCACCTGCTTCCCCTATTCTTTGATTCCTTAAGACTATTTTGGTCTCTATCCCATCCTTAATATTTAAAATATGGTAGACACTGATCCCAATCAATAACCTCTTGGATCACTACATAGAGGTGGTTTGCCGAACCTTTTACCCAAAAACCCCACCCCCACTCTATCTAATGAAATAGAAATCCTGTTGATGCAAGCTAGTCCCTGTTTCTGTTCTGACGGTAACCTGTTCTATGTTGGAGCTCAATTACAAAACTTGATGGGTGTAAAATTTTATCCAGGCTCTTAACTATATAGATAAGTGAGCCATTCTACTATTAAGCTGGTATTAAGCTAGATTTTCTTATTTGTCATTTAGATTTTAACATTAATTTCATAGTTCCGGAGCCTCCAGTTGATTAAGTTTTTATTGCGGCTTTTGTCTTTTTTTTAAACCCTCCAGGCCAGATTACCTGCAGTCCAACAGAGTTCACTTGCTCCAATGGCAGATGCATTTCCAAGAAGTTTAGCTGTAATGGTGATAATGACTGTGGCGATGGAAGTGATGAAAGAGGCTGTCTACCAACTTCCTGTGGCCCACATGAGTTTCAATGCAGTCATTCTTCAGAATGTATATCCTTGAGTTGGCTGTGTGACCACAATGTTGACTGTGCTGATCAGTCTGATGAATCCCCAGACAGATGTGGGGGCATAACAGCTCCACTTGTCACTTGCGCTCCTAATGACCACCGGTGTGGTTCGGGTGAATGTATTCACCAGAAATGGTTTTGTGATGGAGACGTTGACTGCAAAGACGGAAGTGATGAAGTAAATTGTCGTAAGTGATTTTCAGTCATAAAGTTAAGGAAGTGAACTGTTATAAGACCACAAATATTGAAGGTGATTTTGTAATAGACTCCACTGTCTCAGAATGACTGAATCAAGGGACAGATTGGCTGCCCAATTGGGATCTACATGCAATGTGTATGATGGAATTTATCTTTATCTACAGAAAATGCAGCACCAGCATGTTAATTTGCAGTGATGCAATGGTTATCAACACTTCACCCATCTACATATTTGGAATATTCTCAAATCCCTGGTATTAAATTACCATTTTTGCAGAAAATGAAGTGTTTTGGGATGTGTAGAAGTTGAGGGGCATAGGTCAGGTAGCTGGGTAGAAAGTTTTTAACCCTTGCTGGAAGGATCTGTGACCAGGGACCTACTTGAGGTAAAGGGCAGAAGGTTTAAAGAGGAAAAGCTTTTTCACCAAAGGGTAGTGAGAATCTACAACTTGCCACCTCTAATGGTGGAAGAGGCAGAAACCTCCAACACTGAGTATTTAGATGTGTTTGTGATGCCAAGGCTATAGGCCAAGTGTTGGGAAGTGGAATTAGAACAATTAGACTTTTGACCAGCACAAACTGAGCCAAAGGGCTTTTTTCCTGTGCTGGAGGTCTGACAAATGAAGCTAGAGATATTTCATTCATGAAGTATAATGGAGTTTAGTGAGAAGATCACAATTAGTGGCCTTTCTCTGTTTGAGTCCAGGTCAACCTTCAGACTGTTGCCAGGAAAATTGGTTTGATTTTCAGACCAAAGCAATGTTGGTCTCTTCCAAGCTGCAAATGTGTTGCTGGTCAAAGCACAGCAGGTTAGGCAGCATCTCAGGAATAGAGAATTCGACGTTTCGAGCATAAGCCCTTCATCATTATTCCTGATGAAGGGCTTATGCTCGAAACGTCGAATTCTCTATTCCTGAGATGCTGCCTAACCTGCTGTGCTTTGACCAGCAACACATTTGCAGCTGTGATCTCCAGCATCTGCAGACCTCATTTTTTACCCATTGGTCTCTTCCAATACTAGACTGAGGTAGAATTACTGCAAGTGGATTTTTGTTTTAAAATAGCTTAGTATCAGTATTTGTGAAAATTGGCATTGCTTTCAAAAGTTGAAAGATGCCATGTAGATGCAACTCTTAGGGATACCTGAAGTGAGTATACAGGAGGTAAATCATTGGGATTTTTTCCCCCTCAGACTGCAACAAGATAACTTAGATTAAGATCCTCGGGCAGCACTCCCATTCCTTTTCGCACTGCTCCCTTTCTCAGTCTGCAGCTACTCTCTCTAATTGATCTACCACTTTGGAAATACTTCAATGGTCTATCACTATGCTGTGGGGATATAGAATTCCAGGCATTCACTACCCTCTCGGAGTGTATACATTGCATGGTAAAGGGGTGCTCATTCAGTGTCATGTCCCCTAGTTTTAAGCTTGCTGTTAAGTGACAGCAATTTGGCAAATTTTCTATTAGCACCTTGCTCTTCTGAACTTTGGGATGTTTACTGTTGTCTTTCATGAAAATGAAAGCAAAATATGGGGTTAAATTATCTGCCACATTGTGTTCTCAGTCTTTCATTGCCTCCTCTGGAAGTCCCACACTCCTTTAGCTGCTTTTATTTATTCTGAAGCTCTTTAAATTTCTTTCCAATTTACTAACATTTTAAGGTTCTTGCTCCAGTAAAATTGCCAGTCCTCTGGCCGGCCATTACTGTTTTTTTTTACTGTTTTGTATCTTTGGTTGTTTTTTGGATATGCTCTGGCCACTTTTTTTTGACCAGACTAAATTTTGCTGAGCACTGATATGTTGAGTGAATGTAGTCTCAACCAGTAGAATGGATGAAGGAATTAGTCAAGTGAATAATGCTATTGACTGCAAATGTATGCCATTTAAAAGGTTTTTCCTTCTCATGCAGAGGTGAAATCACTAGGCCAAGAATCCAGCAACCTAGCAAATGTCCTGGGAACCTGTGTTCAAATCCGACCACAGATTGTGGAATCTGAATTCAATAGTATCTGGAAATAGTCTGGTTAATTTGAAAGGGAAACCCATCTGATTTGCCTCTTATTTGCCTGGTCTGGCCTACATGTGACTCCAGACCCACAGTAATGTGGCTGACTCCCTCCTGCCCTCTGGGCAACAAATGCTGGCCTGGCCAGTGATGCCCATATCCAATGAATCTTTAAATTAACTCAAACCTTTGCAATTTTCACACATTTCTAGCATTTGAGGTTTTTTAAATTCTAGTGGTTTAGAAACTAGATACTGCTACAAAATTAGTATTAAATAGTACAAAATCTGCATAAGTGCATCTTTACAATTTGCTAGTCAATTTTGTATATTGCTAACTGTTCAGACTGAAAACAGCACAATGTTTACAACATGAATTGCACTTTAGAAGTGTTCTGAAAGAATTTGTAGGCACACCTGTTTTCACAACACGCCCAAACCAACTTCTTAATTACATTAACGTTTTTTTGTTAGCACCTCCAACATGTGGACCTGATCACTTCAGATGCAGTGATGGTAGCTGTATCCCAGGACACAGACAGTGTAATGGAATTGGTGATTGCCCAGATAGAAGTGACGAAAACAGCTGCAAGAAAGGTGAATACACTCTTGTAACTGTATTTTTAGAATATCACTGATACTTGTACAAGTATCAATTTCATGCTTTAACTTTTTTTGACAGTTGCTGAGTGCACAGGACCCATGGATTTCAAGTGTCAAAGTGGTGAATGTATTAATGTATCACAAGTCTGTAATCAGCAGCAGGATTGCAAGGATTGGAGTGATGAACTCATTGGAAAATGCAGTAAGTGTTTTGGGACTAAAAGCTCAACTAACTTCAAACATTTTTTTCAATAAACAAAGAACTGCAGTTGGTGAAAATATCAAACCTAGGAAGAGTCACTGGACCTGAAGCATTAACTCTGATCACTCTCTCTCCTCCAGTGCTGCCACACCTGCAGAGCTTTTCCAGCAAACTTTCTGAAATTTTATTCCTTTAAGTCCACTTTTTAACTCCTTTGACAACACCAGGTTAAACCTTCTTGCTTAATTTAAAACCAGCAAACAAAGATTTATCCAGTGCAGTAATCTATAAAACTTCAAGTGGCCAAGGACTATTTAAAGTAAAAATTAACTACTTTGTTAAAAGTATAACAAATAATTAACTCTTTACTATTCCTTACTCTAACCTATCTGTTATCTTTTTTTTAATCTGGTTTAAAAACCCTCCATTAAGATTTATAAAACAAAACTAATCTCAACCAGGCAGCTTTCATTCTTCTATTTGGATCTTCCTGTGTGTTAGGGATCTTTGTCTCAGGTTACTGATTGAAAAAGTATTTAAGAGCTATTTTCAGGCGGTCTGTTTACTTTTGGGCTTGTCAGTTCTCTTAACTATTCAATTTTCACTGGTTTCATACCTCCAATGCATTGGATTGTGTCATTGGCTTTTAAGATTGTCAATATACTCTATACAAACTCAACTGGAGTTTGAATTGTTCTTAGGGTATAATTTTAAACTGGTCGAATTCTAATTTTTGTCTCCAGGCAATGAGCTAATTGAGTTGTTTGACCAAGTGTTGCCTTTATTGAGCACTTGCTGTTGTATCCAGTAGTTCTGCTGCTTTAACTCTAAGTACACCCACTTGTTAATATGCTCCTACAATATTTGTATGACTTGTGGCTCTAATCTTTCCTAAGCCTCTTGCACTTGAGTTTGGCATGTCAGACTTGAACCATGTTCTAGTGCACTCTGGGAACTGCCTGCTGGGAACGTTTTGGGATCGCTAGCTGCCATAACTTCTCTCCTTTTTTTTCAATTTATTATCAATCAATTTGGGATTGTAGTGGGACTTGAGCCTGGGCCTTCTGCCTGGAGGTAGGGACACTACCGCTATCTCAAGCCCCTAATATTCCTTTTTTTAAAAATGTTTTTGGAGCAGCTGGGATTTGAACCCAGGCCTCATAGCCCTGAGGTGGGGCTGGTGTCATAGTGCCTTCAAATGATCTCCCCCACCCCCGTGCTGTTGTTGATATTCTGTTCATTCATTCTTCCTCCTTGATGCTGATGTTGATATCCTGTGTGGCTAATCAGGTGGGAGACCACTGCTATACTTTTAAAAAGGCACTTGCTTTGTCAGTGTAGTTTATTACTTGATAGCAACAGTTATAAAAGTTAACTGTTTTTGGCTCCTGATTTATGTAGCTCATCCTGCGATGACAGACCTGTCTCTACAGGGATCCCAGGCTCCTGGAAAAAGGAGCAGGACTGGGCCTTTCAGCCTCGTTTCATGATTTGTGGCTTTAAGATCTAACTCAGCATGTTTCTTCCCACCTCCAATCTATTTTTCATCCCTTTAGCCCCCAAGTGCTATATCAACTCCTCCCTGAAATTCTATGATTTAACCCTGACTGTGTTCTGTGGTAGCAAATTCTACAGACTCACTCTGAAGAAATTTTCCACCTCAGTCCTAAGGCTGTCTCTTCGTTCTGTGTCAGTCCCACTAATGTTTCTGGAATTCATGTGACTCCTGACCCATACATTGACTCTTAACTGCCCTTGGAAGTAAAACCACAATTTGCTAAAAAAAAAGCGCAGCAAATCTGGCAGCATCTGGAGAGCAATCAGTTAATGTTTTGAATCTAGTGATCTTTCCTCCAAACATTAATGTTGGTTTCTCTTCACATGCTGCCAGACCTGAGCTTTCCTGGCAAATTCTGGCTTTATTTCTGATTTACAAAATCTTTTTTTTTTGGTGTGCCTTCGTGGGCTAACTGACAGACTGGTAATCTACTGATCCATAATGTTCAAATCCCACAATGGCCAGCAGTGGACTTTGCCTCAGGATTTGAGTTTGGGATGGTTGTGCATTTTCAAAGGAAATAGAGATTTCAGGCTGCTTTATGGGGGATAGTTGGAATGGTGTAACACTAAAACTCCTAATGTATCTGTGGATCCACTGGAGCAGGTTTGAAGGGCTGAATGGTGTGGTCTAACTGTTTAATCATTTGGGGGTAGCCAGCATGCACACGTTTCTTTTTTTTTTAAAAAAAAGTCCCCATGTTTGTTTAGTTAAGCAATGTTCATTTTAAATAAATTAAATTTGCTTCCTAACTGCTTTTCATGCTACTCCCTTTTCAAAAATTCCACCATCGTATTCCCAACATCCCTCCTCCCTACCTTTTTATCTTAGCCCACTTGGCGCACCCTCATTCCTGAAAAAGGACTATGCCCGAAACATCAATTCTCCTGTTCCTTTGCTGCCTGACTTGCTGTGCTTTTCCAGCAACACACTTTTAAGCTTTGATCTCCAGCATCTGCAGTCCTCACTTTCTTCTTTGTTTACAAACATCCTGTAATATAAAATTAGTAATATGTAATCCAGGAGAATTGTGCTGTCAATTACTGAATAAACAATAGATTTAAGCTGTACACCAATAAGAGCAATTAACTCCTTGATGTAATCTATTAAGGCAAAAGAACAATATGCTGTTTACCTTTATCTGAAATTAGTTGCCTATAATTGAGCTAGAGCAATTAGGCAATCCACAAAGGTAGAACTGTGTAGCACTAACATGAAAATTTCAGTATGATAATCATTAATGCCTCAGGAGATTGAGGCAGCCTGTTCTGGAGTACTGTGCAGTTCTAGTTACCCTGTTATAGGAAGGATATTAACTCGTGAGGGTTTGGAAAAGATTTTACCAGGATGTTGTCAGGAATTGATGGTTTCAACAATAAAAATAGACTGGAACCTTCTTCTCACTAGAGCATAGGAGGTTGAGGGGGGTGACTTTTTTTACATTTATAAAGTAGTGAGGCATAACTAAGGTGAATGACCAAGGTCTGCTCTTAAAGTATGGAAGTGCAAAATGAGGACATATATTTAAGATGAGATTTTTAAAAAGAACAAAACTCCTAGTGGTTGACCTGTGGAATAAATGGAGGAAGTAGTGGATGCATTTACAATGTTGAAAAGATAGTTGGATTAGTCCATGAATATGAAAGGTTTGGAGGGATATGGGCCAAATATTATAGACTAGACCACTCAACATTCTTAAGCAGGCAGTGCCAACTACGACTTTGTAATTTTGTTTTGGTAAGTGTGCAGTGAAAATTACCTAGATTGAGTTAGCTAGGTTGTCTACTTGATTTTAAACCAACTAGTTCACAAAAACATGCAACAAAACAAAGAACAGGATACAGAACTCCACCTATCCGGCTAGATTTAATTATGCTGTTCTGAATAGATGTCTCAGTCCCAGTATAAATAAAACCTATGCTTACAGGTTGAAGTTGAAGGGCAGAAAGTGCTTTCATACAGCTCCCTGCTGAACAGTCAATCAATTCAAGACTGGACTAAAACTGCTCAGCTAGCTAGAGAGCTAACCACTCCCCTTTCATTATACAGGTCACTTCGAAAATATGACCACTTTGGCCTGAAGTCTCATCTTTTACATAAACAAAAGGCCTCTCCATATCCCTTTCATCTTTGTACCAAACCAGATTGATTGGAGCCCAGCCTCGTTTATTATCCCTTTTTTTTGAAAAAATCAAGGACAGGCTCCTTGAGCTGAAAATGTGTTGCTGGAAAAGCGCAGGTCAGGCAGCATCAAAGGAGCAGGAGAATCAACATTTCAGGCATGAGCCCTTCTTCGGACTCCTCCTTGGATGCTGCCTGACCTGCTCTCTTCCAGCAACACATTTTCAGCTCTGATCTCCAGCATCTGCAGTCCTCACTTTTTCTCCTCGACAGTCTCCTTGAGCCAAGTAACAGCCTTTAAGGGACAAAAGGGACTAACTTTGTGTCACAAGTGCAGGGGAGGTGGGACTAGCTTAGTGCACATTTCAGGATAGGCTGGTCAGACCCAAAGCTGTTTGTGCTCAGACTCTTTAAAAACATCATTCCAATGGATACTGTTGCAAAAATCAAGGTATTTGCCACTGCAGTCCCATGTGCAATGGGGTTTATTTCCAATTAGTAACATTTTAATCTTAAAATAACTGAGCCAGATAGATGCTATGGGAGAAGTGATCCCTAATTACTGAAGGAATGCACCAATAAATTCCTTGTTCACCAGGACAGAGATACTTTTGCTGGATCATGTTTGCTGTGCTAAATGATGCCAACAGCATGGGTTCAATTCCAGCACTGGCTGAGGTTACTATGCAGGATCCTACTCCACTCCTTCCCTCTGAGGGGTGGTGACCCTCTGGTTAAACCACCCTGGGTCATCTCCGAGCAGCCCTATGGTCTGGTAAGACCAGGCTAACTTTACAAGTCGGCCTTAATGCTGCATGGTACTAGTTAAAGCAATGTATTAATTGGCAGTTGAACAATTGTGCAATTTTAAAGAGCTGATTTTCTTGTCTAGATGAAGTGAGGAGCATTGATTTTAACTGGCTGCCATTCCAGGGAGTTGCTGTTGACTGAACTAGTGTAGCCATATCAATGCTGGCAGAAGGAAGCTCACTTCCTGGCTCCCAAAATATATACAATCTACAATGCTGGATTATAAATCACATGACACCAGGTTAGTGTCCAACAGATCTAAGTACAAGCTTTCAGAGCACTGCTTCAGGTAGATGGGAGGGTAGGATCATAGGACACAGAATTTAAAGCAAAACATTATCATGTCACACAATTGTGATACATTGAACAAACCTAGATTGCAGTTACCCCATTCATCTTTTAGAATGGGGTTGCAGCTTTTGATGTAAATCCCAGAACTACCAAGTCACATTCCCAAGGTAACTTGAGATTTGATTTTAAAGAGTGACATCTCTGCTCAGACAATGCATTTGAAGATGTGACGTTAGTCTGTCTGTATTCTGATCTTTAGTCAGACCAGTTCCATTTCCAAAAGTTGCCCCTCCATATCAGTGGGTATATTTCCCATTGATCTGGATAAGCACAGGCTCCAATAGCACTTACCGTTCAGCACAAAGCAACCTGCCCATATCCATAAACCCTCAGTTCCCCTCCACAGAGTGTGTACCATCAAAATGATGCTATATAAATGGAGTTTTGGTAAATGACTGCTACCATCTACAAGTGGGAAAAGTGTCAAATATTGGAAACAACACTTGCAAATTGCCCTCCAAACCTAACACCATCCCCTTCCTCCTGAATGGCATAGTAGATGGGTCTATACTGAATGGACTGCAACAGTTCAAGAAGGCAGCTCGCTATCACTTGAGGATAACTAGGGATGGGAAATAAATGCTGGTCCAACCAGTAATGCTTATCCCGTGAATGAGTGTGCCAATAGATTGGGCAATAGGAAATAGTGGAGTGAGATTGGTGGGAAAAGTGGCTGATTCTCTGCAGCAGAGTCCCTACAGACCTCTTGGGGTGTTTTTTAGTTGGAAAAATTTGCAGTGGCAAGGGAGGGTTCTGTGGCCATGTTCATATTCCTCAAACAGGAATGAGGAGAGTTCTGAGAAGCAAAATGCTAAATTTTAAAGCCGTTTTTAAAGTGGCAATCTCTGGGCTGCTACCTAAATCTTGTGCAAATTGGTAAAGGGTGAATATAATGAATGTGGTTCAAAGATTGGTTTGGCAGGAGTTTGGATCTGTTACTTGAGGCATTGACACTAGCACTGGGAATATGAACACACTTTGCAGAAATACTTCCACAGGTCTAACAAAATCTGGAGAGTACTTAGTCTCGACTCTTCAGGACTGGGGAGAGTGGGATCTGTAATATTGGGGTGGTCAACAGCCTGCATTATGCTAGGACTGGTGTTTTGAAACACCGCTAGGGAAGTACAGCTCCTTACGGGAGGGGTAAGGGATTGTTAAAGAAATGGATTAAGGCATACAGCAAGACATAGTATGGAAAACAAAGGTGAGAATGGGAAGAAGGGACAATTGAATATATCAGTCAAGACACATTTGTTGTCATTGTAGTGTATCTGGACTTGAAGGTTTAAATTGTGAGGAATGTCTATTGATTAGGCTTGTTTTCTCTTCTCTTAGTTTAGCTTCCAGGATGATTGGGTTAGTGCCTAAAGAGATTAACAGGAGAAGATGGGGTAAATAAACTATTTCCATTGGGGATCCTAGAACTAGGGAGAATGAGGGCCAGACCATTCAGGAGAGATGTTGGGAAACACTTTCTCACACAATGGAAGAGGTTTGGAACACCCTCCTACAAAACAATGGATGCTAAATCTGTTTTAATGCTAAAATCTGAAATAAAATGTCTTTGGCCCACATCCCTAAAACTGAAAAGGTAAGCATATGGAGTTAGGCTACTAATCAGCGATTAGTACTGAATGGCCTAATCCTATTTTGTAAGGTCTCCATCTAAATACAAATGGTACTAATGTAAATGAGCTGTGGTCATGTGAATAAATATTGATCCTGCAGATTTCTCGCTGACAAGGATTGGGCTTTGTATATTGAGGTGTATGACATCTGAGAATAGCAAGACCATAAGAGGAACATAATTGGGCCATTTGGCTCAGGGCCCTAGCTCCTATTGTTTCTCAATTCCCATTTCACCACCTGCCTTCTCTGTAACCCTTAATCCCCTTAGTTATCAAGAATCTATCTCGTGGATAAACTCGGTGACTTGGCCTCCACAGCCCTTCACTGTGGTAAATTTGTAAAACTAATTGCAATCTGGCTGAAGAAATTCCTCTTGGTTCAAAAAGGTCCAGTTAGAGGCTATACCCTTGGATCCTATTCTCTCTTAATGGAAGCGTTGTCACATCTACTTGATCCAGGCCTCCCTGTAATTCCAAGTTTGTCTCCACTCCATTGATTGAAAGAGTCCTCAGCTGCCCCTTTTGTGTGACTAGCCCTCTATCCTCTGATTCTTGTGAATCATCCCTGGACCCCCCCCCCCCCCCCCCCCCCCTCAACACCAACATTGCCTTCCTTGGATACAGGGTCCAAAACTGCACTCTACCCTTCCAAAACTAAAGTAGAAGGATGTAAGTATAAAGTAAATAAGCATAATTATTGCAACAGTCTGTGTACTTCCTCATTCAGGAGATCAGGATGTAGAATTTGTTGGGTGGAGAGAAGGGATGATTGGGAAAGATCTCACTGACCAGGAATTTGCAACTCTCCGAACAGTCGTCATGGATGAAGAATATATTAGGTCCTTTTTTTTGAAGTTATTTGCAATTTGATTAAAGGAATGGCAATCAGATTGGTGATGGCCTTTCATTGGAAGCATGTTTGAATTGCTTTTTGGAGCAGCATATTCTGCATCTGACCAGAAAGCAGATTGTAGAAGACCTATATTATGGAATATGATTGAATTAATTTATTTCAAGCCAAATGGCAGTATCCAAAATATTACATCCAGTTTGAAAGTTCAAATTCTCCTATTCAGAACATGGATATGAAAGTTGCAGTAGCTGATGTGAACTAATATTTGGCTGGGTGATGGGCCAGAAGAGGAAATACAGATGTTCAAAGGATATTAGATACTCTGTTCCTACTATAAGTTCCTACCAATTTCAGGGCATATATGATACTTCTCAATCACTACACACTCTTCAATGATTTTTAATTGAATTGAGCATCTATCAAATGAACATTTTATTCTGGTTACTTTTGATCTGGGAATCCACTTTGCATTTGTATTATATTTTTAATATGGTGACAATACTCAGCATCTGCAGGTTGGTCTGCTGTAATGTAACACTGTTCCTCTGCAGTCCTGTGCTTAGAAAGTTGATCTGTTCAAGATCAGCATTTAAAAAAAAATGTAATACCAGTTCAGTAGAAAGTTGTTGTTCAAAGGGTCCACAATTTGTCATTATGGTCTTTGTTAACGAAAGTCTCATAACAGAAAAATCTAAGAATTGCATCTCCAGATGCTGTGAGAACTGTTTTGAGCATTCCCTGATATTGTAGATGTCTAGTATCTTCCATACTCAGTTTTTTTTTTTTGTCAATGTACAATTCTCAATGTGTAAATGTCCATATTGGATGCAGGAACCAAAAGAATCAAATAGTCAGTTACAACACATCAGTCCTCAGTGTATCCTTTTTTTCTTTAGCAGGAGCAAGAATGATAGCAGCATTTGGACTGAGTGATCCTGAGGAGTGAAGTACTAAATCTTTGTTTTTGTTTTAGATGTGAATGAATGCTTGCTCAATAATGGAGGTTGTTCTCATCTCTGTCATGATCTTGTCATTGGATATGAATGTGACTGTCCTGTTGGCTTTCGATTGGTTGATCGAACCTGTGAAGGCAAGTTGGAACTGCTTGTGCTATAATGGTTTTTGTCAACTGCTTTTGAATGAAAGCTTCATGAATTTAAATGTGTTGGTTTACTTTTAGACGTTGATGAATGTCAAAATTCTGGAACGTGCAGCCAGATTTGTGTGAACTTGGAAGGAAGTTACAAGTGTGAATGCCATCCTGGATATCACATGGACCTGACTAATTCCATTTGCAAGGCAATAGGTAAGACTCGGCACAATTTGCTCTTAAAAGAATTGTTGGTCTCAAACTCTGCAAATTTTCTTTAACAGTTACAATTATTTTAAACTGGTTCCCTAGTTAAAGTCCCTGTTCTGTTTGCCACCTCTAATTACCCCCTGTATCTTCATGCAGTCTCATGCACAAGATCACACAGCCCCCCCCTCCAGTTAAGTCTGCCTTTGAGTAAATTTTGGTGCATTTCACTGCTGCCCCCTACCCCAGCCATCTTTTGGACACTGAAATGTTTTAAAATGCCTGTCTCTGATCATCCACTGTTTCTTGGCCTGCTCTGGATCACACTCTCATCTCCTGTAATTAGTCTTCAGTTGGAGGGACTGATTTTTGAGAGGAGTGTTCTCGGTGGAATTTGAAATGAACGTGACTATAATCCCTCTGATCCTTAACTGAGATCTTACTAATCCAGCTCCTAGCTAACTTGCTGCTGGAGCTTCTAAGATGTAATCAATTTGTTTCATTATCTAAATCGGATAGAAAAGGGTGATCGATATGCAGACCAAAATAACAAGGAAATCTACATCCTTGCTATGTCCTGTCTACTGACCCACAACAAATGGAGCTGATTGTTAATTACTTTCTGAAATGGCCACTCCACTCAAGTTAGACAACAAATGCTGACCTTGCAGTTAATACCCACAGCCCTTAAAGAAGAATCTAATTATAAATTTTTAAGTGTCTACAGAACACCAATGCACTGCAGTGATTTCCATATCTTCACTGTCTCCTGCTCGACTGTAAAAGTTGTTTCTCCCACCACCATCTTTGGATAACTTCCTCTGTGTTCATGTTTAACATCAAGTAAGCATTGTAATCAGGATACTTGCAACAAAAATCAATAAATCCTTTAGGGGGAGAAAATCAAATATTTCATGCTACAGTTTAATGGTAGCAGGGATGTATCTACTTTTGCTGTTTGCAAATGAATGTTTTCCTGAAGACAGTGAAACTAAATCATTACTGGGTGTTTAAGAATCAAATGTGCAACAGATCATCCTTGCAGTAGAATTGTTTAAAACGAGCTGCATGAATGTGTTTTACTTCTGAACAGCAAGAATAAATAAGTTGGGAACATTCATTGGCAATAAATGAAACCCTCCAAATGGCTAAGTGGCTGCAGGCCAGATGGGGATAACCTATTAGCTATAAATTTGTTCAATGTGATGGAGTAAAGGATATGGTTTCATAGGATCTATAATATTCAACATCACTCTAATTTAGGTTTGTAGAGACCATTTTTAAGATTTTACTGATTTTTGAGAAAAACTAGATTTCCTGGCAGTAAATAAAAAGGCCTGTTGTGATTGTGTTTAAAATTGTGGATTATTCACTTTGCTATTGCAAACCCGGCACAGGAGAGGAACCTTATTTGATCTTCACAAATCAGCACGACATCCGGAAACTAGGACTGCATCGTTATGAGTACACCCAGGTTGCCATGCAGTTGAGAAATGCTGTAGCACTGGATGTTGATATTGCTGAAGACAGAATTTTCTGGACTGAATCAAGCCAGCACGCAATTCTTAGGTAACTTGTCGCCTTGAACTTATTCTGCATTGCAGAGTATCAAACATTTTGTTACTTTTGGGCAATTATATGTAAAAGGCTGGTTACTTGTTGCAAATGTGTTTTTTTTTAAACTTATTTGAAACGTAGTTGTCTTCAGGCACTAGTCAAGAAACTTGTTTGAGATGCAGTATGCCAAACAGCAGTTCAAAACACATCTCCTACGACAAGCTAGTTTAAAAACTAAACTGTAGATGCTGGAAATCTGAAAACATGGTTGGAGCATCTCAGCAGGTCTGGACAGAGTCAACTGAGTCCAGTGACCCTTCAGGACATTCTCTATATTGACTCTGCTTTCTCAACATAGATGTTTCCAGACTTGCGGAGTTTGTCTAGCAAGCTTTTTTTTAAAATCACTTCTTCCTCTATCTCGGATCTACAGCAACAAAACTAGACGTGGAATGTAACACCAGTGTTTTCCTTTTACTAAATAGCCTGGGGTTTACTGATCAGACTGGGCTGAGTTTAAGGATAAAACTGTGCTTTCCATGAGAAATATGGACTCAGTCATACAGCACAGACAGTCTCTTTTTTTTGTCAAACTCATCCAAACATCACGAGAAAGTGAGGACTGCAGATGTTGGAGATCAGTTGTGTGGTATAGAAAAGCACAGCAGGTCAGGCAGCATCTGAGGAGCAGGATACTGGCTGACCGAACATCCAAATCTGACTTAGTCCCATGGGTCAAATGTTGGCACATCCTCCACTCTGGCTATTTGTATAGCACTCCATGTCTTTTAAATTTTGCAGTTGTACCCACCACACCCTTCCACTGGCAGTTTGTTCTATGCTGTGTGCGTGTCTCTCTCCTGAGGTCACCCTTCAGCCTCTGGTACTCCATGGAAGGTGGCCTAGCCTTTTCTTAGACTCCAACTCTCCAGGCCCAGGAACATCCTTAGGCCTTGAGTGCATCCTGTAGTTTAACAACTTTCCTATAGGATACCAGAATTGTATTTGATATTCTAAAAGTAGCTTCACCAGCACACTATACAACCACAAAACCTCCTAACTCAAACACATGTTTTGATCCTGAATGTCAGTATGTAAAATGCTGCCTTCACCCTGTGACTCTTACATGACTGCAAATAACTTAATGCACTGATTTTGTACAAATTGGGAACATCGATATAGTTACCAGCTTGACTCCACTAATAAACATCAAATCCAACTGTCAGGACTTGAATACATCTTAGCTTTTACTGGGGTGCTGTGCTGCTGTTCAGAATCAGTTAAAACTCAGTCTTTTTCTGTTTGGGCACCAACATTGTGGCATTAAAGAGTAGGAGTTTATCCACTGCCCTGAATAACTTTTGCTTTCAGAGGCCACCAAAGTAGGTCAGTTAGTCATGTCTTTTAAGACACCATGCACTCCAAGTGTGCCATGCCTTGAGTTTAATGAGACAATTCAAAGTTGTTTTTCCCCTTTTAATACAATTGGAGTCTAAACCAGTAACTCTCTTCCAGTATGTCCATGAATGAAGGGGAACAATCGTCTGTGATTACCAAAATTGAAGATGTGGATGTTCCAGCAGGAATTGCAGTGGATTGGATCTACAAGCATATCTATTGGACTGATTGGGGTTCAAAGTCCATATCTGTGGCCACATTCGATGGAACTAAAAGGAAGACACTCTTTGACACTGAATTAAGGGAACCAACTTCTGTTGCAGTTGATCCAATTACTGGGTACTGGTCTTTGTACTCTCTTTAATGTGTAGCTTGTGAATATGTCTGTCTCCTGAACAGAATTGTCATGATCATGTGGACTTGTAAATTCTAAAGCTGCTTATCCAGCCTTTTGCCCTTTTGACTATTGTAATCAATGGAGAGTGGAAAGAGAAATTACTCCCAAACATATCCCAAATCTTAAATCCTACAATCTTTACAATGTGGGAACAGGCCACTTTGGCCCATGGAATTCAGTCAATCTGAACAGTATTCTACCCAAACCCACCCCTTCACCCCTATCTTTGTAATCCTGCATTTCCTATGGTTGATCCACCTAGTCTATGATCCCTGGACAATAAGGATATTTTAGCATGGCCAATCCAGCCAGCCAGCATATCTCTGGCTGACTGTGTGGGAGGAAACTGCGCCTGGAGGAAACCCACACAGACACTGGGAGAATGTGCAAACTTCAGTCACCCAAGAGTGACTTTGAACCTGTAGCTGTGAGGGACAAGATATTTTGGAAAACGTTATATATTTTGTCCTAACTGAAGGACTGATTTATAAAGAAGCCAGATTAAGAATATGGTGAAAAAAGAAATCCAGGCCTGGCTGGAATATCGCCCAAATTTGAGTTTAGTAATTATGTACTAGTTCTCAGCCAAAATCTGTTCTTGCTGGAAACTGTTTGGCTAAACCTGTTTTATCTTTACTGTGAAAATTGTATGGCATGAGGCTTCCCAACTGCCTTGCAGAATTAACAGTTCATTGCTTGAACTTCATTTAATAGTCAAAGTTTGAGCTCCTTAAAAACGGTTTTTGTTTTGAAGGTTTATGTACTGGTCAGACTGTGGTGAACCAGCAGTGATTGAAAAAGCAGGAATGAATGGTGCTGACCGGCAGCATCTTGTGACCAAAGAGATTCAGTGGCCAAATGGCATTGCACTTGGTAAGGATATTTCTACTGGGGATTGAAAGTGCATAGATGCTTTTATTGACAACTAGCTTAACCTGAACTTTGTCCCCAGATCTTGTGAAAAGCTGCTTGTATTGGGTTGATTCAAAGTTGCACACAATATCAAGTGTAGGTCTGAATGGCCAGGATAGAAGAACAGTGTTGTGGTCATTGGAATTCCTCATTCATCCTTTTGCTGTCTCTGTATTTGAGGTAATGCTTTATTTCCCATCCATTTTATTAACATTTTCCAATATTATTCTATTTAAAGGCATTTCAACTTAGTGAAATGGAGGCTTGCTGACTGATCCTTGTAGGATTTAAACAACATACTATAAATTCACTGACTTTTTACCCAAAGTGTCTCAACACCAGGTTGTAGTACAACAAGTTTGTTTGAAATTGCAAGCTTTCAGTGCTGTTGCTTCAGGTAAAATTTGATTTTCTTTCAAATAAACCATTGGACTAAATCTGGTGTAGTGACTTTTGACTTTTTTTGTCCAGCCCAGTCCAACACTGGCCTCTTGTGGCTACCATCTTCATTCCTTCTATGGAAAAAAAATTGGAAAATCATTTAGAACAGATCAAGATTAATTTAAGTGAAATGCACTCGGGAAAGGTACTGAGATGTCTAGATTATGTCTCCATGCTGAAAATGATCTTGTTCCAGGACAATGTCTTCTGGACTGATGCAGCAAGCAAAACCATTTATGGAGCCAATAAGTTCACAGGAGAAGAGGTGAAGGTGTTGGCTTCCAACCTTCATAAGCCACGTGACCTCACTGTTTATAATAAACTGTTGCAGCCATCTGGTAAGTTTTTTTTTATTAATAGATTTCAACCCACAAATTCCTATCTGCACTCCTCTCTTTCTTAATGGATCTAATCAAGCTCTCTGGGGAGGATGGAGAGTTAGGCATTGCAGCCTCTTGATCCTGCTTTGTCATCTGGAGTACTGAGCATGTTTGGTGCCCTTTTTTTAAAATTAGCACTTCATTGGAGGTAGTTCAGAGAAAGTTTACTTAAGATGAACCCTGGTATACAAGGAATGTCTTGTGAGCAAAAGCTAAACAACGTGGGACTCTACTCGAGTTTAGAATTAGTTTCTCATTGAAACAGTCAAGCGGTTTCTGCCGCCTTGGTGAAGGCAAAGGTATTTGTCCGCCCCTGCATGGGACAGTCTGGGACCAGAGGGCATAGTCACTGAAGAAAGGAATGCCAATTTAAGATTCAGGAATCTGAAGGTTGTGTTTACACAGTCCTGGTCACAGCTATGGGGAACTTGTGTATTTTCATGATGTAAGTTGTTGATTAGTCATGGAATTGATGGCTATGGGCAGATTTGGGAAAGTGGATGAGTAATATTGGATCAGCCATGCTCTTTAGTGGGGAAGGGACTGAACAGCCTACACCTCTTCCTATTTCTTATATTGCAGTGAAATCCTAGCCCCACACTTAAATCAACTCCTTGTTTCAGGTCTTTGCAAATTCTTTTTATCGTCCAGCCACTTGTTTAGTTCTATTACTCTATTAACATACTTTTGGAATCCAGAAATTTCAGGACTACTTCATTCTCACCTCCCCTAGTGTTGACAAAAGTGCTCCTTTAAGGAAAATACTTCAGTTTCTGCCCCTTCATCTTTTTCTCTTCCTAGAACTCGCCTTGCTGGGCAGTGGAAGTGGTTTTAAATTCTCCTCACTCAGTGGACAGTTTGTACTTTTTAAGACTTTCTTCATCATGCAGTAGCTTGCCAACCCAACTTGAATTGTTCTGGGCAGCATACTTTTTATTAATAGACCTTCATTGTGCTCTCCCTTGGTTTCACACTACTTTATCCAAATAGTATGACTCCATTTCTACATGAATTGGTCTGTACTTTTTTCCTAGGTAAAAATTGGTGTAATAAAAGCTTAAAGAATGGCGGCTGTGACTTCATGTGTCTCCCTGCACCTTGGTTCAACAGTCAGTCACCAAAATATACCTGTGTGTGTCCATCTGGGAAGGAACTGGAGCTGAATGGAAAACACTGTAGAATAGGTAAACTCAATCAATCTTTAATAGCTAGCACCAGCTTTTTTGTATTCCTCCTTTAGAATATACAGGGAATCCACTGAAAATGAAGTGGATAAAGTATTTGAATTTTTCATAACTGGGTTAAACAGGCTGGAAAGGCTTCATCCAGTGAGATGTGGTACCTACTATTAAATTTTGTAAAACTTTCATTGGGCAATAAAAGTTGTGAGGGAATTTAGGATCTGAAATCATCAACTTTGTTCTCAAACACCTTCAAATGGTTGGTGCAACAGTGACTATGGTGTAAAGGCTACACCAAGAAATTGGGATAGTGAATTCAATACAATTAAAAATGTAAAGTGGTGGTAATATCCTTGGGTAACACTTAGTGTCATGGAGTGACACTCTGCAAAGCATAAACATCACTGGGCAGAGACCGTTAAACATCAGTGGATTTCAGTGACTAGTTATATCTGGTTTTGTGTATGTAATATGAAAACAGCTCTACAGAAGTGCCTGAAACCAGTTCTTCAATCTGCCTTTGTGAGCAGTTGGTCTTGAACCCAAACTATATAACAAGGGTGAGTTGCCAGGCCACAGTGGCCTGAAATGACCAAAACTCTAGAGTTTTTAGTTCCCGACTACCATACATACAAACTTTTTTAGTTCACTGAATTGAAATGGTGAGGCAGATAACTGTTTTGTAAATAGAGCAGCATATCTTGGATAGCTATATTCAGACATTGGTACAATTTGCTGCACTTTTTTTTTGTATTCATCTGAAGTTGTGATTTCCATCAAATTTGTGCAGTTTAGTCTCCATTTTTTGAAGGTGAATTCTGGCTTATTTTCTTAATTCTCAATTCTATCACCCTTTAAATCTCTAAGATGTCCTCTTTTTTAAATGGTTGAGGTTCAAAACTCTAAATCTGGAAACTGAGTCTTCAAATGTATGTGTAGTGTAACTATCAACAGTACAGAAGGATGCTGTTTCCACCATCATTCTGATGTGATCTGATTTACTTGATTCTTGCTTTATTTCAATTTTTTATGGCAAACTAAAGCACTTGAAATGTCAGCATCATATTGAAATCAAATGTGTAAGATGACCATTTTGATTGCCTTAAGGATAGAAGTCAAAATACCTGGAGGATGAATCTGGTCTACATATTTCTAGCTTTTGAGCAGAAATTCAGGCCTGGCTCTGGCTTCCATTGAGTCAAGTAGGATGTAGTATCCTGATCACTCCACTCTCCTCCAGTTGGCTTGTTTCATCCTGCAATATTAGACTGCTCAGCTGAGTCTTTCCACGTGATTCCATGAAGTGGTTTAATTTGGACAAACGAGGGCCTTTGTGCTATGTGCTCCATGACTAACTTTCTCAGGACTGTGGGATGATCTTGAGGGTTGGTGCAGACTCAATGGGTCAAATGTCCCCACTCCCTGCACTATAGGGATTTGAAAAAGTTAGAATCGCATGTTTAAGATGCAATAGGTAATATTTTTCTCTTCTTTTTTCTCAGCAAATGTACATCTATCTACAGCAACACTGTCTACTTTATCCTCCAGTACCATTAAATACCCATCAACTGAACAGCATACTGAGACTTCTAGAGGTAATGTGATTAACTCCTGATGCAAAAAAGCAACCTGTAATATCAAGCCAAATAGTTAACTAAATTAGTGTAATTGGCTCACTCCACAATTAGCATTATGTAAGCAATATCGTGTGCTGCTTTCTTCCCCAATGGGATTAGATTTAAGAATTGGAATGTGGCTTTCATTCTGTTTCTGTAGGGAGAGATTCAAGCATTACACTTGATAAAGTCAACAAACCAGAGAATGGCTCTGTGGCTGGTTGGATTGCACTTGCCATTTGTAAGTATTTCTAAATGGAAAACACACAAGCCTCCTCATCTTTAGAATGTCATATAGTTGCCTTAAGGATAGAAGTCAAAACACCTGGAGGACAAATCTGGCAAGGACTGATTTTAAGGATAGTCCAACATGACTTTGGGGAAAATTTGTCCCTCAAACCAGAGGTGTTTTTGTTTTTTTTCTTCTTTGGAGTAACAAGATTGAAGACAGAGCAGTGGATGTGATCTTTTATGGACTTCAGTAAGGTCTTCAAGAGTCCTCATGCTGGACTAGTTAACAAGATTGGATCTTATGGAATACAGGGAGAACTAGTTATTCAGATAGTTAAAAATCAAAGCTACAGCCCAACAGGTATATTTGGAAGTACTAGCTCTCAAAAGCTATACTCCTGAATAAACCTCTTAGACTATAGCCCGGTGTTGTGATTTTTAACTTTATCCACCTGAGTCCAACACCAGCATCTCTGCATCATATTTGGATATGCAACTGGCTCAAAGGTAGCCAGGGTGGTGCTGGAGGGTTGCCTTGTCAGACTGGAGGGCTGTGACTAGTGATGTGCCACAAGAATCACTGCTTTTTGTCATTCAGTGATTTGGATGTGAACATAGGTATGTTTATAAGTTTGCAGATGACACTAAAGTTGAAGGTGTAGTAGACAGTGAAGGTTACCTCAGTACAATGGAATCTTGATCCAATGGGCAGAGAAGTGGCAGATGGAGTTTAATTTGGATAAATGCAAAGTGCTGCACTTTAGAAAGGTGAATCAGAGCAGGACTTAATGGTACAGTCCTGGAGAGTTTTGCTGAAGAGAGACTGAGTGAAGATTCATAATTCCTTGGAAGTAGAGTTGCAGGTAGATTGATTAGTAAAGGTATTTTGGTGTGCTTTCCTTTATTGGTCAGCATTAAGTAGAGATGTTGAAGATTATGTTGTGGCTCTAGAGGACATTAGTTTGGCCACTATTTGAATACTGTATGAAATTCTGGTCTCCCTCAATCAGAAGGATGTTGTGAAATTTGAAAGGATTCAGAAAAGATCTCCAAGGATGTTGCCAGGGTAGAGGATGTGAGCTACAGGGAGAGGTTAAATAGGTTGAGGCTGTTTCCTGGAACATCAGAGACCAAGGGGTGACCTTGAGGTTTATAAAATCATGAGGGACATAGGGTAAATATCTCTCTCCTCCAGCGTAAGGGAATTCAAAACTAAGGGCATAGGTTAATGTGAGAGGAAAGATTTGAGACCTGAGGGGTAGCTTTTTTCCCTATGGAATGAGTGGCCAGAGAAAGTGGTAGAGACCAACTTCAAGATTTAAAAGGCATCTGGATGGCTAAATGAAAAAAGTTAGAGGTGGGACTGGACTATTTTAGGATATCTGTTTAACATAGATGAACTGAATTGGAGGGTCTGTTTCCATGCTATATGACTGAGAATCTATTCTGTTCCTTTTGAACTGGAGCCTAATTTATCACTTCTGTATTTCAGTACTCTTGACCATGGCTGTTGTTGCTGGTTACCTGAAATGGCAAGACCTGAAGAGGAAGACTCAGCAGAGCATGTATTTTGAGAACCCAGCCTTTGAGGGTGATTAATTTTTTTTCCAAAAGGCAAATAAATGCAATTTTACAAACTTGTCTCAACTGTGTTAGTTGCAACAAATGTCACTTCTAGCTTTCCCATTCCAATGAAAAGGTGACTGTCTTTGGTCTGGAGTTTTTCATGCAGTCAGTATGCTTTTGATTGAAACGAAAGCCACAACTAAGATGAACATTGTAAACAACCAGTTGCTGCTTCATTTTCAGTGGTATCAGCTACTGAATCCCCGCTACTGAATCCCCACCACTAATCCTGGAACACCAATACTATATCAATGTTCCAAAAGCAGATCAGAGACTGAGTTCTGAGGTCAGTAACATCCCCTGACTCTTCAAAGGCTGTCCATTAGCTATCTCTGGCCCTAATGAAAATGTTAGGCACAGTAACAGCCGGGAAGTCAAACAAGGGGAAATAGGGGAAAAAAAAATAAGTTTGACCTTTGTAACTGACAAAATGGTGAGAATAAAAGGGAGCTGGGTCATCTCTGCTCAGTTTTTTTCCCCTCCCCAATAAGATGCCCTGAAATATTCATTTTTATCTAGATATATAAATTTGAAACTTGCAGCTGGGGCCTGGTTGTAACACTTTTTAGGCCTTGTTACAATCCTGAACTGAGCCTGTTGAGTAAATCCAATTGGTGTTTGGTTTTTAAAGCACCATCTGAGAGGGCTTTGAACTAAACCTCCAGTAGTTAAAGCAGAAGGTACCGGAGTGGAGTAACTTTTCCGCCTCAAAGTAGCCAAGGAAGAGTGTCCCAAATATGAACACAAGCAGGAGAAAGTGAGGTCTGCAGATGCTGGAGATCAGAGCTGAAAGTGTTGCTGGAAAAGCACAGCAGGTCAGGCAGCATCCAAGGAACAGGAGATTCGACATTTCAGGCATAAGCCCTTCAGGATTCCTGAAGAGCTTATGAACACAAGCAGTCAACACTAGTGCCTGAACCTTTTCAGCCAGAAGAATGTTGTTCCTGGTAACACTAGGCATTTTTTTTAAAAAAAAAAGTGATGACCTATATAGAGTAATCAAGAAGCTGCAACTGAATTAACGGACGGACTCCAGATTAGGGAGAAAAGCAAAGGTTCTAGAGTTAGTAATAAAGGACTACTGCTACTGAATGGACAAATGGGTAACTGGCTGTCACTCCTCCAATTTGGAGGACAAGGGTTGTTACTTTAGAATTGGAGGTAAATGTGAGAAGGCCACATTTGGCACCTATTCACCAATGCAGAAGTACTAGAAAACTTAGATTCCTCATGCACCTACCCAGTGCAGGGCTGCCCACTATATTTACAGGCTGATGGAGAGAAACCAGAATTCACTGCCCTAATTCAGTATCCTCTCTCTTGGAGAGGCTTTTCCCATGTCTGTTTATCAGCTAGGCCTGAAAAATCTGGCCCAGGAGACTTACAGGATCTATTTAATGATTAGAGAAAAACTGGCTTGATTGAAATGAGTAACTAACTAGAATACATAAATGCACAAAAATATAAAAGGTAAAGATCCCTGAAGGTTTTGACAATGAAAAGCTCAATTGTAGCTCAGATGAAAAAGATATAGTTGGGGGATATGGAGACTTGTGCTATTCAATTAATGCTCAGCTGACACTATAAAGGTTGAAATATTAAAACAGCTGGAAAGACTCATCTCCACATGATGGATGTGAAGGTAAAATTATAATTTGAGTAGCATTAGAACAATCCGATCAGAGCCAGGATTCCTAACTAATATTAGAAACCAGAGTAAGGCAACACTGATAAAGACACAAATTTGAAACCTCAGAAATATTTAAAGATTGAAGGATTTATGAAATACCACAACGACCAAGTGAAAGCTCCTTTATTAATGTGTAATAGTTATGATCTGAAAGTGAGGGGTTCTAATCAGAGGATTGACATGAAATGTTATTTTGACAACTGCTTTGCAAAATATCAAAGATCCTTCCAAACTCTCATACATTACATCCCTCACCTGAAGGTAACTTGCTAATCTGGAGTTTTAAGATTAAGTTAGATTTTAAATGTTGATGGATATTCTATTCTTGATTATTCCAGGATATTTGATAGTTGTGAGCTGTACTAGATTAAATTTGGTATTGTGTATTTTACTTTAGTAGAGCTATATACCACTTAAGATTATAAAATTACCCAATTGTCTGATTTCGGTTCTAACAAAAAGTTTGATTCAATTTACACCTTTTGGGAGCATTTTCAAGAGAAAATCCCAGACTGTGACAATATCTAGGACACTTTTTTTGAGCATAGCTAAGGCTTTTAAAAATGGAGATGACTCACGACAGTAACATTCTTAGGCAGCAGCTTTTCCTGAGAAGGGAAAATGTCCCACCTTGATGATCTGGGCAGGATCTGCCAGCATTGATTCATGTCAGTTCAACTCTGAAATGGCCAGTCTGTTTGGAAAGGTTGCTGAACCAGATAGCTGCACAATTAATCTAATTGCACTGAGTACCTAGATACCCATCTTGTACATGGCAGCACATGCCAAATACACTTTGAAACCATGTTCATTTGTGTCCATGTGGCCTCTTTCAGACACAGTGGGTCAAGGATACATACTGCCCAGAGTTGTGCAGGGAGAATCAACAGCACAGATCCCTATTCTGATACCAAAATGGGAAATAAGGAGGTTCTTGAGAATGTGGTACTAGGCAATATCAAACTGCTATTGAAAAGTAGAAGTAATGTTAACAACTGAGGCTATGCTTACAGCTCCAAACATTTAAATAAGTAACCGTGAAAGCAAGAGAAACTGGGATAAGGGTGGTTGTTCAGGCAGGATGGTCCCGATTTAGAGAGACCAACTGAGTACGTTTTCCAACAAGTTGAACGAACATCAGAAACACTGCTCCACAATCGAGTAGCTAAGCTTCTGGCTGATGAATACTTTGAGCTGTATATCTGCAATGGGTTCCACCAAGAGACTACAACACTCGGTGAAAATGTTTAAGTCTCAACTGGTTATTCCATTGGAGTTTATTCCTTCAACTTTAAGCTTAAAATATCACCCAATACTGCTCGCAAATCCAGAACTTAGACCTGATTAAAAGCAAAAAACTAATGAGCAGAGGATGGAGGATATATTCAATATGAGGATAAAAATATGTTTGGTTTTAATTGTTCCATTTTACTTTTTGTACTGAAAGAGAAAATGAAGTGAGATCCTTTCATTGGGAATCTATTATGATGGATCAGTAAGTGTTTTAGACTTCTCATTTACTATTAATTTGATAATGTTCTGCTAAGGATGACTGTTCTAGAAAAACAGTCAGTCACTGAGGTTAGATCCAACGTGAACCCAATAGAAAGTTCCAAAAACACATTCAGGGAAATTTCAAAAAAGAGAGACTAAACGGTGGTTAGCACTGCTGCCTCACAGCGCCTGAGACCCGGGTTCAATTCCCGACTCAGGCGACTGACTGACTGTGTGGAGTTTGCACGTTCTCCCCGTGTCTGCGTGGATTTCCTCCGGGTGCTACGGTTTCCTCCCACAGTCCAAAAATGTGCGGGTCAGGTGAATTGGCCATGCTAAATTGCCCGTAGTATTAGGTAAGGGGTAAACGTAGGGGAATGGGTGGGTTGCGCTTTGGCGGGTCCGTGTGGATTGTTGGGCCGAAGGGCCTGTTTCCACACTAAGTAATCTAATCTAAACCAGAAGGGATAATAAGGGGGTGCTGCTTATCTCTCTCCTTTCAGCAGAGAGCCACCTCTTGTAGACATGTCCATTTTACATTCCAGATATGCACCAAGATTGAGGTTAAAAAGTCAGTTTCCTCTCTGCTGCAGTAGACTTCAAGGAATGAATGCTCTTGTATATCGTCCTGAGTTTAAACATGAATGGGCGGTGAAGGACTATCCTCTAGTCCCTCTGTACAGCAGGACTATGGAAGGGAGACCCTTGCACCAAGTTCTATAAAGGAGTTAACAAAGGAATTAAACACCAACGGGGCTTCAATCCATCTACAAAACAATTAGCCAAAGAAGTCACTGTTCGACCGTCAACAACCAATAACCACAAAATGGAACAAAACTAAAACTGCGGATGGAGGAGATCTGATACGAAAGCACAAATTTTGGAGAAGTTCAGCAGATCTGCACTTGGGGAGAAAGCAGAGTTCATGTTTTGAGTCCAATGACTCTTGTGCAGAAGGGTTCTGGATACAAAATATTAACCCTGCTTTCTCTCCACAGATACTTCCAGACTTGCTGACTTTCTCCAGTAATTTGTTTTTGTCCCAGTGAGTAACCTTGTTTAACTAACCCACTTCATGAACAACTCAAAGACGGACCCACCCTTTTTTATTAACATTTATCAGTTTGGAATTTTGTTTTTATTTCTAATCTGTGTGTGTGTTTCATTGGTGTTTTTTTTGTCACGTGTAGTAGTTAATAAGTCTCTTGTTAATTTTTTTTAAGAAAGCCATGTTAAAAATTGGCTCCTTTTAAAGCCATTTCCTTTGGGTCTGAGCAAAATGTATCTAAAAGGGGAAGGGATTTGTTTTTAGATGAACCTTTTGCAAACAATGTAATGGAAGGGGTGGATTTAAATAAAAAAACCAGTTCACCCCTTCATCACCCAGAGCTTAACAGTTTGGGTCATCCTATCAGCGTCTGTAATGAATTTTGGAATGTCCACGAACAGTCACTCCCTCCACTACCAACATACGAGCAGCAATGAATACCATCCACAAGATACACTACAGATATTCACCTGAAGTGCTTGGATAATACCATCCAAAGCCACAACAACTATCACCGCGTCTTAGAGAAGCACAGAACAGAAACAGACCCTTCAGTCCAACTCGTCCATGCCATTCAGATAATCTAAATTAATCTAGACCCATATGCCAGCATTTGGCCGATATCCCTCTAAACCCTTCCACAATGTATTTTAAACATTGTAATTGTACCAGCCTCCACCCCTCCCTCTGGCAATTCATTGATGTGGGACAGGAGTCACATGTAGGCCAGACTAGGTAAAGATGGCAGAAAATTTCCTTCCTTAAAAAGCATTGATAACCAGATGGGCTTTTTATGACAATGGTTTCATGGGCAACATTAGACTCCGAATTCCAGATTATTTTTTTAAATTCAAATTCCACCACCTGTCATGGTGGGATTCAAACCGGAGTTCCCAGAACATCACCTGGCCCTCCAGATAAATAGTCTAGTGATCGAGTCATAGAGACGTACAGCACGGAAACAGACCCTACAGTCCAACTCATCCATTGCTGACCAGATATCCTAACCCAATCTAGTCCCACCTGCCAGCACCTGGCCCATATCTCTCCAAATCCTTCCTATTCATATACCCATCCAAAAGACTTTTAAATAGTGTAATTGTATCCTATTCCACCACTTCCTCTGGTAGCTCATTCCATACACGCACCACCTCCTGCATAAAAAAAGTCACCCCTTAGGTTTTTATATCTTTCCCCTCTCACCCTAAACCTATGCCCTCTCGTTCTGGACTCTCCCACACCAGGGAAGAAATTTTGTCTTTCCTATCCTACCCATGCCCCTCGTGATTTTATAAACCTCTATAATGTCACCCCTCAACCTCTGACGCTCCAGGGATAACAGGCCCAGCCTATTCAACCTCTCCCTAAAGCTCAAATCCTCCAACCCTGGCAACATCCTTGTAAATCTTTTCTGAACCTTTTCAAGTTTCACAACATCCTTCTGATAGGAAGGATACCAGAATTTCACGCAATATTCCAAAAATGGCCTAACCAATGTCTTGTACAGCCACAACATAACCTCCCAACTCCTGTACTCAATACTCTGACCAATAAAGGAAAGCATACCAAATGCCTTCTTCACTATCCTATCTACCTGTGACTCTACTTCCAAGGAGCTATAAACCTGCACTCCATGATATCTTTGTTCAGCAAAACTTCCTAGAACTTTACCATTAAGTGTATAAGTCCTGCTAAGATTTGCTTTCCCAAAATGCAGCACCTCACATTTATCTAAATTAAATTCCATCTGCTATTTCTTAGCCCATTGACCCATCTGATCAAAATCCTGTTGTAATCGGAAGTAACCTTCTTCGCTGACCGCTGCACCTCAATTTTGCTATCATCTGCAAACTTACTAACTAAGCCCCTTATGCTCACATCCAAAGCATTTATATAAATGATGAAAAGTAGTGGACCCAGCACCAATCCTTGTGACACTCCACTGGTCACAGGCCTGCAGTTTGAATATAACCCTCCGTCTTCTACCTTTGAGCCACTTCTGTATCCAAGTGCCTAGATTAAACTCCCTACAGTATGGAACAGGCCCTTCGGCCCAATAAGTCCACACCTACCATCCGAAGAGTAACCCACCCCCTTACCCTATATTTAACCCTGACTAACGCACTTAACCTTATGGGCAAATTAGCATGGCCAATTCACCTGGCCAGCACATCTTTGGATTGTGGGAGGAAACCCACGCAGACACGGGGGCAACGTGCAAACTCCACATCGACAATCACCCAATGTGGGAATTGAACTCTGGTACTGTGAGGCAGCAGTGCTAACCACTGAGCCACCATGCCACCCCAGACTATTTCTCCCTGTATTCCATGAGATCTAACCTTGCTAACCAGTCACTTATGATAACATTTCCCCAAACGTCACCATTCTTTATGTGACAATGGATGAAAATCCTGGAACACCTTCTCCCAATGCTGGCAGTTCAATGGACTTCAGCTCGACACTACATCAGGGGACAATTACAGATAGGCAACAAATTCTGGCAGAGCCAGTGATGTCCAGTCCCATGATTGAATGAGAAAAAGCTGAATCTGCAGGCATTTGAAACCTCAAATTTGGTAAACCAAACATAGCGCTATCGCAAGGGATCACATAGTTAGAGCTGTCAACTGTGTTGGTGCTCAGATGTTTCATGAATAGAGTAGCAATTTATTGTCACTTGTACATATGAAAATATAGTGAGATGTGTGTATAAATGTAAAACCTTTTGATTGGAAGATTGATATCTGTAAAAATTTGTAAAAGAAATCTTTATGTTTGCAATCAGCTGTACACCATTTTTGGATTCGTATATTTCCCATACAACTTGGAGATCGTGAGGGCTGCAGATGCTGGAAAGTCTGAGTCGATAAAATATGGAGCTGGGAAAAACACAGCAGGTCAAGCAACATCAGAGGAGCAGGAGAGTCAATGTTTTTGGCAGGATCCTTCATCAGTGCTGTCTCCAGCTCCCCATTTTATTGGCAGTTCCCAAGCATATGTGAATGAAGGTTTAAACAAAGACATCTGAATCTCATCTGGTCTCAGAGGAAATAAAATGTTAACTCACCCTCTCAAGATCAAGAATGGGTAATTGGGCAGAGTAGTCATAATGAAATGGAGAACACTAGAGATGTGTGACAGGGTCCATTGATCAAGGAGGGGATTCCCGTCCAAAGAAGGCAAAGGTGACTGGATAAAATCTCGATACTGTGTTGAACGTTAAATTCATTGTAAGAGTGAAAGGGATAAAACTTTGAGTCACTTTCCCAGCATAGATTGTTGTGTGTTAGAGAGGGAATAGTCAGAGGGTATTGGGAATATGCAACAGGTTGTGAATTAGGGGAAGGGAAGGAGTCAGAGGAAAAGAAGGAAAAGAAGAATCCAGAGAGGCATTAGGACACATAAGTTATTGGAGCTTGTGTTGGCGAACATATTTGATGCAAAAACCATGAAACATCCCATAAACGATAGATGAGAGGCTTGGGATAGGATAAAATCTCAAACATCCGCAACTGGAACTCCATCTGCCTCCAACAGGCACCTTGTTTCACCAGAAACAAGACCAAGGACTGGGACATGGATCGTCAGTCACGTGGGGCAGAGTCAGGATGGTCTCCACATAAAGGATGCTGGGCAGCACATCACAAGTCTTGATTCTTTCTGCCCTATTGTGTGCTGCTTTCCTCCTGAAATGAAAAGAAGGGCGTATGAAGAGAGATGCAAGTGTTACTGTGCTGCAGGTGGGGAGGTGTTCCCGAGTCAGTGAATATGCAGCACAGAGGGCATGGAGGGTGAGTGTTGTTGAGGGTTGGGGTGGGTGACAGCGAGAGGGAAGATACTGCAGGCAATACTGAGAGTGGCAGAACATGAGCTTTGGTGGAAGATAGGTACATGCGCAGAGAGAGTGTGAGTGCCAGAGACAGCAGAGATAGTGTGAGTGCCAGAGACACTTTGTCCAGCAGGAGCTTCATGTTCCTGCCCACAAAGCGGGGCACCAATTCCTCCCAGTGCAGGCCAGCTCCAGACTGCCAGTCTTTGTCAGGGACACTCCAGGTTTTTAGAGATGGAATAGGCATAAGGCATGCCAGTGGAGTCCGGGATATCTGCTGAGTGGTGAATTGTTTTGGGATTGACACATAGTAAGACATGAGAGATGCCTTAGGGACAGGCTTGGTAATGAATAAGCAAGTTTTGATAAGATGTGATGAGAGAGTATGCTTGGTCGCACATTGCAAAGCCCTCCAATCTCTCCCTTCCACCCTCCTGTTCTGTTCCCCGGCTTGTCTCAAGGACAGACCTTCGAACCTGAGCACCAATCCTCCATACATCCATAAATCCCATGACATCTCCCAGCAATTCCAATGGTGACAGCCTCTAGTGATCAGTGGTCCCATCACCAACTCTTCTTGTCAGAGCTGTCTCGTTCTAATCTTCCTAAACCCTCTGTGATTTTATTTTTGCTCAGTATAGAAAGTAAGTCCAAAGCATTTGCAGCAACCTTCAGGCAGAAGTGCCAAGTGTTTGATCCATCATGGCTCGCTCCAGTGGTCCCCAGCATTAATTCAATTACTAGTATTCCATTCAATTCACTCCATGTGATAGCAAGAAACCATTGGAGGCGCTGGATAATGGACTTGCCACTCCCCTAGCCAAGCTGTTCCAGTGAGTTTCAACACTGGTGTTTACACAACAATCGCCTCGCTATACCTGATACACAAAAACCAGGAGAAATCCAACTCAGCTAATTACCGTCCCATTAGTCTACTCCTGATCATCAGTAAAGCAGTGTAAGGTGTCACCAACTGTACTCTCAAAACAGCACCCGATCAGTAATAACCTGTTCAGAATTAGAATTAGATTTAGATTTATTGCCACATGGAGTCGAGTACAGGAGTATGGTGAAAAGTTTACAAATCCATCTTAGGTGCCAGGTACTGAGGTACGAACCTTACATACCAAATAGAGAAATAAAGAAAAAATGTTACATTACTTTAGAACTTAGAAAATAGGAATTAAAACGATAAACATTAAAGCCAGAGAAACAGATTACAGATAAGCATTACATCGCAATAGGTCAGCACAGAAGGCTTCCACACATGGTCTGAACAGCCTCGCAAGCCGCTAACTGTCTGCATCAGACCCCAGTCCAACAACTCTCTCCCCTCCATTCTGCCCCTCAGTGACTCCGATGTTGGGTTCCACCAGGGCCACTCAGCTCCTGACCTCATTCCAGCCTTGGTTCAAATTGCACTCAACATCAAGGCAGCATTTGACTGAGTGTGTTGTCAAGGAGCCTGAGATAAACTGGAATCAGTGGGTATCAGGGGTAAAATCTCCCACTGTTAGAGTCATTCCTGGTACAGATAAAGATGGTTGTTGTTGATGGAGGTCAGTCAGCTCAGCTCCCAGACAGGAGCTCATCAGGTTGTATCTTAGGCCCATTCATTTTCAGTTGCTTCTGTTTGTTGATGATTACACAATATTCAGCATCGTTTGCAGTTCCTCAGACACTGAAACAGTCCATGTCCAAGTTCCAGGCTTGGCCTGACAAGTGGCAAGTAACATTCGCAACGCACAAACGCCAGGCCATGTCCATCTCCCATCAGAAACAATCTAACCAGCAGCCCTTGACCTTCATTGGCATTACCATCACTGAATCCCTCAAAATCACCATCCTGGGGAGTCACCATTGACCAGAAACTGTATTGGACTTGCTATATCAGTACAGTAGCTAAAAGGGCAGATTTGAAGCTAGGAATCTAACCTGCAATGAGCGATTCACCTCCTGACTCACCAGAGCCTGTTTACCATCTACAAGGCACAAGACAGGAGTGTAATCGAAAAGGCCCCACAGCGCAGCATCATCTCATGGCACACTTCATGGGCACTGACCACATGGGCACCCCAAATCCATGTGCCAACCTCTAAGAACCCTCAGAACACAACTTTGAATCCATCTAAACATCGTCTCTGCACTTCAATGCTGCACCCTGGGTTGTACCCACAGTATTGTCGTTGTTGAATATTTTGCACTCAGGGACACATTCCCAGCTCATGGTCTGGAGCAGGCAGCATGCCTGGGCCTTTTGCTCACAGAATCACAGAATCATACAATGCAGAAGACATCTATTGAGCCTGCATTGACATGTGAGGAACAGCTGACCTTCAGCCTAAACCTAGTGACCATCTTTTGGCCCATGGTCTTGAATATTATGATGTTGAAAATGTGTTGCTGGAAAAGCGCAGCAGGTCAGGCAGCATCCAAGGAGCAGGAGAATCGACGTTTCGGGCATGAGCCCTTCTTCAGGATGATGTTGCCAAGTGCACATCCATGTACCTATTAAAGGACATGAGGCAACCCACCCCATACCACTCAGATTGTGCATTTCAGAACATCACCACCCTCTGGGTAAAAATGTTTCTTGTCACATTACCCCCAAACCTCCTTTCCCTCACCTTGAAACCATTTCCCCTCATTATTGACCTTTCAACTAAGGGGAACTGTTGCCCCTTATCCCTTCTGTCTACGCTCCCTTAATCTTGTTCATCTCAATCAGATCATCCCTCAGTCTTTCTGCTCCAATGAAAACAGCCAAAGCTGATCCAACCTTTCATCATAAAAAGGCAGCATCCTGGTAAATCTCTTCTCCAGTGCAATCACATCCTCCCTGTAATGAGGTGACCTGAACTATACACAGTACTCCAGCTGTGGCCTCACCAAAGGTCTATATAACTCCATCATATGTATGGAGCTTGTGTAATCTATGCATCGATTGATAAAGGGAAATATCCTATATGCCTTTTTTACCACCCTACTAATATACCCTCCCACCTTCAGAAATCTATGAACAAACACACCAAGGACCCTTTGTTGCACAGAACTTCATAGTGCCATGCTGCTCGCTAAATACTTCCTTGTCAAATTCCTCCTTCCAAAGTGTATCACCTCATACTTTTCAGAGGTAATTACCATAAGACCATAAAGCATAGGAGTAGAAACTAGGCCATTCAGCCCATCAAGTCTGCTCTACCATTCAATCATGGTTGATACGTTTCTAAACCCTATTCTCCCACTTTCTCCCAGTAACCCTGGTCCCTTTCATACTCAAGAACCTGCCTATCTTAGTCTTAAATATACTCAATGACCTGCCCTCCACAGCCTTCTGTGGCAATGAGTTCCATAGATTCACTACTCTCTGGCTCAAGAAGTTTCTCCTTATCTCCATTCTGAAAGGTCTTCCCTTTACTCTGGTTGTGCCCTGGGGTCCTAGTCTCTCCTACCAATGGAAAAATCTTCCCAACATCTACTCTGTCCAGGTCATTCAGTATTCTATAAGTTTCAATTAGATCCCCTCTCATCCTTTTAAACTCCATCAAGTATAGATCCAGAGTCCTCAAACATTCCTCATATGTTAAGTTTTTCATTCCTGGGACCATTCTCTTAAACGTCCTCTGAACACACTCCAGGGCCAGTATATCCTTCCTGAGATACGGGGCCCAAAACTGTGCACAATACTCCACTTGTGGTCTGACCAGAGCCTTATAGAGTCTCAGAAGTACGTCCCTGCTTTTATATTTAAGTTCTCTCAAAATAAATGCCATCATTGCACTTGCCTTCCAAACTACTGATTCAAACTGTAAGTTTACCTTAAAAGAATCCCAGACTAGAACTCTCAAGTCTCTTTGCACTTCAGACTTCTGAATTCTCTCCCCGTTTAGAAAATAGTCCATGCCTCTATGTTTCCTACCAAAGTGCATGATCTCTCACTTACCCATGTTGTACTCCATCTGTCACTTCTTTGCCCATTCTCCTAACCTGTCCAAATCCTTCTGCAAATAATAAAGTCTGCAGATGCTGGAGATCACAGCTGCAAATGTGTTGCTGGTCAAAGCACAGCAGGCCAGGCAGCATCTCAGGAATAGAGAATTCGACGTTTCGAGCATAAGCCCCTTCTGCAGCCTCCCCACCTCCTCAATGCTACCTGTCCCTCTACCTATCTTTGTATCATCTGCAAACTTAGCCATGACACTTTCAGTTCCTTTATCTAAATGGTTCATGTATAAAGTGAAAAGTTATGGTCCCAACACTGAGCCTTGCCACTTGTCATCAGCTGCCATCCTGAGAAGGACCCTTAATCCCACTCTCTGCTTTTTGCCAGACAACCAAGCTTCTATCCATGGTAACACCTTGCCTCTAACTCCATGGACCCTACTCCTCAGTAGCCTCCTGTGCAGCACCTTGACAAAGGTCTTCTTGAAGTCTCGATAGATAACATCTATTGGCTCTCCTTGGTCCAACCTGCTTATTACTTCCTCAAAGAATTCTAGCAGAGTTGTCAGACATGACCTCCCCTTGATGAAACTATGCCTACTTTACCCTATTTTACCATACTTTTCCAAATATTCATAAAACTCATCCTTCACGATGGATTCTCAGATCTTACCCACAAGTAAGGTTAGGCTAATCATTCTGAAAATACCATCAGCTACTTATCTGCCCATTTAACCATCCATTTATATCTTCTTATAACTGAAGACAATCAAACTCATTGTTAACCACCCAACTAATCTTTGGGTCATCTGCACACTTACTAATCCAATCCCCATATGGTCATCTATTTATAGGAATATATGTGCATTACATAAATGACGAGTAATAGGTGACCCAGCGCAGATGCCTATGGAGTTACTAAAGCTGCCATCTGTCATCACCTTCTGTCTCCTACAACTGAGATAATTTTGAATCCACTTCATTTAATTACCCTGCATCCTTTGTGCATTTGCCTTCTTGATAAGTCTCTTTCATGGGATCTTATCAAAGGCATTGCTGAAATCCATATAGACTACAGTAACCACACTGCTTTCATCTAGATATCTGGTCACCTTCCCAAAAAATTCAATCAAACTTGTTAGGCATGACCTCCCTCTGACAAAGCCACGCTGACTATCTCTATCAAGCCTTCCCAAGTGGAGATAGATGCTTTCTTTTAGAATTTTCTCTAATAGTTTCCCACCACTGACCTATCTGTACAACCCTTCTTAAATATGGGAATCACATTAGTTATTGTCTGGTCCTTTGGCATCTCCCCCATGGTCAGGGAGGAATTAAAAATTTGGGTCAGTAACCCTGCAATTTCCTCCCTACGTCCCATAGCAGCCAGGGATGTAATTCATCTAGACTTGGAGATGCAGCCACCTTTAAGACTGTCAACACCTCAATACCTTTTATTCTTCCCTATGTCAATTTAGTAAGATCTGTGCAAATTTAAACATTTTCTTATGGGACTTTAGTTTATTGATATGGTTTTCCTCATCAATATTTTCTTCTACATCTGAAGTCTCTTTACAGAACTGTTTTCTAAAGTGAAAGTCCCTTTCTTTCTCTCCTTCTCACTTGTCCCACTCCTCTTATTCTTTGCAATGTTAATTCCAGTCTCTTCACTAGTCTTTCTCAGTCTTTATCCACTCCGCAAAATAATTATTCCTTTTCAGTACCTTTAATTATCAAATTCTCTAAGTTCCATTTCACTTTCCATCCTAATGAATTCTGAAGTTCTTTCCTTTTCCATTTCATTAGCTGCTTTATTTCTTTCTTGTGCTCATGCTGTCTTACTCACAACCTAATTCACGCTAACACAGTTGACTCACCACTTAGTGTATGTGGTCCCCGTTGTATTTGTATCAACAGGAAACGCTGGGCCATCATCTTAATGATCTCTGCCTTCCCAGCTTTTATAAAGAATTTCCACCATTAAGTCCTTTGCCAATTCTGTTGCATTTAGACCAAGTTAAATCTTGTAAAACAGTCAAGGATGCCTCTTCTATTTGGAAAATGGTTTTAGCTCTTCCAATCCCATCTTAACTTAGAGTACAATAAACCCTAATCCTTTATTAAATACTGTCCCTCTATGTCCAGTGCCATGTAATCCACATTCAAAAACCTAGCACTGAGCCCTAATTTTTAATGGCATGACCTGGTCAGAGGATTGAGTTGATAATCAAGCCCCTTCACTCCATGGGCAATCACAAATGTATAAATGTCAAAATTAAAACACCATTAAAAACTTAATTAAGAATTTGCCTGACTTTGACTGCTATCTAGGACAAAGGAAATTCCCATAACATTTTGTCAATAAACAAAAATATCCTATTGATTATAAGTTATCTTATCGTTTAACAAGTGAAAAGATGGATTATTAGTATGATATCACAAACTTAACCTATTTACTCACAAATGCGATAGAGGAGTCAGAAAACAAAGGAGAAACATGATGGGTGGAAAACACAGGCAAAAAAGGAATAAATTTTGTGGATTAAATGTCCAAATCAAAAGGTGGATTAGCTGAGTTTCTCACAGTTTTTCTTTGGTTTCCCGTAATTATATCACATATTGTCATCCAGAGATGTCTAGAAGATCCTCGATTCAGTAGCAAGTCAGTTGGACCTAGATTCAATCTGAGTTCCATTTCCATTTCCATCCTTATGAATTCCAATGTTCTTTCTTCTTCCATTTCCTTGGCCAGTCAGTTGGACTTAGGTCTTTGATTGAGTTGGAATGTCTTATTTTCAGACTCTTGAAATATTGGTTTACAAGAAGGAAAAGCTTAAACTATGAGGAATGTTTGAGGACTCTGGGTCTATAATGAGGAACGTTAACATATGAGGAACATTTGAGAATTCTGGGTTTATACTCAATGGAGTTGAGAAGGATGAGGGAGGATCTAATTGGAACATGCAGAATACTGGACAGAGTAGATGTTGGGAAGGTGTTTTCATTGGTAGGCAAGACTAGGACCCAAAGGCATAGCCTTAGATTAAAGGGAAGACCTTTTCGAATGGAGATAAGGATAAATTCCTTCAGCCAGAGTGGTGAATCTATGGAATTCATTGCCACAGAAGGCAATGATTGAATGGCAGAGCAAATTCAATTGGGTGGATGGTGTAATTTCCGCTCCTATGTCTTATGGTCTTATTTAGAGAGAGATTTATGCATGACATTGCTTGCAAATTGTCAGGATGCCTGTGTCCAATTATGTCCTCTTAGGTCCATGAGAGACTGCAATGTAAAAACTCAAAAGTTGTTGCTAGGCAGATATTCTACCCAGAAACACCTTGTGCCATCTTGTCTCACAAAAGTATCAAATGCAGCTTCTGCAAAATGTACATGTCCTTTGAAATCTGAAAAGAAAAACATACTTAGTGTAGTCTCTGCAACACAGCAGTGCCCAAGCTTCCTATTAACTAGTTTATATTCCAAACAAACGTATTCTTTACACTTCCTATTGAATCCCTCTCACCTTGAAGTGGAAAAATGAAATTGGGAACGTACAACATATTACAAATTCAGATTTTAATAATGCATATTACTGAATATTATACAGATTGGGTCTCTGTAATCCAGCAACCTTGAGACCAGGTCTTTGCCAGACCTTTGTGTACCAAGGGAGTTTGAACGTATTCAGTGAACAAACACCTCAAAAATAAAGGCCTCACTTTGAATTGTATCAAACACATACCTAATGGATGAATGATTCTCCCAGCTGGATATCAAAAGCAGGACATAAGGCACCCACACTAGACAAGGTGTAACAAGAAGTGACACAAGTCAAGATTGATGCTCTAGAATCATTTTAGGGGAAGCTGGAAGTATTGTGTGTGCCAAAGCACAGAGGTTGCTAAATAAGAAAGTTACAAGCTGCTTTGTCACTTTGCTTTGAAGGGCTAAACTTGCAAAGAGATCCCACTAACAGATTTAAAAAGTTGTTAACTTTGACCTCTGAGTGCATTACATAATAAAAAATGTAAAATGTTATGTACAATATTTCTATGTATAATAAGTAAAGTGCTCTCCCCTCAAAAAAATTATATTCACCTAACCATTGGACATACTGTTCCCATATTGCACATATTGCTTTCACCTGCGCTGTTTCACTTGCTCATTGCTGGAACACAGGTGCAGGGGCATAGTCTTCGAGGGAAACCACTTCTTGTTCTCAATGCCAATTCACGCAACTGAATGACATTAGTACTTTCAAAACATAAGTGGCAGTTTGTTGTTGCATCAACTAGTCCCATCTTCATGAATACAAAACCAATTAAAAATATTGATCAGATTGATGTCAGACAATAAGCATAAAGTGGTAATAATGTTTAAACATCATAAGCTGAGCTATTGACTCTAATCTGAACTGAAAATGTGTTGATCTTTCTGATGTCTACACACTTACACAGGTAAATCATTGTTAAGGATTGTTGCAATGATCAAATATTAAATATCAGCCTACCTATGCAAATACTTTGCCATATAAATTGTCAATAAATAAAGAATGTTTTAAGGTGTAGCAACATTGGCTGGAAGGAAGAAAAGAGAATTCACTTCTAAGTGATGAGTTAATCAATGCTGTAAAATGTACAGGTGTCAATAAGTTTCTGCATGAGAAAACAAATATTTTTCTTTTTGTTTTAGAAAACAGTACCCTTCCCTTCCACTCCTACCTTAACTTAATTCATGTTTTTAGCATGGATTTGCAGCAGACATACAGATAGTAACTGTAATGTCATCTTAATGCCATGTTTTCTAATTATTTTAAGACCATAAGGCATGGCAGTAGAAACAGGCCATTAAATCCATCAGTTCTGCCCCACCATTCAATACGGTAATTGTTGATGTAATAATCTTCAACTCCACTTTCCTGCCTTTTCCCCATAACCTGTGACTCCCTTACGGATTAAAACTCTGTCTCTTTCAGCCTCGAATATACTCAATGATCGCACCTCAACAGCACTCTGTGGTAAAGAATTTCATTGATTCACTCCGCTCAAAAAAGAAAGTCCTCCTCATCTCTGTCTTACATGTATGACCATTTATTCCGAGCTTATGCCCTTTGATGCTAGACTCTCCCACAGGGGAAAACAACCTTTCTCCATCCACGCTGTCAAGGCCTCAAAGAATCTTGTATGTTTCAATAAGGTAGCCTCTCAGTCTTCTAAATTTCACTAGGTCCAGGCCCAATCTACCAACCTCTCCTCATAAGGCAGTCCCTCCATACATGGTATCAGCTAAGTGAACCTTCTCTGGACTGCCCCCAATGCCAATATACCTTTCTACAGATAAAAGGCCCAAAACTGTGCACTGTATTCCAGTTGTGGTCTTGTTAGTGTCTTGTATAGTTTCAGCACAACCTTCCTACTCTTACACTCTACTCTCTTTGAAATAAAGGCCAACATTCCATTTGCCTGTTGAACTTAACAGTGTTTTTTTTAAACATTTAAATTGCATTATTTGAAGCTGATATTTTTAGTGCAACAAACCTTGTTTTAACCAGCACCTTATGAAACAGCGCTCTTGATAAGCCAGTCAAAATTATATACCTGAAATGCCAGAATTTTACTGTATTATAACAATCTCTGCGGTCTCCAAGTAGTCAGTTAATGGTGCGACTGAGAAGGCTCTCTGCCAATTTATGCGGTAAATAAAGTATAACTATGATGTGTATACTGCCTGCATTATGTTTCTGTTGCTTAGTGTGTGTTTTTTCCATTGAACATGTGAATCTCTTGGCCAATGAGAATATTTGATCAACTGGTAAGCTCCTGGTCCTACAGGTGCTGGTTAATAAATATATATATATTATATCCATTAATCCTTTCTCCAATTCCTCATTAATCTCATTCCTTAATTTTCATCTAATTATATACACAAAGTTGGAGGCTGGTTAGCTCAGTTGGCTGGATGGTTGGTTCAATCCCTGCTGAGGCTGTCCTGATGGATTCTCTTTCTCTACCACTCCCCCCAGCTGAGGTGAAGTGACCCTCAGGTTGAAACACCACCAGTTGTTTCTCAAATGTGAAAGTAATCCCAACCCCTTATGTATTTTTTTGTTTGATTTCTTATTGTCACGTACCCAGGTTCAGTGAAAAGCTTTGTTTTATGTACAGTACGGGCAGAACATACCAAATACAGTGCAGAAGGGTTCATAGAACAGAGTGAAGAATGCAATGTTACAGCTGTAGAGAAAGTGCCTGCAGAGCGAGGTCAACATTAAATTTGAAATTTGAAAGGTCCATTCAGAAGTCTGATAACAGCAGGGAAGAAGCTGTTCTTGAATCTGTTGATCCAAGTATTTGAAGTTTCAATAGTTGACTGTCGATGTGTCCCTCAAGGCTGATTTTATAATGAATATTTGGTTGATGTTTAGAAATGAAAATATCTCAGCAAGGTATTCTGAATTCACATTAAGAGAGATTCACATTGATTGAGACGTTAAAGAGCTATCTTTGTGGTTTATGAATATGATTTCATTTTCTTCTGAGATTAATCACTTTAGATATAAAAATGCATCAAATGGAGTTTTTTTTTCAAATAGGAGCCTTTAAAAAAAAATCTGTATAGTGAAATCTGCATCAAAACGGTAGAACTTAATTTGATTTCATCTCCACATGGCTCCTGAAATCTGCTGGGGGTGAATCCTGGGTAAATAGGCATGAGTTGATGTTGAAGATCTAAAGGACAGTGGTGTTGGATATCAGACATTATAAGGGTTATTGGGCGTCAGAAATTGGCAGAAATTAGAATAAGTTGGTATGTGGACATAATGGGCCCAGGAGTGAGAAGGAATAACTTGGCACGCTTTGAAATGGAGGGTACAAAGGTAACCAACAGAAAAAGGTAAAGAAAGAAAACACAATTCAATGATTGAAACAAAACACAGAACAACAACATGGCTTTGTGCATGGGAAAACATGTCTCACAAACTTGATTGAGTTTTTTGAGGAAGTAACAAAGAGAATTGATGAGGGCAGAGCGTTAGATGTGATCTATATGGACTTCAGTAGAGCGTTCAACAAGGTTCCCCATGGGAGACTGGTTAGCAAGGTTAGATCTCATGGAATACAGGGAGAACTAGCCATTTGGATACAGAACTAGCTCAAAGGTAGAAGACAGAGGGTGGTGGTGGAGAGCTGTTTTTCAGACTGGAGGCCTGTGACCAGTGGAGTGCCACAAGGATCGGTGCTATGTCCTCTACTTTTTGTCATTTACATAAATGATTTGGAAGTGAGCATAAGAGGTACAATTAGTAAGTTTGCAGATGATACCAAAATTGGAGGTGTAGTGGACAGCAAAGAGGGTTACCTCAGATTACAACAGGATCTGGACCAGATGGGCCAATGGGCTGAGAAGTGGCAGATGGATTTTAATTCAGATAAATGCAAGGTGCTGCATTTTGGGAAAGTAAATCTTAGCAGGACTTATACACTTAATGGTAAGGTCCTAGGGAAGTTGCTAAATAAAGGGACTTTGGAGTGCAGGTTCATAGCTCCTTGAAAGTGGAGTCACAGGTAGATGGGATAGTGAAGAAAGCTTTTGATATGCTTTCCTTTATTGATCAGAATATTGAATACAGGAGTTGGGAGGTCATGTTGCGGCTGTATAGGACATTGATTAGGCTACTGTTCAGATATTGCATGCAATTCTGATCTCCTTCCTATCAGAAAGATGTTGTGAAACTTGAAAGGGTTCAGAAAAGATTTACAAGGATGTTGCCAGGGTTGGAGGATTTGAGTTACAAGGAGAGGCTGAACAGGCTGGGGCTGTTTTCCCTGGAGCGTTGGAGGCTGAGGGGTGACATTTTCGAGGTTTACAAAATTATGAGGGGGAATGAATAGGGTAAATAGGCAAAGTCTTTTCCCTGGGGTTGGGGAGTCCAGAAGTAGAGGGCATAGGTTTAGTGTGAGAGGGGAAAGATATAAAAGAGACCTCAGGGGCAACTTTTTCACACAGAGAGTGGTACATGTATGGAATAAGCTGCCAGAGGATGTGGTGGAGGCTGGTACAATTGCAACATTTAAGCGGCATTTGGATGGGTACATGAATAGGAAGGATATGGAGGAATATGGGCCGGGTGCTGGCAGATGGGACTAGATTGGGTTGGGGTATCTGGTCGGCGTGGATGGGTTGGACCAAAGGGTCTGTTTCTGTGCTGTACATCTCTATGACTCTATGACTTGTAATAAACATTAGTTTCTTGCCCAGATTTGGAGACAAGGAAGTTCAGGAAGTGTTATGTCAGACAAAGTGAAGGTGAGAGAAAACTGAGCATTGGAAACAAAGTCAACGACAATTTCCAGCTCGTGGTAAGAAGCAGTGGTTAAACATTAATACATTTTAAAACTAATTCAAATGTTTTTTTTAAATTCTGTTCGAAAGCAACTCCCTCAAAATCTTTGAGGAGTTAAACTTGGGCTATTTCGATGTTGAGCGACTTCAGGAACTGCCTTTCTTAAATTCACTCCCTCACCCCTTTCTCCGAGTGACATTACAGTTCCTTTTCAGCTTGTTTTTTTTTAAAAAGTTTGGAGGGTGGAGGAGTTGGATTTAATAGTTCAAGACTTAACTTTTTGTTATATGAAATCATTGCTGAGCTCAGTTAGCCGACAGAAATAATCAGGGAGCTGGTCATTAGGCGGACTGCAATTAGCAATGTGAAACTTGGAACAGCTCAAGATGCGACCTGCAGTTGGTTAATAAGGTTAATTGGAGGCATTCATTGAACAATCAATTCCTTAGGTCAGCAATGGGGAATGTGATATAAAAAACACTCTCTGCACTAGCTTGCTATGTGCTTTTGGCCGTTTTGGTTCGGGGTTGTGAAAACGAATTATCATTGCTGGAGGAAGGCAAACTTTGGATTATTGCTGTTCCTTTAAGAATTGACATGATTCCTTTTCACGTAGCCTTGTTGCTACTGTCAGTAGTATGTTCAAACCCGACCAGACTCGTAAATGGTGAGTAACTCAACATTTAAAATTAAAACTAGACAGCTGTAATCTTTAAATATGACTCCCTCGTTGTGAGGGAGTTAAGATGGGGAAATTTCTAAATCTGTTGCCATACATGTTTTGTTGTGATCCATTTGTTCCACAAAGGGGAACGTGACTTTTTTTATATATATTTTTGTTTTCTACCTTTTTTATGTAGAGCCCTGAATGCAATCCCTTCTGATCTGTTCAGATCAACAATTGCAGGGAACCCAGCTCTAATTTCTAATGGCCCACTTGCAGAACACGGGGCTTTTTAGGTAGCACTTTAGGTTTACTTCCCTATGCTCGGTTAAAATCCGTCCTTTTTTCACTAGCTCCCGTTCAAAGTGACGCTGCTAACACTTGATCCTTAACTCTTGCACTCAATGTCCATTTTATTTCTGGTCAAACTTTGTAAGTTTCAGTTAACGGCGTATATCTACGTAGTGCTCCGTGGGTGGGGAGCTGTGGTGTAGTGGTAGTGTCCCTATCTCGAGTGTTGGGTTCAGTCCCACCTGCTCCAGAGTTAGGTGTAATAACACCTCTGAACAGGTTGTAATTAAAATCGTACCTACCATTGAGTACTTCACCTTGGAGTAAGCTCATCAAATGTTTGTAGCCAATTGTAGCACTGAATCTGTGTAGAAATTGGACATCAGCTATCAAAGTACTATCAGCTTCAGTCTTGATTCTATCCCACAGAATGGAATAAACAAAGTGGAAGTTGTTGGAGAAACTCTGCAGGTCTGGCAATCTCTGGAGAGAAATAACTTGCCCTCAGATGCTGCTAGACTTGCAAAGTTTCTCCAGTTATTTTCTTAAAATGAATATTTGCCACTTTTGTTTTAGTCTAATGTGGAACTTTAAGCACCAGTTCTAAGCTTATATTTTAACCATGAAGCAACTGGAGTGGGCTGAAAATGTGTTGCTGGAAAAGTGCAGCAGGTCAGGCAGCATCCAAGGAGCAGGAGATTTGACGTTTTGGGCATAAGCCCTTCAGGAATCACCTGAATCAGGAACCAATTGGAGTGAGGTCAAGGAGGAAAGGCCTAGTTGCCTTTGCTCTGATATTAAAATGTTCATGCTGTGATTTTAACAAACTGTAGTTTCAAGCTTGATTAGTGTTAAGTGTTTGACACTAATGAATTATTGTACTATGTCTAAATCTCCTATCTAATCTGTAGTCTCTGTTCCAGGCAGCCAAGCTCTGTACCCTGATCAGCATTGATCTCTGAATTGCCATTTCTCAATTATTTTACACTAACTTTGGGGCTGTGTAAATTGGAATTGCATTTGTTATATTAAGGGTGTTACACTTTAATGCACTATTACTTTAAAATGGTTAAAAGCTGTGGGACATCACAAACATTTTGTATGGGACACCAATAATTTGTTTACTAATAGATTCTCCATAAAACTGTGGTCTAATGGCTTATGTTTGCTATGCTGGGAGTAGTTTAATTCTTAATATTTTAAGCCAAATAGCTTAAACTAAAACACTCAATGTTCTTTAGTACCATAGTAAAGTATTACTTTGTATTGAGGGTGAAAATCTATCTCCAGTCCAAATGTTTGGAAGTAATTGTTTGCCAATTTTTATGATAGCTTTCTAGTTTTAATTCATAGTTGTACTAAAATTATTTATCTAACACTTTTTTTTAAAAAAAAAAATCTGATGCTATTCCTTAACTAAAAGGTTCAAGAGCACCCTGTGATGCATCATGGTTTCGGTGCAGAAATGGACGATGTGTGCCATTAATGTGGAAATGTGATGGTGATGATGACTGCACTGATGGTAGTGACGAGAGTGATTGTGGTAAGTAACTGCTCAGTAAGTTCATGCTGTGGGTCCTTGCTTGAGGCAGAAGCAGGAAGAGAAAATGTAGCTGACACACGAATCTTCAAACTGGACCTGCTCTTCCAACTTTCCTAATTTTATTGTCACAATTTTGAGTAATCCAAACTTAATCAATTGTAAGATAATAACACTCGTACATATGTATGACTTGTATACAGTTAGATATTTAACCTACTCATTTGAGCTTGCTTTTGAGCTATGGGCTAGGAACTAATGTCAGTTCTAGAACTTTCTACACAGGCTCCTTTACAGCCTGGCTGCAACCTTATTACTGCAGTGTGATGACCTGCTTGTTGTCATACCCTCCCCAGTTTGTTCCGTGGGGTAGCACCGATTTGGGAATCTCAGTAGAAGGTTTGACTTAATGAATAGCCATGAAACAAAGATCTCATACTGGAGTCTCAAATGATCACTTTCAACTAATTATAAGTTGGCTTGGTTATGGAAACTTACTTGCCTACTGAAGTGCAAGTAAATAACACTCTGCTTCTTAAGCAATAATTTTATAGTTTAGAATCCAAGTTACTACAGAAACTTAATCTTTGGCCGAAGAGCTCTAATGCATAGTCTTGGCAAATTCCATGGATACCATCTTGGGACATTAGTTGATCTACTTGCATTCTTGCAGATGTGCCAATGCTGAACCAGGGTGGATAAAGTGAACAGTTATAGCCCAATTAGTGCTGCTCCTTCTCTACCTGATGAAGGGACCTTTATATCTGCTTGCTTAATAATAGACTAACTTTCAAATTCAGGGGCAGCTCAGAGGCTAGCACTGTTGCCTCAACACCTGGGTCACAGGTTTGATTCCTCCCACAATAAACAAATGTGCAAGTTAGGTGAATTGGTCATGCTAAATCACCCAGTGTTGAGTGCATTAGTCAAACCTAAACATTAGGTAGGGAATGTCTGAGTGGGTTCTTCAAAGGGTTGGTGTGGACTTGTTGGGCCAAAGGACCTGTTTCGATACTGTAGGAATCAATAGCTCAAAGCTTTTAATTCCAAATAAACGTGTTGGGCTGTAACTTGGTGTTACTTTCATTTTGGCATTTCTAGGTCCCACGTAAGCTGATATGCTAAAATACTTAATCAAACATTGTGCATAAAATACATGGTGTGGGAGGAAGGAACATAGAATTATCATGTTCAAATTCATTCTACTTAAAGTGGAAGTTACTGTGCAGGTTCTCTTGAGGCTGAAGTTTTCAATTACAAATGAGCTCAGGCCATACAGCTCATGTGCCTATACTAGCTCTTGGTGATCTCAATGACATGTGATCCCTTCCATTTTTCTAGTTATTCCTAGATAACCATTATTTCATCTCAGTCCTCCAGTTACTGACTCACCTGAACTGGGGATACAATGCTCCCCACCACTCAAAGCCCTTCAATATTGAATACCCAAATCCTGCCATCAGAGCCTAACATTGGGCTGCATCAGTCTACAAAGGACTGACCAAAACTGAAGCATTGTGAAGTGGGTGCCAAAGTAACTAAGCCTACAGGTTATTATGCAAGACATGCTAAATCCAGCTGCAGGTGGGGGTGGAGACCTGGCTCAAAGTAGGTCCAAATCTAAAAATCCTTCAATGGGAGGTGTACAGAAAATGGTCTCTATTCTTGTTTAGTAAGAACATAACTAGTTTTCTTGGACTCCTTAAATTTTAATCTGAGAACTTGCTTGATGCTGCAGGGTTTAAGTCTACCAGCAAGTGAGAGCAAACTTGGAAACTTCAGGGTGCAATGACAAAGCAGTGTTGTTGAACTTTACTCCTAACATGGGCAGGGAGGGGTATCACTTTTCAAAGTGTAATCTGAATTTCCTCCTGAGGAGGATAGTATTGCTGGTTTGATGTACTAGAACATTTTAAGGTGACAGTGGCTAATATTGAAACTAGCTGAGGGGGAATAGTTTAAACTACAACACCTGAAAGTTTAGTTTAATGAACTAACTTCAATAACATGAGCACTTGGCTACTGTATTAATGATAAACATTAAGCTGCATTATACTATGATTAAACCTAACTCCTGGGTCTTTCTCCAAGGTAAAATCACCTGTGGACCATCAGACTTTACATGCCTTAACGGACATTGTTTGCCAAGTAAATGGCAGTGTGATGGCTCCACCGACTGTGAGGATGGATCAGATGAAAGTCCTGAGATCTGTCGTAAGTATCTTGTTAGGAAAATGAGAAGCCCTTAGCTACTGTTCTAACTTTACACTACAGAACAGTAGGCAAGGTAATCCTATTTCTGTATAGAAAGCCACATATCATCTTGTTTGGAGCAGCACGGTGGCTCAGTGGTTAGCACAGCTACCTCGAGCACCAGGGTCCCAGGTTCCATTCTAGCCTTGGTAACTGTGTGGAGTTTGCACATTCTGTCTCTGTGGGTTTTCTCCAGGTGCTCAGGTTTTCTCCCACATTCCAAAGATGTGCAGGGCAGGTGAACTGGTTATGCTGAATTGTCCATGGCTGTCAGGTGCACTAGTCAGGGGTTACTGTGTAGGGAATCTTAAACTTGTGGTGCACACATATCTAAGCTTTAATCTAGATTTAGTGCACTGTACTTTGGCCTTTCCTCATATTTGCTATTATCTTAGCATGGTATTCTAAAGATGTAAACTTGTGCTCTACAAAATAGACAAATCCATATAAAGGAACAACATGGTATGTGATTGACAGCATTCTGATTTACTTGTGCTAGAAATACTTTCCAAGCATTTGGGATTACCTAGCAACTTGCATTATTGAACTAACTTTGTCATGTACTCAAGTACAAGTCAAATGTTTACCAGTCTCTAGCTGTAACACCCAAGTGGGTGTAAGTGGGCATCTCTAGGCCACACTAATCATGACATTCTAAAACTTCAGTGTAAAGTTTCATAATGCATTGTTTTAACACTTTAGAAAAAAAGATAATCTTGACATTCAGTGTATCTCTTCCAGACACACAGGCATGCCATTTACATGAAATGAGCTGTGGCCCTAAATCTCTTCAGTGTATTCCTGTTTCCTGGAAATGTGATGGGGAAAAGGACTGTGACAATGGCAGTGATGAAGAGAATTGTGGTAAGCAACTTCACAAGTTTATCTAGAACTTGCTTTGCGTTATACTCGGTCCTCATCTAGAATAACTAAGTGAACATTAAAGCACCACTTTAATCTGTGGAAGTGACCTGCAGTAGTTAGTGCCAAAAGGTAAACTTCCAGCATGTACAGTTTTTTTGAAAGAACTTTTTTCTTTAGTTCTAGGTGTAGCTTTAGTACACCTGTTCACACCAGCTGTTCAAACTAGACTGATGCAAGGTTGACTTTGGCTGACTTTTGATTAAAGTCACTTAGAAATGGTCTCTTTCAAATTAAAAAGATCTTGTGATCAAACAATCTTTTAAATGTAAAGAGAATAAACATTTTGAGGTGGGACTGCCAAGAGCTACAATTGACAGCATAACTGGCCCGATTCAATTTCAAATTGCACTCGTGCCTGACAAAACCCAATGTCAATGTCTGCCACTGCAAGTAAATGAAGCTGGGATTCCAGTCAACTGCTGAAATACTATTTTGAATTTTAAATTAACTGAAGTATCACTTTTTTCAGATGTAAGTAAATAGCTCCAATTCCAATAACTCAGCAGTCACTTGAGGTTATTCTGTTTAACATTTGTCAAGACATTCACTAATGTGGCTGACTAACTGGGGATGTTGATTCTACAGCAGGGTTTTAAAGGATATAATCACTTACAGCCAACAACATCCATGTTATACACTGTTCTAAAGTGCAGCTTTTCAGTCACACGAGGTAGCACAAGAACACAGCCATTGCATGATAGAACTGACCATACTTTGTTTCTGTCTGACAGGCTTAAAGTTTGTAGTATTTTTAAAAAATACTATTTGCTTATTAATAGGAAGCTTGAACAGAATGAAGACAGTCATGTTTATTGATAACCTTGATGGCAGAATATTCCATATGCCCCATGACCGCTTGATCTATCAGTAATTGAACTTTCAAAAATCAGACTTTGTTTTGCCCAGTGGGATGATAAATGTGGATTAGACTCTGATATATTGAACACTACAAATTTGAACACCAGAGCAATTTAAACTTTGCATTAATACAACTCTGTTCTAAATGTTGTTTTTCAGACACTTTGATTTGCAGTATACTTGAATTCACATGCTCCAGTGGTAGATGCATTTCTAAAACCTTTCTCTGCAATGGTGAAGATGACTGTGGTGATGGGAGTGACGAACAAGGTTGTGCCCCATTTGTTTGTCACATCCACGAATTTCAGTGCAATAGCTCGGAATGTATCCCCCTGAATTGGGTATGTGACAACAATGCTGATTGTGCTGACCAGTCTGATGAGGCTCCAGAGCGCTGTGGGTACACACTTGCCCCTGTGACCTGCTCTTCCAGCGAGTTCCTGTGCAAGTCTGGTGAATGCATCAATCATCGTTGGTATTGTGATGGTGATACTGACTGCAAAGATGGAAGTGATGAAGTGAATTGTCGTAAGTAGCCTGTCTTGTATGCTAGGCTCACTCAATCTTACAAAACTGAGCCAAGTTTCTAGAGGCACAAATTTACCAAATCATCCCTTTGTTTTCTAAAAGGACAAAGTCTGCTGTCTCTTAGACTAGACTAAAGACCCTAAACCCCTTTCCTGCTCTAGTGTTTTTAAAGCTGAACCTCTTCAAAGCAGTGGGCCTGCTCCACAGCCAATGTAAATATTACAGGACCACAAATGGCTAGCTATTCATTTCCAAGTAAATGCTAACTTGATACTAATGCTCTCTACCATTAAACAATGGAATGTCTCTGACTAGAAATGGTCTTAATACAGCAGCAGCACAGGTGGTTCCACATCTAGTATGTCTGCCTTTTTCTGTCTGCCCTCCAAAAATGATACTTGAATGCATGACTTGTGGCCTTGGTAACTATAAGATGCTTTGAATCATAACACTAGAACAAATTTGGTTTCATACTTTAAATCTGTCCTCTAGCAAAAAAGTGAGAAATTTCCATAAAGGTTACAAGAGTCCCCTTCACTGCCTGCACTCTCCTTCCCTACCTCCACACCACCAAGGAAGGAATTGCTATTTCAGCATTGTCTTCAAAGCAATCACACTCATGGTGTTTTGAAATAATTAGTAACATCATACTCCTGGTCTGTCTCTTCATACTTAATTTTTGACTCTTTATTGAGCAGAGATCCATTTCTGTTCAAACAGCACCTCCTTGAGCACTCTGCTATACCTAAAATGAGTTTCATATGGATGTTCCTCAAACATATTCTATTGCTTTCGCTGCAAATCTGTTTCTATGCTCTAAGCATAGAATCTCCAATTTGGGCTCAAGGGACTAGCTTACTCATAACTTTCAGCTTTTGAGCATTTAAATTTCAGAATGTCCCCACAAGTTGACTGAACAGTACTTTCTAAGACTTGGTATGAAAGATTCAAACTTTAATTTCAGTGGCTTTAGATGTAATCTATTCTAACAATGTTATTGGGGTCATTATGGCTGTAGTCAACACTCAGACTAGCAACACATTTGGCCACCTTGGTTTCATGGCATTTCTAATTGAGACTTTGTATTAACCAGCTCCTCAAACATGTAGACCAGATTACTTCCAATGTAGTGATGGTGTCTGCATCCCTGAGAACAAGATCTGCAATAATTTTGCAGACTGCACTGATGCCAGTGATGAAACCAACTGCAAGAATGGTAGGTGTAGTTATATTAACTATTTAAACTAATAGTGTGAAATTCCACACTTATCCCCTAACTTACTTTTTTTTTTAAGATTGCACTGGTCCCTCTGATTTTAAATGCCAAAGTGGAGAATGCATAGCTATAACCAAGGTGTGTGACCACAAATGGGACTGCAGAGATCGCAGTGATGAACCCTTCCAATGTGGTAAGTATCTCGCATTTAGTTTCCTCCATACAATGAGGGAGGCAATGGCCTTAACATTTGACTGTTGATCCAATGGTCAAGGATCAGGGTTGAAAATCAGCTACAGCAGATGGAATTTGAATTCATAAACCTTGAAATAAAGATTGAATGACAATCATTCAAAGGTAAATTGTTGGGTTAAAACCCCACTTGGTTCACCTTTCCCTTTTTTAGGGAAAGCAACTGCCATTCTTATCTGGCCTGGACTAGACCCACAATGTGCTTTAGGAAGCTGTGCCTTAGCCCATGCAGTCTGATTCAAAAGTAGGAGGTATTAAAAACCATTCGAGGAATAGTTTCATTGTCACAGACTATATACTTACAAAATTTAACCACTTTGGGAAATCCAGTCTAGCACTACAGACCTGTTCTGAAAATCGGCATTGATCAGTTGAAATGTTCTGATCTCTCTGCAGGGCTGAATGAATGCTTGGCGAACAATGGAGACTGCTCTCATATTTGTAGGGACCTTCTTATAGGTTATGAATGTGACTGCCCTGCTGGCTTTAAGCTTGTTGATGAGAGAATTTGTGATGGTAAGTCTTTCTTTTTTTTTCTCTCTCATTCTCATACATGAGAATCCCTGCAGTGTAGAAACAGGCCCTTTGACCCAAGTCCACCAAACCCTCCAGTCACCCAGACCCACTTTCCCCTATACTTTTGCACTTACCCCTGACTAATGCACCTAACCTACACAGCCCTGAACATTTTGGTTGACTTAGTGTGGCCAATTTACCTAACCTGCACACCTGTTTTGAGAACTCATACAGATATGGAGAATGTATAAACTACTGGCACAGTTGTCCAAGGCTAGAATCTAACCTGGGGCCCTGGCACTGAGGCAGTAGTGCTAACCAGAGTGCTGTGCCCATATAAATTTTTTAACTTTCAGGATATTTAATATCCATGTTTTTGCAGATGCTGATGAGTGTCAAAATCCTGGAGTCTGCAGCCAGATTTGCATTAACTTGAAGGGAAGCTACAAATGTGAATGTTACGAAGGATATCACATGGATCCTGCTACTGGAGTTTGCAAGGCCGTTGGCAAGTATACATTAATTCTTAATCTTGGAAAAGATCTAAAAGCAATCACACATTCAGTGACTAATCTAGTATTACTGTGATACTTAGAATTTTCAGGAGGATACTTGCAGGGCTATAGAGCTTTTTTCCAGAACCAGCACTAGACTAATGGCCTTTTTCTGGACTATAGTCAAATCAGCACAAGTTCAATTTTCATGCTTGAATAATGCATCAAAATCCAAGTTTTAGCTTTAAGGTATTAACTCAATACTTTTCCTTATTTAAAGGCAAAGAGCCTTACTTGATCTTCACCAATCGTCATGACATTCGGAAATTGGGACTGCATCATCAAGAGTATAGCCAGGTACTTGCACAGCTGAAAAATGCTGTGGCATTGGATGTTGATGTTGTAGAGCAGAGAATCTACTGGGTTGATCTGGGCCAGCAGGCAATTTACAGGTAAGATCTGTATCTGACTCTCCTCGTACAACTCCACTCTACCAAATGGATATCTAATCCTTCAGATGTCCTCACATCCTGACTTGTTTTAAAATGGCAAACCTGTTCTATCTGATGGAATGTGGTATTGTGTATGAATAGGATTGTTTCTTATTTTAGATGAAGTAGGCCAAAACATGTTACAAAAATAGGTCCTTTTTGAATAAGGTTGCTGAAAACCACTTGGCAGTGGGCATCAGTTTGATTGCTAATAATGGCTTTACTAGTTTTGTGAACACTTTGGATGCAGAGGCAATTTATTAATCACTTGTCTTTTTTTTTAAACAGCATGTCCATGAATAGATACAAAAACAAAGCTGATCAGTCAGTCCTTACAAAGGATTTAGGCATTCCTGTGGGAATTGCTGTGGACTGGATTTACAAGCATATCTATTGGACTGACCGGGGTACAAAAACTATATCTGTGGCCACACTGGATGGATCCAGGAAAAGTGTTCTCTTTGACACCAACCTAACAGAACCAGCTTCTTTAGCAGTTGATCCACTATCTGGGTAATTTTTTTAAAATATACTTGCCACAAGTTTTATTTAGTGCCTACACTAACTCGAATTTCCAGAGTTAATTCTTTCAAAGCTTGACCAATTGTTTTACTGCACTCTCTAGTGGGATGAGTGGAAAAGTAGTAAACAAACTTCAGGTCAAATTAAAGCTGGAAAAAATGATGACCATTCACTAAAAATGAAAATGGAATACTTGAAGCCAAGCAAACCACTGCCTATTCCTGAAATATTTGCCAAGTAGGCTGACATTGGATTCCTTTTAAATAGTCAATGGTCTTGGGTGACCAAACACTTTTAACTTGCAATAGCCATTGAAACATCAAGTTAACAAGTGAGCCTTTTGGTTAAGCTGCATTCACTATTTCTAAACATTGCTTTTAGTAAAGCAATCTAGTGTTGTCGAAACAGTTAACTTCAACATTTTTAATGTTAAACAAATTTCTATTTAAGTTTCATGTACTGGTCAGACTGGGGTGAGCCAGCCAAGATAGAAAAGGCAGGAATGAATGGTGCTGATCGACAAATCTTGGTTGACCAGTGGATTCAATGGCCAAATGGCATTGCACTTGGTAAGCTGTCTGAAGTGGATCTTTAAAGCTTTTTGTCTGTTTTAAAACAAACTCAATATAATATCTCTCTCCTTTTTCCTCCCCACCCCCTCCCAAAGACCTTGTGAAACACTGCCTCTACTGGGTTGATGCAAAACTGCATACACTGTCCAGTATAGGCCTGAATGGGCAGGATAGAAGACTAGTGCTTTCATCACCAGAATTCCTTTCCCATCCTCATGGTGTTGCAGTATTTGAGGTAAGGCAGGATTTGGCAATCTCAGTATACACACTGAATGCAAGTGCTGTAGCGCAATAGCAATTCCTAAGTTTCATGATTTGAACTCTGGCATAGTTGGTGCCAGATGGATAGTTTTGCTGCAAAACTAATCATCCTGATTTAAATACCAGCTTGCAGCTCTAACTTCAATTATTTGTATGTTGCATTTCAAGAATGCAGTAAGTCAACACTATATAATTTTTTGCCCTATCTCTACCCTGAAACATTTGAACCAATTTGAGCAAAATAGTATGCCATGCTGGATGTTGATTCCAACTCTTTCTACTCTTGGTCAAATGTTCTGACCTGAATCACACTCTAAGGATGTTAACAATCCATGTTAAATACCAATGCTCCTTCCCATTCAACAGTACTAAATAGAACATAGTCTCAAACACTGGTGGTTTGAGACTAAAATTGGGTGTCCATGCCAGGGAGGTAAGCCACAAACCAGGTGATTATAAGTCAACTGGTGAGAACTTTCATCTTGCTGTTTGTCTGATAACAGGACATTTTTGTAGAAAACAGCTCAAACGCTGGAGTCTACAAAAGGGAAATTGACCACACAAATCCATGACACCTGAACAAAGTTTATAAGTTACATCTGTTTTAAGTGGATTTCCCTCCTGAATTTTTCTGGTCCAAATGCCAGAGTATCATGAATTTGACTTTCACTTGTACTGTGCACAGGAGCATCAACTTAAGCTTTGCATAAGCCTCCTAGTTACATAAACCCTCCTTCTGGAACCCACTGAGGGCTGAAATGATCACTCCACTCCATTTTCGTTTCCACTGGATAAAGTTTCTGTTGCTACTTTGTTCCTGCCTACAAAGTATTTAGAGCACTATTCAATTTAGATTTGATTTCTTTTAAACAATGAGCTGCAGTTGAGGTGGAGAATTCTCCACTTAAGTTGTGGAATCTAAAAATCATCTGGTATTTCTGTAACTGCTAACTTGCAATTACTGAACGGTTCTTTCAGGATCGTGTTTTCTGGACTGATGAAGAAACTGAGGCAATTTATGGGGCCAACAAGTTCACAGGAGCAGATGTTGAAACACTCCTTTATAATCTCCAGCAACCACAGGACATCTTGGTTTATCATGGGTTACTTCAGTTACCTGGTAAGTTGAGCCAGTGGATTGCTTGGTTTTCTTGTCTCAGTCCTTTTGTTTCAGGTTGCTCAGTGCATTGTTTCTCTGGCATTGCCACAGTACAGTTCTAGTTAGCTTGTGCTAGGCTGCTACAGAATCTCTGGGGAAGCTAAGTGTTGAACTTCAAGTTCACCACTTTCAAACTACAGTCTGAACTGGTCAAGTTTACTCTTCAATCTGTTTCGGCAAACTTGTGGTGCCTCCTTTGACTAAAACTGACTTCAACCAATATGTTGGATAGGCACTTTGCCAACAGCTACAGGTGAAGCATTCTTGTGTCTAATACAATGCCTGCACTGGCAATGTAACCTTCAGGTGAGGTTGACCTGTTAATTATGACTTGGAGATGCCAATGTTTGACTGGGGTGCACAAAGTTTTTAAAAAATCACAACACCAGGTTATAGCCAAAGTTTAATTGGAAGCCAGTGTGCTTCCAATTAAGGACACCAATGTCAGAACTCCTTTGGATCTGACTGCTCAGCAGTTTTGTTCCTACCGCCTTCCTGATCCAGTGGCCTTAAAGGCTGTGAAGTGTTTATTTAACAACATCACTCCACTTGATACCAAGCTGGCAAAGGCTTTGGTGGTTTTGCCTGTACCTAATGTTTCCTGTAACAGTGCTCTTCCTGGATACTATCATGCACTCACTTTTTTTTTTGCAACATTTTTCCCAAATGGATGGTAGCATGAACTGTGGCATGACATCTTTGCAGATAATGTGGAGACATTCACTCAGCACATCCTTAAGTGAAAAATCAGTCTGATTTTGTTCTGCCCCAGAATAAAGTTGCCTAACCAAGAAAACAACTTGTTTCACTATTGATTTATTGAATTAGTAAGTCAAGAATTAGTGAACCAAATGTGGTATTATTCAGTAAACTGAATAAACTTCAGTCACACTATAAAAGGTAAAAAGCAACTGCAACAAGTTGAAACTTGATTTTTGTTTTTAACAAGCTTTATATCTGGAATATTTCCTAGTGACTGAGTGAGTCTGTCTTGCAGGCAAGAACTGGTGCAATGAGAGGAGCTGTGAATACATGTGTCTTCCTGCTCCCCAGAAGAATGAATTCTCTCCCAAATACACATGTGTGTGCCCATCTGGAATGAAACTGGAGCATGGACAGAAATGTGGAACAGGTATCAAACCAGGGTTGAAGTTGAATATAAAATGTCCATTAGTGAGTTTTTTGTTGGGAAGACTTGTAGCTCAGTTGAAGTTCTGAATGTAGGTTTGCTCCGAGCCAGAAGGTTCACTCTCAGACATTCCATCATACTAGTAACAACTTCAGGTGAGTTTCCAGACAAAGCTACATAATGTCATAAGTGAACAGCAAAATTGTTTCTAGTCACTCCCAAGTATAGATCTGTTGAAACAACTTGCAACCTGTGCCTGAGCAATTAAAGGTGTAAAAATGGAGTGCCAGGAACTCATTTCTTTCAACTCTTTTCATGTGGAATCTCTGCATTTTTAGTCTTTAGTTTATTTTAATACATGACCAATAGCTTAAATGTTTAATCTAGCTCTAATTTTCTTGCTCAGACTTTGCAGCGTGTGGTATCTATGAAATGCCTTGTGGCCATGGATCTCATGAATGTATTCCTCTATCCTGGAAATGTGATGGTGAAAAAGACTGTCCGAAGGGAGGTGACGAGGAGAACTGTGGTAAATTGTTCAGTTGTCTACAACTAATGAGAACTGAAGGTTGAGGTTTCAATCTTTTTACAGAATTGAATACTCGGATGTACAGCATGGAAACAGGCCCTTCGGTCCAACCCATTCATGCCAACCAGATATCCCAATCTAGTCTCACCTGGCCCATCTCTCAACCCTTCCTATTCATATACCCATCCAGAGGCCTTTTTAAATGTTTCCTCCACTACTTCCTCTGGTAGTTCATTCCATGTATGTAACATTCTGTGTGTGGGAGGAAAGAGGGGAAAAAAAGGTTGCCCCTTAGGTCCCTCTTTATATCTTCCCCTCTAGTTCTGGGCTCCCTGACCCCAGGGAAAAGACTTTGTTTGTCTATTTGCCCTCTCCATATCCCTCATTTTTGGAAACCTCTTAAGGTCACCCCTCTTTCCCTGACATTCCAGGGAAAATCACCCCAGCCTGTTTAGCCTCTCCCTACAGCTCAATTCCTCCAATCCTGGCAATATCCCTGTAAATCTTTTGAGCCCTGAAGTTTCACAACATCTTCCTGATAGGAAGGAGACCAGAATTGCACGCAATATTCCAACAGTGGCCTAACCAATGTCCTGTACAGCTGCAACATGACCTCCTGACTCCTCCTTTATTGGTCAGAGTATTGAGTACAGGATAGCATCCCAAACACCACCTTCACTATCCTATCTACCTGCAATCGCACTTTCAAGGAACTATGAACCTGCACTCCAAGGTCTTTGTTCAGCAACATGGTCAGTTATTGAACTTAAATCAATTTACTAATGTTCTAGCATTAACCACTTGTGCATTTGTAGTTAATTTGCAAAGTCATTTAACTTTCCCTACACCTGAGTAGGCTTTGAGTCTAATGCTTCATCTGGCCTTACTCATTCCTCAACTATTGCTGTTATCATTTGAGGATTTTATCGAGCTCACTCACTGGAGCTCATTCTTGAGTCTTCCTTCTGTATGAAAAACACTTGCTGCTCTTAAGCTTAAGATTATTTGGAGTAATGCTTGTTACACACTTTTATACAGACACTAAGATTCCATCTTAATAGAATTTGTATGAATTATTTTGAAGATCTGTCCAATATCTGGAGAGACTAATTTCTGTGCTGCTGGATTTGTAGCTAAAATGGCCAACATATCTTTTGGAATTAATCTTCCCTGAAGCAACACTATACTCGGATTTTCTTTTTCAGGCACCCTTACTTGTAGTGCAATAGAGTTCACTTGCTCCAGTGGCAGATGTGTTTCCAGATCTTTCATCTGTAATGGTGAAGATGATTGTGGTGATGGAAGTGACGAGAGAAGCTGTCCCAAATCTAGATGTGGTCCACATGAATTTCAGTGCAACAGCTGGGAGTGTATCCCTTCAAGCTGGGTATGTGATGATAACATCGACTGTACAGACAAGTCTGATGAATCTGCCAAACAATGTGGGCATACACCTGCACCCCTCTCAACTTGTTCCAGCCATGAGATTCTATGTAACTCTGGAGAATGCATCCACTCCCGGTGGTACTGTGATGGTGATGTGGATTGCAAGGATGGAAGTGATGAAAGAAATTGTCGTAAGTAGTACTGTTAAGTCTTGCTAACTATTTTAGTTATTTAACTGATGGATAGTTAAACCTGATGAAAACTGGCATCTCAGGTCAAAGGCTGACTTACTTTTGTTTGGATAAGATAGCAACATTTACTCCATAGTGTTAAAATGTACACAGTTAATCAGTGGTGTCTCTTTTTTGAAAAGCCCCTCCCACTTGTCAACCAGATTACTTCCGATGTGGAGATGGCACTTGTATCCGTGAAAGTGCAAAATGTAATGGCTATAAGGATTGCAATGATGGAAGTGATGAAATAAACTGCAATGGTAAGAATGAGCCTGATTTCACCCTCTTAGCCTTTTGGATTTCCTTGATGCCAAAATAAAGATATGGAGGATAAACTGCTCTCCATCTTGGAACAATCTTTTAAATTGTTTTGGGGTTTAGTCCTGAAATATTACCTAACAAAGCAAATCACTGATCACTGCCCTGCTGTGAACTTTAGTCAATTTTTTTGGACAACTCCAATACCTGGCCAGAGATTGGGTGGCTAAGGTTTTGGGTTTGCAATCTAAGTTGGAAAACTTTTTTTCTTTTGACAGTTAAACCTTTTAGTTGTGGATAGATTTATTTGAAGATGGTAAAAGTTGTTTCTACCACCATCTGATCACAAATATAAAATCTTCCCTGAAGAGAATAGGGAAAGATCAGGTATGATGGAGGCAATGACTACTGATGTAGTCTCCCTGGCACTAAGCTTGGTAGCTGATCTGGCTGAGCCAGTGACTGGTACAAATGTAACTCTAGTTAAATGAATGTAAAAGACCTAAAAAGGAGGTTACAAACTCTTGGGTATGAGCAATGCATGAGTAGCTTATGAATTTAGTTTTTTTTTGGTAACTGTTTAGACTAAAACTATGAATTTTTAGAAATCTGAAGGGTCATCTAATGCCACAGGCACCCTTTTTGTTTCCTCAACAATCAACAAAACACATTAGTAATTAGTGTACTAAATACCAATCAGTGCCTGTATTGTAGTATCAGGTGGCATTTTGGCTTTTTCTTTTCAGGTACAGAATGTGTTGAGCCAACAGACTTCAAATGCCAAAGTGGTGAATGTATAAGCATTCACAAAGTATGTAACCACTGGCAAGATTGTAAGGATCGCAGTGATGAACCTCCTGAATGCAGTAAGTGGAGACTTGCATGCTACTTGGATGTACAGTCAGAAGCTAAATGTTCTGGCCTACCTTAGCTGACTTTATCTGGACTTGTGATGCTGGAGTTAAAGGCTTCCCCTCTACAAAAAGGAAAAATAAGACTCAATGAGGTGCCTTAAGTGAGAACACTTGCTCCCTGCATGGAATTGGGCCTAACTCTTAAGGTTTTCTCCAGTGATCATGCTGATTCATTATACCTGCAAATCCTAAAGTCTGGATGCATCTGGAGAAAAGGATAATCTTCATAAAAATCACTAGAATTTTTTTTAGATGAGATTTTTGCACTTTTTTTGGAAAGACTTTAAGGAAGTAGTGCAATTCTTAATGGAGAGCAATTTTATATACATGGCCACAACCTGGCAAACATGTAATCCCACTTCATAACTACCAGTGAGTGTAGTAGGATGGTTAAGGTGGTGGGCAAGTTGTTGGAGGGAATCCTGAGAGATGTACAAATATTTGGAAAAGGAAGGGCTGATTAGGAATAGTCAACATGGCTTTGTGTGTGGGGAAATCATGTCTCAAACTGACTTTTTTGATGTCTCAAAAGATTGAGGATCAAGCAGTAGATGTGATCTATATGGACTTCAGTAAGGCCTTCAAGTCTCCCCATGGGAGACTGATTAGCAAGGTTAGATCTCTTGGATTACAAGAAAACTAACCACTTTGGATACAGAACTGGCTCAAAGGTGGAGGGTTGTTTTCAGACTGGAGGCCTGTGACCAGTGGAGTGCCACAGGGATCAGTGCCAGGTCCTTTTTTTTGTCATAAATGACTTGGATGTGAGCATAAGACTTAGCAAGTTTGCAGATGACACCAAAGTTGGAGCTGTGGACAGCAAAGAGGGTTACCTCAGATTACAACAGATCTGGACCAGATCAGCCAATGGGCTGAAGTGGCAGATGGAGTTTAATTCCAATAAATGAGGTGCTACCTTTTTTTGAGAAAGCAAATCTTGCCATTTAAGTGTACAAGTCCTGCTAAGGTCCTAGGGAGTGTTGCTGAACAAAGACCTTGGAGTGCAGGTTGATAGCTCCTTGAAAGTGGAGTTGCAGGTAGATAGGATAGTGGAGCAGGCACTTGGTATGCTTTACTTGGTCATTGTATTCAATACAAGAGTTGGGAGATCATGTTGCAGCCATACAGGACATTGGTTAGGCCACTGTTGGAATCTTGCGTGCAATTCTGGTCTCATTTTGGCAAGATGTTGTGACCCTTGAAAGGGTTCAAACTACTTACAAGAATGTTGTCAGGGTTGGAGGATTTCAGCTATAGGGAGAGGCTGAACAGGCCGGGGCTGTTTTCCCTGGAGCATCAGAGGCTGAGTAGACTCTTCTTTAGAGGCTTACAAAATCTGAGACATGGGTAGTATAAAGAGACAAACTCTCTCCCCTGGGGTCAGAGTACAGAACTCGAGGGCATAGGTCTCATCTTCCCCTCATCCTAAACCAAAGGGGCAGCTTTTTTTACATAGAGGGTGGTACATGTGTGGAATGAGCTGCCAGAGGAAGTATAGGCTGGTACAATTGCAACATGTAAAAGGCATCTCCTATCTGAATAAAGGTTTGGAGGGATATGGGCCAGGTGCTGGCAGGTGGGACTAGATTGGGTTGGGATATCCAGGCAGGTTGGACTGAAGGGTGTTTCCATGCTATACATCTAAGTGACAGCTAGTTCATGGTCTTGTTTGCTTGTTTCCAATCATGAATACTTAGTCATGACTCAAGTTTAGGCAATTCTAAATGGCTTCACTAATTCTGCTCTTTACACATTCTAACTCAATAAGTATTTTATGCACATGAGTTAGTGATGACTGGGATATCGAGTCTTGATGTCACCAAACAGTTCTAAACATTTTGTTCTAACTCTTAACAGATCGGAATGAATGCCGGGTGAACAATGGTGGCTGTATGGATACCTGTCAGGATCTTGTCATTGGTTACCAATGTGGATGTGCTCCTGGCTTTGAGCTGGTTGATGACAAAAATTGCAGAGGTGAACTTTTTTGCCTTTAGTTTCATTTTTTTTCCTTAAATTTAAGAGCTTTAGAGTTAAAATATTTTAACTTTCCACAGATATTGATGAATGTCAAAATCCTGGGACCTGCAGCCAAGTTTGTACTAATACCATAGGGAGCTATGCATGTGCATGTCTCAAAGAATATCACATGGATCCAGTGAATGGCCTTTGCAAGGCAATGGGTAAGTGAAAGCAACCTTCAATGAGTCAGTCCTGTTAAACCTTTCTTCCCATGTAAGGGGAGAGCTAAGCTTAACGAGGTTAGAAATCTGTAGTTCATTCTGCAACTTGTAATCACTTTTTTCCACAGGTTCCCATTTTCAACTTGATCCATGAAGTTGTCTCCATTTTGACTTTAAAACACTTTCAAATATATTGAGACAGAAGGTTTAAAGCCCTTTTTGAAAAAAGCATAATTGTCCTGCAGTTATCACACTTGTACTGTAACCACTTCACTGCACTTCAATCAATGCAGTGGCATTAGTATCTACTTTGGCACTTTCTACAGTAAATATTGAAAACAAAGGGATTTGGGAAGAGTTGCCCTGAACACTTGCTAGAAATCTTTGCCCATACCCCAGTGACTTTGCCTAACTTATCACCATGATCTAATTTGATTTTAAGGCTTTGAGCCAGAAGTTATCCAGTAACTCTGCAGCATAATAAAGCCTGTCTACTGGCTGATGAGCAGACTCTTTATGGCACTGCTCCCAGAATGTGCAGCACAATTGCCCCGAACAAATAGGGCTAAAGTAAACACTTCCACTTAGTTTTGTTTTCTATTCCTCCTGAAAATAGGAAGAGAGCCTTACTTGGTCTTTACCAATCGTCATGATATCAGGAAAATGGGATTGCGCCAAATGGAATACACCCAAGTGGCCTGGAAGCTGAGAAATGCCGTAGCACTTGATGCTGATGTTGCAGCACAGAGGATCTTCTGGGCTGATCTGGGACAGCAAGCAATATTTAGGTATGCATTTTAAATCGAGCTGTAACAAATGTTTCATGACACTAGTCAAGATAGTCACAGCATACAGGGTTGAGCTTCAACTTGCTTTCAATCTGATTCATTCACTGCCATTGTGCAGCTCTAGGCAGGCTTTTAGACACCCCTTAAGTTTTTTTTTTTCCTTTCTGTACTCCTAGATTAACCCTAGGGCTAACTTGCTTTATGGTTACAATGGTTCTTACTAATGGTATCTAAACTGTATAACCAGGACCTTCCATAGTCCTCACAATGCAGGATAGTGAGGACTGCAGATGCCAGTAAGTCAATGGATACAGTGCCAAGTTGGAAAAGCATAGGTCAAGCAGCATGAGTTGGCTCTGAAGGGTGCTGACCTGAAACATCTACTGGCCTTCTCTATTCTGACCTGTCTTTATCCAGCTCATAATTTACTGACTCATGCAATGCAGACTTGTATCAAATTACAATGACTGGTATTAACATGCCAGACCATACAGTTGACTAACAATTGCAATAAATATTAAACAGATTTAAGGGTTCATCTTAGTCTTTGGCTCATGGTTGCTGCAGTTAAAGTGATCACTCATGTCAAATAGACTTTTTTATGCTTGAGGCAGCTTGCACACAAGATAGGTTTCTGGCTTACAATGAAGTACCAATTTGATCATTCTATGAATTGAAGTTGCTAATGCACTTGTTATCTCTATTGTTTTTTGCCATGTCTAACATTGTTTCACTTGCAGATTCAGAATTCTTTACAGCAGCCAAACTCTGGACCTTTTTTCTTAATACTTGCAAGTTTATAGGTGGGCACTTGGCTAAACACTTACAGACACAATACATCCAGAAACCCTAGCCACTCTCTGCTACAAAGACATCTCTGAAATGATTGCCAGACTACTCAGACCCCTTGGCATCATAGCCCACGAACTCTCACGAAAACAGCAGCTAATGAACTTGCAATACCCTATACAGACAATGAACAAAACTAACATTTACAAAATACTGTGCAAGGACTGTAACAAACACTACATTGGACAAACAGGCAGAAAACTAGCCACCAGGATACATGAACACCAACAAGCCACAAAGATATGACCCTCTAGTATCTTCACATACAGATGAGGAAGGGCACCACTTCAACTGGGACAATGCATCCATCCTAGGCCAAGCCAAACAAAGACATGCAGAAGAATTCCTAGAAGCGTGGCATTCCAATCATAACTCTAACAACAAACCCATCGAGTTAGACCCTATATACCACCCCCAAGAACAGGAAGTGACTTCGCCACAGGAAATAACATTACTAAAGGAAATGACATCACCACCAACCCAAAAAATTCAAAGTAGAAAGCAGGAGGTTTCAGCATTGCTTTGCATAAAGTCCATTGAGATGTTGCCTAGTAAGGTAATGAGACATCTGGAAACCTTTTTCAGCTCAGTGAGCAAACCTACATCCCAAACCTCCTCCAGCCTTAACTGATGTGGTCACAAGTACAGGATTTGAGCTAAACTTAATTTCATAGACAACTAAATTTCCTACATCTTACAGCTGTAGGGAGTTTTAAAACTTGAGCATCTAATGCTTAGCTTCTGCAGATGAATCAGCACTTCTGTTTTAAGCATTGTAATCTGAAAACATCACTGATTTATCTCCCTAGTGTCTCCATGGATAAATATGAACATTTAATGAATAAATCCATCATTGCCAAAGATCTTGGGGTGCCTGTGGGAATTGCTGTAGACTGGATCTACCAACACATCTACTGGATTGATTGTGGCACTAAAACCATATCTGTTGCTGACTATGATGGAAGAAAAAGGAAAGTCCTTTTTGATACTGGCTTGATGGAACCAACTGCAATTGTTACCAATCCACTATCTGGGTATGGAATCATGTTTACTTGCACAGTTTTAATGGCTTTTGCATGCGAAGCAAACAGACTAATGTTTTTCACTTGGGTACTTAGTCTAAGAATATGGTGTCATTGTATATCAAACTTGGAATTTGCAAATTTGAGGGCTTTGTTTTTTAAAAAAACTCCATGTCATCTAAAGACTGATCAATCCTCCAGCTATCATTAACACAAGTCCTGAGCATAACTGAGTCCTGATTAGGAACATGCATTAAAGTGTTTTGTTTTCATACTTTGTTCTAGTTACCTTTACTGGTCAGATTGGGGTGAGCCAGCCAAGATTGAGAAAGCAGGAATGAATGGTAATGAACGTGGTCTTCTAGTGACCAAAGATATTCAATGGCCTCATGGCATTGCTCTTGGTAAGAAGTACACTCCTATGTTTTGATTTTCTTCTTAAACTAGAAGGTGCTGTCATCTAACAAATCATCCTTGTTCGTAGATCTTGTGAAAAGCCGTCTCTACTGGGTTGACTTGAAACAACATAGTCTATCCAGCATAGCCTTAAATGGCCAAGACAGAAGAACTATACTACAGTCACGTGAATTTCTCCCTCACCCTCTTGGAATTGCTACATTTGAGGCAAGTTGGCTTTGTCATGTTCAGCAATGCTAGCATACTTGGTTGAAAACGGTCAATGGTTCAGGCAGCATCTCAGGAGAGCAAGCTAATGGTTAAGTCCAGATAACTCCAGAGCTTGACAGTTACTTTCAGGTTACAGTACCTGATCTTTCCTTGTCTGCTTTCCTAGTTCTGCTTTCATGCAGAAAGCAGAAGGTAGGAAGAAGGGTGAGGATGTCAGACAGGCTTTCAGGGAGCTAGGTTGGAAGCTCAGAGTTAGAACAAACCGAGTTGTAGTCTCTGGTTTGTTACCCGTGCCACGTGATAGAGAGTCGAGGAATAGGGAGAGAGAGCAGTTAAATGCGTGGCTACAGGGATGGTGCAGGAGGGAGGGATTCCGGTTTCTGGACAACTGGGGTCCTTTCTGGGGAAGGTGGGACCTCTATAAAAAGGATGGGCTACACCTGAACCTGAGGGGCACCAGTATCCTTGGGGGGAGGTTTGCTAGTGCTCTTTGGGAGGGTTTAAACTAACTCCGCGGGGGCATGGGAACCAGGACTGTAGCTTTAGGGTACAGGACCTTGAGTGTAGGGAGGTTAGGAATAATGCAGCAATCTCTAAGGAGGGTGCCTGTAACCAGAAGGGTGGATTGAAGTGTGTATACTTCAATGCCAGAAGTATAAGGAATAAGGTAGGTGAACTTGCAGCGTGGGTTGGTACCTGGGACTTCGATGTTGTGGCCATTACAGAGACGTGGGTAGAACAGGGACAAGAATGGCTGTTGCACGTTCCAGGGTTCAAATGTTTTAGTAGGATCAGACATGGGGGTAAAAAAGGGGGAGGCGTGGCATTACTTGTCAAAGACAGTATCACAGCAGTGGAATGGACGATGGAAGAGGACTTGCCATCTGAGGTAGTTTGGGCTGAGGTTAGAAATAGGAACGGTGAGGTCACCCTGTTAGGTGTTTTCTACAGGCCTCCTAATAGTCCTAGAGAAGTAGAGGATAATATTGTGAGGATGATTCAGGAAAAGAGTGAAGGTAGCAGGGTGGTTGTTATGGGGGACTTTAACTTCCCAGATATTGACTGGGAGAGCTATAGCTCGAGTTCATTAGATGGGTCGGTGTTTGTACAATGTGTGCAGGAGGGTTTCCTGACACAATATGTCGACAGGCCAAGAGGGGAGGCTATATTGGATTTGGTTCTAGGTAATGAACCAGGCCAGGTGTTAGACTTGGAGGTAGGTGAGCACTTCGGGGACAGTGACCACAACTCGGTGACTTTTACTTTAGTGATGGAGAGGGATAATCGTGCGCCGCAGGGCAAGAGCTATAGCTGGGGGCAGGGAAATTATGATGCAGTGAGGCATGACTTAGGATGTGTGGATTGGAAAAACAGGCTTCAAGAGAAGAACACTAATGAGATGTGGGGATTGTTCAAGGAGCAGCTACTGCGTGTCCTCGATAGGTATGTACCAGTCAGGCATGGTGTAAAGGGCCTTGTGAGGCAGCCGTGGTTTAGTAAGGAATTGGAGTCCCTTGTGAAAGGGAAGAAGGCGGCATATGTAAAGATGAGGCGTGAAGGTTCAGTAGGGGCGATAGAGAGTTATAAGGTAGCCAGGAAGGAGCTAAAGAGGGAGCTAAGAGAAGCGAGAAGGGGACATGAAAAGTCTTTAGCTGGTAGGATTAGGGAAAACCCAAAGGCTTTCTATAGGTATGTCAAGAATAAAAGGATGACTAGGGTAGGTATCGGTCCAGTCAAGGATAGTAGTGGGAAGTTGTGTGTGGAGGCGGAGGAGATTGGAGAGACATTAAATCAGTACTTTTTGTCAGTATTCACTCAGGAACAGGACACTATTGCTGATGTGAATATGGAATCACAAATAATTAGAATGGATGCCCTGGAAATATGCAGGGAAGAGGCTTTGGGAATATTGGAAAGGATGAATATAGATAAGTCTCCTGGGCCTGATGGCATTTACCCCAGGATTCTATGGGAAGCTAGGGAGGAGATAGCAGAGCCATTGGCCTGGATTTTTATGTCGTCATTGTCTACGGGAATAGTACCAGAGGACTGGAGGATAGCGAATGTGGTCCCATTGTTCAAGAAAGGGAGTAGGGATAGCCCTAGTAACTATAGGCCAGTGAGTCTGACTTCAGTGGTGGGCAAAGTCTTAGAGAGAATGGTAAGGGATAAGATTTATGAACATCTGGGTAGGAATAACGTGATCAGGGATAGCCAGCATGGTTTTGTGAAGGGCAGGTCGTGCCTCACAAACCTTATTGAGTTCTTTGAGAAGGTGACTAAGGAAGTGGACGAGGGTAAAGCAGTAGATGTTGTGTATATGGATTTTAGTAAGGCGTTCGATAAGGTTCCCCATGGTAGGCTAATGCTAAAACTTCGGAGGTATGGCATTGAGGATACATTAGAGGTTTGGATTAGGAATTGGCTGGCTGGAAGGAGACAGAGGGTAGTAGTTGATGGATTATGTTCATCTTGGAGCGCAGTTACTAGCGGTGTACCACAAGGATCTGTTTTGGGACCATTGCTTTTTGTTATCTTTATAAATGATCTAGAGGAAGGACTTGAAAGCTGGGTAAGCAAGTTTGCGGATGACACAAAAGTTGGTGGAGTTGTGGATAGTGAGGAAGGAAGTGGTAGGTTACAGCGGGATATAGATAAGTTGCAGAGCTGGGCGGAAATGTGGCAAATGGAATTCAATGTAGCTAAGTGCGAAGTCGTTCACTTTGGTAGGAATAACAAGATGATGGATTACTGGGCTAATGGTAGGCTACTTGGTAGTGTGGATGAGCAGAGGGATCTTGGTGTCTATGTACACAGATCTCTGAAAGTTGCCACCCAGGTAAATAGTGCTGTGAGGAAGGCATATGGTGTACTGGGCTTTATTGGCAGAGGAATTGAGTTCCGGAGTCCTGAGGTCATGTTGCAGTTGTATGAGACTCTGGTGCGGCCTCATCTGGAGTATTGTGTGCAGTTTTGGTCGCCATACTATAGGAAGGATGTGGAAGCTTTAGAACGAGTGCAGAGGAGGTTTACCAGGATGTTGCCTGGAATGGTAGGAAAATCTTATGAGGAAAGGCTGAGGCACTTGGGGCTGTTCTCATTGGAGAAGAGAAGGTTTAGGGGAGATCTGATAGAGGTGTATAAGATGATTAGGGGTTTAGATAGGGTAGATACTAAGAATCTTTTACCGCTAATGGAGTCAGGTGTTACTAGGGGACATAGCTTTAAATTAAGGGGTGGTAGGTATAGGACAGATGTTAGGGGTAGATTCTTCACACAGCGGGTTGAGTTCATGGAATGCCCTGCCCGGATCAGTGGTGAACTCTCCTTCTTTATGGTCATTTAAGCGGGCATTGGATAGGCATTTGGAAGTTATTGGGCTAGTATAGGTTAGGTAGGATTCGGTCGGCGCAACATCGAGGGCCGAAGGGCCTGTACTGCACTGTATCCTTCTATGTTCTAATCTCTAGACTAAAACCACTCGACTATGCAAGTTTACATCTGTGGATTTTGACACTTTAGAGCTGTTTTGAAAGCATTTGTGTGCCTTTTAAAGGCATGAGCCTGCATTCATCAGCCCTCATTTTAGAACTGGAATCTATTACACCTCTCTATCATCAACTGTTCTGATTTAAAATGGCTTATCTTTTCAGCATTGGTACTTTCCACTAAATGTTCTTCAGTCATTAATTGACTGACCCCAATTTTCTTAAGCTGACTTCCTGATGTGCTACACACTAGCCTACTGTGCTTTAGACTTTACAGGACAAACTTTCCATTAATGTGCTCTTGGTTTAAAATGTATTACCAAAATAGTATGGCTTTTACCTTGCCATCACTCACTGACCAAAGTGATCAAGAGCAAACGAACCTTAATTTGCACTTTCCAAACTAAGTGGGTGTTAATGTGGTGTTTTGCTCAATGTAGTAATGGTTCAGAAATTGTCATCCTTTATCATCCAAGTTAACTGCATTCATTGACAGTTAATTTTCACTTTTTTCAACAAATGTTGTGCAACATCTTATGCCAAATAACTTTCACTTTCAACAACTAGCTCAGAAGTAGCTCATGTCTTTGGGACAAATCTTCTTTTTTTTAATAGGATAATGTCTTCTGGGTTGATGGAGAACAGAAAGCTCTGTATGCAACAAATAAATTTACAGGTTTGGATATCAGGCTTCTAGCTGCCAACTTGACAGAACCTTCAGATGTCACTGTTTACCACAGGCTGACTCAGCCAGCAGGTGAGGAATCCGGGGGCGTTGGCCATTCTGCTAAATTACTTTGAATCTATCTGTTCAAAATGGTGGGGGAGGGGAGAACTCAGTTTCCACTGCAAAATTGTCAGATAAATCAGGGTAGGTAATTTGTCGTCATTTGAGGTTTGGTTGGTCTGCACCAAACTTGATTCTACAAACTGCAATATTTCTCACTTCTGCTTTTCCAAACAGATGCTTCCATCTAGCCCACTGCTGAATGTGAGTCATTCCTCCACCTGCCCATAGTCAATACCCTCATTACTTTCATGTCCTTCTGCAAAATGGAAGAATGAATCTCAAACTTGAGACTGGTCAGGATTTGATCTGAAATAGCAGCATTTCAGTATGACTGAATTTGGGTAGGGTATAAGCTGTTCTATAGCACTGTAATCCCTGGTGAAACTCCTAATTGCATTGGTATGAACTTGGCCACTTTTTTTTAAAAAAAAAATTCTGTACTTGAGCTTCCTGGGAAAAGCCATTTTGTTTTTCAAAAGGTGCATTCTACAGATAAGATCTCTGTGCTGGCCCAGAGCTACTGTCTGAAATCGGGGAAGGATTCTAACCAAATACTTGATTTTGCTTTCTATAAACCTAACTTGATTCCTGGGTCTGGGCTCATGGTGGTCTTTCCAAAAACTGTAACATCTAGTGATTCAGGACCTCCAGTCCTAATGTGTAAATTTTGCAGCATTAACTCTTCAGTTTCTCTAAAATTTCGGTCTATTTACCACTCACCAGCTGTGGATTTAACTTTTCCTTGTTTTTAGACTTAAAAACTAGAGCACAACTAATTAACTTGATGTCAGCTTGTTCAGAAACTCTACCTGCATACAAACTCACCCCTAACCCCAGAACTCAGTTCCCTGACCATTGGTCAGTTGAAGTCCATGTTATCCAAAGGCTAGAACTTCAAAAACCCTAGAGGATCTCTCTCTGATCTAATGAGACCTGATGGTGGTTTAATCTGAAGGTCACATGCCTCCAGGCAAAGGAAGACAGTCGTTCATAACTTCCATGTTGCAAGTTAAACTAAGCTGTTAGCTTGTGATTCTATTGTCCTTTTCCCAATGAAGTGGGTCAGTATTTAAACATCCTTGTTGGAATATTGTATAAATACTTTAACTTAGTCAGTATCTGAAATCTCTGGCCCCAGTTGGCATTCAGCTTTCTGACTTTTACTAGGCAATTACCTAAAATTTCAACTTCCAGGCCAATTTCTTAAGTCCTGGACCCTCTGTCTGCACTGTAAACTGTACCTTCCCTCCATGTGAGCCTTCGAATGAATGAATCTTTCTGGTGGGGTGTCTCCATGTGTAAATTCTGATCTGCAAGTGCTAATTAATTTGTGGTGACTTCAGTTCAAATTTAACTTGGAAACTTAGCTGGCTATTTGTCAGTTTGTTTAGCTTTATTGGATTGGAAAAATCACCTTCCCAATACTCAGGAATTCAGATTGTGAACCAGGTTGAACATCTTTCCACAGGCAAAAACTGGTGTGAGAATCTGAAGACCAGAAGCTGTGAGTACATGTGTCTGCCAGCTCCTCAGGTCAACAGTTATAGTCCAAGATACACTTGTGTGTGTCCAGCTGGAACAAAAATCCAGAAGGATGGATGGCATTGTGGAATGGGTATGTGGGTAAACAACCTAACTTTGTTCTAGAACAATCTAAACTTCATGCCTAATCTGTGTAAGGTGTTATGCAAGACTAGCATCTGAATTTAAGTAAAATCACCAACTCTGGGAATGGCAATAACCACTGTTTTAATCTCTTGGCATTTTTTTAAAGACCTTTAGTTTCCAAAGGTAACAAATTCATGAGTTGCAAGACAATCTAGGACTTGATAAAGATTTTTTTACTCTATATTGCTTAAAATGGATACTTGTGTGCTAAACCATTTTAAGCATGTAGTTTTCCTTAAGTTGCTCTGGACATGCAAAACAAAGTATAATGCTTGACTTGGGTTTTTCCTCCTAGTTGCAACTTGTGGAACATCTGACTTTATGTGCAACAATAGACAATGCATTCCCAGTAGGTGGCTGTGTGATGGTAAAGCTGACTGTGAAGATGGATCAGATGAGCTAACAGAAGTCTGTCGTAAGTTTTTTTTTTTCTTTTTTGGAGTATCCTTTCCACTAACACTTGTCCATAAACAAAACTGGAGGCTAGAATGAAACCAAGCTCAGTCTCTCTGGAGAAAAAATAAGTTAACATTTTGGGTCTGGTGACCCTCAAACTTGGTGCAAGACTTCAAAGTTGAGCTCTTTCTGTCTTAGCCAATTTTCAGCTGTGCAATTTTACCGCTCAATCAAGCTTTCAAATTGCTAAATGTAGCTACTAACTGGCTCCATGCTAGATTTTTTTTTTCAGTGCACTTGCACTGTACAGAAGAGATCCCAAGTGATTGTTTAAAAGAGCATTTTCCCACATTCCAGATGTGGGTTTTATGCCTTTCTAAGGTGGTTGCAGTCTCCCTTCCACTGGGGAAAATGTAGTGCCCAAATGGTGCTTCCAACAGGAGGCAAGGAAGAGGTTTCTACACAATTGACTAGAAACTGCAGCATCAAAACACTAAAATATCATTTTTCTAGGCTTGGCTCCACCTTCACCAGTTCCTGGAGGCAAGTAGGACTGTATATGAAATGCAAAATCAGTGGAATGATTGCAATAACTTGTATATGGTATTCTGATTTGGACCATTCAAAAGAAACTTGTGGTTACACCACAATCAACCCTAAACAACCAGTTTGCCCAAATCTTAAACAGCTTTTTTTAACCTGCCCTTTGGTCTAGGCTGAGTTTGGAACTGATCAGTCATACAGCACAAACTATTTTTTTCAAATTATGGTCAGCATGGACTGATTGGTTCAGTTTGGTCCAGTCACTCCTGCCTGTATTTGGCTCCTGTCCCTCCCCAGTAGGCTCCAACTTGTCCAAATGTCCTAAATTGGTTGATGCAGCTAGTCTGAAGTTCATTCCACAAGTTGCTCTGGTTTCTTTTCCAATTGGCCAAAATCCTTTTTTTTTGCCAGGCTGCATGCAGCCTAAGTGGAGTAGACATAGCACTAGCAGTTAATACTCTTCAGTCGTCTTAAGACATATGCTGATGCATTCAAGTTAAAGCTTAGACATCACTTAAAGCTAGGCATTGTTGCTGGCCACTTGTAATATCTTCCTTTACAACTGTAACTTGCCTGTTTTTATTTTTCTCTATACTGGTTTGTGGATCCTTAATGTTGGTATGTGCCAAATTAAAAGTGCACTTTTTTAACTTGACAATTTTGGATTTCAGATGAAATAACCTGTCTTGGCCATGAGATCAGCTGTGGCCGAGGATCACTTCAATGTGTTCCTATCGCTTGGCGATGTGACGGTGAAAAGGACTGTAGTAATGGTGGTGACGAAGTTGGCTGTGGTAAGTTGGTCTGTCTGTGCTGTCGCTAGAATCTTAAAATTTAGCTATGTTATTTTGATTCAGACTAGTTTTTGGTTTTGTGACCCAGCTAGTGTAACATCCACATTGGTTGGTTAGAACAACATTTTGGACACCTGCTAAAAGTTGCTTTGTCTCCTTGTAATGGAAAGACCTCTTGCCATTCAGAATGGCATTACCATCCAATTAGTATTGATGGTTTCATCTAACGTGAGCTGATGCCATATGAAGCAAAGACTCACTTAGAAACTGGCTTCCACTAGAAATCCATTGATTGTGCCCTGCAGCTAAAGCAATATAAAATTGCTCTTATCCCCCTCACCCCTTTTATGTATTCAGTTGCTTAACCTTTTTACTATCAAACAGCACCAGTTTATAAGTCTTTGCTTTTGGATTTAGATTTTTTTAATAAACTTTTTTTTAAAAAAAAACTAGATTCAGTTTTTCTGGTTTTTTAGTATTCTCAGTCAGTTAGTCAAACAGGACCAGTTTCTCTACTATAATCTGAATCACTGTACCCTTTCCTACAATTTACATTTTTGGCGAGGAATTAATGCGCTTCAGGCCTCTTTAAAATTTCAGAACCAAGCAAATAAGCTTTGAACTAAATAGGTTTCATCTCATTATTAACCAAGAGCTGCTCCAATTTTAACTAATGCATACAACATGAAGTTCTAAGTGTAGAATCCATCTTTGGTTCAACTGCTATAGTGATTTGTGAAGGCTCTTAGCTCATCCTTGTCCACACTGTTTAAGTAAACAGTTGTTTTTCACAACTCCTGATTTGCAACAGTCTCCACTTCTGGAGAGATGAATTAACTGGTTGTCTAACTTAATTTTTCAGGTATAATCACTTGCAACCCGGAAGAGTTTACTTGTCTCAGTGGCAACTGCATTTCTAGAACATTTGTCTGCAATGGTGAGGCTGACTGTGCTGATGGGAGTGATGAAAAGAAATGCACCTCACACACCTGTGGCATTCATGAGTTTCACTGCAATAGTTCAGAGTGTATACCTGCTAACTGGGTATGTGATGGCAATGTGGATTGCAATGACAAATCTGATGAGTCACCAGAACGCTGTGGGCACATGGTCTCCCATCTGCCTGTGGAATGTGCTCCTTATGAGCTCCCATGTGATTCTGGTGAATGTATCCAACGTCGCTGGTTCTGTGATGGTGATGCTGACTGTGGAGATGGAAGTGATGAGGCAAACTGTCGTAAGTAGACAATTGTTTTTCTCTCCTGGGGCTATATTGCATACCAGCTTCAGCTGTCTTAGCACCATTTAGCTGCGCAAGTAAAACTTGTGGCAAAATGACCATCTGATGCAACATTGGCTGTAACTTCAAGCTGTAAGAATAAGTTCTAGATTGCCTTGTTTCAGCCCTAAGGTATTAATCTGCAGGACAGTGTCTTCCTGGACAGCCCTTTCCAACGACCTGCATCCTGACGTAATTGTGAAATGGATAGCTGCAGTAACCTGCACTTCAGTCAGCATGAAATACAGTACCTCAATTGCAGCCAGAATGCATGGACTGTCAAGTCTCTCATACCCTCCTGAAGGGTTAGACTTTAGTTTTTTTAACTTGCAGAATCTGAGGTCCTCCCTGGATCAGCTTCAAAGGGAGTTGAACGTTTTCTCAATACAGCAGCTTGTTTGTGGAAGGAAGTTCTCCTAGTGTGATTTTGATTATTAATGTCAAGAATGCAGACTTTCACCTTGTATTAAGGGTTGCCTCCTGTTTCAATTCTAAGTAATTGTTTGGTCTTTGCTTAGAACTCACCTCGGCCACTCCTGAGACTAGGCTTTTGTCTTATCACAACTTCTGCCTGTGCTATCTGCATGGTAGTACCACAATCCCTTCATTCCACTCTAGATTTTGGACAGCATGTGACTCTAATCATTTTAGCAATACATTTGCTATTAACTAACCCTCTGCCAATCACAATGACAACAGGCTTGAGTTTCCAGCACTAAGAATTGCTGTAAACAATTTGGCCCTAACTTTTTCCTTTCAAATGGGACTTGACTGACTGGTCTGCTTCCACTTGCTGTTTCATACTTTCATGTCACTAATTAAATCTGATTCAGCTCTTCTGAATGGAGCTCTCCAGACATGGTCTCATTGCTCCAGTCAACACTAAGTGTTGACTTGCTGTAGCTGACATTAGGAATTCTCCATTCGAAGTCTAGTGAGACTTCATTTGCTTGCCTCCTAAAGTAGGCAGAATCGACCATATACAAGTGGTCAAGGCCCTGTTTTTTAAAAAAAAAACTGTTCTTCCACTTTTATTCCTAGTCCATCCTTGTAATGACCTGTTAATCTAGCAGCACCCTATTCAGATGTTTGGTCTCCGGGTGAAATGAGGAATCTAGATAAAAGATCTTGTGTGGATCTCAAGAGTAGGCTTAATGAGCACTGAACCCTCCAACCTGGACCAGGAGCCAGTTTAGCTCCTGATGGCTGCTTCACCAACTGAAGGGAGGAGAACCTGGTTTATGTTCATCCTTGGTGATCATTTTTATCCCTCAAGGAGATGGGCAAGCAAGTCAATCAGCAAACTTGATTTGCTTTATCTTCAATTGACTTTAATTTCAATTACTTAGCCAGCAGCATACTTTAGTGACAAATAGATGGTTATTTTTAATTTTAACTGAATTACCACAAACCCAGGAGTCCCAATCTAATGCAAGATTCCATGTGGTACTTCTCTAGGAAGTCTTTCAGAGGCATCCAGTACAGATCTCAGCACCAATTTGCTAATATGACCAATAGAATCATCAGTTGTCATTGGCATGTCTCCAACCCCCACTTTTTGAACTAATCTTCCAATTTAACCAATGTTACTGTTTTCAGCTCCCAAAACATGTCGACCAGATCAGTTCAGATGTGGTGATGGTAACTGCATCCCCAGACAAAAGAAATGTAACTTCCTTCGAGACTGTCACGATGGTAGTGATGAAGTCAACTGCAAGAAAAGTAAGTGAACAGCTCTTGCTTTGTGAAGGCATTATTCTTCTTTCCAATGCTCAACACTAGTGTTGCTGTTCAGTTTCAGAGTGCAGTGGACCTACTGACTTCAGATGTCAAAGTGGTGAATGCATAAACATCACCCTAGTATGCAACCACCAGCAAGACTGTAAAGATTGGAGTGATGAACTAAATGGATGCAGTAAGTGGATAATGTTGAACTCTTCAAGTCTAGTATTTACTAGAGAAGTTGGGATTGCAGCGGAACCACTTTTTTTGCTTAACGTTTTAAACCTAGAATTCAAGTTGAGATGCAAATCTTTTGTTTTACTAAACTTCAGATGGGTTGCTTTTGCAAAGGAGGTGATTTAGGTTTGTTGTGTTAAAGTGCATGTAACTGTCCTGGTTTAATCACACCTAAGGCGGCTCAGTGGGTAGCACTGCAGCTCCTCTGGTTCAATTCTCACCTTGGGCAACTGCAAACTTCAGACTTTCCATTCCATGGGTTCTCTGCTTTCATCACCTGGTCTAAACCTGTCTATTAGACAGATTGAACCTTTTCAATCTATCCAGTGCCCAGCAATGAGGATAGTGGCATTAATCCTTCACTTCCCATGGCAACAGGGATTGGCTGGGGGCCTTCAGAAGGTTGCTATGGAATGGAGTCACAGCCTGCTCCTGCACTACAGGGATTCTAAAGGACAGCATCTATTCAGAAAGTTGGATAACCTTCACAATGAAGGTGCAGAAGCTAGTGCTAATTCCTAGCTTGGAATGGAAGTGGCAGCTTTAAAATCATGGGATGGGCAGTCCTTGGTCAAATGTCCTGAGCACTGCACAATTGTGAGCTCTTCACTCAAAAGCACTTCTAAAATGTAATAGACTGAGTGCTCTATTCTACAGATCAAAATGAATGTTTGAAGAAGAATGGTGGTTGCTCTCACTTCTGCCATGATCTTGTCATTGGTTATGAATGTGAATGTCCTGCTGGTTTTGAACTAATTGACCAGAAAACGTGTGCAGGTAACAATCTTACTTCTAACAATGGCTGCCTAGTTGCCACATAGAAACTAGATCTTAAGCTTAACTTTTTTTGCTTCTTTCCCTCAGATGTAGATGAGTGTCTCCATCCTGGATCCTGCAGCCAAGTTTGTATAAATACAGAAGGAAGTTACAATTGTGAATGCAATGCAGGATATACTACCGATCCAGTTAGTGGAGCCTGCAAGGCAGTAGGCAAGTGTGGTGCTTGGGACAGTCAAATGTTGCTCCATGATTTTACAACTTCATTGTAAACTGTGTGCAGACTGACAAGCTAAACTATATTTTCCTCCCCTCCCTCCCCAATGCTTTCCATTAACCCATAATAACTACTACAGGAGGAGAGGAACCATATTTGATCTTCACAAATCGCCATGACATCAGGAAGCTGGGACTGCATCGCCAAGAGTACACAGAAGTAGTCAAAGAACTAAGGAAAGCTGTAGCATTAGATGCTGATATTGCAGGGCAGAGGATTTTCTGGGCTGATGTGAGCCAACAGGCAATTTTCAGGTAAAGTGAATGTTGCTTGTGCTATTGTGTGCTTTTTGCTATGCTAAAGCAAGCAGTACAAAGAACCTTCCTGCATTAACTTGTTATCAGGAGCTCATCTGCAAGTCAACTTAAAATTCAGTTTGCTGAACTATTTTTTTTCTTCCAGTATGCTCATGAATGAAACAACTGAAGCTCCGATTTTGAAAATCGATGTCAGTTTGCAAATCCCAGTTGGAATTGCAGTGGATTGGATCTATAAACATGTCTATTGGACTGACCGTGGGACCAATACTATATCTGTGGCTACATTTGATGGAAAGAAAAATATCATCCTCTTCAACACTGACTTAAGGGAACCAGCTTCTATAGCTGTTGATCCACACTCTGGGTACTGAATTATTCCTACAATAGAACAACACAACCCAGGAGTAAACTTTTGGACGAACTTAGAAACTTAAGACAGTAACATTTCAGTATTGCAAATTTCAACCTTCGTTGGTACTGAAATCCTTGCTAATTCTAGAGTGGGATCATCCTATTCTTTACAAAGCAGATTGGACACTCTCAATAACAATGGCCCTTTTGGGGGCAATGGTGGAAGCAATTCTCATCCATAGTGGTTAAATAACAATGATTTTCCATGCGTTCATTTCTAAGCTTAATAGATTCTCAAAGACCAAATTCTGTACACTGAATTCATACAGAAGTGATGGTTGAGTGCAAGTTCTAACTAGAAAGATTGCTAATCCTAGTTGTCATCCGTTAACTAAAGTTTGCCTTAACTAAGGCATGGCTGACTTTGTGGCAACACCAAGTCCAGTTCCTGTTTTGGGTTCTAGAGCAGTGCTTGAAATGTGAATGTCACTTGTATAAGGTGGTGCAGTCAATGATAAAACTTAGTTTTGTTTTTGTGGCTAATCACAGGCTGCTTTCTTTCCTCGAAGGTTTATCTACTGGTCAGATTGGGGCACTCCAAAGATTGAGAAAGCTGGCATGAATGGTGTGAATCGCCAAACCTTAGTTGCTACAAAGATTGAGTGGCCAAAGGGCATTTCTCTTGGTAAGTAAACATTTTGATTTAGTGCACCAAAGTGAACTTGCCAGTTGTGAGCTGTATTTTAAAAGCTTTGATTTTGCCCACAGATCTTGTGAAAAGCCGTCTCTACTGGGTTGATGCAAAACTGCATGTGCTATCAAGTGTAGACCTGAATGGTCAGAACAGAAGAACAGTGTTGCAGTCGGAAAAATTCCTTGCACATCCCTGTGCAGTTGCATTATTTGAGGTATCCCCTGTTCTGTGGTTTAGAATGGGGCCTTCTGAAAAGGTCTACACTTAACAATTGAGTTAGAATGTTATCACTTCAGTACCGAAAAGGTGTTGCTGGTTAAAGCACAGCAGGTTAGGCAGCATCCAAGGAACAGGAAATTCGATGTTTCGGGCCAGAGCCCTTCTTCAGGATGAAGGGCTTTGGCCCGAAACGTTGAATTTCCTGTTCCTTGGATGCTGCCTAATCTGCTGTGCTCTAACCAGCAACACCTTTTTCAGCTCTGATCTCCAGCATGTGCAGACCTCACTTTTTACTATCATTCAGTACCATCAAATTCAACAGCTGCTCAGCACAGCTGAAGTTCAATGTAAAATTCCTGCTTCAGTTGTGTGAAAAACTAAGTTTTTAAAACTGCAGATTCTATAAACAGCTGGGAAAGCTCAGCAAGTCTGGTAGCATCTGGAGAAATCAGTTAGGAATGCAGCAAGGCTTCCTCCCTTTTTTAAGGGTCACTGGGCCCAAAACACTCACTGACTTTCTCCTCAGATGCTAGTAGATGGCTGAGCTTTCTCAACCACTTCTCTGAATTCAAATTCCACATTGTGAAAAGTGGACATGAACACTACTCAGGCCATTTTTGTTATTTAACCACTCTAAACTCATCAGGTTAAAGTCTTATTTCTGCTCTTCCACTTGTAGTGTTATCATTGCAAATTTAAGCAACTGAAGCTGCTGGTATTTATAATCAAGACAATGCCATTAAAACTTGTCTGGCTGAGTTGAAAACTGGCATTTTGCTAAGTTTTTCCCCTCTCTCTCACAGGATCACGTATTCTGGGTTGATGCAGAAAACCAAGCAGTTTATGGAGCCAACAAATATACAGGGAATAACATCAAAGCTTTGGCCTCCAATGTGGATGCTCAGGATGTTATCGTTTATCATGAGCTCTTACAGGCACCTGGTAAGAAACCTAGAAACTGTTACCTGACAGCAAAATGGCTCAATAGAAACTTTCTACAAAGCTTCACCATTTGTTTCATGGCAAACTTGTTCTGAGCAAGACTGTCAACTAGCAGCAGTAGTGCAGGATGCCTTTTTTGTATATATCCCAAAGTGCTTTTAAATCTCCATCACAAATATATCTGGTGCCTTGATTTGTCCCACTCAATAAATGTTACAATTGACTGGCATAAGCCAACTTTAGGGTAATGCAAACAATCAAATGAAAGAAGCACTAAAGCGAAGTATGGATTTCTTAAATGTACGTAATGATCCAATGAATCACTAGAGCTGAATTATTTCAATATAATTGATCACATGTCCATATTTAAATGAGTGGCTCAACATGGGGTTGATTTTTGCTAAGCATGTAAGTTAACAGGTAGTTGAGTAAACAGTATGGTAACAGTTGGGTTGTTCATGGTAACAACTTGTTAGCTTGATTCCCATTGAAACTGGATATGCATTTGCAGCAACCATATTGATAAGCAGAAATCAAAATTGGAGTATGCACTTCTAATGTTCAACCTGTGACTCTATTCCCAGGGAAAAACTGGTGTGAGAATGGAGCCTGTGAGTACATGTGTCTTCCTGCTCCTCAAATCAACAGCCAATCAGCAAAATATACTTGTATATGTCCAACTGGAATGGAATTGACCAATGATGAACAACAGTGCCAGCCAGGTAATCTAACAATGCTGCAGAACTTATTACCATAAGCTCCTTTTAGCAGGCCCCTTGGCAAGAGTCAAATGCCCTGTGTCCAATCTAACTTTGATCTGTGGAAAGGAGATGGCTATCATGTTTGTGGGCTATGGCCCATTTATTACAACATAATTAGCTTAATTTAAAATCCAGCAGCGTCCTGTCAAATACAGAAAACCATATCTAAACTTGATAAACAATATTCAACTCCTTCATAATACACCTGAAGGCATTGACCCACTGAACCACCAGTTAGCTCCAGTACTATGATCTAAGACTATGGTGACTTTCCAATGATCATGGCAAAAGTTGATGCTTTCTTAATTGTAGCTAGCTGCCCCAGACTGAATTTGGATTAGGAAATTTTTATTAAACTCTGAACTGTAGCTGTGTTTTTCTTTACAGTATCTACACTCACAACAGCAAATGTGTCTACAATGGCTTCCAGTGTTGCCCCTGAAGAACTTTCCTTCAGCTTATCTACTATGTCACCAACTATCTTGGCTACTTCTAAAGGTAATGGGCTATTAACTAGCAAGACTCCAATGTTCTGCAGTAAAGTAGTGCTAGATAGTAAGCCATGCTACTTCCATGACATTTGACCTTGTTTAATCCCAGAAAAACATAGGGAATTTGTTAAAAGCAACTTGAAATGAGAATGTTACTTTCCTGCACCTTGCAGTATGCAGACTAGATATGCATTCAGTTACAGCCTATCAAATGCATAGGATGCTGACCCAATTTGATGCTGAGCTTACTGTGTGCATATCTCATACCTTTTTAGAAACTTATCATTTTAACTGTTAGACCAAGACTTTAGTGTGACTAGCTTAAACTCTTATTCCCAGGTGTAAAGTCTCATCCTCCTTTTGAACAAAAGTCCAGAGGATCTACAGCTGTTTGGGTCATCTTTATTCTTGGTAAGAACATTTTGTACTTTGTTAGCTGGCTTGACCTCTCTGGTCTAAGGAAAGTATTCAAACTAAGTTTGAAGCAATATATAGGAGTTATTTTTAAGTTTTTTTTTAGTTAAAATTAGTAAGGATTTATTAAACTTTTTTAAAATCCAAATTGTAAGATCTGATCCCTAATATAGTAATGCTACACTTGTTAGTCTGCTGAGCTAGATGTTTTGATTTACTTTTTTTATTCTCATTACACGGTCCCTTTTGGTTTGCATAATGTGTCATTCTTTTTTAAATTTGCAGCACTTCTAATCATCACTGGCTTAGTTGGCTATTTTGGTTGGCAATCCTGGCAGAAGAAGAATGTACAATACACCAGTTTTGAGAATCCAGTGTTTCAGCATAAATCCACTGAGTGAATCAAATAAAATTGTACTTTTCATTTAACCCTGGCATCTCTTGTCTAATTGCAAGACTTAGTTCGTTCATAAACCTGAACTAAATGGTTTCTAGCTCTGGCTAAAAGTGTAAATCGACTGGAAGAGCAGGTGGCTCTGTTGTAACTGCATCCAGTTAATCTGTATTGCAACAATCTTGAGCAGTGTTGCTACAGCAGAATTTCCAAGGGGAAAAGGTTACTTAATGTTTTTACAGCCATTCTTGGAAGATAGAACTAATGGAACTAACTACTTCAATTTCAATCTAATCCAGTTGAGAAACATCTCCATTCTGTCCCTTGGATGGTATTTCCCAAACCAAATGGGCACAGTAACCTAAAAGGTAACACTTACCTGATGGCAACTTGTTTCCTGTAACAAACCAGATGTGGAAGTCAGCATTAAAGTCTAATCACTCTTTTAATGCAACTAGTTGAGCATATTTATATTCACCACCAGTGCACTGTCCAGGCTAAACTTAAGCTGTTGCAGGCTCTTATGCCTTGAGGTCCAATGAGTGAGCCAGTTGTACTTGTGTCATGACTTGAAATACTTTTGGGAAGTCCATACTTGGACAATGCCTCCTCACCCTAGTCAGGTTGATCTCCAAGAATAGACTGCCACAAGGCAACAACTTAGACCCTGTCACACCACTTGCCTCCCTCTTACCCAAAACCAGTTCCCCAATTTGACTAGAACACCAAACTCAAATTTCCTAATTCTCCTCCTTCACTTTACATGTTGCCCCTGACTGGATCTGGTGTATTCCTGGTAGGTATAGCACTGATGACCAGAGACGTGACCTGTAATCAGAAACATTCATCTAGTGAATCTCTAAAGGGCAGTAGGTACTGAAGGGAAATGGAGGTGACTGTGGCAGATTTAAAGACCAGTAACAAGAATGGGGGTCCTTCTAAAGGTCCCTCAAACCACAGACTGTTTAGTATGACTTTCTCCTGTAGAGAAGGAAATTGCAGCTAAAGAACTTAATGGAAAATTACTAAGACATTACTATTTCCAAGGCATTAAAGGTAGATAACTCAGGATACTTATCCAATGTTTGGAAAATATTGGAAGCTAGGGAAGAGACTACTGGGCCCCTAAGAGTTCTCATCAGTGAGAACTGAAGGTTGACCTTTAAGCTGAGGTTGTAAGGAAAAGTCTGGGAACTATCACCAGTGAGCCTTGCATCAACGGTGGGCAAGTGATTGACAGGACAATATTTGCATGCCTTTTGAAAAGGCAAGCACTGATTATGAATGGGCAGCATGACTGTTTTGTTAGTTTGGCTTTTCAAAGTGATTGAAGACAAAGCAATAGGCATTTAATGGACTGGAGTACTTCAGGTTTGTCAGGGTAGACTGGTAAGATTAGATCACATGGGGCCTGGGGAAGTAGCCAATTGGTTGCAATTACCTTAAGGTAGGAGACAATAGAAGTTTGTTTTTCCTGACTGGAGACTTGTAGCCAATGGTGTGCCACAAGGACTGGTGCAGAGTCCACTGCATTTATGCCTAAATGCATGTTGAATATAGAAAACTCCATAGACGCATGCAATGGTCAGTATGACAAACCTTCAGATGCTCCAATGGGCAAGGAGTAGCAGATAGTTTAATTGGGGTGTTGCAGGACTTAACCATGGCATGGTAGGATTCTGGGAGTGCGGTACCTGCAGTCTAGTTGCTGTTCAAGTATACTTCACTTTTTTTTTTGAAAGTGGAACAACTAGTCAAAGTGAGAAAAGCACCTTCTGCACTTATTGGTCACTGCATTGTCTTAAGAGTTGGGATGTCATGTTTGCAGCTGCATGGGACACTTGAGGCCACCTTGAGAACTCTACACTTCTGAGTGCCCTTCTACAGAGAGGCAGTTTGTTTAAAACGTGCAGGTTTTGCTGTGGATGTTGCCATGACTCTAGGGTTTGGGCTACAGGAAGGCTGAATGGGCTGAGGATATTTTTTCCTTGAGTGGGTGAGCTTGCAGCATTTTAAAACATGGGCATGCATAGGGTAAAACCCCAAGGTCACCCTCCTGGGGTGGGAGGAAGAACCTAAATCTCGAATTTTTAAGTGACTGACTGGAGGGGTTACTTTCTCCAGCTCATTCCATATACACTTTCTCTTCCTCCTCCCTCTTTTTTTTCTTTCCCCCACCCCCCACCTCCTGCATGAGGTTATGGATATCTAGATGAATAGAAGGGTTTAGACTCATGGGCCAAATGCAGGCAAATGGAACTAGGTCCAATTGGGACTGTCTGATCAGTACAGGAGTTGGACCAAAGGGTGTTTGTGCTATATGTCTGACTAATGCATCTGATGGCTTCCCCTACTAAATCTTCAACTCAAACCAGAGCAAAAGCTTTGTTCTTGTTTGATATTCCTTTTGGAGATCTAAAGATCCAAGACTCGTGTTGCACTGTCCAATTAGTCATGGGGTTGATCTATATGCAGGACATTTACACTCCAGGTTCATCCTTTTGTAGAGACTTAAGTCGGTCTCAAATACTAATTGAGAATTCCATAACCCTTGGCTTGGTTAACAATTCCCTTTTTTGTATTGTAAACAAAGGAATACTTCCTTTAATCTGAAATGAAGGAGCCAATGTCTGCCTTCACCCTCTGCCATGTTAAGACTGAACAGGGGGACTGGGCCTGTATGCTAACCTCTTTCTTTTCCTTCTGGACAATCTCCACACACCAGAGCCTTTTTTGTGAGGAAGCTTTCCTGCTCACTCGCAGTGCAGTTTTGGCCCAGATGCCTATTGTTTAGCCTCCTGCTGAAGGGCTTGTGCTTACAACATAATTCTCTTCAGTTTGCAGTAAACACTTTTTTTTTTAAATGGAGTCTGGCTCCTTCATCAAACAGATTCTCATTTACTTTCCCATTTCAGCTCCTTCACTGCTCCCTCCCCAACTGTCTCATGGCCAAAAGCCTTGCAACTAGCCCCTCCCATTGTTCAGCAGCAAAGAATGTTGCTCCCTAACACTTGGAGAACAGAGTAAGGCAAACTAGAATTTCAGTTAACTAATGCCTAAGTGTTGTATATTACCCCAATCAAGCTCAAATTTACTTACCAACCAATTTGGGACTTTTTTTATTCAATCAAAAGCTTGTGAAATATCCAAATCACTACCTACACCATTTTCTAAAATTCTCAACTGATACCACAACAGAGAATGCTTAACAATCTGTTTAGGGGCTCAGTGGTAAGCACTGCTGCCTCACAGCACCAGGCAACCAGGCTCCATTCCAGCTTCCAGCAAGTGTTTGTCACTTGTGCATTCCCTCCATAGGAGAAAGTGAGGACTGCAGATGCTGGAGATCAGTGTCAGTATGTAACTGGGAAAACTCAGCAGGTCTAGCAGCATCTGAGTAGGGGTATTGACATTTCTGGCATAAGCCCTTCACCAGGAATGAGGCTTCTGGCCCAAGGATGTTGAGATAAGTGGGGTGGGGCAGAGGTAGCTGGGAAAGTGGTAGGTCAGGAGGATGGAGTAGGTAGTTGGGCAGGGAGCACTGTTCAAAAGGTTGGCTGTTTCTGCTACTTACAAACAGATCACTAATGGTGGGATCTATTTTCCCTCCTAACCCACTAGGCATTTTGGACAGACGATTCCTTTTGCCAGGTCCACAATTCCTGGCACCTTCCCCTGCCATAAGTGCAAAACCTGTACCCTTGCCTCTTTTTCAAGGTCCCAAAGGATCCTTCCACATCCATCAGAAATTTCTGTACTTCCATAAGTCATCTACTGTATCCACTGTACCCAACGTGGTCTTGTCTACATCAGGGAGACAGGACACCAACTTGCAGAACGTCTCTGGGACACCTGCACTAATCACCCCCCACCCCATAGCTAGAACACTTCAACTCCCACTCTGCCAAGGATATGCAGGTTCTGGGCCTCTATCGCCAAACCCTAACCACCCGACACCTGGAGGAAGAACACCTCACTTTCTACCTTCGGAGTCTCCAATCACGTGGGATCAATGTGGATTTCACCCAGGTTCCTCATTTCTTCCCCTGCCATGTCCCAGTCATTACTTTCTAAATCAGCACTACCTTTTTGAACAGTCCTACCTTTTTCCATCTTCCTTATGTATCACTTTCACCCCCATCTTCATCTGCCTATTGCTTTCCCAACTACCTTCCTACCCCTTTCCCATTTATCTCAGTCCCCTTGGGCCATAAGCCTCATTCCTGATGAAGGGCTTATGCCAAAACATCGACCCTCTTGCGCCTCAGATGCTGTCTGAACTGTTTTCCACACTCTGCCTGACATTTTCTGTGTAGGTTTCCTCTGCGTGCTCCAGTTTCCACCTACAGTCCAAAGATGTGTAGGTTAAGTCAATTGGGTAAATTGCCCATAGTGTTCAGAGATGTGTAGGTGAGGTGATTTAGTCTATGGTAATTGTAGACTAATAGAGTAGGGGAATGGGTCTGGGTGGGATACTCTTCAGAGGATCACTCTGGATCTATTGGACTGAATGGCCTGTTTCCACACTAGGGATTCTATGGCAATCCTTTTATAACAGATTCTAACATTTATTCTGTTTTTAGATTAGATTTAGATTACTTAGTGTGGAAACAGGCCCTTCGGCCCAACAAGTCCACACCGACCCGCCGAAGCGCAACCCACCCATACCCCTACATTTACCTCTTACCTATCACTACGGGAAATTTAGCATAGCCAATTCACCTGACCCGCACATCTTTGGACTGTGGGAGGAAACCGGAGCACCCAGAGGAAACCCACGCAGACACTGGGAGAATGTGCAAACTCCACACAGTCATTCGCCTGAGTCAGGAATTGAACCCGGGTCTCGGGCGCTGTGAGACAGCAGTGCTAACCACTGTGCCGCCGTGCTGCCCACTGAAGGCTAACTGACAGGTCTTTTTTTTCTCAGTTTTTACTTCCTATATTTCTGGAACCATTTAAAGACTCTGCAGAATTTTAAATGCTTTGATACCTCCTATCTCTCCAGTGCTAACACTTCCACTTTGTTCTTACTGCTCCCTTTCCAAGATTCCTAAGAAGTGTTTTTTCTCTGTTTTGACAAAGCATTTGCTTAGTTTATCTTCCAGACTCTGTAAACTCACCTGATTCTGTCTGTAATGAATACACACTCTTTCCTTGCTAATCTTTTGGACCTAGTGTAGCTTCTCACTGCCTTGTTTCATTTTTTATTTTTCCTTTTTTTTTGATCTAGGTCACTTTTTACTTGGAAGCAACCTTTAGAATTCAGTGAGCTTAGACTTGCTGCTTCTCACTGGTATTGTGGATTCCTCCTTTCCCTCCCACCAGCCCTGTCCCCCTCGCAACACTGGTCATGCCTTGAGTTCTTTTAAAATAAAACCCTAAGCTCATGTCATCTGTCTGATTTTTATTTTTATTTTGTTGTTGTTCATGCTGTCCTCACTAAATCTCCAAGCTTTAAAATATCATACTCCTTTGGCCTACATTTTCTTCCACTTCAAGCCATAATACATCTCTAAGGCTATGTTGCCTTTTAGCCTTGTAATAAATTCAATCTGTAATTTTCCCTTTCAATCTCCTAATCTTAGCTTCCTCCACTTCTCTCTTCCTAAAGTATCTCTTTTCCTATTCAAAGAGCCTCCTCAACTTCCCTATAATCAAGTGTTTAGTTTCTATGCCTTTCAACATTTCTCCCTTGCTCTGACATTTATTTTTATCGGCTTGTGCATTGAAGTTCAACATTAACATTAGGCTAGCCTTTAAGATATTCTGCTATGCGCACACTGCATGGAGTTCAAAGCTTGTCTAATGACTGTCATGATCCTAATATTGCTTAGTGAATTAAAAGGATCATGTATTATTTTGAGGACATTGTTAGAGGCTGGGCCACGTAAGCTGATGCTTGGTTATTAATTGCCTTTTGAACTGCTCCAGCAAACTAGTCACTGGCTTCAAAAACTGCAATGAAAACTTAAAAATTTAATGCCACATGTTTCGATCTAAGCACCAGGAATGGCAATGATTCTAGTCCTATTAATTCTGCAAAATCCTCTTTCTAACACCAAGGGTGTGATCAGGAGAGCTTTCTATAGCAACAACTCAACACTAATTCTTAATGATTATCTTACACTATTTTAAATGCCTAAATCTAAGTAACTGCTGATTGAACTTCTCAACTCGATCACATCAAGTAGCAACGGAAAACCCTACATGACCTGATCCTCTCCAACCTACCTGTCTAATTGTATCTGTAGATGGGAATTTATTCATCTCAAATTATATCCTCTACGATGCTGGAAAATTGCCCGAGGGTGTCCTTTTTTTAAAAAAAAATGAAGTAGTTGCACCCTTAATGCTCTTGTGAGCTTCCAGGATCTTAATCCAACGATCGTTAAGCAATAAGCTGAGAAGGGTCATTCAAAACCTCAAACAGTCCTAATAGCGAAAGTGCTCAAGATCAGAGAGAAAGTGTGCAAAGCAGAACAGACGGACAGAGATGCCCTGTTCTTGAGACCGATCCCTCAGACTTATCGTTCAATTCTGCCACAAATCTCACTGCAGCCCATGTCACTCAAATAAGATTCTATTTAAATTATTTTTCATTGAGCCCTTATTTATGTATATAAGCACATGTAAAGCTTGGCTCCTTCATTTTTTTCATTGTCCTTTCTATTGAAGAGCATTTCTTTTTGGTAATGCTTAAGCTCTTAATGGGACTTGTAAACTTCACATAGTCTATGGACAGCGATAGATTTACAAGCTATCCTCCAAGCCACACATGGATCTATCTTACCATTTCTTCGCTGTTGCTGGATCACAATCCTGGAAAACGCTGATAAAATGATATGAGCACCTGCAGCAGTTCAAGAAGGTGTTTATCCCCATCTTCACTTCGGAATACACTTTTAAAAAAACTTTGTTCTAGACATCTTGAATACTTCAAGAGTCTGCTCTTAACTAAGGCATCACACCAGAATTATTGCGGGAACCGGGTTTCTTGTGAGGAGGGCGAGTAGATGAAGAATAACTGATAAAACAAGAATAAAGAACGTAAGCTAAAGAATTCAGCTTGTTTGTTTTTGTAAAATAAACTTTTCGTTTTCACTTTTATGAAATGGAACTGTTAAGTTTGTAGACTGCACCTGTACAGATTATCCAAAGGACATGGGCGGAGAGTATTTCGTTCAGTTAATCGAATGCTGGATAATCGATGCCGGATAATGTGGTTAGCCTCGCCTCCGGACCTTGTGAGCTTGTTCGGATGATCCGAAGTTTGGTTAATCGAATGCCGGATAATTGAGGTTCCTCTGTATTTGATGATATTACATTGGTGCAATGATGAAAACAAGAAAAGTAAGCATTAATTGTGAATCCCAATAGTGTGGAAATAAGCCATTTAGCCCATCAAATCCACATCAACCCTCCAAAGAGTTTCCCACCTTCTGCCATATCCCATGTTTATTCCAGTTATCAGCATATCTCAGAACACTGTGGGCAATTTAGCATGACCAATCCATCTAACCTGCATATAGAATCATCATAGAATCCTTACAGTGTGGAAACAGGCCATTTGGCCCATCAAGTCCACATTGACCCTACGAAGAGTACCCCACCCTTTACCCTATCCCATAGCATAGCCAATCCACCAAACCTGCGTATAGAATCATTATCGAATCCCTACAGTGTGGAAGTAGGCCATTTGACCCATCAGGTCCACACAGACCCATCCCATTATCCTATCCCTGTAACCCTATGTTCCCCATAGGTAACTCAACAAGCCTGCACATCCCTAGACACAATAGGCAACTTAGTAAAGCCAGTCCACCCAAACTGCACGTCTTGAACTGTGGGATGAAAATGCTCACAGACACGGAGAATGTGCGAGTCCACACAGTCGCCTGAGATTGGAATCAAACCTGGGTCCTGGTGCTGTGAGGCAGCAGGGCAAACCACTGAGTTCCCAAACATTACCCTTGTATCATGTTACACATGTATTTACATGACCATCAGCATTGGGTTGAGATGATAGGGAGCCAATAATAAGTCTTGGAGAATTAACAACCATTTTATGGAAATTATATAATATTTGTCTTCAGTATTCCCAAGAGAAGTGCAGAAGCTTCAGAGAAGGTTATGATGGTGGAGACCTGGACAGCTTCTCAATTTAGATTCCAAACTACTGCAGTCAGTATAAATTTAATATCAAGGCATCTAATTTTGGCCTGTAAGAATGATGTCTTCCAGAAATTTCAACTCGAGCTGAAGACGTGCTATGGTTGCTTCACAGAGATGTCAGAATAACCAAGGTAAAGCCATTGTATGTATTACACAAGCAACACAAACACTATTATAATTTTATTTTAAATTCTAAAGTCTCAAAAAATAAAAATGAATATATTCTGACTGTTCCATTAAAACAATGGTCTTGATCATGGGCTAAAGTCTTTGGAAAGTATAGGTTGGTTCTTTGTATGTCAATCCTTTTTGAAAATGGTTCATGAATTTCTGAGTTTTTTTACATGTGTGTAGATTGCCTTTCCAGAAGCTAAACAAGGTCACTAAAAGAGTTAGATAATGTGGGCTGTGGAAAATGAAACGCTAGTATTAATGTTTTCTAAATTAAAGCAAATTGACTTGACCACTCCATTTATAATGTTAGAGAGATGAACAGCACGGAAACAGACCCTTCGGTCCCACTCATCCATGATGACCAGATATCCTAAATACATCTAGTTCCATTTGGCAGCATTTGGCCCATATCCTTCTAAACCCTTCCTATTCATATACCCATCCAGATGCCTTTTAAATGCTGTAATTGTACCAGCCACCACCTCTTTCTCTGGCAAACTCATTCCATATATGCACCATCATCTGTATGAAAACGTTGCCCCTTAGATCCCTTTTAAATCTTTTCCCTCTCATCTTAAACCTACACCCTATAGTTCCTGGACTCCACAACCCCAGGGAAATGACCTTGTTTATTCACCCTATCCATGCCCCTCATGATTTTATAAACCTCTATAAGATCACACCTCAGCCACCAATAGCCGAGATGAGAGTGATGCTGGAAAAGCACAGCAGGTCAGGCAGCATCCGAGGAGCAGGAAAATCAACGTTTTGGGCAAAAGCCCTTCATCAGGAATAACCAGAATGACATAAGCCTGAAGGTCATTCCTGATGAAGGGCTTTTGCCCGAAACGTTGATTTTCCTGCTCCTCGGATGCTGCCTGACCTGCTGTGCTTTTCCAGCACCACTCTAATCTAGATTCTGGTTTCCAGCATCTGCAGTCCTTACTTTTGCCTCGGCCTCCTACGCTCCAGGGAAAACAGCCCCAGCCTGTTCAGCCTCTCCCTATAGCTCAAACCGTCCAACCCTGGCAACATCCTCGTAAATCTTTTCTGAACCCTTTCAAGTTTCACAACATCCTTCCAATAGGAACTAATGATTAAAACAGTGCTTTCTGCATAATATTTGTGAAAAAAGCATTTGGAGCTAGCAGCACTTTAGGGTTTTTAAAAAATCATCCATATGTGTTGCCATTGGTAACAAAATAAGCATTTATTACCCATCTGTCATTGCTCTTGAGATGATGATGGTGATCCACCCAGTGCTTGTGGTGAGCTTGTCCCACAGGACTGGCTTGGAAGGAGCTCCGGCATTTTGATCCAATGACCATGAAGGAACAATGACATATTTCCAAGATAAGATGATTCAAGGTGGAGGAAACTTGTAAGTGGTGGAGTATCCATTTATTGCTGTCCCGTCCTTTGAGATGATAGAGGCCTTGGGTTTGGGAGATGCTGCCAAAGACACTGTGATACATTGCTGCAGAACATGTTGAGACAGAATTTGTACCACACTTTTGACAATGCTCCTGAGTGGAAATGTGGTTTGCAGCTTGTCATACTTAATAAGTAGAAACAGACCCTTTGATCTGACTGGTCCATGCTGACCAGGTTTCTCAAACTAAACCAATCCTGATTGCCTGTGTTTGGCCCATATCTCTCTAAACCTTTCCTAGTCATGTAGCTGTCCAAATGTCTTTTAAATGTTATAACTACACATGCATCTACCACTTGCTCTGGCAGTTCATTCCACAGACAAATTACCTTCTATGATAAAAAGTTGCTCTTCGGCTCCCTTTTAAACCTGTCTAGTTTTGAATTCCCCTATTCTAGGCAAATGGCCTTCACTACTCACCTTATCTATGTCCCTCGTAATTTTATGAACCTCTCTAAGATCACCCTTTACCCTCCTTGTTGTATTGCTGTCCCATTGCACCATATCTGTGCAGTGACACCATTGGGAAGGACATTTTCTGTGGCATGATATGACAAATGGTCACTTCCAGCAGAGTGGAAGGAGAAGTGTGTGATGAGAGATGTGTGATTTATGTATGTGTTAATTTTAGAGCTTAGATTTTAAAATAGTAATACTTGGGCGGGTTACTTTTATGAATGATTTTTTTGAAACAGTAACTAGGTCAGACAATTCTTCTGGAACAGCAACTAATCCAATGTGTAGCAGACAGCAGGGACCTATAAGACATGAATGGAAGGTTGTTTTTACTGTAGTGGTTTATAACAGATAGAGTAAACATTGAAGTGGTTCACTTGCTTTTGCTTGAGAATACACAATGATAGATTTTAGGTTAGGAAATCTGGGGACTGAAATATTCACACAGTTTGGAATCAGAAGCAAATTTAGTTCCTCTCTGAGACAGATCAGGAATAACCCCTGTAAGAGACCACTTTTATTATTTTCTTGAGTCTACAAGCTGAAATAGAAGCTGAATTGTTATAATTGAAATACAAGAAGAGTATTCCAAACGAAAACTGAAGTGCAGCATATTTTTGAGCTGTGCAATACAGTGTTGCCTTTTGAAATAGTGTGAGAGACAGAGACAGAGAGAGAGAGAAATTGTGACTGAGTGACACTGAGAGTCTTCTGCATTAAGGCAAATCCCACCCTGGGATTTGTTTGAGCTGTTGATTGTTTAAAAATTGTAAGTGCTAGGGCAACAGCAATGAGAAAACTTCAGGATCTGAAAACAGAAAACATTATCTCTTTACACATACATGTGAGAAAAAGACAGAAAAACCAAGAAAACATAAAAGAAAAATTCTAACCAGAAAAGATCTAGGTGATCCAATTGAGGAACAGTCATAACCTGCTGACAACTGTGTGTCCATCGTTGCTGAAACTTAAAGGACTATGAGAAAAACATCTTTCCACCTAAAGGTCCCGACTTTTGATCTTTCGAATTTTGTTTATCCTGTCTATTGTCTATTCACCAATCTGTGTACGGGTAAAGCAATTTGTATTTTAATTTAGATTAAGAGTGACAATATCTTTGGGGGTACTGAAGTGACATCGTTTGCGCTGGATAATAATAGACAAGAAATCATGTCTTTTTCCTTGCTCTTGTTAGAGTTAAGTGTGTTCTAAAAAAAGAGTTAATTTTTCTGTTGCTGATGAAACCTGGTGTGAATTGTTTTTGTCCTGAATAGCAGTCCATCATTTTTTGTGATCTCACTAGTATGTTGTACATTTTGGGATGGTTTGGGGAAGAGTAAAGCCTGATTATTGGTGTATTCCCAGTTAAGTCATTACATGAGTGAAAATATTTTGTTTGTGAAACTTTCAAACCAGGGATTTTTTTCTTAGAAATCAGCAGATTGTTCGAAGTGTAAAGTCTATGCTCATTTTTGTGAGTATTCGTACAAAATGACTTGCCGACTCCCAGGGAAGGACTCAGAAGAAGCAGTTAAGTTGAATTTTTAAGATTGGTAGAGAAGAAGGGCATGGATATGGTAAATACATAAGGTCTTTTCCCTGGGTTGGGGGCGTCCAGAACTAGAGGATATAGGTTTAAGGTGAGATGGAAGAGATTTAAAAGGGTCCTCAGGGGCAACCTTTTAACACAGAGGGTGGTATGTGTATGGAATGAGCTGCCAGAGGAAGTGGTGGAGGCTGGTACAATTACAGCATTTAAAAGGCATCTGGATGGGTCTATGAATAGGAAGGGTTTAGAGGGATATGGGCCAAGTGCTGGCAAATGGGACTAGATTAGGTTAGGATATCTGGTCAGCATGGATGAGTTGGACCAAATGGTGTGTTCCTATTCTGCAAATCTCTATGACTCTAAGAGTAATTTCTCTGGATTTGAGTCTTCATAACAAATAGCGTTGATAAATTGAGTGAGATTTTTCTGTATGGTTTAAAATCTTTTGAATGCTGAAATATGGTGAGATAGCTTGGTTTATTTGATACCGTTCCCCTTTTCTGTAATGGATTTACATTGTTAAATAAATTCTGCAGCCTGTGTGACTATGCTTCAGTAACCTATTACCATGTTAGTGGAAATGGAAGAAAAAGCACATGGTCTATCAAGCCAGATTTCATTCTGTGGTTTGTCTTGTTCAGTAGTATCATCAGTTACCATCACTACAGGCCTCTTCAGTCTCAGGCAGACACAACACTGAAGATCCTTTTCCATATCCAGTCATCAACAAAACAGCACCAAGCCAACCATCTCAATCTGATACAATTACCTCCTCAACTATTCACTAATTAACTGAGTATCTCTACGTCTGACCTGACTGCCACCAGACCAACTCTGGCCTGACCTGCCTAAGCACCCAACTCCCCTCACCATGTCCACCTAACTACCCCCTGACCCCATCCAGCCATCCCCTGACTATCTACAATCTGAGACGATTACTCATACCTTCGCCCAGCTTCCAGGACCACCTCCCATAAGACCCATTTCAGCCAATCACCCCTCACCCACTTAACCATTCACCAATCCCATTCAATTACCCACAACCACTCATTGGAATGTTAATGCTTACCTGACCAGATATCCTAACCTAATCTAGTCCCATTTGCCAGCACTTGGCACATATCCCTCTAAACCCTTCCTATTCACATACCCATCCAGACACCTTTTAAACGCTGTAATTGTACCAGCCTCCACCACTTTCTCTGCCAGCTCATTCCATACACATATCACCCTCTGTGTTAGTCATTGCCATAAAAGGAGAGGATGTATCTCTGCTTTGCTTACTGGACTTATCCTGGACACCCTGTGCTGTCATTTCTATTATTGACAGGATCAGATAATCCCAGAAAAAATTAGGAGTGTCAGTCAAAGAAATGTCCTCACCAGAGGATCTAGACCAATATTTATAACTGGAGCAACAAAGGAATGTTATATTTAACCGAGGCACATTTGGATGAAAGAATATAAAATCATTTATGATTTATGTGCTTGATTGTTCCAACGGTCCATGGTTTAAAGTTAAAGTGTATGGAACCAATGCCTTGTAACAAATGGTTTCTATTAGTTTGCCAGATAGAAGTTTATTGATCCAAGTATCCTTTGAGAAAGATAATGCAACTATTCATCTTCCTCAGAGAGTACAGCAGCACCAATCATGGTTCTAAAACCTGAATGTGCAGCTTCCTTTCATTCTCCATTTTAATTGTGGTGTTCTTAGAAATGTACAAATGACAAAAGTGGTTTGACTATAATCAAATGTTAATTCACCAGCAAATGTTTCCAATAAGTTTGGTGAGCTTAATCTTTGTGTTGACAAAACAAAGGCAATAATTTAGCAGCAGGATAGCTTTAATCAACTAACAGTTTTCCTTTTATTAGGCAAATGGGGAAATCTTTAATGAAACTTAATATAATTACATTAGACCTAATTCTGGTCACAGTGCACGAATTTAGATTCACTTAACATTCTACTAAGAACTGGTTCATAGACGATATCCACTGTCTATACATGTTTACCCACAAATGATGCAATATTTTTCATTCATGATATAGTTGTATGGTACATATTTATTATTTAGGAAGTAGAATTGTTGAAGTAGATCTCAAATAGATGTCAGTTTCAGTTCTGTGATGGTAACGTTTTGAAAGTGATCAGGAAGTCACACAGGAAAACATGCCAAGAGCCGTTATAGTTTAATTTCAGTTCAGGAGAATGGTTTCGCCCCAAGAACTATTTTAGTTTATCAAACCGCCACACTGTGAGAGTTTGTGTAGAAGTGTTTAAGCTGAGAGAACGGAAGAGGTTGAGATCATCAAAACTAGAGAACAGATAGAGAACAAAAATGTGCAAGTTAGGTGAATTGGCCGTGCTAAATTGCCCGTAGTGTTAGGTGAAGGGGTAAATGTAAGGGAATGGGTCTGGGTGGGTTGCACTTCGGCGGGTCGGTGTGGACTTGTTGGGCCGAAGGGCCTGTTTCCACACTGTAAGTAATCCAATCTAATAGCTTTTAGGTCAGTAAACATAGAAAGAGTCAGTTAAGTAAAAAATAATTAAAATACTTCACTGGGTTGAGCAGCTGCAAAGGGTATTGCTGAGAAGAAACATTTGAAACTTGATTTGCTACTTCTGTTAAGATATTTCTAAACGTATGCATCCACTGCATATATATATGGTGGCTCAGTGGTTAGCATTGCTGCCTCATAGCACCGGGGTCCCAGATTTAATTCCAGCCTCAGGTGACTGTCTGTGTGGAATTTGCACATTCTCCCTGTGCCTGCGTGGGTTTGCTTCAGTTTCCTCCCACAATCCAAAGATATGCAAGCCAGATGAATTGGCCATGCTAAATTGCCCATAGTATTAGGTGCATTAGTCAGAGGGAAATGGGTCTAGGTGGGTTGCGCTCTGGAGAGTTGGTGTGGACTAGTTGGGCCAAAGGGCCTGTTTCCATACTGTAGGGAATCTAATCTATAGATACACGATATGTGTAAATATTTATATTTATTTATATTTCTAAACATATATATCTAGTGCATATATACATACACAATGTGTGTATATATATTTTTGTTTATATATATTTAGATATACACATATTTTGTAAATTGTAATAAACTGATTTTTTGCAGTAATACACTTTCATTCTTTTGTTAAAGAACATTGACAGCCTCATGATTAATTGTGGTGGTATTATTATGGTAAGCAACTGCAAAACCTAAATCAAGACCTATCAAGTCAGATTTCACTCACCTATCTGACTTGTTCACTTTTATCATGGAATGGTAACACACTTTAAAGTATGTTGTAACACCGGACTGGACCAACCTAATGCAGCAAGCCTACTTCATCTAGTCTATTTTTAACTGATTAAGCATAACTACTTTGAACTGGGAAAACTTTGTTCAAAGATTTTGGGAGTTGAATTTTCCCACAGGAAGTTTTTTTTGGCTGTCATCAGTTCAGAAGGAGGAAGTCATTCCTGACAAAAATGGAAGAGGATTTCCAGGCTGACAATTGTACAACTGCAATTACTCAGACAAACTGTGAACTGAGTGAGTACTGTAATATCTATCCATTGAAATTGTTGCCTGATTAACTGAAATGAGGATACTTAGCTGTAATTTAGATTTATTCTGGAGTCGATGAAGATTTCCCTTTTCTGTGGCTGCAGCTTCTAACTTGTTTCTCCTGCCTTCACTGCAGCGTTGTCTGTTGTGCCTTCACAGATTCCATGTTCCACTCTCTGTTACTGTCGCCCAAAACTCCTCAGTCTCTTCATTCTACTGTTCTCATTGAGGCCCTTTTTTAAACAGAGCTCTTCAGTCAGTCATTTCGTTACCTTATGATACAACATCCCCATGTGGTGATAACATCCAAACCGAAAATATCTATTTTATTTAATTAAAATTTTGTTTGGTGCATGGGATGTTTTTCCCAGTGGAAGTCATTGTGTAGAGGCAGGGTTTTGTATTTAATAGTAACAGAAATTTATTGTTACAAGTATTTATGACAATATAATAAAATGTGTATAAATCATCTAGGCCAGCATCATATTGATTACATAATTTTGTATGGTTTATTTCTTTTTATAATTTACGAAATTAACTTTTGCTGGCTAGTTTGAAAAGCTATAGTGCTGCAAAGGCAGGTATACCAGGTAGGGTCTGTGATCTTTTCTAAGAATGGGGCAAGTGGAATTTTGTCAAACACTGTCAATACAACATTAAAGGTTTCTTTCAAACAGCTCACTATCCTAAAAACAAAGGACTATGTATGAGTAGCAGTCACGGAAGAAAGTTCTGTCCTTGGTTGGAGAGGTTATCCAAGGCTCATCATTTCTCCCAAACTCACTGACTGGTCACCGAACACATAATTGTGTTGCTAATGTTGTGGTGCAGTTTAAGAGCTTACTAATGGTCCCATCTGTTAGTCATGGACCATCAGTTTAAAGTTCAACCTTAATATTTAACAAAATGTTTGTATCTTAAATATATTAAATAACTCAATAATTTATTTCCTTTTAAACAAACCATGAGAAGATTCAGTTTTTCACAATAGATTTTCTTTACTGATCTACACATACTCCTGGAATATGTCAGTTATCCAAGTACACTCAGTGGACAAGAATCATAGAATCACTACAGAGATGAAAGAGGCCTTTTGGCCATTCAAGTCTGCATTGACCCTCTGAAGAGCATTCCACCCAGACCTACCCCCTTGTCCTATCCCCAAAACCCTCCATTTCCCATGGTTAGTCCACCTAATCAGCACATCCCTGGACACTATGGGCAATTTAGCATGGCCAATCTACCCTAACCTACACGTCTTTGGATTGTGGGAGGAAACGGGAGCACCTGGAGGAAACCCACGCAGGCACCCAAAGAATGTGCAAACTCCACACAAACAATCACCAGAGGGTGGGATCGAACCCGGGTCCCTGGCACTGTGAGGTGGTAATGCTGACCACTGAGCCATCAAACTGACCAGAAGAGAAGGCAGAGAAATTTGAATGTTAATAATAATGTTTGTGGAACTGAGGGAAGAGCACCATCTGTCTTGGACAACAATAGGTGGAGGGTGAGTGTGAGTGCAGGGCTGTTCGATAGGGATGTGGGGTGACCGGAGAGAGGAATGAGTGAAGCTGTGTTAATGTGAGGAGTGTTGTAGTGAAAAAGAGTGGCTCTGGAAAGGCACAACAGGTCAGGCAGCATCCGAACAGCAGGAAAGTCAATGTTTCGGGCATAAGCCTTTCATCAGGAATGATGTGAGGAGTGGTGTACAGGAGAACATTGGAAAAGTCGGAATGTGGGGCCTGGCAACTGGAAGTGCTACACCACAGAGCTCTCCTGCCGTCCTGAGAGCTTGATTGCTGGTGGAGCACCATTGCCAGGCAGGATAGGCCCACAATTCTGCTCCTGACATCCTCATTTAACTCCATCCATGGCTGCTTGGTTTTACTTTGACAGACCCAGTGCATCATTTCACCCACCCTCACTGATGGGTCTGGGGAACTTGTAATTGGTTTTCTGTCCACAGATGCTGCCAGACCTGCTGAGTTTTCCAGCAGTTTGTGATATTGTATGTAATTAGCTTGCTAATGTTGGTACATTAAAAATTGGTCTGCAGAATCCCCCAGGTTCCCCATGTGCTCATAGCTCCATTCTTTTGTCAAAGACTGCGTGGGAAGGTTCCTGCTGAAGGGCTCTTGCCTGAAACGTTAAGTCTCCTGCTCCTCGGATGCTGCCCGACCTGCTGTGCTTTTCCAGCGCCACACTCTCGACTCTGATCTCCAGTAACTGCAGTCCTCACTTTCTCTGAGGAGTTAAAAGTTGAGCCTGATACTTAGCAGGGTTAAAATGCAAACAATTTGTTAAGTAAAGGATATTCAATTATTTCTTCCATTTTACACAATTCAATTAGATTGTACACCACAAATACTGCCTGCTGGTTTATCTTTGTAATCTAACTACCCTCAGATAACAATAATTTGTTTAATCTTGAAAAGAAGGCAAACCAGGCCTCAGCAATTAAATGGGATGTAGACAGAAGATTAAATACTCCATTTGCAGTTTTTGACAAAGCAATGTTACACGGCAAAAAGTTATTTTGGAATCAATGTCTGTTTGAATTGGATAATTTTCCAATTCATGTTTCTCCCATTTTCCTCCAGTATTGCCCAGGGATAACTGCATGTGTCTTCGTTATAATTTGCTACAGCCACCTTAGTGCAACTGACCCTATTATTGTTTGAGATTCAGTTCCACTAAAGATCACTAGGTGGAGCAGGAGCCAGAACCTGATGAATGCTTGCTCTTTCCTATTTCTTCATAGTTCCACTCGACTGAAATTGTCATGCTTCAGGAATTGTGTAAGCAACTAAATTGTCAAGGACAGACTTTAGCTTGAAGAATTCACTGTTCCAACTGCTGCTTTAAATAGCTAAAGCATCTGACTTCATGAGCATTACCAACGTTGAGAAATTAGAACAGAGAGACAACATTGTACACATATCCTCTGACATCCCAAAATGATAAAAGTAATCCAAAATATATAAACTGTTATGTCCTTTTCATATTTATAAAATGTTTGACAGTTCACCACAGACAGATGTGCCGTAATATTGAAGAATTTGTAGAATTCTATGTATGAAGAATATTAAATACTTCTTCATGCAGAACGACAGAACTCCATCCAAACCTATTTATCCAACATTAGTCATCTCAACCATAACAGAAAATGCTGGAGATCTGGCAGCATCTGTGGGGGTATGGGTAGGTGGCGGGTCGGTGTGGACTTGTTGGGTCGAAGGGCCTGTTTCCACACTGTAAGTAATCTAACCTACTTACATTCAATAATATTCTCCCTCATAATTTACATAAATAGATAAGGAATTGGAGTTGGAGTAATTTGTGCAGCACCTAGAACTACTGTTCACTCTGCCAAATGTGATTGTGGTTGATCCGCTTTTTTTAACACAATAAAGTAGAATTATTGGACTTTAATCCCAGAATATTAGCACCTATAACTGGACATGATTAACATCAGCAGAAACAGGGCAGAAGTGAGGACTGCAGATGCTGGAAACCAAAGTTTAGATTAGAGTGGTGCTGGAAAAGCACAGCAGGTCAGGCAGCATCCAAGGAGCAGGAAAATCGACGCTTCGGGCAAAAGGCCTTCATTAGCAGAAACAGACCATTGTTCAGTCCTCAATATGATTTGAGCAAAATCCAGTCATTGTAGTTAACTGCAAATGCATGGTTGTTTGCGCAGGTGGGATGACCAAGTGAATTCCTTCCCACACTCACTTGACACCACTTCCCTGTTTGTCTCCAACGTCTTTGAGGATCAAACCCAGCCGTGAATGTAACTAATGAAACAGTCTCTGATGCTCTCTGGCTTAGGGACTTCCAAACATTAATGACCTACTGAGAGAAGAAATGATTCCTCGTCTCCTCATTAAATGGGTGACTGTTTTGAAGCAATGCTCTTTTAATTCTGCTCTCCCACGTTCGGGGAAATGTCCTCTCAGCATGTCTGCCCTGTCCAATCATCCTCAATCTTAGATTTCAATGAAATCACCTCTCATTCTTCTATCCTCCAATGAGTATAGGCCCTACTTGTCAACATTTTCTCTTCAGGCAAACCCATCACCTGAGCAAATGATTTAGTGAACTTTCATTGACCTGCCTCTAACACAGCTGCATCCTTCCTGAAATAAGACCAAAAATGCACACAGTAATTCAGCTCCTGTGCAGTTATAACAATACTTTGCTTTTCTGTTCTTCCTGCTACAAAAAAGCACGTTTTCTCACATTTCACTACACCTGACTTATTTGCCCAATCACTTAACCCATGTGTATCCATTTTCAGACAATTTGTTTCCTTGTCACAACTTGCTTTCTGAGTTAATTTTATATGGTATCATCAGCAGATCTGGCTGCTGTACAGTTGGTCCCTTCATCAAGGTTATGAATATAGATTGTAAAGTAGTTAAGGCTCCAGAATTGACCCCTCAACTAATGATAGTTTGCCAAACTAAATTAATCTAAAGCTCCTTCGAGAGCGGCTTCCAAGCTAATAACTACAACCATTTAGCAGGACAAGGCCAGCAGATATATGGGAATGCCATCAAGTGCAAAATCCCCTCAAAGCCACTCATTATTCTGAATTGGAAATGTTTCGCCGTTCCTCCAGTGTTAATGGATCAGAATCCTGGGACTCCCTCCCTAGCGGCATTGTAGGTGTATGCACACAAATGGACTGTAGTGGTTCAAGAAGGCAGCTCAACACCACCTTCTCAAGGGCAACTGGACATGAATAATAAATAATGGGCCAGTCAGCAACAGTCACCTTCCTTGAAAAATGGAAAAGTTCTTATTAGTTAGCCAGTCTTCTATCCATGTTAATATCTGAACACCAACACCATGGGCTGAGCTATCCCATTTTCCTGGCTAAGTGTTCCTTTAGGGGGGTTCACAGTGATTGGTCTGTCTTGTCTCAGGATGATTTTTCTCACACAAGTTCATTACATCTAAACTTGGGTCAGATGCAGGTCATCCAGTCCTTCAGACCATCCAGCCCTTCAGACCATCCAGCCCTTCAGACCATCCAGTCCTTCAAGTTTGTTCCATCATTCAATACGATGGTGGCTGATCCTTAATCTCAATTCTCATTTTCTCCCTGTACGCCTCAATGCCTTTAAAATTTTAAGTGTGTCTGTCTCTTTCTTGAATATATTCAGTGGCTAGGCCTCCACTGCTTTCTGTGGTAGAGAATTCTGCAGGTTCACTGCCCTTTCAGGAAAGAAATATCCTCTTCATCTCAGTCCTAAGTGGTCTATCCTGGTTCCAGACACCCCATCCAGGGTAAACATCCCGGGGTCGACACTTTCCAGTTCAGTCCTATTAGAATTTTACACGTTTCAATCAGATCACTTCTCATCCTCCTAAACTCTAGTGAGTACAGGCCCAGTCAAACCCATCTCTTCTCATGGGACAGTCCTAGCTGCACTCCCTCTGTGGCAGGTATGTCCTTTCTTAGGTCAGGACACCAAAATTATACACAATGTGCCAGGTGGGGTCTCACCAAGGCTTTGTATAACTTACAGTAAGGCATTCCTATGTCTGAACTCAAATTCTCTTGGATTGAAGGCTAATATACAATTTGCCTTCTAGATGCTTGTTGCACCTGCTTGTCTACTTTCAGTGGCTGGTGTATAAGGACACCCAGATCCTTTTGTACTTATGCATTTCCAAATATTTCGCACCAATATGTATAACTTCATATTTACCTGCATGGTACTGTATCTGCCATGTGTTAATCCACTCACAAGCTGTCTAAATCACCTTGAACCCTCCTTGCATTCTCCTCACAAATCACAATCCTGCCAAGTTTTGCATCATCATTTTCTCCATTAGTTGATGCCTGCCACTCAGAAAAAGACCCATTTATTCCTACTCTCTATTTCTGGCTGTCAACCAATTGTCAATCCATGCTGTTATGTTATACTCTATCCCTCATGCTTTAATTTTTCCCCTTAAAATCTAAATGCATCGCATCCACTGGTCCTCCCTTATCTATTCCATTGGTTATATCCTCAAAAATATACTGGAACTGTTAAGTATGATTTGCCTTTCTTTACTCATGGAATGTAGGTACCTCTGGCTCAACCAACATTTATTACCCATCCTTAATTGCCAGAGGCCTGTTAACAGTTAACCACATGGCTGTGGGCCTAGAATCTCAGGTAGACCAGCCCAGGTAAGGATGCCAGTTTCTTTCCCTAAAGGACATTAGTGACCTATTTAATAACTCCATGCTGGTTTTGTCCAATTTCTTTAATATTTTCCACATGGTTGTAAAATAATAGAGTCTAATATTTTACTGACTGCTGATGTTAGGCTAACTATTGTGTAATTTTCTATTTCTCTGTCCCTCCCTTCTTAAACTGCGGTGGTGCATTGAACACCATTTGCGTGGGTTTCCTCCGGGTGCTCCGGTTTCCTCCCACAATCCAAAGATGTGCGGGTCAGGTGAATTGGCCATGCTAAATTGCCCGTAGTGTTAGGTAAGGGGTAAATGTAGGGGTATGGATGAGTTGCGCTTCAGTGGGTCGGTGTGGACTTGTTGGGCCGAAGGGCCTGTTTCCACACTGTAAGTAATCTAATCTAATCTAATCTAAACCATCCAATTTGTTGGAAGTGCTCTAGAGTCAATAATATTTTGGAAGATGGCACAACAACATATCCAATACTTCCAGGGCCACTTCCTGTGTTACTCTGGGAAGTAGATTATCAGGTGCTGGGGGTTAGTTATGCAATTGATCTCTCTGCTATCCATTTCATGTCATTGTGCAGCAGGTGCACTCACTGATGCCTGGACATTGCAAGGTTCATGCTGCTGGTGCCTTACTTAAACCCCAAACACCTCAGTTCATCAGATGCTACAACTCATGACATGTGACTGATCTTCATCCATGCTGTCATTGTACATTAACCGAGGACACAAAGAATCGATCAGGCATGGGTTTAATCTCAGATGACCAGGTAACCTGTGGGTAATCTTGGGCAGCATGGTGGCACAGTGGTTAGCACTGCTGCCTCACAGCGCCAGGGACCTGGGTTCAATTCCCGCCTCAGGCGACTGACTGTGTGGAGTTTGCACGTTCTCCCTGTGTCTGCGTGGGTTTCCTCCAGGTGCTCCGGTTTCCTCCCACAGTCCAAAGATGTGTGGGTCAGGTGAATTGGCCATGCTAAATTGCCCGTAGTGTTAGGTAAGCGGTAAATGTAGGGGTATGGGTGGGTTGCGCATCGGCAGGTCGGTGTGGACTTGTTGGGCCGAAGGGCCTGTTTCCATACCGTAAGTAATCTAATCTAATCATAACATTGTATCCGTAATGGTATTCCTGACTCCTCACCTTCACCACACCAAAGTGATATGTTCTGACCTTGGACAATGTGGTACAGGCGCAGCACCTTCACCAGGAAGCCTATATAGTGCCTCATCAGGGGAGCTCTGAGCTGTGTCAGTTGGTGCATAGTTAATGCAATGACTCCCCAACAGGCCCTGACACACAACCAATTACACTCTGTTGTATTTTTCTGGTTTACTCTTCTTAGATAAGGACCTGCAGATGCTGGAAATCTGAAAAAAAAACAGAAATTGCTGAGGAAATTCAGCAGGTCCAGCAGCATCTATGGAGAGGGAATCAGAGTGAACATTTCAAGACCAATTCTGAAGAAGGGTCACTGGTCCCGAAACATCAACTCTGCTTTCTCTCTCCGCAGATGCTGTCGGACCTGGGAAGCTTTAGGAGAGGAATGTAAACTGTACAGGGGCAGCTGTGTTGTCTTGGGCGTAAAGATGGCAAGGTTTCAACTCTGTGACCTTGTGAGTGATGGTAGCTTCCACCTGCGACTCAGGATGATCCCTTCCATCCTTCATGGTTCCTTTTGTGTTGCTAGCCCTGCTGATGTTTAGCTTAAATACAAAGAGGCTGAATGGAAACAAGGTAGGGAATGTGTCCCCTTTACCCCCCTGAGCCTGTGGCTGAGAGAGAGAAAGAACTGCCCGCATTGTCCATTCAGGAACTTATTTCTCAGCAAAAGATGGATGGATTGGGATCTGCATAGCAGTGAGGCAAGGTTAGCCAATAATGAGACGCAAATGATAAGATTCCCCACATTGCACAAAGTACAGAGGCATTGCATTGAGGGTTTGGATCTGAAATTGGCTTGCTGAAAGTAAACAGAGGATGGTGATTGATGGGAAATGTTCATCCTGGAATTCAGTTATATGTGGTATATCGCAAGGATCTGTTTTGGGGCCACTGCTGTTTGTCATTATTATAAACAATCTAGATGAGGGCAGAGAAGAATGAGTTAATAAATTTGCAGATGACACAAAGGTCAGTGGAGTTGTGGATAGTGCTGAAGAATGTTGCAGGTTAGATAGAACATAGAACAGTACAGCACAGAACAGGCCCTTCAGCCCACCATATTGTGCCGACCATTGATCCTCATGTATGCACCCTCAAATACAGAGGGACATAAATAAGCTGCAGAGCTGGGCTGAAAGGTGGCAAATGGGGTTTAATGCAGAAAAGTGTGAGGTGATTCACTTTGGAAGGAGCTACAGGAATAAAGAGCACAGGGCTAATGGTAAGATTCTTAGCAGTGTAGATGAGCAAAGAAATCTCGGTGTCCATGTACATAGCTCCCTGAAAGTTGCCACCCAGGTTGATGGATTTGTTAAGAAGGCATATAGTGTGTTAGTTTTTATTGGTAGAGGGTGTTGTGTTTCGGAGCCACGAGGTCATGCTGCACCTGTACAAAATTCTGGTGCAGCCACATTTGGAGTATTGTGTACAGTTCTGGTCACCACATTATAGGAAGGATGTGGAAACTTTGGAAAGGGTTCGGAGGAGATGCCTGGTATGGAGGGAAGATCTTACGATGACAGGCTGAGGTACTCTATTTTTGTTAGAGAGAAGAAGGTTGAGAGGTGACTTAATAGAGACAAACAAGATAGGGTGGACAGTGAGAGCCTTTTTTCTCGGATGGTGATGGTTAGCATGAGGGGACATAGCTTTAAATTGAGGGGTTTTTTTAGATTACTTACAGTGTGGAAACAGGCCCTTCGGCCCAACAAGTCCACACCGACCCGCCGAAGCGCAACCCACCCATACCCCTACATTTACCCCTTACCTAACACTACGGGCAATTTAGCATAGCCAATTCACCTGACCTGCACATCTTTGGACTGTGGGAGGAAACCGGAGCACCCGGAGGAAACCCACGCAGACACGGGGAGAACATGCAAACTCCACACAGACAGTCGCCTGAGTCGGGAATTGAACCCGCGTCTCAGGCGCTGTGAGGCAGCAGTGCTAACCACTGTGCCACCGTGCCGCCCTGAAGATATAGGACAGATGTCAGAGGTGGTTTCTTTATTCAAAGTAGGAGGAGCGTGCAACGCACTGCCTGCAACTGTAGTAGACTCGCCAACTTTAAGGGCATTTAAATGGTCATTAGATAAACATATGGATGAAAATGGAATAGTGTAGGATAGATGGGCCTTCAGATTGGTTCCACACATCGGCAAAACATCGAGGGCCGAAGGGCCTGTACTGCGCTGTAATGTTCTATGTTCTAAATGTTTGGAAATAAGAGTCGCCACTCATTAGCAAGATTCAGAATTTGCCATTTAAAACTTAAGACAAGATATGGAAAAACAATTCTTGATGTCAGGAATCTGATTTTTCTCATTCTCACAAGTTTTCCCAATTTGCTTAGCATTCCTCTCACTGCTCAGGGCAGTGGACAATTCCACGACATGAGCTCTTGTCTGTCCAACCTCTCATTTTAAAATCCTTCTGATTAAGTATGTGCGAAACCATTAGTCTGCTCTAATCAGGAAGTATTGCTTTGGTTGTGTTATCCAACTTAATTGTGATTTGTAGCAGGTTATTTTAGGATCATCAATATTTCTAGGCCAGCTGTTACTACTCTCTGCACGCATGAATCGGTACTGAAAGCAAAGTATCATTAAAAAAGAAATGAAAACTGCAAGGGTTGAAATTCTGAAACAGAAACAGAAAATGTTAGAAATATACAATAGGACAGTCAATATTAATTGTAACAAAGACTGGGTTGATGGCCCGAAAAAACTGTTGCCTTTTCACTTTGCAGAGGCTGCCCGATACTTGTCCTTTCACAATGTATTATCTTTGTTCAGTTCACAGGATACATTGTAATTTTCTAAAAGCAATTACAAAACAGGCATATGTTAATGAATAATTGAACTGCTTGTAAAATGAATTAAACCTGTAATAGGATATATAGACAAACTTGTAACTCATAACAGAAACAGGTGGGTTCGTTAATTTGGTGTCTGATAAAGCAGATTGTGATATCTTCATCTTGACCAGAGTCACATTCTAGCCCCTTTGTGTAATGCAGTGCTGTAAATTATGTGTAAAATGATTAGTAATGCTTCAAAAACTACGCATTTGTCTGTTTAAGCAGAAACAGAAAAAATTAACTCCTAGAATAACAGGATTATAGATAGTTTCAGACTAAAGTGATAGGCTTGTTTTGTGTGTTGTACGTGCAGCTCATAAGAGAGCAGATAGTGAACCCTTTCAGTAAACTCTGTTTTACGTCAGACTCAAGCAGTTAAAACTTTTATTTGTCCAATGTGAAAAGGAGAGACACTCTTTGAACAAGTGAAAATATAATTACTTTCTACTGCAAATCTTTAGCCATGCATTCAAGAAGCTGTCTAAACAACTCATGAAAATGATCTACCTGATTTTAAGGCTTTGGGATGTCTAAGTCTGTTTTGGCTGACTGCCAGTTTTAACTCAGTAATTTTTAAAAAAGCTATACAAGGGCAACAATCTTGCTTATCCACTCTATGTTGTTAACTGTGTCGTGTGGAGTGGAACATGCAGAAGGACAAAAACAAAAAGGCCATGGTTCTATATATAGTTCATGCTTTCCTTTTTATATTTCTTTCACTTAGTGCCCTGGTTATAAATAGCCTGCTTCATTTTCACTCTCATAATGGATGGCTGAAGGTCATGTAGTTCAGTTATCATCTGAACCAACAATCTAAATTAAAGCCCTTTAAATTCATTAAAGCAACTATTGTTGTTATATTAAACCTCATGGGTCTCCTATGTTATTGCTGTGAGTTAGACAGTATGTCAGCAGAGGGCAGAGAGCTTGGAGCAGAAAAAATGTTACCGAAAAGTCTGTTTCCTTAACAAAACTGAAAATGATGAGCTTATAGATTTAAAACTCAATAAAATGGTAACAATATCAATTTGTCCCACATATCATGCAGGTCACAACTAAAACATGTTGCAATTATCTTTGGGGTTTGCAATGAGAAAAAGGATTTCTTTCCTATTGTGCCTCAAGTGATAGAAAACAGGTCCCACTCCTGAAAATCCTGGAATCATAGTCTTACACCAACAACTTCCTGTTGAAGACTTGTCATCTCTAGCTGCTTTGTTTCATTGAGAGACTAAATGATACCTGACCTGTTATTGAAGTGAACACTGCTGTTGGATATCGGAGTCCCTTAAAAACTGAGTTTTGGTAACATTTATTGTAGCATGAGACTTAACAGTTATTACAGCGATAGTTAACTCCACAAACTTCTTGTGTGGGCAACCGAAAAAATACGAGAAACGCAGATGCCATGATGAACTAATGTTAATGATTTATTGCATTCTACACATACCCTCTGATCAGCGTATTAGTTTTGTAAATACAAAGGTTTTGTTCTCAAAAGGAATAAAAACTAACCTTCAAATGGAGGTGGGCAAGGGGACAACAATCTTCTGGCATTGTGATTGGCTGTCCCACGGCCATTAACCAAAAGGGTTAACCAAAGCAGACTGACACAGAGAAAATAACCTGCCCCTCGGAATCTGATATAACAACGAGTGCTCAGGGAGAGAGGAGAGTTCTCATCAAGTAGACCTTATTGGCGGTAATTCTCATTGGGTGTAGTCTTCACTGAGCAGTTCTCACCAGGCAGATGGAAGACAGACTGGAAGAAGGGGAGGAAGACCAAGGGAAGTGTCTCAGCGAGACTGCAGGATGCTGCTTCCATCACTTCAACAAGAACAAAACATTCCGTACCAACAGCCTGTTTGCCCTCTGGTACCAGTGAATGATCCCCAGTTGTCACAATTTTATACTTGTCTTATCTAATTAACTAATGTATCACATCTAAACTGCTGGTTCTTAATAAACTCAATATATTATCAGAAAATGATCAACAATTGTCGATTGCCTGTTGTAGATACCTCTACTTCTGAACCCTGACAGTCAATGATTAATATCATTGCTCACAAAGTCAGGGATAGTCAGCTTTAAGTTTGGGAAACTGGGAGCAGCAGCAGTCTTTGATGTTCCATGTCACTGGAACATTCTAAAATGCAACTGATGGAAAATTTAATGGAATAGTCTGCAACAGGAGCTGTACTGGGTATTGGTAAATTATTTCTCAATTGGCTTTCGTCAGAGATTATGAGAACAATTGAGTTAGAAACAGTCCAGAATAATTTAGCCTCTGGTGCCCATTTGTGTGCTTTACAGTTGGATAAGGAAAACAAAAGAAATTGGTCAAAGATGTGAAGGGTAAAAATGATTGCGACCAGCAACGTAATGTCCCCACAGCCACATGTAATACAGGGAAAATGCTACAAATAAACCCAGTGTTGTGACTGTATAAACGCCGTATTGATGTTGATCCAGATCTTGAAACAGAATTCTCCCCGGTTTAGCAAAAATCAAAATGTGCCAAGCAGAAATCTGTGAATATTTGTGACTGCTATCTCATAAAACAAACCAGATAATTGGCAATCTACTTGAGAGCATTTCTCCCACTATTACCAGAAGATATCAACAACTTTAGATAAAACAGAGTGTACAAAAGTGTGACAGGACATCACCGGGTGATTTGGGCTCTGCCCCTGCTCAGAACAGCAAATAGTTAACTCTGTTGGGTGGCACAGTGGTTAGCACTGCTGCCTCACAGCGCCAGAGACCCGGGTTCAATTCCCGCCTCAGGCGACTGACTGTGTGGAGTTTGCGCGTTCTCCCCGTGTCTGCGTGGGTTTCCTCCGGGTGCTCCGGTTTCCTCCCACAGTCCAAAGATGTGCGGGTCAGGTGAATTGGCCATGCTAAATTGCCCGTAGTGTTAGGTAAGGGGTAAATGTGGGGGTATGGCTGGGTTGCGCTTCTGCGGGTCGGTGTGGACTTGTTGGGCCGAAGGGCCTGTTTCCACACTGTAAGGAATCTAATCTAATCTTTCTGCTAGTAAGTTTTTTAAAAATCCTATCTCACCTTCTGTATGACAAGATGTGATTTTGAACAGGACTAAATTTTGAATCTCTAAATTTAAAGATACTTTTGGACATCATTAACCCATTGGGCTCCTTCCAGAGCCACAGTGGATTTTACTTCTGGGTTTTTCATCAAGTTTCAAGAAGATAGTGAGACAAAGTGTTTAACAACAGGAGATTCAATTTAAAATCACTGTTTAAAATCACCAAGCCTAGATATAATTGTTTCTGAAATTGGCATTGATAAAAATTACTTGATATAAGTTGTTCATTCAAGTATGCAGTTGGAAATTTAATTAATATTGAATGGAATGAATGAATTTAGTTTTAACATTTTGATTTAAAACAACAGGAGAAAGTGAGGACTCTAGATGCTGGAGATCAGAGCTGAAAATGTGTTGCTGGAAAAGCGCAGCAGGTCAGGCAGCATCCAAGGAGCAGAAGAATCGACGTTTCGGGCATGAACCCTTCTTCAGGATGCTGCCTGACCTGCTGCGCTTTTCCAGCAACAGATTTTCAGCAATTTAAAACAACAGCCAATGGAAACAGCTGAGGCAATTTGGATTTGAATCAAAACTACAATGGGAATGTTTGTTAAAACAGCTCCCTGTGTATCGAATGAACCCTGTCACCACAACAAAACTTTGAGAGTGTACGTAATAAAACAGTGCCTCATCTAACGTTGCCATATTTGAATGTGAATTACTTTAAAAGAAAGAAAAATTAAGCATAATCTATCAAGTTGCTTTTGAGGAATTTGTAGATATTTTTTGTAAGATCAAACAATTGGAATTTGATAATGCTCAAAACGAAACAATAATGTTTGTTTCTCTGTTTAAAAGATATGATGAAAACTTTTTTTTATTAAGTTGGGCAGTAAGGTTTCTCCAGAGCTCCTGAATCAGATAAAATGATAATTAATGGGGATGAGCCACTTTGAATAAAATAATAGTGACAGCAAAAGAATGGTACAACCTCAAATGGAAATGGGAATAACTCATCTTCAGTGTAGTTAAATGGAATATGTCAAGTGAAAGGCAAGTGTAGATGAAATTAAATAATTAGCAGCTTATTCTTGGAGAAATGTGTACACTTGTCTATGAATGTTTTTCAAAGGAAGCATTGACTTTGATGATTTGCCTACCACCCTGGACATTGGGAGCAAGTGAGGAGGATAAACATGACCCTCCTCAACCCTCTGCAACTTCTGATCTTTTGAAAAGTTTATCTGAAAGTCAAGAATGTGTAGCATGATCATGGGATGTCAGTGTAAGTATGCAAACATGATTGTTACATCCAAAGCAATGAATCCAACCGAGATTTAATGGAGTTGTTAAACTTTGTTGATGTCACATAACAGATTTTCTCCCCCATTTCTGGGCCGAATCATGTTTTTTTTAGCTAAGTCCAATTTGCGTTGAACTTCTTGGAAGGATTTCTTCTGTGAGACCCAACAGGCGTTCTTGCTTGACTCCCACCCACCCTGGCCTAACTGAGTCCAGGGCCACAGAATTGTGGCTACAGCTCTCTGGGAAATTCGGAATGGGAAATAATTGCTGGCCTAACCAGTGAGGCCTCTATCCCATGAATGTACAAAACAAAGACACAGACAAGAGTGATATCATTGGCATTAGGTCATGGGTGAGTAGCTAATCACAGACTGAACATGATCTGCTTCCCTGGCCTTTCTGTCATTCAGTTTTCTAACTAAACAACTATCATCATTAAAATAAGTTTTTGAACTAAGTTTCCAGGGAACCTAGACCTTCAGTGAATGTTTCTTCAATGCCCTGAAGTTAAACATTGCTAAACAGAGGCAGGAAGTTGAATTTTTTTTTGGCTTTGCACTCATCAGCGTTCTGAAGAAGGGTCACTGAACCCAAAATCTGCTTTCTCTCCCCAGATGTTGCCAGAGCTGTTGAGCATCTCCAGCAATTTGTGGTTTGTTTTAACTAACTGTGAATCTTCATTCTCAACCCAGGCATGTAGAGTATGATTGGTCGCGGTGTTGCTATGTGAATGAGGAACAGATTGGTTGTCTACACTATCCATTTTCTTGAAAAATAAAGGCACAATCAATGTCCAAGTTCCTCTTGTCTCCATAGAACAGAACCCTGTATATCTATATATGCAGCTTTTAGCATACACAAATATATCTCACTGCACATCTCACTACTGACCTTAAAAACCTGAAAGTCAAGGCCTAGCCATCAGCTAATGCAATGAATATGAATTTGTGGGAAGGTGGTCTCTGGTATATATGTTACAGAGAACAGTATTAGGACTGATCCGTTTGGAACCCTTTAACTATCCTTATCCTGGCATCTACCCGACAATGTGACAATTTGTCCAGGTAAGTCCTGTCCAAAAACAGCAGGACAAATCATCAGCCTAGTTTTCATCATCAGTAAAGTGATGGAAGGTGTCATCAAAAGTGTTATCAAACAGCACCCAGATGGTCAGTATAGGTTCCGCCAGGGCTACTCAGCTCCTGATCTCATTACAGCCCTGGCTCAAGCATGGATAAAAGAACTGAATCCCAGAGGGGAGGGGAGAATGACAGCCCTTGACACCAAGGCTGCATTTGACCAACTGTGGTATCAAGGAGCTCTTGCAAAACTGGAATTAATGGGGACCAGAGGCAAACTCTCCACTGGTTGACATTGCAACTGACACATAGGAAGATGGTTGTGGTTATTGGAGGTCAGTTACCTCAGCTCCGGGACATCTCTGCAGTGTCCTAGGCCCAACCATCTTCAGCTGCTTCATCAATGACCTTCCATCCATCATAAGGTCAGACGTGAGGATGTTCATCGATGATTGCACAGTTTTAAGCACCATTCATGATTCCTCAGATACTGAAGCAGCCCAAGTTCAAATGTGAACAATATCCAGGCTTTGGCTAAAAAGTGCCAAGTAATATTTATGCCACATAAATGCATGGAATACGTTCCTAGCGGTGATGGTGGAAGCAGAGTCATTAGGAACAGTTAAGCAACTGCTGGACATACATATGGACAGCAGTGAATTGAGGGGTGCATAGGTTAGATCATTTTAGTTTAGATTAGGAATAATCCTTGGCACAACATTGTGAGCTGAAGGGCCTGTTCTGTGCTGTACTTTTCTATGTATTGGTCTACAAGTACAAGGAAATGACTATGTCCAATGAAAAAAAGTTATCTAAAGACTGCTTCTTGACTTTCAATGGTGTTCCCACCATTGAATCCTCCAGCATCAGCATCCTGGTGGTTACAATAGACCAGAAATTCTTCTGGGCTCATTATATAATTACAGTGGCTACAAGAGCAGCTTAGAGGCTAGAAATACTGTGATAAGTAACTCGCCTCATATCTTTCTCCTGGTTCCAGTGAGTAGAACCCTCTTTAGTTATTTGCCTCCTTTATAACCTCAGTGTTTATTTGTACAAGCACCATGTTAGAGCTGAAGCCTCTCCATGTTAACCAGCTCATAGGATGTATCAGTCACATGCAGTCTGGCTTTTTTGATCATCATCATGATTCATGTCAGACCATAAGGCTGCTCTCTAGAGAGAGAGACTATTGGTGCTGGTGTTATCCTGAGGGTCAGCGTGCCTCAGGTGAGGGGAGAGGTTGAGGAGTGTCCTTCATGGTAACCTCAGATGGGGTTGAACCTTGGTGTCACCCTGCATTACCCTTCCAGCCAACTGAGCTAAAGTGACCCCTAGCTTATTGTTAGATATTTACAGTGTTAGGGGTGAAACCTGACCACTTCATGAAAGGCACCATCACTGAAGCGTGGCACAACATTCAGCCAGGTCTCTGACATCTCCAGGGGTGGGTGAGGGGACTAAGCAGAGATTGAGTAATGATGCTGGGATTTTTAAAATATTTTTTACAGATTACTTACAGTGTGGAAACAGGCCCTTCAGCACAACAAGTCCACACCGACCCGCCGAAACGCAACCCACCCAGACCCATTCCCCTACATTTACCCCTTCACCTAACACTACGGGCAACTTAGCATGGCCAATTCACCTGACCTACACATTTTTGGACTGTGGGAGGAAACCGGAGCATCCGGAGGAAACCCACGCAGACACTGGGAGAATGTGCAAACTCCACACAGAGAGTCACCTGAGGTGGGAATTGAACCTGGGTCTCTTACAGAGGATCAGGAGCTACCTGAGTGCCGTTTAACTATAGCACCTGGAAGTTGGAGGCTATCAGAGGTTCCTGCCTGTAAAATGTGGTGTTTGACCTCTGTGTGTACACATAACTGAGAAGAAAGTAATTACTATGTAATAACTCCCTGCCCCATTCCAGAGCCGAAGTAAATACTGCTTTAGGTTCGCCCCCACACAACGTCTCAAAAATCAGAACATTCTGGCCAGTAATTCTGTGTTTTCACCCCACAGGTGTTACCAGACCTGCTGAATATTTCCAGCATATTCTGTTTTTATTAAAACTATTTTGAATGGTTTCCTTTTTGCTCATCAGTGTTTTTGATTGACTGCCAGTTCTTCAGTGCGAACTTTCCTGCCTATTTAATCAGGGTCAAGGCAAACAAACCATTGCTGCTTTTTTTTAAAACTAAAAAGCAGAGTACAGCTTCTTGAAGTTGTCGAGATTTTTCAAAAATGGAGTGAATATTTAGGCTGCGTGATGGAGAATTTTCCTCAGCCTAAAGATTAGCACTTCATATTCAGCTGTTAATTACATGTAGGCATCCTGTGGTCCCCTCGAAATGAGAACATTGCTAACATTAGTTCAAAGTAGTTCTAAATTACAATGTTAAGTAGAAAATAATGCCATGCTATTAAAAGAATGACATCATTCAAAGCATCGTGCAATGAAGGGTTTCTCTTTGAAGTGGGCAAACAAAATCATAAAATTCTCCATAGTCAAGAGATGTAGTGAGCAGTTCAAAAATGTATTCGTGCTTCCAGGAGGCATGGTTTTGTGGCTGTGTCTCGCTGTATAACAGTGTAACCCTATACAAGGGCACATTTCTGATTGCTTGATCTCAAGCATGTTGTACAGAAAGCATTAGAGAGGCTGAGACTCTGCAGTTCAGGTCAGTCATCCCAAATAACCTCTAACCTTTTGATTCGAGCAGAGCTTTCAAGTAGGGCTGCTCTCTGAATTGCATCCTGTTCCCATCCACATCAAAGTTGCCGCATTTTGCAGGAGTTTGCAAACCGTGTAAAAACATTTCCACATTTGCCTAATTTTGTCAGCTTAACATGACACAAAATAAGTACAGGTTTAAAAAGTTTCTAGCTGGTGGAATTCAGAATTTCAGTCATCTGTGACGGTCTGCAACATGCTCTTTATATGAAGTAGAATAGAGAGGGCAATCAGAGTATCTAATTTCATGTGACCTCATGCAGTTGTAGTTTTGGGTGATTGTCAAAAGCAGCCTTGGCTGTGGTGCAAGTCATAGAAAAAAAACCAGTTATGAACATGCAATGTCAGGCAAGAAAAGACTAGTTAATTCATCAAACCTCCTACACACCTCATGAATGGCTGGAACATGGTGACTAAGCCATTTTCTTCCACCCTAGCCCAACATTCTGGCTTTGATTGAAACTTAGTTCATTGCCAATAACACGCCCCCTGCTTTTCCTTTACAACCCTTGTTCTGATCCAGCCAAGGTATCGTTGGGTTTTCACCCTTCCTTTCTTCCTTCAACTACTGAACCACTCCTTACCCTTTATGATTTCAATCTCACTTTGTTCTCTCGAATTGCCTTGTCCCACTCCCTCTGTATAAATACTCCCACCAATGGTTATACCTCTTCAATTTTGCCTTGACCTCCCTGTTCCTGTCGATTCGATCACTGATGAAGCCTCCTCCAAGCACCTCCTTACTTTTTCCATCACTCACATTCTCTATTCTCTCTCCACATCAACCTGTTTCTGCGGTACCTCAAGAAAATATCCCAAGACACTTAACAGTGGCATTTTCAAACCCAGAACTGTGTACCTTACAGTCTTCCTTTTGACAACTTGAGATTTCCTAACAACCACTTTAATTTCCTTGTTCTCAGTAAAAGACTAAGGAAGGAAATTTGCTTCCCTCATTCTCCTTCTCGTCATGCTTCAGCTGTCCATGTGCAGGTGATGTTGTGGGCCCCTATCACATGAACTAAGGGCCTATCCATTGATGTCACTGAAGAATGCATGGTCAACGTATTTTTGCAAGTCTGCATTGTACCTAAACATATTCCTCCTCAATCTCCGTCCCATCCTGGGGACCTCCTTTCCAGGGCCATCAATTCAATTCCCTCTGCTCCACGGTGGACACATTTGAGTTTAGCCAATGCACATTTGGTTTAACCATCCATTGGGATATCTGGCTCAACTGCATTGCCCTTGCTCACCTCTGCCAAGCCACTCACACCAGAAGAATCAGACTGGACAACAAACAGAATCCCCAAGTTGTTTTCTGTATGATCACCCAACTTCTAGAACCCCTCTGTGTCCTCAACCCTCATCTCCAAAGGCAAGAGCTTCATAGACTTTCTTGCCATTAAGTTTAAGACAACCATTTAATTGCTTTTGCTTCGCTGCTCCCTTTCCCTTGCTCAGAGACCTATGAGGGTCTGAGTGATGTGGGCCGTGGTGAGGGGTGTAGGAGAATCAGACAGAAGATCCAGAAGATCTGTCTCAATGTCAGGAACATCATGCTCCACTTTTATACATTTGACAAACAGAGTGATATGTTTCTTGTGAGGAAACAGTGATTTGCCAATTAAAGAGAATTATTGTTTGTAAGCACCTTTGTGGGGGGGAGGGGGGTAATTGAGGCTGGAAACCTTATATACTTTAAAAAGTACTTGGATGAACACCTGAAGCATCATAACATCCAGGGATATGTGCCCAGTGCAGAAAAGTGGGACTAGTGTAGGTCAGAGTATATTTTTGGTCATGGTGTGGAGGTGCCGGTGTTGGACTGGGGTGGACAAGGTCACATGACACCAGGTTACAGACCAACAGATTTATTTGAAATCAAAATCTTTCAGATTTGTCAGGTACATTTTTCGTGATACAGACTTGAATGGGCCCAGGGCCCTTTTCTGAATTGTATAATTCCATGATTGCTGGCTTAGCTGGCATCATTAATATTCAATTTTATACCTTCTCAAACAAACTAAATGACAAGAAAGCTCACCGTAGAAATCAGAGTAGAAAGGAAGCAGTAAGGTCTGCGGATGCTGGAAGCAAGAGTCAATAGAAATGACGCTGGAAAAGCACAGCAGGTCAGATTCTCTTGCTCCTCGGATGCTCTCTGACCTGCTGTGTTTTTCCAGCTTCACATCTATTGGCTCAAATCAGAGTGGAATCCTGGTTGGAACAAGGTGGTGTCTCGGCCTCAGACCAGTCATGGTGGGGCTGCTGTCTATGGGTGATCCCAGTAACATCAGTCAGAGGCACAGTCTAGGCGCTTTACCACGGTGCGTCACCCACTCGGTATGATCGTAGTGAGGGGGATCCGCCCCAGTACAGTCTGGGAGGGAGCTCTTTTTATTCCTGTAAGGCAGTCAGCAAACCGCATACTGCCATCAGCTGGGGGAACTAACACAGCTATCAGGACTCTAGTCAGTCAGGCTCAAGCGCTGGTTGTCAAAGTTGATCAGAGACCTGAGGCAGATATTTTGCTGGGGTTCCATCTGTCCAAATGTCAGGAGTGGGGGCCAAGCGGGGCCTGTATGGGTAGTGGGTGGGGAGGGGAACGCTGCACAGCCGGGATTGTCAGTTCAAGGCTGGGGGTGAGAAAGCATTTGCAGAGTCGGGGTCAGGCAAAACCTCGGCAATGCAGAGCAGCGTGTGAGAGTACAAAGGTGAGAAGAGTGAGGAGGTTTGGGGTATTAGGTGGGGGGGTTGGAGGGGCATGGTACCTGACCACAAGGCGACGGGCCCAGTTGACTCCCTCGTCAGGTCCACACCCCCCCACCAACCCAACCCTTCACCCCCGGCACCTTCCCCTGCAACCGCAGGAAATGTAAAACTTGCGCCCACACCTCCTCCCTCACTTCCCTCCAAGGCCCCAAGGGATCCTTCCATATCCGCCACAAGTTCACCTGTACCTCCACACACATCATCCATTGCATCCGCTGCACCCGATGTGACCTCCTCTATATTGGGGAGACGGGCCGCTTACTTGCGGAACGCTTCAGGGAACACCTCTGGGACGCCCGGACCAACCAACCCAGCCACCCCGTGGCTCAACACTTTAACTCTCCCTCCCACTCCACCGAGGACATGCAGGTCCTTGGACTCCTCCACCGACAGAACATAACAACACGACGGCTGGAGGAGGAGCGCCTCATCTTCCGCCTGGGAACCCTCCAACCACAAGGAATGAACTCAGATTTCTCCAGTTTCCTCATTTCCCCTCCCCCCACCTTGTCTCAGTCGGTTCCCTCAACTCAGCACCGCCCTCCTAACCTGCAATCTTCTTCCTGACCTCTCCGCCCCCACCCCACTCCGGCCTATCACCCTCACCTTGACCTCCTTCCATCTATCACATCTCCATCGCCCCTCCCCCAAGTCCCTCCTCCCTACCTTTTATCTTAGCTTGCCTGGCACCCTCTCCTCATTCCTGATGAAGGGCTTATGCCCGAAACGTCGAATTTCCTATTCCTTGGATGCTGCCTGACCTGTTGCGCTTTTCCAGCAACACATTTTCAGCTCTGATCTCCAGCATCTGCAGACCTCATTTTTTACCCAGTTCAGATGGTGTCTACCACGAGTTTACATACGACCTAGGAGCAGGAGTAGGCCGTCTGGCCCATCGAGCCTGCTGCGCCATTCAATAAGATCATGGCTGACCTTCTCATGGACTCAGCTCCACCTCTCACCCTCTCACCGTAACCTTTAATCCTTTTACTGTTCAAAAATCTATCTTTGCCTTAAAATCATTGAATGAGGTAGCCTCAACTGCTTCATTGGGCAAGGAATTCCATAGGTTCATAGACCTTTGGATGAAGAAGTTCCTCCTCAATTCAGTCCTCAATCTGCTCCCTCTTATTTTGAGACAATGCCCCCTAGTTCCAGTGGAAACAACCTCTCTGCTTCTCTCTTATCAATTCCCTTCAGCATTTTATATGGTTCTCTAAGATACACCCCCCCCTCCAACCCCTATTCTTCTCAATTCCAATGTGTATAGTCCCAATGAGAAATGCAGATAGAACACGGCAGGAACAGGGCCTAGGCTGGGTAGAGCAAACATAATTTTATACAATACAATACAATACAGCACAGGAACAGACCCTTCAGTCCACCAAGCCCGAGCTGGTTCCTAAACCTTATTTAGACTCACTACTTCTTGTCCCTACATGGTTTCAATCCCCCTGTTTCTCTACCGTTCATGTCTCTATCAGAATGTGCCTTACACGTTGCTAACATGCCTGTTTCTACCACCTCCATTTGTCGAGGTGTTCCAGGCACACACCACCCTCCGGGTGAAAAATGATCCCCACACGTCTCCCGAAATGGTCCCCCCTCACGTTGAAGCTGTGCCCTCTTGTAGTTGACCTTGAGGGATCCATGTCTGTTGGATGGCAGCATGTGGCCAAGTACATGAAGCAGCACAAAGCCCAGCTTTATTCATATTGGCTATGCTTGCAGAGTGAGGGTGCTTCAGGAGACAGTCAGGACAGCAGATGCTGGAAATCAGAGTTGAAAAGTGTGATGCTGGAAAAGCACAGCTGGTCAGGCAACATCTGAGGAGCAGGAGCATAGATGTTTCAAGCACAAGCTCTTCATGAGGAATGTGGAGTGAGTGGGCCAAGGGGGCTGAGAGTTAAATGGGAGGGGGTTGGGGTTGAGGCAAGGTAGCTGGGAGAGTGAGAGGTAAATGAAGGTGGGAGTGGGAAGGAAGATGGACAAGTAGGACAGTTCAAAAGGGCGGTGCCGAGTTAGAGAGTTGGATATAGGATAAGGTGGGGAGACTGGAAATGAGGAAGCTGGTGAATTTGACAGAGATCTTGTGTGACTGGAGGCTCCCAAGGCAGAAAATGAGGCATTCTTCCTCCAGGCATCGGGAGGCTTGGGTTTGGTGGTACAGGAAGCCCAGGACTTGCATGTCCTTGGGTGGAGTGGGAGGGGGAGTTGAAGTGTTCGGCCATGGGACGGCGGGGTTGTTTGGTGCATGTGTCCCAGAGAGGGATGTTCTGTGAATGGCTCAGGGTCAGATGCTGATCAAAGGTGATTTGTGACATGCATTGGTGCTTGCAAATTGAACAGGGACATCTCATTGTGGGGTTGAAGTTACATAGAAACCAAGAAACAAAAGAAGATAGAAGCAGGTGGAGGCCATTCAGCCATTCGAGCCTGCTCTACCATTCATCACCATCAAGGCTGATCAACCAACACAATAACCTTATCCTGCTTTCTCCCGATAACATTTGATCCCATTCACCCCAAGTGCTATATCTAGCCGTCTTTTGAATACATTCAATGTTTTGGCATCAACTCCTTCCTGTGGTAATGAGTTCCACAGCCTCACCATTCTCTGGATGAAGAAATGCCTTATCGTCATCCTAAATGGTTTACCCCGAATCCTCAGACTGTGATTCCTGGTTCTGGATGCACCCACCATCAGGAACATCCTTCCTACATCTACCCTGTCTAATCCTGTAAGAATTTTATAAATCTCGCTGAACTCCAGCGAAAACAATCCTAACCTCGTCAGTCAATCTCTTCTCATTAGCATTAATGACAGGAAAAAGGCCAATGTTGGTCAAAGGTGAAGCATTGTTCATGTCACTTCCAACAGTCCTGTGTGAACACATATTGTTTCATCACCTGTTGTGTAAATGTATCTGTACTGAATGTAGTGGAAAGTGGAGAGTTTGAGGTGGGCCTGTGATAGGAAGGGAATCAGCATAATGCTGTCTGTCTGCTTTAATTTCCTGACCCCAAACCTGTTTTGTCCGAGAGAGCTAGTTGTTGTTCCATTCCCACTGACCATCTGACCATCCCAACATATCAATATAATAAAACAAAGAAGTGCAGATGCTGAAAACCTGAAACAGGAACAGAGATTTCTGGAGAAACATAGCAGGTCTACATTGACCCTTCGTCAAAACTTCTGACCTTACCCCACAATTTCTGCTTTTTACGTCAGATCTTCAGCATCTGCAGTTCTTTGTTATATATTTTGGACACCATCCTGGACCCATGCTATCTGAAAATGCTCATGATTTCCACATTCCATTATCCTCTCTTTTAAAACCATGCTATCAGGGCCTCCTCAAAAAAATCCACACTCAGCCTCGACACTTTATCCAACTCCCCTCCCATCCACCAATTTTCAAAAGCACGAGTGTATTGTTACTGTTCCAATCCTTGCCCATCTTTCATGTGTTAGCTCCAATGGGAATAAAAATTAAGTGAGACGTAACAGAGATTGCTCAATCTTCCTTGCCTCTTTTACAGTTTTGCCTTAAGTCAAAATTGCCATTAAAATTATCCCATCATGCGGAACATTTACTCAGTGACTCAGCAGAAGCGTTAACTCGTGTGGTGTTTGCCAAATGATTAACCTCTGAGATATAAATTTATTATTTGTAGCGAGGACAGTTTTGCAGCTGGATGAAGGGACATTTGTGTTCAAACAGCAAGGAAGCTGTCACAATAACATTTCTTTCAATACAGTGGAAAAACATTTGAGGACTTTGAACTGAGTAATGAACGCGGATGTTTAAGTGCTTTTACTTTCAAATTGTATCGATGCTTTTTCTGTGACAACCCTGAAAAAAAATTGTTGCTAATCTTTCTTTCCAAACGTCAGCTCCATTTAGCTTGGGGGCAATAAATTGAATAAATATGTGACAGAAGAAGACAGAAGTTAGAATCAGTACCCTTTTAAAAAATAGATTAGTACTGATTTAAAATCCTATCCGGAATCTCACTTTTGTTGTATAAAATATTATTTACTTTTTAAAATAATGATTCAAGAACTATACTAATGAATCATCACTTTTCATTCTGCCTGTTTTTCTCCATACAAGCAATTATCTTTTCAGAACAAACTCTTTTAAATTATGATATCACCCACGTGAAGGCCGAACCCCTCCTAAGAGGCACAATCTGTTTCCCGAAGTCCCTGGAGTTTTTTTTTTGCCTGTGGGTTGACATTATTAAAATTTATTCAGAGACATAAAGAAAACTTGGTGCACGTAAATTAATTAGCAAAATATGTTGCCGACTGTGCAATCGAAGGCTCTGATAGACATGTCGATACAGTTTCACCTGTGGTTCAGAGCTGTGTTCATGCTCACAAAAAGAGAATCGCAGCCATTAAAACAAAATATTTAAATATACAAATCACAACACCAAAGGGACAGGGAGATGGGGAATCTTAATCCCAAATATTACTGGATTAAGTAGGATGTTCAAAATTTGCATCCCAATGTCCATATGACTCTCAGATGTTGGAGCAGGAATTAAGCCATTCAGCCCATCGTGTCTGCTCCACCATTCAATCATGGCTGATAAGTTTCTCAACCTCACTCTGCTGCTTTCTCCCCACAACCCTTAATCCCTTTGATACTCAAGAATCTAACTATCTCAGTCTTAAATATACTCAATGACCTGGACCCCAAAAAAACTACAGATGCTGGAAATTACAAACAAAAACAGATTGCTGGAAAAGCTCAGCAGATCTGGTAGCATCTGCAGAGGGAAATCAGTTAACATTTTGGGTCAAGTGACCCTTCTTCATAACCCTTCTTCAGAATTTTCAAGAGAATTCTTTGAGGATATACTGAACAGAGCAAACAATGTGAAATTAGTGGGCGAGGTGCCTTTAGACTTCCAAATGTAATTCAATTAGGTGGAAAATAAAACTTTGTGCACAAGAGATTACGGTTCAGGAGGTAACATTGATAGCACAGGCAGAGGATTCGTTGACAACAGGAAACGAGTGAGCTGGGAAATATGGGGCAGTTTCAGGTTGGCAAACTATCCAAGTAATTGATATTCATTAAAAATCACTGGGGTTCATGTCACACTACAGGTGACCCCACTGACTATAAACATGCGCACACACACACACACACACACACACACACACACACACACACTCTTACATTCTCAAACACATGTAGACCCTTTCTCATACAGGCGCTCTCTCTCAGATACACACACACATACTCACGTGCACACAATCTCACTAGCATATACTCCACCACACTCACGTTAACACTCTATCAAGCACACACACACACACACACACACACACATAAATACAGACTCACACGTGTACACACTCACACACACTCTCTCTCTCTCACACGCACACACACTCTCTCTCCCTTACATTCACACACACACAACATTTAAGTCTCTGGTGTGAATTTGAATTTGCAGAATTGTATTTTGTTCAAAAAGCACACAATCTGTGGTTAGCAAATCCATATGACATTTTATAAATTTCTACTTTGGAAATAGAACCAATGTGACTCAAGACTGGAATACACACACACACTCTCTAACCTCACACCTTTAATGAGCTGAGATGTCACCTTTTTGTTAGAAACTCTAAGGATTTACATATTAATGAATGAAAACCTGCAACCCATTCTAAAAATTGAAAGACTTAACAACAATCTAGGTTTGTTCAATGTATCATTTCAGCTGTATGACACTGTAATCTTTTGCTATAAATTCTGTGTCTTTCGATCCTGTTCCACAGCTACCTGATGAAGGAGCAGCACTCCGAAAGTTTGTGCTACAAAATAAACCTGTTGGACTATAACCTGACGTCAAGTGATTTTTAACTTTGGAGAAAGTGAGGACTGCAGATACTGGAGATCAGAGTCAAGTGTACCCTTTCCTGATGAAGGGCTTAAGCCCGAAACACCGATCCTGCTGCTCCTGGGATGCTGCCTGACCTGCTGTGCTTTACCAGCACCACACTCACGACTCTGATTTTTAACTTTGTCCACCCCAGTCCAACACCGGCAACTCCGCATCAAGGGTATTGAAAAACAACATCAAGTGTACCATTCAAGTTTTGATCTTTATTTTACTGCATTAGAAACAATTCTGGGGAGTTTCATTAGACTGATTGCTGCGTTGAAGTGGTTGTCTTATGAGGAAAGCTTGGGCAGATTGGGCTTGTACTCATTGGAGTGATAGAGTCATAGAGATGTACAGCATGGAAACAGACCCATCGGTCCAACCCGTCCATGCTGACAAGCTATCTCAGCCCAATCTAGTCCCACCTGCCAGCATCCGGCCCATATTCCTCCAAACCCTTCCTATTCATATACACATCCAAATGCCTCTTAAATGTTGCAATTGTACCAGCCTCCACCACATCCTCCAGCAGCTCATTCCACACACGTACCACCCTCTGCATGAAAATGTTGCCCCTTGGGTCTCTTTTATATCTTTCCCCTCTCACCCTAAACCTATGCCCTCTAGTTCTGGACTCCCCCACCCCAGGGAAAAGACTTTGTCTATTTATCCTATCCATGGCCCTCATGATTTTATAAACCTCTATAAGGTCACCCCTCAGCCTCCGACGCTCCAGGGAATACAGCCCCAGCCTGTTCAGCCTCTCTCTGTAGCTCAGATCCTCCAACCCTGGCAACATCCTTGTAAATCTTTTCTGAACACTTTCAAGTTTCACAATATCTTTCCGATAGGATGGAGACCAGAATTGCACGCACTGTTCCAACAGTGGCCTAACCAATGTCCTGTACAGCCGCAACATGACCTCCCAACTCCTGTACTCAATACTCTGATCTTATTGAAACATAGCAGATTCTGAGGGACTTGGGCTGGATGCTGAAAAGATGTTTCCCCTTGTGAGGGAAGTCTAGACACCATTTAAAATTGAGGAATCCCACATTTAAGGTGAAGATGAACTCTTCATTTCTCCAGGGTTTGTGAAACTTTGGAATTATCTTTCCCAGTGCAATGGAATCACTAAATGTAGAAGGCTAAGTCAAGCAGATTTATGATTGATTTGGGAGCTCAGGGTTAAGAAGACAGGCCGGAAAGCAGAGTAAAGAGCTACAGTCATATCAGCCATGATCCTGCTCCCATTTCACATAACCTTGTGATCTAATGATCTCCCACAGTCATGGAATGGGCTACTCTGAACAGCTGAAGCTTTAAGTGGCTGATGCCAGTCTTCCGGAATGTTTTTATTTACAGAAGCCTAACATTCTTAGCAAGACTGACCCTTCACAAGCATAGGATTATGTGTAGTGACAGACTATCGGAAAATGAGTGTTTGTTCTTTGTGCTGGTCAGTTGACAACATGAGAACGTAATTCCTGTTTGTCTGGGAAATCCACTAAGCTGTTTAAAAAAAAATCCAATGGATCTATGACAGAAGTCATATTAAGCTGTAATGCTAGTTATAACAGGAAAAGAGTAGGGAAAATATTATCTTTCTCTGTGAAAATATATTTTAAAAGTTTCTGACATGAAATGGACTGCATTGTCTCCTCCTGATTTGGTCTCTATACCCTATTTGTACTCAAGAGACTATGACAAAAGGTATACTCTCACATTTCCACCAAAAGCAATTTGGGTTTATTGTTAACACATGCATTAGATCAGCCTATGGTGCGCTCCCCTTTTTTTGATCTCACTGCACCTTCTTTATCAGCTAATAACATGAAGCTTTCTTCTCTTCTTTCCAATTCCACCTATTCAGTTGTAGCTAAAGTTTAGACAACATCTGCATCCTGTAAGACCTGTCATTTCAGTCCCACAGGTCAGTGGTGGGAATGACAACTAGAATAGAGATTTCACGCTGTTTCTTTACTTAAAATCGATGGTAATTACATGCATGCGCAAGCATCAATAAAGATTGCAAACAAATGTCAGCATCCATGCTTACACCAGAGAATGGTCTGTGTGACCAAACACCCAACTTGTTGTGGCACCTCTGAGTGCCCTTGAGCTGATATTTTTATGCTCCAGTACTTGGCTTGCCTCCCAATATGTACATGCCCTAGGTCTCATTAACAATTATCTGTTGTTGATATGTCCTCATTTTTTGTAGTCAGGGAGTCTTGATGCCACATCACAGGGATTGCCAAAGTTCCCCATTTTGCAAATGTCTTAAATTCTTCCTTGCACAATTCTTCAAGTTAACTTCCTTTATCTGAGATGCATATGTTCTAACTATAGCCTTGTGGTATTCTCGTCTGACACTACTCTTTCATTGAGGAAACTGGGCAAATTATCTCTCCTTACATTTTATTAAAACCTTTCTTCTTCCGATTTGATGAGGAAGGAGAGAATGGCTCTCCTATTTTCCCATTCTTAGTTTGAACATAATTGTGTTTTTTCAAAAGGATATACTTGCTAACTCAATGAGAATTTAAAAGTGTATGTATTGACTTTGCAAAGTATCTCATGTAAATTTCCTTCTAAAGTTCTTTCTTTAGAAATTAAAATACTATTTATTGTATTTAACATCCGGTCTGAATAGATAATAAAAATGCTGACATTAGTGCTCATAAGCACTTGCGAACACACACACACACACACACACACACACACACACACACACACACACACACACACACACACACACACACACACCGTGGCTTGGTAGCTCAGTGGTTAGCACTGCTGCCTCACAGCACCAGGGATGTAAGTTTGATTCCAGTCTCAGGTGACTGTCTTGGTGGAATTTGCACATTTTCCCTGTGTCTACATGGGTTTCTTCCCACAATCCAAAGATGTGCAGGTTGGCTGGATTGGCCATACTAAATTGCACATAGTGTCCAGGGATATGCAGGCTGGTTGGGTTAGCTCTGGGAAGTGCAAGATTACAGGGATGTGAGGGTCTGGGTGGGATGATCTTCTGAGAGTTGGTGTGGACTTAATGCGCTGAATGGCCTACTTCCACAATGTAACAATTCTACTATAAGTTGCACAATGGCGATAGATCTAATAGGTATTAGTGATATAGGGGCGGCATAGTGGCTCAGTGATCAGCACTGCTGCCTCACAGCACCAGGGACCCAGGTTTGATTCCAGCCTCAGGTGACTGTGTGGTTTGTACATTCTCCCCGTGTCTGCGTGGGTCTCCTCCAGGTGCTCTGGTTTCCTCTCACGATCCAAAGATTGCAGGTTAGGTGAATTGGCCAAGCTAAATTGAGCAAAGAGTTCAGGGATGTGTGGGTTAGGTGCATTAGTCAGGTATAAATATAGGATAATAGGATAGGGGAATGGATCTGGGTGGGTTATTCTTCACAGGATTTGTGTGGATGTGTTGGGTTGAAGGGCCTGTTTCCACACTACAGGGATTCTATAATATACACATCTTGTAGGTTATTTATTTAGCTGATTTCACACTGGGCTTGATGGTCCTTTGGGAATCAGCATTGAGACAGTTTGGAGATTGAGCATATAATTGGTATCTGGTCTTCTTCAGGTAGTAACGGTTGGGTTGGCTTGTTAAACATTGCCAGTTGGTTAATAGATGGTCAGAACTCAAGCCCACAGGGTGAAGAGAAAGAAAGAGACTGATCCTCATCGAATCTCTATAGTGTGAAACTGGCCGTCCAGCCCATCGAGAGAAATCAGAGGGATTGTCCTCCAGTGAGGGGTCTTGCTGTTTTTCAGTGTGGAGACTAGCATGGCTTGGAGCATACTCATTTCTTAACCAGGCACAGTGGTTAGTACTGCTGCCTCACAGCGCCAGAGACCCGGGTTCAATTCCCGACTCAGGCGACTGACTGTGTGGAGTTTGCACGTTCTCCCCGTGTCTGTGTGGGTTTCCTCCGGGTGCTCCGGTTTCCTCCCACAGTCCAAAGATGTGCAGGTCAGGTGAATTGGCCATGCTAAATTGCCCATAGTGTTAGGTAAGGGGTAAATGTAGGGGTGTGGGTGGGTTGCGCTTCGGCGGGTCGGTGTGGACTTGTTGGGCCGAAGCGCCTGTTTCCACACTGTAAGTAATCTAATCTAAATTAAGGTTAATTAGTTTGTCACATAACCATCTCATCACTTTACTATTTATCCAAATATGGTCATAACATGTTGATTCCTTGTCCATGAGCTACATGATTAGATTATTGTTTAATGAGGTCCTTACTTAGCCAGAGTGCATTGTTTGAAATGATTGCACCTAATGCATGCTCCTCACTCAGCTGAGTATGTAAGTTATTGTCCTGTCGACTTGTGAATGATCAGACTGGGAGAAAGTGAGAACTGCAGATGCTGGAGATCAGGGTCAAAAAATAACATTCCTGATGAAGAGCTTATGCTCGAAACGTCAAGTCTCCAGCTCTCAGATGCTGCCTGACCGGCTGTGCCTTTCCAGCACCACAGTTTTTGACTTGTGAATGATCAGACTCCGCTTTCCTGCTCACTCCTCATAATCCTTCAACCTATTACTAATTCAAAATCTGTCTGTCTCATCCTTAAATCTAATTAATGTCCAGGCAGCCAGCACAGTCCGGGGGAGTGAGTTCCAAACATTCATCAGCGTTTGACAGAAGTAATTTCTCCCCATCTCTGCTTTAAGTCTGCTGTCCCTTATCCTAAAACTCTGCAACCTCTCGTTCTAGATTACCCCCACATGAACAAACATCATCTCTGTTTACTTTATCAATCTCCTTTAGCATCCGATAGACCACAATTAGATCTCCTCTGATTCTTCTAAGCTTCAGAGAGTATAGCCTAAACTGCTCGATCTCCCTTCACGAGACAAACCCCTCCTTCTGGAATCTGCTGTAATTGTAATGAGGTCAGTCAGGTGGACCACATAGAATATGAGTTTCCTGAATGGGGCTGTTAACCTGGTCCAATCAGGGAGCCCTGGCTGTCAGATAAAAAGGGGATTGTACACACACCATGGGTACTGGGGATAAAAATAATAAGCACTACCGCAGTTAGGCGGTAGTGTGGGAAAAAAAAGAGAAAAAAAAAAGGGGATTGTCAGAGATGCTGACACTCTGGTACCTGACTCTGAATGGGGCAGAACTAAAGTCAAGGACCTGCTCAAGTGTGGATTGGTGACAGGATACTGGGCTCTGTGGAGATTTTTCAGAATTAATCTAGTGAACCGTCTCGCAATCATCTTCAACACAATTACATCCTTCCTCTTTTGTGCTTTATAGTTTTTCTAACCTTTCAATAAGAAACAGACCACAGCTGTCCACAGAATCCTAGTAGTTACTTATAAAGTGAACTGTTACAGGTGGTTCTGCTATAGCACATGTTTCGTCAGCGTGAATTGGCTGTAATGCAGTTGACGAATTGTGAACGCTGTTTGGATAATACAAACTTTCTACTAAAAGGGTTAAGCAATTTTCTGTTTGCCATCTTCTACAGCGTGATTTTCTATTGCATAGGGTTACAGAGGAATACAACTGTTGCATTATAGCAGAACAACCTGTACTTCCTGTACGTCAGGACAAGCGGCCAGGGCTCAGTCACTACCTCAACATCATTAATTTTCAGGTTTTAAGGTTGAAAAATCTATTTTAACAGGAGGATTATGTCAAGGTTAGTATCTCTCTCTCTCTCTCTCTCTCTCTCTCTCTCAATCTCTCCCTCCCTCTCTCTTTCTCTCTCTCTCCTCTGTCACCATTCATTAAACCTCTTGAAGATTACAGGGAAAATTTCCTTCACAAACACCAACAGCAGTAGACATTGATTGAAGGACAAACACAGATAAGATTGGAGAAACTCAGCAAGTCCGGCAGCATCAGAGGAGAGAAAGCAGAGTCAATGTGTTGAGTTCAGCGACCCTCGTACAGAATAGGTTTAAAAACCTGACACGAAGCTCACTATTAAAGTCATAGTAGCAACAGAACCCAAGTATTTGGCAAGGAAGCAATTTATTTTAAAATATGCTTGGGATTTTATAAACACAATGTTGATTTGATTAAATCTAAAGTGGAAAAATGGAATGGTTCCTGGGGAATATTGGATCACAATGTGCACAAAAGAGGTAAATTTTTATCAGAATTTAGCCCCTCAATATACTGGTTATATATAATCTTCCTACTTTTATTGAGTAGATCAGATAAGTTGAATTCTATGCACCTGTTTTCTGTATTTTATATATGGTCATACAGTCAGACACATACATGTGAGAAAAGTCCATATTTATTAATGAATTTGCCAGCAATGCAAATTGACATGGGAGATTTTTCAAGATAACTTTAGTTTAATAAAGTATTTTGCAATAAGCTGACAGCCCTTTGCTTGACCTTCTACTTCAAGTTTCAAGGAATTAAATCTCTTGGGTTACTGAGTCGGTTAATTATTAAGTTCAGCCTCAGTCCTAGTGGTAAGTGGAAAGTGAGAATAATGTTTAAAAATTGCACTGTCACTTCAGTTGTTGAGACCAATTTAAAGGAGAGATATGTGGACAGCTGTAATAATAACTTCCATCACAAAACTCTGCATTGCTGTAAATATTTGCAATTTAAAAATCTTTTTAGGACAAAATTTTGCGTAACTATTAAATATTAGTTACGGTAACAAAACTTATTTAAAAACTTCATTTTTAGAATAGAAATCACCGAATCACTACAATGTGGAAGCAAGCCATTCAGCCCATCAAGTCCACACCGACCGTCCAACCCAGACCCACCCCGTTACCCTATCCCTGTCACCCTGCATTTCCCATGGCTAATCTAGCTAGCTGGCACATCCCTGGACACTATGGGCAATCTGGCATGGCCAAACCACCTGATCTGCACATCTTTGGACTGTGGGAGGAAACCCACGCAGATACAGGGAGAATGTGCAAATTCCACACAAGCAGTCACCCGAGGGTGGAACTGAACCTGAGTCCCTGGTGCTGTAAGGCAGCAGTGCTAAGCACTGAGCCAGCATGCCACCCCAAAATCTTACAGTATATTCAATGTTTCAAGATGGTACCAGAGGGTGACAACACAACCCAGAATATTATGTGGGTCAGTATGTGGATGTACCTACTAGAGAAGGTGCAAAACTTGGCCTACTCTTGGGAAATAAGGCAGGGCAGGTGACTGAGGTGTCATTGGAGGAACACTTTAGGGCCAGCGACCATAATTCTATTAGATTTAAAATAGTGATGGAAAAGGATAGACCAGATCTAAAAGTTGAAGTTCTAAATTGGAGAAAGGCCAATTTTGACAGTATTAGGCAAGAACATTCGAAAGCTGATTGGGGGCAAATGTTCACAGGTAAAGGGATGGCTGGAAAATGGGAAGCCTTCAAAAATGATATAACGAGAATCCAGAGAAAGTATATTCCTGTCAGGGTGAAAGGCAAGGCTGGTAGGTATAGGGAATGCTGGATGTCTAAAGAAATTGAGGGCTTGGTTAAGAAAAAGGAGGAAGCATATGTCAGGTATAGACAGGATAGATCGAGTGAATCCTTAGAAGAGTGTAAAGGAAGTTGGAGTATACTTAAGAGGGAAATCAGGAGGGCAAAAAAGGAACATGAGATAGCTTTGGCAAATAGAATTAAGGAGAATCCAAAGAGTTTTTACAAATATATTAAGGACAAAATGGAACTAGGGAGAGAATAGGGCCCCTCAAAAATCAGCAAGGCGGCCTTTGTGTGGAGCCACAGAAAATGGGGGAGATACTAAATGAATATTTTGCATCAGTATTTACTGTGGAAAACAAAATGGAAGATATAGACTGCAGGGAAATAGATGGTGACATCTTGCAAAATGTCCAGATTACAGAGGAGGAAGTGCTGGATGTCTTGAAACGGTTAAAGGTGGATAAATCCCGAGAACTTGATCAGGTGTACCCGAGAACTCTGTGGGAAGCTAGAGAGGTGATTGCTGGGCCTCTTGCTGAGATATTTGTATCATCGATAGCCACAGGTGAGGTGCCAGAAAACTGGAGGTTAGTAAACGTGGTGCCACTGTTTAAGAAGGGCGGTAAGGGCAAGCCAGGGAACTATAGACCGGTGAGCCTGACATCGGTGGTGGGCAAGTTGTTGGAGGGAATCCTGAGGGACAGGATGTACATGTATTTGGAAAGGCAAGGACTGATTCGGGATAATCAACATGGCTTTGTCCATGGGAAATCACGTCTCACAAATTTGATTGAGTTTTTTTGAAGAAGTAACAAAGAAGATTGATGTGATCTATATGGACTTCAATAAGGCGTTCAACAAGGTTCCCCATGGGAGACTGATTAGCAAGGTTAGATCTCATGGAATACAAGGAGAACTAGCCATTTGGATACAAAACTGGCTCAAAGGTAGAAGACAGAGAGTGGTGGTGGAGGGTTGTTTTTCAGACTGGAGGCCTGTGGAGTGCCACAAGGATCGGTGCTGGGTCCTCTACTTTTTGTCATTTACATAAATGATTTGGATGTGAGCATAAGAGGTACAGTTAGTAAGTTTGCAGATGACACCAAAATTGGAGGTGTAGTGGATAGCGAAGAGGGTTACCTCAGATTACAACAGAATCTTGATCAGATGGGCCAATGGGCGGAGAAGTGGCAGATGGAGTTTAATTCAGATAAATGTGAGGTGTTGCATTTTGGGAAAGCAAATCTTAGCAGGATTTATACACTTAATGGTAAGGTCCTAAGGAGTGCTGCTGAACAAAGATACCTTGGAGTGCAGGTTCATAGCTCCATGAAAGTGGAGTCGCAGGTAGATAGGATAGTGAAGAAGGCGTTTGGAATACTTTCCTTTATTGGTCAGAGTATTGAGTACAGGAGTTGGGAGGTCATGTTGCAATTCTGGTCTCCTTCCCATTGGAAAGATGTTGTGAAACTTGAAAGGGTTCAGAAAAGATTTACATGAATGTTGCCAGGGTTGAAGGATTTGAGCTATAGGAAGAGGCTGCACAGGTTGGGGCTGTCTTCCCTGGAACGCTGGAGGCTGAGGGGGTGACCTTACAGAGGTTTACAAAATTATGAGGGGCATGGGTAGGGTAAATAGACAAAGTCTTTTCCCTGGGGTGGGGGAGTACAGAACTAGAGGGCATAGGTTTAGGGTGAGAGGGGAAAGATATAAAAGAGACCTAAGGGGCAACTTTTCACACTGTGGGTGGTGCGTGTATGGAATGAGCTGCCAGAGGAAGTGGTGGAGGCTGGTACAATTGCAACATTTAAGAGGCATCTGGATGGTTATATGAATAGGAAGGGTTGGCGGGATATGGGCCGGGTGCTGGCAGGTGGGACTAGATTGGGCAGAGATAGCTTGTCAGCATGGACGGGTTGGACCAAAGGGTCTGTTTCCGTGCTGTACATCTCTATGACTCTATGACTCTGGGTTAACAGTCCAGCAATAATGCCACTAGGTCAGTGCCTCCCCTTTGCAAGTGAATGCTTCAGATGATTTCTAAATGGACTTACATCATAATAAAGAATTTTTAAAGGGAACTGGACAAGGAAACTCACTTGAACAAGCTCATACCACTGAAATGTCTTATTTATGTTACAACTTTAAGATTTTACAAAAGCATTGCAAAAATTGTGCTGAGGCTAACAAAATGATCTTCAAAGGGTCACTGAAGCTTCCCCAACAACAAGGTTTTAAGAAGTGAGAGTAAGCTAATGTTTTGACTCTATGTGACTCTTCATCAACTCTGATGAAGATTCAACCAGATTCAAAACATGAGCTTGTTCTCTCTCCATGGATGCTGCCTGACCCACTGTGATCTCCAGCAGTTTTCAGGACAGGTTCCAGCAGTTGCAGCGGTTCGCTGCTAAGTTTTCAGAAGGATCTTAATAGCGGAAAACTTTCTAGAGAGATTAAAGTACTTTGATAAAGGAATTCCATAGTTAAAGGAATGGCCAGCTATGGTGTCATGAGAAAGGATGTAAACATGATGGAGTCGGACATGTCGGGGTTTTGCATAGGTTTGACAGGTTACAAAGATAGGGATAGTAAAGCCATGAAGTGATTGAAACACAACAGTGAGAATTCTAAGTTTGCGGCTTTATGTGACTGCAGGTCAGAAAGGACAAGAGCAATCAGCAAGTATGGACAAGCTGAAGAATACAATATCGTCAGCAGTATTTTTAAATAAGCTGAAATTTACAGGAATTAGGGAAAGAATAGAGTAGTCAGATCTGGAGATAAGAACAGTACAAACATGTTTCCGTGTCAGATTGTTGCCTGAAAATAGTTGATGTTATATTTGTGCAATCAGGTAATATTTGCCAGACAGTTCATGGTTAGAATTCCTGGGAATACAGTTGCAAGATATTAAACATAGATACTATGCATCGGTCTCTATTTCATGTTAAATTCTACTTATGTCCTGGAATGCCTATAAAACTTCATAGTTTGTTTCCAAGTCTAAAATCATAGAATTGTTAGTGTAGAGGGAGGCCATTCAGCCCATCATGTCTGCACCAGTTCGCCAAATAAATATTATGGCTCAATGTCATTCTATTACTTTCTCCCCATTTATCTGCAAATTGTTTCTCTTCAAATAATGATAAACTGACCTCTTAAATACCTTGATGGAACCAGCTGCCAATACACTTCCAAGGTTGGCCTAAGCCATTCATAAAATTTCTTTGCCTAATATCACATTTGCTTCTTTTCCAAATTACTTTAAATTACCCTCTCATTCTCAATCCTCGTGTGAGCTTGAACAGTTTCTCCCAACCTATTCTGTCTGGACCTCTCTTGTTTTTAAAATCCACTTTCTCCTCTCCAGGAGTACCGACTTTTTTAAATTCATTAACAGGGTGTCAGTATTACCGGCAAAGTCATCATTGAATATCCATCCTTGAAAGTTAAATATTAACCACCTTACTGGGGGTCTGGAGTCACATGCAGGCCAGACTTGATAAGGATGACAGTTTCCTCCCGACAATCAGCAACAGTGTCGTGGTCATAATTGGACTGTTAATACCAGATTTTTGTTTTCGATTAAATTACTTACAGTGTGGAAACAGGTCCTTCAGCCCAACAAGTCCACACCAACCTGCCGAAGCGCAACCCACCCAGACCCATTCCCCTACATTTACCCAGCCCCTAACACTACGGGCAATTTAGCATGGTCAATTCACCTAGCTTGCACATCTTTGGACTGTGGGAGGAAACTGGAGCACCCAGAAGAAACCCACACAGACACGGGGAGAATGTGCAAACTCCACACAGAGAGTCGCCTGAAGCAGGAATTGAACCCGGGTCTCTGACGCTGTGAGGCAGCAGTGCTAACCACTGTGCCACCGGCTGTTTTAATATATAGTGGGTTCAAATTCCACCATTTGCTTTGATATGATTCAGAGCCAGGTCCCCAGAACATCTCCTGGGCCTATGGATTAACAGTCTTGTGATAACACCATCACCTCCCCTATAACTTCTCCCCACTATCTTCAGTAATAACATTTCTAATTGCTGGGATCATTCTAGTAAACCTCCTCAACGCTCATAGAACAAATTACTCACACCTACCTGAGGTATAGAAAACTGAACTGTCCCAAACTCTCCATTTGATGTCTACTTAATGCTTTATACAAGTCTAATACAAACCCCTTGATCTTGAACTGTGGGTGTCTATTAATAAAGCCGAGGGTATTGTATGCTTTGTTCACTGCCCTCTGCAGCTGCCCTGTCACTTCTCATGATTTCTGTATACATACACACAGATTTCTCTGCTCCTCCTGCGTCCCTCTGGTATTGTTCTCTTTATTTTATACTGTGCCTTTACATCAAAATGTATTTATCACATCACACCTCTCCACACTGAACTTCCAAGTGTCACTGACCTGCTGACTCCACCAAATTTGTCAATGTTCTTTTGATGCTCTGATATCCAAGGGAGCTCTGACTTTTTGACTGACGCGCCATCCTCATGGGAAAGGCAGCTCAAGTTTACCCAAACTACCTCCTCTGTAAATAGGCATAGAGTCATAGAGTTCTACAGCACAGAGTGGAGAGTATATTGCTGGAAAAGCACAGCAGGTCAGGCAGCATCCAAGGAAGAGGAAAATCAACGTTTCGGGCCAGAGCCCTTCACCAAAACATCGATTTTCCTGCTCCTCAGGTACTGCCTGACCTGCTGCGCTTTTCCAGCAACATACTCTCAACTCTGATCTCCAGCATTTGCAGTCCTCACTATCTCCTACAGCACGAGACAGGCCCTTTGGCCCAAACTACTCCATGCCAACCAAAATGTCCATCCACTCTAACCCCACTTCCCTGCACTTGGCCCATTTCCTTCCAAACCTTTCCTATCCATGTATTTGTCCAAATGCCTTTTAAATGTTGCTAATGCAGAGGCAGCCATTGTTGTGTTACAGTTTTTCTTACAAATCTCTGATTCAATTTAACTGGCCCAGAAACATTCTCAACGCACTCTGAGATTCTATGACTCTATGACTAATTACTTTTACCCCAATTGCTCTTTGTCCATTTCCATAGCTAATCTAAACTTCAAGATGATCTAGTCACTTTCCCCTGACAGACTCCTCATTCACTTAACCCAACCAATTTCCCAGAAATAGATTCATCAATGTCTCCTTCCTCATTAGCCTTAAAAATAATGATCCAGACATTTTCTACAACTCACTTTAGAAATGCTCTTGAGACCATTACCATCCCAGTATATGTTAGGACAATTAGAGTTGACATTTATAATTATTGTATAGTTTTGCCACAATTCTAATTTCTTTACAAATTTTCCCCTTTAACATGTTTGCACATGTAGTGGCCTACAGAATAGATCTATAAGTACAATGGGACCTCTATTCTTTGTTCTGATTAAATTGGTCTGTCCTAGACCCTCTAATATCTCCTCTCTCTTCAGCGATCTATTATTCGGCTGATCAATTCTGACAGCCTTCTTCCATTCTTTCAGTCACTTATCTTTCCTGGGTACCTTGGATTCAGGTGCATTTAGAGCCCAGTCCTGCCCATTTTGGGCTCAAGTCTTCAATATCGCCACAACATTATATTTCCACATGGGTATCTTTGTCTGCACCCACTAACTTTGTTTAGCATACTCCATGTAATCACATATGTACAGAGCAATTGTAATTTTGATTTTATATTCCCTTGACTCTGACAGTAAACCTTATAGAATCATACAGTGCAGAAAGAGGCAATTCGACTGACAATGACAACATTGGCTACCCAGCCAGTCCCATTCTCCAGCCCTATCTCCGTAGCCCTTTGAATTCATCACTTTCAAGTATATATCCAGCTCTCTTTCAAAACCTCCTATGGAATACATCACACTCCCAGGCAGCACATTCCAAGTCCTAACAACGTCTCTGCAACTGGATCCTCAGTTTCCTGATCCAAGGGCCTCAATCAGTGAAAATTGGGGACAATATTTCATCCTCACTAACATTCAACACTGGACCCCCCAGGGGTGCGTACTTAGCCCCTACTGTACTCACTGTATACCCATAACTGTGTCGCCAAATACCAGACTAAGCCATTTACAAGTTCGCTGATGACACTAACATAGTCGGCCGAATCTCAGATGGCAACGAAACAGACTACAGATGGAAGGTAGAAGACCTGGAAAAATGGTGCACTGAGAACAACCTCGCTCTCAATGTCGGCAAAACCAACGAACTCATTATTGACTGTCAGTGGGATGTTACTCATGCCCCCCCTACACATTAACAGCACAGAGATGGAACAGGTGGAGAGTGTCAAGCTCCTGGGAGTGGTCATCCACAACAAGCTTTCTTGGACTCTTCATGTGGACGCACTGGTTACAAAGGCCCAACAAGAGGTCTCTTCTTCCTCAGGCAGCTGAGGAAATTTGACATGACGGTGAATACCCGTGCCAACTTTTATAGGTGCGCCATCAAGAGCACTCTCTCTGGATGTATCACTACCTGGTATGGCAACTGTACCATTCAAGATCGGAGATGGTTACAGAGAGTGGTGAACTCAGGCTGGATAATCACAAAGGCCAATCTCCCATCTGTAGAATCCATCTACCAGGCCTGCTGTCAGGGAAAGGCCGCCAGTATTCTCAAAGATCCATCCCACCCTGCCAATGTTTTTCTACAACCTCTACCATTGGGGAGAAGGTACAGAAGCCTGAATGCACACACCAGCCGGTTTCACAACAGTTTCTACCCTCCTGTTGTTAGAATACGGAATGGACTCACAAACCCTTAGTGTTCACCTGTACATGTGTTTTTTTTTGTTTTTGCCGCTGTTTATGTATTATTTACTATCTATGCCACTTAACTCTGTGATCTGCTTGTGTTGCTCACAAGACAAAGTTTTGCACTATGCCTCAGTAAACGTGACAATAAATTCAATTCAATTCTGAGTAAAGAAGTTTCTCCACATCTCACTCCTAGCTCTCTTGCTGGTAATCTTAAAATTATGACTCCTAGATACTGACATACTAACCAATGGAAACAGAGTAGCCTTCTTTACGCTGTCAAACTGTTCATAATTTTAAATATCTCAGTAAGGTCATCTCTTAATCTTCTCAGCTCCAAGGTGAATAAGTTCTATCTCTCTAATCTCCTCTTGTATCTAAAAGCCCTCATTCCTGGTATTATTCTGGTAAATCTCCCTTGCACTCTCTTCAGCACTTTAATATCTTTCTTTGACTGAGGTTGCCCAGAACTGAGTATAATATTCCAAATGTGGTCTGATCTCTGTCGAAGGGTAATATCACTGCTTTTATACTTTATGCCTCTATTTATAAACACTAGGAATTTAGAAGGTTAAGGAGTAATCTAATCAAGTTCTTCAGGATATTAACAGGGAAAGTCAGAGTAGATAAGGTATATAAAGATTAACTGCACAGGGCACCCAGAAGAAGGGGAACAGGTCCCAGATGGAGGTCAGTTGCAGGCTTTTAGAGACAGAAGCAATCAAGCATCCACAGGGAGGGGGTGATTGATGGGGAGGAAGGACTGGGAGGTCAGATGGGTAATTACAAAGGAATGGACAGTGACATCCTCTTCTCTGGCATCAGCAAGACACATTCCACCCAGGATTCAGGTCTGCAGCTACAAAATGCTTGTCTGTCCTCCTAATTATATAATCCCCTTCTGTATTACTTTCACAAAACACTTGCTGCCCCTGATACAGCTGAGCCAGCCATTACTCTCACCAGATCCAGAACAGCACAGGACATCTGCACTAACAGCCCAGACTGCTGTGATGGCTTGGCAATCATCCACTCCTTCCCTGTCCGTATACCCTGGTGCTGCAGGGCAATCACATCGAGAAATATCCTACCCACAAAGCTCAGCCTGACCAGTAAACTTCAGCAACACCAGCTCCTGCCCAAGCTATCAAACCCCAACCTGAGTTAGTCCAGACCTGCTGCCTAATGCTGCCATCCACGTGCCAACTGGGAATAGCCCCCTGCCCAGGCAGAAGCTGAATTGCGGAGTGACCCAAGAGCAGTGCCCAGTTTCTGGTTGGAGGTGGTGAGGAGGTGGGAGTGGAGATGGGGCACCAAAGGAAGTGGATTATAACCAGAACCAACTCAGCAGCCATTTTTGTGGCTGCCTCATGTGTGATTTCAAATGGGGAAAGAATCTGCACTTTCAAATTGGTCAGGACAAAAGGAAACTGGGAGAGGACAGGGAAATGTTTTTAAAAGCTAAATACAGTGCAACAAGTCTTTGACAAAACTTCCACTTGTTTTATCATGTGACGCTTTCTCCACCCTGGTGTAGTGTGATTTTTAACTCTGTCTACCATAGTCCAACACCAACACCTCCTCATCACTTCGATTCCTGACAGGCTAGAGCTATTCAGTTATACACAGCTCCGCCAATGATCATCTGCTCCACCGCTCCCCACAGAAATCCCAGGAATTTCGAAGTTTCCATAAGCTCTTCAATTATGTAAATATGTCCAAATAACAATGCAGACAACTCCAGTTTCCTCTCTCCCTGACCTCATGAAAGATGCCAGGGTCAGGAGCAGATGGAACAGACTGACAACACAGGGGATCAGCGTCTGTTGTTCTGGTAACCCAAGCCAACACAGTGCTCAAAAATCTAGCCTGCCACGTCTCTATTTATTAGTCAGTAAATGTACTTACAGAAATAAATGTATTTAACAGAAAGAAACTTGTAAGAATAAAATGGTAGCCTCTGGGTTCTGCTAGCAATTACCTTAAACCTTTGCCTTCTTGTTAGTAATTTCTTACCCACTGGAAGCAGTTTTTGTTTTATTTACTCTGTCTACACCTGGTATGATTTTTAACACTTTTACTAAATCTTACCCTTAGCCTTTACTACCCCAGGAAGGACAACTATAACTTTTCATTGCTATCCATAAAACCTAGCACAATGGAAAATGCTTGGAGTTATTAGGAAGCCATCTCGATAGGACATTGTGTCGGGAATTCCTCATAGTATCTTAAATTCAACAATCGTTAGCCATTTCGTCAATGACTTTCCTTTGATTATAAGTGTGGATGATCACTGATAATAGTGTTTAATAACTTTCAAAGCTTCTACATACCGAAATGAGACGGTAGTTAGGCTCAGAGTACTGTGTACAGTTATTGTCATCCTGCTATAGGAAGGATATTATTAAATTGGAGAAAGTTCAGAAAAGATTTACCAGGCTGTTGCTGTGAATGGAAGGTTTAAAGTTATAAAGATGGGCCGAGACTTTGTTCACCAGAACGCAGGAGGTTGAGGGGTGACTTCACAGAGGTTTATAAAATCATGAGGGGTATAGATAAGGTGAACAGTAATGGTCTTTTCCCTTGGGGCGGAAGAGTTCAAAACTAGGGGGCATATTTTTAGGATGAGAAGAGGAATATTTAAGGAGGATATGAGTGCCAATGTTTTTACACAGACAGTGGTTCACATGGGAAGTGAACTTCCAGAGGAAGTAGTGGGTGCAGGTACAGTTACAACATTTAAGAGGCATCTGGATGGGTACATGAATCGAAAAGGTTTGGAGGGATAGGGGCCAAACATAGGCAAGTGGGACTAGTTTGGTTTGGGAGCACAGTCAATATGGACTGGTTGGACCAAAGGGTATGTGTCCGTGTTGTATGACTCAAATTTTTCCACCCAGGAATCATTCCAGCAAATCTCATCTGTAACTTCTTCAAAGACTTCAAATTCTTTCTAGTTCCGGTGCTCAGGGTTGGATTCTTTAGTCCAGCTTTGACTGAACTCGTGTTTCAGATAAGTTTTGTAAAATTTCCTGGATTTGTACTTTCTGCAAGTGGTCGGGGAGTCTCAGCCACCAGTTGGAAAGTTCATGGGAGAATTGCATGACCTCTGCTAAGGAGGTCCATCGGTGCTATTTGCTAATAATCAGGCAGTTCAGTGGTCAACCCGTGAACTTTCCACAGTCAGGACTCTAGGACAGGAAATGCCAGTTGCCAAAAGCTCATTGGGGTAGCACTTCTACTGACCAATAGCACCACCGGGGGGAGCTGCTGCTAGAGCAACACACCCATCGGATGTCCAGGAGTGACTCAAAGAAAGCAGGAGTTGGGGGAATGGGAAGGAATTGTGTCACATGGCAGCAGCAGCCGTAGATGCCTGAAAGCAAGGTCAGCACACTCATCCCTTCCAAATAATGAATTCTTCCATCAGGCACTGAGTGTAGAGAAATGCACCCGCTGGGAGACCAAAGCAATCTTTCAGCGTTCGCTCATCATGTCCCCCTCCCCATCATGTGCAATGGGAAGTGCCCCTTGATTTGGCTTTATTTGCCCTTAAGAGCTTTGGTTGGTAGAAGCTGTCCATTAACACAATGGGGGAAAAGGTCAACGAAACCCTACAGTGTGGAAACAGGCCTAACAAGTCCCCACTGACCCTCTGAAGAATAACCCACCCAGACCTATTCTCCAACCCTATTACTCTAGGTTTCCCCAACTAATGCATCTTGCCTACACATTGCTGAACACTGTTGGCAATTTAGCATGGCCAATTCACCCAAACTGGCACATCTCTGGCCTATGGGAGGAAATTGGAACACCCGGAGGAAACCCACATAGACATGGGGAGAATATGCAAACTCCACACAGACAGTCACTCAAGGCTAGAATCAAACCCAGGTCCCTGGCACTGTGAGGCAGCAGTGCTAACCACTGAGCCACCATGCCACCCTCTTGTGAGGGTGGTGGAGTTCCCACCTTCCATGTGATCAAATACTTTCCCTGCCAGAAACTCTCTGAGGGAGAGCATGTAAAACAATATCCTGTGCCTCAATTGATAAAGGTCAAGGCTCTTATGTTTCATCTAATTGTATTGCTAACCTTTCTTATCAACTTCAAAGATTTATTTACAAAGCCCCATCCCCCAGCACTTTCCAGTCTTGCACAGGCTGAGGGAAGATTATATAAAATTGAGAACAGAAATTTTGAGGTAACCAAACCAAAAGACTTTGATACATTGGTTATGAAAAGGTTTATTTTTAATTTCTGTAAGAAAGTTGTGAAGAAGGGGACATAATGTAAATATTGGTGCTAAGCCAATCAGGAGTAAAATCAAGAAGCACTGTTTCATACAATGGCCAATAGAAATTCAAAATTCTCCCCAAAAGGCTGTGACAGTTGTTTACAACTGAGATTTGTACAGATTAGGTTTCAAAGATAATGTCACGAAGATGGGTAAATGGGTTTGAACTGCCAATCCACTCTAATGTTCCTGAGTAACAGAGTAGATCCTGGGGATTAATGATCTCTCCCTAATATTGCCAGCATCCTGCTTCATTTGCAATTGAGGCCAATCTCATAAAGTGAGGGCAAGACTGTCAGGCAGGGGAGTGAATCCAGAGAAACCAATCCTCACTGTCTTCACCATTCCCCAAACCACTTCTCATAAACAGCCACATTCAGAGTAAAGCCAAAATTTACAGAAAGCCATGTTGTCCTTGTTACCTTTCCATGATAGACCTTACTTTATTTGGCATGTTGTGTATTTGGAATTGCTCTCCCTTGATGAAGGCCATTGACCTGAGTTGACTAGTTGGTGATTCCTTAGTTGTATTCTCGACACCATTAACGTTTGCAGCGGGTTCATCTGATGATCTTCCCAAATTTTCAGGAAGAATTAAAAGAAATTTCAGAGAATGGACATAAAAAACAGGTGTGCTATTTCCGCAGGGTTTCTAGTTATAGAAGAGGTTAGATTGAGGCCAGGCACTGAAAGCAGTCAGTCGCATATCCCTGCAAACTGCCTGGTTCAATATACTGGAAAATCCTCGATTGCTGCCTGACCATTTGAGGGTGGCAGGTTTCAATTCTCTCTCAGAAAGAATACTCATGTGTACTCTTCTACCTCCAATTATACAGGAAAAACAATCCTCATTATTTCTAAAGAGATGTGGGTGTCACCACTAGTCCATCCTCCTCCAGCTGGCTGCATTTCTAACCTCAGGCCATGAAGGCAAGTTGTGTGAAATTGGAGAGAGATCAAAAATGGGCATGGCTGTCGTCATATGTAATTAACCCATAATCACTGCTTCCAATATAGGCAACACACACACACACACACACACACACACACACACACACACACACACACACACACACACACACACACACACACACACCCCTAATTTACAAGAGCTGGTGCTAACTGCCCTGCAGATAGCTACACACCAGAACAGATGGTACAAGTGTGTGCAATATTGGCACCAAGTAAAGCTGGCCAGAAATGGAGGTGGGCGGGAATATCTCAGTGGACGAGGACTGTGATTGCTCATGTGATGCTCCCTATTCCGTGTCTCAGCAACAAGTAAGATTCATTGTCAAGTGCTGTGCTGCTCTCCCATTCCCACCCCTGGGAATGTTTCCTTAATATGCTCGAATATCTACCTCTCTGTCACATCTCATCCTCTCTAACTTGACTGCTTGCACATTTGCACTGTCTCTGCCACTCAAAGCCACATCTTCCCCTCCACTTCCTGGGGAAGAAGCCCCAGGATGCTAAAGGCTGTCTCCCAGAACCCTTCACTGAGCTCTGGTCCCTCAGCGCCTGGTGGGTTGATTAGCTCAAGTCTGATGGGAGCACATTTCTAGTGAGAACATCAATGCCAAGTCACTGCGGCTGGTCAAGGAAGAAACATGCCAGGCTGTTGGAACTGAGAGGACAGCTGCAGACCAGGCATCCACTTGGCCCAAGGCAAGAGAGGTCCCCAAGGTAGCAGCCACCAATACTTCATCAAAATGCCCAACTGCAGCAGCAGGCTGGGGATTTTCGGAGGCACGGAGCACGCTAACTCAAAGGTTGGCCCAGTCCACCAATGTTAACTGTAGCATGCTGCCTCTTACATGTCAGTGACTGGCTGCTGGTTGGTAGCTGCCTCAGAGGGATAGGTCCAGCACCCTCAGTGTCAGCTGGATATAGGCATCGCTCCAGCCTAGCACCAACAGCAAGGTGACAAGGAGATAACCGACCTAGTCCCCACTCCAGGTGCTATTTGCTCCCATGGAGACAGGGTGGCGTCAGTAAACATCCAGCTAGAGGGGGAACCACATGTATGTTCTCCAGCAGTCTGCTGACAGGACAATGTGGAAGATCCTGGCCCTCAGCCCCACCCTCAGCCTTGCAGCAGATTTAAGCCATAAACACTCAGGAATTTCCCACTCACCAACCAAGGCCAACAGGGTCCAATATGGTAAAAACTAGATGAACGATCAGTCCTCAGCAAATGCTTCACCTTCATCCCCCTCCACCACATGAATTTAATACACACCGTGACGTCGAACATTTCTTCCACCGCCTCCGAGCTTACTTTTACAATCAAGACTCCAGCCCACCTTCCGAGGACCCCTTCTCCTGCCTCCAACACACTGTATCCACCTGGACACCCTGTGCTGGCCTATTACCCACCCTCGACTTCATCTCCAACTGCTGCCGGGACATTAACCGCCTCAACCTGTCTACGGCCCTCCCTCACTCCAACCTCTCACCCTCACAACACACAGCCCTCCACACCCTCTGCTCCAATCCTGACCTCACCATCAAACTAGCACAGTGGTAGTCTGGCGCACTGACCTCTACACCGCTGAAGCCAGTCACCAACTCGAAGACACCTCCTCCTACCACCCCCTCGACCATGACCTCAACCCCCATAGGTAAAAACAATGACTGCAGATGCTGGAAACCAGATTCTGGATCAGTGGTGCTGGAAGAGCACAGCAGTTCAGGCAGCATCCAACGAGCAGCGAAATCGATGTTTTGGGCAAAAGCCCTTCAACAGGAATCCCAACCCCCATCACCAACCATCATCTTCCAGACCATGCAGAACCTCATCACCTCAGGAGATCTCCCACCACAGCTTCTAACTTCATAGTCCGGGAACCCCGCACTGCCCGGTTCTACCTCCTTCCCAAGATCCACAAGCCTGACCACCCTGGTCGACCCATTGTTTCAGCATGCTCCTGCCCCACTGAACTCATCTCTACCTACCTCGGGGCCTGATGGTCTACATCCCAGGGTACGGAAGGAGGTGCCTCGAGAAATCATGGATGCATTGGTGATTATTTTCCAGAGTTCGATAGATTCGGGATCAGTTCCTGCGAATTGGAGGGTGGCTAATGTTGCACCACTTTTTAAGAAAGGTGGGAGAGAGAAAGCAGGAAATTATAGACCAATTAGTCTGACCTCAGTGATGGGAAAGATGCTGGAGTCTATTATAAAGGATGAAATTACGACACATCTGGATAGTAGTAACAGGATAGGTCAGAGTCAGCATGGATTTATGAAGGGGAAATCATGCTTGACTAATCATCTGGAATTTTTTGAGGATGTAACTCTGAAGATGGACGAGGGAGATCCAGTAGATGTAGTGTACCTGGACTTTCAGAAAGCTTTTGATAAAGTCCCACATAGGAGGTTAGTGAGCAAAATTAGGGCACACGGTATTGGGGGCAAAGTACTAACTTGGACTGAAAGTTGGTTGGCTGATAAGAAACAAAGAGTAGTGATAAACGGGTCCATTTCGGAATGGCAGGCAGTGACCAGTGGGGTACCGCAGGGATCTGTGCTGGGACAGCAGCTTTTTACAATATATATTAATGATATAGAAGATGGTATTAGCAATAACATTAGCAAATTTGCTGATGATACTAAGCTGGGTGGCAGGGTGAAATGTGATGAGGATGTTAGGAGATTGCAGGGTGACCTGGACAGGTTAGGTGAGTGGTCAGATGCATGGCAGATGCAGTTTAATGTGGATAAATGTATTGTTATCCATTTTGGTGGCAAGAACAGGAAGGCAGATTACTACCTCAATGGAATCAATTTAGGTAAAGGGGCAGAGAGAGAGATCTGGGTGTTCTTGTACACCAGTCAATGAAGGCAAGCATGCAGGTACAGCAGGTAGTGAAGAAGGCTAATAGCATGCTGGCCTTCATAACAAGAGGGATTGAGTATAGAAGCAAAGAGGCTCTTCTGCAGCTGTACAGGGTCCTGGTGAGACCACACCTGGAGTACTGTGTGCAGTTCTGGTCTCCAAATTTGAGGAAAGACATTCTGGCTATTGAGGGAGTGCAGCGTAGGTTCACGAGCTCAATTCCTGGAATGGCAGGATTAACTTACGCTGAAAGACTGGAGCGACTGGGCTTGTATACCCTTGAGTTTAGAAGACTGAGAGGGGATCTGATTGAGACATATAAGATTATGAAAGGATTGGACACTCTGGCAGCAGGAAACATGTTTCCGCTGATGGGTGAGTGCCGAACCAAAGGACACAGCTTAAAAATATGGGATAGACCATTTAGGACAGAAATGAGGAGAAACTTCTTCACCCAGAGAGTGGTGGCTGTGTGGAATGCTCTGCCCCAGAGGGCAGTGGAGGCCCAGTTTCTGGATTCATTTAAGAAAGAGTTGGATAGAGTTCTCAAGGATAGTGGAATCAAGGATTATGGAGATAAGGCAGGAACAGGATACTGATTACGAATGATCAGCCATGATCATATTGAAAGGTGGTGCAGGCTCGAAGGGCAGAATGGCCTAGTCCTGCACCTATTGTCTATTGTCTACCTCAATACTGTTCTATCCCCCCAGTCCAGGAACTCCCCACATACGTTTGAGACACCACCCATGCCCTCCACCTCCTTCAAGACTTCCGTTTCCGCAGCCCCCAACACCTCATCTTCACCATGGATATCCAATCCCTCTACACCTCCATCCGCCATGACCAGGGCCTCCAAGCCCTCCATTTCTTCCTCTCCTGACGTCCCCAACAGTATCCCTCTACCGACACTCTCATTTGTTTGGCCAAACTGGTCCTCACCCTTAACAATTTCTCCTTTGAATCCTCCCACTTCCTCCAGATCAAAGGGGTAGCCATGGGCACACGTATGGGCCCCAGCTATGCCTGTCTCTTTGTTGGCTACGTAGAACAGTCCATCTTCCGTAGTTACAGTGGCATCACTCCCCACCTCTTCCTCCGCTACACTGATGACTGCATTGGCGCCACCTCGTGCTCCCGCGAGGAGGTTGAGCAATTTATCAACTTCACCAACACATTCCACCCTGACCTTAAATTTATCTGGACCATCTCTGACACCTCCCTCCCCTTCCTGGACCTCTCCATTAATGACAACTGACTTGACACCGACATTTTTTAGAAACCCACCGACACCCACAGCTACCTGAATCACACCTCTTTCCACCCACCTCCTGCAAAAATGCCATCCAGTATTCCCAATTCCTCCGCCTCTGCCATATCTGCTCCCAGGAGGACAGGTTCCACCACAGACCATACCAGATGGCCTCCTTCTTTAGAGACCGCAATTTCCCTTCCCATGTGGTTAAAGATGCCCTCCAATGCATCTCATTCACATCCCGCACCTTCGCCCTCAGACCCCACCACTCCAACCGTAACAAGGATAGAACTCCCCCCCCCCGGTGCTCACCTTCCACCCTACCAACCTTCGTATAAACCAAATCATCCATCGACATTTCCGCCACCTCCAAACGGACCCCACCACCAGGAATATATTTCCCTCCCCACCCCTTTCTGCCTTCCGCAAAGACCGTTCCCTCCGTGACTACCTGGTCAGGTCCACGCCCCCCCTACAACCCACCCTCCCATCCTGGCACCTTCCCCTGCCACCATAGGAATTGCAAAACCTGCGCCCACACCTCCTCCCTCACCTCCACCCAAGGCCGTAAAGGAACCTTCCACATCCATCAAAGTTTTATCTGCACATTCACCAATATCATTTATTGTATCTGTTGCTCCCGATGCGGTCTCCTCTACATTGGGGAGACTGGACGCCTCCTAGCAGAGCGCTTCAGGGAACATCTCCGGGGCACCTGCACCAATCAACCACACCGCCCTGTGGCCCAACATTTCAGCTCCCCCTCCCACTCTGCCGAGGACATGGAAGTCCTGAACCTCCTCCACCACCGCTCCCTCACCACCCAATGCTTGGAGGAAGAATATCTCATCTTCCGCCTCAGAACACTTCAACCCAAGGGCATACATGTGGATTCAACAGTTTCCTCATTTTCCCTTCCTCCACCTCACCCCAGCTCCAATCTTCCAGCTCAGCACTGTCCCCATGACTTGACCTACCTGCCTATCTTCTTTTCCACCTATCCACTCCACCCTCCTCTCTGACCTAACACCTTCATCTCCACCCCCCCATTCACCCATTGTACTCTTTGCTACCTTCCCCCACCCTACTCCCTGACCTATCACCTCCATCCCCACCCCCATTCACCTTTTGTACTCTATGCTACTTTCTCCCCACCCCCACCCCACCTCCCTCTCATTTATCTCCCCACTCTGCAGGCACCCTGCCTCTACTCCGAATGAAGGGCTTTTGTCTGAAACGTCGATTTTCCTGCTCCTCAGATGCTGCCTGACCTACTGTGCTTTTCCAGCACCACTCTGATCTAGGGTCCAGTATGGGTCAGTCTCCCCGCGGCCCAGCTGGGGACATTGGGACTCCACCTGGATGTAATGCGAGGGAATGGAAGAAGAGAATCTTCTAAGGGCACATAGATGACGCCATAAGATGTAGAAGCAGACTTAGGCCATTCAGCCCATCAAATCGGCTCTACCATTTGATCATGGCTAATAGTTTACTCAACCCATTCTCTTTCCTTCTCCCTGTAACCCCTGATCCCCTGATTAATTATTTATCTCTGTCTTAAATGCACTCAATGACTTAGCCTCCACAGCCCTCTGTGCCAATGAGATCCACAGACTCACCACCCTCTGGCTGAAGAAATTCCTCCACATCTCACTTCCAAAAAGTCATCTCTTAACTCTGAGGCAATGTCTTCAGGTCCGAATCTCTCCACTGGTGGAATCATCTTCTCCATGTTCACGCTACTCCAGGCCTCTCAGCATTCTGTATGTTACAATGAGATAGCCCCCACCTTATCCTCCTAAACTCCATCCATTCCAGACCCAGAGTCCTCAATCACTCCTCATATAAAATCCTCATGATCATCCTTGTAAATCTCCTTTGAACTCCTCCAACACCAACATCAACAGTGTGTCCTTCAACATTATTACCAATAACAGATGCCCAGTTTGGGTTCTGCCAGGGCCACTCAGCTCTTGATCTCATTACAGCCTTGGTTCAAACGTGGACAAAAGAGCTGCATCCCAGAGGGGAGGGGGTGGGGTGGGGTGGGGTGGAGAGTGAGAGCCCTTGACATCAAGGCCACATTTGACTGAGTGCAGCATCAAGGATCAAAACTGGAATCAATGGGTATTGGGGGCAAACTCTCCACTGGTTGGAGACACACCTGCCACATAGGAAAATGACTGTGGTTGTTGGAGGTCTGTCATCTTAGCTCCAGGACATCTCTGCAGGGTTCCTCAGGGTAGTGTCCTCGGCCCAGCCATCTTCAGCTGCTTCATCAATGACATTACCTTCATCATAAGGTCAGAAGTGGGATGCTCATTGATGATTGCACAATGTTCAGCAACATTCGTGGCTCCTCAGATACTGAAGCAGTCCATGATCAAATGCAACAAGATCTGGGCAATATCCAAGTGTCATGTAACAGTCTTGCTACACAAATAAGATACAATCTAACCACAGCTCTTTGACATTCAATGGTGTTACCATCACTGAATCCCCCCACTATAAATATCCTGAGGATTACTACTGACCAGGAATGCAACTGGACTAATCACGTCTCATAGAACATAGAACATAAAACATAGAACATAGAAAGATACAGCGCAGTACAGGCCCTTCGGCCCTCGATGTTGCGCCGACCAAATCCTACCTAACCTACACTAGCCCAATAACTTCCATATGCCTATCCAATGCCTGCTTAAATGACCATAAAGAGGGAGAGTTCACCACTGCTACTGGCAGGGCATTCCATGAACTCACAACCCGCTGCGTAAAGAATCTACCCCTAACATCTGTCCTATACCTACCACCCCTTAATTTAAAGCTGTGTCCCCTAGTAACAGCTGACTCCATTAGCGGTAAAAGGTTCTCAGTGTCTACCCTATCTAAACCCCTAATCATCTTATGCACCTCTATCAAATCTCCCCTAAACCTTCTTTTCTCCAATGAGAACAGGCCCAAGTGCCTCAGCCTTTCCTCATACGATCTTCCTACCATGCCAGGCAACATCCTGGTAAACCTCCTCTGCACTCGTTCCAATGCCTCCACATCCTTCCTATAATGCCTCCACATCCTTCCTACGTCTCATTCCTGATTAAGGGCTTTTGCCCGAAACATCGATTTTCCTGCTCCTCGGATGCTACCCGACCTGCTGTGCTTTTCCAGCACCACTCTGATCTTGACTCATCATGTAAACACAGTGGCTACAAGGGCAGCACGGTGCCTCAGTGGTTAGCACTGCTGCCTCACAGCGCCAGGGATCCGGGTTCGATTCCAGCCTTGGGTGACTGCGGAGTTTGCACATTCTCCCTGTGTCTGTGTGGGTTACCTCTGGGTGCTCTAGTTTCCTCCCACAGCCCAAAGATGTGCAGGTTAGGTGGATTGGCCATGCTAAATTGCCCGTAGTGTTCAGGGAATTAGCCAGGGGTAAATGTAGGATAATAGGGGAGGGGAATTGGTCTGGGTAGGTTACTCTTCAGAGGATCAGTGTGGACTTGTTGGGCTGAAGGGCCTGTTTCCACACTGTAGGGATTCTATAAGAGCAGGTCAGAGGGTGCAGTGAGTAACTCACCTCCTGACGCCATTTGGCCTGTCCAGCATCTACAAGTCAGGAGTGTGGTGGAATACTCTCCACATGCCTGAATGGTTGCAGCTCCAACAACACTCAAGAAGCTTCAAGAGAAAGCATCCTGCTTGATTGACAGCATGTCCACTACCATCCACTCTCTCCACCATCAACGCTCAGTAGCAGCAGTGTGTGCTATCGATAAGATTCACTGCAGAAATCTGCCAAAGAACCTCAGACAGCACCTTCTAAACTCACAACCACTTCCATTTAGAAAGACAAGGGCAGCAGATAAATGGGAACACCACCGTCTCAAAACCATTCATCATTCTGACTTGAAAATATATCACCATTCCTTCACTGTCACTAGGTCAAAATCCTGGAATTTACTCCCTAAGGACATTGTGAGTCTACCCACAGCAGGTGAACTGCAGCCCACGACTACCTTCTCTAGGGTAACTAAGGCTGGGCAATAAATACTGACCCAGCCAGCAATGCCCACATCCCACAAATGAATGTAAGAAAAATTATTGAATGTTAAAAGATTGTGTGTGGACAGAAAAGGAGATGATAAGTGTGGACAGAAAAGAAGATGGTAAAGTTAATCCTTTCAACGGAGTAAAATGCAAATGAACTACAATGATTGGGCATCTCTAACATGAAGAGAAAGTGTGGGTTTTACACAAAAGATGCTGGAAAGACAGAGGCTGAGAGGTGACCTGATTGAGGTCTACAAAACAATGAGGGGCATAAATAGGATGGATAGTCAGAGGCTTTTTCCCAGGGTAGAAGGGTCATCTACAAGAGCAAACAGATTCAATGTGAGAGGGGGAAAGTTTCGGGAGAAGTGCAGGAAAAAGTTTTCCCACAGAGAGTAACAGATGCCTGAATGCACTGCCAGTGGAGGTGGCAGACATGTTAGCAATATTTAAGGTGTTTCTTGATAGACAAATGAACAGGAGAGAAACAGAGAGAGACCACACTCATGGGCAATAAGTAGCGGATCTAAATAAGGATTAGAATCAATGCAGTCATGTTGGGCAAAGGGCCTGTTCCTGTACTGTATTGAATTGTATTGCATTGTCAAGGAGTCAATATTCAGAAACAATAATTTTTCTAAGTATTCACAGAGGAAACTATGAGCAACATCCTTCGCAGGGAGAGACACTGAAAGAAAAATCAATTAACTTCATTAAAAATTCAGAGATAAAAGTCCTTGACTGACTAAAAGGAATTAAAACAAAAAGTCCCAGGAGTGGCTCTATGCGAGTAACAGTCAATCAGTTCTCCAATTATAGCCTGGGAAATACCAGGTCATATACATTCAGAAGGTAAATATCCTGCCTGGCTGACCTCACTTTTTGAGAAAGTCACATCCTAACTAAATGGTGGCAAGACATACATCATGATCATGAGGAAATGTAATGGTAATGTCATGCAGGTAGATAGGATAGTGAAGAAGGCTTTTGGTATGCTTTCCTTTATTGGTCAGAGTATTGAGTACAGGAGTTAGGAGGTCATGTTGCAGCTGTACAGGATAATGGTTAGGCCACTGTTGGAATATTGCATGTAATTCTGGTCTCCCTCCTATCGAGAAGGATGTTTGGAAACTTGAAAGGGTTCAGAAAAGATGTTGCCAGGGTTGGAGGGTTTGAGCTATAGGGAGAGGTTGAATAGGCAGGGGCTGTTTTCCCTGGAGTGTCAGAGGTTGAGGGGTGACCTTATAGAGGTTTATAAAATCATGAGGGGCATGGATAGGATGAATAGACAAAGTCTTTTCCCTGGGGTGGGGGAGTCCAGAACTAGAGGGCATAGGTTTAGGATGAGAGGGGAAAGATATAAAAGACCTAAGGGGCAACTTTTTCACACAGGGGGTGGTACATGTATGGAATGAGCTGCCAGAGGATGTGGTGGATTAGAGTGGTGCTGGAAAAGCACAGCAAGTCAGACAGCAAGCGAGGAGCAAGAAAATTGACGTTTCAATCAAAAGCCCTTCATCAGGTCCTGTTACAGGGCTTTTGCCCGAAACATCAATTTTCCTGCTCCTCGGATACCGCCTAACTGGCTGGCTTTTCCAGCACCACTCTAATCTGGACTCTGATTTCCAGCATCTGCAGTCCTCACTTCTGCCTAGAGGAAGTGGTAGCGGCTAGTACTATTGCTACATTTGAAAGGCATCTGGATGGGTATATGAATAGGAAGGGTTTGGAGGGATATGTGCCAGGTGCTTGCAGATGGGACTAGATTGGATTAGGATGTCTGGTCAGCATGGATGAGTTGGACCGAAGGGTCTGTTTCCATGCTGTACATCTCTAGTTTGTAATCCAGTAAACCCAGACCAATGTTCTAGGGCTGTGGGTTCAAATCTTCCAATGATGATATTTGAACACAATAAAATTCTGCAAGGTAAGAAAAATGGTGGCCATGTGACCACTCTTGATTGCTGTAAAACCTCCACTGGTTCCCTTATGTCCTTTAGGGAAGGAAATCTTTCATCTTTTCCCAGTCTGGCCTACAGGTGACTATAGACCCACAGCAATATGGTTGGCCCTTAACTGCCCTCTGGGCAATTAGTGATGAGCAATACAGGCTGGTCCATATCCTATTCATTAATTTTTCAAAAGGTATCTTTCTTGCTGAGAAAAGATAGTGTTTGAAGCTTCTGTCAAATACTCAGCAGGACAAATTGCAAAGATATCAAGTTAAGTGGAAAATTGACATCCAAACTGTATGAGTTTGCTGATTGGTTGGCAAATGGAATTTGATTAGTCAAGGTTTTACCATGGAAAATGTACCAGTTTTTAATCTTCGCTTAGATTTTAAACCAAGCAAGTTGCCCTGAGAAATGAACTTAATTTGTTACATTGAAAGAATCACAGAGCACATGCATGATTTTCTATCTACAAAGAACACATGTATTCACGTTTTGTCTTACATTGCCACAATGAAGTAACAACACAAGTGGTGTTTGCCAATACAGCCAGTGCTGTAAGTCAATAAAATGTTCTGCTTATCACATAAATGAATAATGTGGTATATGAATTTCAATGACAGTGTGATATCTGGTTGGCCACACATCAAAGATTGGAAGACTTTACCTAATAGCCTATTCCTTCAACTGATGGAACATGTAAGATACAAACTGTATCCAACCAGTCCTCGCTTGCACAACTCACAACACAGTGGCCAAAAGTGGTTAGCATTTTCCATTTCACAGGGACCCGGATTCGATTCCAGCCTTAGGTGACTGTCTGTGTGGAGTTTACACATTGTCCCTGTGTCTGTGTGGGTTTCCATTGGGTGCTCTGGTTTCCTCCCACAGCGCTGAAAAGGTGTTGCTGGAAAAGCGCAGCAGGTCAGGCAGCATCCAAGGAACAGGAGAATCGACGTTTCGGGCATAAGCCCTTCTTCAGTCCTCACTTTCTCCTTTCCTCCCACAGTCCAAAGATATGCACGTTAGGTAGATTGGCCATGCTAAATTGCCCCTAGTGTCCAGGCAAGAGCAGGTAAAGTGGATTAAACATGGTAAATTCAGGGTTACTGGGATAGGTTTGGGGATTGGGTCTGGGTGGGATGCTTTTCGGAGAGTCGGTGCAGGCTTGATAGGCTGAATGGCCTCTTTTTGCACTGCAGGGATTCTATGATTCTATGAGATGTGATTCTGCAATTGAACAACATTTGCTGGATAACTATAAGTGTGCAAAGAATGACACTGACTGCTGACAACCAATTTAGGATCATCAGTCGGACATGGTATGTGGTGCAAGTGCACGTACTAGAAGCTGTATTTTGTTTTCAGCAAGGCTAGCGTACACATGTTGTGCACTGTCAAATGGCTAAATATATATACACAAAGATATTTGACAATGTTTCACATTAAAGATTATTAATTAAATTCAATCCTTTCAGGATTCTGTGCATAACCCTCAGAATATACCAGACAAACGCTCATGGTGTTTAGGCTAATATTTTAAGGTGGATGGACGATTGATTAGTGGACAGTAGCAGAGGTTAAGATCAACAAAACATTTTCAAATTGGCAAGCTGTGACTACTGGAGTCCAAAATAATCAGTACTGGGGCATCAGCTATTTATAATCTATATAAAAACATTAACTAGAAAAACAGATATATTTAAGTTTGCTGAAGATACAAAGTCAGGTGTAAATAAAGATAAAGTTGCCATAGTAGCCCTGGGGGATGGGGCTGCTTTTTCATGAGAGAGGCAACTGATGGTGGTTTAGCCTGAGGGTCACCTGACCCCAGATAAGGGGAAAGGTTGAGAAGGAAAGTCTATCATGGTAACTTCAGTGAGTGTGGAAATTGAACCCACACTATTTGGTATCACTCAGCAATAGAGACCAGCTATCCAGCAAACTGAGCTAACCAACCCCAGGTGGAAACGTAACCTGTGAGCAGGATACAAAGACGCTGCAAAGGAATACAAACAGGTTAAGTGAGCAGGCAGCAAGGTGGCAGATAGAGTATACTGTGGGGAACTTATGGTTACTTTTGTAGTAAGGATAGAAAAAGAGTATATGTTTATACTTAGAGAGACTTGGTTGTACATGTACATGAAACACAGAAAGTTAGCAAGCATAAACAGCAAACAGTCAAGAAATAAAACAGCATGTTGATCTCCATTGGCTACGGTTGTCAAATATGCTATGCCAAGGAGGTACTCAGGCCACACCTACACCCACACAAGCCACTCAAATCAAGAGAATGTAGATATGTTTAGAAAACATATTTACATTTAAGCACCTTGACGATCTGGAATACAGAACGGTTTAGATATTCTGAATTTGACAGCATTTACTAAGGTTTTGAAGGACATGTAATTTCTTGGGTAGAAACAGAAATCGCTGCAGAAACTCAGGAGGTCCAGCAGCATCTGTGGAGAGAAAGCACAGCAAACGTTTTAGGTCCAATGACCCTTCTTGCAATGGTTCAACAGTAATATTATCTGGGTCGAGTGTGTGGTGTTGGAAAAGTACAGCAAATCAGGCAGCATCCAGGGAGCAGGAGAATCGATGTTTTGGGCAAGAACTCTTCCTTAGGATGAAGCCCTTCATTCCTGATGAAGGGCTTATGTCTGACACATCGACTCTCCTGCTCCTCAGATGCTGCTTGACCAGTCGTATTTTCCAGCACCACACTCTCCAATCTGATCTCCAGTATCTGTCGTCCTCATTTTCTCCTAGTAATATTATCTGGGACTCAGCTATTAATTATTAAAAAGCCAAGTAACATTGCTAAGGAGCCAATCAAAGCTTCTTAAAGGAATAAAAGATGAGGTAACTTTAATTGTTGGATAAATCTGGTTTGACAAAAATGCATCCTGTGTGCTGGCGATTACTCAGCTTTTGGAGTTGGTCCTTGTTTTACTGCCATCTGGGTATCAGTATAAGGGAAAAGACCTCCAAAACATGCAGCAAGTAAGATGCCCTCTCCTGGAAACATGAAATCTTGCTGCATGACAAGTTTCACAGATCTCTCAGTGTGAAATATTTCAAGGACCCTGAGAAAGTTCCAGATATCAGTATCTCTGACTGTCTCATAAATACTGAAAGCTGAACTGTTACTTCTATTTGAAGAGCTGGGCCTATTTAACTTTCGACTGGCACTGAAGTCTGGATCCAAAGATTTTTCCATTGTTCTATTCGGGCTACCGTCAGCCGACATCCCATTTTCTCTTTTGTGTTTTCCATTTCCACTTTCCATTTCTTTCTGAGTTATCGCTGCAGAGCTACGTGATTTTGTTTTGTTGGGGGGATATGTTTATGTGTATTTAATGGGGTATAGCTTGATTCCAGAATATAGCTTAGTTGGTAACTGGTTTTTCACTTATTTAAAGGAAACGTTTTGTTCATAATAGGCAGGCTATTTAAGTTCATTTAAAAAAAAAGGGGAAAGTCACTCGTGATTGATTATGATAATAATAAAGGAAATATTCTGGCCATTTTGGAATTAAAACATTTATGCTAATGATACAACTTGTGGGGTAGTGGGGTTTGATTGTCACTGCACACCTCCTGACAGAGTTGTAATTGTTGCATGTGCTGAAAATAAGCTCCTACCCTCCACGCCAGTTGTACGACAATGCACTTAATGTCACTAAGCTTGAATCTTTGCAAACATGACCGTTAAATATTTATACTAGGTTTGCAAAATCCTTTACACAGTCTAATTGGTCTCAGAACTCAGCACCACCTTCTCACCCAGGGCAATCAATAAAACTGAGACATTTAGCTAACTTCAATTCTCTTAGATGTGGATTAAAAACCGAAAGAACTGCAGATGCTGTCAATCAGAAACAAAAACAGAGGTTGCTGGGAAAGCTCAGCAGGTCTGACAGTATCAGTGGAGGGAAATCAGGGCTAACGCTTTGGGTCTGCTGACCCTTCCTCAGAACTCAGAACTGTTCTGGGGAATGCCCACCAGGCCTGAAACGTTAACTCTGATTTCTTTGCACAGACGCTGCCAGATCTGCTGAGCTTTCCCAGATGTGGAGGAGCTGGTGTTGGCCTGGGTTGGACAAAGTTGAAAATCTCACAGCACCACAGGTTATAGCTGAAAATGTGTTGCTGGTTAAAGCACAGCAGGTTAGGCAGCATCCAAGGAATAGGAAATTCAATGTTTCGGGCATAAGCCCTTCATCAGGAATGAGGAGAGTGTGCCAAGCAGGTTAAGATAAAAGGTAGGGAGGAGGGACTTGGGGGAGGGGCGATGGAAATGTGATAGGTGGAAGGAGGTCAAGGTGAGGGTGATAGGCCGGAGTGGGGTGGGGGCGGAGAGGTCAGGAAGAAGATTGCAGGTTAGGAGGGCGGTGCTGAGTTGAGGGAACCGACTGAGACAAGGTGGGGGGAGGGAAAATGAGGGAACTGGAGAAATCTGAGTTCATTCCTTGTGGTTGGAGGGTTCCCAGGCGGAAGATGAGGCGCTCCTCCTCCAGCCGTCGTGTTGTTATGTTTTGCCGGTGGAGGAGTCCAAGGACCTGCATGTCCTCGGTGGAGTGGGAGGGGGAGTTAAAGTGTTGAGCCACGGGGTGATTGGGTTGGTTGGTTCGGGCGGCCCAGAGGTGTTCTCTGAAGCGTTCCGCAAGTAAGCGGCCCATCTCCCCAATATAGAGGAGGCAACATCGGGTGCAGCGGATGCAATAGATGATGTGTGTGGAGGTACAGGTGAACTTGTGGTGGATATGGAAGGATCCCTTGGGGCCTTGGAGGGAAGTGAGGGAGGAGGTGTGGGCGCAAGTTTTACATTTCCTGTGGTTGCAGGGGAAGGTGCCGGGAGTGGAGGCTGGGTTGGTTGGGGGTGTGGACCTGACGAGGGAGTCACGAAGGGAGTGGTCTTTGCGGAACGCTGATAGGGGAGGGGAGGGAAATATATCCCTGATGGTGGGGTCCGTTTGGAGGTGGCGGAAATGACGGCGGATGATACACTGTATACGGACGTTGGTGGGGTGGTAGGTGAGAACCAGTGGGGTTCTGTCTTGGTGGCGGTTGGAGGAGCGGGGCTCAAGGGCGGAGGAGCAGGAAGTGGAGGAGATGCGGTGGAGGGCATCGTCGATCACGTCTAGGGGTAATCTGTGGTCCTTGAAGAAGGAGGCCATCTGGGCTGTGCGGTGTTGGAACTGGTCCTCCAGGGAGACGAAGGAATTGGGAATATGGGATGGAGTTTTTACAGGGGGCAGGGTGGGAGGAGGTGTAGTCCAGGTAGCTGTGGGAGTCAGTCGGTTTATAGTAGATGTCTGTGTTGAGTCCCCCCACCAACCCAACCTCCACTCCCGGCACCTTCCCCTACAACCACAGGAAATGTAAAACTTGCGCCCACACCTCCACACTCACTTCCCTCCAAGGCCCCAAGGGATCCTTCCATATCCGCCACAAGTTCACCTGTACCTCCACACACATCATCTATTGCATCCGCTGCACCCGATGTGACCTCCTCTATATTGGGGAGACGGGCCGCTTACTTGCGGAACGCTTCAGAGAACACCTCTGGGACGCCCGGACCAACCAACCCAACCACCCCGTGGCTCAACACTTTAACTCTCCCTCCCACTCCACCGAGGACATGCAGGTCCTTGGACTCCTCCACTGGCAGAACATAACAACATGACGGCTGGAGGAGGAGCGCCTCATCTTCCGCCTGGGAACCCTCCAATCACAAGGAATGAACTCAGATTTCTCCAGTTTCCTCATTTCCCCTCCCCCCACCTTGTCTCAGTCAGTTCCCTCAACTCAGCACCGCCCTCCTAACCTGCAATCTTCTTCCTGACCTCTCCGCCCCCACCCCACTCCGGCCTATCACCCTCACCTTGACCTCCTTTCACCTATCACATCTCCATCGCCCCTCCTCCAAGTCCCTCCTCCCTACCTTTTATCTTAGCCTGCTTGGCACACTCTCCTCATTCCTGATGAAGGGCTTATGCCCGAAACGTCGAATTTCCTATTCCTTGGATGCTGCCTGATCTGCTGTGCTTTAACCAGCAACACATTTTCAGCTGTGATCTCCAGCATCTGCAGACCTCATTTTTCACCACAGGTTATAGTCCAACAGGTTTATTTGGAAGTTCTAGCTTTCGGAGCACTGCTCCTTTATCAGGAGCTTTTCCAGCAATTTCTGTTTCTGTCTCTTAGATGTGATCTTGGTACAGCCAATTCCTGACAGGGCTCAAGTTCTCACAAGTGATTAACCTCAGATGCACTTCAGTGCCTGGCATATAGGAACAGTGTATTAGTTTTTAGTTTTAATATGTTGAATTGAACATTGCTTTTCTTTAATATCTTGTAACTTAACTGCTGCATTTCCCTACTTTTGTTATGACATAATGTTCACGTCTCAATGTAACTTGGTTAGTTAGTCTATGGCGCATGTTTGATATACATCAGGCTACAATGCAGCAATTCATACCTTGGAGGTCTTTTCTCAATAATACTGACACCCAGATGTTGGTTATAAAAAAGGACCAACTCCACAAGCTAAACAATCTTCAGCACAGCATTTCTGCCCAACTGGATATGTCCAACAATTAAAGTTGAATAAACTTGAATATATTTCTTGAACAAAACACCAGTGTTACAGGTACACTGCAAATCGCAAAAAAGGTGTGAATCTCCGTCTTGTCCATCCAACATCCGATCAATGTTTTGTCCAAGATCCTGTTAATTGTTGGAATTTATCTCTTTCTACAAAATTTTATCTGAAAGTCAAGCGTCAGTAGCTTTCACAAGAAATTGTCTGAGTTTAATAAGACTTAAAGCAAGAGTCTTTCAGTTATTAGCCTAATCAATTTTGCAATCCTATAAACACCTCTCGGGCACTTATACCGAAGCTGCAAATGTGTTGCTGGTCAAAGCACAGCAGGCCAGGCAGCATCTCAGGAATAGAGAATTCGACGTTTCGAGCATAAGCCCTTCATCACTTATATCGAAGCTGATTTCAGGATATCTGGTCGGCATGGACGAGTTGGACCGAAGAGTCTGTTTCCATGATGTCCATCTCTACCCAACTTCCCTTCATTTGGATGTAGGATTATAAATAACCATTCGACCCTTGTACTTTTACCTCATGTGTGTACGTGTATGGAGAGCCCACCTTCCAGCCCTGACAAATCAGGGGGAAAAAAAACTCATGAACATCACTCCAAAGTCTTTTGTGAGACATTTTCTAACCAGCGGAAGTCTGTCTGCGAGAACCCTGAAGCAAATCTGTTCCAGCCAGCGGTGAGAACTCATTCAGCAAATGAACTCTCACCGTCCCATCAGCTCCGCATTTGCCATGCAGTTATTTAACAAGGTAATTGGACCAGGAGGCACGCGGGCACCAACCAGTTGTTTCAGAGGAAAGGGAACGCGTTTAAAAGCACGTCCGTGCGTCACTCTGGCGTGTCCGTCTATCCTGAGTTCGCTGGAGGGATTTAAAGGGGGAAAAAAAAGGAATATCCTGGTTCTACCCGTAACACTGGGCGAAATAATCAGCAGCTTGCTGCTGACAGTGGGACGGTGAAATGACTCCTCTCCGTGTGGTTTTGCTGCTGCTAGCAGTGTGTATGTATCAGTGCAGACATGTACATGGTAAGTACTGTGACTCCATTATGTTAAAGCTGCACTAGTGCCTGGGGTGAGGAAGCAGGTGGGGAGGACAAGGACGGGAGGGAGGGGGAGAGAGGAAGGAAAGACAGGCTTTTAAAAACGTGACTCTAGCCTCAGCTGGTCTTATTTATTCCCTTAGCTATGGAGCTGAAATACTGAGTGCCATTTGAATCGTGTCGGGCTACAAATTTTAGATGGAGCTCTTTTATTGTTGTAACAATCTCTTGCAGGCTTGTACACACTCGCCTGCTGTTGGTTTGTAATTGATAACTAAAAAGGCACACTCTATAGTAGGAAATGGCTTGGGAATAGTCAGACCTATATATCTAAAAATGGAACACAATATTAAAAGGGCAACAGTAAACTGAAGAAGCCATTCACTGACTGAAGGAAATGCTTGGTATTAAAAGCAAATCCAATAACGCATCCCTCTGACTGTGTGGCTAGTTTTCTTAGATTCTGGGCTGCTCTGGCCAGTGCCTCTGAATGAATGTGCGGTGTAATGGCAGGTCCCACTAGCTATCATTGCGTCTTTAATTTAAAGCGAATTGTTGGTTCCCAAAGTATAATAGAGCTTACTAGATTCTAACTTTCCACCCTGAGGTGGCTGCCTCAGAACTGTGTGCATGTGATGCAAGGCTCTGGGAGCGTTGCGTTATTTACTGAATGGCTTGGTTTCCTTAAACCAACGGTAGCAGGAAACCCACACTAGTGGGCATCCTTTAAACCACAAACCGGGAGAACCATCAGTGGATGGCGTACTCTGCCAAGTGGTGACATTATTATTGTAGCTTTATTTGCACCTGTACCTCTCTGACGTGAGTCCAGGATTTCAGTCATGTTAACCTTTTTTTATTCCAAGTTAACTTTAAACTGGAACATCACTCACTTACCCCCGGGACGGGGAATGTGGTTAAACTTTAGCAGTTAACCCTGAGTTCCAGGCTTATCTCTTGTTTGACCTTGGCTTGGGAACGATGATAAAAATGGTTCACTTCCATTGGGTGTATTCACGTAACGCTATTTGGACTCTTCTCAAACGGAAGAGTGGACCCCCTCCAATCAGTCCAGAGTTAAACCGTTCCCCTCTCTAGATCAGTGTTCCTTGTTAAATGTGCTCTCACTCTCTCCAGTTGCTGTTGTCCTAATCGCAGCTGTGACTCAAAAGTGGCTAGACAGCTTTTTGATCCAGCAGCCAAACAAAGCGATTTCCTCAGCAAAACTTTTTTGTGAAAGTGATCTTTGAACTGTTAAGTATGCGTTTTTAACCTTGGCAGTGTGGCTCTGACATTTCCGAGAGTCAGACAAAATGATCTTTAATGTCAACATGTTGCTGCTTGTTTTAGTCAGGCAGAGCCATACTTAACTTGTGAATACAATTACACGTGGGTGTGTAGGTAAAGGATTTGGCGTGTTTCCCCAACTCCATCTGAATGCTGGTTACAAGGCAGGTTTGTCTTGAGTATCCTGTTAAAGTTTTCTGGGAGGAGAAACACAGGCGTATCTTTCCTATAAAGGGGCTAGAAATCTGAGACTACAATCGCTTAGCAGGTGGTTTGAAGACCAATATCAATCTGACTGGATAATTCATGTGAATTCTTCTTTTGGAGCTCTGCCAATGTAACTTCAGGTATTAAACTTTACTGAGGTATATTCTACTGAAAAGATGAATTACAAGATAGTAATAAGTGATCTGCACTCTAAGGTAGTAGTTTTTTTGCTTCTGTATGATAAAGTGTATTCTCTAGCTGAATTGCTAAGCCACTCTTACACTCAGTTTAAGACTTTTTTGTTAACTTTGTAAAGCTGAAGTGTAAATTGTAACCTCTTTCCTTGGAGGCTCGCGTGTATCTTGTGAGGCATCCCAATTCCAGTGCCGGAATGGTCGCTGCATTCCCTCGGTATGGAAATGTGATGGTGATGAAGATTGCTCAGATGGAAGTGATGAAGCTTCCTGTGGTAAGGAACAGAGATACTCCATTGTCAGACTTTAACAACCTGTATCTCAAATTCTAGTCGGTTCATTCTCGGCTTTCCAATCACTGTACCTGTTCAGGATCCTCCAGTATGATGAGCTTTGTCCAACATCCAGCGTGAGTTAGTCAAACCTAATTCTTCTGACCTCTAGCTTCAACACTGCATTATGACTTGAAATGTAAATGGCCTCAATTGTAACATTTTTTGGCACAACTAAAAATTGGCTAACCCTCAAGCAATGAACAGGCACCTGAGCTTGGGACATCCACTAGACTTCAATGTGGATAGTTAAGATCTAAATGTTTATACTATGGCCTTGAAGTTTAGTGTAATAACTCTCATTAATTTGAGTAAAACATTAACTTGATGATCTATTGCCTAAACATTAAGCAAGCTGTCACTTTCAAGATTGCATGTCCATTGGACTTGATTTAAAATTTTTCCTCTTCATGCTCTGACTCTCATCCACCTGAAGTCTATATTAGTGAAGATGTAGTCACAACAGTTTATCCTAAGCATACTGTTATGCACAGGTCTAAGCTAATGTCAGTGCTAAACTTGGCAGAAGTCTATTAAACTGCCCAATAACTACCCTTTATTTTCTCTAGTTGTCTAGAAAGACTCCCTCTAGAGTAGCTGTCAATACTGTCCTCTATACTACAGCTAAATGTAAGCATTTGTAACTGAATGGCACTGGCATTATTAGCCAAAAATGAAGAAACTATCCAGTAGTTGACTAAGTCCTGAATTTTCAGGACTGATAGAAGTTAATGCTTTATCTACATTGACTGACATGGTACTGATCTGTTAAACCTCAAAGTAGCTGCTTGTAGATCAAATGAGAAATGGACTTGCTACCTATCTCTGGACATAACTCCAGGATTTTTAAATCCTGATGCCATGATTGGTGTCTTCAGCTACTAAGGCCCTGTCACTCTCATACATTACTCCCTCCATGTGTTCCTTTTCACCTTGCCACTTTAGTCTGTACTAGCCTAACCACTGTCTTAACACTTATGATCCTTTGTTCTGGTAACTTTTTTAAAATGCTGTATGAGTACTGGCACACAGAAAATTACATGGTTTTTTTCTCCTGTAGAAAAAGCTAGCACCTGAGCTTAGATTCAAACTAAGCCTTAAGTTTTTCACCTGTTGCTCTAGGGATAGTGGTACCTTCTGAATGTGAATAATAGCTGTCACACTGCCATTAATGACTTCTATTGTACAAGGAACAGCCCACAATTAACTTTCTTTGGAAGAAATTAAAATTGTTTCCCACAAACCACTAAGTCAGTTAACACTTTCTGAAAATCTGTCAACATTCTGGGGTTCTTTCTATCAACAATGTATTTCTTTGGCACAAGTTTAATTCAGTGGCCACAAGTTATCATTAAACCTTTTTTAATAGCAGTTTAAACAAGTGGGCTCACTTTGACTAAAGGATATATCTAAAGAGAACCTCAGACTTGTGTAACTTAACTCTATTTACCTAGATAAATGAACTTTTTTAAAATTAAAGCTGTGTATAAATGGTTTCTCTTAGCCAAGAAAACATGTGGTGCTTCAGACTTTGTGTGCCATGATGGACACTGTGTGCCCAGTAGGTGGCAGTGTGATGGTGATGCAGATTGTGAAGATGGATCAGATGAAAGTCCAGAAGTCTGTCGTGAGTATTAATGCTTGACACGATATTTTTATACTAGCTGAGGCTCTACTAATGCAGTAGAAATTACTCCTTTGTCCTTTTTCTGACTTCACTCAAGTAGTCTTGCTGACTGCAGCTTGGGCATGCTTATTTTGTTTTAAGCATGTTTACAATTCAATGTGGGTCTGTGACTTGATCACATGAAAGTCCTGAACTTGCATCAACTGGAAAAACCTCAGTGCACATTCTGACTTTTTTCCTCAGGACATGGCCTCCTCTGAAATCATGTCCAGTTCTGGTCACCCAGCTGTAGGAAGGATCCCCCTCTCCTAGAGGGTTCAGAACACTCCTCCAGGCTGGAGAGCTTAAACTAGAGGCTGGGCACTTTCTGCTCTTCAACATAGAAGGTTGAGGGTGTTTCATTATGAAAGGAATGAGGGGTATGGTGGCTGTCTTCTCAGAATGGGGATTTCAGAGAAGGGGGCACTCCTTTTTATGGTGAGGTAGTTTTGACAAGGCAAAGTCTTTTTGGGGGGGGTGGGGGGGTTCCATGTGAGATGAACTTCATGGATGTGGGTACAGTTCCAATTTTTCAATGCATTTGCCTAAGTATGCAAATAGGAAAGGCTTGGTGGAATAACTGCCAGAGCAGGCAAGTGGGGTTAGAATTGGAATTGTGGTCAGCACAGACTGGTGAGACCAAAGGGACTTTGTGCTGTATGTCTCTATGCTGCTTGTCCTATCCATGGGATAAAAGTTTCAATTGTGCATTCAGCAAATACTAAGATTTGACTCCATGTTTCAGCTTTCTTGGTTTTGAAAAACTGTTCTAACTTGCATGTCAGTAACTAAACTGCTTCTCCTTTTCAGACATGAGAACTTGTCGGGTCAATGAAGTCAGCTGCAGCTCTGGATCTACTCAGTGCATCCCTATTCCCTGGAGATGTGATGGTGAAAGAGATTGTAGTGATGGTGGAGATGAAGCAAACTGTGGTAAGCTGTTAGTCAACTGCAAGTTCTGAAAACAACTGACTTGTCTAAACAGTTATGGTATATACCAATGGTGTCAACGTTTGGACTGGACAAAGACCTAATACCAATAGCAAAAATGGAAAGCCCACACATGGCCTCTTGCAATGACTGGCCACTTTCTTTTGGTGCATTTGATCTTCTGCTGTTGGATAATTCTAACTTCTCAACACAATCTTAACAGATTGTGTGCTTTCTAAAACAGAAGACCACTTTTTGGTGGGGTATGGTTGAGAGACTCACCAGGATGGGGGAGGTATGAAATGCATTGGGATGGCAACTGAAGTGAAAATCCACTTTAAGCACTTAATAAGCATTAAGTGGCATGGCCTCCAAGGCTATGGGGAGCTAATGTTTATACTGTTTTGATAGTTCAGACCAACCTGATGGGCTGAAGGATCTCTCGTCCTCTAAGACCACTGTAGTAATTACTAGTTCCAAACCTCCACTGGGGGCTGACTATACCTAACACGGCAAGACATTGCCTACTTCCGATTCCAGTATGAAGAAATCAGATTGGCAGAAGCCTGATGCTATTTTAGTCCTTGCTGTTTCTTGTCCACTTCAGTAAACTGTCATTCAAATCTATCCCCTTTAGGAGTGGACTGAGCACTATTTCACTAACATAGCAATGCTGCTGGCTGTGTAGACTCTCAGCATTTTACAAAGGCTGACTTTAAAATTGTAATTTAGTCCTTCCCATCTAAAATGAGTTTAAATAGCAATTTTTAAGTTTGTTTCAGTTTGAGTTCATTGAGCAAGCATTTAGTTTCAAGTCTTTTTTTCCTCTTCAGGTGCTCTTACTTGCAGTACACAAGAATTTACATGTTCCAGTGGTAGATGTGTTTCCAAGACCTTTGTCTGTAATGGTGAAGATGACTGTGGTGATGGAAGTGATGAGAAAGACTGTGCACCACCCACCTGTGGCCCACATGAATTTCAGTGCAATAGTTCAGAATGTATTCCTCTACAATGGGTATGTGACAGTGATGTTGACTGTGCTGATCACTCCGATGAATTGCCAGAACGCTGTGGCCATGCACTCCTTCCCACTGTAAAATGCACTACTGGTGAAATCCAGTGTGCTTCAGGTGAATGCATCCATCGTAGATGGTACTGTGATGGAGATGCTGACTGCAGAGATGGAAGCGATGAAGCAAATTGCCGTAAGTAACTTGGCATTGGTCTGAATTAGCATCTGACAGCTTCACTTGTGAAGAACATGAATTTTAGGGTGCTGTTATAGGGACTGGTTCTCAGAAATAGCTCAAATCTGCCATTCATAAACTTATTCACTAAATCTTAGGCCAGCATCACTAGGGGTTAAGTCATTGGGCATCCCAAGTGTTCACCTATGAACTAGTGGTAAGGGACATAATGTCTAAGTGACACTTTGACCTCTATGATTTCAGCCACCAAGTGCAGGTGGTGTAAGGTTCTCCTTCCTTCAATATGTCTGTCTTTAACACTTGGGCAAATTTTTGTTCTGGGTATGGCTCTTGCTAACAGTAGCAGCCTCTTCAATTAGGAAGCAACCAACATGTTGGTTATTCTGTCCAGATATTACTATAGTTCCTGCAGAGCAGTCTTTGAAGTATTTGTCAGTACCTTACTCAGTAAAGTTGTCAGCTTCAATATGAAGCTGTCTGCCATTGAAACTTTGGCAATGGCTGTGCTCTATTGCCACGTAACTGGCAGATGCATTCCTCAGTCTCCATTAAGTCAATGGCTTTGTCATTGACTTTGTTGCAATCTACCTCAATTGCCCAAGTTTAAACTGGACCAGTAAGTATCCAGATCTGGAGGTCAATGTGACTTACAAAAATGGTAGCTGTCTCAACACTAGTGACTAGTGCCACAATACCCAATCATGTCATGCCTCTGCACATGCCAAGCAAAAATACTGGCCCAGTCCTACAATGTAATCAAACTTGGTTGCATGATTGTAACAAACCTTGGTGAGACAAAGCTTCACTGTCAGCAATTTCATGTACACTTGCCTAATGGCAGATGTCACTTAATGCTAAAAGCTGACTTTAGCCAATCTGTTCTGAACTCTAGCACTAAAGGGCAATCTGTACACCTTTAACATCTGCAATCTAACTAGCTTCCCTCCAGTGCATGACTAATCAATGTTTTCTAGTGAAAATTCCACTTGTAAGCATCTGTTTGCCAATCTAAGGTTGTCTCCCTTTTTTAGCTCCACAAACATGTAGACCAGATAACTTCAGATGTGCTGATGGAAGCTGTATTCATGGAAGCAGGCAATGTAATGGATTTAGAGACTGCCATGATGGTACTGATGAGATCAACTGCAAGAATGGTAAGTGCTGGTTATAACTGTTGCAGGCTTCCTAGTCCCAATCTGAACAGTTCTAATAATTATCCTCCATTCAGTTTCAGAATGTACTGGTCCAACTAACTTCAAGTGCCACAGTGGAGAATGCATCGATATGACTCTAGTATGTAATCAGCAGCAGGATTGCCAGGACTGGAGTGATGAACCCCTCAAAGAATGTAGTAAGTGGTTCTTCAGTAGAACTGACTTTTTTCTGCTTCAGAATTCTTCTAAATCTAACTTGCATCCACTGAAGTAATTGGCAACTGGTCTATAACCATCTAATAGACAGACATGGCTTTGAATAAAGAATTTGCTTCTAACCACTACCTTGACCTAAAGAGCAAAACTTGTTTTGGTAAACAAGCCAAAGTCCATTGGTTCTTCAATGCTAATGTTGAACAAACAGACCAAACCAGACATTGGTTTTTGGCTTGTACACAAGCCAGCAATGTTTCAAACTAAAATGTAGTTCTGATCACTTATGCAGTGACTTCCCATTTGGAATGGTGTTGGAGCACAAATACTGCAACGAAATATTGTTGCCCAACTTCAGATAATGAGTCCATATTAAACATTAATCAAACTCTCAACTGGATTTCAGTTTAGCTAGTCTGTACATCAAGCTAACAATTTCATTCTTTTTTTAGATTTGAATGAATGTCTAGTTAACAATGGAGGATGCTCTCATGTCTGCAGAGATCTTGTTGTTGGTTATGAATGTGATTGCCCTGCTGGCTTTGAGTTGGCTGACAGAAAAACATGTGGAGGTAAAAAAACTTTATTTAAACAACTTCATGGATTTGTCATTCCATAATCTAATACTTATTGCTAACTTAATCTGCAGATGTTGATGAATGCCAAAACCCTAGTGTATGCAGTCAAATCTGCATCAACTTGAAAGGAGGTTACAAATGTGAGTGCTATGAAGGATATCAAATGGATCCAGCTAATGGAGTTTGCAAGGCCGTAGGTAAGAAACTGAAATGTCTTCCAGCCAGCAAATTTTCAGCTAGAGTACTAATCTCTCACTTCAAACTGAGCTGCTACTCCAACTTAATACTAAGGCTTGCTAGTCATTTTAACATTTAATCCCAATTTGTCTTTGACTCTAACAAAATAAATGTTAACAATTTGGCCAACCAGCCTTTACCACCTTGGTCAACTTTCCTGCTAAGTCTAGCCCAAATGAGTTCAGAGGAACTTGTGTTCACCTGAAGTTGTACTTTTTTGTCACTTCTTGACAATTGTATTGAGCAACCTGCTGCAGGTAGTTTGGGTTAGTAAAATGAACTTTTGAATTAAAGACTTCTTCTTACAGGTAAAGAACCTTATTTAATGTTTACTAATCGGCGTGATATCAGGAAAATCGGACTGGAGCACAAGGAGTACACTGAAGTAGTTGAGCAACTGAGAAACACTGTAGCACTGGATGCTGATGTTGCAGAGCAAAGACTCTTCTGGGCTGACTTGGGAGAACGGGCAATTTTCAGGTAACTGAAGCCACCAACCTTCTGATCACAAGACTTTCCAAAATTTGACTTTAATGCCATGTAGCAAGTGACTTTAGCCTCTATGCATGGCACTAAACTGACTTTCCTGGTCTGTAGATGCTGCAGTCTTCAATTCCTGAGTTTGCTGTGTGGGTTTTTGACCACTTCAGGCTCTACTATCTGAAAATAACTCATTTTAAATGAATTCTACAACTATTGAGCTTGCTTACCATCCCATCTAATTTGTCCAGATTTCATTTCTATCAGACTTGAATATTGCCTTAGACAACTAATCTGGGATAGTGTTCCCATTTTAGAAAACTGAGCTGAACAATCACAAAGCAAGTAATCTACATGACAAAGAAAGTCTAGCATTAAAGTAGCTAACAGCTGTGTATTAATTCACTTAATGCCTTGAACTAAATTTTCTTATTGGCTTGTTTCTTAAACAGTACTTCTCTGGATCAAAGGAGTTCAGATGGCCACTTCAAAATTGCTGGTGATGTTAAAATCCCTGTGGGGATTGCTGTGGACTGGATTTACAAGAACATCTACTGGACTGATCTGGGCTTTAAAAGTATCTCTGTAACCACTTTTGATGGAACCAAAAAGAAGACTCTCTTTGACACTGATCTAAGGGAGCCAGCTTCTATCGCTGTTGATCCACTAAATGGGTACTCTATATAAACTATACAGCACTGCATGCCACAAGCAAAACCAGAATATTTTGCCTGCAAGCTGCTATCATTGCTTGTACAAACTTTTTTGTCTTTAACTTTCTCCCAGATTTGTTTACTGGTCAGACTGGGGTGAGCCTGCAAAAATAGAGAAAGCAGGAATGAATGGTGTGGATCGACAGCTTTTGGTTAGCAGAGACATCCAATGGCCCAATGGAATTGCACTTGGTAAGTGAAATGCACCCTAACAAAGTGCCACACAGGAGGCTACATTGCTTCCCTATGGTAGAAACAGGTCACTTGACCTAACATCCCCACTCCCCAAACCCATTACTCTATACTTACCACTGCCTAACACCTAACCTACACATTCCTGGCCAACTTAGCATGGCCAATATGCATAACCTGCACATCTTCAGACTGAAGAAACCAGAGCACAAACTCCAAAACAGCACAAATTGAACAGTTGCCCAGGGCTAACCACTGCCAGAGACTCTGTGCTAGTATGATAAAAGCTCTTCTGTCTGGCAGAAAACAATAGAAAGGAGTCCAAGATGGCAGCCAGTGACAAGTGGTGTCCTAAAAGGATGTCCCACCACAAAACCTTTCACTTTTCAATGAAGGAACTGCAGGCATCCTCTCTCTTGAAATAGAGCATTGGAGGCTGCAGAAGGATTGGGCAGGTTAGTGGGCAAAAGTGGCAGATGGAGTAAACCTGGGAAATGAGGTCACCCACTTGGTAGGTAGAATAAGAGGAAAAGCCTACACTATGGGGAGAAAATCCAGCAATCTGAATTGCAAAGACTTGAATTCTCATCAAGGATTCTTGAAGTAAACTTGCAGACTGATTCTTTAAGCAAATCTTTGAATATAAAAATGGGTCTTAATGTACTGATCAGACTGTTTGGAGCATTGTGCAGTTTTGGGCCCCACTACCTGTATGTAGAGGCCCTCAACTATTCAATCTTGATAGTCCAGGAATGAAAAGCTTTAATGAGCCTCCTTTTTTTGAAGATTAGGTTTATACTTGGAGCTTAGAATGAGATTTGCTCAAGGCCATTAGTATCTTTTCAATGTTGGGCTGATCCTACAATTGGTGGACCTGAGGTCACTCTCCCTTAGAATAAAGGAAGACCTCCCTTTCAGAACAGACTTTTGCAGTCAGCATGGTGAATCCATGGATGACTTCTACAGCCTGCTGTGACACCAGCTCATTTAAGGCTAAGGCTCTTGAGTAGCAAAAGTTGCAGACCAATTAAAGTTGAGTAACTTATCTGCCATGACCAGTAGAGCAGATGTGATGGGCTGAAGAGCCAAATCCTGCTCCAATGTCTAATGGTTGCCTCTGTCCACAGATCTTGTGAAAAGCCGTCTCTATTGGGTTGACTCAAAAATGCACACCCTATCCAGTGTGACCCTAAATGGAGAAGATAGAAGAAGAGTGGTCTTGTCACATGAGTTCCTTGCTCATCCTTTTGCTGTTGCTGTGTTTGAAGTAAGGATGTCATTTTTTTCTCTCATTAAACTTTATCCTGGCATGTTCTGATTGGAGAGCATTAGTAGTAGCTGGCTTTTCTAAGCTAAGTTTAGTGGCTGCATTTCTTTACAATATAACCTAGCCTGCCTAAGTACTTAAGCTGCCTTCACTGACTAATCTCTTTAGGACCGTGTCTTCTGGACTGATGGAGAAAATGAAGCTATCTATGGTGCTAACAAGTTCACAGGACAAGATATGGTGTTGCTTGCTTTCAATCTTAATGAACCACAAGATATCATAGTTTATCATCAACTTGTGCAGCCATCAGGTATGAAACTTTTTTTAGTGCCTTATCCCTTCAAATAGAACATCAAAGCATGCCAAGTATTGCATCAAGACTGCTACTACCTCAAGAGTGCCATATTTGAGCTGTTTCTGATATGGGAATCTACTTAAAGGATTGACTTCAGTTTGCCAAACTGAAATGAGCTGAGCTCCAAATATGAACTTGTGGCTAATCTAGGTATAAACTTAAACTTCTTTCAACAGGAACCAACTGGTGCAATGAGAAAGTGAGGAATGGAGGCTGTGAACACATGTGCCTGCCAGCTCCCCAAATTAACAGCCATTCTCCCAAGTACACCTGTGTATGTCCCCATGGTATGGTGCTAGCGCAAGATGGCCTACAATGTAAAATAGGTATGCAGGTGTTAACTCTTCTATTTGTCTGCAACTCTCAACCTGACCAAGTTTTTTTTTTCTAAGCTTATTTGCCTAGTAAGGCCAGCCTTGGTTACAAACCACTCAAGTGCACCTAATGCTACTAAATATGGTGAGAGCATGGGCCATTGCAGCATGTTGGCTGCTCCTGCAGATGGTAGCCATAAGTTTCATAGTGCAGTCTTAGTTCCTCATCAGCAATTGCAAGCTCACTGCACAAAGTAGGTTGTTCCATTGCACTGACCTTACTATGGAGTAAGGTGTTCAACATATGATTTTCCTGAAGACTTGGCCCAACAAAGCTTGACATGATTTGTTAAAAGACTCTGGTTCTCAAGTGGCCATTGACTTTCTAGACAAAACTGCAGATGCTGGAAGTCCAAGTAGACAGAGGCTAAAGAACACAGCAAGCAAGGCAGCATCAGGTGACATGGTCTGTCTGGTATGTTCAAGATTGTGTAATGGAGTACATACCAGAAACAGGAGTTTTCTACCCCTCATGCTGTCTGATCACTCCAAGGCTCTTGTCAGTCTGATTCTAACTTCACTTCAAATCAGCATTACTTTAATACTGGTCTAAATTCAGACCACTTCATTTTCTGCCTGACTGGGGAGCAGTCACTTGCAATTGACCACCTCCTGCATAACATTCTAGTCAGTGCCCTAGAGTTGCTGTAACAATTGCTAAAGCCTTACATTTTTTTAGATTAGATTACTTAGTGTGAAAACAGGCCCTTCGGCCCAACAAGTCCACACCGACCCACCGAAGTGCAACCCACCCATACCCCCTTACCTAACACTACAGGCAATTTAGCATGGCCAATTCACCTGACTCCACATCTTTGGACTGTGGGAGGAAACCAGAGCACCCAGAGGAAACCCACACAGACACAGGGAGAAAGTGTGACTGACTCAGGAATTTACCTGAGGTGAGAATTGAACCCAGGTCCCTGGCACTGAGACAGCAGTGCTAACCACTGTGCCACCCTAATTTGCTAAATGTAATTAAAGTGAGCTGTTAGCATTCTGACTAATGCCACTGTCCAATAGTTTCAGCTCTTCTCTCATTTGAGACTTGAGGCATGAAATTAACTGACCAGTGAATATTACTACTTCTGAACAGCATGCTGAGAACTGCCCTTTTGGCATGGTCTCATTACAGCAAAATGAAAAATTGCCAACTTGTGTCCTAGCCTGTCTTGGTGTCAGGAATATGGCTTCGTTTCATGCTTCAGCACTGACAGAATTCAGCTACTTATCTGCATGTCAGTGCACAACTGTATCAAACCCTCAATAGACATCCCTTTTCAACCCCAGATTTTCATCTACCCTCACCCACTGGTGAGCATAAACTTCCATGGGTTGACTTTGTTCAGTGGTTCCAACATCTGGACTAGCTTAAATGAAACATGACCAGGCCAAGGATACATCTGTTAGCTGCACTCTCTAAACCAGTCCCTTGACCATGAGTCATGAGCAGTTACCTGCAGGATGTAGTTTGAATTTCCCTACAAGCGATTCAGTGGAGAATTCTTCACTAACCTAAAGGTCAAAGATTTCAGTCACTACTGCTTGTACTAGCTTGGCAGGCATCTTAAATGCTATCATGACTTCACTCATCTGGACATAGATGCATGAGGTTTCCCCATAGCAAAGCCTCTAATTTTCTACTAGAACTTAAGTCTCTGGTAGCCATGGAGTCTAGTTCAGGCACTGCTAAATGCAGTTTCTAGGGTTCAAGTAACTTTCTAGGTGGCTTCCAGTCCAAATGACTCTCTCCTTCCCAGAAGGCTCCTAACTTTCTGCTAGAAGGATAATGTCACTTAAGGATGTTGCAGTCTAGTTACAGCAGTTGTAATTCCACTAGGAAACTTGAATACCCTTCAAACTAACAAGGCTAAAGCTTTTTAGCTTCATGATCAGACTAAATTTGTTTTTGGAGCACTTTCAGTACCACCACGACAAATTTCAAACCCTTATCCCATTCCATACACTCGACTAGACTGTTTCTGTGGCTAGTCACTTGATTCACAAACTGAGCAGAAGTGATTTCTCCAGATTGGCATTCTGGAGCCACAGACCAAGTGCCACTTCTGTCCCATCTACAAACCAGAAGTGGATTAACAATTGGCCTTGAACTCAATGGTACTTAGTTTCCACTAAAACTTCCATTTTTGATAATACTAAAATTAGGCACTGCAGTTTTCCAATGTTGGCAATTAACTTGGATGAATTGAGCAAGGACATTTTCTTGACTAATTTATTTTCCTTCTAAGGAACTACAAGTACTGGACGTGCTCACATTCCACCTTCCTCTGCTTCCCATCTAATGTCAACTGCACTTCCAGGCTCTAGAGGTAACTTTCCTTTCTAGTGATGTAGTGTCAACTTGTGCTTCTCTGGCATGGATCGTAATTACAAATGCAGCCAAGTCCCAATCACTTGGCTACAAAGCTCCAACTGACTCATGTGGCAAGGGAGGAAACAAATTAACTTTTTTCCTCCAGTTACTTCAGCTAGTGGACTTTCATCCCAAATGTGAGTCATACATTCCTCCAACTTCAGTGGCATTCTACCATAAATGGGAGAAAGTCAGGATCTAAACCCAAGTTATTGGGATCAATGGGATGGAGTCTGGTTTTCTGACCACTTACTGCAGAAAAAGCAAAGTTCTGCAAATTACAGAAATGGGCTCACTCACTTCCAAGCTGTTCTACCTTACAAATCTTTGTGCTGCTTATGTTAAGTTCTAGTGCTGGGGCATACAAATCTTGTGGAAGGAGCAGATAGTTAGCACTGCTGCACAAATATTGTAGCAATATTTAGATCTGACTTTTGAAGTTCAATCTTTACTCTTGTAGACCCAATTTAAAAATAACTTTGGTTCAAGTGTATATTAAAGCTGCTGGCTAGCTCTTGAGCCAAAGTCCACTGGTGTCAAAACACTCCAACCTGGTGAGGCCAGTCATTTTCCCAATGTCCTTGGCACAATGGATGCAGTAATTCAGAATGGAGTGAACTCCACTCTTCAGCACATCTCTAAAAGTGAATTTTCCCATATGTACTTGTCATCTGAAGCAATGTCTTGTATCTCACAGGTACAAATGTGAGTGTTCCACTCCAAGTGAGCCACTTTGAGAAAGGATCCACCACTGTCTGGATTATTATTCCTGTTTGTAAGTAATCTCTGGGCATTTTTCTGTTGTGCAAGGCTTGCATGTGACCTGGCTTGAAAGTCCTCTCCATCTAATGGACTTGAATATCCCAGTAACTTTTTAGCCTCTTCCCCTGACCCACTGTAGCACTTGGCTTCACATTAATCCCTTTTTAGTCTTTCACTGAAGTGACTACACTAATGTAGTCTGACTTATTTCAGCCACTTTTTCAGGAGACAAAGTTCAGAACACTCATTGTGCTTTGTTTTTTCTTCCAGTGCTTGTAGCAATAGCCTGTGTAGCTGGTTACATTGCATGGCGCAACTGGCAAAACAAGAATACAAAAAGTATGAACTTTGATAATCCTGTCTACTTGAAAACCACAGAAGACAACTTGAACATTGATATCAATAAGCAAAGCCAAGCAGTTGGCCACACTTACCCTGCAGTAAGTAATGTAGCTTTGAAAAATCAATTACCTCAGCTGAAGTCCCTCTAATCTATATAGATATTCTGTTTAGAATTAGTTTAAATTTCATCCTGACTGTTTCAAAAGTTTAACTGTAAAAATAATAACCAATTGGCAAGTATCATTGCTGAGAGTTCTTGAAGGTAGATCCCAATTGTTACCATAATTGGGAAATACCTCTTGACTTTTAACCAGGCTAACACTTCTCCTACTAGATGGCAGCAGCAGCTCTTACTAGTCCATTCTTTCCAAAAACAGTTCATTCCTCAAGGGGTGGTTATCACTTAAGCCACATTCATTTCGGTTATAATGAAACATTCCTCCACCTAGTCACAGTTCCAAACCCCATGCATGTAAGGATCAGTTCCCTCTTACTATATTATTAGTCTCCTATGTCTTCTAGGCAGTAATTTTGAGCTTGGTGTATACAAATAATTGACTTACTATCGTTACTTTTACTTTTTAGATCTCCATTGTCAACACAGAAGATGATTCAGCATGATCCTTTGAAGTTTTGCTATCAACTAGTTTGATATGCAGCTCAGTGACCTACATTACCTAGACAACAGCATGTAACATGGGTTTTGAACTATTTTCTATGTACATAACTTATTTAAAGACTAAAGTCACTGTCATTCCTCTATCTTGCAGTATTAACACTTTTCAAGCACTTTTCACCACCTTGTGGTGAAATGCAGGCTGGTATCTAAAGATACTGTTAATTGTATAAACTTGTAAATAAGTCTTGAGCATTTTTGAATACAGATTTTTTGCAATGGCTGGGGTAAAAGGACAATTGCCAAACTGCTGAGGGTTTGTAAGAATTTTTATATGCCAAATAGGCATTTGTCTAACTTGCCATGCTTCCAATACTGTTAACAAAATAAAACTCATAATTGCATTTGGAATATAGTTGTCTTTTCCACTTGGAACTACACTGCAACTTACACTAGTCAAATTTTATATTTTGAGGATATGATAAATAGGGTGGTTGAAGGTCCATGAGTTCACTGTTAAAGCCTTTCAAGGTCACAGCACATTCCTGACTTTCTGCCAATTGGTATGGACTTGTTTAACCCCCAGGAAAGTTCAGAACCAGTGGGCCTTGCAGGGACTAAGTCTTGTTTTTGCTTAAACATCCTCAACAGTCAATAGACAAAGTACTAGTGATAGCAGAATACTGCTGGAGGAAACTTTTTAGGTTACTAGACCCTGAAATAACTAACTCCTAGAATGGCAGTATTAGACAGAAGTTTGATTGTGTTTTAATGGGCAAAAGCATTTTAAATGCACAGGAAATGACCATTGGCAGCAAGGTTGAGGTTTAAGATAGAAATATCAAAGTTAAAGACAGCACCATGAGACCATGCAGCTGATCCACGCTAGCTTTTAAAACCTAGATTGAAAGATTTCTCATGATGGGAGCTGCTCTAACATGAAACAATGCAGGCTTTCAGCTCCAGTCTCAGACTGGCTTGTTTGCTCTAGAACTAGGGCCACAATACAGCAGAATACCTTTTCTGTAATCTTAAGAACCACAGCCATTTAATTGAAGTCAAACCCTCATCACTGAAGCTTCTGCTAATTTTTTTTTTTGGGGTTCTTGCTGGTCAGGTCAATGATCTAATCACTGATCCTTTTGAGGTAGTGGTGAGTTGGCATTGTTAAACCACTTAGTCTGTGCTTTTGATTAGAAAGCAAAACTTTTGCTCCACTCCCAGGTAGTGTCCTGCCCAGTCAGGATGGTGAGGGGCATGAGCTTGCATTGGGATTTTGCTATTCTTCACCCAGTACTGGCTAGGAATTTGGCAAGTCCTATTTTAGTCTGCACTTTTTGTGTGATATCTTGTGGATGGAGTGCTACACTCAAATGGTGCTCATCCTACCAGACAGCTTTTTGCCCTATTTGCTTCTCCTCCTCATGTAGGAGACATCCAGTGCCTTCCAAAAGTACACCAGGACATACCATCATATCAGGCAATGGGACCTTGTGTAAGGATCTCATGTTGAAGGTTCTGTTGCAACACTAAAGATTTCTTCCAGAAACTCAGCACCCACAGACCAGTCAAACTGGGAGCATTCATCAACACAATGGATGTTTCAGCACACTACACCAGCATCCCCACATGATGGTCTCATGGCAATAGCCTCAGTACTCAACACCAACAACTACCAATCTCCAAACGCTGTCCTACAACTCATCCACCCTATCCTCTCAACAGTGCCACCTTTTGACAACCAATTTTTCATCCAGACATCAAACAGCTATGGGGACCAAATTTGCACTCCAATATACCAACATCTTTATGCACAGGTTCAAACAAGACTTCTCTATGCAGGACCTCTAACCAACATTTATATGCCAGGTGCATTGATACTTTTCTTCCTCTGGACCCATGGCAAGGAGTCACTGAAAACTGCAGTGCTATCAACAAGCTTCATCCCACCATCAAACTCACCATGGACTACTCTTGACTATGTCTCATTCTTTTGACACATCCATTTCCATCAAGGATGGACATCTCAGCACTGCACTCTACCATAGGCAACCTCTCAATACTACACTCTTCCAGCATCCACCCAAAACATATTAAAACAGCTATTCCCTATGGACAAGCCTTACACGTACACTGGAATTGTTCAGGTGAGGAATGTGATGGGCACCTGGAAGTACTCAGGATGCCCTCCAGAACAGTCTGATGCTCAACTGATCAGCCAGTTCTGACGTGCCACAGCAAGGAACTGTAATGACCTCCTCAGGAGACAGATATGCTGCAACCAACAGGCTACCCTTCATTGTTCAGTACTTCCCCATGAGCTGACAAACTATGCCATGTTCTTTGACCTGCAACCTATTATCAATGAGGATGAGCATCTCACCAAGACCTTCCCCACACCTCCACTACTTGCCTTTAAACAACTGCCAAACCTCAAACAGATCATTGTTCGTAGCAAGCTGCCCGGCTTTCAGGACCACTCCATACAACCCTGTCACCGTAGGCGCTGCAAGATGTGGACATGGACACCACCGTTGCACGTGGGGACACCTCCCACCATGCATGTGGCAGATACTCATGTGACTCAGACAACATTGGCTATCTTATATGCTGCAGACAAGAATGCCCTGAGGCATGGTACAGTGTGCGGTCCCCAATCATCTGTTGCCTTGGCCTGTGCTCGGTTTCACCAACCAACAGACAGGACTGTTCCCTCCCAGTTAGGGAACATTTCAGCGGTCCAGGACATTCGACCTCTGACCTTCAGGTGGACATCCTCCAAGGCGGACTTTGGGACAGACAGCAGCAAAAGGTTGAGCAGAGGCTGATAGCTAAGTTCCGTACCCATTGGGAGGACCTTAAATGGGACCTTGGGTTCAAGTCACACTACAGGTGACCAGCATTGCACTTTACACAAACACAGACACTCTTACACACACATGTATTCACAGACACACACACCCACACTACACATGCATCCTCTCTCTGACTTAGACACGCTACACTCATATGTATGCTCTCTCACACTCTCAATCCCCCACCCCAGATAGACAGAGAGACTCAAAAACCCACATGCACATATATACGTTTATGGTGTGAATTTGTACTTGTAGAGTTTCATTTAACTTTGCTCAAAAACTGCATGAATTCATGTAAGACTGTTAACTCACTTTTTAGATTAGAATCAGTCTAAACATTATGGCACAGGCAGAGAACACGGGACTAACATCTTCAACATATTGTCTGGCTAACATCAATTGTCACAGTTAACTTGAGAATGTAACTTTTAAAAAGAAATTGTGATTTACACATGAAAGTGGAACTATCATGGTCATTCTAACAGATGAGAGACTTTAACAATCAAGATTTTTCAATGTATAATTTCAGTTGCACTGCACTGTAAACTTTTGCTATAAATTCTGTGTCTTACAATTGTGTACTCCACAACCACCTGATGAAGGGCAGCGCTTCAAAAGCTAGTGCTTCCAATTAAACCTGTTGGACTATAACCTGGTGGTGTGATTTTTTTTAAGCTTTTGCCCTAGACATCTAGCTGCTTGCCTGTTGGAGCTGCACACTTCCAGGCAAGTGAATACTCTATCACACTGACATGTGCCTTTTGTAGATGAACAGGCTTTGAAGAGTCAAATTAGTCTCTCACATCTGACATCTCCTAGCCAGCTTTTCACTAAGCATGCCACTTCTGGTCAATGCTAATCTTCCCTGCATAAACAAACGAAATGTAGTGTTGACCTCTTGATTTAAAGAGGATAGGTAAATTCTTTATACTGGTGGAATGCCCCATTGTAGCACTATATAAAGCAGAATACTAGGGGCTTGGGAAAAATTGTACATTATTGCTTTATGTACATAAACTAGATCATTAATTGGCAGAGGCACAGCCTCAAGTTCACCCATTAGATTACTTCTTGGCACAAGTGAGGCTAACCAGGAGGTAGGCTATCCTGGAATTTGGTATTTTGTATGAGGTGACTATTAAAGGATCCTCCAGCAAAGTTTGATCACACTCACTCACTCCAGAACACAGAATTCAATTTCTCACACAAATGAGTTTGGAGGTAATTATACAGACATCAGGACCGATCTGGCCCTAGCAGACTAGGCCTCCCTGGTAAGATAGGACAGTGGTTGATGCTTGACATTTCTTTCGAAGGACTGTTCTTGATACAGCTGCTTAGAACAGTCCCTTCATGGTGGGGGGGAGGGATGATGACTCTGCCATAGTGATGGAATGATCCCCATTTTATTCGTGCATTTTTGCACTAAGCAGCCTTAGCCTGCAGCACTGAGCAACAAGCTAAACAAGCTGAAGTGGCAGCACTAGAACCCACAGGTCATTGTCCCCCAAAGCCTTTTACTTTAAGCTGTGGCTTGAATTGTAAACATACAGCAACTGGAGGTGAGCACTTTCATCTTGCTATCTGGTTGCATAGACCAGGAAACCCCCTCAAGTTTTGGGAGGCTTGAACTTCCAGGCTTAAACATCTGCTCTTCCACCCCCATGAACTTCAGCCATTTGTCATACTCGAGGATGGCTGCAAATAGAGCAACTGTGTATTGTGAGCACAGGGTGAGGGGAGTGTGCTGTGCACACATTGACTTGATTTATTCCTGAAACTAGATTTAGATCAGATTAGATTAGATTCCCTACAGTGTGGAAACAGGCCCTTCAGCCCAACAAGTCCACGTTGCCCCTCTGAAAAGCAATCCACCCAGACCCATTCCCCTACATTTACCCCTATCTAATGCACCTAACACTACGGGCAATTTAGCATGTCCAATTCACCTGACCCGCACATCTTTGGACTGTGGGAGGAAACCGGAGCACCCGGAGGAAACCCACGCAAACAAGGTGAGAATGTGCAAACTCCACACAGACAGTTGCCTGAGCTGGGAATTGAGCTTGGGTCCCTGGTGCTGAGGCATCAGTGCTAATCACTGAGCCACTGTGCCACCCATTTACCTCCCACTCCCAAATTAAAGTGGCACGGTCTGCTTTACATTTATGGAGGAGAGAGATTGTGGGATGGCCTGGCTGAATGTCGTTCTGACAGTGGGGTTCTCATGAGTAGAAGGCCAGAGTCTGACCTGCAAAGCTCGGGTCAGAGGTTACTCCAGCTAGCCACTTAAACTCACCACAGAGCAGCTGGCTACAGGAGCTGAGCACAGGTGGGAGTCGTAATGTGGCCACTCATTGACAGATTGAGTCACCTTAAGTCTCACTCTTCGTCCATATCCATTTGTAAGTCTGCATGCAGCTATGGGATCTGGCCTTATTCTTTTTCACAGGATCCAGCAGACACCAGGAGGATGTCTCAGATGTTTGTAACCGAGGGATCAACCACTTCCATTTGGGATCAATTGTCAAAAAACAACCTTTCCTCAAACATGTCTCCTTGTTCATGTTATTGACATTTGGAAACTAGATGAATTGTATACAAAAGAATGTAAACATGCTGAATGATTGGCTCCAATCATCCACAGAGAAAGCTGCACTCAGTAACCTGCTGCAATTGAACAGCAACTGTTCACCCTGACTGTTAAAGTGAAAGTGCAATCTTGAGACTGAGGTAGTTTATGATGTATACTATAGTGTTGGAAGGAAACAAAACCTGGGATGTCACAACTGGAATCAGTTTCAAAGTGAGTCTGAACTTAAATGGTTCATTAAAATGGAAAGTGGAATTCTTCCTTTTTTTTTCTCTTTCTCCAAAGTGAAGGAAATGAAAGACCATGCATGAAGCTCTTTCATGGCAACAAAGAATGGGGGAAGTGCTTGGGTTAGAACAGAAGCATGTCAAAGGAATAGAAAGAGCCTGGAATCAAATTAATGACAGCATGCTAATTTCTTTACATAATGATAAAGTTTAGGGGAAAAGGCTTCAGAAACAATAATGATTGGAGGTAAAGCAAAGAAATATGGATGCTGAGAAACAAACTGCTGGAGACACTCTGGGTTTGGTAGCATCTGTGGACAGTTAGCAGCAGAGGTAGGGGAGTGTAAAACTCGAGGGCATTGGTTTAAGGTCAGAGGGGGAGAGTATAAAAGGAAACTAAGGTGCATCTTTTTCTCAGTACGGCTGCTTGTACGGAATGAGCTGCCAGAGAAAGTAATGGAGGCTGGTACAATTTCAACATTTAAAAGGCATCTGGATGGGTATATGAATAGGAAGGGTTTAGAGGGATATGGGCCAAGTGCTGGCAAATGGGATTAGATTATAATGGGCAAGTTAGACTGAAGGGTCTGTTTCTGTGCTCCACATCTTTAAGTCCTGTGACCCTTCTGCAGATGATTTGGAAATTAATTTATAGGATACATTTTTTTTTTAAAAATGAGACTGATATGTTTAACCTAGATTCATTAGTGGAAATATAACAGATTTGGAATTGTAAGAGTTAAACCAAACATACTATTTGTAAATTAAGTTGGGAAAAACTACCTGAGTGTAATAATTTGGAAAAATAAAGTACCAATGAATGGGCAGTGGTCCATCACGTGATGGCTTCAGCTGAATGTTGGAATAAATTACAAGTGAGTTTATACCCAAGTGTAAAAAATGAGGTTTGCAGATGCTGGAGATCACAGCTGCAAATGTGTTGCTGGTCAAAGCACAGCAGGCCAGGCAGCATCTCAGGAATAGAGAATTCGACGTTTCGAGCATAAGCCCTTCATCAGGAAAGGTTTCCTGATGAAGGGCTTATGCTCGAAACGTCGAATTCTCTATTCCTGAGATGCTGCCTGGCCTGCTGTGCTTTGACCAGCAACACATTTGCAGTTATACCCAAGTGACCTGCCATTGGGATTGGACTGGAAAAATAGAGGTTGCAATATGGGACCCTTTACACAGGCCAGGATTACTTAAAGATGCAGTTCAATATTGTCAAACATACCATGAATGTCATGTAATTGGGAAACTCCAAGACTTAAATACACATAGGCCTTTAATTTGAATACAGCTTTTTTGAGGAACTGTTCAGCAAAGTTGTGTAGGACTCCTCCATAAAGCCAAGAATGGAAGTCAGTACTTTTCAATGATTGTGAACATTTCCACAAATATTCCTGAAGCAGTACCCTTAGGGAAAATGAAGTGTTAGTAGAGAAAATAGTTCATTTGTTTTTTAACAAGATGTCGATTTATATTTCTTTAGGTGGTCAAATCAAGGATCAGATTATACACTGCAAGTATTAAAAAAAATTACTAATTTGGGAGGAAAACAATTTACAGCTTCTGTTTATAACCCACATTATCAAAGTTCATTGGAAAGTTGGTATCAAACTTTGAAGATTATGATTTGAGCTTATTGTGAAGATTGTCCTAATGATTGGGATAAAAGCATTCCTTTGTTACTAAAGGCATTAGGAGCAGCCCCAGTGAATCCCACAGCAGTTATTTCTTTGAACTGATATATGGGTATGAAGTGAGTTTCACTTTAAAAACAAGTGGATAAGCCAGAGTTCCATGATGACCTTTCCAATTTTTCTCTCAAATTTCCAAGAAAAGCTGCCCACTGTTTGTGAGTTGGCTTTAAAAGCATTTTTAAAAACTGAAAGAATACTCACTTAAGAAGTGAAAGCTAGAGCAGATAAAAACACAATTAGGTAATGAGTATTCTGGACAAGAGGAAGGATCAGTAAGCCTTTTATGTTAACATTGAAGCAACATCATGACAGACAGTAGCCGAGAGAAAAGTGAATTTACAGCAGTGAAGTAAATAGGAAGTGAAATAAAGACATAAGAACAATTAGAGACTGAATCATAAAAAGAAATATTAAATGATAGCTATCCAACATCAGATGGGAAAATGCAAAGGTGCTTGAAAGGTTACATTAGAAAATTATCAAAGACTTACACAGGCTATTACAGAATTAAAAATCACACAGCACCAGGTTATAAACCAACAGGTTTATTTGGAAGAACTAGTTTTTGGAGTCCTGCTCATTCATCAGGTGGTTGTGGAGTATAAGATTGTAAGGCAGAGTTTATAGCAAAAGTTTACAGTGTGATGTAACTGAAATTATAAATTGAAAAAGACCTGGATTGTTTGTTAAGTCTCTATCTTTTAGAATAAACGTGTTGGTTTCAGTTCTTTCATATATAAATTGCAAAACTTTTGGAAAGTACCATTCTCAAGTGAACTTTAAGAATAGCTGCCATGTCTGCCCAGATAATGCATTGAAGGTGTGAGGTGCCCCGTGTGAGACTGTCTGTGCCCCAATGTTCAGACTGATTCTAATCTAAAACAACGGATTTACGGAATCTGGCATGGATTCATGCAGTTTTGAGCAAAATAAAATGTAATTCTGCAAGTACAAATTCACCCCACAAACTTGTGTATATGTGGGGTTGGGGGGGGGGCGGGGTTTGAGTGTCTGCGAGAGAGTGTGTGTATGTGTGAGTGTAAAGGGGTATATGTCTGTGAGAGGGTGCATGTGTACATGTGAGTGTGGGAGTATATGTGAACATATCAGAGAGGGGCTGTGTGAATGTATGGGTCTGTATAAGTGTGTGTGTGTGTGTCTGTCTGTCTGTGTCTGTGAGCGTAGTGCAGTGGGATCATCCGTAATGTGACATGAACCCAAGGTCCCTGTTGAGGCCATCCCCATGGGTACTAAACTTAGCTATCAGCCTCTGCTCAGCCAGTTTGCGTTATTGCCCGTCCTGAAGTCCGTCTTGGAGAATGGTCACCCGAAGGTCTAAGGTTGGATGTCCTGGACTGTGGAAGTGTTCCCCGACTGAGAGGGAACACTCCTGTCTGTTGATTGTTGTGCATTGTCCGTTCATCTGTTGCCGTTGCCATTTCCTCTGCTCTGTCTCACCAATCTACCATGCCTCAGGACATCCTTGCCTGCAGCATATGAGATAGACAACGTTGGCCGAGTCACATGAGTACCTGCCACATATATGGTGGGAGGTGTCCCCACGTGTAATAGTGGTGTTCATGTTGACACTCTGACACGTCTCCAGCGTCTGCCGTGACAAGGTTGTATGGTGTTGTCCTGAAGGCTGGGCAGTTTGCTGTGAACAACGATATATTTGAGGTTTGGTGGTTGTTTGAAGGCGAGCAGTGGAGGAGTGGGGAAGGTCTTGGCAAGGTGCTCATCCTCATTGATAATGTGTTGCAGGCTGTGAAGAACATGGTGTAGTTTTTCAGCTCCTGGGAAGTACTGAACAACAAAGGGTACCCTGTCGGTTACAGCTCGTGTCTGTCTCCTGAGGAGATTGTTACGGTTTCTCTCCGTGACATGTTGGAACTGGCAGTCGCTGAGTTGAGAATCCTACCCCTTACTTATGAGGGCATCCTTGAGTACTTCCAAGTGCCTGTCATGTTCCTCCTCATCTGAGCAGATCCTGTCTATGTGTAGGATTTGTTAATAGGGGATGGCTGCTTTAATATGTTTCAGGTGGAAGCTGGAGAAGTGTAGCATTGTGAGATTATCCATGGGTTTGTGGTAGTGAGGTGCTGAGGTGCTCATCCTTGTTGGAGATGCATGTGTCCAAGAATGAGACAGATAGTTGAGAGTAGTCCATGGTGAGTTTGATGGTGGGATGAAACTTGTTGATGTCACTGTGTAGTTTTATCAGTGACTCCTCACCATGGGTCCAGAGGAAGAAAATATCGTCAATGTACCTGGTGTATAATGTTGGTTGGATTTCCTGCGTCGAGAAGTCTTGTTCGAACCTGTGCATGAAAATGTTGGCATATTGGGATGTAAATTTGGTTCCCATGGCTGTTCCGTGTGTCCAGATGAAGAATTGGTTGTCAAAGGTGAAAACGTTGTGGTTGAGGATAAAGCAGATGAGTTGTAGGACGGTGTTCAGAGATTGGCAGTTGTTGGTGTTGAGTATTGAGGCTGTTGCTATGATGCCGTCATTGTGGGGGATGCTGGTGTAGAGTGCTAAATCATCCATTGTGACGAGGAATGTTCTCAGTTTGACTGGTCCGTGGGTACTGAGTTTCTGTAAGAAATCTGTAGTGTCGTGACAGAAGCTGGGGGTCCCCTGTACAATGGGTATCAAGATGCCTTTGACATAACCAGAGGGGTTCTCACATAGGGTCACGTTGCCTGATACAATAGGACATCCTGGTGTGCCGGCTTTGTGTATCTTTGGAAGTCAGTAGAAGTTGCCTACATGAGAAGGATTATTACAGAATTGTAAGCCAATTGTGGGAACAGGCTGTTTGATGTTATGTCCAATTGGTTTAATTTAAAGCAACACTTGTACAGGTTGTTCCACTATAACACGTGTTTCGTTAACACAAATTCACTAAAAGTGACTGAATTGGGGACACTGTTTCTGAAGTGCAAACTTTTATAACAAGTGTTGGCTGTAACGTGATTACATCGCCAACACTTTAAGCGCTGTTTCTAAAGCACGATTTTTCTATAACACATGGTTTCACAAGAGCGCAACCATCAGATGATAAATCCTAATCCTGAGATTAACACAGGTGAGGGAGAAGGTTATATTTACAATGGACAATGACATTATTGAACTGATTCACGGTGGCTGAAGCTCACTTTTCATGATTATGCAAAATCTAGATGGGTCACAAGAATTCGGTTACTTATTGCAAAGTGAATGAAGTAATGGCGGCAGACTCACATCTCATAGCAATGATTTGGAGATGCTGGTGTTGGACTGGGGTGTACAAAGTTAAAAACCACACAACACCAGGTTATAGTCCAACAGGTTTAATTGGAAGCACACTAGCTTTCGGAGGGACGCTCCTTCATCGGGTGACAATCACCTGATGAAGGAGCGTCGCTCCAAAAGCTAGTGTGCTTCCAATTAAACCTGTTGGACTATAACCTGGTGTTGTGTGGTTTTTAATCTCATAGCAAGACTGGGTGATTGTGTTGAATGAATTGGACATGTACAATTTAATATGAAAATAATAGTGGGAAGTTTTACTAATAAAAAAGCAAAAAGGTGTCAATTTTTGTGACACCAAATTTGCTTTATCAATGCAAAGTAACACCACTTTACATGAAAAATGCACCCATAATATTTCGGTGATTAGATAATAGAGTAATTGACAAACTGTTACTCTTCAGAGGCTTGGTGTGGGCTTGTTGGGCCAAATGGCCTATTTCCACACTGTACCAATTCTATGATTTAATCCCTACTGTGTGGAAACAGGCCATTTGGCTCAACCCAGCTCTCTAAAGGGTAACTCACCCCCAGACCCATTCCTCAACCCTATTACTCTACATTTCCCCTGACTAATGCACCTAAGCTACACATCCCTGAATGTTATGGGCAATTTAGCATGAAGAAAGTGAGGACTGCAGATGTTGGAGATCAGAGTTGACAGTGTGGTTCTGGAAAAGCACAGCAGGTCAGGCAGCATCTGAGAAGCAGGAGATTCAATGTTTTGGGCAAGAGCCCTTCATTAGGAATGTGAGCTGAGGGGGTGGAGAGATCAATGGGAGAAGGGTGGTGCTTGGGGACGGTAGCTGAAAGTGCAATAGGTGGATGGAGATGGGGTAATGGTGATAGGTCAGAGAGGAGGGTGGAGCGGATAGGTTGGAAGGAAGATTGGCAAGTCATGAGGACAGTGTCGAGTTGGAAGGTTGGATCTTGGATAAGGTGGGGGGAGCGGAAATGAGGAAACTGGTGAAATCCACATTGATGCCATGGGGTTGGAGAGTCCCGTGATGGAAGATGAGGCATTCTTCCTCCAAGTGTCGGATGGTAAGTGAGTGGCGATAGAGGAGGCCCAGGACCTGCATGTCCTTGGAGTGGGAGAGGGAGTTGAAGGGTTTGGTTACGGGGCAATGGGGTTGATTGGTGAGGGTGTCCCGGAGATGTTCTCTAAAGCGTTCTGCGAGTAGGCCATACTGTGATACAAGACCAAGTACAACTAGAGAATCAAAAATACAGGTTATTTTAGATTTTTCCATGTCTGGGACAAAACTTGAAATTTTACATTATATTGGTATGAGTGGAATTTATTGCAAGTTTATGCTGAATTTCAGCACTGTCATTGTTACTTTGACAAACTTGTTGAAAAAAATGCACAAAATTTCAATGAATGCGAAAGTGTCAAAAATGCCTCTGAAAATGTAAAATCTCTGCTGACAGTTATACTGCACCTATTTATAAGAAGCTGTTCAAACTAACTGTCAATGCCAGCAGCATTGGTGTGGGGCTGGTTTTGTGCAAGGTGATAAGTTGAGAATTGAAAGAACTCAGGTATTTTTAAATGGGACTGACTACATGTCAACAACAATATTCAACAGCTGATAAAGAGACATTGAGTCTTGAGATTGCTCTACATTATTGAGATACAGACATCAGTAACACAGAAGAAACCGTGACTTATACACACCACAATCCACACTCTCCTCATTCCTGAAGATGGGCTCATGCCCGAAACGTCGATTCTCCTGCTCCTTGGGTGCTGCCTGACCTGCTGCGCTTTTCCAGCAACACAATTTCAGCTCTGATCTCCAGCATCTGCAGTCCTCACTTTCTCTTACAATCCTTTGAACGTCTTGGAAAAAGTTACGAATATTTCAATGGAGCTTAATTCTCCAATAATATAATTTGAAAACTGTTCATGTGCCTGGAATTGAAAATACTGCAATAGATGCTTCAATAAGGCACATGCGAAAGGCATTGAGTGATAAGATGCATATGGACCATTGAAAAATGTGGCTGCTGTGTAATCTACTGTACATTTGCTGTTCACATGTTATTCTGTTAATTGTGATATTTCAATAATAAGATAATTTTCTCATGAGTAATGAAATACCTCAGAGATACACTTTCATTCTTCTTTGGGGAAGGGGTAATAGTTTAGTAGTTATTTCTAAGTTTGTTTGAGTTTTGAATTAATGACGCATGGGTTTTTTTGTGTCTGAAAAGTTTAATATTAACTTGTATTTCTGTTGCCATAGTGATGTCTTTTGAAGCAACTTGATAGAGAGGTTGCTTTCAGAATTAACAGGTTTGCAGAATTAATTTGAAGGGTTTACAACTGCGCAAAGTAAATAGGTATTGGTCATTATTCAAAATGTCTGGACTTGTTCTATTTTTAAGGGTTGGAATAAACCACCAGAATTTGAAAATAGAGATGATTTTTTTAAAAATTCAGTTTGGGGCAGATCCACAGCGATCCTTGGTTGAAGATGGATGTATAATGTGGTGTTCGTAAGAAAGGGAGAAAATAGTAAAAATAGATTACCTTTGAGCAAGGGGTTTATTAATAGTTTCAGGCCAGATGTGCTTGAATAAATACTCAGAGGGTATTTGAAGCTGAGAATGTTTAATACCAGATGTGCAAAAGCTCCAAAAACAGCTATCATTTCAAGACTATATGTTGAAGTCACAGTTATGTTAAATCTTTCAAAGTGTCATAGAATCATAGAGATGTACAGCATGGAAACAGACCCTTCAGTCCAACCCGTCCATGCTGACCAGATATTCCAACCCAATCTAGACCCACCTGCCAGCACCCGGCCCATATCCCTCCAAACGCTTCCTATTCATATACCCATCCAGATACCTTTTAAATGTTGCAATTGTACCAGCCTCCACTACATCCTCTGGCAGCTCATTCCATACACATACCACTCTCTGTGTGAAAAAGTTGCCCCTTAGGTCTCTTTTATGTCTTTCCCCTCTCACTCTAAACCTATGCCCTCTAGTTCTGGACTCCCTGACCCCAGGGAAAAGACTTTGTCTATTTATCCTATCTATGCCCCTCATAATTTTGTAAACCTCTATAAGGTCACTCCTCAGCCTCCGACACTCTAGGGAAAACAGCCCCAGCCTGTTCAGCCACTCCCTGTAGCTCAGATCCTCCAACCCTGGCAACATCCTTGTAAATCTTTTCTGAACCCTTTCAAGTTTCACAACATCTTTCCGATAGGAAGGAGACCAGATTGCACGCAATATTCCAACAGTGGCCTAACCAATGTCCTGTACAGCTGCAACATGACCTCCCAACTCCTGTACTCAATACTCTGACCAATAAAGGAAAGCATACCAAAAGCCTTCTTCACTATCAATCCATCTCTGGTGTGAGTATCTTTGGGATACTGTAAAGGGCTGTTTGTAGGATTTGTACCAGGGTGTTTTGGAACTCATGAAATTATGTGCACCATATTTGGAAACCTCTAAACATTTGTAATGTATAAATATTTTAGGTTAATTCTATTTATCTTCATTTCCTATGTGAAATAAACTTCTGTTTTATCATTAAAACCAAAAGGAACCACTTTGTGAAAATCAAAACAATAAAATGTATCAAGTCACATGACAGCCTGGGATGTGATTTGTTCAATGATAACATTAACTGAGATCATAACAACATGAAATATTGCATTGAAGGCTATTGAACCTTCTTTTAAAATTGATAGACTGCTATAGTTATAGTTGTGATCATGATATTGTAGCTTTGCTTCACTTAAGGAATGCACACAAGTGTACATTAAGATGATACTGTTTGTGACTTATTTTGATGCCAACGCTTGCTCACAAACTTAGTGTACTAAGAGATATGCTGACAACCAATTTAGGATTGTCAGTCAGGCCTGCAGTACGCCATACCTACACCGAGTGTAAAACTGCATATATTAATTTACACACGGCCTTTTTTGTAGACAAAACGTAGGCACATTGCACCTATTTCAACTCAGCAAAAACAGGTGACAGCATCTCTTGGGTTCATTTCTCAGGACAGTGCCTTAATCAGAGTCTATCTGCATGATTTCAAATGGAAACAAAGCTTGGCAGTTAACTAGCGGTCACCATTTAACTGGTCCATTCTCCATGGCAAGACCTCTACCAGTTAGACTTCACTTGCTGACCAATGAACACTTTCTTCACATACGGTATAAAATATTGTTTTAAACCATAAGACCTCAGAGCAGAAATTAGGCCATTCAGCCCATCGAGTTTGCCCTGCCATTCAATCATGGCTGATAGATTTCACAACTCCATTCTTCTTCCTTCTCTCCATAACCCATCTATCTCTGAACTGGGTACCTGTGTATTGGTGTTAATGTGTGAGTTGTCTTGCAGAGTATAAAATAGCAAGCTTTGATAAACTTTGTCTTTCTCAGCAATACTCAAGTTCTACAGTATGCCAAATGATTATTTGAAAGTTATTGTAAATGATGCTGATTACACCATTCCATTGTACCTGACATGAAGGTAAGCTTGAGCAGAACATAGAACATAGAACATAGAAAGATACAGCGCAGTACAGGCCCTTCGGCCCTCGATGTTGCGCCGACCAAAGCCTACCAAACCTACATTAGCCCAATAACCTCCATATGCTTATCCAATGCACGCTTAAATGACCATAAAGAAGGAGAGTTCACCACTGCTACTGGCAGGGCATTCCATGAACTCACAACCCGCTGAGTAAAGAATCTACCCCTAACATCTGTCCTATACCTACCACCCCTTAATTTAAAGCTGTGTCTCCTAGTAACACCTGACTCCATTAGCGGTAAAAGGTTCTCAGTGTCTACCCTATCTAAACCCCTAATCATCTTGTACACCTCTATCAAATCTCCCCTAAACCTTCTTTTCTCCAATGAGAACAGCCCCAAGTGCCTCAGCCTTTCCTCATACAATCTTCCTACCATGCCAGGCAACACCCTGGTAAACTTCCTCTGCACTCGTTCCAGTGCCTCCACATCCTTCCTATAGTATGGCGACCAAAACTGCACACAATACTCCAGATGAGGCCGCACCAGAGTCTTATACAACTGCAACATGACCTCAGGACTCCGGAACTCAATTCCTCTACCAATAAAGCCCAGTACACCATATGCCTTCTTCACAGCACTATTTACCTGGGTGGCAACTTTCAGAGATCTGTGTACATGGACACCAAGATCCCTCTGCTCATCCACACTACCAAGTAGCCTACCATTAGCCCAGTAATCCATCTTCTTGTTACTCCTACCAAAGTGAATGACTTCACACTTAGCTACCTTGAACTCCATTTGCCACCTTTCTGCCCAGCTCTGCAACTTATCTATATCCCGCTGTAACCTGCCACATCCTTCTTCGCTGTCCACAACTCCACCGACTTTTGTGTCATCCGCAAACTTGCTCACCCAGCTTTCAAGCCCCTCCTCTAGATCATTTATAAAGATGACAAACAGCAATGGTCCCAAAACAGATCCTTGTGGTACACCGCTAGTAACTGCACTCCAAGATGAACCTATTCCATCAACTACTACCCTCTGTCTCCTTCCAGCCAGCCAATTCCTAATCCAAACCTCTAATGCACCCTCAATGCCATACCTCCGTAGTTTTTGCATTAGCCTACTATGGGGTACCTTATCAAACACCTTACTAAAATCCATATACACCACATCTACTGCTTTACCCTCGTCCACCTCCTTAGTCACCTTCTCAAAGAACTCAATAAGGTTTGTGAGGCACGACCTGCCCTTCACAAAACCATGCTGACTATCCTTGATCACATTATTCCTATCCAGATGTTCATAAATCCTATCCCTTACAATTCTCTCTAAGACTTTGCCCACAACAGAAGTGGCCTATAGTTACTCGGGCTATCCCTACTCCCCTTCTTGAACAAGGGGACCACATTCGCTATCCTCCAGTCTTCTGGCACTATTCCCGTAGACAATGACGACATAAAAATCAAGGCCAATGGCTCTGCTATCTCCTCCCTAGCTTCCCAGAGGATCCTAGGATAAATGCCATCAGGCCCAGGGGACTTATCTATTTTCATCCTTTCCAGTATTCCCCAGACCTCTTCCCTACATACCTCAAGGTCATCCATTCTAATCACTTGTGACTCAATATTCACATCAGCAATAGTGTCCTGTTCCTGAGTGAATACTGACGAAAAGTATTGATTTAGTGTCTCTCCAATCTCCTCCGCCTCCACGCACAACTTCCCACTACTATCCTTGACTGGACCAATACCTACCCTAGTCATCCTTTTATTCCTGACATACCTATAGAAAGCCTTTGGGTTTTCCCTAATCCTACCAACTAAGGACTTTTCATGTCCCCTTCTCGCTGCTCTTAGCTCTCTCTTTAGATCCTTCCTGGCTACCTTATAACTCTCGATCGCCCCAACTGAACCTTCACGCCTCAACTTTACATAGGCCGCCCTCTTCCCTTTCACAAGGGATTCCAATTCCTTATTAAACCACGGCTCCCTCACAAGACCCTTTACTCCCTGCCTGACTGGTACATACTTATCAAGGACATCCAATAGCTGTTCCTTGAACAATTTCCACATATCATTTGTGTTCTTCCCTTGAAGCCTATTTTCCCAATCCACGCATCCTAAGTCATGCCTCACCGCATCATAATTTCCCTGCCCCCAGCTATAACTCTTGCCCTGCAGTGCACACTTATCCCTCTCCATCACTAAAGTAAAAGTCACCGAGTTGTGGTCACTGTCCCCGAAGTGCTCACCTACGTCCAAGTCTAACACCTGGCCTGGCTCATTACCTAGAACCAAATCCAGTATAGCCTCACCTCTTGTTGGCCTGTCTACATATTGTGTCAGGAAACCCTCCTGCACACATTGGACAAACAGAAATTGGAACTAATAAATTATCTCTCAAAACTAGTATGCTTTACACTTGGATAATAAAGCAGAAACTGACCGTAATCTAAATGCAGCATAATAAATGATGACTGCATCTAGCAGTGCTCTCTGGTATCCCTCCCCAGAATATACTCCATTTACAAAGCATTATCCATACAATAGACTGTATTCCATCACAAACTCCCCCAACCCTCTGCTGTTACAGTTTTCACTTGAAGTGTCATCAGTAAACCTTTGGCACAACATCAATACTAAGCTGTTTCAAATAATTGTAGACATTGGGTTCTCTACTGTTTCCGTTTGAATACAAGGGTAGCAGTTTTAGCAATTAGTTGTTAGCAGTTTGGAACAAGATATTTGATGATAGCTCTTGCCTATAAGCCATTGAACATCCTCTTTATATCTGGTTTGGGTTTGAAATTTTTGTTCTGCAACTCATTAACTATCATGGTGACAGTGTTGGTAGGATGCATTTCAGCAGAACTATATGTCATTATTTAACTAACAGGTAATTTTCATAAACTAGATTAAGACACTACAATATTAAGATTGAAGACTCTCAGTACACTCAGTCCAGATTAATCCAAACTCCTCCTTGTCGATTTATAAAGGCAGTAAAAAACGTTTACTTTATGTTTAAATTTTAGAGTGATTTATAATCGCTGCTGAAAATGTGTTGCTGGTTAAAGCACAGCAGGTTAGGCAGCATCTCAGGAATAGGGAATTCGACGTTTCGAGCATAAGCCCTTCATCAGGAATGAGAGAGAGTAGCCAAGCAGGCTAAGATAAAAGGTAGGGAGGAGGGACTTGGGGGAGGGGCGATGGAGGTGGGATAGGTGGAAGGAGGTTAAGGTGAGGGTGATAGGCCGGAGTGGGGTGGGGGCGGAGAGGTCAGGAAGAAGATTGCAGGTTAGGAGGGCGGTGCTGAGTTGAGGGAACCGACTGAGACAAGGTGGGGGGAGGGGAAATGAGGAAACTGGAGAAATCTGAATTCATACCTTGTGGTTGGAGGGTTCCCAGGCGGAAGATGAGGCGCTCCTCCTCCAGCCGTCGTGTTGTTATGTTCTGCCGGTGGAGGAGTCCAAGGACCTGCATGTCCTCGGTGGAGTGGGAGGGAGAGTTAAAGTGTTGAGCCACGGGGTGGTTGGGTTGGTTGGTCCGGGTGGCCCAGAGGTGTTCTCTGAAGCGTTCCGCAAGTAAGCGGCCTGTCTCCCCAATATAGAGGAGGCCACATCGGGTGCAGCGGATGCAATAGATTATGTGTGTGGAGGTACAGGTGAACTTGTGGCGGATATGGAAGAATCCCTTGGGGCCTTGGAGGGAAGTGAGTGTGGAGGTGTGGGCGCAAGTTTTACATTTCCTGCGGTTGCAGGGGAAGGTGCCGGGGGTGGAGGTTGGGTTGGTGGGGGGTGTGGATCTGACGAGGGAGTCACGAAGGGAGTGGTCCTTGCGGAACGCTGATAGGGGAGGGGAGGGAAATATATCCTTGGTGGTGGGGTCCGTTTGGAGGTGGCGGAAATGACGGCGGATGATGCGTTGTATGCGGAGGTTGGTGGGGTGGTAGGTGAGAACCAGTGGGGTTCTGTCTTGGTGGCGGTTGGAGGAGCGGGGCTCAAGGGCGGAGGAGCGGGAAGTGGAGGAGATGCGGTGGAGGGCATCGTCGATCACGTCTGGGGGGAGTCTGCGGTCCTTGAAGAAGGAGGCCATCTGGGCTGTGCGGTGTTGGAACTGGTCCTCCTGGGAGCAGATGCGGCGGAGACGAAGGAATTGGGAATATGGGATGGAGTTTTTACAGGGGGCAGGGTGGGAGGAGGTGTAGTCCAGGTAGCTGTGGGAGTCAGTCGGTTTATAGTAGATGTCTGTGTTGAGTCGGTCGCCCGAGATAGAGATGGAAAGGTCTAGGAAGGGGAGGGAGGAGTCTGAGACAGTCCAGGTGAATTTCAGGTCGGGATGGAAGGTGTTAGTAAAGTTGATGAACTGTTCAACCTCCTCGTGGGAGCACGAGGCAGCGCCGATACAGTCATCGATGTAGCGGAGGAAAAGGTGGGGGGTGGTGCCAGTGTAGTTGCGGAAGATGGACTGTTCCACATATCCTACGAAGAGACAGGCATAGCTGGGGCCCATGCGGGTGCCCATGGCAACTCCTTTAGTTTGGAGGAAGTGGGAGGATTGAAAAGAGAAGTTATTCAGGGTGAGGACCAGTTCAGTCAGTGATTTATAATCGGGCAACTTGCCCATGGAGGGCCCCGATGAGTCAGCAGTAACTGAGAACTGAAGGTGCTTTCAGGCCGGTGAGCATCACAATGGCAAACCCCCTTACTCAAAGGTTGGAATACTGCACTCCATTCTGGAATACTGCACTCCATCCTGGAATACTGCACTCCATCCTGGAATACTGCACTCCATCCTGGAATTCTGCACTCCATTCTAGCCTCCTTACTCTAAGAAAGATAATATGAAACTTGAAAAAGGTGCAGAAAAGATTTACAAGGATGTTGCCAGGGTTGGAGGGTCTGAGCTATAGGGAGAGGCTGAACAGGCTGGGGCTGTTTTCCCTGGAGCGTCGGAGGCTGAGGGGTGACCTTATAGAGGTTTATAAAATCATGAGGGGCATGGATAGGGTAAATAGGTAAGGCCTTTTTCCCAGGGTAGGGGAATCCAAAACTGGAGGACATAGATTTAGGGTGAGAGGGGAAAGATTTAAAAGAGACATAAAGGGCAGTGTTTTCACTCAGAGGGTGATACGTGTATGAAATGAGCTGCCAGAGGAAGTGGTGGAGACTGGTACAATTACAACATTTAAAAGGCATCTGGATGGGTATATGAGTAGGAAGGGTTTGGAAGGAAATGAGCCAAGTGCTGGCAAATGGGACTAGATTAATTTAGGATATCTGATTGGTATGGATGAGTTGGACCGAATGGAATGTTTCTGTGCTGTACATCTCTGTGATGCTATGACATAGTAAGCTCTTGCTTCTCTGCTGACAGTCCATTTTATACTAACTTTAGTGAATTCTATTTCACAAATCATCATGTAAAGCTTTGGACACAAGTGTAATGAAGCTGATACTGTCGTTCTGCAGTGTTTAGATATAGCATTCACATGCAAGCTCAGCATCATCCAGGACAAAGCTGTTGATTTATTCCTGTTTGAAACTTGCAGGTTGGTTTCTCCCGCATCTTAAAGAACAGTTGGATGTCCCCATGTCAGTACCTCATGGTGGAGTGCAGCAAGACAGCAGGCACATTGCAACAGTGTGTTCCAAATAGTTCCCATCATTCAAGCTGAATACCCACCCTTATTTAATGGAGGTGATTGGATAAATATCTCTGGCAATCTCTGTACTGTGAATGTCCAGAGTCATGGCCTAGAGATGTCATTGTCCCTAAATTGCACTACTCTGTCACATAATTTATACTTTTCTGCTGAATAAATTACATGTTGGAAAGTCTGAAAATCATTTTGGCAATACCAGCATTCCCTGTGGAGGTGAAAGTCCATGACTGTTTTCTTCTTACAGCGAGTGGTGAGTTCACAAACAGGGCATTGCAGCATTTACTGCTCTTCCAGGAAAGCAAACCTTTAAAATTCAAAATGCCAGAAATAATCAGCACTTCTAGCAGCGTCTGTGGAGAGTGAAGCAAGTTACCATTTTCAGTCCATGACTTTTGATCAGTTCTGTTGTAAACAAATGGCAGAATAAAACCTGACTGTTCTCACCATCGAATCAAGCCACTTTTAGGATGTTTCGAGTGTATTATTATGAGCTCAATGACAGTCTCACTAGATTCTCCTCTTCCTCTGTGACTAGCAACTAAACAGCTCAGCCTGACTGCAATAACCACCTCTGACATTATTGCCCATGATTTTCACCCGGAATTATTAATTTATAATAAATTCCAATTAATATGTTTCTGTTTTTGAATGTGCTATTTTGAGTAACTTGGCCTGTTCTACAAGTAAATCCACATGGTCCTCACAGACCAGAGGGCTGCTCTCTCATTAGAGAGAGAGAGTGAGAGAGAGAGAGAGAGAGAGAGAGATGATAGTGGTTGTTTAACTTAAGGGTCACCACACAGAAAAGGGGAGAGATTGAGACAGAGAGCCCTTCAGGGTAAACTCAGCTGGTGCAGAAATTGAGCCCACGCTGTCACTGTTACTCTGCATTGGAGAGCAGCTGTCCATCCAACTGAACTAACCAATTCTTGTTGTATAAGTGAAGGTAGAAGGAAGAAAATCAGTAATCTTAGAGTCACACAGTGCAGAAACAGACGTTTCGGTCCAACAAGTCCATGTTGACCATAATTCCAAGATAAAATAGTCCCAACTACCTGCTCCTGGCCCATATTGAATTGAATTGAATTGAATTTATTGTCACGTGTACCGAGGCACAGTGTAAAGCTTTGTCTTGTGAGCAATACAGGCAAATCACAGAGTTAAGTAGCATAGATTGCAAATAATAGGTAAATAGCAGCAAAAACAACAAGACAGGTACAAGCGAATGTTAAGAATTTGTGAGTCCATTCAGTATTCTAACAACAGTAAGAGTGAAACTGTTTCGAAACTGGCGGGTGTGTGTGTTCAGGCTTCTGTACCTTCTCCCCGATGGTAGAGTAGAAAAGCATTGCCAGGGTGGGATGGATCTTTGAGAATGCTGGCGGCCTTTCCTTGACAGCGGGCCTGGTAGATGGATTCTATAGATGGGAGGTTGGCCTTTGTGATTGTCCGGGATGAGTTCACCACTCTCTGTAACCGTCTCCGATCTTGAATGGTACAGTTGCCATACCAGGTAGTGATACATCCAGACAGAATGCTCTCGATGGCGCACCTATAAATGTTGGCACGGGTATTCACCGTCATGCCAAGTTTCCTCAGCTGCCTGAGGAAGAAGAGTTGTTGTTGGGCCTTTGTAACCAGTGCGTCCATATTCCTCCAAACCTGTCCTATTCATTTATTTATCTAGGTGTCTTTCTAAACATTGTAACCATGTCCAAATCCACCACTTCCTCGGGAGGTTCATTCCACGTGAACCACTCTCTGTGTAAAAAAAAGTGTCCCCCATATCTTTCAGACTAGAAAAAAAACAGAAGAGACTTGGGACAATCATGGTGCTGCACAGTGCATGGAAGAGGCCAAAAGGAGAAGAAGGGTAAAAATTATGAGTGGCTTCAAACATACAGTAAAGGTAGGAAAGCCACCTACTTGTTCAAAATATTGTACAGAACGTTCCACTTGTATTTGTATTTTGTAAAAACTAGGGCACAGAATGTTTTGTTTGCTGGTGCAGATCTAATGCCAGGTTAAGGTTGAGTGCCCCTAGACGAATATGTATAAATGTGGCCGGTGCTGACCACAGTAATGGAAGGACGGAAAAGATGTGGTACCCCAAAACATACTCAAAACCCCATCGAGCCAAGCAGAATGTTGAATTATGGTGTGTCATTTTGGAGACAGATAATTATTGACCATAACAAAGGGATTTCACTGCACAAAGCACAACCTGTAGCTTTGGTATCAATGCACCAACTGGCATCATTGTTCAACCTCTTGCAAATTAAGGTAATGTGTTATTACATTAAAGGTTACAGCAAAGTTCATGATTTAATGAATTTACAGCAGTGACAGTAAATCTTGCTCCACTCAAACACCAAAGGATTATTTTGTTTCTAGCCCACTGTGCAAATGTATATTGTTTCATTTTGGATAAATTTTTAAAAGGTAATTTCAAAGCTCACCCCTTTAACAATTCCCGTCGTGAGGTCCCTTTCTCAAGGAAGCCAGGAATTAGAAAAATAAGGATAGTAATCAGACACAGGACAGAGAGAGGACAACTGGGGCTACTGCGAAGGTAAAGCCGAGGTGAGAGGAGGGGGCTGAGAATATCAGAAGGCAGAATAAAGCAAAGATAATGCAAGTAAAATAATAAAACAGAATTTATCTCCAAGGAGTTCTGTTAAAATAAATATTAAATGTGAACTTCACTGTAGCGCCACCTAGTGGAACAAACTTGCTTGTTGCCTTTCATTGGGAAGAATTACAACGTGTAGGAATAATATTAAATATACTCATATACTCTCCTTAGAGGTGTAAGTGTTGCACAGGCATTCCACCTAAAATGATAAAATATCATGTTAAAAATAACTCAACACCAGGTTATAGCCCAACAGGTTTATTTGGAAGCACTAGCTTTCGGAGCGCTGCTCCTTCATCTGGTGGTTGTGGAGTATAAGATAGTAAGACACAGAATTTATTGCAAAAGTTTACAGTGTGATGCAACTAAAATTATATGTTGAAAAAGACCTGGATAGTTGTCAATGTTCACTTCCTACATGACCTATGCATAGTATCAGCATTGTGTACCATATTAAAGATTGCACCTTAATAGTTCACCAAAGCTTCTTAGAAGACACTTTCCAAATCACAGAATCCCCACAGTTCAGACAGAGACTAATTGATCTATCATGTCTGCCCCAACCCTCAAGACCATTTCAGCCTATGGCCATAAACCACATTTTCCATGGCTACTCCACCTAGCCTGCACACCCTGGTCATTACGGAACAATTTAGCACGGCCAGTCCACCCTAAACTGCGCATGTTTGGACTGTGGGAAGAAACCAGAGCACCCACAGGAAACCCACACAGACACGAGTAAAATGTACAAACTGCACATTGAATTGAACCTGGGTCCCTGGCTCTGTGAGACAACAATGCTAATCCACTGTTGAACCCCCACCCACCCCCTTCCAGGTCTTTACCATCTAGAAGAACCAATACAAGCAGGTAGATGGGAACACCATCGCCAGTGAGGAACCCTCCAAGCCACACTCTATAGTCAGTTTGGAATTATATTAGAATATCTTTACTGCCACTAGGTGAAAATCCTGAAACTCTCTCTCTAACTGTGGGAATAACTACCCACTCCCCCACCACCCCAAGGCAAAACATTGTGTAGTACATCTCACCATCAGTATATTTTTAAGTGATATGATCATGATATCATTACTACTCTGTAACATGTGGCTGATGGATACAAAAACCTCATACTCCATCTTAAGTGGGAACACTTGAAGCTTGACAGGCAACAAGAAAGCATGTTGCTCTGTGTAAATTAATAGCTTAATCTTAGTCCAGATACTGATGTGCCTGGAGTGTCATGACTTGGAGGAAGAAAGTGAATGCGTTGTGGCCAAATTTGCAAGCGACTGAAAAGTTTGGAAAGGCAGTTTGTGAGGGGGATATAAACAGTTTACAAAGAAATATTGATAGGTTAAGTAAGAGGACAGAATGTTTGCAAATGGAGCATAATGTGAGAAAATGTGGAATCATTTATTTTGAATATGAGAACAAAAAGACAAAGTATCATTTAAGTGGAGGGGAGCTACAGAAAGTTGCAACACACAGGGACTTGGAGGTGTTTGTGCATAAACCACAGAAAGCCAGCACCCAGGGGCAGCAGGTAATCAGGAAGGGCTAATGGAATGGGGGTTGGAGTATAAGAGTGGGGAAGTCTTACCGCAACCGGACAAGGTGCTGGTGAGACCACATCTGGAATACTGCGAGCAGTTTTGATGTCCTTACTTAAGGAAATGTATCATTTCTGTGGAAGTTGTTCAGAAAAGAGTCACTAGGATGATCCATGGGAAGGTAAAGGCGAAACTAGTTAGGGGTCTACTCACTGGAGTTTATAAGAATGAGAAGTGATCTAATTGAAACATATTGGATTCTTAAGGGGCTTGACAGGGTCAATGCTGAGAGTTTAGGACCAGAGGGTATAGTCTCAGAATAAAGGGACACTGATTTCAGACTGAGGTGAGAAGGGATTTCTTCTCTCAGAGAGTTGGGAGACTTTGAAACTGCTTGCCACAGAGAGCTATAGGGGTCAGAATCCTTGTATATCTTTAAGGCTGAGGCAGATGGGTTCTTGATCAGTTGAGGAATGAAGGGTTACAGGGAAAACACAGGAAAGTGGATATGAGGAATATGGGAGTTAGCCATGATCCTATTCAATGGTGAAGAAGGCTTGAGGGACTGAATGGCCTCCTCCTGTTCCTATTTCCTACAGTCCTGTTGGTCATATGTTGTTTTTTTTGTGATGAAGCTAGTTGTGATAAAGGTCTCTTGGATTCTCCAATACCATGTTAGCTATATCCACCACGTTTCCTCTGGATGGTTATTTTTTAGCATGGAGCTCTGGATGTTCATTACTGTTTCAGTTGTTGCATGGTACTGCAGGATAAAGGGGTTCTGATTTAAAGATTTAAAAATTGTCTGGTGCTTGTTTAAAGATAACCATGATCTGATTTGAATTGTGTTCATAAAATCGAAAGCTAATAAACGGTTTTCTATATTCATGAAGCCTATACAACTAGTTTTTCCAAGACAGAGAATTTAAAGTCTACAAGCTCAGCAAGATGTCTTACTGCATTTTACCAAATGTGGCTCATTAACTCCCTACCCCAGCCCCACTCCTCTTGTTCATCTGTTTCTAGTCTCGTTTTCCCCTCATCATTCCCGGCAAATCACCAGATATCTGCCAAAACTGCTCCATCCTTAAAATATTGCTGTGTACCTGGATGAGCATTGGAATGCTATGGATAGTACCCTTTTTCTCCCTTTCAGATCTTAATTTAGGTCCATTTTATGTCTCCCTTTCTCTTTCACCACAATGAATGACTTCTATGTTATGTGCTGTACCTCCACACCGTCTGTTCTCCCCGCTCCTCCTCCACCTCTGTCAGAAATATATTAAAACATTTCCAACTTTTTTTCAGTTCTGTAGAAGAGGCACACTGGACTCGAAAGCTCTGTTTCTCTCTCCTCCAATGCTGCCAGACCTACTGAGTTTCTCCTGCAATCTTGGTGTTTCTCCCAAGTAATTAAAATCCTGTAAATGTCAGACTATGCTGAGTCAAGAGTGTGTTGCTGGAAAAGCACAGCTGATCAGGCAGCATCCGAGGAGCAGGAGAATCGACGTTTCGAGCATAAGCTTTTCATCAGGAATGAGGCTTCTTGATGAAAGGCTTATGCTCAAAACATTGATTCTCCTGCTCCTCGGATGCTGCCTGACCTGCTGTGCTTTTCCAGCACCACACTCTTGACTCTAATCTCCAGCATCTGCAGTCCTCACTTTGTCCCAGTAAATTATGTTGAGTGTCTATCATAAGTTCTTTTTAAAGAAACCCATCTGGCAGTAATTGTTTCTAATATACAAGTTCCTGAACTAAGCATGAAACATCGCTAAATGATTTAGATTTAGTGTTCTGTTCATTGTCAAAAATGTTGCCATATTTAAGGTGGGCAACACGGTGGCACAGTGGTTAGCGCTGCTGTCTCACAGCGCCAGAGACCTGGGTTCAACTCCCGCCTCAGGCGACTGACTGTGTGGAGTTTGCGCGTTCTCCCCGTGTCTGCGTGGGTTTCCTCCGGGTGCTCCGGTTTCCTCCCACAGTCCAAAGATGTGCGGGTCAGGTGAATTGGCCATGCTAAATTGCCCATAGTTTTAGGTAAAGGGTAAATGTAGGGGCATGGGTGGGTTGCGCTTCGGCGGGTCGGTGTGGACTTGTTGGGCCAAAGGGCCTGTTTCCACACTGTAAAGTAATCTAATTTCCTCTGGATGGTTATTTTTTAGCATGAAACTCTGAATGTTCATGACGGTTTCAGTTGTTGTATGGTACTGCAGGATTAAGGGGTTCTGATTTAAAGATTTAAAAATTGTCTGGTGCTTGTTTAAGGGTATCCATGATCTGAGTTGAATTGTGTTCATAAAATCGAAAGCTCGGAACAGAGTGATTAAGGTAGCAGAAGTCACACAATTGCACACAACTGTAAAGCCAGACAGAAATTACAAAGTAGATAATGCACTACTTAAAATCTCTGCGCATTTTGTATAAAGGCTATCAGTGTGTTGGTGAAATACAGTTATTATTTAAAATAATGTATTAACTCAATGTGTAAGTAATCAAAAAGGACCACGCGGCTGCAAAACAAAAGGTACAACATGTACTTTAGAGGGAAGTGTTACCTTTAAGACCTTATAAGTTGAAATGAAATAATCGAGAACACAGGCTGAAGACTTGATATTCCACAGATGTTATTCCACATAGTAAATTGTAAATTAAGTTTTAAGGGAGGATGGTGGTATTGGTTTTTAATCATTAGATCTTGACAGGCCAACAATATTTACGTTATAATTAAACCCATAAAAATACAGTAGCAGCCTTCACTTTTCATTTACTGTCAAAGACTCTGTAAGTGATACTAATTTCCCATATTGATTGCAATTAATCAGATTAACGTAATATTAGATTAATTATTTCATCTACTTCAATTACCTGATAATGACTAAATTAAAACTAATTGCTAAATATGAACTTCTTTACATCTTTGTCAGGTGTGCACAACAATTTACATCAAAGTAACTTAGTTTTAGGTGTAATGGAAGAAATGTGGCAGCCAATATTTGTGTCACAAACTCCTACACATCATGATGGTGAACAGATAACTTTGTTTTATGATGTTGACAGTGGGATAAGTATTGGCTAGGACACCAGGATAACCCCCTTCCTGTCATCTAAGTTGTGCCATACCAACTTTTACATCTGCCCATGAGCAGGTCTCAGTTTCATGTTTTATCCAAAGAAAGCAGCAGCTGAGAGGGTTCAGCATCCCAAAGGAAAACTTTGAGTTTTGTTTTCAAACCTTGGGTTAGGACTTAAAACAGAAACTTGTTACCCAGAAGTAAATGTTCTACAACTGAGAAATAAGAGATTGAGATTATCCCGTTTCCCATACAGAGATTTGGTTTTTTTTCGAGTCTGCAATCACCTGAGATAATTTCAATGTGGAAAATTTATGTTGCAAAAGAAACATAACACTTACCACAAAAGCATTAATTACTGGAGAAAATTCTGAACTGGACTCGAAACATTAACTCTGTTTCTCTCTTTGCTGCCAGACTGACTGAATTAGAATTAGAACTGGAATCCATATAGTGTTGAAACAGGGCCTTCGGCCCAACAAGTCCACACTGACCCTCCAAAGAGTAACCCACCCAGACCCATTTCCCCTATCCTATATTTACCCCTGACTAATGCACCTAACTACACATTCCTGAACACTACGGGCAATTTAGCGTGGCCACTTCACCCAACTTGCACATCTTTGGACTGTGGGAGGAAACCAGAGCACCCGGAGGAAACCTACGCAGACATGGGGAGAATGTGCAAACTCCACACAGGCAGTCACCCGAGGCTGGAATTGAACCCAGGTCATTGGTGCTGTGAGGCAGCAGTGCTAACCACTGAGCCACCTATTACTGTTTTTGTTTCAGATTTCCAGCAACTGCTGTTTTTGTTTTGTGACAACATTTATAATTCACCAACTACAGTCTGTTGAAGCCTGTATTCAAATTGGGTTAGAATTTCACAGGGTCTGAGAACAGTTAGAGCAGGCCTGAGCTAGCTCGTGTGTTGGGAGCTGGGTAGATGCCCTCACTGGCAATTGCTTTGAATTTTATAACTAATAGAAACCAGTTGCATCAGAGTGTCCATACAATCTGGGTTTGTATCTTACGATTCCTTGTAAGATTTAAACCACTCCCAGAGTAAATAATGCCTTAGTTTTTTTTATCTTTTTTTGCTCGTGAAGTTCTTCAGGCGCATGCCTTTCTCTTGTTGCCACTGAAATAACTCCACAGAGGCCAATATCCCGTCACCAAATCACCCGTTATTTACACATGGAGAGTGCTTGGCAGTGATCCAGCGGTCTCAGAGCCAGCTCTCAGCATGAACAGAGTGCCTGACATTCTTGTTTCTTTCTCCTTTTTCCCCCTGCACCCATGTTCCGTGTGTGTACAGGTGTGAGACACAGTGACACGCAACAGGTGCACAAATCTTTATTCAATTTCCTCCACCCACGAAGAAAGGAAACCCCCGAGTGACCGGTGATAAACAATGTCCTTCTCATCAAAGGGTAACGCTGAGTGATCAAACAGTGAAGGGGACGGATGCCTTAGTTTTATAGTGTGGGCTTGTTTACAACTAATTAACTTTCATTCTCAAGTTGGCTTTTATTTCCTACATTAAGCTCTGCAGATGATCCGAGATATTCTTTCATATCCTTAACATAATCCCCCAGTTGCAGTACACCTGAAGGATTTTCAGTTGAAGATCACATGTACGAACACCTGATGGCTGCATCTGATCACATTCTGCTATGATACATTTGTGAGCAATAATTTAAAATGGTAGACTGAGAGCAATGTAATAATTTTCTCCTGATATTCAGGGTAATTTGCTTCTAGATTTCTTGAGTTATTACATTTCAGTCGTATACATGAATAAGAAATCCATGGAGGGATATGGCCAGGAGCAGGCAGGTGGGACTAGTTTAGTTTGGGATAATGGTTGGCATGGACTGGTCAGACCAAAATGTCTGTTTCAGCGCTGTATGACTCTATCAGAAATGTCAGCAGTTACCAGTTGTTTGATACATGCCAATGAAGCAATGTTCCATCCATTTGAACCAAGCCCCATCATGACTTCTCATTAAACTGATAAATTATGAAATAGCTGTTCAGGGAATTTAAAATGTTGGACGTGCTCAAAATGAACCGAAGTTTTTCTGATCTCTCAGACTCCAGAAAGCTCCCAGCTTGCTGCCAGTCCATTCTCACCTCTCCTGTTGACTATTGCTCAAACCCTCCTTGTGCCACGTTGTGCCTCGTGTGCCAATCAGCAAGGAGTGAGAGCTTGATGATTTCCCATCATTATGGAATTGCTAAATTGCAAGATAGAGCCTTATTGGCACTCACAGCTCACCATGACCTGAGTCTGTCCCTGGCTCAGGCATCTATAGGCAGCTGGGGGCAGGGATCAGTTTCAGGCAGACCATCCTGAAATGATCATACTCAGTGAATGTACAACATGACGTTGCAAGTGAGGAAAGCTTGGTGCAAAACTACTTTGAGCTTTATAATAAATGTCATTCTTAGTAAAGAATGACATGGAAAATTGCTCTAAATTTTAACCATCCATAAAACAGCTTTAACTTTAACCTTTCCTCGGGAAAAATCTTGCTCCAAAGTCCAAGTGTTAAAATGTGTTTCTTACACAAAACTTTGATATTGGATCTTCTCTATGACATTAGAAGAGTTGGAGAATAAACAATCTTAACCTCTATTCACTACTTAATCGTAACATTTTGATGCTGCAAGGTCTGAGGTTTACTACGTTACAAACACATACAATCAATTACTTCTCTGATTGAAAAAAATAAAGTAAGCATCTGGCTAATGTAGATCAAGATTCCATTGACTGCTATTTGTGGAAATCATAATAAAATCTTTACAACAATGACAACTTACATTCACATAGTACCTTAAATGTTATGTAAATTTCTAAGGCTCTTCAGAGGAGCAGTATCAAATAAAATGGTATGGAGTCTCATAAAGAACTAATAGAAGAGATGAGTAAAATTGGCCAAAGTAGTAGGCCTGACGAAGCAAGTTAAACATTTGCTGGGGGCTTTTGAGGGCCCGGTGAATGGAATCTTTTGGTATGGAATGCCTTTATTCCTCACTATTTCTGATTTACATAGCGACCTTACTGTGTGTGAAACAAGGGTCCTTACTCTATAGAACCATCGTTTCTTTAGAGAAAGACTAAGGCATGGCATTTCCAGGCTCTAACTCTAAGACCTTTCCAACCATTTCAGTGACTTCCTGCCACATATAAGATATCGTTTATGTTTTCTTTTTGGACTATGAACTGGGATGGAATTTAGGTCCTTCTGCTATAACGCATGTTCCATTATCCCAAATTCGCAATAAAGTGATTGATGAATTGGGAACACTCTGATCAAAGCATGAAGTTTTAAGGTGTGTTTTGGTTATAACGCGATTCCGACCCCATTAGTTTAAACTGTGCTGCTGTGACACGATTTTCTTATAACACGGGATTGCACAGGAATTGAATGGCCGCGTTATAGCAGGACTGCCTGTACAGTAAAATAATTCCAACAGCTCTGGATTTGGCTGCTTCAATGGTGGCTCCCTGCAGTGGTGAGGAATATGGGTCCCATCTTTTCCCCGAAGATGAACTTTGTCTTAATTAAAACTTTTGTTTTCAAACGTAAGGTTTCTGTTTTTAATATAGGGGATGGAGCAGAGGGGATGGAGGCCAGGGCAGCTGCATGCTTCTCTTGTGGATGTGGGAGGTAAGGGTCACCTCTGATGTCTCTGCTGAGTTCACCTGTAAGAAGTGAACCCAACTCCAGGTCCTCACAGACCCCGTTAAGGAACTGGAGCTGGAGCTGGATGAACTTTGGATTATTTGAGAGATTGACGGGGTGATAGAGGGAAGTTACAGGGAGTCACTCACACCTAAGTTACAGGATCCAGGTGACTGGCAGGAGAGGGTAAGGGAATAGGCAGTCAGTGTGGGATCCATTCACCCCTACCCCCAACCCCATAGCCGTTTCCCCTCAATAATAAGTGTACCGCTTAGGATACCGCTCGCGGGGGGGGAATGACCTACCCGGGAAAGCCACAGCAGCCTGGCTCCATGGCTCAGAAGAGAATGGGAAGAATCGACAAGCAATAATGACAGGAGAATCAGTCGTGACAGAAAGAGACAGGAGATTGTGTGGTCACAAACGAGACTCCCGGATGGAGTGTTGCCTCCCGGGTGCCAGGATGTCTTGGATCGAGTCTACAGAATTCTTAAGGGGGAGGGGGAGCAATCAGAAGTTATGATACGCACCAGTGCCAATGACATCGGGAGGAAAAGGGATGAGGACCTGAAAAGTGAACAGAGGGAGTTAGGTTGAAAGCTAGAAGGCAGGACGAGCAGAGTATTAATCACAGGATTGTCACCATGTGCAAGTGAGGTTAGGATCAGAGAGCGAGTGCAGATGAACACGTGGCTGCAGGGCTGGTATAGGAGGGAGGGCTTCAGGTGTGTGGATGATTGAGACATCTTCTGGGGAAGGTGGAACCTGTATAAGAAGTAGGGGTTGCATCTGAACTGGTATCAATATCCTGGATGGAAGGTTTGCTAGAGCTCTTTGGGAGGGTTAAACCCGGGAGGGGGGTGGAGACCAGACCTACAGATCAGATGATGGTAGGTAGTGAAGAGCCAGACACAGCATGCAGAGAGTCTGTGAGGAGGAATAGGCACTTGATAGGGTAAAGGTGCAGTCAGTGTGATGGGTTGAAGTGTGTTTATTTTAATACAAGAAGGATCAGCAATGACAGTGATGAACTCAGAGCATGGATCAGTATTGGGAAATTCGATGAGAGTGTGGTGCTGGAAAAGCCGAGCCGGTCAGGCAGTATCCGAGGAGCAGGAGAATTGATGTTTCAGGTATAAGCTCTTCATCAGGAATGAGGCTTGTGAGCCAGAGGGGTGGAGAGATCAATGGGAGGGGGGTGGGACTGAGGGGGGGTAGGTAGCTGAGAATGAGATAGGTGCCTGAAGGGTGGAGAGAAGGTGATAGGTCCGAGAGGAGGGTGGAGCAGATAGGTGGGAAGGAAGATAGGCAGATAGGACAAGTCCGGACAAGCCATGGGGACAATTCTGAGCTGGAAGTTTGGAACTAGGGTGAGGTGGGGGAAGGGGAAATGAGGAAACTGTTGAAGTCCACATTGATGCCCTGGGGTTGAAGTGTTCCGAGGTGGAAGATGAGGCGTTCTTCCGCAATCGCTTCCCTATTTTTAGGCAGTAACCTAGTGTATATCCCGTCTGGTCCAGGGAATTTATCTATTTTTATGTTATGGTTGGAGTGGTGGAGTCTGAGGGCGGAGGTGCGGGATGTGGACGAGATGCATTGGAGGGCATCTTTAACCACGTGGGAAGGGAAATTGTGTACTCTGGAGTAGTGCCAGGTGATTGGAGGGTAGCAAATGTTATTCCCTTGTTCAAGAAAGGGAATAGGGATAATCTTGGGAATTACGGACCAGTCAGTCTTACGTTGGTGGTGGGCAAAGTATTGGAGAGGATTCTGAGACAGGATTTATGATTACTTGGAAAACCAAAGTTTGATGAAAGATAGTCAGCATGGCTTTGTGAGGGGCAGGTTATGCCTCACAAAACTTATTGAATTATTTGAGGATGTGACAATATACATTGATGAAGGTAGAGCGGTGGATGTGGTGTACATGGATTTTAGCAAGGCGTTTAATAAGGTTCCCCATGGTAGGCTCATTCAGAAATTAAGGAGGCATGGAATACAAGGAAACCTGTCTGTCCTGATACAGAATTGGCTGGCCCATAGAAGACAGAGGGTGGTGGTAGATGGAAAGTATTCAGCCTGAAGCTCAGTGACCTGTGGTGTTCAGCAGGGATCGGTTCTGGGACCTCTGCTCCTTGAGATTTTATAAATGACTTGGATGAGGAAGTGGAAGGGTGGGTTAGTAAGTTTGTCGATGACGCGAAGGTTGATAGAATCGTGGATAGTGTGGAGGGCTGTTGGAAGTTGCAATGGGGCATTGACAGGATGCAGTGCTGGGCTGAGAAGTGGCAGATGGAGTTCAACCTGGAAAAGTGTGAAGTGATTCAATTTGGAAGGTTGAATCTGAATGCAGAATACAGGGTTAAAGGCAGGATTCTTGGCAGTGTAGAGGAACAGAGGGATCTTGGGGTCCATGTCCACAGATCCCTCAAAGTTCCCATCCAAGTTGATAGGGTTGTTAAGAAGGTTTCTGGTGTGTTGGCTATCATTAGCAGGAGGATTGAGTTCAAGAGCCGTGAAGTTATGCTGCAGTTCTATAGAGCCCTGGTTAGACCACACTTGGAATACTGTGTTCAGTTCTGGTTGCCTCATTAGAGGAAAGATGTGGAAGCTTTAAGAAAGTGGAGAGGAGATTTACCAGGATGCTGCCTGGATTGAAGGGTTTGTCTTATGATGAGAGGTTGAGGGAGCTAGGGCTTTTCTTATTGGAATGAAGAAAATGAGAGGTGACTTGATAGAGGTGTACAAGATGATGAGAGTCATAGATAGAGAGGTTAGCCAGAGACTTTTTCCCAGGGCAGAAATGTCTATCATGAGGCGACATCATTTTAAGGTGATTGGAGGAAGGTTTAGGGGAGATGTCAGAGGTCGATTCTTTATTCAAAGAGCGATGGGTGCGTAGAATGCACTGCCAGTGGTGGTTGTAGAATCAGGGACATTAGGGACATTTAGGCAACTCTTGGATAGGCACATGGATGATAGTACAATGAAGGGTATATAAGTTAGTCTGATCTTAGAGTAGGGTAAAAAACCGGCACAACATCAAGGACCAAGTACTGTGCTGTACTGTTCTATGTTCTATGTAACTAACATTCTTAATGTTTTATTATATTGGATTGTATTAGATAATGGTTTATGTCCAATTTACAGGGGTTTCGCATTTATTTTACTGTTTTTCTATTCTCTCACAATCCTTTATGGAATTAAAACATTAAAATTTATCTCACCTTCTAATTGTTTCTGGCTATTTTGAGATAAATATGTTGGTGTTTCCAGTGTAGTCTCTGTAAAGCTGTTGCTATCATACGCTGCGGCAAATTCACTCAGACACTTCCCAATGTAAACACAAACACTGGAAAGTATAATCAAACTTATCGATAATGGCAGAATGTATGAGCTTAAAATGAGGGCAAGATTACATTTGATTTCCCTAGAACTGATTCCATTTCACTTGAAGACTGCACTTAGTCTTGGCTCCTGATATGCAACATTTTGGGGGAGTGATAGTGTTGAATATGTTTGTCCATTGGCTCAAAATCTCAGTTAAAGTTTGATGAAATGAATATTTATCTGTCTACAAATTAAACCTGTTGGACTATAACCTGGTGTTGGGTGATTTGGAAATCCATAAGTCAGACATTCATAAATTGGGAACCCTGTATACCTTATTGAGCTGTAGGAGATAGCTTCAAGGAATTATTTTCTATAAAATAGTCTTAAAATTTATTGTAATCATTACTACTTTTTTAAAAATTATTTTATATTGTAATACCTGCTGTCAATTTAATGTCCTATCAAGTGTCCTTGAATAGTTTAGTGATATAATTAATTAGTTACAGTAGAATAACCTGAGTTTCCACGACTGACACTGTCACAGAAAATACTCCTTTCCCTCACCCCCTTGCCAAACACTCCAAAATAAATAGATTGAGCAGTGAGCAGGAATGAAAGACGTCAGTGGCGCTAGAAGGATGCAGCTGAAATGGGATAATATCTAAATCACCACCTAAGCCCTAGATCCTCTTTGTCAGCACAATTAATGGGGTCAGCAGCACTCCTCAAACATGCCACTTCAGTCAATTCAATGCAGTTCAACCCACTTTCCCCTGACAGTTAAGTTCTCTTAAATACAGAAATGTTAAAACTTAAGCTCAGGCGCCAGAGTCTGTTTGCGAATTATAAAATAAGAGACAGCTTAAATGTACCTCAGCACCAAGGGAACGATTTGGCATATGAAAAAGAATGTTCCTTGAAACCGTGGAGCTCCATGCAAGAACTTGGGTCGGATATTTATGAAATTAATTATGACGATGTAGATTCTGATGATGAGTTACCGACTATTCCCCAACACAGCGCAAATTCTACTTCAAAAGATTATGAATTGAATATTAATGTTGGAGGCAAAGTTTTCCAGATTGCCTATATTGCTGCAGCCCGCTTTCCTAAGACCAGAATTGGAAAATTGGCTACTTACACCGATTCCACGAGGAAGTTAGATTTGTGTGATGATTACAGCACTCTAAACAACGAATATTTCTTTGATCGTGATCCTGCTATCTTCCACCATATCTTTAACTTCTACAGGACGGGCGTTTTGTGGATTAAAAATGAGCTCTGTCCCAGAAACTTTCTCGAGGAGATCCACTACTGGGGTATACGCATCAAAAACACCAACAGGTGCTGCCGAATCTCCTTCGAAGAGAGACAAGATGAATTGAATGAGCAACTAAAGGTCCAGCGAGAGCTGCAAGCTGAACTCGAAGTGGAAGAAGATGAGGAGCACTTCAGAGACTTGAAATATGGTCACCATAGAAGAGTCATCTGGAACTTAATGGAAAAGCCATTCTCCTCAGTTATAGCTAAGATGATGGCTGTTGCTTCCAGTATGTTTGTATTAATCTCCATTGTAGCCATGGCCTTAAACACAGTTGAAGAGATGCAATACATAAGTGCAGTTGGTCAGCTGAGCGGACATACCTACATGGAGCACGTAGAGACCATTTGTATCATTTTCTTTACGGCAGAATACCTGTTAAGAATAGTGTCCACACCAGACATTGAGAAGTTTGCACGGAGTGCTCTCAATGCAGTTGATCTCATTGCAATCCTGCCCTTTTATCTCCAAGTCACCTTGGAATGTTTTGAGGATGAAGACTATGGGAGACATGACCAGGATATTGAGAAAGTAGGCAGAGTGGGAAAGGTTGGCCAAGTGCTGAGGATCATGAGATTGATGCGAATTTTCCGGATTTTAAAACTTGCGCGGCATTCCACTGGTCTGAGGGCCTTTGGCTTCACACTGAAACAATGTTACCAACAAGTTGGCTGTCTTTTCCTGTTTATAGCCATGGGCGTATTTTCCTTTTCTGCGCTGGTCTTCTCTGTGGAACATGATGTCCCATGCACTAACTTCACCTCCATACCTCATGCCTGGTGGTGGGCTGCGGTGAGTATAATCTAAGAATTCGAGAATTAAAAGAGAAGTGTTTCGTTGCTTAATCATTAACTATCTTCAGGGTTTAAAGTGGAGGGTATTGTTTTATTTAATTTTTTTCTTATGATATTAAAGTTTGTGCATCTGGGGGACAATTTCATTAATTTTCATTATCAATCCTCCCTAGTTAGGTTAACGGTTCAAATACAGACATAAGTTCTGATGAAGGGTCAATGGACCCAAAACCTCAACTCTGTTTTCTCCCCACAGATGCTGCCAGAGCTGTTGAGTTTCTCCAGCAATTTCTGCTTTTGTTACAGAGAAAATCTCCATCTACCGTACTTCAAAATAATAAATGCCAATCTTTTTGCCCATTTGGCCCAAGATGGGACTTACAGCTGACACAAACGAGGGCTGTCCCTCAAACACATCGTTACAGTTTTTTTGCTCATCATTTTAGTGTCAATTTGTCAAAACTGTCCACTGTTGAAGTTGTTATTATAATATTGTATCCTCATTAATAGTAAGTAGTGAGGATTGTCAATATTGGTCTTTGAAAGGTGATGACTACAGTCAGACGGAGATGAATCAGCAATGAAAGAAAGTGTTGGGAGAAGATGTTATGAATATGCAAATATGGAAAACAGAAAAAGGTCGAGAGATTTACTTTTCTCCAGGGAAATAAGGCCATCTAAAATTTTACGTATTTCTATTCTTTTATAGGATAGAACCATGGAAACCAGGAGTAGATGAGGCCATTTGGCCCATTGAGCCTGCGCTCCCATTCAATTTGATCATGGCGGATCCTCGATCTCAATGCCATGCTTCTGTTTCTTCCCCATGCCTTTAGCATCTGGAAATCTATCAATGTCATTATTAAATACATTCAGTGACTTGGCCTGCAAAGCCTTCTATGGCAGTGAATTCTGCAGTTTCACCACCATCTGAGTGATAGAGTGTAAAGCACTTCCAATCTTTTAAACTGAAATTAAAAATCCCTCCACATAGTTCCCTACAAACATTCCCAGGACAGGAACAGCACAGGTTTAGATGCAGAATAAAAATCTTTCTACACTGTCCCCATCAAATGCTCCCAGGACAGGGACAGCATTGGGTTATATGCAGAGTAATGCTACCTCTACACTGCCCCCATCAAACATTCCCGGGACAGGTACAGCACAGGGTTAGGTGCAGAGTAAAGCTCCCTCTTTCTTTAAAGTGAAAGTAAAGTTCTTTCTACTCTGTCCCCATCAATCACACCCAGCACAGGGTGTGATACACCATAAGGATAGAGATAGGATAATCCTCCTTCAACACTGTCACCAACAAACACTCCCAGGACAGAGACTGTAGTAAAGATTGAAACTCTGGCAGTATGTACTTCACTGTCTCTGTCAGCACCTTGCTCTCAGTTGTAGTCTGGTACATCGAGTGATATCAAGACACTGATCTTTAATGATGTTCTCACTGGGACAGGAAAATAGGTTGGACCCTCAAGTGGGAAACTGCTTTTTAATGAAAGGTGGAGCAATTGGGAATCTTTGCAGAATTACGTGTTAATTAGCCAGTAGTTAAGGTGAAAAAAAAATCACTTTTTATACACTGTTGTTTCTCTAGTGTGGGCCTCAAATGTATATTACCTACTAGGTTATGTCCAGCTTCAATCTACTGTATTTTTAAAGGCCTGGAAAGACATTGCATTTCGGAAAAGCACCATTGAGAAATGCATAAAAGAAATTGTAGAACCAGATTTAAGGCAAGGAGGCATGAATTGGTTGGTTGTCATGGTAACCTCATGATCCGTGAAAAAGCCACCTTTGAAGAATTGACAGCCTACCTTTTTCTAAAAGCAAGAGATGAAAGTGAAAATTAATCTGAAATCTCATTAATCATCCGCAGTAGAATTTGCAGGTCAATTTGCGAACCTCAAATCTCAGCTTCTAGCGAACGGGATAGACCTTGTACATAAAACTGCATCTTATTCTCTTATTTGATTAGTTGGGACCCTTAGGACTAAAGTTACAACAGTTAATACAAGATCTGTATTTGTTCCCTGCATGTCAGACATTCTCCTGATTTGATTATGTATCACTATTAATGATAGATAAACAATTTGTAATCATAAACATTCAGCGGTAGAGACGTGTACATTTGGATAGCTACCCATGTAGAAAAGGTTTAGAGAGGAAAGGGCTAAACACAGGCAAATGGGGATGAGTGCAGCTTAGGAAACCTGGCTGGCGTGGACAAATTGGACTGAAGGGTCTGTTTCCGTGCTGTATGACTTGAGTGTGTTTTCTGTTGGAATTGGTGGTAAGTGCTGATGCGCACTTGGCAATACTGACTTGCTCTAATTCCTCCTATTAAAGTGTCATAATATCCATTAAAACCAACTGGCATTACATTAGATTCCCTACAGTGGGGAGATAGGCCCTTCGGCCCAACCAGTCCACACCGACCCTCCGAAGAGTAACCCATCCAGACCCATTTCCCACTGACTGATGCACCGAACACTGTGGGCAGTTTAGCATGGCCAAATCACCTGACCTGCACATTTTTGGGCTGTGGGAGGAAACCCACATAGACTCGGGGAGAATGTGCAAACTCCACACAGATAGTTGCCCAAGGCTGGAATCGAACCTGGGACCCTGGTGCTGTGAGGCAGCAGTGCTAACCACTGAGTCACCTTTCTTCATTCGTGGGATCCAACCTGATTCTTTTTCTGTTTTCTCAACATTGCTATCTTTATATTTTTCTTTCAGTGATGAATGTTTATCTCAACACCCCCTCCCCCACTACATTTAATGCCTTCTAGCATTTTGTGTCATTGAGTGCTAACCCTAAACTCCCTAACCTTTCCTATCATCCCCATCAGTAGTTCTGACTTGCTTCAATCTGACTATCTCTACTGCATTCTCCTCCCCCTCTGTGGTGTTTAGTCTTCTGCTCCAACTTTGGGGCCAGCGACCATAATTCTATTTGTTTTAAAACAGTGGTGGAAAAGGGTAGACCAGATCTAAAAGTTGAAGTTCTAAATTGGAGAAAGGCCAATTTTGACAGTATTAGGCAAGAACTTTCAAAAGCTGATTGGAAGCAGATGTTCACAAGTAAAGGGACGGCTGGAAAATGGGAAGCCTTCAGAAATGAGATAACAAGAATCCAGAGAAAGTATATTCCTGTCAGGGTGAAAGGGAAGGCTGGTAGGTATAGGGAATGCTGGATGACTAGAGAAATTGAGGGATGGGTTAAGAAAAAGAAGGAAGCAAATGTCAGGTCTGGACAGGATAGATCGAGTGAATCCTTAGAAGAGTATAAAGGAAGTAGGAGTATACTTAAGAGGGAAGTCAGGAGGGCAAAACGGGGACATGAGATAGCTTTGGCAAATAGAATTAAGGAGAATCCAAAGGGTTTTTACAAATATATTAAGGACAAAAGGGTAACTAGGGAGAGAATAGGGCCCCTCAAAGATCAGCAAGGTGGCCTTTGTGTGGAGCCACAGAAAATGGGGGAGATACTAAATGAATATTTTGCATCAGTATTTACTGTGGAAAAGGATATGGAAGATATAGACTGTAGGGAAAAAATGGTGACATCTTGCAAAATGTCCAGATTACAGAGGAGGAAGTGCTGGGTGTCTTGAAACGGGTAAAGGTGGATAAATCCCCAGGACCTGATCAGGTGTACCTGAGAACTCTGTGGGAAGCTAGAGAAATGATTACTGGGCCTCTTGCTGAGATATTTGTATCATCAATAGTCACAGGTGAGGTGCTGGATGACTGGAGGTTGGCAAACTTGGTGCCACTGTTTAAGAAGGACGGTAAAGACAAGTCAGGGAACTATAGACCAGTGAGCCTGACCTCAGTGGTGGGCAAATTGTTGGAGGGAATCCTGAGGGACAGGGTGTACATGTATTTGGAAAGGCAAGGACTGATTATGGATAGTCTACATGGCTTTGTGCGTGGGAAATCATGTCTCACAAACTTGATTGAGTTTTTTGAAGAAGTAACAAAGAAGATTGATGAGGCAGAGCAGTAGATGTGATCTATATGGACTTCAGTAAGGCGTTCAACAAGGTTCCCCATGGGAGACTGATTAGCAAGGTTAGATCTTATGGAATACAGGAAGAACTAGCCATTTGGATACAGAACTGGCTCAAAGGTAGAAGACAGAAGGTGCTGGTGGAGGGTTGATTTTCAGAGTGGAGGCCTGTGACCAGTGGAGTGCCACAAGGATCGGTGCTAGGTCCTCCATTTTTTTGTCATTTTGAGCATAAGAGGTACAGTTAGTAAGTTTGCAGATGACACCAAATTTGGAGGTGTAGTGGATAGCGAAGAGGGTTACCTCAGATTACAACAGGATCTTGGTCAGATGGGCCAATGGGCTGAGAAGTGGCAGATGGAGTTTAATTCTGATAAATGCGAGGTGCTGCTTTTTGGGAAAGCAAATCTTAGCAGGACTTATACACTTAATGATAAGGTCCTAGGGAGTGTTGCTGAACAGAGAGACCTTGGAGTGCAGGTTCATAGCTCCTTGAAAGTGTAGTCACAGGTAGATAGGATAGTGAAGAAGGCATTTGGTATGCTTTCCTTTATTGGTCAGAGTATTGAGTATATGAGTTGGGAGGTCTGTTGCAGCTGTACAGGACATTGGTTAGGCCACAGTTGGAATATTGCGTTCAGTTCTGGTCTCCTTCCTATCAGAAAGATGTTGTGAAACTTGAAAGGGTTCAGAAAAGATTTACAAGGATGTTGCCAGGGTTGGAGGATCTGAGCTACAGGGAGAGGCTGAACAGGCTAGGGCTGTTTTCCCTAGAGCATTGGAGGCTGAGGGGTGACCTTATAGAGGTTTACAAAATTATGAGGGGCATGGATAGGATAAATAGACAAAGTCTTTTCCCTGGAGTCGGGGAGTCCAGAACTAGAGGGCATAGGTTTAGGGTGAGAAGGGAAAGATATAAAAGAGACTCAAGGAGCAACTGTTTCACACAGAGGGTGGTACGTGTATGGAATGAGCTGCCAGAGGAAGTGGTGGAGGCTGGTACAATTGCAACATTTTTGAGAGGCATTTGGATGGGTATATGAATAGGAAGGGTTTGGAGGGATATGGGCTGGGCGCTGGCAGATAGGACTAGATTGGGTTGGGATATCTGGTCGGCATGGACAGGTTGGACCGAAGGGTCTGTTTCCATGCTGTACATCTCTATGACTCCATGACTCCAATGCCCTCCTTTCCTGAACACCCATTTGAATTGCATTTAATACTTTGCTTAAAAAATTGCTTTTAAATTGTTTTATTAAGATACCTACTGAATAATGACTTTATTTGCCGACAGGTTAGCATTTCCACAGTCGGCTACGGAGACGTCTACCCAGAAACAGTGCTTGGAAGGATTTTTGCTTTTGGCTGCATTGCTTTTGGGATCATTTTGAACGGCATGCCAATCTCCATTCTCTATAATAAATTCTCTGACTATTATTCACAGCTTAAAAGCTATGAATATACAACATCATCAAAACAGCGAGGAAAGATCAACTTCTCAGGAAGAGCGTTGAGGAAGATGCTGGAATGTTGTGGAGGGGTCCCACACCATCACTTACCAAGGGAAGAATAAGATGTCCTCAGACAATGACCTGAGTTTGATAAATGCTCTCTCACATTTTCTTTCTTGAGTGGTTTGAAGAAACATTTCATGTTTAAAATCCAGGGAACAAATTGGCATGTTCCCTGGAAAATTGATGATAAATGCAACTGGCAGTGTTCCGAATGTTGTTTTCATGATTAACCTTCAAAGCATGAAATGTCGAGTAAAAACGTTTTTGAATATTGTATTGTCATTCAGGATTACTTTCCCCTCAGTTTATTTAATTCAATCCAGCAGCAAATTTCCTGGGTAAGATACCAGTTACGTAACACAGCACAGGTTTTGAAAAAAATAATTTTTAGCAAACACAATGTCGCATAAAAGAATTGTAAACAACACTCAGAGGCCAGACCACCCAATGGGTTGGGAGCTTGCTCTCGGGAAACATAAGGGTTAAGTGATGCTTCTCAGAACGCAAGAAAGTGGCATTCCACAGAGTTCCTTGCGAGGACATTGTTATTTATCATTGACATAAATGGTTCAGGGTTAGACCTCGGAGGTGCAATGTTAGAATTTGCAAGTGATATCAAATTAAGGATGCAGGTTAATACTGTGGAGGTCTACAATAATTTATGTGAAGACAAAAGAGTTTATCAAAATGTGGATGAGCAGCAACTAACTCTGATGCAGAGTGGAGAGGGGAAAGGCACCTTTTGGCAAGAAGAACAAAGAGCAAATTATTTCATGAAAAATGAAATAAATAATTTGGTTGGAGGAACAAAGAGATCAAGGAATGCAAATACATAAGACACTAAAAGTAAGATAGCGAGTTGAAAAGACTCTATTAATCACAAATTATTGGGCTTCATAAATAGAGGAAAAAAATATAAAAGCAGTCAGCTAATGTTGACTTTATATTGAATGTTAGTGAAACAATATTTGAGATAATATGCATATTCTGGTCTCCAGTCTGGAAATGGTTACAGTCGAACTGGAGATGGTTTGGTGGGATGTTAGCAGCACTGAGTGAATGCAACTCCGAGGAAAGATTGAGCAGAGCAGACTGCGGCTCTCTGGTTTAAGAGAAGACCAAGACAAGATATGTTACCTGACATTAAAATTAAGAATATGGAAATACTGTGGGTCAATAAACAGAGGCGCCTAAACACGAGATAGCTACCGAGAGATCAAATAAACAATTGAAGAGATTCTTCTTCATACAACATGATGAAAGTGTGAAACCCAAAACCATATGGATGGTTAAAACCAACAGCACTGAAACACTTAAGGGAAGGCCTTCCAAATAGACAAATGAAAATGCAATAGAAATATAGAGATAAGCTAGTAGGAGATAATTAAAATATGAATGGGCCTGGAACACATATGTTCACATTGACCAATGGGAATGGATTATTCCTGTGCTGTATGTATTTATATGAAAGATTCTGTAAATTTCAATAAATAGATTAATTAAAATGGGATGACAGAATAATTGATTGACACTTATTTAATCATTGTTCTCAGGAATACAAGTGCAATGTTACTTTGAACGTCCAGTTCATAAAAAGGTATTGGGACATATAAGATTGCCTTGACATTGTGGAATATGGTGTGTTTTCCATCATGTACACAAGTGCTAGGGCCACAGTCTCTGGAGGCAGGAACCAGTGAAAGCTTGCTAATTATCTACTCTATTCAAGGCACTTCCTCAAGGTGAGAAGAGGAGGCATGAACTGGCAAATGGCAAGGATGCCTACACACATAGAGTGATGAACAGCCTGGAAACAGACCCTTCGGTCCAACCTTTCCATGCCAACCAGATATCCCAACCCAATCTAGTCCCACCTGCCAGCACCCGGCCCACATCCCTCCAAACCCTTCCTATTCATATACCCATCCAAATGCCTCTTAAATGTTGCAGTTGTACCGCCCTCCACCACTTCCTTTGGCAGTTCATTCCATACACGGACCACTGTCTGCGTGAAAAAGTTGCCCCTTAGGTCTCTTTTATATCTTCCCCTCTCAACCTAAACCTATGCCCTCTAGTTCTGGATTCCCCAACCCCAGGGAAAAGACTTTGTCTATTTATCCTACCCATGCCCCTCGCGATTTTGTAAACCTCTATAAGGTGACTGTTTAAAAAAATTGGAATGCCAGACCCTCTCACTATCCATTTCAAAACAGGAGTTAAGAATCTTGTGAGAGAGCATCACAGTTTTAGTGTATGCTTCCAGCCACTTTGTATTCACCATCTGCTTTCCATATGCTGAGACCCTTGAGTACACTGCAGGTAACCCCACACCTTGTATTCTAAGCAGCAGGTACACAGCTTACCTCAGCTTAATATCAACTCCTGTGTTTACTTTGCAAAACACATGTTCAGCAGACAGAATTTAGGTTTTAGGTAGTTCTCTCAATTATTAAGGTAAAAAGTCAGTTAGCTAATTCTAATGCAATATCTGACAAAGAAATTACCCTGCTGTATGTGCATTGCATACAAGTAACCTAACTAGAGCATCAAAGTAATGTATAATGATGCATTAGGGTTCAATTAATTTACACCCCATAGATATTTATACTGTTACAAAGATGTTTCATATTTAATAGCTTTAGTGGACTTAATGTTGATGAATTGTGAAGATGCCTGGATTGTGCCTTTTTTAGATTGGATTACCACAGTGTGGAAACAGGCCCTTCAGCCCAATAAGTTCACACCAACCATCCGAAGAGTAACCCACCTGGACCCATTTCCCTCTAACTAATGCAATGGCCAATTCACCTAACCTGCACATCATTGGACTGTGGGAGGAAACCAGAGCACCTGGAGGAAACCCACACAGACACGGGGAGAATGTGCAAACTCCACACAGACAGTTGCCCAAGGCTGGAATCAAACCTGAGTCCCTGGTGCTGTGAGGCAGCAGTGCTAACCACTGAGCCACCGTGCCACACTCCTTTTTGAAGAAGTCAATGAAAAACACATTGAAACATCTTTAAACAATGAGGCATTTTTTTGAAACTTCCTGGTTCTAGGCAATTTCTGGGCTTTGTTGGTGAGATTGTGGCTGATCTATGGCCTAACTCCATATAGTTACCTTTGTCCCATATCCTTCAATACCTTTGCTTAACCAAAATACATCTATCTCAGATTTAACATTAACAGCTGATGCAGCATCTACTGCAGTTTGTGGAAGAGAGTTCCAAACCTCTCCCATCCTTTGAGTGTAGATTTGCTTCCTAACATCTCTCCTGAACGGTCTGACCCTCATTCACAGACTCTGCTCCCTAGTTCGAGAACCCCCAACCAGTGGAAATAGTTTATCTTTGTCTACAATGGCTTTTCCTGTTAATATCTTGAAGGCTTTGATCAGATCACACCTTAACCTTCTAAATTATGGAGAAAACATGCCTAATTTGTATAATCTCTCCTCACAACCTAACCCCTTAACTCCAGGGATCATCCTTGTACTCCCTGCACGGCCAACATATCCTTCGGAACGAAGAAAGTGCTGGGCTATTGGAAGCATCTTTTAATAAGACATAAAACTGCTTCTTTTATCAGTTTGATGTTAAAGATTCCATGATTCTAATTCAAAGAAGTGCAGGGAAACCGTCTACAGTGTCCTGGCTGATATTAATCTTAAATTCATGCTACTTTTTAAAAGGAACACAGATTCCTGGTAATTATCACATTATTAATGAGTGTAGCTGAGGCAATTAAATGTGAACCTGTGAGTGGGATATGGAAGCTTGGAATGTTAACATTCTTGGTAAACTTTGTTTCAAATATCTAACCCAGCCTGTAGGTGGAGGGTAAAAAATGAGGTCTGCAGATGCTGGAGATCACAGCTGCAAATGTGTTGCTGGTTAAAGCACAGCAGGTTAGGCAGCATCTCAGGAATAGAGAATTCGACGTTTCGAGCATAAGCCCTTCATCAGGAATGAGAGAGAGTAGCCAAGCCGGCTAAGATAAAAGGTAGGGAGGAGGGACTTGGGGGAGGGGCGATGGAGGTGGGATAGGTGGAAGGAGGTCAAGGTGAGGGTGATAGGCCGGAGTGGGGTGGGGGCGGAGAGGTCAGGAAGAGGATTGCAGGTTAGGAGGGCGGTGCTGAGTTGAGGGAACCGACTGAGACAAGGTGGGGGGAGGGGAAATGAGGAAACTGGAGAAATCTGAATTCATCCCTTGTGGTTGGAGGGTTCCCAGGCGGAAGATGAGGCGCTCCTCCTCCAGCCGTCGTGTTGTTATGTTCTGCCGGTGGAGGAGTCCAAGGACCTGCATGTCCTTGGTGGAGTGGGAGGGAGAGTTAAAGTGTTGAGCCACGGGGTGATTGGGTTGGTTGGTCCGGGCGGCCCAGAGGTGTTCTCTGAAGCGTTCCGCAAGTAAGCGGCCTGTCTCACCAATATAGAGGAGGCTACATCGGCTGCAGCGGATGCAATAGATGATGTGTGTGGAGGTACAGGTGAACTTGTGGCGGATATGGAAGGATCCCTTGGGGCCTTGGAGGGAAATGAGTGTGGAGGTGTGGGCGCAAGTTTTACATTTCCTGCGGTTGCAGGGGAAGGTGCCGGGGGTGGAGGTTGGGTTGGTGGGGGGTGTGGATCTGGAAGGTACTGAGTTCAAATTCACATTCAGTTTGAGAGAGAGGAGAGTGGGTCTAAGACTGGTATTTTGAAATTATATAAAAACAACCAATTGGGCATGAATGCTGAGTGAACTTGTTTATTAGACTAGGAGGTACTTATTTAAACACATAATTTCAGAACATAAACAATAACTATATCCCTAAAGAGAGAATCTACCAGCTATGGTTAACTAAAGAAACTAGGGAAAGCATTGGCCTGAAAGATAAAGCATCTCGCTGCACAAAAATCGGTAATAGGCAGGTGACTCATCAGAACATTAAAAAAGGCTAAAATGTTAATTAGGAACAAAAAATTAGATTTCTCTAGCCAGACGTATTAAAATGGATAACAACAGCTGGGCCTTGTGAGAGTGAGAATGGAGTTAATTGGAGATATTGTGATGATCCTGTAGCTTTAAGAAGTTATTTTGTTCTGGTTTCTTTTAAGAGACATTGAACAAAAGGTGATGAGCTGCCTGGTTAAGTAAACAGTTGGGAGTCTGTGGGTTTTTGTTCAACAGCCTGAATGGGGGTGGCCAGCTCTCACAGATCAGGATTTCTGAGTTTTGTGTTTTTCTCAGTAACATCAGAAGCTGTTTGAGGTCTCAACAGAGTTGGACGCTTCAATGAATGTCTCATGGTTGCTATTTTCTCTGAATTTCTCGTGATACCTTTTCCTCCTGGATTGGAGACCTGTATCTGAGAATCTTTGTCAGAATTTGCCTTTTTGCCAAGGGAGTGTGTTTATGGGATGTTACTGTATTGGAACAGTTAATTATTAATGGTTACTGCATCTATTATTCTATTAAGTTTCCAATAGCATTGTTATTCTAAATCCTTTTTCTTTGGATGCATTTTAACTACAATGTTTAAATAAATTGTTTTACTTAACGTTGAGTAGTTGCATTGCATCTGCTATAGGCACTTCACATTTACCTTTAAAATAAGAAAAAGTTAGAGTCCAGTATACCTTCTTCAAATATTTTGAGGGGTCTATATTGTTACATAACAATATTAAGGAAATAAGGAAATGAACAAATGTTTTGCTTCTGTGTACACTGCAGAGGCCAATAATAGTTGTAAATTAGCAGAAGGAAGGGAGAGAGGAGCTTAATGAAATTACCATCACTGGGGAAGCAGTACTCAGCAAACCAATGGATCTGTCAGCTGACAAGTCTTTGGGTTCTGATGGACTTCATTCTAGGGTCAAAAAAGGAGTTGCTAATCAGGCAGGAGATGCATTGGTGTTAATTCCCTACATTGGTGTCAATTCCCTACATTGGTGTTAATTCCCTAGATTTCGTAAAAGTACCAAAGGATTGGAAAAGAGCAAATATATTTAGGGACGCACAGTGGCTCAGTGGTTAGCACTACTGCATCAGGGTCCCAGGTTCAATTCCAGCCTTGGGTGACTGTCTGTGTGGAGTTTGCACATTCTCCTCATGTCTGTGTGGGTTTCCTCCCACAGTCCAAAGATGTGCAGGTTAGGTGAATTGGCCACGCTAAACTGTTCGTAGTGTTAGATGCATTAGTCAGAGGGAAATGGGACTGGGTGGGTTACTCTTCAGAGGGTCAGTGTGGACTGAAGGGCATCTAATCTAATCTTCTTTTCAGGAAAGTGGAAAGAAACAGTGGGAAGCCAGTTTGTTTAACATCTGTCAAGGGGAAGATGGAAGAATTAATCATGAAAGAGATTATAACTGGGCACTTGGAGGAAGGGTAGCTTGGCAATCAGGAGGATTGGTGTTATGAATATGAAAAGGAAATTGTTTCACTAATTTATTTGAGTTCTTTGAAGGAATAACATGTGATGTGGATAAAGGGAAGATAGTGAATGTACTGTATTTTGATTTCCAAAAGGCATTTGAAAAAGTGTCATATCAAATGTTATTGCAGAAAGCAGAAGTTCTTGATATATGAGGTCACATATGAGCACTGGGATGTCAAAGAGGGGAACCCTGTTTTGCTGCGTTTAATTTGAGATATTTAGGGAAGCATCAAGAAGTGGAATAGAACTGCTTCTTATTCCATGCATGCTTTTTGATTTGATTTTATTTTGATTTTATTGTAAGAATACAATAAAATACTGTAAAATACTTTCATTTGTTGCCATGAAATGGCTCCATTATAAGAATAAGGAAAAAAAGTATAATTTGAAGTGATTCGATTGCTGTATTCTTCAGTAATTAAAGTGAATACAGTTAAGTGGCAGCTGTTAATTAGAGATGCCTTATCAGCAACCTCCACAGCCAAGCAGACTTGAGTCAATAGTTCACTGTCCAAATATATCCAGTCCAACCTGAGAAAATCGTATCAATGCTTATCCAGTAAGTGATCCCTGGTATTATACCTTGTTGCTTCAGATCTGGCATTAGAAAGTTACCTGTTTTAAACCTAATGCATTTGCCACTCTTATCACTTGGTGCTGAGGGAGAGACGCAGCATGGGGGACTTGGAGTTAATCATTCATGTATTTGTCTGAACAAGGGAGAGTACTTCGAAAAATGTCAAGCCGTTTTCATTACTGTTTATCATAATCTTTTGAAACAGAATTGCACAACGTTAACATTCAGAACACTTCAAAAAAGAACAGAATATAAGATTCACAATATGAAAAAAATACTTTAAATAGTTAATTCTTGAAACACATGACAAATAAATCGAACATCGCAATTATTCTAAGGAGGATAAATTTATACTTAAGTATTTATCTGTAAATAATTAAAATCTGATTGAAGATTTGTAGCTCGGGTATCCGTTGTTGTGGTTCTGCTCGCCGAGCTGGAAGTTTTTGCTGCAAACGTTTCGTTCCCTGGCTAGGGAACATCATCAGTGCTGTTGGAGCCTCGTGTGAAGCGCTTCACACGAGGCTCCAACAGCACTGATGATGTTCCCTAGCCAGGGAACGAAACGTTTGCAGCAAAAACTTCCAGCTCGGCGAGCAGAACCACAACAAATATCTGTAAATCATTTAGCTTTACATATTCTAACAGATTAGCATTCATGGCAAATATAAGATTGTTAATTGTCTATCTGATTCATTGGTTTAGCACCTCAATGTTTTTGAATCATCCCCAAATAAACTAACATCAGTGAAGACATTTGATGAAATTGCTTACAAATCAGACTGAGATGAGAATAACAAACAAACATGCAAAACTAACTGAACTTCAGGCATGTTGACACTGACACCCTGTTCAAAGCTCTCTATTTTAAACAACTTGAAAGAATGTAAAAGTTAGTTTTCTGATGTGTTTATAATCTACCAAATTTCTCCTTTAACTTGCAGAGCCTGGGTCTTTCCTGGTCTGCATAGCTAAGTACTCACTGCTTTAACCAAATGATGTTTGATCTACTCAACAGTTAGACAATAATTGGCACCATTGCAACTCCACCTAAATCATTCTGAGCTGTTCAATGTGACTCATCCTTTAATCAACAGAAACCTTCTTAATTGAGTTATTACTGGATTCTGATCTAAGACTGCTGTAATTTTGTCTATGAATCATCAACATTCAAGCCTCTTCATTTAAATTATCAGTTCACAGATTAGGAGAGAAAATAAATACTTAGAATATATATCTAATTATTATCAATAAATTATAAGTTTTAGGACATAGAACTGTACAGCCCCGTCAGCCGTTGATGTTGTGTTGATCTTTTATCCTACTCCAAGAGCAAACTAACCTACATATCCTTCATTTTACTATCATCCTTATACCTATCCAAGGGTCACTTAAATGTCCCTAATGTATCTTATTTTGTTACAACTCACTGGGTTAGTTCACTGGAAATAAAGCCCTGCTATACCCAGTGTCATCAGAAAAAAATAAAATATGCAAGATTCCTCAATTTTCCAAATTTTCTAAATCTGGTTCACCGAAAGCATGGTCCTGGTTTCTGTACTGAGTAAAAATTAATATTTATTACAGGGAAATACAATCTAGCTATAGGTAAAAGTTTTGGAACCATTAATATGTGCCCCCTTTATAAGATCTGTCTTACACACAGCTACACGCGCACACATAACACACATATACATAGAGGGGGAAAAAAACAAGGTTTTTAAAGGTGCATGGAAAGACGAAGAAAGCAGTTCAGTAATTCCTGCTCCAAGTCTGCTGAAGCAAGTCTTGTGCCAATCAAAATGCTGTACCTCAGACTTCCTTCACTGGTATATAGCAGGCACAGGTTGTGGGGTTCATACATATAAAGGATCTTTTAAAAAATTATAACGTATTTATTAATTATAACTTATGAAAGAAAATTCTGGAAGTGGTGTTAATCAAGTAGACTATTTATCCCGGATGGTGGGAAGCTTCTCAGGTATTGTTGGAAATGCATCTATCCAGGCTAGGGGGGAGTATTCATTCAGACCCCTGACTTGTGCCTTATAGATTGTGGGCAGGCTTTGGAAGTCAGGAAGTGGGTTATCCCAGAACTACTAGCTTTTGATCCTATCTATACCGTATTAGAATCTAACAACGTTCCATTACAGACAAGCATTGATGGTTACTACATGCTGGAAGTGAACAATTGATGGCCACAGTATCTAGATGATTGACCAAACCTAACTGGACTATCATAACTCCTGGGATGTCGATAGCTTGTAAAAGTCATTAAAATCAGATTTCTCAGTGCATTATGACTGCAACGATTGTGGCAGTTCAGGCAGTACTAAAAAGGTAATAAAGATATAATATTCAGTGTTTTTAAAGATTTAAGTATCAAAATACAAATTTTTTTTTGTATTTAATACAGTTCCCAAAATTAGTACGATTAAAATTGTTTTAATAAGATGAGTCTGTATCTTTTAAATTCTGGGCCCATCATTAATCTTTTTATATTAACAATTCACATTACCAGAACAGGTGAAGGTGCTTGAGCTGCATCATTGAATAAATTAGTGTACACTTCTTGAAATGTCATTGTCAATTAAATTTAGATTAAGCCTGAATAATTAAGAATCTGCCTAATCCTGAGCAATGCATGAAAATAGATCTACACCGTATTAGAATCTAACAACGTTCCATTACAGACAAACATTGATGATTACTACATGCTGGAAATGAACAATTGTTGGATTCACAGCTAGCAGCTAAACCTCTAAATCTCCTCCTCCAGAGATTATTTCAAACACTTATTTGCAGCCTCCATATATGCATCCCAGTCCACGTGTCTCTCAGAGGCACTGACTGATTATAATAACTTCAGATACAGTGGAGTGAAACAAAGCAAGCTTAATCTGACATTCAATTCTAATCACCACATTGCAGGGAAGATGTGGAGGCTTCAGAGCAGGTGCAGAAGAGGTTTACCAAGATGCTGCCTGGATTAGAGGGTATGAGCTATAAGGAGAGGCTAAAAACACTCAGACTGTTTTCTCTGGAGCGGTGGAGGCTGAGAGAAATTATAAGATACATAGATAGGATTGATGGCCAGAATCTCTTACCCAGAGTTGCAATGTCTAAAACAAGGGGTCACGCATTTAAGGTGAGAGGGGGAAAGTTCAAAGGAGACGTGAGGGAGAGGTTGTTTTACACAGAGAGCGAAAGAGTCTGGAATGTACTGCCTGGGTGGAGGTAGATGCACATATGATATCAGTGTTTAAGAGAGTTCTAGATAAGCACATGAAGAAGCAAGGAATGGAGGGATAGGGACCAAAGGCGGGCAGAAGGGATTAGTTTAATTTGGTGTCAGGTTTAGCACAACATCATGGGCCAAAGGGACCTGTTCCTGTGCGGTATCGTTCTATGCGGTATTCTGTGAGGGTTGCGGATGCTGGAGATCAGAGTCAAGAGTGTGGTGCTGGAAAAGCACAGCAGGTCAGTCACAGAAGTGACTGAAGAGCTTCAGAGCAGAGATGACCGGGGTGGGGTGTGGGGGGGTTGCATTCAGAGAGAGAGACACTCACTGAGATCCTTGTAGAGTGAGGTGAACTTCTTTAAGGTAGGCATCCTTGGAAGAGGCTTCGCAGTGAGGTTGAAATCAAGCCATTCCTGATGAAACATCGATTCTCCTGCTCCTCGGATGCTGCCTGGCCTGCTGTGCTTTTCCAGCAACACACACACTCTACTCTGTATCATTCTATGTTCTATTCCCTGTAAATTGTACAGTGCACCGTTTTCCCCTTAAAACAATTATGCAAACAAATACATATTTTTAAAATTAATGTTGGAAATCTTAGCACTCTAATGCAAGCAGCAAGTTTAAAGTTGTGTATGGAATCTTACTGACTTGTCCCCATCTAACCTGACAACATTTTCTTTGTGCAGATAATTGAAAAAAGCATCAGACATGCTACACTGAAAATTTTTAAGTTAAAAATGACATATTCAAAAACATATTATGATTGATGTTGTGGTTCTGTTCGCCAAGCTGGGAGTTTTTCTTGCAAACGTTTCATCCCCTTTCTAGGTGACATCTTTAGTGCTTGGGAGCCTCCTGTGAAGCGCTTCTGTGTTGATTCCTCTGGCATTTATACTGGTTTGAATCTGCCACTTCCGGTTGTCAGTAGCTGTCCGCTGCAGTGGTCGGTATATAGGGTCTATGTTGATGTGCCTGTTGATCGAATTCATGGATGAGTGCCATGCTTCTAGGAATTCCCTGGCTGTTCTCTGTTTGGCCTGTCCTATAATGGTGGTGTTGTCCCAATCGAATTCATGTTGTTTGTCATCTGAGTGTATGGCTACTAGGGATAGCTGGTCGTGTTGTTTCGTGGCTAGTTGGTGTTCATGGATGTGGGTTGTTAGCTGTCTTCCTGTTTGTCCTATGTAGTGTTTTGTGCAGTCCTTGCATGGGATTTTGTAAACTACGTGCTCATGCTGGCTATCGGGTCCTTTGTTCTGGTGAGTTGTCTGAGAGTGGCTATTGGTTTGTGTGCTGTTATGAGTCCTAGTGGTCGCAGTAGTCTGGCTGTCAGTTCAGAAATGCTCTTGATGCATGGGAGTGTGGCCAGTCCTTTGGGTTGTGGCATGTCCTCATTTCGTTGTCTTTCCCTGAGGCATCTGTTGATGAAATTGCACGGGTATCCGTTTTTGGTGAATACCTTGTATAGGTGTTCTTCTTCCTCTTTTTGTAGTTCAGGTGTGCTGCAGTGTGTTGTGGCCCTTTTGAATAGTGTCCTGATGCAACTTCGTTTGTGTGTGTTGGGGTGGTTGCTTTCATAGTTCAGGACTTGGTCTGTGTGTGGCTTTCCTGTATACCTTTGTGGTGAATTCTCCGTTCGGTGTTCTTTGTACCATCACGTCTAGGAATGGGAGCTGGTTGTCCTTTTCTTTCTCTCTCATGAATTGGATTCCTGTGAGTGTGGTGTTGATGATCGGGTTTGTGTTCTCTATGTCTGTGTTTTTAATGATTACAAAGGTGTCGTCCACGTATCTGATCCATAGTTTGGGTTGTAGTTGCGGTAAAACTGTTTTTTCTAACCTTTGCATAACTGCTTCTGCTATCAGTCCGGAGATCGGTGAGCCCATGGGTGTTCCGTTGATTTGTTCATATATCTGGCTGTTGAATGTGAAGTGTGTTGTGAGGCACAGGTCCAGTAGTTTAAGTATGCAGTCTTTGTTAATAGGTTCAGCGTCCTGTTGTCTGTTATGTATGTCCAGCAAGTTGGATATTGTTTCTCTGGCTAGGGTTTTGTCAATAGAAGTGAACAGTGCCGTTACATCGAATGAGACCACGGTTTCTTCCTTGTCAATGTGTATATTTCTAATGCTGTCCAAAAATATACACATAGACAAGGAAGAAACCATGGTCTCATTCGATGTAACGGCACTGTTCACTTCTATTGACAAAACCCTAGCCAGAGAAACAATATCTAATTTGCTGGACATACATAACAGACAACAGGACAAACCAGTATAAATGCCGGAGGAATCAGCACAGAAGTGCTTCACAGGAGGCTCCCAAGCACTGAAGATGTCACCTAGACAGGGGACGAAACGTTTGCAAGAAAAACTCCCAGCTCGGCGAACAGAACCACAACAACGAGCACCCGAGCTACAAATCTTCTCACAAAATATTATGATTGAATTTTACATCCAGTTTCAAAGGGAGTGGATCTAAGATGACTATTTTAATGTGGGCCTCCAGCCTGAGAGGATTCTGCAAGCCAGCAGAGTATTGAGGAAGCAATGGCTTTCCAATGGAATTCTCTTTCTCAGAAAACTGAGAGGCCTGGATCATGGTTGTGGAGGGCAGGCAGGAAGGTGGACTTGAGCCATAATCATATCAAAAAACAAAGAACAGCACAGAAACTGGCCCTTCAACCCACCAAGGCTGTGCTGACACAACATCTTTACAGGGTGACCTGGACAATTTAGGTGAGTGGTCAGATGCAGTTTAATGTGGATAAATGTATGGTTATCCACTTTGGTGGCAAGAACAGGAAGGCAGATTACTACCTAAATTGAATCAATTTAGGTAAAGGGGCAGTACAGAGAGAGATCTGGGTGTTCTTGTACACCAGTCAATGAAGGTAAGCATGCAGGTACAGCAGGTAGTGAAGAAAGCTAATAGCATGCTGGCCTTCATAACAAGAGGGATTGAGTATAGAAGCAAAGAGGTTCTTCTGCAGCTGTACAGGGCCCTGGTGAGACCACACCTGAAGTATTGTGTGCAGTTCTGGTCTCCAAATTTGAGGAAAGACATTCTGGCTATTGAGGGAGTGCAGCGTAGGTTCACGAGCTCAATTCCTGGAATGGCGGGATTACCTTACACTGAAAGACTGGAGCGACTGGGTTTGTATACCCTTGAGTTTAGAAGACTGAGAGGAGATCTGATTGAGACATATAAGATTATTAAAGGATTGGACACTCTGGAGGCAGGAAACATGTTTCCTCTGATGGGTGAGTGCTGAACCAGAGGACACAGCTTAAAAATACGGGGTAGACCATTTAGGACAGAGATGAGGAGAAACTTCTTCACCCAGAGAGTGTGGCTGTGTGGAATGCTCTGCCCCAGAGGGCAGTGGAGGCCCAGTCTCTGGATTCATTTAAGAAAGAGTTGATAGAGCTCTCAAGGATTGTGGAATCAAGGATTATGGAGATAAGGCAGGAACAGATACTGATTAAGGATGATCAGCCATGATCATATTGAATGGTGGTGCAGGCTCGAAGGGCAGAATGGCCTACTCCTGCGCTATTATCTATTGTCTTTATAAATGACAAATCTTCAGCCTCTGTGCAGTCCACATCCCTCTATTGCGTGTCTACGCATGTATCTGTCAAGATGTCTCAAACTTTGCTATTGTATCTGCTTCTACCCCCTTCTCTGGGATGCATTCCAGGCACTTACCGTTTCCTGTGTAAAGAAAAACACATCTTTCACATCTCCTTTAAGATTTCCCATTTTTACCGTAAACCTGTGCCCTTGTAACTGATACTTCCACCCTGGAAATCAGATTCCAACTCTCTATTGCATCCATGCCTCTCATAACTTTGTAAATCTCCATCAGGTCAGTCCTCACTCTCTGACATTCAAGTGAAATTAAACTGGAGTTTGTCTGATCTCTCATAACCGGTACTTTTCAAACCAGGCAACATCCCGATAAACCATTTCTGTATCTGGTCTAAAGCCTCAACATCCTCCTAGTAGTGTGACCAGAAATATACACAATATTCCAAACATGGCCTTATTAAAGTTCAATACAGCTACAACATGACTGGCCAATTTTTATGCTCTAATACAGGTGATCATAAGCCTTCTTGCCACTTTCACAGAACTGCGCACTGTATGTGGAAATCCCTCTGTGTTAATGCTTGCCAGAGTTCTGCCACTTATTGCATAGTTCCCTCCAGCACTAAACCTCCCAAAATGCATCACCTCACATTTGTCTGGATTAAACTCCGCCTGCCATTTCTCTGCCCAAGTCTCCAACCTATCCATACCCTGCTGTGTCCTCTGGCAATCCTCACTATTCACAGTTCCCCAACATTTGTCATTAGCAAACTTACAAATCAGACTACCCTCACTCTCTTCCGAATCACATTTATATATATTACAAACAATAAGAGTCCCGGCACTGATCCCCATAGAACATCAGTGGTCACAGATCTCTAGGCAGAAAAACACTTTTCCATTGCTACTGGTTGTCTTCAATGACCAAGCCAATTCTGTATCCAATTTACCAGTTCACTGCAGACCCCATGTGACTTCACCTTCTGTATCAGACTGCCATGAGGGACCACGTCAAAGGGCTTGCTAAAATCTATGTCAACATCACCAATTATCTTTGTCACTCAAAAAACTCAAGTTTGTGATACATGACCTCCCCCTGCAAAAGGCCATGTTGTCTGTCGACAGTAAGTCCACAGTTTTCCAAATGACAGCAATACTTATTTTTAAGATTCTTCCAATAATTTGCTTACCACTGAAGCAAGGCTCACTGGCCTGTAATTTCCCAAATTATCTCTGCTGACCTCCCTGAACAAAAGAACAATGCTAGTTAGTCTCCAGCCCTCTTTTGTAACAAAAGAGACAAAGATTTCATATAATACCCAGCAATTTCCTCCCTCAGTATTCTGGGAAAGGCTCCATCAGGTCCTGGAGACTTCTTGTTAAACGTAACAAAAATCAAAGTGTTGTTTTACATGCTATCTACCTTAGTGCTTTCCAAAACACCCAACACGACCATCTTTTTATACTGACATACCTTGGAATATCACATAACCATCTCTAGAGTCACCATTTACCATGTTCTCCTGCTTTGGGAATATCAATACTAAGTATTTGTTAAGAATCACACCCACACCCTCCAGCGCCATGCGTAAATCTCCTTGTGCCCTTCAGCGGACCTACCCTTTCCCCAGCTACACTTTTGCTCATTTTATACATATGAAAGGTTCAGGATTTTCCTTAATCCTGTTTGTCAAGGTCATTTCATGGCCCATGGGGTTGAAGTGTTCTGAGGCAGAAGATGAGGCGTTCTTCCTCCAGGCGTAAGGTGGTGAGGGAGCGGCGGTGAAGGAGGCTCAGGACCTCCAAGTTCTCGCCTGAGTGGGAGGGGGAGCTGACTTCAACCCGGGGCATAAATGTGGACTTCACCAGTTTCCTCATTTCCCCTACCTCCACCTCACCCCAGTTCCACACTTCCAGCTCAGCCCCGCCCCCATGACCTGTCCTACCTGCCTATCTTCTTTTCCACCTATCCACTCCACCCTCCTCTCTGAACTATCACCTTCATCCCACCCCCATCCACCCATTGTACTCTTTGCCACATTCCCCCACCCTCCTCCCTGACCTATCACCTTCATCCCCAACCCCCACTCACCTATTGTACTCTATGCTACTTTCTCCCCACCACAACCCACCTCTCATTTATCTCTCCATCCTTCAGGCACTCTGCCTGTATTCCTGATGAAGGACGTTTGCCCGAAATGTCGATTTTCCTGCTCCCAGAATGCTGCCTGAACTGCTGTGCTTTTCCAGCACCACTCTACTCCAAATATTTCCACATGCCATATGTGGCTTTACCCTCAAACAGCTGGCCCCTGTTCTACTTTCCTCAGTTACTACCTGATATTATCATTGTTAGTCTTGACCCAGTTTAGTATTCCACCCGATACATCCTGTCAATGCTAATATAACGCAAAGAACAACAGACCAAAGTCTTGTGAAGAATATCTACACCAACACCCAATGAGTTTGCAGATCTCTGATAGCATCTTATTGAAGGTGAACTTAACCCTGTATCCAACTACACAGTTAAAAGGCAAATAGTTAAAATCTAAAATATTAGATATAAGCATCAATGAAAATAACTAATTTCCTTTCACATGTTGGTCTTGAATGCTGTTCGAAGTTACCAATGTCATCCACATGGATAAGTGTGGATTCATACACTGAACGTAGCATCTAATTCTTTCAGGGAACAAGAAGAAATCCCAATCTGCTTTGAAAGTGTATGTGCTGAAACATTTCATTTCAGAGTATAAGGAGAAGAAATGGGAAGAGTGAGTCGTGAGACAATATCGCAAGAAGGTGCAGTAAGGATACAGAAAGGCTTCTTTTCATGTCATTAATGGTATATGTTACAATTACTTCATATATTTTATTGTATAAAAAAAACAACTTGGGATAACCAATTTTTAAAAAGTCCACAGCAGAAACCTTTGCAACCATGATTCAAATTAACAGTATGAATAGGAACTTCATTGCCTACTTTGTGTCACCAATAGCTTTGTTCAAGTCCTCCCATAGAAATATTGATTGTTAAAGACCAGAAATCAGTTGGTTATATTTTCAATCGCAAAGCGTGAATTTTGGAACATTAGGAGCTTGAAAATAGCTGATGCAATACATTACTGTAACAAATTATTATTCCTTTACATTTTATACGTACAAATCATTTTGAACTGTTTTACTGAGGCACAATATTTTCCATCTTCACTTGGCAGTCAGTTTTTCTATCAACATTTCTACACCCTTCACATTTTCCATCATCTTTAACTTGGGAATGAGCCCCTTGAGGGCATTGTTTACTTTCTTGGATACATCTTCATTCTTACTCTGAAGAAGACTGAAAAAAGCAATGTAGAAACATTAAAGCTCATAGTTAAAACAATTTCGCAAGAGTTGTTTCCAGAAATCAAATGCCTTCCTGCAATTCAGTGGAAAAAAGCAAAACAACAAACAAACTGAAATTACTTGAATTGTTAGAACCCTTGCTGAGTTTTCATTATTTTTCTTTTATTCTTTTTCCAATTTTGTCATGGAGCTATGAACTGAAAATGACCTTTGAAATATGGGCAGCAGCTTGTATTTTGAAAAAAGGACAAGAGAACAAATAAAGCTGTTGTTGGTTTGCGAGACGAGGCCTGGGAGTTAACTGCAGGTTGGGATTTGATCAAAAGATTTGATAGACCTTCGACCCCGGGGAGCAAACTATGTTTAAACAGATAGCAGAAGTTGGCTGTTAATGAGGTCAGTCCCTGGGAATTGGTTCCACCAAGTCTGGGAGAGACCTTATGCTCAAGCAGATGGCAGATGTTGAACGGTGACTGGAACCTTCTGGAGGAGATGGTCAGTCTGTCAGGGAGAAGTGAGAGTTTAAACTGGGTTTTGGACTGTGTTTTCTGTGAGAAGGGGTTTGGGTGTCATTATTACAACATCAAGATTTGAAAGGCCCTGCGGAACTTCCCATCAGCAGCTGCTGGAAGTTCCAAGAATAAAAACCAAGCCTTAAGAACAACCGAATTCCTCTGGGTGAACTGAAAAGGTGGGCCTGATCGATGCCTGTGGAAAATCAAATGAGGAACAATCATCGATGCCTGTGGAACAACACACCATGAAAAACACTGAAGTAATTCGGCCAGTTCTGTGTTTTTATTGGTGTTTAACCCTTGACACTTGTTTTTCTGTCTTCTGCGTGATTAGGACTGAAAACAAAGATTATTCAATTTAAAATCATAAACATTTACATTTCTTTGATGTTTAATTTCGCTCTGCCAATTACTGTATTGCCAATACAAAGGAGAAAAGCAGATTTGATTCAACTGTCTGTCGTGTTGTAACAAGATACACAGCAAAGTTTATTGAAAACTTGACTTGAAAACAATGAAACACATTGATCACCGAGAAAGTAGCTGCTACTTGATATTATAAAATTCCATACTGGAATGAGAAGTGAATGAGAGCATTAAGCTTCTGGAGGGAAACAATTTAGGAGCAGAACCTTAGGGATAATCATGTTACAGTCTACTTTATACTCTGGAGCTTGGAAGATTTGGTGGGGAAAGCCATACCGAGTTGCTCCACCTCATCTAGTGGATAGGATACAAATCAGCCACAGTAAACTGATGGTGGACAGAGTGAATTTGATGTAGTGTAGATAAAGCAAACTACAATGCCTCAAGAGATCATCAAGCTTGAGCCCAACACAACTTGGGTAATATGAAATGTATTCCATCATACTCCGGACTTGTGCCGTTTAGATGATAGAAAATTCTTCAGGATATGGCAGGTGAATCATTTACTGCAGAATGGCCAGCACCTGAACTGCTCCAATTGCCAATGACAATGATTGGCTGGTTGGCTTTCAGGTTCATTAGCTCAGCTGGCTGGATGGCAGGTTCGCAATGCAGAGTAACACCAACAGTGTGGGTTCAATTCCTTCACTGGCTGAAGTCACCATAAATGCCTCAACCTCTCAACCTTGTCCCTCACCTTCGGCGTACTGACCCTCAGATTAAACTCACTAACAATCATCTCTCTGTAATGAGAGAGCAGTACTAAAGTCCCATCGTCACTTTACCTTTACCCATCAGGATATTAATGCAGCAACATTATAGAGAGGAGGAAGATGGGGCTGGTGGAGAGAAGTGGCCATTATGGTCAGCAAACCACTCAGATTATGTACTCTAAGTTAAACACCAAAGCACACGCATCCTACAGATCTTCCCAATGGTATCTCCACAATCTTCCTCACCTTTCAAAAATCTCTTTGGACCTTCTCAATTGAATCTGTTGTTATCCCTCCTAATCCTACTCTATCTCCAACTGGAATACTTACCATTTAGAATATTGTAAAAAGCTCTCTAGAACATCTCCGCACATTTCAAGAGCACACATCACTAAGATCATGTATTTTCCAATTCTATTATTAAAAGATCTGACATACACAAACTGATCTATAAACATTTAAATTATTTAATATATAAAAAAAATCATGTGACCATGAATTGGAGTTTAATTTAATGCTTACCAACAAAGCACAATAGCTCCACGGTTTACCTTCGTCCAGGATTTTAGACTCTCAATTCCAACACGTTCTACTAATGTCCTTGCAAAGCACTCTATAATAAAAATTTTAAATTTATTAAGTAATTTTCTTCAGGTATTTGTGCTGTGGCCTTTTAAGTCGTATCCTGGAATAGTTACATTTCACCTCTATTAAACAAAGGTTTCCCATTTTTATAACACAACTGATCTTTAAACAGATTAATTTACTATGGTAAGTATGTCAAAAACATAAACAGAATTGTTTAACTGCTATGTTTCGTTTAATTGACTGGCCATAATGACACCTCAAGAAGCCACACTACAAAGACTCTCAGTGTAATCTATCTTACCTTCCAGTTGTCTCAGGATGACAGGTTTGCAAAGGTATTTATTTTAAAATAAAACCAACATCACTTTGAATAATGGGAATGTATACCCTGCTCACTTTAATTTCAAATGGTTGTCATTATAATGCATAAATACCTATACATTGTTAGTAAGTGGCATAACCTAATGCAAGTTCAAGAGGAAAGTTTATGTCCATTTCCAAGTTTAATAATTGTATTCATATGTTAACATTTTGAACGAATGTAGTTGACCACCAGCCTTGAACAGAGGAGAAAGCATTCTTCTGAAAGTTGTCAGTCGAGAATTTTCTTCCCAGAGAGGTCGGGTCATTGAATATTTATAACGCTGAGTTTGGTAGATTCATGATTGACAAGGGAGTCAAACGGTATAGGATACAGATAGGAAAGCAGACTTGTAGCCACAATATATCAACTGGGAAAGCAGTTCGAGGGACCATGTGACCTTTTCACTGCTACTATTTTGTATGTTCATAATGCAATGCAACTGCACTTGACATAGGCTCCCATTTAATTGAAGCGTAGAAAAAAATTCACATGACTGAATAAATTTTGGTTGATCACGATTCATGCACGAGTACTTGAGGATGAAACACAGCATTTAAAGCCACACTTGTCAGCTAGTCAGCTCTAAAGCAAGGCTTCAGAAAATTATGAAGCACTTTGAAACAGTCAGTAAAGAATTGAGTTCAAGTTGGAATGGTTTGTTTAATCAAGCAAGGGAACATCAAAGCATGTGACAACTGTCAAAAGTTGAAATCTTTGAGCACTTGGAGAAATTAAGCCAGTGCTGGAAAGCTATTGAAGAAGATCTATAACCATTGATTACAACAAGTACAACCAGTCCTAAACGCGAATGTAGAACATCTAGGAGCAAAGCAAAAATGCCTAATGCCGTAGTAATCAAATTACTAAAAAAAAGTTGCTGCCTGGGGGCTAGCTGAGTAATGGAACTCATTTACGATGCATTAAATACAGTAACATTTAAATTTGCCAAGCAATCTTCTAGTATCCATATAATTATGCTGGTTAAGCACAACCAGCAAAATACTGGGATGAACAATATAGCATTGGCATTAAATCAATGGTCACAATTATGAAGTTAAACTGGCCTTAGTGTTGCTCTGCTGGTTTGGATTTTATGGTTAAAATTCTTTAAAATCTCAAGTCCCTGTATAACTTACTAATGTATATTATTGATTAACATCATATCTTGGAATCATCTACTAACAGTTCTTTTAAATTTAAAATATTTGTTGTGATTATTTGATTAGATATATGGTGAAGTTTGCATTTCTTTTTGTTCAAGAAATGGGACAATAATTTGCAGAAAGTTAAGTGTGCCTTTGTTATTGGAAAGGGAGGAAATTGCCAACAATATAACATAAATGGATGTAAGTTTGCTCATTGAGTTGGAAGGCTCGTTTTCAGATGTTTCGCACCATACTAAGTAATATCATCACTGAACCTCCGGTGAAGCACTGGTGTTATGGCCCACTTTCTATTTATGTGTTAAGGTTTTCTTGGGCTGGTGATGTCATTTCCTGTTCTTTTTCTCAGGGGGTGGTAGATGGGGTCTAACTCGATGTGTTTGTTGATAGAATTCCGGTTGGAACGCCATGCTTCTAGGAATTCTCGTGCATGTCTCTGTTTGGCTTGTCCTAGGATGGATGCATTGCCCCAGTCAAAGTGGTGTCCTTCCTTATCTGCATGTGAGGATACTAGTCAGAGAGGGTTATGTCGGTTTTGTGGCTAGTTGGTGTTCATGTATCCTGGTGGCTAGTTTTCTGTCTGTTTGTCCAATATAGCGTTTGTTACAGAGTTTGCAAGGTATTTTGGAAATTATGTTCATTCTGCTTGTTGTCTGTATAGGGTCTTTCAAGTTCATTAGCTGCTGTTTTAGTGTGTTGGTGGGTTTGTGGGCTACCATGATGCCAAGGGGTCTGAGCAGTCTGGCAGTCGTTTCCAAGATGTCTTTGATGTAGAGGAGAGTGGCTCGGGTTTCTGGACGTGTTTTATTAGCTTATTTGGGTTTGTTGCTGCCAAATTGGCTGACTGTGTTTATTGGGCACCCGCTCATTGTGAATACGCTGTGTAGGGGATGTTCCTCTGCTCTCTGTAGTTCTGTGCTGCAGTGTATGGTGGCTCATTGAAATAATGTTCTGATGCAGCTTCATTTGTGGGTGTTGGGATGATTGCTTCTATAATTCAGTATTTGGTCATTATGTGTTGTTTTCTCGTAGACACTGGTTTGAAGCTCCCCATTGGGCGTTTGCTCTACTGTCACATCTAGGAATGGCAACTTGTTGTAGATTTCCACCTCTTTACTGAATTTTATGCCAGTAAGGATATTATTGATGGTCTTGAAGGTTTCCTCTAATTTGTCTCATTTTGCAATGACAAAGGTGTCATCCATGTAGCGGACCCAAAGTTTGGGTTGAATGGTTGGCAGAGCTGTTTGTTCGAGTCTCAGTATTACTGCCTCTGCTAAGAACCCTGATATCGGAGATCCCATGGGTGTTCCGTTGATTTGTCTGTAGGTTTTGTTGTTAAACGTGAAGTGGGTGATATGGCATAGATTCACTAGCTTAATGATGTTGCCCTTGCTAATGACAACACATCTATCCTGGGACAGGCTAAGCAAAGACATGCCAGAGAATTCCTGGAGGCCTGGCACTCCAACCACAACACCATAAACAAACACATAGACCTAGATGCCATCTATCAACCCCTCAAAAAAAAAACGAACAGGAAATGTCATCACCACAAACCCCAGGAACCCCATCCAGGAGAAAGATATAAATCGAAAGCAGGAGACAACAGCTTCACTTCACTTGGAGGTCGCCACTGATGATGTTACCGAGCCAGGTAATGAAACATCTGGATATCAAACCTACAGCTCAGCGAGCAAACCTACACCCTGAAGTTGGTGGTGTTTAGTGTATTTGTCTTTGGTTCTTCTAATAGTGTAGTCAGTGCTTCCTTGGCCAGGTTGATGTTGATGGATGTGAACAGGGCTGTTACATCAAAGGAGACCATTATTTCATCCTCCTCTAGCTTGGTGTCTTTGATGGTCTTCAGGAATTCTTGGGTGGAGTGAATGGAGTGGTGTGGGTCTTCTAGTTCCTTGGCTAGTCTGTATGTTGGTATTCCAGGGAGCGAGCCTATGGGTCTAAAGGGGACTCCTGGTTTGTGAATTTTGGGTAACCCGGAGAAGCACAGTGTGTTTCATCCATCTGGTTTCATTTTTTGGAAGTCTGCCTTGTTTAATTCTCCAGATTTCTGAAGGACAAGCCAAACAGAGAGACACACAAGAATTCCTGGAAGCATGGAATTCCAACCAGAATTATATCAACAAACACATCGATTTGGACCCCATCTACCACCCTCTGAGAAAAACAAGAAATGACATCACCAGCCCAAGGGAACCTAAACACATAAATAGAAAGCAGCACATAATGCCAGGGCTTCACCGGAGGCTTGTTGATGATGTTATTTAGTATGGTGACAAGATATCTGAATACAAACCTTCCAGTGAGCAAACTTACATCCAGAACCTCAACCTGGAGCTACAAATCTTCTCAAAACTTGATAGCATAAACGATTTGGATCAGAAGCAATTGTTGGTTTACTGCTGAGCTGTGTGGAAGTAGGATCTATAAATAGTAACAATTGGATCGTGGGGATTGAAGTGATGACCTAGTTTTGGCAGATGGAGAATCCCACTGGAACTCTGTAGAAGTCGTCCGGCTGGTTCAAGCAACATGGACTTCTGAGTAATTAGCTCTTGGTTCTCGGCTAGAGATGGTTCTCTTTGTTAGAGTAATAACGCACAGCCCTATCTGATGGCCCCACTGGAGAACGACACAGCTGCTGGATATGGTAATCATGCAGTAAGGCAAAAACACAATTGCTTGTTATTGGCACAAGTTCTTTAGCATTTTTAAAACTCATCAGAGCTCAAGGCAACGTTAGTTCTTATCAGAGTGGAATGAGTTCAGATCAAAGAAAATTAAGGCTATTAATATTCAATTTTCCACTTGTTAATATCTTCAGCTTTGTGCTGAGGCAAGTCCTTTGAGAGTGTGATCTAAATATTGAAGAAAGGCAAAGTGCCTCATTTCTAACTGTTGCAGATTTACCTTACAGGTTGTACAAGTTTCACTGCATCATATATTTTTACTGAAAGCTAATAATTAGCTTAGGATTGGACTTGATATAAAGCGCATTCAAATAGTACCACACGTATGGCATTCTGAAATGAAAATTTGGAAGAACTGTTTTGACTTTCTTTGATTTTCCGGCACACACAGATGCTTAGTTTTGCCCAGTGCTGGTTTAGGCTTACTTTGAGGACAGGATGAATGTGTATTTGGAAAGGCAAGAGTGGTTAAGGATAGTCAGCATTGGTTTTTGCATTGGAAATTGTGACTCACTAAGTTGATTGAGTTTTTTTGAAGACGTGACCAAGAAGATTGATGAAGGAAGAGTGGTAGAAGACGTCTATATGGACTTCAGTAAAGCATTCAACAAGGTTCTGCATCATTGACTGGTTAGCGAGGTTAGGTCACATTGGATCTAGGGGGTGCTAGCCAACTAGATACAAAATTGGCATGAAGGTAGGAGACAGAGGGTGGTGGTAGAGGGTTCCTTTTCAAAGTGGAGGCCTGTGACCAGTGGTATGCCACAACGTTCAGTCCTGTTTTTCATCATTCATATAAATGATTTGGATATGAATAGAGGAAGTATGGTAGTAAGTTTGTAAATGGCACCAAAACTGGTGGTGTAGTGAACAGTGAAGAAGATTATTTCAAAGTACTATAGGACTTTGATCAGATGGGACAATAGGCTGAGAAGTGGCAGATGAAGTTTAATTTAGGAAAATGAGAGATATTGCATTTTGGTAAGGTAAACCAGGGCTGGATCTATACAATTAATGGTAGGGTCCTGGGGAGTGTTGCTGAACAAAGAGACCTAGATACATAGTTCCTTGAAAGTATCTTGTGCAGATACATAGTCCCTTGAAAGTGGAGTGACAGGTAGACATGAAGGTGAAGGTGACATTTGGCACATTTGCCTTCATCAGTCAGTGCACTGAGTACAAGAGTTGGGAGGTCATGGTTGTGTCTCCACAGGACATTGGTGAGACCACTTTTAGAATACTGCGTACAATTCTGGTCACCCTTCTATAGGAAGGATCATGTTAAAACCTGAGAGGGTGCTGAAAATATTTACAAGGATGTTGCTGGGACCAGAGGGTTTGAGCTGCAGGGAGAGGCTGGATAGGCTGGGGTAAAAACAATGACTGCAGATGCTGGAAACCAGATTCTGGATCAGTGGTGCTGGAAGAGCACAGCAGTTCAGGCAGCATCCAATGAGCAGGGAAATTGATGTTTCAGGCAAAAGGGCTGATGAAGGGCTTTTGCCCGAAACGTCGATTTCGCTGCTTGTTGGATGCTGCCTGGATAGGCTGGGGCACTTTCCCAGAAGCTTCAAAGGCTGAAGAGTGACATTATAGAGGTTTATAAATCATACAGGGCATGGATAGGGTGAATAGACAAGGTCTCTCTCCTTGGGCAGAGTCCAAAACAGAATAGGTTAAGGTGAGAGATGAAAGATTTAAAAAGGATCTGAGGGGCAACTTTTCATTGAGAGGGTGGTGTGTATGGAAAGAGCTGCCAAAGTAGGTGGTGGAGGCTGGTATAATTACAACATTTAAAAGGCATCTGGATGGGTATAAGAATGTGGGCCAAATGGCAGGAGGTCAGATTGGGATGTCTGATCAGCGCAGAAGAGATGGACCGAAGGGTCTGTTTCCGTGTTGCATGACTCTATAAGTGAAATAGGTCTACGTTGATGTTACATGATGTCTCACCATACAAAATGTGTTTAAGCTTAATTACACAACCCTGAGCTATACGTCCACACCCTCAAAATAAAACTCTTACCTGGCTTTCCAAGTTCCTCCATTTTTCCATCTTGTTCTATTAACCATTTAAGAACCAGGTGCCCTGCAGGGTGCTCTACCATGTGGAGCTGAAACGAGGAACAGAAAGAATCATGGAACCATCGAGTCCAGAAGACGGCCTTTGGCCCATCCAGTCTGCACCGACAACATTTATACTAAGGCCCACTTTCTCGCACCTGACCCACAGCCTTGAATATTACGACGTTTCACATGCTCATCCAAGTACTTTTTAAAAGGTTGTGAAGTTTCCCACATCAACTCCCCTCCCAATGCATTCCAGATTTCCACCACCTGTTGGATGAAAAATATTTTCCTCATGTCTCCTCTAGATCTCCTGCCTTTAAAATGAAACGTTATGCCCTCTAAGTAAGGGTAACAACTGCTTTCTATTCACGCTGCCCATGATAACCTTATACACATCAATCAGGTCCTGACTCAGCCTCCTCTGTTTTAAATAAAACACAAACCCATCCAAACTCTCTTCATGGTTCAAATGTTCCATCCCAGGCAACATGCAATCACTTCCTTCCGATAGTGAGGTGACAAGAATTGTTCACAGCACTACAGCTGTGGCCGAATCAAAGTTCTGTATAAGTCCAACATGACATCACTGCTCTTATAATTTATGCCATAGCTGATAAAGATAAGTGGCCATAAAACATTCTTAACCACCTTAATAAACTGCCCTACTACTTCAGGGACCTGTGGACAAACATCTCAAAATGCCTCTATTACTGAGCTTCCTAATGCCCTGCCACTTATTTAATATTCCCTTGAATTGTTACTTCTTCCAAAGTGAAACATCCAATTCTTCAGGGATACGTTCATTCAGGAACCTCATCGTCCCTCTTCCCAAATGCTCAGTCTCCAAAGTGAAGACAAATGTGAAGAACCTTTCTAATGCCTTATCAAAGTCCTCTGGCTCCACACACAAACCCTATCCTTTTCCTGGTTATCCTCTTCCCCTTGAAGAGTAGAATACCTTGGGTCCACCAGTGCTTTTTCATGGCCTCTCTTTGCCCTCTTAATTGCTGTAAGATCTCTTCTGCACTGTCTATACCTAGCAACAGCCTCTGTTATTTTGCTTCCTTTGTACCTGTTAAAAGCCTCTTTTCCTTTTTAGCCAACCTTGAATATTCACAGACCTCTACGGTTCTCTATGCTATATTTCACCCTGCACAGAATGCCTCCCCTTCCGCATTTTGTCGATTTACCCAGAAGTAGCTTTCCCCAGTTTCTTTTCCCCAGGTCTTCCTTATTTCAATAAAATATGCGTTCCCCAGTTCAAAACCTTTTTCTGCAGATCAATTTGTTTTCCTTTTCTAGAACAAACTTAAACCGTACAGTGTAGTGATTGCTGTTATTAAAATCTTCACCCACTGCCATTGCAACCACCAGTACAGATCTGCTCCCCCCCCACCCCCCCCAGAATTAATTCCAGCAATGCTCTTGTAGGACCTTGATATAAAAAAAGCTCTCCTGATTGCATTTCAATAAATCTGCCCCCTTTAAACCTTTTATACTAGTACAATCCCAACTAAAGTTGGGCAAGTTGAGATCCCTAATTATATTTTTATTGCTTGTACACGCCTCAGGTCAATTGTCTACAAATTTCCTCTTCACCTGCCCACTGACCGTTCAAGTGTCCACAATACATTCCCAACAGTGACACTGTCCCCTTCTTACTCCTCAGCACTACCCACAAAGTCTCATTTGATGAACTTTTCAATACATTCCTGACTGTCTTTCTATGAAACAGCAGAACTTCACAGCCCATGTGTTAAGTATGTTTCTCATCACCCTGGTACTTGGTCATCTGCACTGGATCCGAATCAAGCAACACCTTGAGATTAAGGTTCTTAACCATGTTTTCAAGTCCCTTCATGGCCTTGCCTTTCTGGTCTCTGATCTCACCCATCCTCTCAACCCTTTCAGATTTCTATTTTCCTTTGCCCATTCTCCAAGGGGAAGTGATGGGCCTTGTGGTATTATCACTGGACTGTTAAACGAGAGACGCAGATAATGTTCTGGGGATCCAGGTTCAAATCCCAGCACAACAGATGGTGGGATTTGAGTTCAATAAAATGTCAGGAATTAAGAATCTAATGATGGCCATGAATCCATTGCTGATTGTCAGAAAAACCAATCTGGCTCATCAATGTCCCTTAGGGAAGGAAATCTGCCATCCTTACCTGGTCTGGGCCTACATGTGACTCCAAACCCACAGTAATCTGGTTGACTCTGAACTGCCCTCTGGGCAATTAGGGATGGGCAATAAATGCTGACCCAGCCCGCAACACCCTCATACTGTGAATGATGTTTTAAAAATAAGTCAATCACATCATTGAGGGCTGGGTCTTCAGTTTCCAGCTCCCAAGTTCTGGAATTGCCTACCTACACCTTTTTGACCTCACCTTTCTCCTTTATTGATTACTGTAATCCAACCCTTTTGTCAGCTAACTGAGATCTCATTTGACTTGGTGTCATACTTTGTTTTATAATGCCCTAGGTAGTGTCTTTAGAGTTTTTTTTATTGCATCAAATGCATTGTATTCATTTTCTTTAATCAAGTTAATTCCACAAAAAATATGACCCACATAAAAGCCATTATCCCCTCTCAGCACAGTTCTAAAATAAAAGATGAATGTTAACACATTACCTCACCATTACTGCCTCCAGGAACAAAGGCTTCTGCAGCCACTTCAACAACAGCATTCATGGCAGGCTGCAAATCACCAATAGCATGACCCAGAATATCTGCCACAATGACACTTTTTGCCTTATTCATCACCATGTCCCGAGCATTGTCCTGTAAGTACTTCAGCAAACTTGGAGAGACAGCTGCCAGTAGTTCACGCTGACGAATATCGGAATCCTTCTTACTGGAATAATAAATAAAAACAAATATTTTTACTTCATTTCTGGTAGCAATGCATTTTCAGAACACTTCAATAAGCTCTGCAGAAGTTAATTTTGTTTTTAATTTTAGTATTTAATTTTCAATTCCCAAATTTATAAAAAGCACCAAATGAGAATGTGATTCTATTCTACCTCATCCTCTTAGATTAAATATAATACAATTGAATATTATGTTTACCAGAAAGTGATGGGCAAATACAGAGTAGATTTTTGATCAATTCACATAAAAATAACAAGTCTAGTGTAATTTTAGAATCACAAACTATTTGTCAGTAACATGTGAAATGACAACAATGATAATTCAATTCAAAGAAAAAGTACTCAAGATGTCAGGGACTACATTTGCTACATTTAATGATCGCAAAATTTGTAACCTTGGTTGCGTGTTTGCAGATTTTCATCAAAACAACCTTCACAACCATGTTAGCCTCCTTAAAAACCCACACTTCACGTACTCCGGAGTTTAAGAGTCTCTTCCTCCTCAAAGAACGAGAAGACCCTTCTCTCAGTTCAATTCCTACCGTAAGTTAATCAACCAAAGTTAGCATGGCTTCAAGAAGGGGAAATCATACCTAACAAATTCATCAGATTTCTTTCAGGTAATAAGTAGGACAGATGAAGGAAAACTACTAGTATTTAGATCATTAAAAGGCATTTTAGAAGGCTACTTAAAAAGAGCTCATGCTGTTTGGGCAGGGGGTCAGGATACTGTATTAGTATTTTTAGAGAATTGGTTTACCAATACAAGACGGGGAGTTAGAATTAATAGGACATTTTCAGGATGGATCTCTAACTAGTGGAGAGCCACAGAGTCACAGTTATGGACAATATATATTAATGAGTCGATGAAATGTATGTACTAATGCCAAGTTTGAGGATAGCAAAAATAGGTGGGAGGGAAAATGGTGAGGGTGACACAGTTCACAGAGGTTAATGAATGTGCAAAAACTCTGTAGATGGATAATAAGAATAGAGGTGATGAATATTAGTTAAATTAAGAAAACTGCAGTACCAAGGGATTTTGGGACCATCGTGCATGAATCACAAAAAAAAAGGCATACAAGTTCAGCACAATGGGGAAAGCTAATGGAATGTTGGCCTTTATTTCAAAGGTAAGGGAATCAAAAAAATGTGTTGCCCACATCAAGAAAACGATAAAGTTTTGGTCCCCTTATCTCAGAAGGATATACCGGCATTGGAGGCAGCCCAGAAAGTTTCTCCAGGCTCGGGATGAACATTTTCTTATGAGGAGAGGTCAAATAGATTAGCTCTGTGCACTTTAGAAGAATGAAAGTCAACATGACTGAAACATTAAAGGTTCTTAGGGGGTTTGTCACATTCAGTGCTGAGAGGCGGCTTCCAGTAGGAGCAGAGCGTATAATCTCAGAACAAAGTGGTCACCCATTTAAGGCAGAGATGAGGAGGAATACTTCTCTCAGAGGGTTGTGAATCTCTGGAATTCTTAACTGCAGAGGGCTGTGGAGGCAGTGTTGTTAAGTATATTTCCGACTCAGAGATACAGGTTTTTAATAAGTAAGGGACTCAAGCCTTGTAGGGAAAAGGCAGGAAAGTGCAACTGAGGATCACCAGATAAAATATGATCATATTTACTACTGAAGCAGACTCAATAAACTATATCCCACACCCATGTTTCATCTCTATGCTTGACCAATGCTCATTTTATGCTGAAAGATGCAAGTTTTAAGGAAAAGGAACCATATAACATTCATAATTGCATGCTTTGTGCTCTTATCACCTTTAGTGCCTATACTTTTACCCCAACTGGATAGAGAACTACTCAGACTGGAAGTATCCTTCTTGTTCACGCTAAAAATAATTAAATCCCTTATTTACTCTCCTAAGGTTTACCCAATACAATAGTAAAAATATATGTCTATAGAAAATATGATTATTAAAAACACAATCCTATTGAGAGCAAGAAGATAACTGTGTAGATATATCCAATTTATTGAAAAGAATCTAATTCTTTCTTTAAATTCATTAACTTTTCTTGTTCCACCAGTGATTAAAGCAATCTTTTAATTAACCATTATTAGAAAAAGATTTGTTATTTAAGCCCTTGAGTCAATGGGAACCCAGGGGCACATTGGAAGTCACACCCAGCCCAAAATAAAGACAGTCGCGATCTCAGGTACAGGATACTACTGCAGGAGCTCCTAACAGCAGTATCCGAGTCTAAATCTGCTTCAGTGACCTTCCTTCCATCAGGAGGTCAGAAGTAGGAATGCTCCCTGATGCTTCCACACTATCAGTAGAGTTCATGGCTCCTGAGAGACTGAGGCATTCAGTGTCCAACTGCAGAACGTCCAACCAGAAAGAGCCCAACCATTTCTCCTTGACATTCAATGGCATTCCCATCACTGAAACCCCTGCTACCATCAGTCTGGTACTTACGATTGACCAGAAACTGACCAGCCGTATAAATACTGTGGCTGCAATAGAATGTCAGAGGCTGGGAATTCTTCATGTAAACCAAACCCTGATACCTCAAAACCTGCCCAGTATCTACAAGGCTTCAGTCAGTGGTGTGATTGATTATGGTTTGCTGGTCAGAATGAATGCAGCTCCAATAACACACGAAATTGAATACTATCCAGATCAAAATGGTCATTTGGCATCCAAACATCTTGAGCATTGACTCCCTTCATCTGCACAGTGGCAGCAGCATGTACTGTCTAGAAAGTTCCCTGCAGCACCCTGGAACTGTAGCGTCATTGTTAACTTGTTGATGAGTCAAAATCCCAGAGCTCTCTTCCTATCTGCACTTTGAGTGTACTAAAACCCTATGGACTACAGCAGTTCAAGAAGGCAGCTCACCACAACCTTGTCAAGGACAATTAGGGGTGAGCAATAGGCAGACTCATGCAGTGAATGAATAAAATAATGTTTTAAATCCTGCCAGCTTGTTCATCAATCTATATGAATTTCAAATTGCTTTCACCAAAATCAATGTAGCATCCTAACATTTATGTTCAAAGAGCCAAATCCCTGAACACAATTCCAGTCATGTAAAACGTAAACAAATCTGACCTGTGAGTGTTTCCATCACCTTGTTGTAGAAGTTTAATAATCTCTGGCACGGTATGTGCTGGATCCCTTGGATTTAGTAAATATACCAAAACTTTCTTGCCATATTTATTCTCGATCAAGTTTGGCAAAGCTTCAATGATCTCCTGTGAATAGAGAATTGCAGGTACTAAACAGAACAATTCTTCTGTTAATTCTGTTTCCAGTTACGCAGACAAATGTTAAAATAGTCAGAAAGCAGTAAGTTACTTATTTTCTCAATCTCAGTCCAAATTTTATTTCATTTCACACTTTCCTTCCTTAGCCACATTGAGTTGTACAGCACGGGAACAGACCCTTTAGTCCAACTTGTCCATGCCGACCAGATATCCCAACCTAAACTAGTCCCATTTGCCAGCATTTGGCCCATATTCCTCTGAATTCTACCTATTCATGTACCCATCCAGATGCCTTTTAAATGTAATTGTACCTGCCACCACCACTACCTCGGCCAGCTCATTCCATACACCCAGCAGCTTCTGCGTGAAACCGTTGCCCCAAGGTGCCTTTTAAATCTTTCCCCTCTCACTTTATACCTACGCCCTCTAGTTTTGGACTCCCCTACCCTGGGGGAAAAAAGATCTTGTCTATTCACCCTATCTAGGCCTCTTATGATTTTACAAACTTTTATAAGGTCTCTGCTCAGCCTCTGACACTTGAGGGAAAATAGCCCCAGCTTTGCTCTATATTTCTTGATGGTGGCAACTTTTACTGAGATTTAATTCAACTGGTGGCAGGCAAAAACAGAGCTTTGAATTCAGATGTACTTTATGATAATAATATTGTATGGCAACAGCTCAGGAACACTGGCAGTTTGGACAATTAAGTCCCAAAAAGAACAGTGGCTACACATTAATTTAATAGGCTTTAGCAATCCACAGGCTGAGATTGGAAGATGAAAACTGTTCAGAGAAATGCTCCTCAATGAATAAACATGATCCAACAATACATGCTTGAAGATCATGTTGTGGAGGTGCCAATGTTGGACTGGGGTAGACAAAGTTAAACGTCACACACCACCAGGTTACAGTCCAACAGGTTTATTTTAAATACAAGCTTTCGGAGCGCTGCTCCTTTGTCAAGTAGCTAGTAGGGCAGGATCATAGGACACAGAACTTACAGTATTTACTGTACACTTTACTATAAATTCTGTGTCCTATGATCCTGCCCCACTAGTTAAGTGACAAAGGAGCAACACTCTGAAAGCTTATTCTTCCAAATAAACCTGTTAGAGTGTGCTTGAAAATGACAGGGCTAAACTCTGATAATTCTGCCACGCAATAAAGGTTGGCAACTTGATCAAAGTGCTCTCAGATTGTTATTAGCACATACTCCACTACAAATCATTGCCATTGGGAATGAGCTGTGGAGGGGGCCAGGAGAGGAGAGAGATTCCATGCACAGAGAATGTTCAAGCTTTGCCTTGCTCATAAAACAAAATTAAACTATCAAGAAAAGGTTTACTAAAATCTCCAAGGACATTTTTAGTACAACCGTAAGAAGTTGATTATTTGATTTTCAATTCAAGATTACCTTTAGCTGCATAAATTTTATTTAAATAGCAGGCATAACATTAAAAGAAACTACTGTACCCATTCTTGCTGAATAGGAAAGGATAAAAACTCACTTTAGTCAAAACCTTCAAATATACCCTTTCGCACAGAACCAGAAAACAATATTTTATGTTTTTATTGAGATTCAGACTGTTTGCTGCTCAACGCCTATGACACTCTTTGGATTGGAAATGTCAGAAATGCTTTCAGCAAAAATCAGAAGTGAAGCATATTCCTGAGCAAGCCATTCCAATATTCAGAGATGGTCATCATAATTCCTGCATTCACATACCTAATACAAATAACTTTGGTTGGGAATATCATCAAGTTAACCAAAATATAAAAACAGCATCTTGCTACGTTGAGATGAATGATATCCCCCGTTGGAAACAATGCTCTGAACCAGCCCTTGAAGTTATCTTTCCTTCTTTGCCAACGAGGATTGGAAGAGTTCAAATACTTACTGTCAGAATGATCTGTTTCATGAGTTTTGTGTCATCTATACAGTCAAAAGCTGCCATGAGAACTAAATGGGAAAATTCACCCTGCAAAATAATTTATAGGACACGCACAGGTTATTGTTTCAGAATTCAACTTTGCAGATGTTGTATACAAATTGCTGCTGTCCAGTGACCTTCGGATTTAAGCGAAGAATGCAAGAAATTACTAAAAATGCGAATATCGTTCACACACTTAGTTCATGCAATACAAAAATTCAATTCTTAAAATTAACTTTGATTAGAGAATCAACGTAATTACTCCTTCACTATTAACCATAAATCCAAAACTGAAGAATCTAAACGTTGCACAGTGTGTAGAACTGATGAAGAAACAGTGAAGGAACAGAGATATAATTGACTATAAGTTGTCAAGTTTCAATGAGGAGGCTATCAATGTTCCTCCTCATGACTGGGGCTTGTCATCAAAGGCTGCTCCCACACCCATACCTGATAAAATACTGAGAGTCTGTACTAGAAGGCAGGAGATGCAAAATTAGGGAAAAATACTTCAAGAAGATGGTGGCGTAGTGGTAATATCACTGAACAAGTGATCCAGAAACTGATTCAATTCTCCAACCCAGGCTTAAATCAATTAAATTCCAGTAATACTATCTGGAATTACAAGTCTCAGTAATGGTGACCATTAAACTAACAACTGTCTAATAAATAAATGAATTGTGCACTAATTCCTGATATAAAAAGAAACCTGCTAACCTTATCTGTGTTTGATCTACAAGCTTCATTGAGATTTAAACTGTTTACTGCTGAAAGCCTACGGCACTTTTTGGAGGGGAAGCATCAGAAAGGTTTCCAGCCAATGGGAAGTGGGGCACTTTCAAGCAACCAACAGGAGATGCAAGGTATTAACAAACTGAGCTGAGGATCCTCCACCTTTTCATTGGTTATTTACTTCACTAACTACCTTACTACCTCAATGTAAAAACAAAAATCTGGTGACATTTCCAAAGGACTACTAGTATAGATCCCATCTTACAGTGGCAATTTTCTCTACGTAGGTCTTCATTGTTTTCACAATAATCTTTCGGTCCTAGAAAGAAATAATACAACTTTTAGTAAAGAACTGTAACTGAATTCTTATGTATAAGTAACTAATCAAAACAGAAATCTGTTAAAAACCACATTGAAACAAAAACTGAATTAAGTGATCAGTTTATAATTTGCTTCTTTCACAGCATCAAACAAAATTGTTTAACTGTGACCTAGTTTACACTCAATTCCTCACTTTCTTCCTTCTTTTGAAAACGCCATTAGCTGCCAGTTGTGCTCTACTTAATCCAAATGTCCAATCTCATGCTGAAACCTTCAGTATATTGACAGACTATTCATCCATGACAGTTCTTATGTGATATTCATCTGTATGCAGCTCTATTGGCATTACTGCACAGCGATGAGGAGTGAGAACTGTGAACAACCACACCTTCCCTAATTCAAGGGACATTGAGGTTACTTGTCATGCTCTATAGTCGCATCACCAATACTCCCTTTCATCCTGCCCTACTGTCAACAATTTCCACAGAAACGGTGAACCGAAGTGGAAATCTGACTGGCCTGAATAAGACAGCAAACAGCTCAGCATAAGGGGAGCTCTCAGACTGAACTACATGCAAAATGAAACAGTATTCAACACCTTTCTATTTACAACAACATTAAAAATCAGGTTAGAAACAAACACTCTTGAATACGTAAAAGAAACTAACTGAAGAAGTTAGCCTAAAGTTATCCAGGTGTTTTCCTATCGTACAGATTCAGATGTTAGAACATTTTCTTCAGCATGGTTTGTCAATCATGCGATCGATTATTTATCTACGGGTTCATCCAGGTACTTTCTTGAAAAAATACATTGCACAACAAACATCAAACGATAAAAAAATGCAAAATACTCTGTTCCTCTTGACTTACTTTAGCAGTTCCATGCCATAAACAGTGCATTGCCACTCTGCTTCCACCATGTGTATGAGCCATATAAATGGCTGCTTCTCGCACAGCTTCTATCATTTCCTGAATTCAGAAATTTCAGGTAATTACTTCAGTGTATATACAACCACCATTAATCCTTCAGTCTGGCGATCATTAATTGAAGCAAACAAGATAATGACCAAACAAACAACAAATCAGAAGTGAAACTTATTCTGAAAGCTGAAGTTTCATCAAGGGACAAACCTACATTAAAATTTATTCGAGGTTCATTTGATCCATCAAGCAACCAAACTCCAAATTTAATTATTTTTCCCTCTCCCGCTCATTTTATTGAAGTATATTGCAACGAACACAATGCTCAGAATCAAAACATTTATAATTTGAGATAAAATTTCAGCAGGTCTAGATGAATGTGTGGGATGGAAAAGGCCTTTGACACAAAACATTTCACACTATACAGATGCTTCCAAGCCTTTCACCACTTCCTTTTATTTTATTTTAGATTTCTATTTCCTGGAGTGTTTTGCTTGTATTAGTATTAATAATTTGAATGTACTTTAAAATGTTTCTTCAACATATCAGTTGCTGCCTGCACCAACGGCTAGCCAGAAAACAGAATAAAATAACAACCAATTTAACACGCAAGAATAAGCCATCCTTGAACAACTGGATGATGATTATAACTTTAAGCATTAGACGACCACTGTGAGTCATACAAACAGGGGTACGTGTCACTAGACTCTTCATCTAGACAGACCCGAGCATCATCAGTTCAAACCCCACCAGAGTGTCTGGTGGGATCTAATCTCGATTAATAAATCCAGTGCATAGAGTTGGTCTTGGTACCGATGACTGTGAAACTATCTATTCGGTTCTCTAACACTCTGAAGGAAAGCTGCCATCCTTTTCTGGTCTGGCCTCCATTTAACTCCAGAACCACAGCAATGTGGTGGACTTTTAACTTCCCTTCCGAAATAGTGAGCTACTCAGTTCAGGTGCAGTTGAATTGCTCGTGCATCACAAAAGAATAAAGGTTTGATATTATTTGAATAAATCAATGAAACTATACCAAAGCGTCCATATTTTGGAACTGTTGCAGTGGCACACTTCCACCATGATTAAGTAAACAATGTGTTTCAACCCATGAACACACTGTGCAAGACCTTTTGCAGTGATCTGCATGCAGTTTGCAACATCCTACACTCAGCACTCTTCTGTTTTTTGAAATATGGTTTATGCATAAACAGAAACAGCTGGAAAAATTCAGCACATCTAGCAGCATCTTTGGAGAGAAAGCAGAGTAAATGTGTCTGATCCAGTGACTCTTCTGCAGAACTGGAGCTAACTTTCCAAAGATGTTACCAGGCATGTTGAGTTTTTCCAGCATTTTTTGTATTTGCTTATGGTTTCCAGTGTCTGCAGTGTTTTGGATTTTATGGTTTATGAATGGTCAGCATTCCCATCTGGAACTGACGTGTTCAACTATTAATTTTGGTTCTCAGTATTGTACACTACATTTTTTATTTGTGCACGTGATGTGGGCATTGCTGGTTAGGGCACTATTACTTTACGAGTTCAACAAAATCTTATACTTGCCTAGAATTCCTAACACAGTAAGGTGCTTCATTTGATTATCAACGTTAACGAGTAACTCAAGAGTGAACACTCATTCAACTAAAGTTTCTAATTGGCTATCAAAAAATATAATCATGATAAAAAGGGACATTGCAGTTGATCAAAGACAATAATAATAGATAGTTTTCATGAACAAAATATCAGCTCAGCTGCATGTCAAATGAGCTACTTATTACAGCTGAACCAAGTCAACCTGAAATCTTCCGTTAGTTTCAAAAAGGACTAAATTAAGGATTCACAAGTGTACATATATTTGATGATAGACACAAAGGTTTAAATCCACAAGCTAGAAAGTTCAATAGTTAACAAATGCTTAAAAACAGATTAAAACAATTATGTAAAATACAGAGAGAAATCATTTACCGTTCTCATTTTCTCAGGGCAGTGTGTGAAGAAGTCCAAGAATGCTTTGTGTACCAATGTGTGCTTTATTACTGCTTCTCTAGAGATATCCAAGGAGATAAAGTGAATTAAACTACATTTGTATGATTAACTTTGAATGAAAACTGCACCAACAGGTTAGTTAAACAGAAGAAACATGTGCATACTTAAAGCAGTTCCCAACTGATTCAGCCAATTAAAGTTACACTTCTCTAGAACCTATCGTAAGATGCCTCCCTGTTTGAGCATGCCCACCCACCCTGTCGGAGCAGGCCCCCCCCCCCCGTCTTTTAATTTAAAAGACTCAATACGTTATAAAGTCGCCAATAGTTTTCTTACTTCTGTGCCATAGGAGTGAGGATTTCTTTCATTTCTCCCATTATACTTTCTCGTTTGTCAGGATTGAATTCCAGAACTTTGTCCAATGTTGGACAAAATACAGACTAGTAAATAAAAGAAACACAAATGTTACAAATCATTCCAAATACTGATAAAAGAAAAACTTTTAGAAGCATGTTCTGAAATCATATTATACTGACATGTCATGCATTAACTACATTGCAACCTCTTTTTGTACAGCATCACCAATACCTGGTTGTATGTGGAAGACACTCAATAATAAGATTAACTCAATGTGCTGGAAACTGACAGGACAAAGCCAAGTCTCAGAAGTCTCTATCACATTGTTGTTATGCATCACGTCATCTCTTTCGGAGCACATAGATACTTTTCATTTAAACCTACACTGTCTTTACTACATTTTGTTGTATAATAGCAATTATAGTCTATTAAATCCAAAATGAAAACTGTAAAATTAAAGTGCAATCTTGATTGGGGGGGGAGTGAGGGAGACAGGAGGTCTATCAGGTTGTATCTTGATAATTAAGATTTTTCTATTCTTTAAGAAGGTGTGGGTGTCACTGCAAAGTGAAGCAATATTTCCTTGGACCGCTGGAATTCTGTAATGTGGCAAAAATTGTATAAATGTTTTAATTAGCACTAAAAATGTGGGTTGGGGAGGGGGTTTAAATAGCATGTTCAAACATACAGCATTGACATTAATGGCCCTGATTATCCAGTCCAGATCCTGAAAGATACATGTTTGGATCAGATAGAAGTTCCAAAGCACCGACTCTGCATGAATTTGCCAAGTTTTCCCTCAAGACGCTGGGCAGAGTGCAGATAAGATCAGAAATGATATATAGACAAATGGTTAACAAAAATCAACTGAGGGTGCTGAATAAAATTTTTTACAATTTTGATAGCATTGACACACAACATTTGCTGCTGTGGTGCAAAAGGTAACTAGAGATCATCAACATAAGGATATACTACACTGGCCAGGAATCCCTCACCTGAAACAATGGGATTTCAGATAAAGGGTCTTTTCTGCTTTTGGGTCCCTTGGAAAAAACTTTGCTTAACTTAAATGCAACTAAATGTGAAGCTTTTTTTCCCCAAAGTGCCTGAAGGAACCTGTAGGCACAGAGTGCAGCACTTTAGAAAATAAACTTCGCTTTGAGATCCATTCAGGGCTAGCTACATTTCTGATCCAAAGGGTCAGAATGCAGTGTCTCGACAAGCCTGCTTCTGAAAAAGCTTTTGGTTTTTAGGTCTTTTCAGTTTTCATACATTTGAATAACGAACATCTAAATACAACAGTAAAATAATCAAATAGGAAGTTGAAAAGAAATTTTTCCAGCTAAAGGGTGGGGAGATTGTGGGAACTTGCTACCACAGGGAGCAGTTGAAGTAAACATTATAGGTGTAGACGAGTGGATATTAGGCAAATACACGAGGGGAAAGAATAGAATACAATGGTAGGTTTAAAGGAGGAAACATGAGAGGAGGTTTAAGTGATGTACAAACAGCGATACAGACCAGTTGGAATGAATGGCGAGGGTCTGCCCATACATGATCTATAATCCGAAATCACCAAAGAAGTTAGTAAGTTTGCAGATGACACCAAAATTGGAGGGGTAGTGGACAGCGAAGGAGGTTACCGTAGATTACAATGGGATCTTGATCAGATGGGTCAATGTTGAAAAATGTGGTGCTGGAAAAACACAGCAGGCCAGACAGCATCCGAGGAGCAGGAGAGTAGACGTTTCGGGGAAATTCCTGAAGAAGGGCTTATGCCCGAAACGTCGATTCTCCTGCTCCTCAAATGCTGCCTGGCCTTCTGTGTTTTTCCAGCACCACATTTTTCAACTCTGGTACTCCAGCATCTGCAGTCCTCACTTTCTCCCAGATGGGTCAATGGGCTAAGGAGTGGCAGATGGAGTTTTATTTAGGTAAATGTGAGGTGCTGCATTTTGGAAAAGAAAATCAGTGCACAACTTATACGCTTAATGTTAAGATCCTAGAGAGTGTTGCTGAATGAAGAGACCTTGGAGTGCAGGTTCATAGCTCCTTGAAAGTAGAGTCACAGGTAGATAGGATAGTTAGCAAGTGACAGAACGTCTGAAAATGAACCTTCCAGCTCAGTGAACAAACCTAACCCAGATAGGATAGTGAAGATAGCATTTAATATGCTTCCCTTTATTAGCAAGAACATTGCCTATAGGAGTTGGGAGGTCATGTTGCGGCTGTACAGGACTTTGGTTTGGCCACTGTTGGAATATTGCATGCAATTCTGGTCTCCTTCCTATCGGAAGGATGATGTGAATCTTGAAAGGATTCAGAAAAGATTTACAAGAATGTTGCCAGGGTTGGAGGATTTGAGCTATAGGGACAGGCTGAATAGGCTGGGGCTGTTTTCCCTGGAGTGTCAGAGGCTGAGGAGTGACCTTATAGAGGTTTACAAAATCAGGAAGGGCATGAAGAGGATAAACAGACAAAGTCTTTTCCTTGGGTTGGGGAATAGAGGGCATAGAGTGAGAGTGGAAAGATATAAAAGGAACCTAAGGGGCAACATTTTCACGCAGACGGTGGTGCATATATAGCACGAGGTGCCAGAGGATGTGGTGGAGACTGGTACAATTACAGCATTTAAAAGGCATCTGGATGGATATATGAATGGCAAGGGATATGGGCCAAGTGCTGGCAAATAGGACTAGATTAGGTTAGGATACCTGGTCAGTATGGACGAGTTGGACTGAATGGTCTGTATCCGTACTGTACATCTCTACGATTCTATTAACATTTTTTCATTTTGAAATGAATAAACTATTTAATTTGATACATGAACACAGCGACATTACGAAAGTTGTTAGAAATGACAGCTTCCATCCTATGGTGTGTACTGTCTTGCAACTACCTCTTTCCAAGCATGGTGCTTAAAAACTGAAAGCGGAACTGGTCAGATTTTATTCAGTTCAGGTTGATCACCCTCAACTACAAAATCGAAAGGACACAGTCAGAAGGAAATTTTCAACTGTAATATTTCGCACTAGACTAGAATGGAGGGAAGGAAAAATGTAGTTCAAAATTAGAGTAATAATTTTTGCATATAAAAGGAGAAACAAAAGAGAGATTCACTGGATCCCTACAATGTAGGAGCAGGCCATTCAACCCATCAAGTCCACACCTACGCTTCGAACAGCATCTCTCCCAGATCCCATCCCCGTAACCCCACTTTTCTTATGGCTATTCCACCTAGCCTGCACATCCCTGTACACTCTGGGTCAATTTGACATGGTCAATCCACCTAACCTGGAAATCTTTGTACTATGGACGGAAACTAGAGCAGCCCAGAGGTAACCCACACAGACATGGGGAGAACGTACAAACATCACACAGACACTCGCCAGAGGGTGGAATTGAACCAGGGTCCCTGGCGCTGTGAGGCAGCAGTGCTAACCACAGAGCCACCGTGCGGCAGGTAATTGGAAACACTTCAAAGGTTGTTAAAATAGCGTGTGTGACTATTTGAATTAATGCAAGTGTTGATCCTCTCATTGGCAATTTATCACATTCATATTAATATTTGTTTCAGTTACAGTATAGAAATAAAAATGGTTAAAATTAACAAAGACAGAACAAAACCTTTTTTTTTCTGGACTCAAATACAAGTGTTAAAAATTACCTTGCAAATCATGAACATGTTTCCATAAAGTTCCTCTGTTAGCATTTTCCTCTGTTCCAATATCGCTTTGTCATTGTACGCATATTCCACAATTGCTGATGCCTCAGAATGTCGTAACATTTTTTTCACTTCACCTTTAAAACTTCTGATTATTTCTGCTACTTGCTGCTTGGTTCTGGCAAAAATAAATCCCACATGAAACCTACTTAGACTAATAAGTTGCATAGCAGCAAAAGATTTTATTTAATAAGTTCACACTTAGAATAATTTCGCTACTGCTCAAAACCAAAGCTAGCATTATAAAAAAAATAATATTTGGCAGATACCCATTAAGGAAAATTAACAGCTCATCCGAGTGCACTCGAGAATTCGTTAGACATCAATCAATAATAAACTCCACCCACTTTACCTGCAGTTTCACTGATCTCTGGACATATTTGTTGCAGAGAGAGTGAGAACTGGCATCCAATGCTGAATACTTCCCCTCTTTAGCTTCCACAAAACGAAGAGATCATTTTAAGCAGCAAAAGGATTACCCCAGTAGCAATAAAAGCAAACGGAAAAGCTATGACAAGACCAGAACTATAGTCTTCTGGCTCCAAACCCCATCTATCATTGCTGCAGGTATTCCATCACATCCTCCTGCTTCTTCTGCTTTCACTTATTTCCCACTCCAGAAGATTATGTCCTAAACCATCCTGGGAAATGCTTTTTTTGCCTTACTCTAGTTCTGTTGGTTTGCCATCTGTGTCATACAGGTCTTGATGTACTCTTTCCACTTATTACTTTATTCAATTTCTATAAGAGGCATACTACCTCTGCTACTGATTCCTCTTTCAGCTCGTTTACATCCTCTTCCTTTCATCAATTTCTGTCTTTTCTCATAAAAGGTGCCTGCCCTTCCTTCTTTCTTTGAAGTTCTATCTATTTTCTATACTGATTTCCCACTAAAAAATCTCTTACTCGGTCTGTCTTTTTTCTTTTCATTTGTTGCTTGTTTTCTCTAGAACAAAGAGCAAAACAGCACAGGAAAAGGCACTTCATCCCTTCAAGCCTGCGCTGACACATTTTGCCCTTCCATACTAAAACTGTCTTCACTTACAGGATCCATATCCCTCTATTCTCTTCCTATTCGTGTATTTATTCAGGCGCTTTTTAAATGCTGCTACTGGTTTTGTTTCTAACACCTCCTCTAGTAGTGCAATCTGGGAACTCATCACCCTTTGTGTGAAAAATATACCTCGCACACCTCTTTTAAACTCCACCCCCCCACCACCCTTGCACCTTGAACCTGCGTCCCCTAGTAATTGACCCCTTCACCCTGGGAAAAAGTCTGATATGTTCCACTCTATCCATGCCATTCACAATCTTATAAACGTCTATCAGGTGAAAACAAACCCAGTCTATCCGAACTTTCTTCAGAAGCTGAAATCTCCCATACCAGGCAACATCCTGGTTAACCTTTTTTTCACTCTCTCCAAAGCGTCCACATCTTTCTGGTAATGTGGTGACCTGAACTGTGCGCAAAGAACTTAGAAGGTTAAGGGGTGATCTGGTTGAAGTCTTCATGACATTATCAGTAAGAGACAGGGACAATAAACATTCACAATTCCCACTGGTCGGGGATTCTAGAGCTAGGGGACACAGTCTAAAACTTAGGGCCCGACTGTTCAGGGGAGATGCCAGAAAGCATTTTTACACAAAAAGGTGGTAGTAGCTCGAAACTCTCTTCCACAAATGTCAGTTGATGTTTGATGAGTTGGTTATTTAAAATCTAAGACAGATAAATTTCAACTAAGCAAAGATATTAAAGAAATATTGGCCAAAGGCAAGCATTTGGAGTTAGGCCACAAATCAGCCATGATCTCACTGAATGGTGGAACAGGCTGGAGGGGATGAAAGCTGAAAATGTGTTGCTGGTCAAAGCACAGCAGGCCAGGCAGCATCTCAGGAATAGAGAATTCGACGTTTCGAGCATAAGCCCTTCATCAGGAATAAGAGAGAGAGTAGCCATGCAGGCTAAGATAAAAGGTAGGGAGGAGGGACTTGGGGGAGGGGCGATGGAGGTGGGATAGGTGGAAGGAGGTCAAGGTGAGGGTGAAAGGCCTTTCACCCTCACCTTGACAACTCCGGCCTTTCACCCTCACCTTGACCTCCTTCCACCTATCCCACCTCCATCGCCCCTCCCCCAAGTCCCTCCTCCCTACCTTTTATCTTAGCCTGCATGGCTACTCTCTCTCTTATTCCTGATGAAGGGCTTATGCTCGAAACGTCGAATTCTCTATTCCTGAGATGCTGCCTGGCCTGCTGTGCTTTGACCAGCAACACATTTTCAGCTGTGATCTCCAGCATCTGCAGACCTCATTTTTTACTGGAGGGGATGAAAGGCCTCCTCCTCCTGTTGTTGTGGTTCTGTTCACCGAGCTGGTAGTTTTTGTTGCAAACGTTTTGTCCCCTGTCTAGGTGACATCCTCAGTGCTTGGGAGCCTCCTGTGAAGCGCTTCTGTGATGTTTCCTCCGGCATTTATAGTGGCTTGTCTCTGCCGCTTCCGGTTGTCAGTTGCTGTCCGCTGCAGTGGCCGGTATATTGGGTCCAGGTCGATGTGTTTGTTGATAGGATCAGCGGATGAGTGCCATGCCTCTAGGAATTCCCTGGCTGTTCTCTGTTTGGCTTGTCCTATAATAGTAGTGTTGTCCCAGTCGAATTCATGTTCCTTGTCATCTGTGTGTGTGGCTACTAAGGATAGCTGGTCATGTCGTTTCGTGGCTAGTTGGTGTTCGTGGATGCGGGTTGTTGGCTGTCTTCCTGTTTGTCCTATGTAGTGTTTTGTGCAGTCCTTGCATGGGATTTTGTACACTACGTTGGTTTTACTCATGCTGGGTATCGGGTCCTTCGTTCTGGTGAGTTGTTGTCTGAGAGTGGCTGTTGGTTTGTGTGCTGTTATGAGTCCTAATGGTCGCAGCAGTCTGGCTGTCAGTTCGGAAATGCTCCTGATGTATGGGAGTGTGGCTAGTCCTTTGGGTTGTGGTATGTCCTCGTTCCATTGTCTTTCCCTTAGGCATCTGTTGATGAAATTGCGTGGGTATCCGTTTTTGGTGAATACCTTGTATCGGTGTTCTTCTTCCTCTTTTCGCAGTTCTGGTGTACTGCAGTGTGTTGTGGCCCTTTTGAATAGTGTCCTGATGCAACTTCGTTTGTGTTTGTTGGGGTGGTTGCTTTCATAGTTCAGGACTTGGTCTGTGTGTGGGGCTTTCCTGTATACCTTCGTGGTGAATTCTCTGTTCGGTGTTCTTTGTACCATCACATCTAGGAATGGGAGCTGGTTGTCCTTTTCTTCCTCTCTCGTGAATCGGATTCCTGTGAGTGTGGCGTTGATGATCCAATGTGTGTTCTCTATTTCTGTGTTTTTAATGATTACAAAGGTGTCGTCCACATATCTGACCCAGAGTTTGGGTTGTATTTGCGGTAAGACTGTTAGTTCTAACCTTTGCATTACCGCTTCTGCTATGAGTCCAGAGATCGGTGATCCCATGGGTGTTCCATTGATTTGATCGTATATCGGGTTGTTGAATGTGAAGTGTGTTGTGAGGCACAGGTCGAGTAGTTTAAGTATGCAGTCTTTGTTAATAGGTTCAACGTCCTGTTGTCTGTTCTGTATGTCCAGCAGGTTGGATATTGTTTTTCTGGCTAGGGTCTTGTCGATAGGGGTGAACAGTGCCGTTACATCGAATGAGACTATGGTTTCTTCCTTGTCTATGTGTATATTTCTGATGATGTCCAAGAATTCCTGTGTTGACTGTATAGAGTGTCTGGATCCGCTGACCAGGTGTTTGAGTTTCTGCTGTAGTTCTTTAGCCAGTTTGTGTGATGGTGTCCCTGGTAGTGATACTATGGGTCTGAGTGGGATGTGTGGTTTGTGTACTTTAGGTAGTCCATAGAATCTGGGGGTGTTGTTGCTTCCCGGTTTCATTCTTTGTAGGTCAGACCTGGTTATCTGTCTGTTTTTTTGTAGATTCCTCAGTGTTGTTTATCCTATTGGTGAGCTGTGGGGTGGGGTCAGACTCCCTCTTTTGGTAGCTGTTGGTATCTGCAAGTAGTTGTTGTGCCTTTTGGATATACTCTGCTTTGTCTAGGATGACCGTCATTCTGCCTTTGTCTGCTGGTAGTATGATTATGTTCTTATCGTTTCTTAGTGATTTTAGTGCTTCTTTCTCTTTGGTGTTGAGGTTGTGTGTTTGTCTTTTCCTTATTATCAGAGGTACGATACTTTGTCTCACTGTTTGTTGTGTCTTACTGGACCTGTGCCTCACAACACACTTCACATTCAACAACCAGATATACAAACAAATCAACGGAACACCCATGGGATCACCGATCTCTGGACTCATAGCAGAAGCAGTAATGCAAAGGTTAGAACTAACAGTCTTACCGCAAATACAACCCAAACTCTGGGTCAGATATGTGGACGACACCTTTGTAATCATTAAAAACACAGAAATAGAGAACACACACCGGATCATCAACGCCACACTCACAGGAATCCGATTCACGAGAGAGGAAGAAAAGGACAACCAGCTCCCATTCCTAGACGTGATGGTACAGAGAACACCGAACAGAGAATTCACCACAAGGGTATACAGGAAAGCCACACACACAGACCAAGTCCTGAACTATGAAAGCAACCACCCCAACACACACAAACGAAGTTGCATCAGGACACTATTCAAAAGGGCCACAACACACTGCAGTACACCAGAACTGCAAAAAGAGGAAGAACACCGATACAAGGTATTCACCAAAAACGGATACCCACGCAATTTCATCAACAGATGCCTAAGGGAAAGACAACGGAACGAGGACATGCCACAACCCAAAGGACTAGCCACACTCCCATATATCAGGAGCATTTCTGAACTGACAGCCAGACTGCTGTGACCACTAGAACTCATAACAGCACACAAACCAACAGCCACTCTCAGACAACTCACCAGGACAAAAGACCCGATACCCAGCATGAGCAAAACCAAAGTAGTGTACAAAATCCCATGCAAGGACTGCACAAAACACTACATAGGACAAACAGGAAGACAGCTAACAACCCGCATCCACGAACACCAACTAGCCACGAAACGACACGACCAGCTATCCTTAGTAGCCACACACACACAGATGACAAGGAACATGAATTTGACTGGGACAACACTACTATTATAGGGCAAGCCAAACAGAGAACAGCCAGGGAATTCCTAGAGGCATGGCACTCATCCACTGATTCTATCAACAAACACATCGACCTGGACCCAATATACCGGCCACTGCAGCGGACAGCTGGAACTGACAACCGGAAGCGGCAGAGACAAGCCACTATAAATGCCGGAGGAAACATCACAGAAGCGCTTCACAGGAGGCTCCCAAGCACTGAGGATGTCACCTAGAAAGGGGACAAAACGTTTGCAACAAAAACTACCAGCTCGGCGAACAGAACCACAACAACGAGCACCCGAGCTACAAATCCTCTCCCAAACGTTGGCCTCCTCCTCCTGTTCCTATGTTTATCTTCATTTGTGTTTTTAGTCATCGACTTCCATTAGTTTTGCAGAGATTCCTGACCCTCTATCTGACTTGCCTTTAAACATTCCAATGGCCCGTTGTGCATTTTAGAGAGAGAGATCGCGCGAGAGAAAAGAGAGGAGCACACCCACATATGCCAAACATCTCTAGTGTAGGAGGACAGATTGTTAATGCATATCAAAAACTTCCAATTGTTCAGAGTGGCAATATTCTAAAGCAAAATAACGTGATGGAGTTAATTGAAGACTAGAAAGAGGTAGAGGGACAAAGACTGAATGTTAAACAATTTGAAATTGAAAACATGAGGCTTCTCTGAGTTGCTGAAGGGAAACAATTAAGAACATGAAGTGTGAAGAAAGGAGCAGAGGGCTTGCCCTTAGACAGATGTTTGCTACATCATGGCCTCCACTCAGGAATGTCCCACGTTCACATGATACAATATCTGAAACTCCATGCTCAACAAGAAAATCACACGTATAGCACTTACATTCTTTCATTCCACAATGCAGCACATACAAGCCAACCTCAGCAATCTTGTAATCTTAACCCTATTCCCAAATTAGAGGCAGTTTAGCCCTGACAAAATTTAAGTCACAAGGATAAAGCTGTCATGAAGAACAATCTAGCAGATGATTTAGTGCGCTATAAATCCAACAAGTTACATAAATACTGTGCATTCCTGCCTTCAGGAATCTAAACATTCTACTTACCCATACATTAGAAATTTTTTCACAATATGTCTGCCATATTTGGATTTGCTTAAACTAACCAAATGCTCTGTAAATAAAACACAAATCGATGTCAAGCAAAAGGAAGCATTTAAACAATATCTTTTCTCAATGTAATGTGCAGCTTACAAAGAATTTAGGTACCTTTCAATTCCTCAAAGACCTCTTGTCTTTGTTTTTCATCTCCAAACTGAACATAACACTGGATAACTCGAGCAGAATCATGTGCAAACGCAATCTGGCAAAATGGTAAAATACAATTCATCACAAATCCAAAATCTGCTGCTTCTTTAACCACAAGGGATTACAAATTTGGTGAGATAAATTCAGGCGACATAATCCCCAGCAACACTTTCAAGAGCATTTTTGTATCAAGTTAGTAATCCAATGCTTAAAGACATCTTAGAAATCATGCAACTGGGTTTCCTGTGATCGTATTCACAACAAGTCAAATGACACATTGTTTATAAACAGGAGAATAGCAGGTTGGAGCTGTGCTTAATTTGCCCAAAAGGCAGCCTACAAATCAGAATTTAAATGCAATTTGATGCCAAGTTTGCCAGATGGAAAACTTCCAATTCCAAGGCAAGGTAATGAAAAGCAGCATGAAGTAACTGCCCATCTGTATTTTTAAATTTCAGCATATGCTAGTGTTAAATCTAAAATGTGATAGATATGCTCAGAACCTGCACATCGCCCCAGGCACCACTTACAGAGAAGCCTTTTCCTCTTAGAAAGGACAAAATGTTACATAATGTGAAAAATAGTGTATTATTCTGTTAATGAAAGGGAAGTAAACTTCACTTTTCATCCTAACTGAAAGAAATGAATGATGTGATTGATAGGTTATTGACTGGAACATAAAACACCAATTAAAGAAAAACATTTTCAATATTGGGGCGACATTGAAATTTGAATTGAAGTCACTTTTTATACACAAAACAGACTTAAAACCAAAAGGTTGAAAACAGAAGTTGGAAATAGTCATACATTTTTAATGTTTCCATGGACCAACTTCTGCAATTCTTTCATCAATTCTGCTCTCTTCTCTTTACTGCACTCTTTCCTGCATTTCGAAAGATACAAATTGTATGAAATGAGGTTATTCTGTAAACAGTAAATTAACTTTAAGATGATTTAAATGCTTAAAACATTTATTAAAAAAAGACTACTTTCTCATTTTTTTTAAAAAAATGGTATGTTTTTAAAGTATAAAGTACAATACTTTGACCATGAAGGTAAATCAGCAAGGAATTTGGACATTTGACACGCGCAAATAGCTCACAGCAAGAAAGGGACATGGTCAAAAACTCAGTACATTCAGTGCAATTATTGTTAGCTTAACGAATCACTAAAATAGCTGATGAATGAAGAATTGGCTTTTCCACAGCTGGGCTAATCCAAGGACTGAATGAAGAATCCAATTTAAATGATTAATTTGAAGCAGCCTTCTGATATACCCTCGAAAGGAGTAAAAACAATAATTGTTTTGAGTATTACAGAAAACAAAATATGGTTCAAACCTTTTCGTTTGGCACTCATCACACCACTGCAAGAATATCAAACTTCAAAGGGAACAACAATTTATACTGTGTGAGATGAGGTTGCAGGTTGCTTTTACCTGTGGGATAATAGCTACTCCAATCAGATCATAGCTTGTTGCATATTGAGCAAATTTTTGAACGTACCCAACACTGTCACTTCCTGTGCTGAAGAGGGCCCAGTACACACCAGATTACTCTGGAATTTAAGGTGTCTCAAAAATCCAGCAACAGGTGAAGTCAGTCACTTGACCCTACTACAGTGCTGTTGCAACAAGACCATTACTTATCACACAGGATGCTGTCCCACAGTCAGTCATTCTGCCTGCTACAAAAATAAGAAACATGCACATATTCAGTGCCTGGGTGATGCCAGGTATGTGGGACACACTTCCTAAATGAATGACAGATTGTATCAAACAGCATGTCCTTCAGCTGCTCATAATGGGCAGAATACTGGCCATACAACCAGCTCATTCTTACGAAATTCAGAACATAATGTCCAACCTTTAATTTGGAGAACACTTGCTAAACAGTCTCAACTGTGCAAACAATTACATTAACAACCGTGGGCGGCACGGTGGTTAGCACTGCTGCCTCACAGCCCCAGAGACCCGGATTCAATTCCCACCTCAGACGAGTGTGTGTGTGGAGTTTGCACATTCTCCCCGTGCCTGCGTGGGTTTCCTCCGAGTGCTCTGGTTTCCTGCCACAGTCCAAAGATGTGCAGGTCAGGGGAATTGGCCGCGCTAAATTGCCCGTAGTGTTAGATGAAGGGGTAAATGTACAGGTGGGTTGTGCTTCTGCGGATCGGTGTGGACCTGTTGAGCCGAAGGGCCTGTTTTCACACTGTAAGTAATTCAAGGGGTTCACAATGTCACTTCGCTATGTGTGTTGTAAGCCACCCACCTCCATTTACCTGTGGCAATGCTTGATGAATCAAAGTCAAACTGCCGGGCTGAATTTAAACAAAAGCTAGGGAGGTAATTGTTCCCATTATATTCTCTCTGGCAATGCCTCTCTCAACCAGATTCTACCTGCTAACCAATCAGCATTCTGCCCTTTTGAAGTATGATGGCATTCCCGTTGAAATTTGATATTATGATTCAGTCCCGATGACTGCAAGCCAAAACTTTTCAACATCATGTTTTTTCAGTTTTTTCTCAAGTATTGTACTGTCAAGCAACTAGTTAAAATTAATTTCCCAAAACATACAAATACATAAGAAATTTACAATGGAAGCACCTGCCCACAAATGCTAAATATTGACTTTTGTTTTAACAGATACTGTAGGTTAGAACCGGTTTTCATTTACTGATTTTATTGATAGTGGATCATCTCTGACTGAAAATCATGTTAATTCATGGTTTCATAGTAACATTTTTCAATATCTATACCTTTTGTTAAAATACACCTATTTTGGGAGAAACAAGATTAGGAAAGCAATAGTGATAAATTATTCAACAGTTAGGAGAGCAGGCAGGTATTTCTGTAGTGGCACACGATATTCAAGGGTGCTATGTTGCTTCCTTGGTTTCAGGGTCCAGTATGGCACCGATCAACTGCAGACATTCTGAAGCTTGTTATCTGCATTGGTATCAACGACAAGCAAGCAATCAGGAAACAGACTAATGAATTGGACTTCATAAGGTCATAATCTCTGAATTGCTTTCAATGCCGTGCGCTTCAGTGTACAGAAATGAGAGAATACAGCAGGTGTACAGTTGCTAGAGAAATAGTACAGGTGAGAGGGTTTTATATTCCTGAAGCATTGGGATTAGTTCTGGGAAAGTGGGACACGCACAGATCAAAGAGTTTGCAGTTAAATAGAGTCAGGATAAAGATCCTTACAGAAAGATTGCTAGTGCTGGGAAAAAAGGGAAGACAAGTAGCAGTAGGATAACAAATAATAGGGTCTGGTGAGAGGATGGAATGAAAGAGAATACAAGAACAATTAAATTGGGTTGTGCACACAAAGACAAAGTATGGTAAAGGAGGTTAGTGAATTCCTGGCAAGAATAGCCTCGTTGGGATATGACAATATGGTGCTAAATGAAACTAGATTCAAAACAGAAAGAGGGCGATCAGGTATCAAATATAGAGGATCCAAATAGATTCTGGACGTGACTTTTGGACTTGCAGGACATCTTATCTAGCCATCATAATAATGCAGTTCCTCCTCTTTTCATAGCCATACATAAGAAATTACATTTTAAAGGCCAAAGTAGGCAATTTGATTTAACTGAAATCCATAATAGCTGCTTTTAAGTAACTGCAAGATTTGAGTTGAGTTCGAAGCAATTATTTAATAACCAAGTCTATAAACTTTGGTTTAACCATATTCTATCGATGGAGATCCTAGAATAAAATAACTACATTTCCATTCCCTTCACATTTAAATGATACTCAAGGTTGGTATCAGCCAGGAGAATATTGATATTCAAAGATAAAATCACAGCCATTAAGGTAGTGTTAGGCAAAGTCACGGTGCGATACAGGAAATGTACAGATCAGAGAACTGGATGCACTTAAAATGATCAAGTTGAAAGTAATTTCCTTGGTGGATTGCAAGCAACCTCGATAGTAAAGTAATAGAAACAAGATCAAGGAAAATAAAATACCAAGTATTTCAGATAAGACTAGCACTCAACTTACTTAAATTGGAGGGAGGCTTTATGGTTATTAACAGGAATTAAACTAGAAAATCTAATCATCTGACTTAAGGTGAGTATGTATCAAGATAATAACAAACTTTGTTAAAAGTACCTTCTTACAGTTTCCCATATATGTTTTGAGCGAACAACTAAATCATAATTGGTTTTCTTGTCCAGTTGTCTGTTTTGCTTTAGTTCTTTCTTCTGCTTTTTGTAATCACCCCATTTCGGTTTCTTCGCTGCTGTGCCTAAAAGACAAAATATTAGTAGCTTCACTTCATACCCAACACATAATATCTGGCATATTATACATGAACTCAAAATCAAATATAGACTACTACATAGCGATGTCTTTGATATATTCAAGAGATCTTTTGCATCATACAGAAATGGAGGAAAAGCAATGATGTCTGAGCATATATCCCGAGGCATGGAATTAGTTAAAAAAAGTATAATAAAAATTAAGAAGGTAAGATTCCAAAAATAATTATAAAGTGATTATATTAGATTAGGTTCGTAAAACCTAAGAATAAGCAGATAATTTGGTTACATCTACCTAAAACAAAGATTTTACTGTTGGTGAGCATATACCTAAGGGGCACAACAGCAATATTCTCCACATCGAGGAGAAGGGAACAGTGTTTACGGCCTTGCAAGCAAGAACTATAAGCTCACCGTGAGAGCTGGAGGATTGGTAGATTTGTGTTAATTGAAGTTATACATGAGAGAATGGTGAAGGTAACGTGATTTTTAAAATAAAAATTGCATTGGACTGACAGGTCCATTCCTTTACTTGATAAAATGAAATCTTCTAATCTTTGAAGGTGAGTCCAAATAACTGTGTAACAATAATTGTGGTGCACAGAGATGGGTCAAGCTAACATTTTAACTGGCACTGCTCTCCTACCTGCATTGGAAACAAACACTCAAAAACAAAATCGCAATGTCATCCAAGACCAAGAAGCCACGTATAGACAACTATACCGATTGCTCAGCAGCATATACGTCAGCATGGCACAGCACATGGCTGTTGCTCCATTGTTTATGTGGCAACATAATTTTCTGCCAAGAATTACAAAACATAAGAAGTCTGACAAATTGCATCAGCGCTAGTTAAATAAGCAGACGTTTTAGAAACAAATTTGTTGTCAATAATTGGCAAGGTTTTTAAACATTTAAGTGTCTGTTCACTCATTTAAATAATTCTTCAACTGTATTTATTGATGAATGTATAAGGGTTTGGAATATTAAACCAAAACAACTTGAAGAAAATATATATATAATTTAAAAGGAATAAGTTACATGTATAGTCATATTATATACAAAATAGACAAAGTTTGAAATGACCCAAAATCCAGTCAATGATTTTTATGCATCCATATTTTATCTACAAATTTTAAAAGATGGATTTGTAAAATTGTCTTAAAAAGATCAGCAATTACTTGCATTTTCATTTGTAAAGAAAAGTTCCACTAAAATAAATAAATCAGCTACATACCCTCTTTGTTTCCAGCAAATGGTTTCCGTTTTTTTCCCGTCTGCTGCTTTCCCTTGAACTTTGCTGCATATATTTTTCCAGTACCATGTTCCAGCTTTTTGGGATTATTTGTTACTGTCCCTTTCTTCTTCTTTTGAGTGATGAACTTTGATTTTCTTTTTCCATCTCCACCATTCAATTTTTTCAGAGTTTCAGAACCTACATAAAGTAAGTTAGACATATTCTACAGTAATAAAACATACAAGTCCCTGGCTTTTAAATGCCTTACAGTTTACACAAGCTGTGGCTTGTTTGTATAGAATTTCAAGCAAGTGGAAGAGGAGCAAATGTGACAAGAGAAAGCACTAAAGAGATTGCAAGATTACAAAGGGGGAAATGACGGCGTAGTGGTGATATCACTGCACGATAAACCCGGAGAGCCATGTTAATGGTCTGGGACATGGGTTCCAATAGAAACTAGAGGAATTTAAATTAAATTAATACAAATTCATAATCTAATGGTGATAATGAAATGATCAATTGTTGCAAAATCTCAACTGGTTCACTAATGACCTTTAAGGAAGTACATTTGTTGTTCTGACCCAGTGTGGCTTAGATGTGATTCCAGACTTTCAAATACCCTCTGAAATAATAAATCTCTCAGCTCAAAAAGGAATTATGGATGGACAACAAATGCTCCATTTACCAGCAACATTCACATCCCAGTAACTAAACTAAAAAGGTGCTAAACTTAAAAGAATGAGAAGGAGGAGGGAGCAGCAGCCACATGTGAAATGTAAAAATCAACATAGACCACTTGGTCAGATTACCATTAGGGTCCTGTGTAGATTTTCTTTTTGAAAAAAAAGTGCACAATTCCGGATTTCAAATGAAAAATAACTTGTGAAAAATCAATTGTTAATTTGAAGCTGAGCTTTGATTTACATGAACTGTTCTGTACAAATATTTTAATTCAAAAATAATTCCTAATTTCTCTTAAAACATAATGTATTTCGTGATCTGTACAGTTGCAAGCACAAAGCTTTTGTATTTGTAAAATAGTTACTTGAAAGTTTATCAGAATTTGATTTCGTTTCTTAATACAATCTCACATTATAAGTGGAATTACGTTTAAATATTTTATTATTTTCAAATGCCAAAAATCTACTTCACAGAATCCCCACAGTGGGGAAACAGACCATTTGGCCCAACAAGTCCCATACCGACCCTCTGGAGAGTGACCCACCCAGATCCATTCCCCATTACGCTACATTTACCCCTGACTAATACATCTCACCTCCACATCCCTGATTTAGCATGGCCAATCCACCTAACCTCCACATCTTTGGACTGTGGGAGGAAACCAGAGGAAACCCACGCAAACACAGGCAGAATGTGCAAACTCCACACAGACAGTCGCCCAAGGGAGGAATCAAACCTGGGTCCCTGGTTATGTGAGGCAGCAGTGCTAACCACCGAGCCACTGTGCCTACTGAAATAACTAACTGACCTTCGATTGCAACCAAGAATAAAATGTGACAAAATCCATTTCTGCATCTTTGACTAAATTGAGAACACAGATTGATAACAACTAAACTGGTGAAATTGACTGAAAGATTAATTTTGTAACTAATTCACAAATCACATAGAAGCGGCCTATTCTTCATTTGCACTGGAAACATAACTAATTCCAAGACTAAAGTATTTATTAATAAAAGTACTAAACTTGTATTGTTCTGATCAGTCATGTTATTGAATTAGCAGTACGCTGACCCACACTTGCCACTGACCTCAAAGCAAGCCATTCACATACAGTCATGATCTCTGTGGCACAGCCCTCGTAGAATCATTGAATCCCTGCAGTGTGGAAGCAGGCCATTCGGCCCACTGAATCCATGCCAACCCTCTGAGGAGCATCTCACCCAGACTCACCCCATCCCTGTACCTTCCATGGCCAATCCACTTCACCTGCGCATTTTTGGACAGGAGGATGAAACCAGAAAACTCGGAGGAAACCCACACCAACAGTTACCCAAGGGTGGAATCGAACCTGGGTCTCTGTTACTGTGAGGCAGCAGTGTTAACCACGGAGCCACCATGCTGACCCTGAGTGACTGAAATGTGGTGCAAAGTCAAGGAGCAGTGATAGCAAACAGGGTAAACAGCCAATCAAAGTGAAATATTTCCAAAGACAGCAAAGCAGAAACAGTAAAATAGAACTATGAATCCCTTCACTTTTAATTTAAAATTACAAACAGAGTCACAGAGATGTACAGCATGGAAACAGACCCTTCGGTCCAACCCGTCCATGCCGACCAGATATCCCAACCCAATCTAGTCCCACCTGCCAGCACCCGGCCCATATCCCTCCAAACCCCGCCTATTCATATACCCATCCAAATGCCTCTTAAATGTTGTAATTGTACCAGCCCCCACCACTTCCCCTGACAGCTCATTCCACACACATACCACCCTCTGTGTGAAAAAGTTGTCCCTTAGGTCTCTTTTATATCTTTCCCTTCTCACCCTAAACCTATGCCCTCTAGTTCTGGACTCCCCAACCCCAGGGAAAAGACTTTGTCTATTTACCCTATCCATGCCCCTCATAATTTTGTAAACCTCTATAAGGTCACCCCTCAGCCTCCTCCAGGGAAAACAACCCCAGTCTGTTCAGCTTCACCCTATAGCTCAGATCCTCCAACCTTGGCAACATCCTTGTAAATCTTTTCTGAACCCTTTCAAGTTTCACAACATCTTTCCGATAGGAAGGAGACCAGAATTGCACACAATATTCCAACAGTGGCCTAACCAATGTCCTGTACAGCCGCAGCATGACCTCCCAACTCCTGTACTCAATTCTCTGACCAATAAAGGAAAGCATACCAAACGCCTTCTTCACTATCCTATCTACATGTGACTCACTTTCAAAGAGCTATGATCCTGCACTCCAAGGTCTCTTTGTTCAGCAACACTCCCTAGGACCTTACCATTAAGTGGATAAGTCCTGCTAAAATTTGCTTTCCCAAAATGCAGCACCTCGCATTTATCTGAATTAAACTCCATCTGCCACTTCTCAGCCCATTGGCCCATCTGGTCCAGATCCTGTTGTAATCTGAGGTAACCCTCTTCGCTGTCCACTACACCTCCAATTTTGGTGTCATCTGCAAATTTACTAACTGTACCTCTTATGCGCACATCCAAATCATTTAAGTAAATGACAAAAAGTAGAGGACCCAGCACCGATCCTTGTGGCACTCCACTGGTCACAGGCCTCCAGTCTGAAAAACAACCCTCCACCACCACCCTCTGTCTTCTACCTTTGAGCCAGCTCTGTATCCAAATGGCTTGTTCTCCTTGTATTCCATGAGATCTAACCTTGCTAACCAGTCTCCCATGGGGAACCTTGTCCATATACAGCACATCTACTGCTCTGCCCTCATCAATCTTCTTTGTTACTTTTTCAAAAAAACTCAGTCAAGTTTGTGAGACATGATTTCCCACGCACAAAGCCATGTTGACTATCCCTAATCAGTCCTTGCTTTTCCAAATACATGTACATCCTGTCCCTCAGGATTCCCTCCAACAACTTACCCACTACCAAGGTCAGGCTTACTGGTCTATAGTTCCCTGGCTTGCCTTTACCACCCTTCTTAAACGTTTGCCAACCTCCAGTCTTCCGGCACCTTACCTGTGACTATCGATGATACAAATATCTCAGCAAGAGTCTCAGCAATCACTTCTCTAGCTTCCCACAGAGGTTTTGGGTACACCTGATCAGGTCTTGGGGATTTATCCACCTTTACCAATTTCAAAACATCCAGCATTCCTCCTCTGTAATCTGGACATTTTGCAAGATGTCACCATCTATTTCCCTACAGTCTATATCTTCCATATCCTTTCCCACAGTAAATACTGATGCAAAATATTCATTTAGTATCGCCCCCATTTTCTGTGGCTCCACACAAAGGCCGCCTTGCTGATCTTTGAGGGGTCCTATTCTCTCCCTAGTTTCCCTTTTGTCCTTAATATATTTGTAAAAACCCTTTGGATTCTCCTTAATTCCAAACTATATTGTCTTCACTACCACAACCTAAAAACAGGTTTTTAAACATTTAAAATTTCATTGGAATGAACACAAAACAGACCAAAAGGATTGCGTGATTTTAGTAGCTCAGTGATTAGGCTTGTACTGGACTAATTGGGAGAGTTAAAAAAAATTGCAACCTAAAAGGGAGACAGCATGAAGCGATGAGCGGAAATGCAGGCGTGATGCCTTTTAATATACCAGTTCATCACCCACGTCATTGTTTAAAGAAATAGACCACACAGACTGAAAAGGATAAAAGGATGGAGATCGTTTCTGGCATTGTTATGCTAATGAAGGCAATGGAGTTTGTGGAAGCAACATTTCTGGTTTGTGAAAGCGAGTTGTGGAGATAATGAGCATTGGTAAAAAAAATTAAAAGATTTTAGAATTGGAATTGAGATAGTTAAGTAAAAGGGGAATTAAACAATACTGAGCTTTAGAAATAGCTATTAGACTCTTGTCTATGCCAACAGGATCAACACATCTATTGTCTCTGTCTGTAAACTTTGTCAAGTCAAACACCTTTACTTTAGTAGCAGTGAATACAACCACCTGAACTACACTCATAAGAAAATCTTCACACTGCTGTGCAGCAAACTCACTTTCGAGAAAAGTCAATAAACTGACCCCATTATATGTCAAAAGGCAGGAGGAAGGAAACTTGAATTACATTTCAGGTTTAAAACTAGAGGCAGTTTGTTATATTCCAGAGATCAAGGTCTTACCTGATGATTTTTTTTTATTTTCACTGAACTTTTTAAATTTGCCCTTTCCGTGTGGTGCATTTTTTTCTTTCCCCGATGATTTTTTACCTTCAACAACCATGTTCACACGCCAGCTGAAGGAACCTACGAGAAATAGAAGAGTCGCATCTGTGATCCATCACGTGAAATGGCAGTGCTTTGCAATGACACTAAGACTTTTTATAAAAGCATGGAATTTGAGCAGAGGCATAAACTACATAAAGATATTACATTTCACGTTTTCAATAGAGACAACTGAAAACTTAGCAATTGACCTCAGAGAGGTTACTTGTTCCAAATTACTTTTTATATGACATCAAAGTTAATTCTTTGCCAGTAAAAGGAATTAAATCACTTAAACCAAATTTCTAGATCGCTGCTTCTTGAAGTTTGAAAGAAAGAATGACAAACAGGTAATCCGATCATAATTCTAACCCTTCAACTCCAAACACGTGCTCCTTTGATCTGAATGCCTCTGAAAGTAAACTGCTGAATACTTAATCAAAAAGAAATCATAGGTTAACCAATTTCGATCAGATCTAAATTCTGCAGTCCTTTCACAGACCGTTGAGAGTGGTGGTGGACAGCTTACTGAGGGAGGAGCCTCCACAAACAGCCCATCCTCAATCATGGGGAGCCCAGCACATCAGTGTAGTAGACAAGGCTGACGCATCTGCAGCAGTCTTCAGCCAGAAATGTCAAGTGGATGATCCATCTCAGCATCAAAATAAGATAGTTGAGATTGGAAGAGGCCAGTCATCGCAGCTCTAGGACGTCACGGCAGGAGTCAGTGTACTGCCCGAGGACCAACCGTCATCAGCTTTCTCAATGACTTTCCCGCCATCATAAAGTCCGAAGTGGGAATGGTCACTGATGAAGGCACCATGCGCAACACCTCAGAAACTGAGGCAGTCCATGCCCAAATGCAACAAGACCTTGACAATAGCCAGGCTTGAGATGACAAGTAACATGCATACCACACAAGTACCAATCAAAGGCAATCCCCAACAAGACATTCCATAGCATCATCATTCACTGAATAACCTGTTATCAACAGCTTGGTGGTTATTACTGACCAGTAACTGAATTAAACTAGCCAAATAAATAAGAGTACAAGAGCAGGTTAGAAATGAGCCACCCTGGAACTTGTCTCTCTTCTCCTGACACACCAAAGCCTGTCTACAATCTACAAGGCACAAGTCAGGAGTGTGAATGAACACTCCCCACTTGTCCGGATGGGTACAGCTCCAACACTCAAGGAGTATAGATAAAGGTGTCTGCTTGATTGAGTTCAGTGTCACAAACATTCGTTCCCTCCACTATCAATGTCCAGAAGCAGCAGTGCTTTCTATCTTCAAAGTTTGCGCGTAGATTTGTAGCTCGGGTGCTTGTTGTAGTGGTTCTGTTCGCCGAACTGGAAGTTTTTGTTGCAAACGTTTCGTCCCCTGGCTAGGAGACATCATCAGTGCTGTGGAGCCTCCTGCGAAGCGCTTCTTTGATGTTTCTTCTGGCATTTATAGTGGTCTGTCCTTGCCGCTTCCGGGTGTCAGTTTCAGCTGTCCGCTGTAGTGATTGGTATATTGGGTCCAGGTCGATGTGTCTGTTGATGGAATTTGTGGATGAATGCCATGCCTTTAGGAATTCCCTGGCTGTTCTCTGTCTGGCTTGCCCTATGATAGTAATGTTTTCCCAGTCGAATTCATGTTGCTTGTTGTCTGAGTGTGTGGCTACTAGGGATAGCTGGTCGTGTCGTTTCGTGGCTAGTTGGTGTTCATGTATGCGGATTGTTAGCTGTCTTCCTGTTTGTCCTATATAGTGTTTTGTGCAGTCCTTGCATGGTATTTTATAAACTACATTAGTTTTGCTCATGTTGGGTATTGGCTCCTTTGTTCTAGTAAGTTGTTGTCTCAGCGTGGCTGTTGGTTTGTGTGCCGTTATGAGTCCTAGGGATCGCAGTAGTCTGGCTGTCAGTTCTGAAACGCTCCTGATGTATGGTAGTGTGGCTAGTCCTTTTGGTTGTGGCATGTCCTCGTTCCGTGGTCTATCTCTTAGGCATCTGTTGATAAAGTTGCGCGGGTATCCGTTTTGGCGAATACCTTGTATAGATGTTCCTCTTCCTCTTTTCGCAGTTCTGGTGTACTGCAGTGTGTTGTAGCTCTTTTGAATAGTGTCCTGATGCAGCTTCGTTTGTGTGTGTTGGGGTGGTTACTTTCATAGTGTAGTACTTGGTCTGTGTGTGTTGTTTTCCTGTGTACCCTTGTGGTGAATTCTCCGTTCGGTGTTCTCTGTACTATCACGTCTAGGAATGGGAGTTGGCTATCCTTTTCTACTTCTCTCGTGAATCGGATGCCTGTGAGTGTGGCGTTGATGATCCGGTGTGTTTTTTCTATTTCCGTGTTTTTGATGATTACGAAAGTGTCATCGACATATCTGACCCAGAATTTGGGTTGAATTTGTGGTAGGGCTGTTTGTTCTAACCTTTGCATAACTGCCTCTGCTATGAGTCCCGAGATTGGTGATCCCATGGGTGTTCCGTTGATTTGTTCGTATATCTGATTGTTGAATGTGAAGTGTGTAGTGAGGCATAAGTCCAGTAGTTTAAGTATGCCGTCTTTGTTGATAGGTTCCGCCTCCTGTTTTCTGTTATGTATGTCCAGTAGGTTGGCTATTGTTTCTCTGGCTAGGGTTTTGTCAATCGAAGTGAACAGTGCTGTCACGTCGAATGAGATCATGGTTTCTTCTTTGTCTATGTGTGTATTCCTGATGGCGCCCAAGAATTCCTGTGTTGATTGTATGGAGTGTTTGGATCCGCTGACCAGGTATTTCAGTTTCTGTTGTAGTTCTTTGGCCAGTTTGTATGCTGGTGTCCCTGGTAGTGATACTATGGGTCTGAGTGGGATGTCTGGTTTGTGTACTTTGGGTAGTCCATAGAACCTGGGGGTGTTGTTGCTTTCCGGTTTCATTCTTCGTAGGTCCGCTTTGGTTATCTGTCCAGATTCTATGCACTGATGATGTCTCCTAGCCAGGGGACGAAACGTTTGCAACAAAAACTTCCAGTTCGGCTTTCTATCTAGAAGATGCACTGGAGAATTTCACCAAAGGCTCCCCAGGCAGCACTCTCCAAGTCCACGCCTACTTTCAGCTGAAAGGAAAGGGCATCAGATACATGGGAACACCACCACCTTCAAGTTCCTTGTCAAGCCACTCAGCATCCTGACTTGGAAATGTATCACTGTCACTGGGTCAACACTGAGAATTCCCTCCCCAAGGGAGATTGTGGGTCTACCCACAGTGAATGGATTGTAGCTGTTCAAGAAGGCAGCTCACCACCGATTTCAGAACAGCAACTCAGGATGGGCAATAAATACTGGCCCAGGCAACGACACCTACATCCAACTAGTGAATAAATAAAGATTGCTGGAAAAACACAGCAGGTCTTCAAGTTTGCAGCAACCGTGAAGCGTGAGAGTTAACATTTACAGCCCCTTCTTCAGAACTGGAAGAGACAATCTCCACAGGTGCTGTCAGTGAGTTTTTTCAACAACTTTTGTTTCTTTTAGTGAATTACAAAGATTCACCACCCTTTGAAAGAAGTCCTGAGGGACAGGATGTACATGCATTTGGAAAGGCAAGGACTGATTCGGGATAGTCAACATGGCTTTGCACATGGGAAATCATGTCTCACAAACTTGATTGAGTTTTTTGAGGAAGTAACAAAGATGATTGATGAGGGCAGAGCAGTAGATGTGATCTACTTCAGTAAGGCGTTCAACAAGGTTCCCCATGGGAGACTGATTAGCAAGGTTAGATCTCATGGAATACAGGGAGAACTAGCCATTTGGATACAGAACTGGTTCGAAGGTAGAAGACAGAGGGTGGTGGAGGGTTGATTTTCAGATTGGAGGGCTGTAACCAGTGGAGTGCCACAAGGATCAGTGCTGGGTCCTCTGCTTTTTGTCAATAACTTAAATGATTTGGATGCGAGCATAAGAGGTACAGTTAGTAAGTTTGCAGATGACACCAAAATTGGAGGTGTAGTGGACAGCGAAGAGGGTTACCTCAGATTACAACAGGATCTTGACCAGATGGGTCAGTGGACTGAGAAGTAGCAGATGGAGTTTAATTCAGATAAATGTGAGGTGCTGCATTTTGGGAAAGCAAATCTTAGCAGGACTTATACACTTAATGGTAAGGTCCTAGGGTGTGTTGCTGAACAAAGAGACCTTGGAGTGCAGGTTCATAGCTCCTTGAAAGTGGAGTAGCAGGTAGATAGGATAGTGAAGAAGGGGTTTGGTATGCTTTCCTTTATTGGTCAGAGTATTGAGTACAGGAGTTGGGCGGTCATGTTGCGGCTGTACAGGACATTGGTTAGGCCACTGTTGGAATATTGCATGCAATTCTGGTCTCCTTACTATTGGTATGATGTGGTGACACTTGAAAGGGTTCAGAAACGATTTACAAGGATGTTGCCAGCATTGGAGGATTTGAGCTACAGGGAGAGGCTGAACAGGCTGGGGCTGTTTTCCCTGGAGCGTCGGAGGCTGAGGGGTGACCTTATAGAGGTTTACAAAATTGAGGGGCATGGGTAGGATAAATAGAGTCTTTTCCCTGGGGTGGGGGAGTCCAGAACTAGAGGGCATAGGTTTAGGGTGAGAGGGGAAAGATATAAAAGAGACCTAAGGAGCAACGTTTTCATGCAGAGGGTGATACGTGTGTGAAATGAGCTGCCAGAGGAAGTGGAGGAGGCTGGTACAATTGTAACATTTAAGAGTCATCTGGATGGGTATATGAATAGGAAGGGTTTGGAGGGATATGGGCCGGGTGCTGGCAGGTGGGACTAGATTGGGTTGGGATATCTGGTCAGTGTGAACCAAAGGGTCTGTTTCCGTGCTGTACAAGTCATTTCTCCTCATCTCTGTTTAAAATCTATTGCTGCAGATCGGAAAACTGTGATTCCCCGCTTTAGAATCTAGTTTGGGATTGGACTCGGGAAAGGAGCTCAATCTAATTCATAAAAACTGAACAAAAGAGAAACAAACTCTGTGGATGTAAAACTGAAGAGAACATTCATCCTGAACATTGTGCAAAGCTGCCGGGTTAGATCACAGCTCCTAATGTCAGACAGCGGCGAGAATACACCCACAACACACTCCCCCACCCCACACTCCCCTCACCCCCCCACACTCCCTCACCCTCCCACACTCCCTCACCCCCACCCCCCACACTCCCTCACCCCCAGACCCCTCACCCCCCCACACTCCCTCACCCCCAGACCCCTCACCCCCCCACACTCCCTCACCCCCAGACCCCTCACCCCCCCACACTCCCTCACCCCCAGACCCCTCACCCCCCCACACTCCCTCACCCCCAGACCCCTCACCCCCCCACACTCCCTCACCCCCAGACCCCTCACCCCCCCACACTCCCTCACCCTCACCCCCCCACACTCCCTCACCCCACCCCCCACACTCCCTCACCCCCAGACCCCTCACCCCCCCACACTCCCTCACCCTCACCCCCCCACACTCCCTCACCCTCACCCCCCCACACTCCCTCACCCCCAGACCCCTCACCCCCCCACACTCCCTCACCCCCAAACCCCTCATCCCCCGACCCCTCACCCCCCCCACACTCCCTCACCCCCCCACACTCCCTCACCCCCAGACCCCTCACCCCCCCACACTCCCTCACCCCCAAACCCCTCATCCCCCGACCCCTCACCCCCCCCACACTCCCTCACCCCCCCACACTCCCTCACCCCCTCACCCCCAGACCCCTCACCCCCCCACACTCCCTCACCCCCAGACCCCTCACCCCCCCACACTCCCTCACCCCCAGACCCCTCACCCCCCCACACTCCCTCACCCCCAGACCCCTCACCCCCCCACACTCCCTCACCCCCAGACCCCTCACCCCCCCACACTCCCTCACCCCCAGACCCCTCACCCCCCCACACTCCCTCACCCCCAAACCCCTCACCCCCCCACACTCCCTCACCCCCAAACCCCTCATCCCCCGACCCCTCACCCCCCCCACACTCCCTCACCCCCCCACACTCCCTCACCCCCAGACCCCTCACCCCCCCACACTCCCTCACCCCCCCACACTCCCTCACCCCCAGACCCCTCACCCCCCCACACTCCCTCACCCCCAAACCCCTCATCCCCCGACCCCTCACCCCCCCCACACTCCCTCACCCCCGCACTCTCCCTCACCCCCCCACACTCCCTCACCCCCAGACCCCTCACCCCCCCACACTCCCTCACCCCCAAACCCCTCATCCCCCGACCCCTCACCCCCCCACACTCCCTCACCCCCCCACACTCCCTCACCCCCCCACACTCCCTCACCCCCCCACACTCCCTCACCCCCCACACACACTCCCTCACCCCCCCACACTCCCTCATCCCCCGACCCCTCACCCCCCCCACACTCCCTCACCCCCCGACCCCTCACCCCCCCACACTCCCTCACCCCCAGACCCCTCACCCCCCCCACACTCCCTCACCCCCAGACCCCTCACCCCCCCACACTCCCTCACCCTCACCCCCCCACACTCCCTCATCCCCCGACCCCTCACCCCCCCCACACTCCCTCACCCCCCTCACACTCACACTCACCCTCTCCCTGTGCGTGTCCCGGCTCCGGCTCCTCGTGCGGTCCCCGGGAACAATGTCCGGGTAAATGGTGCAACTTACAACAGTGTCCGGGTGACTCTTGGTGCAACCAGGATTACTGTCCGTGTAACTCCATGGCGCAACCCGGAATAGGGTCCGGGTGGCTCCGAGTGCAACCCGGAATAGGGTCCGGGTGACTCTTGGTGCAACCAGGAATAGGGTCCGGGTGGCTCCTAGTGCATCCGAGAATAGGGTCCGGGTGGCTCCTAGTGCAACCCGGAATAGGGTCCGGGTGGCTCCTAGTGCATCCGAGAATAGGGTCCGGGTGGCTCCTAGTGCATCCGGGAATAGTGTCCGGGTGGCTCCTAGTGCATCCGAGAATAGGGTCCGGGTGGCTCCTAGTGCATCCGGGAATAGGGTCCGGGTGGCTCCGAGTGCAACCCAGAATAGGGTCCGGGTGGCTCCTAGTGCAACCCGGAATAGGGTCCGGGTGGCTCCTAGTGCAACCCGGAATAGGGTCCGGGTGGCTTCATGGGAATAGTAGGAGAGAGTGAGGTCTGCAGATGGTGGAGATCGGAGCTGAGAGAGTGTTGCTGGAAAAGCGCAGCAGGTCGGGCAGCATCCGAGGAGCAGGAGAGTCGACGTTTCGGGCATAAACCCTTCTTCAGGAATTCCCGAAACGTCGACTCTCCTGCTCCTCGGATGCTGCCCGACCTGCTGCGCTTTTCCAGCCCGGAATAGTGTCCGGGTGCAGCTTCTTCCCACAATCCAAACATGTGCAGCCTGGGTGAATGGGCCACGCTGACGTGTCTGCCGTGTGTAGGTTAAGTGCATTAGTCAGGGAATTGCGAAGTGGTAGGGGCGAGTCGGTGTTGTGGGATATAGGTAAAGCAGTGTCACTTCTGCAATTATAATTACTTATACAAAGTAAATGAACTCACACCCAGTGTGTAATTGTTTCAGCCAAGAGCTGAGTCAACAAGAATGCAAACTATGTGGAGGAAATATATAATTGTTTGTTTGTATTAGCTAAAATTGTATGCAAGATTGAAATGGGACTGCAAAACAATGGTAGATATTACAGGCGAATAGATAAGGTGCTGTGAGGGGAGGCAGTTAAGCTAGATACGCCTGTACAAACAGTAGGTACAAACATCTGTTTCCCACTTTTACAGAAACACAGGAACAAACCCCAATTAAAAGGGTCTTAACGATAAGATGCTGAGAGGAGAGGCACAGATGGAGGGAGTAGATAATGGTAAGGAAAGGATATGCCTAACAACGACCCACAGCTGGATGAGGTCAAATGGCTTTGTGAGGCCAGAAATAAGCATTTTGTCACAGACAAGGCAAGAGATAATGGGCGCCGGTCTTAGAGAAATGGGAGATGTAAACAGGGGAGGAGCAATGAAATTAAAAAAAGAAACCAAATTATATAAATATTGAGTACTTGTTGAATTCGGTGTGTTTTGTCCCTGCCTTGTGGATAGTGGACATTGCACCCACTTGCAAGTGTGAAATAAATGACACTACTGATTCAGATCTTGTTTCGGACTGAAATTATTGAAGTGAGCTTTGTTTCTCAGTATGGACTTGTTGGGCTGAATGGCCTGTTTCCACACTGTAGGGATTCTATACAGATATCCTAAATTATCTGGTCCCATTTGCCAGCACTTGGTCCATGTCCCTCTAAACCCATCCTATACATATATCTATCCAGAGGCCTTTCAAATGTTGTTATTGTACCAGCCTCCACCACTTCCTCTGGCAGCTCATTCCACACACGTACCACCCTCTGTGGTCACTTGATAGTTTTTTCTTTACCACCTTATAAGTTGATTACCATAGTTGGCACTTTATTTAATGACCAGAAATGGGAAGATCCTTAATGTGTCATGGTGAAAGTCATACACTGGATGCAATTTTTCACACCACGAGTGAATTTAGATTTTGAAATGCTCAGTGAAATACATAAAAATAAGTTAATTAAGACAACCAGACTCTGAGCAAAAGAGATTTTGGAAAAGATTTGAAATTGTACAATATTTCTCATCCACTACACCAACACAGAGAATATTGCACAGATTACACTGTAACCTTATTTTTGATATGATAAACATTTTGAATACTCACTTCTCTGTAAACGTATCTGAAGACTACTTTTACTGAGACATTACAAACACCTAAAATTGTTTAATAAACCAAAGTTTCCAATGTACTGGCTAATGTGACGACGCATTTGTTCCTTTGCAACTTGGCTGTCTCTCCAAACTTATTAAATCAGCCTCTGGTTGAAAGTAGGTCAATAATATTGTGCACTATTGATACAATTAAAAGCTGAATACCTTGTGTTGATTCAACATCTCTTCTTAAATCAACCTGCTATTAACCTGCAACCTGGTGCAGTTAGGACCTGAACACAGACCTCCTGGCTCAGAGCTACAGACACTGCAAGTATGCCACTAAGCCTAACTGTGATCCAATGAAGAGGCATCCATCCAGACGTGAACCGTTGCTTGCTGTCTCTCCATGGATGCTGCCTGACACGCAGCGATTTTTTTTGTTTTCAGTATAACTACAAAACCCTCTTGCGTTGATTCAACAAGAGCTCAATTAATAACAGGTTAAGGTTGGACAGAGGATAATAGCGTTGATTGAATGTTGATTTGAACTCTGCAAATGGAGGTGACTGCTCTGGGATGAATGTCTCAGTTTTGTTTTGGGTGAGGGTAGGAATAGCAACCTTCCTCTTCCTGTTTTTAACAAAATCCGTAAAGAAAAGGTAGGTTACTTAGAAGTAAAACAGGGAAGCTGTAACAGTTACATACAAAGCATCTGTCACCAGGTGGCGTCAAATTCTGATTTTTGTTCTCCCTGAGAAACATTGATGTCCCAGCATCCTCCTGAGAAGACAGTTACTGTGCAGAATTGCACAATTAATCAGAGATCACACTACATACGTGTGAAATATAATGTAGCTGTTAATCAGTCTGTATTTACTTCTTCTCTAAAATTTAAAAGATTGTGGCAGGGAGGGGATCTGATTGAAATCTTCAAGATATTACCAGAAAAATGATTTGGAGATGCCGGTGTTGGACTGGGGTGTACAAAGTTAAAAATCACACAACACCAGATTATAGTCCGACAGGTTTAATTGGAGTGCCACTCCTTTATCAGGTGGTTGATGAGGGAGCATTGCTCCAAAAGCTAGTGCTTCCAATTAAACCTGTCGGACTACAACCTGGTGTTGTGTGATTTTTAACTTTACCTGAAAAAGACAGAGTAGATAAACTATTTCCACTGGTTGGGCATTCTAGAACTAGGGAGCATAGTCTGAGAATTAAGGTCAGACTGTTCAGGAGAGATGTTAGGAAGCACTTCTACACAAAAATGATTGGAGAGGGTTGGGATATCTAGTTGGCATATATGAGATGGACCAAAGGGTCTGTTTCCTTGCTGTACTTTTCTGTGACTCTAACTGGGTAATTGCTGATTTGGGTGTGAGGCTTAAGTTGCTCACTTGAGTCTTATTTTGGTTGCTATATGCAATAAAGTTTAAATAATTGTTTGAGTATTTGGATGTCTGTGCAGTAGGTAATTTACCCACACCATCAAGCCTCCTAGCTCAGAGATAGGGATACCACTGCACTACAAGTGCCTTACCCTCAGATTTAATCAAGGGTAAGTCCTACTTGTGGCCCCAAAGTGTCCAATTAAAGGTCATTGAAGGACCTCTTCCCTGGCACCAGAGTACTACCAGTGGTGGTAGTTCCACAGTTATGCAGGCGGAAGAATCGTAGAATCCCAACAGTGCAAGCCACTGAAGAGCATCCTGCCCAGACCCAATGCGTGCCCTACCCTTGTAAGCCCACATTTACCTTGGCCAGCCCACCGAGCCTGCACATCCCTGGACACTGAGGGCGAATTTGGTACGGCCCATCCACTAACCTGCACTGTGAGACCCTGACTGTGTTGGCTGAGGATACTTTGGATACCATAGTGGGCAGCCTGTAGCCCACGGTAAACCCCCACCCACACCCGAAAACACCCATCTCCATCTCTTCAGCTCACGGGGCTTGTCTGAATGGTCCGTGTCAAGCTTAGTCACACTCGGCTGGATTTCAGGAGTTAGCTGGAAGCATTCCCAGTGCCGCCGGTCGCATTGCTGAGATTGGAGACCTGCAGCCCCTTCCCTCACCAATGTTAACCATGAAATTAGCATCAAATGGTGTGAATTCAGGTCAGGTTCAGTAATGACATCTCGGGAACAAAGTCTGCTGTCCTCAGCCTACAGAGAGTGAGTCTTGCAAATGGATAATGGGAAGTGTAGAAATGGTGCAGACTTTGAACAGGTGTTTTGTGAATATTTACTTGAACGAAGATTAGGAAACTTTCCCAAAGGCAATTGAAAATCAAAAGGTGGTCAGGAAGGATGAATTTAAAACAATCAACACCACTGCCAGAAAGGCACTAGGAAAACCACTGGGCCGAAACACTGACATCCCCCCAGGACGTTACACCCGAAACGGTGACCTCCTGCCTGTCTACTTTACACCCCCAGGGCCAGCTGCGCGTACCCTTAAAAAACAGTGGCTGCAAAGAAATTGGGGCATTGGTTATCAATTCCCAGAATTCCTTCAATTCTAAACAGGGTTCCAGCATATTAGAACACAGCAAATGTCCCACCTTTATTCAAGAAAACAGGATAGAGAGTGGTGGTCGAGGGTTGTTTTTCAGATTGGAAGACTGTGAACTCAAGGATCAGCGCCGGGTCGATTGCTTTTCCTCATTTATATAAATGATTTGGATGTGAATATAGGAGATATAGTACTAAGTTTGTAGATAACACCAAAATAGGTGGTGTTGTGGACAGTAAAGAAGACTATCTCATGGAGTACAACGGGACCTTGATTAGATGAGCCAGTGGGCTGAGGAGTGGCAGATGAAGTTTAATTTAGATAAATGTGAGGTACTGCATTTTGCAAAGGTAAATCAGGGTAGGACTTGTACACTTAATGGTCGGGCGTTGGGGACTTTTGCGAAACAAAGAGACCTGGGGGTGTAGGTGCATAGTTCCTTGAAAGTGGAGTCGCACATGGACAGAGTGGTGAAAAAGGCATTTGGCAGACATGCCTTTATTGGTCAGAGCATTGAGTATAAGAATTGGGAGGTCATGTTGCAGCTGTACAGGACATTGGTGAGACCACTTTTAGAGTACAGGGTACAATTCTGGTCGCTCTTCTGTAAGAAGGATGGTATTAAACTTGAGAGAGTACAAAAAAGATTTACAAGGATATTGCCAGAGTTGGAGGGTTTGAGCTATAGGGAGAGGCTGAACAGGCTGGGGCTGTTTTCTCTGGAGCGTCGGAGGCTGAGGGGTGACCTTATAGAGATTTATAAAATCATCAGGGATGTGGGTAGGGTGAATAGCAAATGTCTTTTCTCCTAGGGTTGAGGAGTTCAGAACTACAGGGCATAGGTTTAAGGTGAGAGGGGAAAGATTTAAAAGGTCCCAAGGGCTGACTTTTTCATGGAGAGGGTGGTGCATGTATGGAATGAGTTTTACTGAAGCTGTACACAGCGTTGGTGAGACCACATCTGGATATTGTCGACAGTACTGACCTTATGTGAAAAAAATCCTGTGATGAAAGACCTATCATACGAAGATAAGTCAAGCAGGTTAGGGTGTATATCCATTGGAGTTTCGAAGGAGATGTAATCTTATTGAAACATATAAAATCTTGATGGGACTGGAGAAGGTGGATAGCCGGAAGTTGTTTCCATTTTTGAGGGTTTAGAATTCCTTTTCCCAGAAGTTGCTAAATATTAAGATGCAGTAGAAATATTAAGACTGAGTGACACGTCATAAGGTAATGTTGGAATTTATTTTCTGTTTGATGATACAACCAAAAGCCATTGGTATGAGGTAGCATTTTTACATATCATTCAGTTCAAATGAGCTGTTACATTCCCGATACCACCCAATGTCATCTAGTCAGCAGGAGGGTACTGGCCTGTCACTAATAGAGGTTTGTTACAAAAATGATTACATGGACTTGATCAATTCTTGCTGCATTCATCCCTGTCTACTGCTTTCAGTGTCATGATAGTGATCCATCAGTCTTTAAATAATACAAGAAACATAGTGTCATACATGCAAGAGTTTAATTTTTCAACTCAAACAATTTTTGTGCTACACATACGAAGAAATATCTTCCTTAAATTCTGTACTTGAATCCATACACAAGTTTCAGAGTCTGAATAGCTTTCTTTAAACATGTTGATGTCCTAGTAAACGCAGACTGTGAAGCAGAACTGCGTTTTCAGTAGAAAACAAGGGGGACAATCCTTTGGGAGGAAAGCACAGCAAGGACTTCACCCCCTCACACACACACATACACACACATACATACACACACCCCCTCACACACACACACACACACACACACATACACACAGACACACACACACATACACACACATACACATACACCCTCACACACACACACACACACACACACATACATCCACACACAGACCACCCCCCCACACACATACACATATACACACACACACATACATACATATACACACAGACCCCTCCACACACACACATACACACACACACCCACATACATATACACACACGTACATACACACAGACCCCTCCACACACACACACACATACATATATACACACACACACCCACATACATATACACACACGTACATATACACAGACCCATACACACACATACACACACATGCATACACACACATGCATACACACACACATACATACACACACGCATATACACACACAGACCCACACACACACACAGACCCCCCCACACACATACATACACACAGACCCCCCCCACACATACATACATACATACGCACACAGACCCACACACAGACACATACATACACACACACATACATACACACACACATACATACACGCACACAGACACACATACATACAGACCCAAACACATACACACAGACCCACACATATACACACACACATACACACACACATACATACACACACACAGACCACCTCCCACACACACATACACACCCCCCCCACACACATGCACACACACAGACCTCCCCCACACACACAGACCGATACACACACACACACACACAGACCCCCCCACACACACATACATACATACATACACACACACAGACCCCCACACACACATACAGACCCACACACACATTCATACACACACAGACCCACACACACACTCACCCCCCCACAAGCACACACACATACATACACACACACATACACACACAGACCCACACACATACACACACACAGACCCACACACATACAGACACATACATACACACACAGACACACACACACACACATACATACACGCACACAGACACACATACATGCACACACATACATACACACACAGAGACCCACACACACAGACCCACACACACACACATACACATACACACACACATACATACACACACAGACCCCTCCCACACACACATACACAGACCCACACACCCACAGACCCACAAACACATACACACACAGACCTCCCCCCCACACACACACACATACATACACACACGTACATACACACACACATGCAGACCCACACACACAGACCCATACACACATACATACATACACACAGACCCACACACACACACACACACACACACACACATACAGACCCACACACACATACACACACAGGCCTCCCCCACACACACAGACCGATACACACAGACTCCCCCACACACAGACCCCCACACACACATACATACATACATACTCAGACCCACACACACACACAAATCCCCACACACACATACAGACCCACACACACAGACCCACACACACACTCACCCCCCCACAAGCACACACACACACAGACCCCCTCCCACGCACACATACACAGACCCACACACCCACAGACCCACACACAAACACATACACACCCACAGACCCCCTCCCACGCACACATACACAGACCCACACACCCACAGACCCACACACAAACACATACATACACACAGACCTCCCCCCACACACATATATACATACACACATGTAAATACACACACACATGCAGACCCACACACACAGACCCATACACACATCCAGACCCCCCCACACAGACCCCCCCCACATACATACATACATACACACAGACCCACACACACACACATGCAGACCCACACATACACACACACACAAACACACACACACAGGCCTCCCCCACACACACAGACCAATACACACACACAGACCCACACACACACATACATATATACATACATTCACATACACAGACCCACACACCCACAGACCCACACACAAACACATACACACACACAGATCTCCCCCCCACACACATATACATACATACAAACACACAGAACCACACATACACACACATACAGACCCATACACACATGCACACACACAGACCCACACACATACTCACCCCCCCACAAACACACACACACACAGGCCCACACACACATACACACACACAGACACACACACACACACACACACACACACACAGACCCCCCCACACACACACGGACCCACACACACACTCACCCCCACCCCCCCACACACACATACCCACACATATACACACACACACACACACACACACAGACACACACATTTGTGAACTGTAACCTGGTACCCTATCAGAACTAGCCTGCAGCCTTTTAGGAAAGGGACCCTGCTGATGTCTGATGACCTTGTTTTAGTTGTATGAATTATAAAGAATTCCCAAGTATGGTTTCTGGGCATCTCTGCAAAATTAAACACAACACACCCAATATTCTCAAAACCTCGTTCATCAATAGTGACTTCAAATTATAGGCTTGAAGTCATGATGTTCCTTTTACAAATACAAGTCTTAGAAAAATAACTATAAAGTTAACCGATTGCTGTGATTTGGAAGTGGGTGGACTGGTAACATTTGAACAGTTTTTGAAAATAATAATAATAAACAGTATTAATAATTTGATTTTGGATTAGTGGTGCTGGAAGAGCACAGCAGTTCAGGCAGCATCCAAGGAGCAGCGAAATCGACATTTCGGGCAAAAGCCCTTCATCAGGAATCATTTACCTCAGTAATAATTTGACACAGAGTTTGGTAGCAGATTGCCCTTTCTCTTGCCATGGTGCCATGATAACATCACCCAGAGGTTAGGACTTGCTTAACCATACTGCAAGAAAGGCTGGTTTGGTTTCTAGCTGGCACCTCTTAGCTACAGGTTGTTCTTCATTGTTGGGAAAGCTTACAAAGGAGTACGTTTATTCTCCATTATCCAACCCAGGAATGAGTCCATTGCACTGGATAACAAAATATGTCACGTCCCCTTGCAGTGACATCCTCCAATATAATGAGTGTAAAGTTTAATTATAAAAGTTAATAATTCTACACTATAAGCTATACAGCACATATTTTCCACTGTAATATAGCTACATATGTCCAAAATATTACATAGAGTGCCAAGATATAAATAAGCCATACCTATTAAATATTTTATTATAATGAATTTTGCTCTAAAGCAGTTTCTCATTATAATTTATCTATTATTATGAAAGTTGAAATAAAAATGTTACATTACTGTTCAGCTTGTTAAGACTGCCCTATTTACATAGTATCTTTGATCAGATCTGACCTTCTACAGATAGCAGCCACTGGCTGTGTGCACAGACACATGAACATGGCTAACATTGTAAATATCTACATGATTCTCACATTATTTCTGTACTTCTCAGTTGTTGATTGATGTTTTGGTTGGCTACTTTTGATTGAAGATTTCAGACATAATTTGATATTTTGCACAAGTGATAAAATTGATAAAATGTTCTAGAAAAGGGGTTAATGCAACTGGGAGGCGTCACTAAAACATCTGTATCTCGTTGTTGCATTGCAGTCCTGTTCCTATGGGTCACCTGAGTATCGTATCGGTAGATAAGCTGGTGTCAGTTGAGAGGGTAATTTTTCACAAGGATTCATTCATAAAAACTGATGAATAAACAGAAAGCAAAAATAAGAGATTAAAGAATTCTAATGTTTATGCTGGAGACACCCCTGACTCAAGATACAACCTTAAGATTTACTCTGCAAAGACAATTTTCAAAGTTTTTCTTGAATGCCAAAGGTCTCTTTCAAATTGCAAAATATTTATTTTGTTTCATTAACTGAGTGAAAAATGATTTTACAATTGTGGCCACATCCTTTACCCACACTGCACATGTGACTTGTTGGCTTGTTCCTGTGTAGTATTTGGAATACACTTAACAACAACAGCAATCAACCAGACAGGCAGACTGGGATTCCAGACCGCACAGCCTGGAAAGGTGAAGGCACAACCACCAACGGTGTTACAAAGGCAACTGAGGATACATAAGGAGCCAGAATCGGAGAAATGCACCTTCTCAGATGTTTGTTGGGCTTGTCACAAAAAAGCTGCCCAGGTGACTTGTTGGTAATGTCTGCCAATATTATTCTAACAATACTTTGTAAACAGTACACTCAAATATCGCTACTGATATCCCCTTACTCTGTAGTGATCATCTAGCTAGCTCCTCTACGTAGTCCAATTGAGATATGAAGCTGACCTTTCTGAAATATTAACTAGTCTGTTCTCTCCTGTCATGTTGTTTGACCTACTGAGCATTTCCAGAATTTTCTGTTATTGTTTGAGAAAATAACTTGGACCACTGATAATCTTTTCTGAAGATCTTGATAGAAGAATGTACTGAATTATCAAACATCAATTAAACAATCAATAATTCATACAAATCTTCAATCTGTCCTAATTTTCTGCATAATTGGAGGATTCTGGGTAAGCTGAAAAATGTGTTGCTGGAAAAGCACAGCAGGTCAGGCAGCATCCAAGGAGCAGGAAAATTGATGTATTGGGCATTCCTTCTTCAGGAATGCGAATCCTCTTGGAGGATGGGAAAAATTTCTGGCTGTAAGAGTTGCTCCTTTTTTTGAGGTATTATAAGTGTTGGAGGTGATTTCCTCGAATTCCAGGAGCAGCAGTTACTGTTTTATATGCTGTTGCATTGTTTTGGAACTTTAAAAAAAAGTCAAAACAACAGCAGTTTAAAAGGGAGAAGAACAGACAAAGGAAGCACATGGTGAGGACAGTGCAGGGGAGAGAGAGAGAGAGAGAGAGAGAATCTGCACAGTTACTGCCTCTGCTGTTTGAATTCATGTATCGCTGGACATCAGAGTGCATCTGGGAAAATTAACAAACAGTGAAATATATTAAGGACAAAAGGGTAACTTGGGACAGAATAGGGCCCCTCAAAGATCAGCAAGGCAGCCTTTGTGTGGAGCCACAGAAAATGGGGGAAATACTAAATGAGTATTTTGCATCAGTATTTACTGTGGAAAAGGATATGGAAGATATAGACTAGGGAAATATATGGTGACACTGTTTAAGAAGGGCGGCAAAGACAAGCTATATACTGGAACTATAGACCAGTGAGCCTGACATCGGTGGTGCGCAAGTTGTTGGAAGGAATCCTGAGGGACAGGATGTGCATGTATTTGGAAAGGCAAGGATTGATTCGGGATAGTCAACATGGCTTTGTGCGTGGGAAATCATGTCTCATAAACTTGATTGAGTTTTTTGAGCAAGTAACAAAGAAGATTGATGGGAGCAGAGCAGTAGATGTGATCTGCATGGACTTCAGTAAGGCGTTTGACAAGGTTCCCCATGGGAGACTGATTAGCAAGGTTAGATCTAGCAGGGAGAACTAGCCATTTGGATACAGAACTGGCTCAAAGGTAGAAGACAGAGGGTGGTGGTGGAGGGTTGTTTTTCAGACTGGAGGCCTGTGACGAGTGAAGTGCCACAAGGATTGGTGCTGGGCCCTCTACTTTTTGTCACTTACATAACTGATTTGGATGTGAGCGTAAGAGGTACAGTTAGTAAGTTTGCAGATGACACCAAAATTGGAGGCATAGTGGACAGCGAAGAGGGTTACCTCAGATTACAAAGGGTCTGGACCAGATGACCAGACGAGGGTTCTGGGTAATCCAAGGTGGAGGATGGCAAAAATTTCTGGCTGTAAGAGCTGCTCCTTTTTTCAGGTATTTTAGGTGTTGGAGGTGATTTCCTCGAATTCCGGGCACAGCAATTACTGTTTTATATGCTGTTGCATTGTTTTGGAACTTTGGGAAAAAAAAGTCAAAACAACAGCAGTTTAAAAGGGAGAACAACAGACAAAGGAAGCACATGGTGAGGTCAGTGCAAGAGAGAGAGAGAAAAAAAAAGAGAGAAAGAGCGAAAGAACCTGCACAGTTACTGCCTTTGCTGTTTGAATTCGTGTATTGCTAGACATTGGGAAAATTAAAAAACAGTGAAATTCACAACTGATCTTGCAGGAACTGTTGGGCGAAGATCACAGCACAGAATCAGATAAGTTATTTGTTGTTTTAAGTCTGTCCAATAGAAAGGCTGCAGTAGTGAGTATAGTGGATTCTTTCTTGATTATATGTTTTTGGAGATAAGTTTCTTGATTAAACTTAAAATATAAGCCATAGCTATTAATTTAACCGGGGGCAGTGTTTGTAGAGGAGTAAGACGGTGTTATTTTCTGGGTCTGTAGATTGTGAAGGAGCAAAAATGGCCTTTGCAGTGAGATGTACTTCTTGTCAGATGTGGGAGTTTAAAGAGAGTTTAAGGGTTACTGCGGATTATATCTGCCATAAATGCTGTTGAATGTGAATCTTATCAGATCGAGTGGATCGGTTGGAGAGACAGATAGAAGCGATGAGGAATTTGCAACAGCAACAATATGTGATGGATGGCAGTTATAGGAAGGGGGGAACGTCTCAGATGCAGTCACATAGATGGGTTAACTCCAAGAAGGGTAAGAGAGGGACGCAGCTAGTGCAGGAGTCTTTTGTGGATATACCCATTTCAGACAGGCATGCTGTTTTGGAAAATGTAGGGGGTGATGGATTCTCAGGGGAACGGAGCACAAACAGCCAAGTTTCTGGTATTGCGACTGGCTCTAATGCAACGAGGGGTACGTCGGCTTCCAAGAGATCAATTGTGTTCGGGGATTCTGTAGTCTGAGGTACAGACAGACGTTTCTGTGGCCAGCAGAGAAAAAGCAGAATGGTGTGTTGTTTCCCTGTTGCCAGGATCAAGAATGTCTCAGAGAGGGTGCAGAATGTTCTCACGGGGGAAAGGGGCCAGCAGGAGGTCATTGTCCACATTGGAACCAACGACATTGGATGAGAAAAGATTGAGATTCTGAAGGGAGATTACAGAGAGTTAGGTCGAATTTTAAAAAGGAGGTCCTCAAGGGTAGTAATATCTGGATTACTCCCAGTGCTACGAGCTAGTGAGGGCAGGAATAGGAGGATAGAGCAGATGAATGCATGGCTGAGGAGCTGGTGTATGGGAGAAGGATTCACATTTTTGGAACATTGGAATCTCTTTTGGGGTCGAAGTGACCTGTACAAGAAGGACGGATTGCACCTAAATTGGAAGGGGGCTAATATACAGGCAGGGACATTTGCTCGAACTGCTTAGGAGGATTTAAATTATCTTCGAGTAAAAAATGAGGTCTGCAGATGCTGGAGATCACAGCTGAAAATGTGTTGCTGGTCAAAGCACAGCAGGCCAGGCAGCATCTCAGGAACAGGGAATTCGACGTTTCGAGCATAAGCCCTTCATCAGGAATGAGAGAGAGTAGCCAAGCAGGCTAAGATAAAAGGTAGGGAGGAGGGACTTGGGGGAGGGGCGATGGAGGTGGGATAGGTGGAAGGAGGTCAAGGTGAGGATTTAAACTAGTAAGGTGGCGGGGGTGGTGGGGTGGGTGGGACCCAGGGAGATAGGGAGGAAAGAGATCGATCTGAGACGGGTACAGCTGAGAATAGAAGTGAGCCAAACAGGGCAGGCAGGGACAAGGTAGGACTAATAAATTAAACTGCATTTATTTCAATGCAAGGGGCCTAACAGGAAAGGCAGATGAACTGGTTAGGAACATGGTTAGTAACATGGGACTGGGATATCATAGCAATTACGGAAACATGGCTCAGGATGGGCAGGACTGGCAGCTGAATGTTCCAGGATACAAATGCCACAGGAAGGATAGAAAGGGAGGCAAGAGAGGAAGGGGAGTGGCATTTTTGATAAGGGATAGCATTACAGCTGTGCTGAGGGAGGATATTCCCGGAAATACATCCAGGGAAGTTATTTGGGTGGAAGTGAGTGAGAAATAAGAAAGAGATGATCACCTTATTAGGATTGTATTATAGACCCCCTAATAGTCAGAGGGAGATTGAGAAACAAACTTGTTAGGAGATCTCAGTTATCTGTAAGAATAATAGGGTAGTTATGGTAGGGGATTTTAACTTTCCAAACACAGACTGGGACTGCCATAGTGTTAAAGGTTTAGATGGAGAGGAATTTCATAAGTGTGTACAAGACAATTTTCTGATTCAGTATGTGGATGTACCTACTAGAGAAGATGCAAAGCTTGACCTACTCTTGGGAAATAAGGCAGGGCAGGTGACTGAGGTGTCAGTGGGGGAGCACTTTGGGGCCAGCGACCATAATTCTATTCGTTTTAAAATAGAAATGAAAAAGGATAGACCAGATCTAAAAGTTGAAGTTCTAATTGGAGAAAGGCCAATTTTGATGGTATTAGGCAAGAACTTTCGAAAGCTGATTGGAGGCAGATGTTCACAGGTAAAGGGACGGCTGGAAAATGGGAAGCCTTCAGAAATGAGATAACAAGAATCCAGAGCAAGTATATTCCTGTCAGGGTGGAAGGGAAGGCTGGTAGGTATAGGGAATGCTGGATGACTAAAGAAATTGAGGGTTTGGTTAAGAAAAAGAAGGAAGCATATGTCAGGTATAGACAGGATAGATCGAGTGAATCCTTAGAAGAGTATAAAGGAAGTAGGAGTATACTTAAGAGGGAAATCAGAAGGGCAAAAGGGGGACATGAGATAGCTTTGCCAAATAGAATTAAGGAGAATCCAAAGGGTTTTTACAAATATGTTAAGGACAAAAGGGTAACTAGGGAGAGATAGGGCCCCTCAAAGATTAGCAAGGTGGCCTTTGTGTGGAGCCACAGAAAATGGAGGAGATACTAAACGAATATTTTGCATCAGTATTTACTGTGGGAAAGGATATGGAAGATATAGACTGTAGGGAAATAGATAGTGACATCTTGCAAAATGTCCAGATTACAGAGGAGAAAGTGCTGAATGTCTTGAAACGGGTAAAGGTGGGTAAATCCCCAGGACCATATCAGGTGTACCCGAGAACTCTGTGGGAAGCTAGAGAAGTGATTGCTGGGCCTCTTGCTGGGACATTTGTATCATTGATAGTAACAGGTGAGGTGCTGGAAGACTGGAGGTTGGCAAACGTGGTGCCACTGTTTAAGAAGGGTGGTAAGGACAAGCCAGGGAACTATAGACCAGTGAGCCTGACGCCGGTGGTGGTGTTGGAGGGAACCCTGAGGGACAGGATGTACATGTATTTGGAAAGGCAAGGACTGATTCGGGATAGTCAACATGGCTTTGTGCGTGGGAAATCATGTCTCACAAACTTGATTGAGTTTTTTGAGCTAGTAACAAAGAAGATTGATGAGGGCAGAGCAGTAGATGTGATCTGTATGGACTTCAGTAAGGCGTTTGACAAGGTTCCCCATGGGAGACTGTTTAGCAGGGTTAGATCTAGCAGGGAGAACTAGCCATTTGGATACAGAACTGGCTCAAAGGTAGAAGACAGAGGGTGGTGGTGGAGGGTTGTTTTTCAGACTGGAGGCCTGTGACCAGTGGAGTGCCACAAGGATTGATGCTGAGTCCCCTACTTTTTGTCATTTACATAAATGATTTGGATGCGAGCATAAGAGGTAAAGTTAGTAAGTTTGCAGATGACACCAAAATTGTAGTGTGTAGTGGACAGCGAAGAGGGTTACCTCAGATTACAACAGGATCTTGACCAGATGGGCCAATGGGCTGAGAAGTGGCAGATGGAGTTTAATTCAGATAAATGCGAGGTGCTGCATTTTGGGAAAGCAAATCTTAGCAGGACTTATACACTTAATGGTAAGGTCCTAAGGAGTGTTGCTGAACAAAGAGACCTTGGAGTGCAGGTTCATAGCTCCTTGAAAGTGGAGTCGCATGTAGATAGGATAGTGAAGAAGGGGTTTGGTATGCTTTCCTTTATTGGTCAGAGTATTGAGTACAGGAGTTGGAAGGTCATGTAGCGGCTGTACAGGACATTGGTTAGACCACTGTTGGAATATTGCGTGCAGTTCTAGTCTCTTTCCTTTCGGAAAGATGTTGTGAAATTTGAAAGGGTTCAGAAAAAATTTACAAGGATGTTGCCAGGGTTGGAGGATCTGAGCTACAGGGAGAGGCTGCACAGGCTAGGGCTATTTTCCCTGGAGCGTCGGAGGCTGAGAGTTGACCTTATAGAGGTTTACAAATTATGAGGGGCATGGATAGGATAAATAGACAAAGTCTTTTCCATGGGGTGGGGGAGTCCAGAACTAGAGGGCATAGGTTTAGGGTGAGAGGGGAAAGATATAAAACAGACCTAAGGGGTAAAGTGTTCACGCAGAGGGTGGTATGTATATGGAATGAGCTGCCAGAGAATGTGGTGGAGGCTTAAATTGCAACATTTAAGAGGCATTTGGATGGGTATATGAATAGGAAGGGTTTGAAGGGATATGGGCTGGGTGCTGGCAGGTGGGACTAGATTGGGTTGGGATATCAGGTTGGCATGGACAAGTTGGACGAAGGGTTTGTTTCCATGCTGTACATCTTTAAGACTCTAAATGTCCCCTCTGTTCTGCCATTCAATTAGGTCATCACCGACACTTATTTAAAATCTATTGGCCTACCTTCTTCCGTAGTGTTTGATCCCATTATTCAATAACAGTCTATCACTCAGTCCTGAAATTCATTTAGTACCTACACAACAGCAAGCGTCAGATCAAGCCAGCATTCCTTTACCCTTTCTTATTGCATTTTGTACCTGTACTCTCCTTAGTTTTTATTTTAAATGGTCACCAAAATTCCTTCATGCCTCTGTAAGTCCTAATTAGGACAAAGTTAAATAGAGAAGGTCTTTTCCCTGTGTTGGGGGAGTCAGAGCGAGAGGGCATAGGTTTATGGTGAGAGGGGAAAGATCTAAAAGAGACCTAGGGGGTAACTTTTTCACACAGAGGGTGGTACGTGTATGGAATGAGCTGCCAGAGGAAGTGGTGGAGGCTGGCACAATTACAGCATTTAAGAGGCATCTGGATGGGAATATGAATAGGAAGGGTTTGGAGGGATTTGGGCCAGGTACTGGCAGGTGGAACTAGATTGAGTTGGAATATCTGGTCGACATGAATGTGTTGGACCGAAAGATCGGTTTCTGTGCTGTACATCTTTATGAGTCTGTGACTAATCATTAACAGATTTGGTAAAAAGCTGTAGTCCCAGTACAAATCCCAGGGAAACTCTCGCTCCCAGATCTCAATACAGATAATCTTACCCCAATGCCCTTATTCTTTCTGAAGACTTTATAGTTTGGAATATTTAGCTGCCAAGATCAAATTGTAGGAGTGTCTGCAATGGCTATTTTATCTGACCCCGTAAGTTCAGCTGTTTCCACAGAAAATTCATTGCACAGCAAGTGGCCATTCAGCCCATTATGTCTACACCAGCTGTTATGTTAACTACCTGCCCTTTCTAATTCACTTTTCTTCATCTGGTCCGTTGTGTAACAGATACACAGCACTTCCAGGTGTCAAAACCAAATTCCTTTGAACTGAATCGAGTGTTTCCACATCAACCACCAAACTGGATAGTGATGCATCCTCTGTGTGAGAAAATCTTTCCACATCTCCCCTCTAATGCCTCTAGTCATTGCCTTAAATTGGTGCCCCTAGTAAATAATATTACTGCTAAGGCAAACAGGTCATCCCTGTCCACTCTACCTTAGATCCTCATTATTTTGTTAGACCTCATCCTGCAGCCTCCTTGGTTCTAAGGAAAAGAATCCTCGTCCATTCAATCTTTCATCGCAGCTAAGTGTAATTCTCAATCACGAGCAATAGCCTGGTTAATCTCCTCTGTACTCTCGAGAGCAACTGCGGCCTTGCTGAAATGTATACTGTACACAAAACCCCAGCTGTGGCCCAACCAGTTCCATGGAGTTAGTGAAGACTGCAGATGTTGGAAAGTCAGTGTCGATAAAATGTGGAGTTGGAAAAGGCACAGCAGGTCAAGCCGCATCAGAGGAGCAGGAGAGTCAATGTTTCAGGCAGGATCCTTCATCAGGACTGGGGAAGGATCCTACCCAAAATATCAACACCCTCGCTCTTCTGATGCTGCTTAATCTGCTGTGTGTTTTCCAGCTCCACATTTTATTGACACTTATCTGGTTCCAGTAATACAACCCTGTTTTTGTATTCAATTCCTTAAAATAGTATCCTTTTTTTTAAAATTGCCTCACCTCCCAATCTTTCACCTTCGGACACCCAAGGACATATACTCCAACATCTCTCCCTTTCTCTACCTCTCTCAAAACCCTCCCGTTTATTGTGTAATCTCTTACTTTGTTTGCTCTCCCCAAGTGCGTTATTTCACACTTCTCTGGGTTTGAAGTTCATTTGTTGCTTTTCTGTCCGCTCGTCCATACCCTCGATATCACTCTGCAGTCAATAGCCACTCTCCTCACAATCAACTGGCAGCTCTCGTTCATTCCCAATTATACATTTAAGTCCAAGTCATTGAGATATACCATAAAGAGTACAGGACCCAGCACAGCTCTGTGGAACACCTCTGCAAACTGTTCTTCATTCATAAGAACAGCCACTGACCAATACCATTTATTTCCTGTCACTGAGTTAATTAAGGATCCAACTTGCCATATTCCTCTGTATTGCATTGGCTTTAACTTTTCTGACTAATGTTATGTTATATGCATTTATAACTGTGTAACTGACGTCACCCTCAACATTTCTTCTTGTTTTTAGGTTTCCTCAATAATTTCACTAAACTTATATAATGCAACTTCAAGCAAATATTTTAACCCATACGTCTACATTAGTAAAGTAATAGAAGCCTTGTACCTGTGTTTTGAATCATACAATCACTACAGTGTGAAAGCAGGCCGTTCAGCCCATACCAACCCTCTGAAGAGCACCCACCCCTTCTGTAACTCTGCATTCCTCATGGCTAATCCACCCTAACCTGCACATCTTTGGACTGCAGGAGGAAACCCACACAGACATGGGGAGAATGTGGAAACTCCCCACAGGCAGTCACCCGAGGCTGGAATCGATCCTGGGGTTCCTGGTGCTGTGAGGCTGCAGTGCTAGCCATTGAGCCACCGTCTAGCACTAGCTTCCACATTCTCAAAAATATTCGACTTTTTCGGATCATAAAATGCAGAGTTCAATTCTTGACAATGTTTTTGATTCAATGGTGGTCTAGTGTATTGATAAAGGAGTTTCTGGGGGAAAAAAAATTCCACACAGAAATAGTCTGATCTCAGCAAAATACATCAGGGCAGAGTGACAGTGGCAATGAGAAATTCCCACTGGAATGACAGAATTGAGAAGGAATAGAAAAATAAGGGGGGAATAAATTCATTATAAATCCATAAAATGACTTGGGAGCCATATTCAATATCTACTTCCTAAATAAGGGTGTAGAGTGATGCTGAGCAGTATAAAAACGAGTTATGAGAAGGAGGTAAACAGAAATAAGAAACTAAGTAGCGATTAATATTTTTTGTATGTTTGATCCACACTGTTAAATATGAAATCCAAAAATTACGAACCTTTTAATGTTTATGTTGTGCAGCAGAATTAGGTCACACTGATATTTTTTCTTTATTCATTCATAAGATGAGGGCATCACTGACTGGACCACCATTTATTACCCATCCCTAATTACCCAGAGGGCAGTTCAGAATCCACCACATTGCTGTGGGTCTGGAGTCATATGTAGGCCAGACCAGGTAAGGATGGCAGTTTCCTTTCCTAAAGGGCATTAGTGAACCAGAAGGGTTTTTTTGACTTCTCACAATTGATTCATGGTCATTGTTAAGCTCTTATTTCCACATTTTGTTTTACTGAATTCAAATTCCACCATTTGCTGTGGCAGGATTTGAACCAGGGTCCCAAGAACTGGGTCTCAGGATTAACAGCACAGGGACAATATGTCTGGGCCATTGTCCCCCCCATTCCTGTTTACTCCTTTGTTTAAAACATTTCATTAGCCAGTAACTCTACTCATTTGTTGATATTATTTTAAGAAACACTGTAATAGTGAACTATTGCCTTTTACGGTATCTAAACACTTACCTGAAGAAAGGATTCTTTAAGTCTAGGAGGTTTCCAGATTTGAAGCCAGTTTGGTCCATCATTCCCATAATGTGAATATCATAGCTTTGTCTATGATGGGAAAACAAAAGAAAATCCAAGTAATCTTATTGTCATCATCTCTGATAAAAGTTTAAAGGGACACGACTTTATTAAAACTGGGAAAATTGTAGATAAATTGTCTTCTCAGTCCTATTTTGATAGAGACTTTGAGAACATTACAATCCACTGATATGGCTTCATTTGTTTCATTTTTTTTCACAGTGAAAGACACAAAGTGTACAAATCTTTATTCAATTTCCACCACCAGGAAGATAGGAAAACACCCGAGTGGCCTGTGACAAGCAGTGCCCTTCACATCAAAGGGCAATGCTATGTGATCAAACAGTGAAAGGGGAGGGCAGAGACTAAATCAAAATAGCTTCATTTGTTTCATTCATTCATGGGATGTTGGTGATTGGACCAGCATTTATTGTCCAGCCCTAATTGCCCTTAAGAAGGTGGTGGTGAGCTGCCTATAGTCCATGTGTTGTAGGTAGACCCACAAAGCCATTAGGGAAGGAATTCCAGGATATTGACCCAGTCACAGTAAAGTGATAGTGATATATTTCCAAGTCAGGATGGTGAGTGGCGTGGAGGAGAGTTTGCAGATTGTGTATATCTTCCAGATGGAAGTAGTTGTGGGTTTGGAAGGTGCTGTCAGAGGTTTGGTGAGTTTCTGCAGTGCATCTTCTGGTTGGTACACACTGCTGTTCCTGAGCAACAGTTGTGGAGGGAGTGGATGTTTGTGGATGTGGTGCCAGTCAAGCAGCTGCTTTGTCCTGGATGGTGTCAGGTTTCAGTGTTGTTGGAGCTGCCCCCATCCAGGCAAGTGGAGAGTATTCTACCAGGCGCTCTCTTGTATAACAATGTTATTTCCTCCATTCTCTCCCACCATAGAAATTCTTTGACTGACTAATTTTCATTCAGCTAGCTTTAAAAAGAGTCAATATTGATGCAATGCTTGAATGCTGAATGCTGCTTGAATGGCTGGATACAAATAAGTGCATCTTTTTTGTTATATATTCAATTGTTAGAATCATAGAGTCATACAGCATGGAGATAGATCCTTTGGCCCAATCAGTCCATGCCAACCAACTTTCCGAAACTAATCTAGACCCACCTGCCTGTGTTTGGCCCATATCCCTCTAAACTATTCCTATTCATGTACCTGTCCAAATATCTTTTAAATGGTGTAACTATACATGAATGCACGAAGCATTAGAAATAAGATAGATGAGCTTGAGGCTCTTTTGGAAATTGGCAGATACGATATTGTGGGGATAACTGAGACGTGGCTTCAAGTGGACAGGGTCTGGGAAATGAATATTCAAGGCTACACGTGCTATCGTAAGGACAGAGTGACGGGCAGAGGGGGTGGGGTGGCCTTGTTGGTAAGGGAGGATATTCAGTCCCTTGCGCGGGAGGACCTAGAGTCAGGGGATGTAGAATCAATGTGGATAGAGCTGCGAAATACTAAAGGTAAAAAGACCCTGTTGGGAGTTACCTACAGGCCCCCAAACAGTAGTCTGGATGTCGGATGTAAGTTAAATCAGAAGCTGAAATTGGCCTGTCGCAAAGATGTTACTACAGTCGTTATGGGGGATTTTAACATGCAGGTAGACTGGGAGAATCAGGATGGTATTGGACCTCAAGAAAGAGACTTTGTGGAGTGCCTCTGAGATGGATTCTTAGAGCAGCTGGTGCTGGAGCCTACCAGGGAGAAGGCAATTCTGGATCTGGTATCGAGCAACGAACCAGAATTGATCAGGGACCTCGAAGTGAAGGAGCCATTGGGAAGTAGTGACCATAATACAATAAGCTTCAATCTGCAATTTGAGAGGGAGAGGGTACAACTGGAAGTGACAATATTTCTGTTGAATAAAGAGAACTATGGAGCTATGAGGGAGGAGCTGGCCAAGGTTCAATGGTGCAATACCTTAGCAGGGATGACAGTGGAGGAACAATGGCGGATATTTCTGTGTATAATACCGAAGTTGCAGGATCAGTTTATTCCAAAAAGGAAGAAAGACCCTAGGAGGAGGCATGGGTGGCCGTGGCTGACGAGGGAAGTTAAGAAAGATGTAAAGTTAAAAGAGAAAAAGTATAACATAGCAAAGATAAATGGGAAAACGGAGGACTGGGAAGCTTTTAAAGAACAACAGAGGATAACTAAGAAGGAAATATGCAGAAAAAAAATGAGGTACGATGATAAACTGGCCAAAAATATAAAGGAAGATAGTAAAGGTTTTTTTAGGGTGTAGGTTTGCTCGCTGAGCTGTAGGTTTGATATCCAGATGTTTCATTACCTGGCTAGGTAACATCATCAGTGGCGACCTCCAAGTGAAGCGAAGCTGTTGTCTCCTGCTTTCTATTTATATCTTTCTCCTGGATGGGGTTCCTGGGGTTTGTGGTGATGTAATTTCCTGTTCGTTTTCTGAGGGGTTGATAGATGGCATCAAGATCTATGTGCTTGTTTATGGCATTATGGTTGGAGTGCCAGGCCTCTAGGAATTCTCTGGCATGTCTTTGCTTAGCCTGTCCTAGGATAGGTGTGTTGTCCCAGTCGAAAAGGTGGTTTCGAAAAGAAAACACAGCCAGAAACCCTAACCACCTTACCATATGTCAAAGAAGTTTCAGAAATGACAGCCAGACTACTGAGACCCCTCGGAATCCTAGTAGCACACAAACCCACCAACACTCTCAAACAAAAACTAACAAACTTAAAAGACACAGTACAACCCATGGAGAAAACCAACGTCATCTACAAAATTCCATGCAAGGACTGCCACAAACACTACGTAGGACAAACAGGAAGAAAAGAACCAGGATACACGAACACCAGCTAGCCACAAAAAGACATGACCCCCTCTCCCTTGTAGTCCTACACACGGATGAAAACAACCACCATTTCGACTGGGTCTATCCTAGGACAGGCTAAGCAAAGACATGCCAGAGAATTCCTAGAGGCCTGGCACTCCAACCACAATGCCATAAACAAACACATAGATCTAGAAAACGAACATCACCACAAACCTCAGGAACCTGATCCAGGAGAAAGATATAAATAGAAAACAGGAGACAACAGCTTCGCTTCACTTGGAGGTCACCACTGATGATGTTACCTAGCCAGGTAGTGAAACGTCTGGGTATCAAACCTACAGCTCAGCGAGCAAACCTACACCCTAAACCTCAACCTGAGCTACAAACCTTCACAAACCTTGCAAAAGTTTTTTTTAAGTATATGCAAGGCAAAAAAATGGTTAAGACTAAAATTGGGCCCTTGAAGACAGAAACAGGGGAATATATTACAGGGAACAAAGAAATGGCAGAAGAATTGAATTGGTACTTCAGATCTGTGTTCACTGGGGAAGACACAAGCAATCTCCCTGAGGTAACAGTGGCTGAAGGACCTGAACTTAAGGGAATTTATATTTGCCAGGATTTGGTGTTGGAGAGACTGTTAGGTCTGAATGTTGATAAGTCCCCGGGGCCTGATGGTCTACATCCCAGGGTACCGAATGAGGTGGCTCTAGAAATTGTGGATCCGTTGGTGATTATTTTCTAGAGTTCGATAGATTCGGGATCAGTTCCTGCGGATTGGAGGGTGGCTAATGTTGTACCACTTTTTAAGAAAGGTGGGAGAGAGAAAGCAGGAAATTGTAGACCAGTTAGTCTGACCTCAGTGGTGGGAAAGATGCTGGAGTCTATGATAAAGGATGAAATTAAGACACATCTGGATAGTAGTAACAGGATAGGTCAGAGTCAGCATGGATTTATGAAGGGGAAATCATGCTTGTCAAATCTGGAATTTTTTGAGGATGTAACTCTGAAGATGGACAAGGGAGATTCAGTAGATGTAGTGTACCTGGACTTTCAGAAAGCTTTTGATAAAGTCCCACATAGGAAGTTAGTGAGCAAAATTAGGGCACACGGTATTGGGGGCAAAGTACTAACTTGGATTGAAAGTTGGTTGGCTGACAGGAAACAAAGAGAAGTGATAAACGGCTCCATTTCAGAATGGCAGGCAGTGACCAGTGGAGTACCGCAGGGATTAGTACTGGGATCGCAGCTTTTTACAATATATGTTAATGATATAGAAGATGGTATTAGTAATAACATTAGCAAATTTGCTGATGATACTAAGCTGTGTGGCAGGGTGAAATGTGATGAGGATGTTAAGAGATTACAGGGTGACCTGGACAAGTTAGGTGAGTGGTCAGATGCATGGCAGATGCAGGTTAATGTTGATAAATGTATGGTTATCCACTTTGGTGGCAAGAACAGGAAGGCAGATTACTACCTCAATGGAATCAATTTAGGTAAAGGGGCAGTACAGAGAGAGAGATCTGGGTGTTCTTGTACACCAGTCAATGAAGGTAAGCATGCAGGTACAGCAGGTAGTGAAGAAAGCTAATAGCATGCTGACCTTCATAACAAGAGGGATTGAGTACAGAAGCAAAGACGTTCTTCTGTAGCTGTACAGGGCCCTGGTGAGACCACACCTGGAGTAATGTGTGCAGTTATGGTCTCTAAATTTGAGGAAAGACATTCTGGCTCTTGAGGAAGTGCAGCGTAGGTTCACAAGGTCAATTCCTAGAATGGCGGGATTACCTTACACTGAAAGACTGGAGCGACTGGGCTTGTATACCCTTGAGTTTAGAAGACTGAGAGGGGATCTGATTGAGACATATAAGATTATTAAAGGATTGGACACTCTGGAGGCAGGAAACATGTTTCCACTGATGGGTGAATGCCGAACCAGAGGACACAGCTTAAAAATACGGGGTAGACCATTTAGGACAGAGATGAGGAGAAACTTCTCCACCCAGAGAGTGGTGGCTGTGTGGAATGCTCTGCCCCAGAGGGCAGTGGAGGCCCAGTCTTTGGATTCATTTAAGAAAGAGTTGATAGAGCTCTCAAGGATAGTGGAATCAAGGGTTATGGAGATAAGGCAGGAACAGGATACTGATTAAGGATGATTAGCCATGATCATATTGAATGGTGGTGCAGGCTCGAAGGGCAGAATGGCCTACTCCTGCACCTATTGTTATTGTCTAACTGTATCTGCATCTACCACTTTCTTTTGCAGTTCATTCCACACCTGAACCACCTAAAAAGTTGCCCTTCAGCTCCCTTCCTCCTCTCACCTTAAAAATGATTAGATTAGATTACTTACGGTGTGGAAACAGGCCCTTCAGCCTAACAAGTCCTCACCAACCCTCAGAAGAGGTACCCACCTAATACCCATTCCCCTAAATTTACCCCTTCACCTAACACTACGGGCAATTTAGCATGGCCAATTCACCTAACCTGCACATCTTTAGACTATGGGAGGAAATCGGAGCACCCGGAGGAAACCCGCACAGACAGAGGGAGAATGTGCAAACTCCACACAGACAGTTGCCTGAGGCGGGAATTGAACCCGGGTCTCTGGTGCCGTGAGGTAGCAGTGCTAACCACTGTGCTGCTCACAAAATATGCCGTCTTCTTTCGAATGATCCCACTAAAGGGAAAAGACCTTTGCTACTCACCTTACCTCTCCCCCTCATGATTTAATAAACCTCCATAAGGTCACTCCTCAACCTCTTACACTCCAGCCTCCCCTTATAACTCACACTCTCCAGTTCTGGCAACATCCTGGTAAATCTTTTCTGAACCCTCTCCAATTTAGAAACATCCTTCCTATAGCAGGGCAGCCAGAACTGAACACAGTATTCCAAAAGTGGCCTCACCCACATCTTGTACAACCTAAAGATGATGTCCCAACTCCTATACTCAACAGTCTGATTGGGCAATTAAGGCAAGTGTACCAAATGCTTTCTTAACCACACTGTCTACTTGTGATGCAACTTTCAAAGAATTATGTACCCAATCCTCTCGGTCTCTCTGTTTGACAACACTATCCAGGGCCCTACCATTAACTGTATAAACCTTGCCCTTGTTTGTTTTTCCAAACTGCAATACCCCACATTTATCTGAATTAAACTCCATCTGCCACTCTCAACTCATTGGCCCAAATGTAAACAAAGAAGTGACAGTACTTTTTTTTGAAGATGATAATGTGTACCTTGCTGGTTGTCCTTTCCTGTGTAGTGAGACATTCTCCCATCCTACCACTGTGAACTTAGTGCTCTAAAACATGATGCCAATGCATTGACCTCTTTTTATACCTTTTTAAATCATCCAGGTTGATTTCCTACTGCAGCCTGGAACAGACACGAGGTAGGGACAGCAGCTGCACTGACCACCTATTCCCGTTAGTGTGACACTGGGATCTTTGTACTGTTCAGGCCTTGTTCTTCAATCTTCCAACATTGACACAGGCCCATCAAGATGCACTGCAGCAACTTACCAATGCTCCTTTGTCCAAAACCTCAACCTCTATGACCGTGAAGGACAACAACTGCATTACATGGGAACAATACCACCTGCTCGTTCCCCTCCAAGCCGAATTTGGAATTATCTCTCTGTTCCTTCAAAGGTCAGGTCAAAAATCCTACCTTCATAAAAGCACCAAGAGTGTGTACAAAAACTCCTCAGACTACAAGCCCATCACCATCCTCTCAGTTACCATTAAGGAATGGGCAACAAACACTGGCTCAGCCAGCCATGCCCACACCACATGGGAAAGCTAACAAAAAGGAACACCACCAAAGGTTGTGGTCACCAAGTGATTGGTTCCCTCAAAGCTGACCCATTCTGGGAGAGCAGGAGATTGGTTGGTTGAGGAGTGAAACTCAACGTCTGCACGTGGCTGTCTGTTTTTATCGTGTGAATTTACTGAATGACTCCCCAAATTAAGAAATTATTAGATTTTCCTTTTGTAGCTTTAACACAAATCACAACCAACACAGTTCAAACGTGATGTAACAGTGCATTAAATCTCAAATCTAAAAAAGTTGCTGCCTGACCTGCTGCGCTTTTCCAGCAACACATTTTCAGTTCAAGTAGTCAATGACAAGATACATCTTATGCAACTAAAGACATCTAATTCACTCCCTGGAAAAAGATGGCTCATCACAACTATGCCATTCTAGAATATACTGTTCATTATTCGTGCAGGGTAAGTAAGGAGTTCTACTCAACAATAACACGGACTTTTGAAGCGAGTAGGTATAATTATTACTATTAAGGCACACTTCGAAGAACCCTCTTTCTCTTGGGTCAATACAATTCTGATGGGGTAACTTTTTGGAATTCCCTTACAACTGACCAACTTGTAACACTCCAGTTCAGGCTTTGACCACTTCTGATAAAGCACACAGCTCTGCTTGCACATTGCCTGTCAGAATTACCGCGTCAGTGTGTGGAGCACCTCATGCCTCTAGCTCTCTTTTGAGTCTGCTGACCACATAGCTTTCACATCAGAACTACCATCACGCTCGGACAGTTTCCAGGTCACATTTCTTCATCTTCAAGGAATTTAAAATTGATTTCTTCATAATTGATGAAAACGCACAGTCCTTTTCAAACATTCTTTCAAGCTATTTCAGATTCCACAGACATTTAAAGGTAAGTACACACTTTCCTAATGGATCTAAGGGACAACGTTTTCACTCAGAGGGTGGTACGTGTATGGAATGAGTTGACAGAGGAAGTAGTGGAGGCTGGTACAATTACAATATTTAAAAGGCAGCTGGAGGGGTATATGAATAGGAAGGGTTTAGAGGGATATGGGCCAAGGGCTGGCAAATGGGACTAGATTAGGTTGGGATATCTGGTCAGCATGGATGAGTTGGACTGAAGGGTCTGTGTCCATGCTGTCCATCTCTATGATTCTACTGCTTCTAGGCCAAAAGCTGTCACATGCTTGTGTCAGAGAATTCCACAAGAGAGGGCCCTGTGTCAGGCAGTTATATCTGCCAGTTACAGGCCGGTGAGATGCTTGCTCATTTCCTGGTCTACCAGGAAAATTGCAGGAGGCAGGCCTTGGATATGGTTAAGAAACAATGTCACCCCTGCAGAACAACCAACGGTTAACTCACAACCATCCATTTCACCCCATTTCTCAGACTCCAAACATTCAAAGTGACTGCACTCAAACCATGTTCACTCTTTTTCTGGTTAATATATCTATTTTCACAAACTTATCATCTGTCCATCTTATAGCATGTCTGTACCAACTAAAAACATAACTTTAATGTGTCATTTACAGGTCAATGCATTTTTATTCTCACCGTTTATTAGCCACAAGTAAGACCTTCCCTGAAAATGTTTCACCTTCTTTGGCAATCAGTGGTGTCTGTAGGAGGCATCGCACTTGGTACCAGTGGGTCAGCGGTTCAGCAGGAGATGTCGATAACCAGACTGTTTTTCTGAAAAGGAAAGATTTTATCCATTAAATATCGGAAGTGTGATTGCTGTTTTACTAAAGTAATTAACAAAAAGGATGAGCACAGTGTGACAAAACAGCTCCTTTAACAAGGCTATGCAGTTCTTGGTTTTTTTTTAGAGAGGTCGTAAACAACACACACTTCGAAAAGTCTGGAGGTGAAGGGTTTTAGGGTCAATTTGATAAAAGCTAACAGATATTGCCTCAGGCAGAAGGCTTTCAAGTTTTTTAAAAAAAACACTTTCACAATGAAAGGGGAGTGGCTAGTTCTCCCAGCTCAGCTTTTCTCTGGTTGGGTTTTTTTTAAAAGTAGTAATGTGAAGAAAGGTCATTGGACGCAGGTCCAGGCCAGTCCTGTCTGACTTCTCTCCTGTAAGACCCTGTGATTGATTTTACCTTTTGTGCCAAGGAGTGTTTATGGGATTGTTGTAAGTATTTGGAACAGCATCATTAAATTGGGATAGTCTGTTGGGTTTTTGGACAGGATAAGTTATTCAGTATTCTGTTTTCTATTGTTCATGTTTCATTCAGTAATTTTGTAAATAAATTCTATTTTTTTCAACAAAGTAGTTTGACCAGCTGCATCCCTCCTGAATATCCACTGTCCACCTGCTTAAAACAACTAGCAAAGTGAGGATCTGGGCTACTTTCTTGATATGTTTTGAGTGGGTCTGGCCTGGTCCATAACAATAGTCACATTAAAAAAATGCTTTTACTAGTCAAGTACTAATGAGCACAGATGGAAGGGGTTTTTTAACCACATCAGTAATATAACTGAGTGCTCTGTTAAAAGTTTTTGATAGTACTGGGGCTCAATTCCCATCTAAACCTCCTGCCTTTCACCTTTAAATTATATCCCTTATTTATCAACCCTGCAAGGGGAAAACCTGCTTTCTATCCATCTTGCCTATGCCCCTCATAATCTTATGTACCTCTCAATCTTTTCTGCTCCAAAAATAACCATCTGAGCTTATCTAGCCTTTCTTCATCACTGAAATGCTCCATCCAGGCAGATTCCTGGTGAATCTCTTATGCACCCCCTCCAGTACAATCACATCCTTCCTGCAGTACTTCAGCTGTGGTCCAAACAAAGTTTTGTACAACATCTTGGGATTTTTAAAAAAATAAAGGCACTGTACCTAATTGTTGCTATTATTTGGTAGAAGAGGTTTTATTATCCTCCTGCAAATAACAACCTGAGATCAGATAATCCGACATATTTCCTGGATAACAGCAAAATGCATTTCTTGCGGAATGTGAGTTCAGTCACTGTTTTTTGTTACATTTCTAAAACAGAAATGTTAATTATTATAACAAAGTACAACCTCCTTGAGAGAAAATGGGATATTATGAGAAGCTAAATACACTTACTGTGTACCCACAAATGCCACATCAAACCAAAATGCTAAGCCATGGACTGGTCCAGACTGAAGAATGTGGAAGACAAAGGGGATCTCCATTCTGCAAAATAAAAATGAATACTGTTACTATTCCTTGGAATAAAAAGCTATTTATTAGAATTCTGATTAACTGAAGAAATATACAAGGAATACTGCAGCATTTTTATAATACAGCTGGCTTTCAATCCTGCACAGAACAATAAAATCATATACAAGTAATTTACTAACCCTACAGTCTCTGTCATCTTGTCCACTTGAAGCAAAGATCAGAGACTCACGTGCATTATGCATCTAATTTTCTGCCCAGTTAGTTAGAAGATCTCTTCACCATTCAAAAAAATAACAAATCCATTTACAGGATGTGGGCGCTGCTGGCCAGGCCAGCAGTTATTGCCCATCCTTAATTGCCCAGAGAGCAGTTCAGAGTCAACCACATTGCTGTGGGTCTGGAGTCATGTGTAGGCCAGACCAGGTAAGGGTGGCAGTTTCCTTCCCTAAAGGACATTAGTGAGCCAGATGGGTTTGTTTTCCCAACAATTAACGTGAGATTCATGGTTAGACTGTTAATCCCAGACTTTTATTGAGTTCAAATTCTACCATCTGCAACAATGGGATTCACACCCAGGTCCCCAGAATACTATTTGGGTGTCCCATTCATTAAGAAATAATAATACCACTATGCAATCGCCTCACAATAGTTTCCCCCACAAGAGTCACAAAATTACTTCGAAGATCTCCTTTCTCTCTGAAAAGACAACAGTTTGAAGTCAGTTCCTAGTAAGCAAAGTTTCATTCTGAGAATTCTTAAAACAGGCATTAAATTAGATGTCTCACCACTGTATAGCAAAGGGAATAGAAACGTGCAATAATACGCTCAGCAGGTCTGGCAGCATCTGTGCAGAGAACTCAGAGTTAATGTTTCAGATTCAGTGACCCTTCTTCAGACCCATACTGACGGAGGGTCATTGGACCCGAAACATTAACTCTGCCTTCTCTCCACAGATGGTGCCAGATCTGCTGAGCTTTTCCAGCAATTGTCTCTTTTTGTTTCTGATTTTGACATCTGCAGTTCTTTGGTTTTTTTTACAATAGTTTGCACTTTTCAACATGAAGGAAAACTGAGCAAACGCAAAATCTTAAGGTAAGTTCTGACACTGGGTACAAAATGTAGGAAACGCCTTGTGTTCATCATCGACATTCTACATCCAGATGATGACAAATTTCTCTCTGTCACTGATATCGCTGGAAGAGGTTTATAAAATGATAAGAGGCATGGAAAAGACAAATAGACAAGGTCTTTTTCCCAATGTCAGGGAGTCAAAACTAGAGGGCACAGGTTTAAGGTGAGAGGAGAAAGATTTAAATAGGGAGCCAAGGGGTAACATTTTCACACAGAGATTGGTGCGTGTATGGAATGAGCTGGCAGAGGAACTTGTACCGGGCTACTTATTCTCTGTTGCAAAGAAAACAGGCCAAGCATACTGATAGCAATTTCAGGATGTGTACAGGAATTAGGAGGTCATGTTGCTACTGGACAGGACATTGGTTAGCCCACTATTGGAATACTGCACTCAATTGTCGTCTCCCTGCTACAGGAAGGATTTTTGAAACTTGAAAGGGTGCACAAAAGATTTACAAGGATGTTGCCACGGTTGGAGGATTTGAGCTATAGGGAGAGGCTGGGGCTGTTTTCCCTGGGGCGTCGGAGCTGAGGGGGTGACCTTATAGAGGTTTATAAAATCATGAGGGGCATGGATCGGATAAATAGACAAAGTTATTCTGGGGGAGCCCAGAACTGAAGAGCACAAGTTTAGGGTGAGAGGGGAAAGATATAAAAGAAACTCAAGAGGCAACTTTTTCACACAGAGGATGGTACGTGTATGGAATGATCTGCCAGAGGAAGTGGTGGAGGCTGGTACAATGACAACATTTAAAAGGCATCTGGATGGGTATATGAATAGGAAGGGTTTGGAGGAAAATAGGCCAAGTGCTGGCAAATAGGACTGGATTAGGTTGGGATATCTGGTCGGCATGGACGAGTTGGACCGAAGGGTCTGTACTGTATAACTCTATGACTCTCCTCTCAGACAGTGATTACGCTAGGTACTGCTGTCTAAGAAGTCAAAGTAGAACTGAATCTTTCGCTGAAGTGTAATCTGTGGTGAATTTAGTGGAACGGTTCTCTCTGTGAGGCGGGGTAAGTTTTCTTGCTGGTTTTATTGCCATCTGAGCCCTTGCACTGAGAATCTCATCCTATTTCTGTCCCAGATTCAAACCTGCGGAGGAACTCGCATAAGGGAGTCCTTCATAAGACCTTTGGGCACGCGCTACCTTCCAAAGCAGGCAGCTGCCACCTCTAAGCTGTGTGAGAGATGACAGAGATGGGGAGACTGGCATCACGCTCCTTGGAGGGGGATGGGAAGTTGTTGTGGACGGGGCAGTGGAGGGGAGAAGAATCTTCTTCCTGGTGGCTGGGCCACACCATGCCAGCGTGGGCAGCGATTGCTTCCCAAATCGATGCCATCTCTAGGTTGAGAGGAAATGGCAGCACAGTATGAAAGAGATTAAGGATTTTCTCTGCCCCCCGCCAGGGTGAGTGTAATACTCTGATCTCTGTACCAGCGTACCCACCTCCCATGCAGGTGTAAGCTCTGATACCCTCTCTGCTGCACTCACTCTCATTACCCCCCACTAACCCATGCCCTCCACTTTCTCTCAGAGCACTTCCAACACATTCACCCTCCATGCACCTGCGTTGATAGCCATACCACACACTTTCATCTTATTCATTCAACTCTTTTATATCATTACAAGAGAAGACATCCCATAACAGCCTGTGCCATCAGGCAGGTGGTGCATTGCCAGGTGTCCATCTCCTCATCGCTCTGTGGAAAGGATTTTACCCGAGGCAGGATGTGGGGATGTGGAGACATCCATGATCTGAATCTGAATGAGTAACACTTATCACCTCATTGCGACAATCACATGAACCAGGGATCAGTATAAGAGTAGGGAAGTTTAACTGCAACTCTACACGGTGCTGGTCAGACCACATCTGGAATACTGTGAGCAATTCTTAAGGGGCTTCACAGGGCAAATTCTGAGAGAATGCTTCCTTCATGGGAGAATCTAGGACCAGAGGGCATAGCCTCAGAATAAAGGAGCACCAATTTAAGACTGAGATGAGGAGGAATTTCCTCAATCTGACGGTTGTGATGTTTTGGAACTCCTTGCAACGGAGAGCTGTGGAGGCAGAGTGCCAGTGTACAGTTAAGGCTGAGATAGATTCTTGATCAGTCGGGAATCAAGGGTTATGGAGAAAAGGCAGGAAAGTGGACATGAGGAATGTTGGATAAACCATGATTCTACTGAATAGTGGAGCAAGCTTGAGGGGCTGAATGGCCTACTCCAGTTCCTATTTCTGATGGTCTTAAACACCATTACTAACCAATGTCTACAAGACTTTCTGCCTCACAGGTAGACCCATCTTCCCACGGAGCAGCCCACCTTGACCATTAAGGGAGGAGCACTACATCCTGGAACACTAACAGTAACAACACTTCACTGGGCTCATCTCTGAATGTGAGCGAGGGAGAAATACCTGAAGACACTGGAACCCTCAACACATCTCAGTCACCCAGTGCCCTTTGGCCTCGCCCTCCCAAAGCACCAGGACAAACTGGCTCCACCCCATCCTCACAGCACGAGACCGCAATGCACCAGAGCAGGAGGGACAGGAAGTAGGACATTATACACACGGGCAATAGCTGGAAAATTTGTACATAGTTTGTCAATCATTATATCTGATGCAAATAATTTAAGGCCTAAGATGATGGAACAGCAGTCAGTCATTCAGTTCCTATACCACCATTCAGTAATGTCATGGCTGATCTGCTCATCCTCAACTCCAATTTCCTGCCTTTATCCCCAGGACTCTTGATTGCCTTACTGAGTAAAAATCTGTCTGTCTCAGTCCTGAATACACTTAGTGACCCAGCCTTGACAACCCTCTGCAGTAAAGAATATGACAATTCACTATCCTTTGAGATGAAATTTCTCCTCACCTTGGTCTTAAATATGTGACCCTTATTCTGAGGTCATGTCCTCTGGTCCTAGACTCACCCACAGGGGGAGATAATCATGTTCTTAAATCTCCTCAGAATTTTGTAGGTTTCAATAGATCACCTCTCAAGCACTGTGTACAGTATCGATCCCCATATTCACAGAAGGATATAAATGCAGTGGAAGTAATTTGGGGAAGGTTTATTGACTAATATCTGGAATGGGCAACACCTTTTAAGAAAAGATTGGACAGGCAAAGCTTGTATTTGTAATTGTTCAGAAGAGTAAAAGGTGACTTAATTGAAACATGTAAGATCCTGTGCCATGTGGAAAGGATGTTACCTCATGGAACATAAGAATTAGGAGCTGGAGTAGGCCATTTGGCCCATCAGGCCTGCTCTGCCATTCACTAAGATCCTTTTATGGATTCAGCTCCACGTACCTGCCCACCCACCACGACCATTAACTCCTTCACTGATCAAAAATCTATCTTTGCCTTAAAAACAGTCAACGAGGTAGCCTGAACTGCTTCACTGGGCAGGGAATTCCACAGATTCACAACCCTTTGGGTGAAGAGGTTTCTCCTCAACTCCATCCCAAATCTGCTCCCCCTTATTTTGAGGCTCTGTCCCCTAGTTCTAGTTTCACCATCCAGTGGAAACAACCTCACTGCTTCTCTCTTATTTATTCCCTTCATAATTGTTTATGCTTCTATAAGATCCCCCCTCATTCTTTGAAAGGAAGAATATGGTACTAGGGGTCACTGTTTCAAAATAAGGGATTGCCCATTTAAGGTCGAGGTAAGTAGAATGTTTTTTTCACAGAGAGCCGTGAGTCTTTCTAACTTTGATTCTACCTGTAGACTTTGCAGACCATAGGGATGCTGTCTTATTAGACAGAGGGAAATAACTGGCGGTGGTTTAACCTGTGGGTCACTACACCTCAGGTGAGGGGAGAGGTTGAGAAGGAGAGTCTTTCATAGTAACCTCAGCTGGTGCTGGGAATTGAACCCACGCTGTTGGTGTTACCCTGCATTGTAAGCCAGCCATCCAAGCTAACTGACCCAGCTCCAAGTGCATATGTTTGCATATAATCATATCTATAGCAATTCAGCAATTATCACAGAACAAGTTGGAATCTCAATTGCAGCATCCACTTACCGATGCAAATCATCCTCATCGGACTGTAGAAAATTTACCGTGTACTTGACAGACCGTGCCATCAAAATGACAACATCAAAGGTATCCTAGGTAGGAAATGCCAAATAAGTTGTGTTGATGGCCTAAAAATATTTTGTTTTAATTTCCACTAGAACCTGATAAAGCTCAATATTCTCTCCAAGTCTATAAAGTAATATGTGATTTGCAGTAATTTGACTTTCAGTTGGGTGATTAATATATTCTTCAGGAAAAAAAAAAGACACTGTCCTGTTGAAGAATACTTGGGCAAAATGGTAAATATAATAGCAGCATGCAGTCCCCAGCTCTAATCTCTGTGGTATATGCTGGAGTTTTAGAACAGGAAGAGGTGATGAAGGGAAATCTGAGCTGAGGAGAAATGTCTTCACCCAGAGAGTCTGTTGAATTCATTGCCCTGGAAAGCGGTTGAGATCATAACACTGAATATTTTCGAGAAGGAGATAGATACGGGCCTGAGGACTACAGGGAGAAAGTGTGAAAGGGGTATGGAGTTGGACGACCACCCATGATGGTATTGAATAGCAGAGATGGTGTGAAGGACTAAGCAGAAAGTGTGTAAGCTTAATAATTTCCCATTAATATCTCTGACATTCATTCTCATCTGCACATAGAGGCTGACAGTCCTACTTACTACAATCGGCTGACTGAAGTACTCTTCCATAGCTGCATTGCAAAGGCCAGTCAGATTAATCCCATGGAAACACTGCTGGTACCTGGAGTGGGAAGATGATCAGCATATTCAACAAGGGAAACCATTAACAATTGTAATTCCAGTAGTAATTATGAGCTTGGTCTTAGGAGCCTAACCTATGCATGTGTGATTCTATTGTGGATTCAGACTGAAGATGTACCTCCCAACCTGTTACAATGGGGCAGTTTTCTGTGAGTGGCTAATCTCTGGATTTACCTGTAAATGTTACTGGCAGCAGCTGAAGTTGTCACATCTGAGAGTTTGGTAACACAACGCATTGTCACATACTGTAAAAAAAAACTGCACGACTTGGTTGTATTATCATTGGAGAGCTTTACATTGGGACTTTTTTAGCCACTTGAACTCATTCATCCAACATACCAATTTTACTCTCTTCCCATTAAGACGCCTATCTACTGTTTAAATGAGTCCAGTCTCCTGAACGGGATAACCTGTCCTTGATGAGCAATTGCAGCAGTTGATCTGTTGAAGAACTGTTTCATGGTCATTCAAATCGCTGCAATCAGGTCCTGTGGATAACACATCTCTGAATGTGTCGTCACAAGCTACGTTTCTCGGTAGCGTTGAGTCTCTATCTGTTACTCTCGGTCACATCTTGTGTTAAGGTTGAATACCATACCTCCTTATCACTCATTCCTCAGGAATCAGCAGAGTCACATTAATTCAAAATATTCACTTTGCATTCCAGGTATGACATGACTAATCCATGGTATACTTCTGGCATGATTCTGAGGATTTCTACTCAAATGACTTTGCAATGTAATGCACTATTCCATGTGTTATCTTGATTGCTGCCTTTAGAGATGGTGTCTTCAATATTCTTCCTTGACAAACTGTGGTCCATTCTTCAAGTACACACAGATGTTTTTTTTTGTTTGCAATATGCATTTTATTTATCGTAAGGCAAGTCTGGAGCATCTTCAGTGAGAGTGAGGCAATGGCCTAATGGCATCAACACCAGACAATTAACGTCCAGGTAATGTCCGTGGCAGATGGTGGAATTTGAATTCAATTTTAAAACAACTACTGCCAATAGTTGGAAAAAAAACATCTGGTTCACTAATGTCCTTTAGCGAAGGAAATCTGCCATCTTTACCTGGTCTGGCCTACTTGTGACTCCAAGCAGTCTGGTTTATACCCTTTGGCAATTAGGGATGGGCAATAAATATTGGCCGAGCCAGCAATGCCACGTCCCAGTGAACAAAATTTAATAAAAGGTGCTGAGTGAGTGATCCATTAAGTCAATCCTCCTGTGTTCCTCAGTATAACAGACATAAGTCTTCAGCCAATTTGATTCACTTTGTGAGATATCAAGAAGTAACTGAAAGCATTAGATAGTACAAAGACTATTGGCACTAACACAATTCCAGCTATGGTACTGAAGATTTGTACTCCACAACTAGATGTGTCCTATTCCAGTGCAGCAGCAACACTGGCATTCAGGTGCCTTGTGGAAGATTGCTCAGACATGCCCTACCCATAAAAAGCAGGACAGATCAAACCCGGCCAATTATCACCCAATCAGTTTACTTCCAATCAATACAAAAATGGGTGGAAGAATTCATTGTTACTATATTATTGACCAGAAACTGAACGGCAATAGTCAGATCAATGGTGTCAGAGGGCTGACATTTGATGGTGAGTAACTCATTTCCTGACTCCACAGAAACTGTCCACTGTCTCTAAGACACACGATGGGAGTATAATGGAATATTCTTTACTCTTCTGAATGAATTCAGTTCTAAGAACATTCAGGAGGCTATAAACCATCCATGACTAAGCAGCCTTTTTAAATGGTATGCTAGACACCACCTTCAACATTTTCCCCCTTCATCACGAATATAAAATGGTAGTATTGAATGCCATCTGCAAGATGCGCTACAGTCACTTATCAAAACTACTCTAACAGTACCTTCCAATCCTGCAACCTGTGATGATGCTAAGACTTTAAAAGGTTATTTTGTCCTTTTTTTTGAAGCAAGGTTGTAAGGAAGAGGTAATGAGCTCCAAAATCACTCGAGTAAACAGCTTGGGAGGGGCTTGAATTTTTTTTTAAAGTTGAAACAATAGAAGCGGACTGGGTGGGTGTTGCCAGATCTCACAGACCATAGTTTCTAGTTGTTTTTTAGTTTTTAAGTTTTCCTTTAAGCAATTGTTGTTGTGGGTTTCAAGAACGGGAAGCTATCTTTGTCTCTCTGTTACAGCCAAAATCTGGGCCTCCCTTCCTAGGCCGTGAGATTAAATCTGATTTTCTCAATTGACCTTTTTGCTAAAGGGCGTGTTACTATATTGGAACAGTTAATTAGTAATAGTTCCTGTATCGATTATTCTGTTAAGCTTTCCAGTAGAGTTAAGTTATTCTAAATTCCTCTGTATTTTAACTATAGTGTTTAAATAAATTGTGTTCTGCTTAACCTTGAGTAATTTGACCAGTTGCATTGCATTTGGAACACAGCACTACACATTTGCATTATAAATAAGAAAAAGTTAGGTCTAGGATGCCTTCTTAAAATATATTGAGGGGTCTGGTCTGGTCTGGTCTGGTCTGACCCAGAACAATCCTCTTCTATCTTAATAAGTGACGACAGCAGACGCAATGGGAACACCATCACAGGCAAGTTTCACACTGTCATGGCTTAGAACTACACGCCATTCCTTCACTGTTGTTCGATCAAAATCTGGGAGCTTTCTCCCTAACAGCACTTTGGGTGGACCTGTGCTACATGATTGCTATTGTTCAAGACACACTGACTCTGTCTTCAAGGACAATAAGAATGGATAATCACTAATAACTAACCAGCCCACAACACCCTCATTCCATGAATGTATAATAAAAAACCTTCACTTTGTATGAATCCATTTTAAACATCACTTGCGACTGATGAACATCAGTGTGCCACCCCTTCCTCTCTCAGTAAGATCATTGCTGCCAGCTCAGTCCATGTTTACCATAGTTTGCTGTCATCTGTACATTTTACTTCCTGAATTGACTGCAACTTCGGATTATTTATGCACATCAGGAACATAAAAAGAGCAGCCAACACCAAAATCCATTTGCATGATTCCTTGCGTAACTGTTCCCCCCATTTGACCTTGTTCCTTTTATAATAACCAGCTGCTTCAATCCCTTTAACCAGTTACTAATCCATATCCACGGTTTAAAACTGATCCTCATTATTTCCTGAGATTTTTAATCCTCCTTTCTATAAGAATACTTCAGGCATTTCCTTGAATTATGTTTATATCTGTCCTTCCAAGTTTTTTTAATATAATTAATCTCTGTTTTGACCTATTTGAAGCCAATCTTCCCCCAGTCTGCAGTTCTCTTCTCCTTATATACGATGTAGTAGCAATCTAAAAACAAGACAAACATATTTATGGAAGTACTCTGCAAAATTCAACTCACACCCAGTTTAATGATGCAAGTTCCCAAATCGCTTCAGGCTTCAGAGAAAATATTTCAGCGAAATGGTAACTTGCATAGCACATCAACATCTGCTCCCACTTCAGTGTTTCACATGAAGTACTGAAGACAAGTGAGAGTGTTTTTTTCAGCATATGCACACAACTCACACAAACTTCAAATTCTCCATTCACCGAGGGTAACCTAAACTGTAGCTTTGTCAGTTATGTAATGTGTGAGGGTTATTTTTGGTGAGCATATTAAATATTAACTGGCAAGTGAGATCCAGGAGAGTATTTATTTGATTTTAATCAGCTTCAGCTGTTGCTGAGTAGTTTCTCCACACTGGATGCCACAATGTTAGTGGAGGATTGTTCATAGGCCGGTTTACATAGATTTGAAAGTCGCTCAAGCCAATTGAGAGAACTCCTGAGCAAATTCCTGGCACATATGTCTTTGAAGCCATTACTTTTCTACAAATTCCCGTGGGCTCCCTTTTGCATTTTGTCCTCATAGAGATGTACAGCACGGAAACAGACTCATCGGTCCAACCCGTCCATTCTGACCAGGTATCCTAAATTAATCTTGTCCCATTTGCCAGCATTTGACCAGCATCCCTCTAAACTCTTCCTATTCATATACTCATCCAGATGCCTTTTAATGTTGTAATTGTATCAGCCTCCACCACAGCTTATTCCATACACGTACCACCCTCTGCATGATAAAGTTGCCCCTTAGGTCTCTTTTATATCTTTCCCCTCTCACCCTAAATCTATGCCTTCTAGTTCTAGACTCCCCACCCTGGGGAAAGGATTTTGTCTATTTACCTTATCCATGCCCCTCATGATTTTATAAACTTTTATAAGGTGACCCCCTCAGCTTCTGATGCTCCAGGGAAAAATGCCCCAGCCTATTCAGCCTCTCCCTAAGGTCAAATCCTCCAAACCTGGCAACATCCTTATAAATCTTTTCTGAACCCTTACAAGTTTCACATCTTACCTATAGCAGGGAGATCAGAATTGAGTGCATTATTCCAATGGTGGGCTAACCAATGTCCTGTACATCAGCAACGTGACCCTCCAACTCCTGTACACATCCTGAGATTGATATCCGTATGCTTGGTCTGTTCCTTTGCAGCAGAGAACAACCAGCCCAGTACAACTACCTAATTTTTCTTTCATGAAACATGAAGCAATGATAGATAACTTTAGTATCTGAGAAAGACATCTCTGAGTGCCTGATGACTTTGTACCAGACCAAGTCTAGGTTTTACATCTCCCAAAATTTAACTCTATGTAAGCCAATGGAAAGAAAAGTCAGACTTTACACTATTGCACAAGATATGTAATATGGAAACAGGCCCTTCGGCCCAACCAGTCCACATCAACCCTTCAAAGAGTAACCCACCCAGTTCCATTTCCCTATCCTATATTTACCCCTGACTAATGCACCCAACACTACAGGCAATTTAGCATGGCCAAATCACTGACCTGCATATCTTTGGATTGTGGGAGGGAACCAGAGCACTGGAAGAAACCCGAGGTGGGAATCGAACCCGGGTCCCTGGTACCGTGAGGCAGCAGTGTTAACTACTGAGCGACCATGCTGCCCTATACCCCATAACAACTGTCATTTTAAGTATAAATCCATATTTTGGGTCTTTCCAAAGAGAAAACTTTAACATTTTCTTATAAAGAATGAAAATTAGCTAGTCCCTAATACAGAGATCAAACTTCATAGGGGAAAACATTTCTTGGTAGCACATTGGGCGGATCTTCTATCTTTACTCATTGAAAACATCTAGATGTTAGATTAGAACAGATTAAGTCAGAGTGTAGCTCTTTTGTCAGGTGAAGCCCCTTCACCTGATGAAGGGACAGTGCTCTGAAAGCTAGTGCTTCCAAACAAACCTGCTGGACTATAACCTGGTGTTGTGTGACTTTTCTGACTTTGTTCACCCCCGTCCAACACCACTCCCTGTGCATCACAGATTGGATTAGATTAGGATTTCAGGGATTTTTGAATTGTGATGGCACCAACATAACCACACAATGCATTTTATTCCAAGGAATAACTAGGAAACATAGGCTTCAGTGAAATGCTGTCAGTGTTGACTTTAGCATAAATGTGGGCATTCATCTGTCAATGATAGTCTGATAGAAAACTGATTTGGAATGTTTCCAAATGCTGAAATGTCTGCTCCTGTAGAAACCTGTGCTGTACACAGTTCATAAAGCTCTGTTCACAAGGAAACCACATTCCTGTGATAGATCATTTGCACGCTCGGCGTCATATCCCATGTACCTAATTCCGAGAGGAAGGAACAACCTTTAAACAGTGTGGTTAGGTGCAGGCTTTTGCTACTAATCTGCAAAGTAAATTCTAGCCTGAATTACCAAGGAAGTTAAATCACCACAGACACTTCATTACCAGGATTTCACTGCTTTCTGACATGCCTAATCTAAATAATGAACTTAGTCTTGACTCTCTATGTCTGCTGTATTTATTATTCACTTGTGGTTTCTCGTCCTGCTCCCATGCCATTACATCTGGAGCCTGCAAGGATCTATCCTTGTCCTTCTCTCATTTCTCATCTTCATGCTGTCAGGTGGCTTAATCAAACACTACAGCATTAGTGTCCATACATGCCCTGTACCCAGCTCTATGACTCCACTACTGTTACTTAATTAGCAGACTGCTCATCCAACATCCACATAGAAATCCACTGCAGAAATCCACCAAGGTTTCTTAGACAGCGCCTTTCAAACGCACAACCACTTCCATCTAGGACAAGGACAGTAGATACATGGGAACACTCCCAACTCCAAGTTCCCCTCCAAGTCGCACATCATCCTGACTTGGGAATATATCCCGTTCCTGCTGTGTTGCTGGGCCAAAATTCTGGAACTGCCTCCTTAATGGCTGACTTCCTACAGGAATGGACGGCAGCGGTTCAAGATGGCAGCTCACCAGCCCTTTCTCAAAGTAAAATAGAGAGGTGGATAATAGAACAGCCATATCACATGAATGAATTAAAAACTTCTAGTGTGGCTCAATACCATATTTTGTCCTATAATGTTCCTGTGAAGTGTCTTGGGACATTTTATTAAACAAATGGCACATTGTAATTATAAGCTGTTGTTGCTATTGCGAAGTGGTTCTGTTTTCGTCTGGCAGCAAAGGGAAGCACCATGAAGGCAAGGCAACACTTGTGGGATCCTGGTTTTTGGAGGAAAACAATGACATTGGAAGCAATGCCAAATATGGCACAGAGCTAGTCATATGCCAACACTCCAATACTAAACTCCTGTTTAAATGTGAGATAATTGAATATTGCACTTCTTAAATACAGGTTCCAAAAAAAATACAATGAGTTTGCTCCGTGATGTATTTCTGGGAAAGCTGTCACCAGAATTAATTTGGCATTGTAACACGACCCCATTTAAATAGACAAAAACATGACACATAATCCATGAAAACTTAAGCTTTTACACATCTACTCTTAGAAATTGGATGTTGGCATTTACATGCAACATCCTGACTTACAAGATCCATTTCATAACACATTCCAATGGGACAGATTTATAAAAAGACCATTTCCCTCCAGCGATTTAAGCATTTCATAACAATATGCCCGTTTCTTCAGAAAACAGGTTGTCCTCAAATAGTTTCAGATGGTGGTAAACATTGCCAGAGCCTCTCATGAGGACATACCAGAAATTTGCCCTTGTGTAGTGTTCCATGTAAAGCTGCTCATCAGAAAACGGAGCAAGATGAACATCACCAAAAGTAGGAAACATCATCCCTAAGAAAACATACACAGCAGGGGTATAAACATGGAAGCTTCAACAGGGCTATAATAACGATTATAAAAATAAATACTGCCTTATTTTAAGGGACAGCAAAAGCCATCCTTATTTTTATTAAAGCCTAAAAATTAGGCTGACCCTCTGATACCACCTCATGCAAAGGCAGGATGTTTGTCTTTAGAATATTATCATCAGGAAATTACAGACACAAACCCACGTCCCTCTACTGAACTCCAATGCATGATGCTGCAGGGTGAACTGATGCTCTAAATAAAAATAGGATACTTTACCTGCATTGCAGGATGAAGAAAGTCAAGACTTGTGTGTTCTGTCAGGAATTATAGGCTACAATGCTTTTTCTTTCTGAGGACTTAGGTCTGATGGTGCAGTTAGTTAGAATATTGTCCTTTTGCCTCTGGTATTGGAGTTTTAGCGCAGCTCTGCTTTCAGCCAATGCTAAGTAGCCAAAATACACTGTTGAAATTGAATAATCTCAACAGTTCTTAAAACCAGTGAGTTTACTCTAAAGAAACCTGATTCAAGAATTAGATATTTGACCAGGAGAATATTCAAACTGCTGTTGGGATAAAGTAACTATCACATCGAGTAAAAATACACTGTTAGGACAGAACAGAGAAAGCTCTACATTGCTCCTAGCCTGATTTCAGAGAAATTGATGCTAACATTGGGGGACAAAAACTGAGAAAGATGTTCCATTCCCAAAACAACATGCTTTGCTACGAAACAACTTTGCCCCGCTTTCAAAATATTGCTGGATTCTTTAGGTATTCACTTCCCATTAACACATCAAGTGACCTCATACCCAACTCTTAAATATTCAGACAAATTACATGTTCCTGCACGTATCGACCTACCATTTGGTTTCAGCCACTTCTTTGCATGGAGGTAACTTTCGAGCATCCTTTCATTAAATAACAAATATCCCATGGGTTCTGAAATAATGATGTCCACTTGCTCAGGAATGGCAATTTCCTCAATTTTCCCTTCCAGGATCATTACCCGTTCTGAAAGATTGTTACTTCTCACTAGAATCTGAAGATATAAACAGAGAGCAACATCTTAGCATCAATTGGTACCACAAACAGGTGTGTCTTTTCATTGGCCTACCTTCATTGTACTTATAAATTGAACAAGAATAAGATAGTTTACCACATCTACATCATTCTATCAGAAGTCACATGACACCAGGTTATAGTCCAACAGATTTATTTGAAATCACAAGCTTTCGGAACACTGCTCCTTCGTCAGGTGATGACATCAGGTCAGAGTAAATCTGACAAAGGAGCAGTGTTCCGAAAGCTTGTGATTTCAAATAAATCTGTTGAACTATAACCTGGTGTTGTGTGACTTCTGACTTTGCTCACCCCAGTCCAACACCGGCCCCTCCATATCATTCATCACTCTGTTCAAGAGGACTATTTGACTTAGAGTTATAGAGTCATAGAGATGTACAGCATGGAAAAAGACTTGTTGGTCCAACCTATCCATGCCGACTAGATATCCCAACCCAATCTAGTCCCACCTGCCAGCACCCGGCCCATTTCCTTCCAAACCCTTCCTATTCATATACCCATCCAAATGCCTTTTAAATGTTGCAATTGTACCAGCCTCCACAACATCCTCTGGCAGCTCATTCCATACAATTTCTTTTTAATTCATTCACAGGATGAGGGTGTTGCTGGCTCAGCCAGTGTTTATTGCCCAGCCCTAATTGCCCAAAGGCCAGTTTAAAGATAACCATGTAGCGGTGGGTCTGGAATTACATGTAGACCAGACCAGACAGGTTTCCTGCCTTAAAAGACTTTGACGAATCAGATGGCTTTTTATTTCCTGATGATTGACAGCAGGTACATGGATACAATTAGCTTAGCTTTTCCATTCTAGATTCTTGTATTGAGTTCAAATTTCACCATTTGCAATAATGGGATGAAATATTAACCTGAGGGTTCGGATTACTAATTCAGTCACCACCAGCCTGCCGTAAATTGGTGAGAATGCCAATTCCAAGCTAAATATAACTGTTCTATGTCTAGGCCTTCAACTTCTGAAGAACCTGGCTTCAATTCTTGCTATAATTTTGATGGAATCTTGGTCCAAGCTTGGGAAAAATTGGGCGCACAACTGAAAGTGTTAAGACATGAGGACAACCTCCATCCAAGTTCAGCGCTCTAACAGCTTGGTTACATATGAGGGACAAGCTCTTGGAAACTCTAAATTCCGCATTAAGATGCCGGTTCAGTATCAGCAGAACAAGTTTATAAAAATGTGAAACAAAACATTGCAACATATTCAGATCCTAATAAAAAAACAAATAAAATGTAACCGAAGACTGATAGGTTGGTATAAGAATGAGATTCCACCTTTGTTACTCAGAGTCATACAGTCATAGAGTTGTACAGCACAGAAACAGACCCTCAGTCCATCTCATCCATGCTGACTAGATATCCCAACCTAATCTAGTCCCATTTGCCAGCATTTGACCCATATCCCTCTAAACCCTTCCTATTCATATACCCATACAAATGCCTTATAAATGTTGTAATTGTACCAGCCTCCACCACTTCATCTGACATTTCAATACACACACCATCTTCTACGTGAAAATGTTGCCCTTTAGGTCTCTTTTATATCGTTCCCCTCTCACCCTCAACCTATGCCCTCTAGTTCTGGACTCCCCCACCCTGGGAAAAGATCTTGTCTATTTACTCTATCCATGCCCCTCATGATTTTATGAACCTCTGGGGACATGGTGGCTCAGTAGTTAGCACTGCTACCTCACAGCACCAAGGTCCCTGGTTCAATTCCAGCCTCGGGCGACTGTGTGGAGTTTGCACATTCTCCCCGTGTCTGCGTGGGTTTCCTTCAGGTGCTGGATGGGTCACTATTCGGAGGGTCGGTGTGGACTGGTTGGGCCAAATGGCCTATTTCCACACTGTAGAGAATCTAATCTAATAAGATCACCCCTCAGCCCTCTGACGTTCTAGGGAAAACAGCCCCAGCCTGTTCAACCTCTCCCTATAGCTTATATCCTCCAACCCGACAACATCCTTCTACATCTCATCTGAACCCTTTCAAGTTTCACAACATCTTTCCAATAGGAAGGAGACCAGAATTACACGCAATATTCCAACAGTGGCTTAACCAATGTCCTGCACTCCAAGGTCTCTTTGTTTAGCAACACTCCCTAGGATCTTACCATTAAGTGTACAGGTCCTGCTAAGATTTGCTTTCCCAAATGCAGCACTTCACATTTATCTGAATTAAACTCCATCTGCCACTTCTTAGCCCATTGACCCATCTGGTCAAGATCCCGTTCTACTCTGAGGTAATCTTTTTCACTGTCACTACACTTCCAATTTTGGTGTCATCTGCAAACTTACTAACTGTACCTCTTATGCTCGCATCCAAATCATTTATGTCAATGACGAAAAGTAGAGGGTGCAGCACCAATCCTTGTGGCACTCCACTGGTCACAGGCCTCCAGTCTGAAAAACAACCCACCACCACCACCCTCTGTCTTCTACCTTTGAGCCAGTTCTGTATCCAAATGGCTAGTTCTCCCTGTATTCCATGAGATCTAACCTTGCTAATCAGTCTCCCATGGGGAACCTTGTCGAATGCCTTACTGTAGACCATATAGATCACATCCACCGTTCTGCCCTCATCAATCCTCTTCATTACTTCTTCAAAAAACTCAATCAAGTTTGTGAGACATGATTTCCCACGCACAAAACCATGTTGACTATCCCTAATCAGTCCTTGCTTTTCCAAATACATGTAAATTATCTTTATCTGTTTCACTAAAGGATAGAGCAAAGCAATCTCCAATTCATGCACTTGTGTCATTTTACATATTTTAAAAAATATTTCTTAAACAATGGTGGAAGGACCCTATTTGAAACTCTGCCCTCTTTCAGCATAGAAGTCTGCAGCATTTTAGTTCAATGTTAATTTTCTCCAAACATTTTGTTCCATTTTCTTTCTAAAACCAATTCAACATATTTCTTCATTTTAACACATTGAGTCCACTATATCAGACTCACAACATTTGTTTATATCTTCCAAAGAACAGGATTCAAATTTAAAAATCATTTTCCATTTTGGGAATTGTACGAAAAACCAAAATCTAAAAATCTTAAAACTTTGCAAGACTTCTCATTCAAATTAATATAACTCGAGATTAATCAAAATCACTCCAAACACTTCATATCTTACACTAGAAAATCAGTCTATATATGTGTGAACTTTGTATGGGAATTAAAAATCCCCACAATTTTCAGAATATCCTGGAATCATAATTCTGTCCAGGAACTAAGATTCCAAGGCTGATCTCTTGGAAAATGGATCCTGTTAACTATCTGATCACACTTTGTGAACTTTCTTTCAAACTTTCAAAATGCAACAAGGTTAGTTTCCAAGTAGAACGTTAACTTTTTTAGCCCAAAACAAAAGGAAGCGAGTCCGTTTCTACACACTTACACAGAATATCTGGAACACCCATTCAATTTCATGACATTATGCTTCAAAGAAAATTATTAAAAACTGTCAACCAAAATCTTACAGACAAGGGAAAGTAGAAAAAAGTTCTTTATGTTTTCTTTGACAAACCTCACATTGTCTTGTTATGGACTAGGCCAGACCACTCAAAACATTCTTAAGCAGACAACCTAGACCATAACTTTGCAATTTGTTTTGGTAAGTGTACAGTGAGAATTTCCTGGAGTAAGGTTGACTACCAGGTTTTAAAACAGACAGGAATTTATTCACAAAATTACACAATGAAACACAAAGAACAGAATAAAGAACCTCGACAGAACTCAGGTCTATCCAAACTAGACTTAACTATGCTGTTCCGAATATACACAACAATCCCAATAAGCAAATCCCCATACAACACAGTTAGAAAGAAAAGGAACAGATGCTTACAGGTTGATGTTAGAAGGGCAGGAAGAGAGAGAGAGTCTGTGCACACAGTCCACAGCTGAACTCCCAACTAGTTCTGAGATGATCTGCTCAGCTAGAGAGCTGACCACTCCCCTTTCATTATACAGGTCACTTCTAAAACATGACCACTTTGGCCTGAAGTCTCATCTGTTTATATATAAACAAACAGGCCTCTCAATACCCTTTAATCTCTGTACCAAACCAGTCTAATTGGAACCAGGAGCTGAAGAAAACCAAGGACACAGTATCCTTGAGAAAAGGGACAGCTTTTAGAAAATAGGACCAGCTTTGTAACACCTCCCGCCCTTAAAAAAAATGAACCATCAATACCAAAAGATGGCTTCAATTTTAACCCTTCAAAACCAACTGCTAACACACACATATACACAAAACTAAACATACTAATGAAACATGCATAACCATACGCAAATTCAGGCTGTGGCACACCCGCCACTGAATGCCCCCGTGTCTCATTCAAGCCTTGATAACACAACGGCAATCACGTTTTCGCGACCTGCCACATGTACAATTGTCACATTGAATGGCTGCAACACCAAGCTTCATCTAAACAGCCCGGAATTTTTGTCCTTTAAGTTTTTCATAAATGTCAATGGGTTGTGATCAGTGTATATGATTGTCTCAGATGCATTGCTGGTAATATAAACACTGAAATGTTGTAATGCTAACACCAAGCTACAAATCTCTTTTTCCACCATTGAATGTTTCTGTTTATGAATGTTTAACTTCCTGGAAAAATACCTCATGGGTCTTTCTATTCCCTCGTCATCCTCCTGCAGGAGCACCGCACCAACACCTACATCACTGGCATCGATAGCCACTTTGACAGGCCTTGTGTTATCAGGTGTGGCTAATACTGGGGCAGTGGTTAGCACAGCCCGCAGGCTGTCAAATGCCTTTTCACAGTCTGCTGTCCACTGAAACTTCTTCCCCTTTTTAACAATTTGGTGAGTGGAGCAGCCACACTGCTAAAGTTCACCACAAATGTTTGGTAAAATCCATTCAAGCCCAGCAACCAAGGTACTGCTTTCCTCGTCGACGGTGTGGCAAAATCCCAATTACTTTTGTTTTCACATCCCGTGGGACCATTTGTCCATATCCAATAACATGGCCCAGGAAGGTGACTTGGGCTTTGGCTAATTCACCTTTAGCCAGGTTTACCACCAAGCCTGCCTTCCGAAGTCAATCGAACAAGTCCAATAAATGCTGTAAATGTTCCTTCCATAAGTGACCAAAAATCACCAGGTCATCAATATACATCACACAGTTGGGTAATCCTGCAATGACCTTATTAGTCAGTCTCTGTGGCTGGAGCATTTTTCATACCAAATGGCATGATCTTGAGCTGATATAGTCCATTTGGTGTTACAAAAGCTGAAATTGCCTTGCTTTCTCTGACAGAGGTACTTGCAGTAGCCTCTGAGCAAGTCCAACTTAGAAATGTAAGTTGCTTATCCCACTTTTTCGACATAGTCCTCCAACCGTGGAATAGGATATGCATCAGTCTTTGCAACGGCATTGACATTGCAATAGTCCACGCATAACCGTTGGGTACCATCTGGCTTTGGCACCATGATTATGTGTGAACTTCAGTCACTGTAACTCACTTCAATTATGCCATCTTGGAACATGCGTTCTATCTCTTTCTGAACCTGTGCCAACTTTAAGAGGATTATGCCGATAAGGATGTTGCTTAATCGGAACAGCATTTCCTAAATCTGCATCAAGCAAAATTAGGATAGTACTTCCCAACCTACTTCCACATATCTCCCCATACGACTGTAATTACTCTTTCAGGTCATTTTGATTTTCTTGAGGAAGGTAACTCAATAATTTATCCCAATTTTTGACAACTTCCTCATTGTCCAATTTGATTTGAGGAATGTCCAATTCAGAATCCTCTGAACTTGGTTCTTCCTTCTGTGCTGTAATCACTAACACCTTCTCCTCTTGCTTTCCTTCCCAATCAAACTACCTTTTGAACGTATGCACATGACACACTCTGTGAGATTTCTTCCAGTCTGGAGTTCTTACCAAGTAGTTTACCTCACTCAATTTCCTGTTGATTTTCCACTAAATCTTGCTTTTAAAGGCTCACCTGTTCTTGGAAGTAACACCAATACCTTCTCCCCAATTGTAAAATTGCAAATTTGTGATTTCTTGTCTGTTTCCTGTTTCACTGTATGCCGTGATACTTTTAAATGCTGTCTAGCCAACTCTCCAGCTCTATTTAATCATTGTCTGAAATTTGACACATAGTCCAAATGGGTGGTCTCTGATTTCTGACTTATTAATTTCTCCTTAATCAAATGTAAGGGTCCTCTTACTGCATGCTGAAAAATTGATTCAAATGGACTGAATCTGGTTGATTGATTTGGTGCATCTCTGATTGCAAAAAGTACAAGCAGAACTCCCTTATCCCAATCATCTGGATAATCCTGACCATAAGCCCTCAACATTGGTCTTTAGTGTTTGATGCCATCTCTCTCGTGCTCCCTGCGTTTCTGGGTGGCATGCAGTAGATTTGAATTGCTTTATTCCCAAGTTATCCATAGCTTCCTTGAATAGTTTGGACGTGAAGTCTGATCCTTGATCTCACTAGATCTCTATTGGTAGTCCATATCTGGTAAAATAGTTATGTAATTCTTCGACAACCCTTTTAGCTGTGATGTTGCGTAATGGAATTCCCTCTGGAAATCTAGTCAATACATCCATGATTATGAATAAATACGTATTCCCACTTTTTGTTTGAGGTAGGAGACCTACACAATTAATCAAGACTTTTGTGAAAGGTTCCTCAAATGCTGGAATACATATTAAAGGGGCAGGTTTTATTATTGCCTGTGGTTTTCCGATTAGCTGACAGGTATCATACGTCTGGCAAAATTCAACTATGTCCTTAAATAGTCCAGGCCATTAAAAATGTCTTTGTATTTTAGCCTGTGTTTCCCTCAGCCCTAAATGGCCTCCAAGTGGTAGCTTATGCGCCACTCGCAGCACCTCCTTTCTATTCCCTACTGGCAAGACAATCTGATGAATCTCTACCTACTTCCCATCTACTTGACTGTGTGATGGTCTCCATTTCCTCATTAAGACATCATTTGTTAGGTAATAACACACAGGGATGCATTCACTCTCCTCCTCTGTAAATGCCTTTTGATACAACTGTTTTAAGTTCTCATCTTGAGGGCGGCACGGTGGCACAGTAGTTAGCACTGCTGCCTCACTGCTGCCTCAATTCCCGCCTCAGGCAACTGTCCGTGTGGAGTTTGCACAATCTCCCCGTGTCTGCGTGGGTTTCCTCCGGGTGCTCCAATTTCCTCCCACAGTCCAAAAATGTGCAGTTTAGGTGAATTGGCCACGCTAAATTGCCCGTAATGTTAGGCGAAGGGTAAATGTAGGGGAATGGGTCTGGGTGGGTTGCTCTTCAGAGGGTCAGTGTGGACTTGTTGGGCCGAAGGGCCTTTTTCCACACTGTAAGTAACCTAATCTTTCTGTTGTAATTCAATAAGCTTAGCAGAGCTAAAGATATTTGCATGTTTATCTAGTTGCTCCTACTCTGTCTCACTTATCCAATCAAAAAAGTCTCAGACAAAGCTATATCACCTTCCTTATCTGTGCCTTTTGAACTCTTCTGCTTCAGCTTGTACCTCTGTGATCTTGTGACCACACAATCAGGGAAAATTCCTGAATAAAGATCCTTCATGTCTTCAGTTGCCTGCGTCTCCACCGGCTTTTCAACTAGAGAAGACAGCACGCCTACCAGTGAATCAGTTATATAAGTTGCAAGGACAAATTATATTCCTGGAGCTGAGAGTTTGTCCAGTACTCATACCACAAATTCTCCACTCTTCTCTGGACTCTCTAACCGTACTTTAGATAAATGAGCATGTATTGTCTCACCATGAATTCCTGTTCCCAGTACCTTCTCTGGTAATAGTCCCTCAGGTGTACAAATCTCCTCATCCTTCAGCATTACATGATGTGGAGGTGCTGGTGTTGGACTGGGGTGTACAAAGTTAAAAATCACACAACACCAGGTTATAGGCCAACAGGTTTAATTGGAAGCACAAGCTTTCGGAGCGATGCTCCTTCATCAGGTGGTTGTCAACTTGTAGGCTTCTAGTACAAGCTCATCTGCACTTAAAATGGCTTTTTCCCCCATATTCCTCCTCTGATAGGGATGTACATGCCTTACTACAAGTTTCATTTGGATCACAAAACCCACATTGCCACTGGTCACTGCATTTGTTTAGCCACCTTTTCAAATTAGATGCAAAAGGCTTCCACATCCTTCTCATCAAATGTTGGCAATGCTTGAACATACTTAAACAGTTTCTCACTCGGCTTCTGACTACCAGGGACTTGCTCCTCCTCACTCTCTTCCTCATTAAGCCTAACCTCACAGCCTTTATCTCCAGCCTTTTAAGCTGACTCTCCTTTTTAAATGCTGAAAATGTGTTGCTGGTCAAAGCACAGCAGGTCAGGCAGCATCTCAGGAATAGAGAATTCGACGTTTCGAGCATAAGCCCTTCATTTTAAATGTCAGTTTTTGAAGGTCAAAACTCTCTTTTTCTTTCTCTTCTGCTGCTCTCCGTTTTTCCCTCTCTTCTGCTTTTAATCGTAACTCAATCTGTTTCATTTTTGCTGCCCTTTCCTTATCTCTCCCCTCTAAGTCAAACTGCGTCATTTGCAATTGAAGTCTTGTCATCGCTATAGATTCGGATGATTTCCCCAACAGGTTTAAACACTGAGCTACTGCTGTAATTATTTCTCTTTTCCTCACAGAAACAGGCAGTTCCAATTCCAGCTTCTCTGCTCATTCCTGCAGCTTGGTCTTATTCACCTTTTGCATAGCTCCCAACGTCACCGCATCCACATCCAGAAAGCTTTAGGAGACTAGACCAAACTTTGTCTACCCAACCAAGCCAACACCCAAAATAAAGACACTAGCACCTACCTGTTGCTGTTATGGACTAGGCCAGACCACTCAAAACATTCTTAAGCAGACAACCTAGACCATAACTTTGCAATTTGTTTCGGTAAGTGTACAGTGAGAATTACCCGGAGTAAGGTTGACTACCAGGTTTTAAAACAGACAGAAATTTATTCACAAAATTACACAATGAAACACAGTGAACAGAATAAAGAACCTCGACAGAACTCAGTCTATCCAAACTAGACTTAATTATGCTGTTCCAAATATACACAACAGCCCCAATAAGCAAAGCCCCTAAAACACAGTAAAAAATGGAACGGATGCTTACAGGTTGATGTTAGAAGGGCAGGAAGAGAGAGAGAGTCTGTGCACACAGTCCACAGCTGAATTCACAACTAGTTCTGGACTGAACTGTTCAGCTAGAGAGCTGACCACTCCCTGTTCATTATACAGGTCACTTCTAAAACATGACCCCTATGGCCTGAAGTCTCACCTGTTTACATATAAACAAAAAGGCCTCTCAATACCCTTTAATCTCTGTACCAAACCAGTCTAATTGGAACCGGGAGCTGGTTTATGATTTCTCTGAGAAAAACCAAGGACACAGTATCCTTGAAAAAAGGAACAGCTTTTAGCAACTTGGGACCAGCTTTGTGACAGTCTCTACCTCAACGGTTGGATCTTATTACACCCTCATCCCAGATCGAGACTCCTAGAAATTCCATTCTCAGCAATCAAAACACTTCTTTTGAACAAATAAATCTTATATTTAAATTAATATATGGTTATTGAGGGATTTAAAAGATATTTCCTTCACATCTGTGGCCTCTTCATTCCAGGTAATGACAATAAATGAGAGATTGACTTACACTGTTATGACATGGAGGAAGGTAGCTGAATCAAATAAGTCTTTCCACCTCTGTATTCACAACACAGTAAAGTTCAACTGTCAAAGACCCCCACATACTTCATTCCAAACCAGACTTTGTGAATAATTAATTTCCAGACTCTGGCTTTGCATCTTAAACAAAAGACTTAACTGTGTATTTCATCCAAAATAACACAAGCAGCGAGAAACTTAAACGACGTGGCGGGCTGATTAATATTTATGCTTTAAATCCAGACCAGTTGTTTTCAGCCCCCATTCACTCAAACACACACAATTAAGATTTAAAAAAAACGAAAGTGACAAAACTGGCCAATGTAATTAAATGACTTTCACACGGTGTCATTTCATTAAAACATTGATCAATGGAATAGTGTAGGTTAAAGAGGCTTCAGATTGATTCCATAGGTCGGTGCAACATCAAGGGCCAAACAGCCTGTACTGCGCTGTAATGTTCTATGCTCTATGTCACTTTCTCTGATTACCTAGGCAAAAGCAGCAATATATCTAACTCAGCATTTTATTCTCTGGGCTTTCGAATCTTCATGCTGTCTCTGCTCCAGCCCAGAACCATCTATCAGAAAACATAGTTCAAAAATATAACTTTAATTCTGGTTCCACCCTGATAGGTCTCAATTCCCATTCTACAAATGCCATCTGCTCTTCCAGACTTGCCAGGACCAATTCCCATTTACCAAACTCATGAATAGCCAACTTTTGCCAATTGTCTAAACACGAGCTTTTCCTGCATACAATACTGTGTACAATTCTCATTGCCCTTCTAAAGGAAGGATGTTGTTAAACCTGAAAGGGATGCAGAAAAGATTTACAAGGTTGTTGTCAAGGTTTGTACTAAGGGAGAGGCTGAATAGGCTGGAACACTTTTCCCCTGGAGTGTCGGAAGCCAAGGGGTGACTTTATAGAGGCTTATAAAATCATGAGGGGCATGGACAGGTTGGATAGTGCAGGTCATTTTCCTGGGGTGGGGGAGTTCAAAACTAGAGGTGAGAGGGTAAAGATTTAAAAAGGATTCGAGGGGTAACTTTTTCACGCAGAGGATGGTGTGTGTATGGTCAGAGAAATATTTAGGTAGAATCAGGATTTTAAGTACTCCCTCAGATCTGGCAGAGACAGAGAAGAATGTGTATTTTTGTTGTATAAGAGCAAAACTACTGTGTTGGCAGCAATCAACAGTAGCACAGCCACCAGAATTCAGTGAATGTACAAAACATGGAACATATATCTCATAATTATTTTTCTCTATAGTTCTTGCTGCACATCGTTATAATTATCTTGCCATTTTCACTGCATTATGATAGGTCAGCCCCCTGCACTTAGTGAAGTTAAAAATCATACAGCACCAGGTTATAGTCCAACAGGTTTAGATTGGATTAGATTACTTGCAGTGTGGAAACATGCCCTTCGGCCCATCAGACAACAACCTGATGAAGCAGGGTCGCTCCGAAAGCTAGTGCTTCCAAGTAAACCTGTTGGACTTTAACCTGGTGCTGTGTGATTTTTAACTTTGTACACCCCAGTCCAACACCGGCATCCCCAAATCATACTATCGACAGCACTTAGTGAAGTCACCTTTGCAATCATTGCCTGGGTAATCCACCATTATGTTGGCCACATTTTTACCACTACATTCTTTGAAGGATAGTTAGAAAACATTCAATTGGAAAACCAGTGTTAAATGACACATACCTTACAATAACAGTTGATTGGTAAACATGTGAAAGATTTGGTATAAAGTTGACAAGCTAAAGTATCCTGCCTTTCTCAAGTCATCCAAAATAGATTGTCTTGCTTTTTCAGCCATTGGTACATTTATTTATCACAGATTGTTTTCCACAAGTATGGAGATTTCTCAAACTCACTGCTTCTATCATGTTTTAAGTAGATGGAAGAAAAGAATGAATCTTAGCAATTAGTTTTATCACACCAAGGAAGTTCCCAAACATTGTTAACCAAGCTCTTCAATGGCTCTCCTAAACGTTCACTGGCATGTACAGAACCGCAATAACTTTTGCTCTTGTTCCTCCAGCTATGAATCCAAGGTTCACACCCATTGCCTCATCGAACATTAAGCTGAGCTTTTCTATGATCCTCAAAGTGCTCTCATAGTTTTGAATTCCCACAGGGTTTTGCCCTTCATTAGCCAATGCTATCCATGACATTGAGAGGTATTTGTGGGCAGAACAATAAACACAAACAGATGTTGGACAGTATACTGGCCACACACAAGCATATTTTTCATCAACAACTTTTGCTGAATGAAATAGACCCTTTGGACAATGTCCGATTTGGTTTCTGAATAATGGGTTTGAATTTTCAGTGGGTTCACTCCATGTTGACACTAAGAATATTCTCCCTCATGGGAGAGTCTAGGTGTGAAGGGTCAAATGGCCTACTCCTGCTCCTAACCTCTACATTTCTAGGACCAGAGGGCATAGTCTCAGAATAAAATGGGGACACCAATTTAAGTCTCAGATGATGAGGGTTGATTGCCTTTGGAACTCCTTGCCCCAGAGAGCTGTGGGGGACAGAGTTTTTGAGTATACGTAAGGCTGAAATAGATAGATTCTCGATGAATTGGGAAATCAAGGGTTATGGGGGAAATGCAGGAGAGTGGGCATGAAGAATGTTGGATCAGCTTCGATCCTATTGAGTGGCAGAGCAGGCTTGAGGGGTCGAATGGCCTTCTATTGTTCCTATTTCTTATGGTCGTGTGTTTTAAGTATTGCTCGGACATCTGAGATACCAGTCTCTTGGTAATATCTAGTGAGTTGTGAATTGTTCTGGGGACAGCTCAGGGTAAGATGTAGATAGAATCGCATGACAGTGACACTACATGGATGGGATCACCAGTTAATGCGACTAGTTTAGTTAGATAAGATGATACCCTTGCTAGCCTTCATGGCAATTAACCCTCCAAAAATTGAGGTAATTGGCAATTAGCCACAGAAATGCAGAACTCAGATCCATGGCTTTTCAGTTGATTGTCCTGTGCTCTCAAGCACCAGCACACTGTACCAACCAAGATGGCGACACCAACAAGGTAGGTAGCGTTTTGGCTTCTGAGACCGTCTACTCCAGGTCAGTCACATCCATTTTTCTCTTTACTTTTCATTTTCTTTTCTTTTTTTTTAATTTTCTTGTTGGCTGAGGCAGTGTCAGTGCGGAGGAGGTGAGAGCGAAACCCATGGTGAAGGTGGTGGCTGCAGCGGTGGCTCATGGTTACGGTCGGTCCAGATCATGATAACCAGCGATGTTGGGCCGGGATCGGGATTTCCAGTGATGTCAGGCCCAGATCAGGATTCTCAGCGATGTTGGGCCCGGATCTGGATTCTGAGTGATGTCGGGTTCGGATCATGATTCCCAGCGATGATGGGCCTGGATTAGGATTCCCATAGACGTCAAGCCTGGATAGGGATTCCTAGTGATAGAAACATAGAAACATAGAAAAATACAGCGCAGTACAGGCCCTTCGGCCCTCAATGTTGCGCCGATCCAAGCCCACCTAACGTACACTAGCCCACTATCCTCCATATGCCTATCCAATGCCCGTTTAAATGCCCATAAAGAGGGAGAGTCCACCACTGTTACTGGCAGGGCATTCCACGAACTCACGACTTGCTGAGTAAAGAATCTACCCCTAACATCTGTCCTATACCTACCACCCCTTAATGTAAAGCTATGCCCCCTCGTAATATCTGACTCCATACGTGGATAAAGGTTCTCATGGTCAACCCTATCTAAACCCTTAATCATCTTGTACACCTCTATCAAGTCACCCCTAAACCTTCTTTTCTCCAATGAAAACAGCCCCAAGTGCCTCAGCCTTTCCTCATACGATCTTCCTACCATACCAGGCAACATCCTGGTAAATCTCCTCTGCACCCGTTCCAGTGCCTCCATATCCTTCCTATAGTATGGCGACCAAAACTGCACACAATACTCCAGATGCGGCCGCACCAGAGTCTTATACAACTGCAACATGACCTCAGGACTCCGGATCTCAAATCCTCTACCAATAAAAGCCAGTACGCCATATGCCTTCTTCACAGCACTATTTACCTGGGTGGCAACTTTCAGAGATCTGTGTACATGGACACCAAGATCCCTCTGCTCATCCACACTACCAAGTATCCGACCATTAGATGAGTACCCCATCTTCTTGTTACTCTTACCAAAGTGAATCACTTCACACTTACCTACATTGAACTCCATTTGCCACCTTTCTGCCCACCTCTGCAGCTTATCTATATCCCGCTGTAAAGTGCCACATCCTTCCTCACTGTCAACAACTCCAACAACTTTCGTATCATCCACAAACTTGCTCACCCAACCTTCTAGCCCCTCCTCCTGGTCATTTATAAAAATGACAAACAGCAATGGTCCCAAAACAGATCCTTGCGGAACACCACTGGTAACTGCACTCCAAGATGAACCTTTACCATCAACTACTACCCTCTGTCTTCTTCCAGCCAGCCAATTCCTAATCCAAACCTCTAATGCATCCTCAATGCCATACCTCCGTATTTTTTGCAGTAGCTTACCATGGGGAACCTTATCAAACGCCTTACTAAAATCCATATACACCACATCTACCAATTTACCCTTGTCCACCTCCTTAGTCACCTTCTCAAAGAATTCAATAAGGTTTGTGAGGCACGACCTGCCCTTCACAAAACCATGCTGACTATCCTTGATCACATTATTCCTATCCAGATGTTCATAAATCCTATCCCTTACAATTCTCTCTAAGACTTTGCCCACAACAGAAGTGAGACTCACCGGCCTATAGTTACTAGGGTTATCCCTATTCCCCTTCTTGAACAAGGGAACCACATTTGCTATCCTCCAGTCTTTTGGCACTATTCCTGTAGACAACGAGGACATAAAAATCAAGGTCAATGGCTCTGCAAACTCCTCCCTTGCTTCCCAGAGAATCCTAGAATAAATGCCATCAGGCCCAGGGGACTTATCTATATTCACCCTTTCCAGAATTTCCAACACCTCTTCCCTACATACCTCAAAGCCATCCATTCTAATTAATTGTGACTCAATATTCACATCGGCAACAATGTCCTGTTCCTGAGTGAATACTGACGAAAAATATTCATTCAGTGTCTCTCCAATTTCTTCAGCCTCCACGTGCAACTTCCCACTACTATCCTTGACTGGACCTATTCCTACCCTAGTCATTCTTTTATTCCTGACATACCTATAGAAAGCCTTTGGGTTTTCCCTAATCCTACTTGCTGCTCTTAGCTCTCTCTTTATGATGTTGGGCCTGGATCAGGATTCCTAGTGATGTCGGGCCCGAGTAGGGATTCCTCGTGACATTGGGCCCGGATCGGGATTCTCAGTGATGTTGGGCACAGATCGGGACTCCTGGTGATGTCCGGCCAGGATCAGGATTCCCAGTGATGTTGGACCCGGATCGGGACTCCAAGTGACGTTCAGCATGGATCGGGACTCCCAATGATGTTGGGCGAGGCAGTGCAGTTGGCGACTTCTGGGGCATTGGCTGGGCATAGAATGGGATTCATTATGGACGGGGCCCAGACCACCTCACAGAAACCCTAGACACCTTAAAAACATCCAGAGCCATGCTCGACAAGAAGGACATGTGAAGATGAACATTATTTCTTATATTTCTGCCTTTATATGTTTCTGTCAATTGAAGATGAAGTTCTATTTTAGTTTATTCATTTTGTAATCCAAAATGACATCAGATTGTGGGAATAAAACCATTTCCAAATACATGTGACAATAAAATCATTCAAGTTAGTATCGGGTTTGACTTTCAGCAGCCTTTACTGATGGGATTCAATGCTGTATAATAAGGGTACACCATAACTGACGGGTGATAGGCAGTCAGTCGTGGATTCATGCCAAGCTCTTTACTCAAATATACACATGACCTTTGTATACCTTTTAAAAATTAATGTAAATCTACACAGAATAACTTATATTGAAGAAATCTTGTTTTCTGAACTAATAACATTGCTTTGTCTGTGTCTAAAGATTCAATCCAATTCCAGCGTGTTCAGAAAAGGTTTTGGTTATTTTCCTTCTGCGATCCAATGCTAAAAGGTCTCCTCTGAGTATTGAAACCCACTCTCCTGTGTGACTGCAACCATTTCCTGTTTATTCAACTGCTTTGCATAATTTTGCCCCGTTCTGGGTTATTTAACTCCTTCAGTATTGGATTCCGTCAAGTTGCACTTTCCTGGCTCAAATAAAAATCCATATCAGAAAGTAAATGCACACTAACAGTGTCAAGTTAATGAGTAAGAACTGATCTCACAAGATAAGTACCTGATGTTAGTTGTTGAAATATATCCAAGTCTAACAACAGTGATTTGATCATTTTCTTTACAATTCAGAATGAGCTGCTACAAAAATTTCAGAAATCTGAAAACCTTTGGAGCAAATCCCTCTTCCTGAAAACTACAGTGTTTGTAGTTTAATTTGCTAAAGATCTAACAGCAGGAATGTTATCCTCCAATAGTGCAATGAGTGGCCCCACCTGCTTTAGCTTGTTGGGAACCAGCTAGAATCTAGTCAGCAGTGTAACAGGATAATATAGTATTGACTCACACCTGCTTACATGTATCTTATGGACCGGTTCTGGGTCTTACCAACGCCTGTGTCTCGCCAACATCTGGAGAACAGCACTGTTATTCTCTGGGAAAAATTTGATAAGTCAATATGTGCCATGGAATAAAAATGGGTCAATTAACATTATTTATTTATTCTGGATCAAGGACCAACAAACGTCAATGCATTCTGGCAAGAAAGAAATTCTAATTTGTACATTTCCTGTGTTAACGATTGCAAAAGCAGCATGATCCGACGTGGCCAATAATGCATCTCAGGAAACAAAAGGAAGAGCAGGATCCAGTTGAGATTTCTGGACAGTTAGTGATGGGGATACACTTGGGTAGAGAGCTGAGCAAATGATAAGCCTGTTGTAATTTGCACTGCTTAAATGCTAAGTCCCCCTTTCATGAGGAATCACACAGGAGTTATAATTAGAAACATTACTGCAGGAAAACAGGCTGTGAATATTCAGTTTCCTTTGTCTTCTATTTCAGCAACACAGTAATCAAGCTTTTCAAAAATAGAAAGTAAAATTCAGTAGCTACTGGAATATATAATTAGGTCTATGCTGTTCATATCATTTTTCTTTGTGCATCTCTTTGGATTACATTGTTTTTGGTCCAACAGCCGTCTCTCCCTGTTGTCTTGTACACTGCCTTTTTGTGCATTGTTCTATCTCCTAGTTTCCTCCCTCCTGTGAATCAAAGGTATTAATAGTTATGTTCAGTTTCAGCTGTGCTTTCTCATGGACTGACTTGATGGAAACCCTTCCCTTTCTTCACCTGCTCCAGCACGAGTCACAGTGCAGCACACTCTTGGAACCAGCCTGGAGACTAACCCTACATTTGGGATGGGATTGGGTGGGGGGGACGTTTGTTGAGGCTGAGGTGGAGATGGTCTTTATTAGGAGGTGGGGATTTTTGGGGTGAGGTCTTTATGGAGGCTGGGGTTGTTGGTTTGGGGTCTTTATGAGGGGGTTGGGATTGTTGGGTTGAGGGTCTTTATTATGGGGGTGTTGGAATTGTTGGGGCAGGGGTCTTTATGGGGGGTGTTGGGACTGTTGGTAGGGTCTTTATTGGGGGGGTTGGGACTGTTGGGGTGGGGTCTTTATGGGGGAGTTGGGATCGTTGGGGTGCTGGGTTTGAGATCTTGGATTTTGAACATGCAGACACCTGAGGACTGCACCGGCATATTGGAGTCAATGGTGGATTTCATCGTCAATGCCTGCTAGTACCACGAGGACCTTTCCAAGATCAGGGAAATGACCCACCTTGTCCAGGGACTCACCCTGGGTTCTCATGGCCAGGTGGGGGGACAATGTTGAGTGGCAGGAGAGGCTGGTATAGGGCCTTTGCTTTCTGAATGTCTGAGCTGAGGCTCATTCTCTCATACTCCTCGGTGAATCCACTAATGATGGTTTCTATCTCGACTCTGAAAGTGTGCACACCAGGCACTGACTGTGTACTGCAGCTCACTGACAGGTATTGGAGTGACCTTAATTCTGGCGTGGAACCGTTGAACAGTCTCCCATTCGTCCTGTAGGTTAGATCCACTCTGATAGGGAGCTTCATGGACAGGGGGTGGATTATGGTGTTGAGGAAGATAATGAAGAATGCTGATATGATGACATAGCCCTGTCTGTCCCCAGTTTGCACTCACACCAGGATCTGTGGTGGATCCATTGATGAGGCACAAGGCTTGCCAGTCATTATAAAGCAGCAGGTAGAGAATGGAAATGGAGTTCTGCGGGTAGCCAAATTTGAGGAGGATGTCTCACACTCCTACATGGTTAACAGAGTCCAAAGCCTTTGGGAGGTTGTAGAAGGCTGTGAACAGAGGTTGGTATTGTTCTTGCATTTTCCTGGGGTTTATTGTGCACTGAGAGTAATGGCCATTGATCCTCTGCATGGACAGAAGCTGCACTGAGACTAAGGGAGGAGCTGTTCGGTCACTGGGAGGAGCTGGCTGAGAAGGATTCTTATGACGCCCTTTCTCATGGTGAGCAGTCAGCAAGTCCCTCTGTAATTTCCTCATTCAGCCCTGGCTCTGGAGTTTAATTTGGATAAATGTGAGGTATTGCATTTTGATAAAACGAACAAGGGCAGGATGTTTACAGTTAATAGTAGAGCCTTGGGTAGTATTGTTGAACAGAGAGACCTAGGGGTTCAGGTACACAGTTCTTTAAAAGCTGTCACAGGTAGACAGGGTGATTAAGAAGGTGTATAGCCCACTAACCTTCATTGTTCATCCCGTTGAGTATAGGAGTTGAAATGTCATTTTGAGGTTATAGAGAGCATTGGTTGAGGCCACTTTTGGAGTACTGTGTACAGTTCTGCCCTGCTGTGTGAAGGATTATATTAAATTGGAGAGGGTTCAGAAAAGATTTACCAAGGATGTTGCAGGGTTGAAGGGTTTCAATTATAGGGAGCGGCTGGATAGGCTGGGGCTTTTTTCCCTCCAGTGTTGGAGGCTGGGACATGGATAGGATAAACAGACAAGGTCTTTTCGCTGGGGTGGGGGAGTACAGAACTAGAGGGGATACATTTAGGGTGAGAGGGGACAGATTTAAAAGGGGCCCAAGTGGGCAACTACTTCACACAGAGGGTGGTTCTTGTAAGGAATGAGCTGCCAGAGGGAATGGTGGAGGCTGGTACAATTACAGCATTTAAAAGGCATCTGGACAGGTATACGAATAAGAAGGGTTTAGGGCCAAGTGCTGACATGTGGAACTAAGTCAGACTGGGATGTCTGGTCAGAATGGACAAGTTGGACAGAAGGGTCTGTTTCTGTGCTATATGGCTCTGTAACTCTATAATAAGTAGGGATCTGATAAAAACCTATAAAAGTCTAACAAGACTGAACAGGGCAAATACAGAATAGATATTCCCAATGACCAGGAGTCCTTAACCTGGGTCACAGTCTAAAGAGACAGGGTTAGACCATGTAGGACTGAGAAGATAAATGTCTTCACACAGAAAGTAGCGAGCCTGTGGAACTCTTTGACACAGAGAGAATCTGAGGCGAAAATACTGAATGCTTTTAGGAAGATGTTAGATATAATCCTCAGGGCTAAAAGGATCAATGGGTTATGGGGAAAAAGAACAGAATACTGAGTTAGATGATATGCCGTGTTCATATTGAATGGTTCAGCAGGCTACAAAGGCTGAGAGACTTACCCCTCTTCCTATTTTCCATGTTCCTATGTTGATTGTGCATAATCCACCTCCTATTCGAGTGTAGCACATTGTTCAGCTCCTGTTTTTCCCACCAATCCTTCCATTCCAGTCTGTCTGGCCCAGCTCTGTTCTCACCCCATTGCTGTCTGCTCTAGGTGATATTTTTAGACTAGATTGTTCATTGTTACTTTAAACCATCATCCTGGAATCTTATTGTACAAAAGTCACTGTGCCCTAAATACATTGACACTTGTTGCATTTGGCCAAAAGCAAGTCCTAGCACATGTTGGATTGAACACAAGTTGCTGTAGAAAATTCTCCTGAAGACAATGTAAAAATGCTTGCCATTCACTAGCCCTGACACTACAGGTAGATCTTCTCTAACATGATGGTTGTATTCTTGTGCAACCCTGTGTTATAGAAAGATTGTGCTTTAGAAAGCAGTGTTGCTGCTGTAATCACATTACATCCAACGCAAGTTTTAAGAGTTTGCTCTTTAGAAACCGTGTCCCTAATTCATCAGCTGCATTACAACGAATTCACGTTAACTAAATGCATGTTATAGCAGAGTAACCTGTATTGTGATTCCAGTCTATATTCAATCCCTTTCATTGGAACTGTTCTGTATGCACCTCTATGTAACTTCCCCGTGGATTTGTTTCTCAATATCCTTCTCACGAGTGGGTGGCCCACAGATTGCACCAAGCAATGTCACTGCACCCTTTATGTTCCTTAGCTCGAGCCAATTTGATTCCGTGAACCCTCTCGGAGGTGACTTGGTCAATAAAATTTGTCAGTGACCTTATAGAGGCCCAATTATCAAAGCGTTTTCCACATTAAATCCATGTGAATAGATTTACCTATAAATGATTTATTTTGGCTTTCCTAATACCTTTACAGCAATATGGCTATTATCATCTTTGCTTATTTTGAAAAACCATTAGTAACATAGTTTGGAACAATAAAAAATTCTCTGCTTCCGAGTGCATACATTTTTAGTCTCTGTTTTTCTCTATCTCTCTCTTCAGAGTAATTAACAATGCTCAGGTCCAGTTACTGAGCACCTTGAGTTGGGAGCAGACATCAGAAAGGTGCTGATTCTACAGTGTAATCCTCTACAGTAAAACTGCACAGAAACCTTTCAACAAAATACACTATAAAGTGTTTAAATGTTTAAGAAAATGGATTTACATAGCATATCATGCCATCCTGCAAATGTTTCATATCTATTCACATCCAATAAATTATGTTTTTGAGTTGTGTAATTAAGTGTAACATTAAAATGCACATAGCAAGATCCCAGAGTTGACACATAAGATCACTGTGGTGTTTGAGGACATAACTGGCAGGATTCCTTGATCTTTTTCGTTAGTTACTTCACATTTGCTTGATAGGCAGGTAAGGGATTTGTTCAACATCATTTCCAGGTGATAAGTTTTCAAGGCATTGTCATAGAGTCATACAGCGTGGAAACAGACCCATTGGTCTAACCAGTCCAAGCCACATAATCCCAAACTACACTAGTCCCACTGCCTGCTGCTGGTGCATATCCCTCCAAACCCTTCCTATTCATGTACTTATCCAAATGTCTTTTAAACATTGTAACTGTGCCCTCATCCTCAGGAAGCTCATTCCTCATCCAATCCACTCTCTGTAAAAGAATTGCCCCTCATTCCTTTCCTGGGCATGGGTCACAAGGCTTTAGCCTTTTGACTCAGAAGTAAAAGAGCCCCAAAGGTTGCTTACAACAATTTGCATAGAGAAATTGTGCCACAGTGGTTAGCACTGCTGCCTCACAGCGCCAGAGACCCGCGTTCAATTCCTGCCTCAGGCGACTGACTGTGTGGAGTTTGCACATTCTCCCTGTGTCTGCGTGGGTTTCCTCCGGGTGCTCCGGTTTCCTCCCACAGTCCAAAAATGTCCAGGTCAGGTGAATTGACCATGCTAAATTGCCTGTCATGTTAGGTGAAGGGGTAAATGTAGGGGAATGGGTCTGGGTGGGCGTGCTTCGGCGGGTCGGTGTGGATTTGTTGGGCCGAACGGCCTGTTTCCACACTGTAAGTAATCTAAGTAAGACCTGTAGCTCAGGTTGAAGTTCTAAAACAGCAGCTAATGAACTTGAAAGACCCTATACAGACAACAAGCAAAACTAATGTCATTTACAAAATACCTTGCAAGAACTGTAACAAACATTACATTGGATAAACAGGCAGACAACTCGCCACCAGGATACATGAATATCAACTGGCCACAAAATGACATGACCCTCCCTCATTAATATCTTTACATACAGATCATGAAGGACACCACATCGACTGGGACAACACACCCATCCTAGGACAAGCCAAACAGAGACACACACAAGAATTCCTAGAAGCATGGCATTCCAACCGAACTCTATCAACAAACACATTGACTTGGATCCCATTTACCCATCCCTGAGAAAAAGAACAGGAAATGACACAACTGCAGGAAATGATATCACCACAGGAAGAGACATCGCCAACCCAAGGCAACCTAAAGACATAAATAAAAGGTGGGCCATACCACCAGTGCTTCACCGGAGGCTCATTGATCATGTTACCTAGTATGGTGATGAAATGTCTGAAAACAAACCTTCCAGCTCAGTGAGCTAACTTACATTCAACTAAGACCATTAAAAAACAGTAGCTCAATCAGCAGAGTATGCATTGATGTTAATCTTGGCAGTGTATTTGTGCGCTACCTCTGCATATTTTGACATTGAGCTGGCCTCCACAGCGTAGACTTTCCTAGCTCCTGCTTGAACTGCGAAGAACGAAAGGATTCCTGACCCACAACCCACATCAAGGACAACCTTTAAGCAAAATAAAACACAGTGGTCAGAATCACAGTACCATTACAGTGTCAAACCTTAATCACATCAACCGCCCGTGCCTGGATTAATTTGGCTGAGTAGGCTTGACACAAGTTAATACAATTTCAGATTATGCCTTTTCCAGACAGTGGTAAGCTGGCAGAATTATTGCAGCATTGACAGCTGGACTTGGTGAGTGGGACATATATCTGTACATATAAATCTTTGCAACCCTGAGCTGTTCTAACAACAATAGCAAGTATGACTGAAAATTGGATATTTCTGTACAGTATAAGGCAAGTTAATATCCACCATAACATTGGAAAAATACCATCACCATGGGCATCTGACAACCAACGCTACATTACACAATATAAATCTTGTGCCTATCTCATCCTACATCCCAACAGATAAATGTGACAGATCAACATTTTCAATTCAATATCAAATCTGGTGCATTCGAAAACTTTAACAATGCTCTCAGTTGGTGTATTACTTCAAATGTTTTTAAAAGTTATGAGAACACATAGTTTTGCTGTAATTGGTTGCTGTGTATGTGTAATGTTTGCTCAGTTTGGATCTGAGATATGAAATCCCTTAAATAGATTGACATGTGCATACACACACGTGTACCTGTTCAGCTCAGTGTCCTCTGCAGTGCAGTTTTAGAGGCTGCATTAGTAGTTTCTCCGTAGGCTTGCTGCTGACAAGAGGCTGGTAGTGGCAAATGGTGTCACCCAGATGAATAATTTGGAATGTTTTCAATTAAAAAAAATTAAAGACCATGCTTTGATCAATAATTGACACTGGTGAGAGTAAATCAGCGTGATGGTTGTCTAAGTTTTCTGATAGGGAATACCTGATTCACAAACATATTAATCTCTCATTTGTTCAATTATTTCCAATTGATTTCATGGACCCATGCAACAGAAAAGAGTTTAATTATGCAGGTGGGGATACTAGGGGTTACTGTCAAGAGTGTGGTACTGGAAAAGCACAGCAGGTCAGGCAGCATCCGAGGAGCAGGAGAGTCGACACTTCGGGCATAAGCCCTTCATCAGGAATGAGAGGTTATTATCAGGTTCAGAGGAGGAAATGATGGGGCATGCTGACCATTTCACTGTGGATACTACTGCAAATTCACAGCCATGACTAAACTGCCAAATGCAATCTCGCAATAAAGACTTTAAAATAAATATCACATTAATCAGGTGAATCAATTCATGTATTGGGAGAGCTGAACAATTACTTGCTGCACCGAAAGCAACAAATGTTGGAGATCACATTGGGTCAGGCAGAATAAGACCTAGGAGCAGGAGTAGGCCGTCTGGTCCCTCGAGCCTGCTCCACCATTCAATAAGGTCATGGCTGATCATTTCATGGACTCAGCTCCACTTACACACCCTCTCACCATATCCCTTAATTCCTTCATTGTTCAAAAGCTTTCAAGACGTTTACTGAAATATGCAACTATTTTACTGGGCAGGGAGTTCTATCGATTTAGAACCCTCTGGGTGAAGAAGTTCCTTCTCTGTTCAGTCCTAAATCTGCTCCCCCTAATCTTGAGGCTACACCCTCTTGTCTTAGTTTCATCTGCCAGTGGAAACACCTTCTCTTTGTCTATCTTATCTATTCCCTTCATAATTTTACATGTTTCTATAAGATCTCCCTCATTCTTCTGAATTCCAATGAGCATCCATCGAGAGAGAATGAGCTAACATTTCAAGTCTAGATGACTCTTCATCAGAGCTGATCGCTTCATTTAAATTTAAAACAAAATGTGGGACTAGCCAACTGTGGGATTAAATGCCACTGAGTAATTAGAAAATAAAGCCTTGCCCTCCCCTATCCCACTCTAATTCATGTGCACTCACCTTACCATTAAAATCATCATGATTCTGCAGCATTGCCCTTTGGTAGGTGGCTGTCTTTATATAGTCTTGCATCATGCTCTGTTGTTGCGATAAACAACCATAAAACTGAAAGAAAAAAAAATGCATGGCTTTGATCAATCTGATTTCCTATGTTCCAATGTTTCAGACCTTCTTCTGCTTGCTGGTATTAACAAAACTCCATCCTCCCTTTAATTCAACAAAGTTTCCATCCACTGCTCCATCCAACATTAGCTCATGCGTTCAGATGTCAGGAATTGGAATCAAATTGATAGTTCATCCATAGAACAATATTAACATTTTTAACAAAGTGACAAACCATTGGATAAATATATGGATGATAATGAAAGAAGGTTGGTTAGATGGGCTTCAGATTGGTTTCACAGGTCGGCACAACATTGCGGGCCGAAGGGCCTGTATTGTGCTGTACTGTATTATGGTCCATGTAAAACAAAGTTGTTCACGAATGTGAATGAGAGAAGTGGAATTGTAATAGTTCAGAATTGCCAGGGAGCCCATAAAGAGCTACTTAACATGACGGGGATCACTTTCTGGTAAGCATCAATGTCCAGAATTAAATCTGAATTAACAGCAGAAAGGCCAATATCCTGTCATCAAGTCTCCATTTATTTACATGTGCACAGTACACTGGTTGTGGTCAGCCAGCTCAGAGTCACTCCCCCTGAACTGAGGAGATTCTAAATCCCCTGTTTACAGTCAGCCCGGGCCCAGGTTAACAAGCCTAATCAGGGATGTCACAGTCAAAGTGATCTACCTGGTCCCAATCACTACATAATCACAACCCTTCAAAGTTTACATTTTTTGCAAAGCTATAAACTGCTTAAATTCAGTTGTTTGGGCTTTGCCACATGAAGTTTTAAAACTGCACTTTCCACGTTTCTCTGCACAATTCTTGAACCTGTTGTTACTTCATAAATTTGTTCAAAGTTTGTGAGAAGATTTGTAGCTCGGGTGCTCGTTGTTGTGGTTCTGTTCGCCGAGCTGGGAGTTTGTGTTGCAGACGTTTCGTCCCCTGTCTAGGTGACATCCTCAGTGCTTGGGAGCCTCCTGTGAAGCGCTTCTGTGATGTTTCCTCCGACATTTGTAGTGGTTTGTTTCTGCCGCTTCCGGTTGTCAGTTCCAGCTGTCCGCTGCAGTGGCCGGTATATTGGGTCCAGGTCGATGTGTTAGTTGATAGAATCTGTGGATGAGTGCCATGCCTCTAGGAATTTCCTGGCTGTTTTCTGTTTGGCTTGTCCTATAATAGTAGTGTTGTCCCAGTCGAATTCATGTTGCTTGTCATTGACAAGCAGGAATTCCTAGAGGCATGGCACTCATCCACAGATTCTATCAACAAACACATCGACCTGGACCCAATATACCGGCCACTGCAGCGGACAGCTGGAACTGACAACCGGAAGCGGCAGAGACAAACCACTATAAATGCCGGAGAAAACATCACAGAAGCGCTTCACAGGAGGCTCCCAAGCACTGAGGATGTCACCTAGACAGGGGACGAAACGTTTGCAACACAAATTTATAAATTAGTGTCTATCTTTTCAGAGTCCGCGTTTAACTCCCTATAAACTTGAGTGAATTAACCTTGTCCTTTGATGTGAATGGCTGAAGACACAAATGAGAGTGGCCATGCTAAATTGTTCCTCCTCAAACACAACTCCTACATTTCCAACTTAATTGATTTCACTCTTATCTATCCAACTGTAGACAGAGTATCTATCCAGCTTCTCCTTCCAGTCTCACACCAAGATCCATCTGTGGCTCTCTCATCTTGCTCATCTACATGTGATTGGCAACATAATGTTCATATCAGTGAGGTCAGCTTTTTTTAAACTATGGGAATTAACATCGGTGTTTAACAAGTTGAGTAATGATGAATCATAGTTCTCTGGTTGCATCTGACCTTCAACCTTGATTTCAGAGGTACCTTTTCAATGCTTTGTAAAATTTCACATTCAGTGCATTCCATGTATTGACACATTTTGAGATGAAAATTCAGTTTGTTAGTCAGGATTTACCGGAGAAACTCAGCAAGCCTGGTAGTATCTGTGGAGGGAGAGTTAACAATTCAAGTCCAATAACCTTTCTTCAGGTCTACCGTATCTATCAACAAATATTGTGGACTCCAGTGCTTAGCAAGGAATGAGGAAAGAGTATGTTGATGCATTTTCAATTACATTTTAATCCTTTCTTTTGAGCAGGGTTTTAACATTTCGACACCCCCACACCTTTAGCACAATTTGGTTTCCAGAGATTTTTGGAAATAGTGGTTAATGCAGCTATTTCCAAGTCATAGAGTTGTACAGCACAGAAACAGATTCTTCAGTCCAGCTCATCCATGCTGACCAGATATCCTAAATTAATCTAGTCCCATTTGCCAGTGTTTGGCCAATATGTATAAATTTCCTTTAATTTTTATTGAAAGGAGTTCTGTTTATCAATACCATTCGAATCATTCAATTGCTATTATTTAATGTGCTGAACACACAATTAAAGTTTGACATATTTTCTGTCTTTACTTGAAATTTGTGGCATTATCCAAATCGTGGGTAAAAATATTTAAGCCATTGTAAGATTTGGGTGATAATGTGCCTTGGCTCCTTCTCACTGGCTCCTTACCTGGAAATACTGTACTGCAGATGCATCTTCTGTTCGTTGGCTAAATGCTGAACACACTTTCTTGGAGTTTTTAAACACTTTTAAGGAATTGTAAAAGGTAAAGAACTCTGAAAAGAAAGAGATAACGATTTTGTGAAAACTCAAATTACAAGCCTTTCACAACATACAGTGGTCATGATGACCACAGCTACCAACTCACAGCACATTTGACATACCCAGAGTCAGATTTGCTAAAATTGTTTAGAAAATCAACTCTCACCAGTCTTAACACCACTGAGTGCAAACAAAAAGCAGAAGTTACTGGAGAAAACTCAACAGGTTTGTGGAGAAAAAGCATTTCGGGTCGAGTGACCTAGCCTCAGAACTGGGATGAACTGAAAACTGGCAGTTCTGAAGACAGGTCACCGAACTTGAAACATTAACTCTGCTCTCTCTCCACATAATCGCCACTAAATTTCTCCAGAAACTTCTTTGCTTTACACCACCAACTGCGATGTGGCTGCTGCAATGGAATCAGCATTTTTATCCAAGAGTGACTAACTTTGCCGTTTATACAGTGGTGCAACAGGAAATGCTGACGCAGTGAAACCCCTTCAGAATTAACTAAAAACTGAATAAAAACTGTGGATGCTGTAAATCCAAAATTGCTGGAAAAGCTCAGCAGGTCTGGCAACATCTGTGGAGAGAAATCAGAGTTAATGTTCGGTCTCAAGTGACTCTTTCTCAGAACTCGACTCGAAACATTAACACTGATTTATCTCCATAGCTGCTGCTGGACCTGCTAGGCTTTTCCAGCAATTCCTAAATTTGTCTCTAATTAAAGACTGATCTAAGTTAATACCTATTCAAAACAAAAAGTACTACCCCTCTTCAGATTTTAGTAGATGATAAGCTACTTAGAATGCACAAGTGGATTGTTCAGACACTGCAGCATTGGTGGACAAATTAACTTATTTCAGGTGTGTACGCACTGAAAAACACATCAAAACTAACAGTGGATTGTTGGGTTGGATAAAATAGTAAATACAGAAAACAAAATCTAGAAATGTACAAATATATACAATTCTGTCCCAACGAGATCAAGAAAACTTGCATTCATAAGAACTAGGAGCAGGAGTAGGCCGTCTGGCCCCTCAAGCCTGCTCTGCCATTCAATAAGATCATGGCTAATCTTTTCATGGACTCAGCTCCATTTACCCGTCCACTCACCATAACCCTTAATCCCTTAACTGTTAAAAAAAAATCAATCTTAGCTGTAAAAACATTCAATGAGGAAGCCTCAACTATTTCACTGGGCATTGGAATTCCAGATTCACAACCGTCTGGCTGAAGAAGTTCCCTCTCAGTTCAGTCCTAAATCTGCTCCCGCTAATCTTGAGGCTGTGCCCTCTTGCCTTAGTTTCACCTGCCAGTGGAAACATCCTCTCTACTTCTATCTTATCTACTTCCTTTGTAATTTTATGTTTCTATAAAATCCTCCCCCCAATCCTTCTAAATTCCAATTAATATAATCCCAGTCTATTCGATCTACTCACCTGCTCAACATTGCTTGGTCAGATGCAATTTGCCTGTGAACTTTACTGTACTGAAGCGTTAACGTTACTTCAACCATTTCACAATCATCTGATTAATACAACAACACCTTAATCTCTCCTGGAGAAAATTATTCATTATCTATCATGAAGCCAGCTCGCTGAGCACAAAATAGTTTTGTCTCAAATCACATCACCTTGGGCAAATTCAGTTCCATTGCCAATAATTTCTGTGACAATCATGAAGTAACAATCAACACTTGACAAAACCCTAACGGTTTTCCGCACATTGCTTGTCCAGTAGGTCTGGAAGAAATTTTCACTGGAATCATGAGTGCTTTAAGTGATATAAAAATTAAATTGACAGGCAGGTTGTTAATTCAGGAATCCTACAGTCGAAATGATGTGCTGAAGTCCTGGTACCAATCTCCTCATGGGACTGCCTCTGTAGTCAATTCCCAAAATGCTGAGCGCAGGTACAATTTGAAGCAAATGGCTCTTAATAGTGTCCAAGCAGCTGTAGCTTAACAACAGGAAGGGCGATGAACTCTCTTTCTCTGGTGTCACTCGAACCCTCAGTATTTTTTGCTTCATTCATTCACTGGCTATGGATGTCTCAGGGGCTAGCATTTATTGCTCATCCCTAACATGGGTATGGAGTCTTTTGGAGGCCAGATCAGGTAAGGATGGCAGATTTCCTTCCCTAAAGGATATTACTCAACCAGACAGGTTTTTCCAACAATCAACAATAGAAACATGGTCATCATTAGACTCTTAATCCCAGATTTTTATTGAATTCAAATTCCACCATCTGCCCTGGCAGGATTCAAATGCCACTCACTGGAATGTTACCTGTGTCTCTAGATTAACACCCCAGCAATAATACCGCTAGGCCAATCTCTTTTGGCCTTCTATTTCCTTTGTCCTGGCTGCAATTCTGCCTGGTAACTGGCGATAACTTCCTGGTCTCCATGCAACAAGCATTGTAGGTAGTTAACAAATCCAAAAAATGAACAATGTGGTTTCCTCAAACTTTGTAGAAGTATAAAAGCAAACACAGACACTGTACTAGTGACTCAGAGTGCTTCTGTGTTGACCAATTACAAACTGTACTAAATATAACAAAACCAACCAAGATCCTGTTAAGACCTCAGTGCTGGAGTGCAGTGTGATACAAGTAAGGATGGTGGCTCAGTGGTTAGCATTGTTGCCTCACAGCAGTGAGGGACCAGGGTTTGATTTCGTCCTTGGGTAGAGCTTGCACATTCTCCCCGTGTCTGCGTGGGTTTCCTCCAGGTGCTCCGGTTTCCTCCCACAGTCCAAAGATGTGGAGGTTAGGTGGGTTGGCCATGCTAAATTGCCCGTAGTGTTTAGGGATGTGCAGGTTTGATGCGTTAGCCATGGGAAATGCAAGGTTACAGGGATAGGTCTGGGTGGGATGCTCTTTGGAGGGTCAGTATGGACTTGTTGGGCCAAATGGCCTGTTTCCACACTGTAGGGATCAATGACACTGGCTTTCTCTCTCCTTTCATATTGCCTGGGAATTACTGGTGTTTGAGGTACACAGTAGGCTGCTTCTGTCTACAACAGATGGGAAGAAATTCCAGCTGAACTGAAGTGACCTTCCACCTCATTTTTCTTTGTTGGACTGGGCAGGGGAACATTACATTCACACCTCACATTCCTCTGATTGGAAGCTTAAAAAGTTAAAATCCAGCTTTCTTCCACAGGCTACACAGAGACACTTTGCAGTTGGAAGACTTTTGTTGCCAACAGAAGTGAAAATAAAAATAAAAACAAAAACCTTGCAGGAACCTAAGGCTGGATTTCTATTCCCACTGATGGTGAAGACCTTGGCCAAGCAGTGGGTTTGAGTCAAACAGAAACATCCAGGTCACTTCATTTGGAATACATTTTCATCCTTACTTTGACAAGATGATTCTGAAACAGCACAAACAGTAACTATAGAGAGATCTTCATAAACAGGAACAGGAGGAAGCCATTCAGACCTTGAGCCTGCTCCACCAATCAATGAGATCATGGCTGATCTGTGGCCTAACTCCATAAACCTGCCTTTGGTTCATATCATACAGTCATAGAGATGTACAGCTCGGAAACAGACCCTTCGGTCCAACCCGGCCATGCCGACCAGATATCCCAACCCAATCTAGTCCCACCTGCCAGCACCCGGCCCATATCCCTCCTAGCCCTTCCTATTCATATACCCATCCAAATGCCTCTTAAATGTTGCAATTGTACCAGCCTCCACCACTTCCTCTGGCAGCTCATTCCATACATGTACCACCCTCTGTGTGAAAAAGTTGCCCCTTAGGTCTCTGTTATATCTTTCCCCTCTCACCCTAAACATGGTTAGGAAAGTGGGACTGGGATATCATAGCAATAACAGACAAGCTGAGCTTTTTCAGCTATTTTTGTTTTTGATTTCCAGTATCCACAATTCTTTCGGTTTTTATTCCTCTTTCAGACTGGCTTATTAACGGGTGGCCTGCTCTCCAGGGAGAGGCTGCTTCTGCCAAGTGCGGAACCCCATTTGCCATTCTCCCATGCTATGGGTGGATTATGCACATTTTATCCCATTATCTATCGTTATCCACACTTATGGAGGCTAGAGGGGTCAAGAGCCCACTCTTAATCCTATTTCTTATGTTCTCACTTTAACTTACCCAAGGAATGCTAAAATTCCACAAAAAGAGATGGTTTCTGAAATCTCTCCATGACCTCCACAATAATCTAACACATCAGTATATCCGACAATCTGCATTATTCAACCATGGCTGATTGCATTCCACGCAAGACTTTCCCATGGTCTCACCAGCAGTGGAACAATATTCTCCTACAGCACACTAATCATCTCTATCTGTACCTATCCCGATAATGGATAATGGTACCTTTAACTAGGAAAACATCAGGTTCATTTGTTGCTTCCTTTATTCATATTTTTTTCTTATGTTTCATTCTGAAATCAAACACCTATTAAGAAAGTTCAATGTTGTAGTAAACTGCAAATTTACTGCATTAAAAATATATTTTTATAAGTCCTGCAAAACTTAGCAATCAGCTAATTACAGGATTAAAAATAAATGGTTTGTCCCAGAGTTTACTTAAAAATATACTTTCTCTGCAAGTCAAGTTCCAAATTGACAGAATGAAAGAGTTTTTCCTCTCGGTGTATTTAAGCTGTACATGAGTTTATTCCTTATCCATTCACAATGGCCAATACTGATTAATTTGCTCATTATTCAGCTGTAAATACATGGTATAGGAATGGATCGCTGGCTATTTGAGTATATACAATGAACAAACCTAGATGTAGGTCTGCACACAAAAATCAATGATCATTAAAAATAATAAAATAAAATTACATTCAATCACCAAAAATGTCAGTAATTGGCAAAACATAATCTCTATTCGGGAATTGAGATATTCAGGTGAATACCAGATTCATTCGTTCTTATTAATTTCTTCCAAATGCAAGAGTTAGAACATAGAACATAGAACATAGAACAAGTTGCAAGAGCTTTATCTAACAAAGTGAAAAGTTCAGTAAATGGCAGAGATAATTATTGCCACAACTGTAGGGGGAGCGATGGCCTAGTGATGTAGTCACGTGACTATTAATCCAGATGACCCAGGTTCGAATCCCATCACAGCAGATAGTTCAGCCTCCCATGATGCCTATCATGGTAATTGCACTGTCCAATGTGACACTCAGACTCTCGGGTAGAAAGTTTCTTTTAGATTAGATTAGATTCCCTACATTGTGGAAACAGGCCCTTCAGCCCAACCAGTCCACACCGACCCTCCGAAGAGTAATCCACCCAGACCCACTTCCCTCTGACTAATGTACCGAGCACTACGGGCAATTTAGCATGGGCAATTTAGCATGGCCAATTCACCTGACCTGCACATCTTTAGACTGTGGGAGGAAACCGGAGCACCCGGAGCAAACCCACACAGACACGGGGAGAATGTGCCAACTCCTCACAGACAGTCAGCCGAGGTTGGAATCAAACCTAGTCCCTGGTGCTGTGAGGCAGCTGTGCTAACCACTGAGCCACCGTGCCACCCCTCTGAGATTCAATCCAACAACATGTGTGAGGATTTCTCAAAAGGCAAAAGCTAAAACAAATTTGAAAAATGCAACAAATAATTCAAATGGATTGCAGGGAATCTCACCAGAAGACAGGTTGGTTCAACTTATTCCATTTTGATATGACGGGCTGCATTTCCATCCCTAGGCTGGAGTGGGGTTGAGGATACGCATGCCACTTCTCAGGTCTGTTTTCAAGGAAGCTAGCTTCTAGGAGTGACATCTTCATTGACGTCACTCAAACATCTCCCAGACCACACCACAGGCAGCGCCAGGTTTGTGACCCTGAGTTTGGTCTACCATAAGATTGGAACCATGAAGGTCATGGGGAGGCGATGGCCTAGAGTTGTTATCCAGAGACTATTAATCCTGAGACTCCTCTGGGGACCTGCGTTCAAATCTCACCATGGCATAATGGTGGAATTTAATAAAAATTAAGAGTTCTATGATGACCATGAATCTCTTGTTGGAAACTCCCATCTGGTTCATTAATGTTCTTTAGGAAAGGAAACTGCTGTCCTGACCTGGTCTGGCCTCAGCAACGTGGTTGCTCTCTGGGATGGACAATGAATGCTAGCGATGCCCTCATCCCATGAATGACTATTTATTACAAAAAAAAACCCATATTGCTCTGTAAGTGTGACATCCATTGCAGAGTATCGTCAGATTGAGCCCCGAATCACATTCTTACCGTTTATTGATTGAAACTGAAGCAGCACACTGCTGTATCCCACAGTGATGAGAAAGGCCTGTTTCCCCACCCGGCAGCTTTCTGTCTCACGGTTCATGGAGCATTTGAACACACAAACTCCATTTCCTGCAAGAGAAAGAAATCTTATTTCAGTTCACATCCTTGGTAGTTATAGGCTGACCTGAATCAATCTGCATCCTCAATTTCTTAGGGACGTCTGAAACACACGAGGACGTGAGAAAACGTGAGTAAAGCATCTGTGAAGCTTTTATGTATAATTCTGGATTTATTTATATGTTGGAACTATCATTTCATGCACGCAGAAATATGATACACATTTCTTGGTAACTGATTTACTTACAGAACCAAAATATTATTATTTCTTCCAAGAAATTGATCAGTAAGGCTTATGTAGCAGTTTTTATGAAGAGGCATGTCATACCAGTGTTACAGGAGAAGAAGCTGAATCTGTAGGGACGACTCAGTAGAGACCTTTAAGATTAAGTGAGGGCTGGACAAGCCATACATAGAGATGTTCTGGGAGGGAGATCGAAACTCGACCAAACCTCTCTCTGGAACATGACACTTCTGCTGTTTAAGTCGGCTCTGGAAGCAGAATGGCTGCCTTGTGGTCTTAGTTTCTATGATGAACATGTAGTGTTATTGTAAAACTACACCAGATTGCCATCTTAACTTGAGTTACACCCAGCCCTGTTCCAAGAATGCCTTTCTATACACATTCCTGGTGAAGGGTTTCGTCCCGAAACATCGACTCTCCTGCTCCTCAGATGCTGCCTGACCGGATGTGCTTTTCCAGCTCCACACTCTCGAATCTGACTCTCCAGTATCAGCAGTCCTCACTTTCACCATGTCCTTCTACACAGCCAAATAAACTAAGGAAGGTCCTTTATCGTGATGGTAATGGAAAACCGAGGGAGCTACTGATCTAACGAAGTAAGAAATGGTGGATCAACATAATTCTGTTCATGTTAATGGCTCACAGACCCATGTGGATGCCGACGTATGAATTGTCTGAAACTGTCTCCATTCAACACTGTGATGGTGTCACAAAACATGATGCATGGTGTTCGGAGTGTGGACACGGTGACGGTTTTCGGATTGTGGACACGGTGACGGTGTTCGGATTGTGGACATGGTGACGGTGTTCGGATTGCGGGGACGGTGACGGTGTTCGGATTGTGGACACGGTGACGGTGGTCGGATTGCGGGGACGGTGACGGTGATCGGATTGTGGGGACGGTGACGGTGATCGGATTGTGGACACGGTGACGGTGTTCGGATTGCGGGGACGGTGACGGTGTTCGGATTGCGGGGACGGTGACGGTGTTCGGATTGTGGACACGGTGACGAAGTTCGGATTGCGGAGACGGTGACGGTGTTCGGATTGCGGACACGGTGACGGTGTTCGGATTGCGGGGACGGTGACGGTGTTCGGATTGCGGAGACGGCGACGGTGTTCGGATTGCGGACACGGTGACGGTGTTCGGATTGCGGACACGGTGACGGTGTTCGGATTGCGGAGACGGTGACGGTGTTCGGATTGTGGACACGGTGACGGTGTTCGGATTGCGGGGACGGTGACGGTGTTCGGATTGCGGAGACGGTGACGGTGTTCGGATTGTGGAGACGGTGACGGTGTTCGGATTGTGGGGACGGTGACGGTGTTCGGATTGTGGACACAGTGACGGTGTTCAGATTGCGGGGACGGTGACGGTGTTCGGATTGCGGGGACGGTGACGGTGTTCGGATTGCGGAGACGGTGACGGTGTTCGGATTGCGGGGACGGTGACGGTGTTCGGATTGTGGACACGGTGACGGTGTTCGGATTGCGGAGACGGTGACGGTGTTCGGATTGCGGGGACGGTGACGGTGTTCGGATTGCGGACACGGTGACGGTGTTCGGATTGCGGGGACGGTGACGGTGTTCGGATTGCGGAGACGGTGACGGTGTTCGGATTGTGGGGACGGTGACGGTGTTCGGATTGCGGAGACGGTGACGGTGTTCGGATTGCGGGGACGGTGACGGTGTTCGGATTGCGGACACGGTGACGGTGTTCGGATCGTGGGGACGGTGACGGTGTTCGGATTGTGGACACGGTGACGGTGTTCGGATTGCGGGGACGGTGACGGTGTTCGTATTGCGGGGACGGTGACGGTGTTCGGATTGCGGGGACGGTGACGGTGTTCGGATTGCGGACACGGTGACGGTGTTCGGATTGCGGACACGGTGACGGTGTTCGGATTGCGGACACGGTGACGGTGTTCGGATTGCGGGGACGGTGACGGTGTTCGGATTGTGGACACGGTGACGGTGTTCGGATTGCGGGGACGGTGACGGTGTTCGGATTGCGGGGACGGTGACGGTGTTCGGATTGCGGGGACGGTGACGGTGTTCGGATTGTGGAGACGGTGACGGTGTTCGGATTGTGGGGACGGGGACGGTGTTCGGATTGTGGACACGGTGACGGTGTTCGGATTGTGGGGACGGTGACGGTGTTCGGATTGCGGACACGGTGACGGAGTTCGGATTGCGGGGACGGTGACGGTGTTCAGATTGCGGACACGGTGACGGTGTTCGGATTGCGGAGACGGTGACGGTGTTCGGATTGCGGGGACGGTGACGGTGCTCGGATTGCGGAGACGGTGACGGTGTTCGGATTGCGGGGACGGCGACGGTGTTCGGATTGTGGACACGGTGACGGTGTTCGGATTGTGGGGACGGTGACGGTGTTCGGATTGTGGACACGGTGACGGTGTTCGGATTGAGGACACGGTGATGGTGTTCGGAATGCGGGGACAGTGACGGTGTTCGGATCGTGGGGACGGTGACGGTGTTCGGATTGCGGGGACGGTGACGGTGTTCGGATTGTGGACACGGTGACGGTGTTTGGATTGCGGGGACGGTGACGGTGTTCGGATCGCGGGGACGGTGACGGTGTTCGGATTGCGGGGACGGTGACCGTGTTCGGATTGCGGGGACGGTGACGGTGTTCGGATTGTGGACACGGTGACGGTGTTCGGATTGCGGGGACGGTGACGGTGTTCGGATTGTGGAGACAGTGACGGTGTTCGGATTGTGGACACGGTGATGGTGTTCGGATTGTGGACACGGTGACGGTGTTCAGATTGCGGAGACGGTGACGGTGTTCGGATTGCGGAGACGGTGACGGTGTTCGGATTGTGGACACGGTGACGGTGTTCGGATTGTGGACACAGTGACGGTGTTCGGATTGCGGGGACGGTGACGGTGTTCGGATTGTGGGGACGGTGACGGTGTTCGGATTGTGGGGACGGTGACGGTGTTCGGATTGTGGACACAGTGACGGTGTTTGGATTGCGGAGACGGTGACGGTGTTCGGATTGCGGGGACGGTGACGGTGTTCGGATTGTGGAGACGGTGACGGTGTTTGGATTGCGGAGACGGTGACGGTGTTCGGATTGCGGGGACGGTGACGGTGTTCGGATTGTGGACACGGTGACGGTGTTCGGATTGCGGGGACGGTGACGGTGTTCGGATTGTGGACACGGTGACGGTGTTCGGATTGCGGGGACGGTGACGGTGTTCGGATTGTGGACACGGTGACGGTGTTCGGATTGCGGGGACGGTGACGGTGTTCGGATTGTGGGGACGGTGACGGTGTTCGGATTGTGGGGACGGTGACGGTGTTCGGATTGCGGAGACGGTGATGGTGTTCGCATGGTGGACACGGTGACGGTGTTCAGATTGTGGACACGGTGACGGTGTTCGGATTGCGGGGACGGTGACGGTGTTCGGATTGTGGAGACGGTGACGGTGTTCGGATTGTGGACACGGTGACGGTGTTCGGATTGCGGGGACTGTGACGGTGTTCGGATTGTGGGGACGGTGACGGTGTTCGGATTGCGGGGACGGTGACGGTGTTCGGATTGTGGGGACGGTGACGGTGTTCGGATTGTGGGGACGGTGACGGTGTTCGGATTGCGGGGACGGTGACGGTGTTCGGATTGCGGGGACGGTGACGGTGTTCGGATTGCGGGGACGGTGACGGTGTTCGGATTGCGGAGACGGTGACGGTGTTCGGATTGCGGGGACGGTGACGGTGTTCGGATTGTGGACACGGTGACGGTGTTCGGATTGCGGGGACGGTGACGGTGTTCGGATTGCGGGGACGGTGACGGTGTTCGGATTGCGGGGACGGTGATGGTGTTCGGATTGTGGACACGGTGACGGTGTTCGGAATGTGGGGACGGTGACGGTGTTCGGATTGTGGACACGGTGACGGTGTTCGGATTGCGGGGACGGTGACGGTGTTCGGATTGTGGGGACGGTGACGGTGTTCGGATTGTGGGGAGGGTGACGGTGTTCGGATTGTGGGGACGGTGACGGTGTTCGGATTGAGGACACGGTGACGGTGTTCGGATTGCGGGGACGGTGACGGTGTTCGGATTGCGGGGACGGTGACAGTGTTCGGATTGTGGACACGGTGACGGTGTTCGGATTGCGGAGACGGTGACGGTGTTCGGATTGCGGGGACGGTGACGGTGTTCGGATTGTGGACACGGTGACGGTGTTCGGATTGCGGGGACGGTGACGGTGTTCGGATTGCGGACACGGTGACGGTGTTCGGATTGCGGAGACGGTGACGGTGTTCGGATTGCGGGGACGGTGACGTTGTTCGGATTGTGGACACGGTGGCGGTGTTCGGATTGTGGACACGGTGACGGTGTTCGGATTGCGGGGACGGTGACGGTGTTCGGATTGAGGGGACGGTGACGGTGTTCGGATTGCGGGGACGGTGACGGTGTTCGGATTGTGGAGACGGTGACGGTGTTCGGATTGCGGGGACGGTGACGGTGTTCGGATTGTGGGGACGGTGACGGTGTTCGGATTGCGGGGGCGGTGACGGTGTTCGGATTGCGGGGACGGTGACGGTGCTCGGATTGCGGAGACGGTGACGGTGTTCGGATTGCGGGGACGGTGACGGTGCTCGGATTGCGGAGACGGTGACGGTGTTCGGATTGCGGGGACGGTGACGGTGTTCGGATTGCGGGGACGGTGACGGTGTTCGGATTGTGGGGTCGGTGACGGTGTTCGGATTGTGGACACGGTGACGGTGTTCGGATTGTGGGGATGGCGACGGTGTTCGGATTGCGGGGACGGCGACGGTGTTCGGATTGTGGGGACGGTGACGGTGTTCGGATTGTGGGGACGGTTACGGTGTTCGGATTGCGGGGACGGTGACGGTGTTCGGATTGTGGACACGGTGACGGTGTTCGGATTGCGGGGACGGTGACGGTGTTCGGATTGCGGGGACGGTGACGGTGTTCGGATTGTGGGGACGGTGACGGTGTTCGGATTGTGGGGACGGTGACGGTGATCGGATTGTGGACACGGTGACGGTGTTCGGATTGCGGGGACGGCGACGGTGTTTGGATTGCGGGGACGGTGACGGTGTTCGGATTGCGGGGACGGTGACGGTGTTCGGATTGCGGAGACGGTGACGGTATTCGGATTGCGGGGACGGTGACGGTGTTCGGATTGCGGGGACGGTGACGGTGTTCGGATTGTGGACACGGTGACGGTGTTCGGATTGCGGGGACGGTGACGGTGTTCGGATTGCGGGGACGGTGACGGTGCTCGGATTGTGGACACGGTGACGGTGTTCGGATTGCGGGAACGGTGACGGTGTTCGGATTGCGGGGACGGTGACGGTGTTCGGATTGTGGGGACGGTGACGGTGTTCGGATTGCGGGGACGGTGACGGTGTTCGGATTGCGGGGACGGTGACGGTGTTCGGATTGTGGACACGGTGACGGTGTTCGGATTGCGGGGACGGCGACGGTGTTCGGATTGCGGGGACGGTGACGGTGTTCGGATTGCGGGGACGGTGACGGTGTTCGGATTGCGGGGACGGTGACGGTATTCGGATTGCGGGGACGGTGACGGTGTTCGGATTGTGGACACGGTGACGGTGTTCAGATTGCGGGCACGGTGACGGTGTTCGGATTGTGGACACGGTGACGGTGTTCGGATTGCGGGGACGGTGACGGTGTTCGGATTGTGGACACGGTGACGGTGTTCGGATTGCGGGGACGGTGACGGTGTTCGGATTGTGGACACGGTGACGGTGTTCGGATTGCGGGGACGGTGACGGTGTTCGGATTGCGGAGACGGTGACGGTGTTCGGATTACGGGGACGGTGACGGTGTTCGGATTGTGGACACGGTGACGGTGTTCGGACTGCGGGGACGGTGACGGTGTTCGGATTGCGGGGAAGGTGACGGTGTTCGGATTGTGGACACGGTGATGGTGTTCGGATTGCGGGGATGGTGACGGTGTTCGGATTGTGGACACGGTGACGGTGTTCGGATTGCAGGGACGGTGACGGTGTTCGGATTGCGGGGACGGTGACGGTGCTCGGATTGCGGAGACGGTGACGGTGTTCGGATTGCGGAGACGGTGACGGTGTTCGGATTGCGGGGACGGTGACGGTGTTCGGATCGCGGGGACGGTGACGGGGTTCGGATTGTGGACACGGTGACGGTGTTCGGATTGTGGGGACGGCGACGGTGTTCGGATTGTGGGGACGGCGACGGTGTTCGGATTGTGGGGATGGTGACGGTGTTCGGATTGCGGGGACGGTGACGGTGCTCGGATTGCGGAGACGGTGACGGTGTTCGGATTGCGGGGACGGTGACGGTGTTCGGATTGCGGGGACGGTGACGGTGTTCGGATTGTGGGGTCGGTGATGGTGTTCGGATTGTGGACACGGTGACGGTGTTCGGATTGTGGGGACGGCGACGGTGTTCGGATTGCGGCGACGGTGACGGTGTTCGGATTGCGGAGACGGTGACGGTGTTCGGATTGCGGGGACGGTGACGGTGTTCGGATTGCGGAGACGGTGACGGTATTCGGATTGCGGGGACGGTGACGGTGTTCGGATTGCGGGGACGGTGACGGTGTTCGGATTGTGGGGACGGTGACGGTGTTCGGATTGTGGACACGGTGACGGTGTTCGGATTGCGGGGACGGTGACGGTGTTCGGATTGCGGGGACGGTGACGGTGCTCGGATTGCGGAGACGGTGACGGTGTTCGGATTGCGGGGACGGTGACGGTGCTCGGATTGCGGAGACGGTGACGGTGTTCGGATTGCGGGGACGGTGACGGTGTTCGGATTGCGGGGACGGTGACGGTGTTCGGATTGTGGGGTCGGTGACGGTGTTCGGATTGTGGACACGGTGACGGTGTTCGGAGTGCGGGGACGGCGACGGTGTTCGGATTGCGAGGACGGCGACGGTGTTCGGATTGTGGGGACGGTGACGGTGTTCGGATTGCGGGGACGGTTACGGTGTTCGGATTGCGGGGACGGTGACGGTGTTCGGATTGCGGGGACGGTGACGGTGTTCGGATTGTGGGGACGGTGACGGTGTTCGGATTGTGGACACGGTGACGGTGTTCGGATTGCGGGGACGGCGACGGTGTTCGGATTGCGGGGACGGTGACGGTGTTCGGATTGCGGGGACGGTGACGGTGTTCGGATTGCGGAGACGGTGACGGTGTTCGGATTGCGGGGATGGTGACGGTGTTCGGATTGCGGGAACGGTGACGGTGTTCGGATTGCGGGGACGGTGACGGTGTTCGGATTGTGGGGACGGTGACGGTGTTCGGATTGTGGGGACGGTGACGGTGTTCGGATTGTGGACACGGTGACGGTGTTCGGACTGCGGGGACGGTGACGGTGTTCGGATTGCGGGGAAGGTGACGGTGTTCGGATTGCGGGGACGGTGACGGTGTTCGGATTGCGGGGACGGTGATGGTGTTCGGATTGCGGGGATGGTGACGGTGTTCGGATTGCGGACACGGTGACGGTGTTCGGATTGCAGGGACGGTGACGGTGTTCGGATTGCGGGGACGGTGACGGTGCTCGGATTGCGGAGACGGTGACGGTGTTCGGATTGCGGAGACGGTGACGGTGTTCGGATTGCGGGGACGGTGACGGTGTTCGGATCGCGGGGACGGTGACGGGGTTCGGATTGTGGACACGGTGACGGTGTTCGGATTGTGGGGACGGCGACGGTGTTCGGATTGTGGGGACGGCGACGGTGTTCGGATTGTGGGGATGGTGACGGTGTTCGGATTGCGGGGATGGTGACGGTGTTCGGATTGCGGGGACGGTGACGGTGCTCGGATTGCGGAGACGGTGACGGTGTTCGGATTGCGGGGACGGTGACGGTGTTCGGATTGCGGGGACGGTGACGGTGTTCGGATTGTGGGGTCGGTGATGGTGTTCGGATTGTGGACACGGTGACGGTGTTCGGATTGTGGGGACGGCGACGGTGTTCGGATTGCGGGGACGGTGACGGTGTTCGGATTGCGGGGACGGTGACGGTGTTCGGATTGCGGGGACGGTGACGGTGATCGGATTGCGGAGACGGTGACGGAGTTCGGATTGCGGAGACGGTGACGGTGTTCGGATTGCGGAGACGGTGACGGTGTTCGGATTGTGGATACGGTGACGGTGTTCGGATTGTGGGGACGGTGACGGTGTTCGGATTGTGGACACGGTGACGGTGTTCGGATTGTGGGGACGGTGACGGTGTTCGGATTGTGGAGACGGTGACGGTGTTCGGATTGCGGGGACGGTGACGGTGTTCGGATTGCGGGGACGGTGACGGTGTTCGGATTGCGGGGACGGTGACGGTGTCGGATTACGGGGACGGTGACGGTGTTCGGATTGCGGGGACGGTGACGGTGTTCCGCTTGTGGGGACGGTGACGGTGTTCGGATTGTGGACACGGTGACGGTGTTCGGATTGCGGGGACGGTGACGGTGTTCGGATTGTGGACACGGTGACGGTGTTCGGATTGAGGGGACGGTGACGGTGTTCGGATTGCGGAGACGGTGACGGTGTTCGGATTGTGGAGACGGTGACGGTGTTCGGATTGCGGGGACGGTGACGGTGTTCGGATTGCGGACACGGTGACGGTGTTCGGATTGCGGGGACGGTGACGGTGTTCGGATTGTGGACACGGTGACGGTGTTCGGATTGCGGGGACGGTGACGGTGTTCGGATTGTGGACACGGTGACGGTGTTTGGATTGTGGGGACGGTGACGGTGTTCGGATTGCGGGGACGGTGACGGTGTTCGGATTGCGGGGACGGTGACGGTGTTCGGATTGTGGACACGGTGACGGTGTTCAGATTGCGGAGACGGTGACGGTGTTCGGATTGTGGGGACGGTGACGGTGTTCGGATTGCGGACACGGTGACGGTGTTCGGATTGTGGACACGGTGACGGTGTTCGGATTGCGGAGACGGTGACGGTGTTCGGATTGTGGAGACGGTGACGGTGTTCGTTGTGCGGAGACGGTGACGGTGTTCGGATTGCGGGGACGGTGACGGTGTTCCGCTTGTGGGGACGGTGACGGTGTTCGGATTGTGGACACGGTGACGGTGTTCGGATTGTGGAGACGGTGACGGTGTTCGGATTGAGGGGACGGTGACGGTGTTCGGATTGTGGGGACGGTGACGGTGTTCGGATTGTGGACACGGTGACGGTGTTCGGATTGCGGGGACGGTGACGGTGTTCGGATTGCGGGGACGGTGACGGTGTTCGGATTGCGGAGACGGTGACGGAGTTCGGATTGCGGAGACGGTGACGGTGTTCGGATTGTGGATACGGTGACGGTGTTCGGATTGTGGGGACGGTGACGGTGTTCGGATTGTGGACACGGTGACGGTGTTCGGATTGTGGGGACGGTGACGGTGTTCGGATTGTGGAGACGGTGACGGTGTTCGGATTGTGGACACGGTGACGGTGTTCGGATTGCGGGGACGGTGACGGTGTTCGGATTGCGGGGACGGTGACGGTGTCGGATTACGGGGACGGTGACGGTGTTCGGATTGCGGGGACGGTGACGGTGTTCGGATTGCGGGGACGGTGACGGTGTTCGGATTGTGGACACGGTGACGGTGTTCGGATTGCGGGGACGGTGACGGTGTTCGGATTGTGGACACGGTGACGGTGTTCGGATTGAGGGGACGGTGACGGTGTTCGGATTGCGGAGACGGTGACGGTGTTCGGATTGTGGAGACGGTGACGGTGTTCGGATTGCGGGGACGGTGACGGTGTTCGGATTGTGGACACGGTGACGGTGTTCGGATTGCGGGGACGGTGACGGTGTTCGGATTGTGGACACGGTGACGGTGTTCGGATTGCGGGGACGGTGACGGTGTTCGGATTGTGGACACGGTGACGGTGTTCGGATTGTGGGGACGGTGACGGTGTTCGGATTGCGGGGACGGTGACGGTGTTCGGATTGCGGGGACGGTGACGGTGTTCGGATTGCGGACACGGTGACGGTGTTCAGATTGCGGAGACGGTGACGGTGTTCGGATTGTGGGGACGGTGACGGTGTTCGGATTGTGGACACGGTGACGGTGTTCGGATTGTGGGGACGGTGACGGTGTTCGGATTGTGGAGACGGTGACGGTGTTCGGATTGTGGACACGGTGACGGTGTTCGGATTGCGGGGACGGTGACGGTGTTCGGATTGTGGACACGGTGACGGTGTTCGGATTGCGGGGACGGTGACGGTGTTCGGATTGCGGGGACGGTGACGGTGTTCGGATTGTGGACACGGTGACGGTGTTCGGATTGTGGGGACGGTGACGGTGTTCGGATTGTGGACACGGTGACGGTGTTCGGATTGCGGGTACGGTGACGGTGTTTGGATTGTGGGGACGGTGACGGTGTTCGGATTGCGGGGACGGTGACGGTGTTCGGATTGCGGGGACGGTGACGGTGTTCGGATTGTGGACACGGTGACGGTGTTCGGATTGCGGAGACGGTGACGGTGTTCGGATTGAGGGGACGGTGACGGTGTTCGGATTGTGGGGACGGTGACGGTGTTCGGATTGTGGACACGGTGACGGTGTTCGGATTGTGGGGACGGTGACGGTGTTCGGATTGTGGACACGGTGACGGTGTTCGGATTGCGGGGACGGTGACGGTGTTCGGATTGTGGAGACGGTGACGGTGTTCGGATTGCGGGGACGGTGACGGTGTTCGGATTGTGGGGACGGTGACGGTGTTCGGATTGTGGACACGGTGACGGTGTTCGGATTGCGGGGACGGTGACGGTGTTCGGATTGTGGAGACGGTGACGGTGTTCGGATTGTGGACACGGTGACGGTGTTCGGATTGCGGGGACGGTGACGGTGTTCGGATTGTGGGGACGGTGACGGTGTTCGGATTGTGGGGACGGTGACGGTGTTCGGATTGTGGAGACGGTGACGGTGTTCGGATTGTGGACACGGTGACGGTGTTCGGATTGTGGACACGGTGACGGTGTTCGGATTGCGGGGACGGTGACGGTGTTCGGATTGTGGACACGGTGACGGTGTTCGGATTGCGGGGACGGTGACGGTGTTCGGATTGTGGACACGGTGACGGTGTTCGGATTGCGGGGACGGTGACGGTGTTCGGATTGCGGGGACGGTGACGGTGTTCGGATTGTGGACACGGTGACGGTGTTCGGATTGTGGAGACGGTGACGGTGTTCGGATTGCGGGGACGGTGACGGTGTTCGGATTGTGGGGACGGTGACGGTGTTCGGATTGCGGACACGGTGACGGTGTTCGGATTGTGGACACGGTGACGGTGTTCGGATTGCGGGGACGGTGACGGTGTTCGGATTGTGGACACGGTGACGGTGTTCGGATGGTGCTCAGTATTATTCCTTCTCCCTGTGCTCAGTATTATTTCTGTATCCATGCTTAGTATTTTTTCTGCTCCCCATGCTCAGTATTAATCCTGCTCCCTGTGCTCAGTATTATTCCTGAATCTGTGCTCAGTATTATTCCTGCTCCCTCTGCACAGTATTATTCCAACTCCTTGTGCTCAGTATTATGCCGGTATCTCTGCCCAATATTATTCCTATTCTATGTGTTCTGTATTATTCCTGTGTCAGTACTCAATATTATTCCTGTATCTGTGCTCAGCATTATTCCTATTCCCTGTACTCAGTATTCTTCTTGTATCTGTTCTCAGCATTATTCCTGCTCCCCGTGCTCAGTATTATTCCTGTTCCTTGTGATCAGTATTATTCTGGTATCTGTGCTCACTATTATTCATGTATCTGTGCTCAGCATTATTCCTGCTCCCCGTGCTCAGTATTATTCCTGTTCCCTGTGCTCGGTATTATTCCTGCTCCATTGCTCAGTATTATTCCTGTATCTGTGCTCAATATTATTCCTGTATCTGTGCTCAGCATTATTCCATTATCTGTGCTCAGCATTATTCCTGCTCCCCGTGCTCGGTATCATTCCTGCTCCCTGTGCTCAGAATTATTCCTGCTCCCTGTGTTCAGCATTATTCCTGTATTCCCACTCCCTGTCTTCAGTATTACTTTATCTATGCTCAGTATTATTCCTGTATCTGTGCTCAGTATTATTCTTGCTCCCTGTGCTCAGCATTATTCCGGTATCTCTGCTCTGTATTATTCCTGCTCCCTATGCTCCGCATTATTCCAGTATCTGTGCTCAATATTATTCTTGCTCCCCATGCTCAGTATTATTCTTGCTCCCTGTGCTCAGTATTATTCTTGCTCTCTGTGCTCAGTATTATTCCTGCTCACCGTGCTCAGTCTTATTCCGGTATCTGTGCTCAATATTATTACTGCTCCCTGTGATCAGTATTATTCCTATATCTGTGCTCAATATTATTCCTGCCTCCTGGGCTCAGTATTATTCCTGTATCTGTGCTCAGCATTATTCTGGTGTCTGTGCTCAATATTATTCCTGCTCCCTGTACTCAGTATTATTCCAGCTCCCTGTGCTCAGTATTATTCCTGTATCTGTGCTCAGAATTATTCCTGATCCCCGTGCTCTGTATTATTCCTGCTCCTTGCGCTCAGTATTATTTCTGTATGCATGCCTGGTATTGTTATTCCTGCTCCCTGTGCTCAGACTTATTCCCGTATCTGTGCTCAGTAATATTCCTGTATACATGTTCAGCATTATTCCTATTCCCTGTGCTCAGTATTATTTCTGTATCGCTGCTCAATATTAATCTTGTTCCCTGTGCTCAGTATTATCCCTGTATCCATGCTCAGTATTATTCCACCTCCCTGTGCTCAGCATTATTACAGTATCTGTGCTCAGTATTATTCCTGTTCCCTGTGCTCAGTATTTCCTATGTATCCATGCTCAGTATTATTCCTGAACCCATGCTCAGCATTATTCCTGCACTCTGTGCTCAGTATAATTACTGCTCCCTGTGCTCAATATTATTTCTGCTCCCTGTGCTCAGCATTATTCCAGTATCTGTACTCAGTATTATGCCTGCTCCCTGTGCACAGCATTATTACTACTCCTGTGGTCAGCAGCATTCCTGTACCCATGCTTAGTATTATTCCTGTATCTGTGCTCAGTATTATTCCTGTACATATGCTCACTAGTATTCCTGTATCTGTGGTCAGTATTATTCCTGTACATATGCTCACTAGTATTCCTGCATCTATGCTCAGTATTATTCTTGCTCCCTGCGCCCAGTATTATTAATGTATCTCTGCTCAGCATTATTCCTGTATCTGTGCTCAGTATCATTCCTGAACCTATGCTGAGTAGTATTCCTGCTCCCTGTGCTCAGTATTATTCCTGTATCTGTGCTCAGTACTTTTCCTGTATCCGTGCTCAGAATTATTCCTGCTCCCTTTGCTCAGCATTATTCCTGCTCCCTGTCCTCAGTATTATTCTTGTACCCCTGCTCACGAGTATTCCTGCATCTGTGCTCAGTATTATTACTGCTCCCTGTGCTCAGTATTATTCCTGTATCTGTGCTCAGTATTATTACTGCTCCCTATGCTCAGAATTATTCCTGTATCTGTGCTCAGTACTATTCCTGCTCCCTGTGCTCAGTATTAGTCCCGTATCTGTGCTCAGTATTATTCCTGCATTGGTGCTCAGTATTATTCTTGCTCCCTGTGCCCAGTATTATTAATGTACCTGTGCTCAGCGTTATTCCTGTATCTGTGCTCAGTATCATTCCTGTACCTGTGCTGAGTAGTATTCCTGTTCCCTGTGCTCAGTATTATTCCTGTATCTGTGCTCAGTAGTATTCCTGTTCCCTGTGCTCAGTATTATTCCTGTATCTGTGCTCAGTAGTATTCCTGTTCCCTGTGCTCAGTATTATTCCTGTATCTGTGCTCAGTAGTATTCCTGTTCCCTGTGCTCAGTATTATTCCTGTATCTGTGCTCAGTAGTATTCCTGTTCCCTGTGCTCAGTATTATTCCCGTATCTGTGCTCAGTACTTTTCCTGAATCCGTGCTCAATATTTTTCCTGTATCCGTACTCAGAATTATTCTTGCACCCTGTGCTCTGTATTATTCCTGTATCAGTGTTCAGTATTATTCCTGCTCCTTATGCTCAGAATTATTCCTGTATCTGTGCTCAGTATTATTCCTGCTCCCTGTGCTCAGTATTAGTCCTGTATCTGTGCTCAGTATTATTCCTGCATCTGTGCTCAGTATTATTCTTGCTCCCTGTGCCCAGTATTATTAATGTACCTCTGCTCAGCATTATTCCTGTATCTGTGCTCAGTATCATTCCTGTACCTGTGCTGAGTAGTATTCCTGTTCCCTGTGCTCAGTATTATTCCTGTAACTGTGCTCAGTATTTTTCCTGTATCTGTGCTCAGAATTATTCCTGCACCCTGTGCTCGGTATTATTCCTGTATCTGGTCTCAGTATTATTCCTGTATCTGTGCTCAGTATTATTCCTGCTCCCTTTGCTCAGCATTATTCCTGCTCCTTGTCCTCAGTATTATTCTTGTACCCCTGCTCACGAGTATTCCTGCATCTGTGCTCAGTATTATTCCTGTTCCCTGTGCTCAGTATTATTCCTGTATCTGTGCTCAGTATTATTCCTGCTCCCTATGCTCAGAATTATTCCTGCACACTGTGCTCAGTATTATTCCTGTGTCTGTGCTCAGTATTTTCCTGCTCTCTGTGATCAGAGTTATTCCTGTATCTGTGCTCAGTATTATTCCTGTTCCCTGTGCTCAGTATTATTCCTGTATCTGTGTTCAGTATTATTCCTGCTCCCTGTCCTCAGTATTATTCTTGTACCCCTGCTCACGAGTATTCCTGCATCTGTGCTCAGTATTATTGCAACTCCCTGTGCTCAGTATTATTCCTGTATCTGTGCTCAGTATTATTCCTGCTCCCTGCGCTCAGTATTTTTCCTGTACCTGTGCTCTGTATTATTCCGGTATCTATGCTCAGCATTATTCCTGTATCTGTGCTCAGTAGTATTTCTGTTCCCTGTGCTCAGTATTATTCCTGTATCTGTGCTCAGTAGTATTCCTGTTCCCTGTGCTCAGTATTATTCCTGTATCTGTGCTCAGTAGTATTCCTGTTCCCTGTGCTCAGTATTATTCCTGTATCTGTGCTCAGTATTTTTCCTGAATCCGTGCTCAGTATTTTTCCTGTATCCGTACTCAGAATTATTCTTGCACCCTGTGCTTTGTATTATTCCTGTATCAGTGTTCAGTATTATTCCTGCTCCCTATGCTCAGAATTATTCCTGTATCTGTGCTCAGTATTATTCCTGTATCTATGCTCAGTAATTTCCTGCTCTCGGTGATCAGAATTATTCCTGCATCTGTGCTCAGTATTTTCCTGCTCTCTGTGATCAGAATTATTCCTGTATCTGTGCTCAGTGTTATTCCTGTTCCCTGACATCAGTATTTTTCCTGTACCTGTGCTCAGTATTATTCCAGTATCTGTGCTCAGTATTATTCCTGTATCTGTGCTCAGTAGTATTCCTGTATCTGTGCTCAGTAGTATTCCTATTCCCTATGCTCAGTATTATTCCTTCTCCCCGTGCTCAGTATTATTCCAATATCTTTGCTCAGCATTAATCCTGTATCCATGCTCAGTAGTATTCCTGTATTTGAGCTCAGTATTATTTCTGCTCCCTGTGCTCAGTATTATTCCTGCTCCCTGTGCTCAGTATTATTCCTGTATCTGTTCTCAATATTATTCCTGCTGCCTGTGATCAGTATTATTCCTGTATCTGTGCTCAGTATTATTCCTGTATCTGAGCTCAGTATTATTTCTGCTCCCTGTGCTCAGTATTATTCCTGTCTTTGTGCTCAGTAGTATTCCTATTCCCCGTGCTCAGTATTATTCCTGCTCCTCTTGCTTAGTACCATTCCTGTTCCCTGTGCTCAGTATTATTTCTGTATCTGTGCTCAGTATTAATCCTGCTCCCTGTGCTCAGAATTATTCCTGTATCTGTGCCTAGTAGTATTCCTGTATCCATGCTCAGTATTATTCCTGTACCTGTGCTCAGTATTATTCTGGTACCTGTGCTCAGTATTATTCCTGCTCCCCGTGGTCAGTATTATTCCTGTAACCGTGCTCAGTATTATTCCTGCTCCTTATGCTCAGTATCATTCCTGTATCCATGCTCAGTATCATTACTGTTCTCTGTGCTCAGTATTATTCCTGTATCTGTGCTCAGTATTAATCCTGTTCCCTGTGCTCAGAATCATTCCTGTATCTGTGCTCAGTATTCTCCTGCTCCCTGTGCTCTGTATTATTCCTGTATCTGTGCTCTGTATTATTCCTGTATCTGTGCTCAGTATTAATCCTGATCCCTGTGCTCAGCATTATTCCTGTATCTGTGCTCAGTATTCTCCTGTTCCCTGTGCTCAGTATTATTTCTTTATCTGTGCTCAGTAGTATTCCTGTATCCATGCTCAATATTATTCCTGTACCTGTGCTCAGTATTATTCCGGTACCTGTGCTCAGTATTATTCCTGCTCCCCCCATGCTCAGTATTATTCCTTTATCAGTGCTCAGTATTATTCCTGTATCTGTGCTCATTATTATTCCTGCTCCCCATGCTCAGTATTCTTCCTGTATCTATGCTCAGTATTATTCCTGCTCCCTGTGCTCAGTATTATTCCTGTATCTGTGCTCAGTATTATTTTTGCTCCCTGTGCTCAGTATTATTCCTGTGTCCATGCTCAGTAATATTCCTGCTCGTTGTGCTCAGTATTATTCCTGTATCTGTGCTCAGTAGTATTCCTGTATCTGTGCTCAGCATTATTCCTCTTCCCTGTGCTCAGTATTATTCCTGTATCTGTGGTCAGTACTATTCCTGTATCTGTGCTCAGTATTATTCCTGTACCTCTGCTCAATATTATTCCTGCTGCCTGTGATCAGTATTATTCCTGTATTTGTGCTCAGTATTATTCCTGTATCTGTGTTCAGTATTATTCCTGTTCCCTGTGCTCAGTATTATTCCTGTATCTGTGCTCAGTATTATTCCTGTTCCTGTGCTCAGTATTATTCCTGTATCTGTGCTCAGTATTATTCCTGTTCCTTGTGCTCTGTATTATTCCTGTATCTGTGTTCAGTATTATTCCTGTTCCTGTGCTCAGTATTATTCCTGTATCTGTGCTCAGTATTATTCCTGTATCTGCGCTCAGTATTATTCCTGTTCCTGTGCTCAGTATTATTCCTGTTCCTGTGCTCAGTATTATTCCTATCTTCAAAGTGGCAGTTGGTAATGTGTGGAAAGTGCCGTTTGGGACTTGTATTTTATGAAGCTCATCACAGAACAGTAAGCCACAGCAATAATATCCTACATCCACAGAAGGCCTTGTTTATCTTTGGTACCAGTAATGCTGTTACTCAGCTCCTAATTGCATATTGTGCCAGAAAATTCATTTTGGAGTTTTTAAACCAACATCTTTGCCAGATACTTGGCAAACAGAGTAATTGCTTGTGAATCTGCTTTTACCAAGAGGGTTATCGAGAGAGACCCGTTCTCTGTCATGGTAAAAGGAGGGGTTTGCTTTCCTGAACTGTTCCCTGGTCTGGGTCGACCTGTTTGACCGACTTAGCTGAGCTAATCTGGTGATTGTCACGTTCCCTCATTCACAGGCAATGCACACAGCTCCCAGATCAGTGTGACAGCAGGGAGTCTCCTCTGCTTTCTCTGATACATGAGAACTCACCAAGGGAATTGGGTTAACAAACCATGCTTCAAGAGTTCAGCAGCCTGTTGTCAGACTCTATCCATCATCAAAATGCCTCTGCAGTAAAATAACATTGTGGCTGACTACTCAACACCACCTGCTGGTCCCTCGAGACTCACCATATGATGGAGTAAAGCTTCCTACACGCCTGGCAAACACATTATTTAACAATGATCAGAGTAACAGTTGAGCAGAATTTTTGAGAAAACAATACATTAATTACATAAGTTGCATGGGAAAATATTTAAAAACAAGGTACTGAAAATATCAATTATGTTGAACCTATAGCTGGACATGAACAACTGTTAACTAGATTTCCTACAGTATGGAAAAGGCCCTTCGGCCCAACCAGTCCACACTGACCCTCCGAAGAGTAACCCACCCAGACCCATTTCTCTCTGACTAATGCACCTAACACTATAGGCAATTTAGCATGGCCAATTCACCTAACCTGCACATCCTTGGACTGTGGGAGGAAACCAGAGGGAACCCATATAGACACGGGGAGAATGTGCAAACTCCACACAGACAGTTGCCTGAGGCTGGAATCAAACCCGGGACCCTGGTGCTGTGAGGCAGCAGCGCTAACCACTGAGCCACCATGCCGCCTGACTACTCAACACCATCTGCTTAACCCTCAAGACTCACCACATTAACTGGTAATTGAACTGAGTTCAACTACTCTCTTGGTAATACATATCAATATCTTCAGTTAATACATATCAATAAAGATGGTGGCATTGTGGTAATGTCACAGAACTCGTAACTCCAGGTTAATGCCTTGCAGACATTGGTCAAGTCTCACCATGGAAGCTGATGGGATTTACTTTCAATCATTTATGTCCAGAATTCAGAGGGCTTTTAGTGGTAGTGTCCCTACCACTGAGCCAGGAGACTTGGGTTCAAGTCCCTCCTGCTCCAGAGGCATGTAACGGTTGGGTTGATTAGAAAAATGCCCAACTCTGAAAGTGAAAGCTAGTCTCAGTAATGACTCTCTGAAACAATCATGCCTTTGTTGTAAAAAAAAACGACCTGGCTATTTGGGAGGGAAGAGTTGCTGACCAGGCCCAGGCTGGTCTACATGTGACTCCAGACATGTTACTGCCCTTAGAAATGGCCAAGGAGACCCCACACTTCAAGCGCAAATAGGAACCGGCAACCAAAGGCTTTGTCAGCAATGCTCCCTTCCCATCGAAGCATATATTGTTCAAAAACAGAACTTGTCGAAGCGCTTCTGCCCAGTGCAGTTATGCAGAGCAGAAAGATCCCAAATTGAAACATCTATGCTGTGGACAAAGAAACAAAATCAACAGCTGACTCACTAAGAATGGTTTAAGATAGTGCTGACTGAGCTGATCTCAGTTAAGAAAACATTAAATGCATTAATGTTAGGTTTTTAATTCTTTTTATTCATTGGATGAGGGTGTTGCTCACTAGGCTAGCATTTATTGTCCATCCTTAATCACCTCCGAGAACAGTTAAGAGTCAAGCACATTGACGTAGGTTTGGAGTCACATATAGGCCAGACCAGGTAAGGATGGGAGATTTCCTTCCCTAAAGGGGACTAGTGAACCAGACAGGTTTTCTCCCTCCAACAACTGGCAGTGGTTTCATGGTCAGTATTAGACATTTAAATCTGGATTTTTATTGAATTCAAATTCCACTAGCTGCCATGGTGAAATTCGAACCTGGCTCCCCAGAACATCTGAATCAAAAACAGGAGTTGCTGGGAAAGCTCAGATCTGGCAGCATCTGTGGAGAGAACCAAAATTGGAGGTGTCGTGGACAGCGAAGAGGGTTACCTCAGATTACAACAGGATCTTGACCAGATGGGCCAATGGGCTGAGAAGTGGCAGATGGAGTTTAATTCAGATAAATGCGAGGTGTTGCATTTTGGGAAAGCAAATCTTAGCAGGACTTATACACTTAATAGTAAGGTCATAGGGAGTGTTGCTGAACAAAGAGAACTTGGAGTGCAGGTTCATAGCTCCTTGAAAGTGGAATCACAGGTAGATCGCCCCCTCCCCCAAGTCCCTCCTCCCTACCTTTTATCTTAGCCTGCTTGACTACTCTCTCTCATTCCTGATGAAGGGCTTATGCTCGAAACGTCGAATTCCCTATTCCTGAGATGCTGCCTAACCTGCTGTGCTTTAACCAGCAACACATTTTCAGCTCACAGGTAGATAGGATTGTGAAGAAGGTGTTTGGTTATGCTTTCCTTTATTGGTCAGAGTATTGAGTACAGGAGTTGGGGGGTCATGTTGCGGCTGTACAGGACACTGGTTAGGCCACTGTTGGAATATTGTGTGCAATTCTGGTCTCCTTCCTATCGGAAGGATGTTGTGAAACTGTAAACGGTTCAGAAAGGATTTACAAGGATTTTGCCAGGGTTGGAGGTTTTGAGCTGTAGAGAGAGGTTGAATAGGGTGGGGCTGTTTTCCCTGGAGTGTCAGAGGCTGAGGGGTGACCTATTAAAATCGTGAGGGGCATGAATAGGGTAAATAGACAAGGTCTTTTTCCTGGGGTGGGGCAGTCCAGAACTCGAGGGCATCGGTTTAGGGTGAGAGGGGAAAGATATAAAAGAGACCTAAGGGGCAACTTTTTTCACACAGAGGGTGGTACGGGTATGGAATGAACTGCCAGAGGAAGTGGTGGAGGCTGGTACAATTGTAACATTTAAGAGTCATTTGGATGTATATATGAACAGGAAGGGTTTGGAGGGATATGGGCCGGGTGCTGGCAGGTGGGACTAGATTGAGTTGGGATATCTGGTCGGCATGGCCGGGATGGACCGAAGGGTCTGTTTCCGTGTTGTACGTCTCTAAGACTCTATAAATCAGAATTAACATTTCGGGTCCTGAATTCTGAGGGTCACTTGACCTGAAACATTAATCCTGATTTCTCTCCACAGTTGCTGCCAGACCTGCTGAGCGTTTCCAGCAATGTCCGTTTTTGTTTTTGATTTACAACATCTGACGGTTTTTTTTGTTTGGTTTTGTTCGGAACATCACTTGGGTTTCTGGACAAACAATCAAGTGATAAAGCCACTGGGCCATTGGCTCCATGTCCCTGAATGGGGGAAGAGTAGCTGTCCTGTTTGTGTCTATTGTTGACCTGATTGGAAGTAGCATTATGTGAACATTGGGTCAGGACAGGATTCCCTTCCAGCTGAGTAACTCTCGGCACTCACACAGGAAGAGTGAGCACTGGATAAAGTGGGACTCACTCCTCATTAAACCATAACTATGCAAGGAATCATCGCAGGGGAAAACTGGAATGGAGACAGATAAATGAAATCATTGATGAGAATGTTTGGACAGGAATCCTCCAGTCCCTGTACGGTCTGCTGGGATGTGGGAGATCCAGGAAAATAGCAGGAAGCTGCCCTCGGACTCCTGCCTAATGTAGCCCTTCCACCCAAGACGGTTCCAGCAGTGAGACCGGGTGAGAATGAGAAGCTGCCAAATGAAAGGAGACGGACAATTAAAATGAAGGTAGGGCCTGGGAATGGTGCTTTCCCCAGGCAGTCGGCATCTTGAGGGAGCTAACCACTCCACATGGGGAGGTGGCTGGATTCCTGTAGGCAGCCTCCCTTCTTCCAATGAGAGGGACATTGGAGCATATAGCCTCCACCTCCAAACAGGGAGTAGCCACAATGGAAAGGCCAGCCCATGGTCCCCAATGGACTGCCTTTTGGGCCCTGTCTCCTTGGCCCCCTCTCTGAGGGAGCTTATGTCTTGAGGTGTCTTCTTAATCTTCAACTAACGTCAGCAGTGACCTTTGATATTGTTCCTCTCCTAAAGAACTGTTTCCAGTTCCAAACGACTATGTATGACGCGAGTCAAAATGGTTACTGGCAGCTTATTATTCAACTACAGGAGACATAAAAACCAAATAAAATCCTTTTCTCACCAACTGTGAGGTAAACAGTAATGAGAAACGTGCGTGGTTTCACACCCCACTCAGACCTAGTTTGCTAATTCACCTGTTCCAAGATGTTATCACACACCTATGGAGAAGGTGGCACATCTGGTCCGGGGGTAGGGTCACTCCCTCTGCACCACAAGATACCTGCACTGGTCTCAGTACTGTACTAACTGGGTCACCTCCACTCTCACTAACAGTTTCATGACTTGCTTGGTTATAGGAGAATATTTCACTTTGAACACATTAACAGGTAAAGGATACAAACTCACAGATTTTAATCAGTGTGAAGCAGCTCCAAATATAAACTTGATAAATTCTACGGTCAAACTAAAGATACCAGGAGTGTCATCGTGCAAACTTCAGAAGTTTAACAACTGCTCCTGGACTGAAAGAAGCAGCAATAACTCTGCCTGGAATAAGCTGTGACGGCTCGAGATCAAATGTATCGAGGAATTGAAAGCAATTAGCTACGTTTGGGAGAAGGAGTCAAAGCTACATGAACAATACTTTCTTAACAATCGCTTGATAAATAGCTGCCTTATGCTGCAAGAACTGACTGCCTACAAAAGGGTTAAGGAGTTAACTGCAGGCAAGTTGGTCTTTAAACAGCAAGTCAACGTCAAATGTAACAAGGAACAGGGAAGCTATCTCTGATAAGGCAGCATGCTACAGACTCAATAGCTCCAGAGTAGCATCCCATATGTTGGATAAAAGAAACTAAAGGATTGTCAGTAATGTTATAAACCTGGAAGTTAGAAAACTGTACAAACATTCAACTCCAGAAACCATCAGCAGCAGAACTTCGAAGTACAACACTGCACCAGGACACCTCTAGAGACAGACACTGTTGGTTGGAATCATAACTAAATTCCGCCATTAATTAGGTAATAGCTAAATCGGATTGTGAGGCTTAATTTGCTCACTTGAGGGGTGGGCTACATGCAGTAATGTTTAACTAATTGTTTGAGTATTTGGATGTCTGTAAGATTTCATAGCAAGTGGCCAAACTCAAGGTAGTTTGTCGCAATTCACCCATAACAGGAGACAATGAGTAAGGACTAATTTTTTTGAGAGGGTGGATGTGGGATTTAACGGGCAAGTCAAGTCTGGAGTTGGAAGAAGAAAAACTGCACAAAGATCAGAAGATTTCTGCTCCATTTAACGCCGTAACCATTAATCTCACAATGGAATCATGCTGTCATCAGCTGAATATGCCAGAGTAATATTCATCACGCTGCTACAATCCACAGCGTTACACTCCATCCAGAAAACTGCATCGTGGAAAACAACTGATCCCAAGTTGTGCAGAGTCGCGGCCTGCCACACTGAGGGAGAAACTCCTTCCTGTCAATAATTTTCATGAAAAAGTCAGCCTTAGCAAAATAAAAACCAGTCCATGCAATCTTTAAACAAAAAAATCCAGAGAATTGAAAATTAATGGGCACACAATCCTGTGGGATCTGCTCACTTAAATTCTTGATATGCAGCTTTCTGTGTTGGAGCATACGTTTGCCTTGGCTGATTTCTACAAGACTCAGGCACTGAAAGCTTAACATTAGAAAGTGTTTCAATTCCTGATTCTGGTATCGCTCACCCTAAGGGGATGAACAATTCACAAACGAAAACTGAAGAACTGACATTGGAAGTTGGACTATAGCATATGGCTTGAATCTTCCCATTCAAAGCTGATATTTTAAAAGACTTTATCTGTTTTAAGTCTAGGACTTCACATCATGGTTTTAAAGTCTAGACTGTAGATTTCCTGTCGGGCCTGGAATGTGCCTGCTCTTTCAGTCTGGCAAAACAACTCAAAACAAACACTGACTTGTGAAGGACAGTGCAGTGACTGTAATTAGGTCAGCCAGGTGGGCCTCATAGAAGATGAGTTCCCTGTTTGAGGCTGTTAATCTGGTCCAATCAGAAAAGCCCTGGCTGACTGATATAAACAGGAGATTCAAAGGTCCCTCAGTTTAGGGGACTGACTCTGTGTTGGCTGGGGCTACATTTTATTTTGGGGGCAAAACCTGATTCCTGACCTGGCTGAATTATTTAGCCAGTTTGTTAACTGACATTCCTTTTAGTGAGGGCTGATTGTTAAACTCCTGATGCACAGAATGTGTTTCAGGTGTAACTCAGTTCTCATTAGGGGATTGTTGTTTCACTGGCTGGTTACAGCCTGTTACTCTTTTCTCTTTCTCCTTTGAGAAAAGGGTAATGTTAATTTTATGGTAGGGCTTAGCCCTTGGACTCTAGTTGTCTTTGCCTTTTGTATGTGTCTTTTTATTGGTGATTGGACTGAGCCTTTGTGGGAGACATATATTTTACCAGAGGAGCTGTTCCTGTGGGGAGGCCTAGCCCTGGGACTGGGCCTCTGAAGATTGAATACCTGTGTGTGTGCTGGGAGGTGAGCAGTTGCTGTATCCTGGAGTGTGGGAGAACACCTTTCCTTCAGGATTGGACCAAACCCCTGTGAGTTAACTGCACCTGTATAATGTACTGTTCCTGTGAGTGGGCCTGGCTTTCCAAGGCTGGGCCAGGACTCTATGGAGACTGAACACCTGTGAGGTGTGCATCTGCTGCCTTCAGGAGTGGACTCTGCCCTTGGTTGTGGATTCTGTTTTTTAGTAGTGGACTGTTTCTGACCATGTACATTGTATACTGGAGTGGACTTTTCTTGGCAATGTTTTCTATATCTTGAAAACTCTTGTGTATAGATTTGGACTGGGTACCAGAAAGGATTTTTTTGTGGTAACTAACTATATTGTGGTGGTGGTGCACTGTCTTGTGTCCCTGGGTCTGGCAGGCCTTGTTGTGAGTTGGGAGGCTCATGCATTGCCCTGAGAGCTGGAAGGTGGGTAGGCCATCCTGTGAACCTGAAGGTTGGTAGGCTGTCCTGAAAGTGAGGGTGGGTAGGCCACCCTGATGCCAGTCACCCTGAGAGCCAGATGGTGAGTAGGCTGTTCTGAGCGCTGTCGTCCTGATAAGGGGTAATCGGGACGGGCTGTCCTAGAGGTGGTTGAAAGGTGTCAGAGCAGCTGAGAGCCAGAAGGTGTGTAGGGGCGGCTGAGATCCGCAAGGCTTGTGGGCTACCCGACACGCTGTCGTCCCAGGGAAGGGGACGGGCTGCCCTAGAGGTGGTCGAAAGGTGTGCTATGATAGCCCACTGGCCGGATGGTGCATTGGGGTGGGTGAGAGCCCAATGGTACGCAGGGGCAGACCGAGAGCCAGAAGGTGGGTAGCCATCCTCAGTGCTGTCACCCTGGGTGAGTACTGGGGCGGCTGCCCTAGAGGTGGTTGAAAGGTCTTGGAGTGGACTGAACTGGAAGGTGGGTAGGGGTGAGCTGCCATAGTGGTCGGAAGGTGGGAGGGGTGGGGCTTGCTGGGTCTGTATTGTCTGCACTTCTGTATGTAACCATATTGTCTAATGTACAAATGTCATTGTCTGTCTTGTCATATGTGGAACTGGGATGTGAGGTTTGTCCTTGTTTCCCTGTAAACTGTTTGAACGGTAGGGTTTGGGGCCTGGCTTTGCTGCTGCTCCTCTCCCTTGTAAAATTGCTGTCTCTTGTACAGCTGTAAATGTAACTTTGTAAACTGTTTTTGTAATTTGTTTAATAAAATAAAATATAAACAGGAGATTCAGTGTCCTCAATTTAGGGGATTGACTCTGTTGGCTGGTGCAACAGTCAGTATGTTACTGAGTTTCTGCTTCCCTTTTCTGGAGGGGGTGAAACCTGATTCCTGAACTGGCTGAATTATTTAGTCAGTTTAACTGGTATCCCTTTTAGTGAGGACTGATTAACTCCTGATGCACAGAATGCTTCAGGTGTAGCTCAGTTCTCATTAGGGGGTTGTTGTTTCACTGGCTGGTTACAGCCTGTTACACTTTTGTCCTTTTCTCAAAAAAGTTAAAAATGTTAATTTTATGGTAGGGCTTAGCCCTTGGACTGTAGTATTCTTTTTTGTATGTCTTCATACTTATTGGTGTTTAGACTGAGCCTTTGTGGGAGACATATACATTTTACCAGAGGAGCTGTTCTTGTGGGGAGGCCTAGCCTTGGGACTGGGCCTCTGAAGATTGAACACGTGTGTGTGCACACTGGGAGGTGAGCAGTTGCTGTATCCTGGAGTTTGGTAGAACACCTTCCTTCTGGAGTAGACCAAACCCCTGAGTTAACTGCACCTGTACAATGTACTGTGTTCCTGTGAGTGGGCCTGGTTTTCCAAGGCTGGGCCAGGACTCTATGGAGACTGAACAACTGTGTGCTGTGGGGTGTGCATTTACTGCCCTTGGGAGTGGACGCTATATTTTGAAGACTCTATATTTGGACTGTGGACCAGAAAGGACTTTTTAAAATATATGTAACTGTTTTGTGGTGTTTGGGTCTATCAGCGGCACTGCCTTGTGTCCCTGGGTCTGGCAGGCCTTACTGTGAGCTGGAAGGCTCATGGGTCATCCTGAGAGCCGGAGGGTGGGTAGGCCATCCTGTGAGCCTAAGGTTGGTAGGCTGTCCTGAAAGCTGGATGATAGGTAGGCCACCCTGATGTCAGTCGCCCTGAGAGCCAGATGGTGGGTACGTCGTTCCAAGTGCTGTCGTCCTGATAAGGGTTAATCGGGACAGGCTGTCCTAGAGGTGGTCAGAAGGTGTCAGAGCAGCCGAAAGCCAGAATGCATGTAGGAGTGGGCTGTGATCCATAAGATTTGTGGGCTACCCTGCACACTGCCTTCCCAGGGGACGGGGACGGGCTGTCCAAGAGGTGGTCAGAAGGTGTGCCAGGATAGCCCATTGTCCAGATGGTGCATTGGGAGGGTAAGAGCCCAATGGTACATAGGGGCAGACAGAGCCAGAAGGTGGGTAGCCATCCTCAGCGCTGTCATCCCAGGCGGCTACTGGGGCAGGCTGCTCCAGAGGTGGTCAAAAGGTGTCTGGGTGGACTGAACTGGAAAGTGTGTAGGGGTGGGCTGCCTTGGAGTGGCTGGAAGGTGGGAAGGCCAGGGGCTTGCTGGGTCTGTTGTCTGCACTTTCCTATGTAATGGGACTGTCACATGTACAAATGTCATTGTTGATTTTTCATATTTCAAATTGGGATTTGAGGTTTGTCCTCCTCTCCCAGTAAACTGGTTGAACAGTAGGGTTTGGGGCCTGGCTTTGCTGCTCCTCTCCCTCGTAAAATTGTATACAGCAGTAGGTGTCAACTTTTTTGTAATTGGTTAATAAAATAAAAATGCAGCATCCTCCAACTCTATTTCAATTAGATCCCTTCCCTCCTTTCACTTTTCCTTTCATGCAGACATTGCCCCCATGGGACTCTGCTCATCACTGGTGCCTTGGAGACAAACAAACCATTGCAGATGTTGGAATCCAAGGTAGACAAACAGGAGACTGGAAGAACACAGCAAGCCAGGCAGCATCAGGTGGTGGAGATGGAGAAGTCAATGTTTTGGGTATTAACCCTTCAGGCCTGAGGAAGGATTATACCCAAAATGTTGAGTTCTCCACCACCTGCTGCTGCCTGCCTTGCTGTGTTCTCCCAGCCTCTTGCCTGTCGATGGGTCCTTGGCCACATGGATGTTTTTCCTAGTGTGTAATTATTTAGTTCACACACCTGGTGTTTTTGCTGTTTTGCAGCTGCCTGTGCACACCTACACATGATGGGTGCTGGGGAAAATAAGCATGCCTGCTCTATTGTAATAAAGAAAAACAAAATGGGGGGGGGGGGAGAGAAAAACAGGAGCTTCAATCTCCAGAGATTTAGTTTTTAAAAAAAAACCACAGGACTACCTGTAATAGCACAGTGCCCTTGTACTGAAGCCATGGGTTTAATCCCCATTTCTGATTATCAAGAGCAGGAGGGTCACACACGAGTGAGCCAGGCCTGTGTCAAGGACTCTCCATGTGTAGATAAAGGGCAGATATAATTTCAGAAGTATACCTTAAGTGAATACCATTGTCACTTGAATACAAGCTCAGGAACAGAACTGTCAACTGTTATTGAGTCAGGTAACTCCTTCAAATTAAGTTACTTTAATGTCAGCTTCAGTCTTAACATTTAACTGTACATATTTCAGCAGAAGCTGCAGTTAATTGCTAATCATTTCTGAACTTAGTTGGGAACAACAGACTGAATTCTGAACCTTTCACTTGTAGAAATAGCACAAACCTTTACAGTCCTATTCCTATCATCATGATAGTTATCTGCATTTTGTTAAAATCAACTCAACAGACAACTGGAGGCACAGTGCAGGGCCAGATATTAAAATTTAGATGTTTTAGGTCTAAGAGCTTTTCTGATGCACTGGTAGTGTCCCTATGTCTAAGCTAGGTGACCCAGGTCAAGTCTCACATGCTCATGAGGTGTGTCATAACTCACCTGAGCAGACTGATTAGAAAATAAACCAGGGGGAAAGTTACTACAGACACTGGAGCCTGTCCTGAAAACACCAAATACTGAAGATCAGAAAGCATCCATAGAGAGCTAAATTTTCCAGTCTAGATAATTCTTCATCAGAGCTGTGGTGGAGGGGACACTATTTATGCTACAGTGGGGGATGGGGTCTTGTGGGTGAAGGGTGTTTGGGGGGGGGGGGGGGGTGTGAGAATGGCAGAACAATGGTACATCTCCTGCCAGATGTGAAAAGACAGACAGTTCCCCCCCCCACCCCTCTCTCCACATCTTCCCATGTAACCACCAAAAGTGCATCATCTGCTCCTCCCAGCCACTACCCAACGTCCGAAATGGTCTTCCCAGGTGAAGCAGCATATCACCTGCACCTCCTCCAGCCTTGTGTATTGTATTCACTGCACCCAATGTCAACTACTCTGGAGACACCAAACTCAGACTGGGTGACCACTTTGCAGAATACCTCCAGTCTGTACACAGGCATGACCCTGACCTTCCTGGAACCGGTCATTTTAACACCGTATCCTGCTCTCGTTCAGACATCTGTCCAGTACAAGCTGCAGTGTTCCGATGACTCCCAGTACAAACTGGAGGAACAACATCTCATCTTCAGACTGGGCACTTTACAGCCTTCTGGGTGTAATATTGAGTTCAACAGCTTCAAATTATGAACTAACTCCCATCTTTTCCCTTTCATTTAGCTTGTTACATTCTGTTTTTATGTCCTCTCTCCCCTCCCCCACCCCGTGCAACTGTCTACCATTCTCACATTCTGATGACTTCATCTGAACCATCAACATCTTTTCTCCCCCAGCATCACCCCACCACTGCAGCATAAATGCTGTCCCCTCTACACTTCATGACAGCTCTGATGAAGAGACATCTAGACTCAAAACATGAGCTTGCTCTCTCTCCACCGATCCTGCCTGACCTGCTGTGATCTCCAGTGTTGGTTGTTTCCAGAAAATAAACAATGTTTTCATCATGGCATCTCCCTGTTTGGAGAATGGTTGTTATCTTGTGAAAGCAGGGTTCAGTTCCCCGGTCAGGAGTGGCTGATCGCTGTGATGGGTTCTGTGTAAATAACAAGGTTTTAGGCTAAAGGCCATGACTGCATGATGGCAGAGACTAAGAGATAACATGCATTGTTGATATTTTCTTATTAAACACCTCGGGAGTAGGTGGGACTTGAACCTTATTGTTAGTTGAGTGAAGCCTGGACAAGCATCTCTACAATAACAACCTTGGTCATTCCCACTTCTGCTTCTCCACTTCCAGAAATCCCAACTAGTCTAATTCCCAGTCTATCAGTCAGGTGGTTCATGTATTTGTTTGACCAATCGCTTGCTGGTGGCAATTTGACCAATCGCAGCAATGTGGTGCTGGTGGGATCTACCCCAGTGCAGCCCTGAGTGATAAGGCCACCTGACTTCAAGTTCTCTTTTGGGTTTGAGCACATGATGAGTGGTACAATGCAGAAACAGACCTTTTGGTGCAACTTGGCCATGCGACCAGATATCCTAACCTAATCTAGTCACATTTGCAAACAGTTGGCCCATATCCCGCTAAACCCTTCCTATTCATGTCCCCCAGATACCTTTTAAATGTTGTCATTGTACCAGTCTCCACCAGTTCCTCTGGCAGGTCATCCCCTACACATACCACCCTCTGTGTGAAAATGTTGCCACTTAAGTCCATTTTAAATCTTCCCCCTCCCACCCTAAACCTATGCCCTCTAGTTTTGGATTCTCCCACTCTGGGGAAAAAGATCTTGGCTACTTACCCTATCCATGTCCCTCAAACCTCTATAAGGTCCCCTCTCAGCCTCCGATGCTCCAGGGAAAACAGCCCCAGCCTGTTCAGCTCCACCCCATTACTCAAACCCTCCAAACCTGGCAACATCCTAGCAAATCTTTTTAGAATCCTTTCAAGTTTCACAACATTCTTCTGATAGCAGTACATAGTCCAGGTTGATTAAGGAACCAATCCCATTAAGCCATTAGGTGATGATCAATGTGTTCTCCAAAGTAACCATCTTCCTTCAATCAACATCACCAAAACTAATTTGGCTGTTGGTCCATTGCATGTGATAAAATGTCCTGCTACATTTGTCTATATATCAGGGGTGACCTCACTTGAAATTAATCCACTCCATTTTAATGTGAGTATTTCGATGTAAATCTTTAATACACACATTAACTCCAGTTTTGTTCACACCTTGGCCATTGGAACTTAAGAGTCAAGCTTCTATTGTACCAAGTTTAGTATATTGACGGATTTTTGTAATGTGCAAAAGCAAATTATAATATAATCTGGATGGGCTCTGGGTAAGTGTAGATTGTACATTTTCCAGAGATAAAACTGCTGCCAAAAATCTCACCCCAGCATGGAAGGTATATGATTATCAGGAGTGATTACGCACCTTCTGTTCAATAAAACATCATTTGATTCCATTCAGCCTTGGGCAAAATTCTGCAGATCAAATAAAACAAGCCCAGCATTCCTGAACAATTGTGAAATGTAGTTCCAAAACAGTTGGAGTCAGATTTGTCTCAGCTCACTTCATTGGAAAAAAAAGCCAGCGTACAGCCTTGCTTTATTTTGAATTGTTTTCAATTCTCCCCTATGGATCTCACAATACATTATCTCTTCAAACCAACATAACTTATAGCAAGTGACTGAATTTGGCCTTCACAAATTCACACATTTCCAGCACATTATCTATTTGACCTTGTGAAGTCTTGCTGTTAGGAAATGTTCATTATCAATTGAACAAGTTGGTGGTCTATGTAGCAGGTACTTTCTTGCCTGGATTAAGTGATACAGATGTCACTTAGATCTTTCACTCCAATAATTATATGATTTCAGAGCTGCCAACGCTCGGTCCAGGACAGCTCCACGTAGTGTCTTTATTTGTCCTTAAGTTGAAAGAGTGTGTTTGCTGTGAGACTGGGCTGAACACAGGCACTGTCTGCATTGGAAACCATGGGCTGGGGAGAAAGCCTACAGTTCCACTCCTGATTTCAGTCATGGGTAACCCTTGCAACAAATCATTCTAAAGGAGAATTTTCTTTCTTGTTTTGGAGTGACAGTGTTATCAAGATCAGAATAGAATCTTTCCTACATTTTTTCAAACACACTTTGTATGGAACCTTGATGCCACGGGTAGTCCTAACAGAAGCAAGGTGCTTCCAACATTGTCACCCATGAAATGCACAATGTTTCTCTGTAACATCAATATCATAATCAATGGAGAAGTGACATAATATCACCGCCACATTAGATAACGCCTACATCGCTCTGTGGTGTCTTTCTTGAAGAAAGCAAGGACTGCAGATGCTGAAGATCAGAGTTGAAAAGGGTGGTGCTGGAAAAGCACAGCCGGTCAGGCAGCATCCGAGGAGCAGGAGCCCTTCATCAGGAATGGGGGGCGTGGGGGGGGGGATGTCAAGCGGGCTGAGAGATAAATGGGAGGGGGTGGGGCTGAGGGGGGAGGGTAGCTGGAAATGTCATAGGAAGATGGAGGTGATAGGTCGGAGAGGAGGGTGGAGCAGTTCGGTGGGAAGGAAGATGGACAGGTCAAGAGGGCAGTGCCGAGTTGGAATGTTGGACCTGGAATAAGGTGGGGGGAGGGAACATGAGGAGACTGCTGAAATCCACATTCATCCTGCTTGGTTGGAGGGTCCCAAGGTGAAAGATGAAGGGTTCTTCCTCCAGGCATCTAGTGACTAGAGTTTGGTGGTGGAGGAGGGTCTTCTTGACCACAGCACATTCTATTGTAGTTCAGGAAGAGGCACAGATGATTTACATAATGATGACTAGATGAATCTTCTTGTGATGATTGGAGGACAAATACCAATCAGGAAACAAGGGACAACTCCATCGTTCTTCTCAAAATTCTTGACTGCAGCTCTACTCCTGGATTGTGGGTCTCTGTGACAGGACTTCATGTGGCTGAACAGGCTATGACCAGATCCATGGATCCTTGGTAACATGGGCCAAGATGTTAAATAGTGTCACAGGATCTTTTACGTTCACCTCAGAAGGAACACCTGACCTTGATTTAACATCTCATTCTGGAAGACAGAACCTCTGACAGTGGAACACTCCTTCAGTGGTGCCTGAAGGGGGCAGCTGAGATTTTGTGCAAAATTTCTGGAAAGAAACTTGAACTCAGAAATGGTTTGGAGACGCCGGTGTTGGACTGGGGTGTACAAAGTTAAAAATCACACAACACCAGGGTATAGTCCAACAGGTTTAATTGGAAGCACACTAGCTTTTGGAGTGACGCTCCTTCATCAGGTGATAGTGGAGGACACAGTTGTAAGACAGAATTTATAGCAAAAGTTTGCATTATCTTGTAACTGAAATTATACATAACAAACAATCAAGGTATTTTTCAAAGTCTCTCATCTGTTAGAATGACCATGTTAGTTTCACTTCTTTCATGTGTAAATCACAAAACCTCTTTTTAAAAAGTTGCATTCTCAGGTTAGCTGTTAACAATGGTTATAGCTAGACAACATGTTTAACATTTTGTCCAATTATCACCATTGCTAACAGCTAAACTGAGAATGCAACTTTTTTAAAAAGGGTTTTGTGATTTGTGATTTATACATGAAAGAAGTGAAACTATCACTGTATTCTAACAGATGGAAGACTTAACAGACAATCAATTTTTCAATGCATAATTTCAGTTACAACACCGGCATCTCCACACCATGTGTATGTGTGTGACTGTAACGGGGTCTAGGTCTGTGAGACACACTCCCACACTCACACATGCACCATCTCACAGACTTAGACCACTTTACACTCATACACACACATATACACTCTCTCTCACAGACATTCACAACGCCCCCACCCCAGACACACACACACACACCCTGTCACAGACTCTGACCACTTTACTCTCATACACACACACATATACACTCTCTCTCACAGACAGACAGACAGACAGACGCACACACACGTATGCACACACACAATTCCATACTCACACATGCACCCTCTCACAGACCTAGACCCGTTTACACACTCTCACACACATTCCTACTTCTCCATTTATCACCCCTTCTCCCCCACACTCACTCCTCCATTTTGAATTTTCAAGTCTGCGCTGATTATACTTTGACTGATATTGTTATTTAAATAAATGACACAGAAACTATTAGGCACCATTTCATGGAAAAGACCCCAACATTTGTTGCCCCAGTTCCCCATGCATGGCTGCAAAACAAGCCTAAATATTTACTCTCACCCACATGGTGTTGGCATAACCTATAAACAGAGAATATGCTAACGTACAAGTACTGTTTGGACAGAGATTTATGTGAGATGAATGATGATGAAAGATCAGCAATATGAAAACTGTCAAAACACCTCTGAATTTTAATTATGCCGACATGTTCCAAATTTTGTGGAAGTAAAATCAACTGCTGGTTAAATAATTATGAACATACACTCTCATGTTACGGAGAAAGAGAGGACTGCAGATGCTGGATATCAGAGTCAAAAAGTGTGGTGCTGGAAAAGCACAGCAGTCAGGCAGCATCCGAGGAGGAGAGTTGACATTTGATGAGCTAATGCCCGAAACACTAACTCTCATACAGTCATAGAGTCATAGAGATGTACAGCACGGAAACAGACCCTTTGGATAAACTCATCCATTCCAAACAGATATCCTAATCCAATCTAGTCCCACCGGCACTTGGCCCATATCACTCCAAACCTTTCCTATTCATCTATCCATCCAGATTCCTTTTAAATGCTGCAATTGTACCAGCCTCCACCACTTCCTCTGGCAGTTCATTCTGAACATGTACCACTCTCTGCGTGAAAAAGTTGCCCAGTAAGACCCCTCTCACCCTAAACCTATGGCCTCTAATATTAGACTGCCCTATCCTGGGGAGAAAACCTTGTCTATTTACCTTGTCCATGTCCCTCATGATTTTATAAACCTCTCTAAGTCATAGAATCTACAGTGTGGAGACAGGCCATTTGACCCAACAAGTCCACACCAACCCTCCAAAGAGTATCTCACCTAGATCCATTCCCCTACACCAATAACTCTACATCTACCCCTGATAAATGCATCTAACCTACACATTCCTGAATCCTACGGGCATTTAGCATGGACCTTGCACCTAACCTGCACATCTTTGGACTGTGGGAGGAAACTGGACCATCGGAGAAAATCCTCGAGTAAAAAATGAGGTCTGCAGATGCTGGAGATCACAGCTGAAAATGTGTTGCTGGTCAAAGCACAGCAGGCCAGGCAGCATCTCAGGAATAGGGAATTCGACGTTTCGAGCATAAGCCCTTCATCAGGAATGAAGGGCTTATGCTCGAAACGTCGAATTCCCTATTCCTGAGATGCTGCCTGGCCTGCTGTGCTTTGACCAGCAACACATTTTCAGCATCGGAGGAAATCCACACAGACAGGGGGAGAATGTGCAAACTCCACACAGACAGTCGTCTGAGGCTGGAATTGAAGCCGGGTCTCTGGTGCTGTGAGGCAGCACTGAGCCACTATGCCACCCCATGTAAGGTCACCCCTCAGTCTCCAACGCTCCAGGGAAAACAGCCCCAGCCTATTCAGTCTCTCCCTATAGCTCAAATCCTCCAACTCTGGCAACATTTTTGTAAATCTTTTCTGAGCCCTTTCAAGTTTCACAACATCCTTCTGATAGTAGGGAGACCAGAATTGCACACAATATTCCAACAGTGGCCTAACCAATGTCCTGTACAGCCGCAACATGAGCACCTAATTCCTAAACTCAACAAAAATAAAGGAAAGCATACCTAACACCTTCTTCACTATCCTATCTATCTGTGACTCCACTTTCAAGGAAATATGAACCTGCACTCCAAGGTCTCTTTGTTCAACAACACTCCCCACGATCTTACCATGAAGTGTATAAGTCCTGCCTTGACTTGCCTTTCCAAAATGCAAAACCTCACATTTATCCAAATTAAATTCCATCTGCCACGCCTCAGCCCATTGGCCCATCTAATCAAGATCCTGTTGTACTGTGAGATAACTGTCTTCGCTGTCCACTAAATTCAAAGAAAAGATAAATTCAGGACCAAAACCACATGAAGTTATTCTTCACAAAGAGTGATCAAAACTTGGAATACAGTTCCACACAGTGGCAGAGCAAAAACCCAGACATTATTTAACAAATAATGTAAAAGTTAGGGAAAGAGGTTGTAATATATTTCGGAAATACAGGCATATGTGGCTGTCCTCATCTTTAATTATCAAAAAATGTTGAGAGTATTTTTTAAATCTCCTGATTCCTCCCAAGAAGCTATGAAGGCAGCAATTACACTGACACTTCAGGTGAATATTTACCATTAATCTTCTCAGTCCATCTCAGTTTCAATTCATCATGGTACTTTCATTGATCTCTTTCCACATACATTTTTATCTTTAAAGTTATTCTAAATCGTACCTTAACAAAAACAACAAACAAGATAACTCTGGCAGTCTGTTGTTTTGCAATCTGGACAGACTTTTCCCTGCACTAAACCAAACTGCCATGTGTCTGGAGTCACATATGAACCAGAGTGGGTAAGGGGTAAGGGGTTTGGCGTGGGGGTTCTTCCCCAAAAGGGACAAAAGTGGATCGTTTCTTTCATTTTACAACAATCCAGCAGTTTTGCGGCCATCCTGATGTATGTAATTAACTGAACAAACCCCTCATAATGCCAAAATGGGATATGACATGATACCTCCAGATTATTAATCCAATGACACCACTGTTTTACCACAAAGTCACCTATTGGATGAATGGGGCTCCTCTCCGATTACTGCGAGACAGCTGGTGTTGCTTTAACCTGAGGGGTCACCACACCTCAGGTTAAGTTGAGAGGTTGGGAAGGAGAATAACCACAGCCAGTGGTGGAGATTGAGCCCACGCTGTTGGCATCATTTCACTTTGCAAACCAGTCATCCGAGCTAACTGTGCACCTACCACATCAATATAAATCATCCTGGTAACAAAAATCAAATTGAAATAACAGGGGTCTTCAGTTAGTCATATCGATACACGGTTATCAGGAAATCAACCCCTGTTTTACAATTGTAAAAATAGAAGCACAGAAAATCAACTGGTCAATGTTAAAAAGTACTTTTAAACAAAATACCCCCATCTATGCTTTAAAAGTTGTACTATTACCCTTCCTTCCATAACCAGCTGAGCTAACCAATCCCCAGATGTTACCATTCACATGATTATATACCTTGGTCAGGGTCCATTCAGATTCCTGTCTGAAGTTAAATTCTGTTGAATAACGCAGGCCGAATTAGTACCATTGGGATTAACTTCAGCCTGAATACAATCCACTGAATACTTTGTCAACTTCTGAGGAAGCGTCTTGGATTCGAAATATTAGCTCTCTCTCTATAGATTTTGTCAGACCTGCTGACATGGTCGGAGTGATTTTGATAAATAGCATTGGAGTGGGGAGTGTTGTATATTTAAGGCAGTGTGTGGGGGAGGATGAGCCCAGACTGGTTTGTATTTGCAGTAACCCCCCCATCCCTCCGGCCCTGCCACTCAAACTGAACCGAGCCCAAGGCCAGGACAACTGGAGGGAAAAAAAAGACAAAACTTACGGTCAATCAAACGCAAAGACGCTTCTTCCTCTTGCACTTTCACTTCGAGTTTAAGGGGCCGCTGACTCTCCGGGGAGTGGGTGAACTGGAAGCCTCCTTGCTGATCCTCGTTAACAAAAACCAGGGACACACTGTGTTCCTGCACCGAGCAAGCCATGGACAGAACAGACCGAGAACTAACACAAAGAGCCTTCGCTACTAACTGCCAGCGAAAGCGATTGAGAGCAGGGGGGCGATGGAAATCAGAGCTGTGTACCGACCCGAAGCTGTAGAAACCTGGACATCTCCTGTCCCCTGCTGGTGCATCCTGAACCAGCAAGAACCATCCCTGACTCACTGGCACAGCTAAGGGGCTATTCCCCAATCAACATTGTATCTACACTGCCAGACCTACAAAAGACACAGGTTTTGTTTTAGTTTAAAAGAGAACGACATCAAATTAAATATATATTTTTTAACCCTTACAAGTAATAGATCGGGGAAATGGATTTGTCATTTGTAGAATAAAACTAAGAAGGGGTAGCTCAGTGATTAGCGCTGCTGCCTCACAGCACCAAGGACCCAGGTTTGACTCCACCCTCCGGCGACTGTCTGTCTGGAGTTTGCACATTCTCCCCGTGTCTGCATGGGGTTCCTCCCACAATCCAAAGCTGTACAAAGCTCAAAATCACACAACATCAGGTTATAGTCCAACAGGTTTATTTAGAAACACTAGCTTTCAAAGTGCTGCTCCTTCATAGGGTGGTTGTGTGCAGGTTAGGTGGACTGGCCATGCTAAATTGCCCCGGAGTGTTCAGGGATGTGCAGGCTAGGTGGGTGAGCCATGGGAAATGTGAGGATATGGCAGGGGAGTGTGACTAGGTGGGATGGTCTTCAGAGAGTTGGTGATCATTCGATGGGCCAAATGACCCTGCTGTAGGGATTCTGGACATCAGCAGTTAAGAGTGCATTGAAAAGTACTGGGGCATGGCTGTAGGTTTTGCTCACTGAGCTGAAAGGTTCATTTCCAGACGTTTCGTTATCTTACTAGGTAATATCTTCAGTGGACCTCAGGCGAAGCAATGCTAAAAATTCCTGCTTTCTATTTATATGTTTGGGTTTCTTTGGGTCGGTGATGTCATTTCCTGTGGTGAAGTCACTTCCTGTTCCTTCTCTCTGGGGGCGGTAGATGGGGGTCTCAAAACTTGCTAGTACAGGGGCTAGTTGAGAAGGTGAGTCCTTCAGCCAATGCAGGAATTAAACCCACACTGTTGGCATCACTGCACCATGCAAACCAGATATCCAGCCAACTGAGCCTGGTGTGTGCCTATGTATTGTTGCTACTCCCTGTAAGTGCCCCACCCTGTCTCTTTGAGAGGACAGAGGGAGAGGTTTCTGGTCCCCCTCTGACCTTACCACTGATGCTGAGCAGTGAGGTGAGGAAGGGGATTCGACTGTACCGGAGTCTCCAAGGTGACTGACAGTGCATTGAGTATCGGAGTTGGGAGGCCATGTTGCCGCTGTACAGGAGATTGGTTAGGCCACTTTTGGAATATTGCGTTCATTTCTGGTCTCCCTGCTCTAGGAAGGCTGTTGTTAAACTTGAAAGGGTTCAGGTAAGATTTACAAAGATGTTGCCGGGGTTGGAGGGTTTGAACTGTAGGTAGACGATGAACAGGCTGGGGCTGCTTTCTTTGGAACAGCTGTAACGTGACATTTGAACTCCTGTACCCATTGTTCTGACTGATGAAGGCAAGCATACCAAACACCTTCACCACACTGTCTATCTTTGACACCACTTTCAAGAAACAATGTATCTGCACCCCTAGGTCTCTGTTCAATAACACTCTTCCATTCAGCCCATCAAGTCCACATTGACCCTCCAAAGATTATCCCAGTCAGATCCATCCCTACCCTTTTCCTGTAACCCTGAATTTCCTCGGCTAATCTACCTAGCCTATACATCCCCCCAGACACTATGTGCAATTTAGCATGGCCAATCCACCCTAACCTGCACATCTTTGGACTGTGGGATCTGCTAAATGAGAAGGAGCTTTTATTTGTGGTGAGGGTGGTACGTTGCACTTTTTCCTTTTTGATGAATTTGAGTGACCTCTTATGGTATTTCAGAGGGCAATTTAGAGCTAACCACACCACTGTAAATCTGGAGTTACATGACCACTACACTGGGTGAGGGTGGCAGAGTTTTTCCTAAAGGACATCGGCAAATCAGTTGGGCTATGTGAAATGAACCACAGTTAAACACATCAGTCATCACGACATCATAGTGCACTGCTGTCAACAGTCTCACAACATGACGGTGAGGAGTCTCATGACCAGCTTCATTGTATCGCTCTTCATAAGCTCTCCATTCTTCAGAATGCAGCCTCTGCATTTCTGCAGCAGTAGCTGTTATTACTGTCACAAGTTGATCAGACATGAGTTCTGAAACAGGGCCTGAGGAATTCGAAGACAAGGATGTGGAGGTGTTCCCAGAACCTTCACTCTCCTCCTCACCAGTCTCCAGGGCCTTAAGTTCAGGTGTGATCGGCTCATGGTGGTTATCCATCCCAGCAGCCCCTGTGTCTGTGTGCCAATGTCTTGTTAAGGAAGTGCAATATTTATTATATTCCATGGATTCGGTTTTCGTATGCTGAGCTGATTGTTCTAAGCTACTGACTGAGTCTTGTACCCTTTACTGGGAGTGATGCTGTGTATATCTCTCCATGATATTGGCCGTTTTCTCGTGTATAGAACTTACTTGGTCAAGTACCTGACACAAGGCTGAGCTCATCACTGCCATTGACTCTGTTGGTCACAGTGAGTGAATGTACAGTGCCTCAAAGACCTCTGCTCCATGTCCACCCACTTGCCATTGATGGTCCAACACTGCGCCTCTTAAGATGACATCTGAAGCCCTGCATACATACAATACTCAAACACCGTTGTGACTTTCCTCCTCCTCCTCCTCTAAGGAAGACCATGTCAATAATATTTAACACGTGCCAATAACTGCAATGCGCTGCATCCCTCCGATGTGTTGGTGCGTGTTTTGATTGAGCATGAGTTAGTCAGATGTGACCCCTCGGATGCCACTTCCGCCTCCAGATGGCGATGGGATGAGCTGGCTTGGGCCAGGCCAGGGGTCAGGTGGAGCAGAGTATTAAGGTGATGACTGAGCAACACTAGACCCTTGGTGACACAAAAAAGGAAATATGACAACGCTGTCCTTGGCTTTTTTTTTCCAGAGAGGTCGTAAAAGCAATGGTTCTTCAAGGTCTAGGTTAGAAGGATTTTTAGGGCCAGTTTGATTATAGCTAACAGATACTGCCTCAGGAAAAGGCTTTCAAGTTTGGAAAAAAAACACTTGTAAATGAAAGGGGCGTGTCCAGTTTTCCCAGCTCAGCTTTTACTCTGGTTTGGTTTGATTTTAGCAGTCTGGCTGTTCACTGAAAGCAGTCAAGATTAGTGTGGTGCTGGAAAAGCACAGCAGTTCAGGCAGCATCTGAGGAGCAGGAAAATCGATGTTTCGGGCAGGAGCCCTTCATCAGGAAGGGCTTCATCATTGCAGATGAAGGGTTCCTGCCCAAAACTTTGATGTTCCTGCTCCTCGGATGCTGCCTGACCTGCTGTACGTTTCCAGCACCACTCTAATCTTGACTCTAATCTCCAGCATTTGCAGCCCTCACTTTCACCTTGTTCATTGAAAGCAGTCAGTCAGTTTGAAGCTGCTGCTCCAAGAAACAGCTACATTGAAGAAGGTGTTTGATCCTGAATCCATCTGCCATCTCTCTCTCTCTCCTCAAGACCCTGTGGGTTGATTTTACCTTTTGTTCCAAGGGGTGTTTATGGGGATTGTTGCAAGTATTTGGAACAACATCATTAAGTTTGGATAATCTGTTGGGTTTTCGGATAGGATAAGTCATTTTATATTATGTTTTCTTTTGTTTGTGTTTCATTCGGTAATCTTGTAAATAAATTCTGTTTTGTTTGAAACTAGGTGGGTTGACCAACTGCATCCCTCCTGGAATATCCCATGTTACACCTGCTTAAAACAACCAGCAAAGTTAGGGTCTGGACCACTTCCTTGAAATGGTTTGTGGGGGGGGGGGGGGGGGTCTAGCTTGGTCCATAATAGGAAACAAGATAATCTAATATCTAATAGATATAGCTCTTCACATAGTGAGAACATACTGTAATATCCACCGCTGTCTTTAGGCTATAACCATAAACGCACCATGCTTACCATTCTCCCTAACCTGTTCGCCCCTCTTCATGCTGACATGCCATTCTGTTCAGGGAACTAAAAACATTACCATCCTGCTCCAAAATGGGCCACTCTCCAGCAGGATACCACCATGGCTCTCTCCTTCAAATCCCCAAACACCCGTAAACTTTCAGACCCATCTGCAGACCCTTCTCTGGGATGATGGGTCCTCCATGCGTTCAATTCCTGACTGAGGTCACCGTGATGAACTGTCTTAGTCAATCTCTCCCCTTGCCTGGGGCTTGGTGACCCTCAGTTTAAGCCACCACCGCTGTCTCTCTCTCTCTCTCTCTCTCTCTGAGGGAGTAGGCCTCTGGGACTAGGGAGACTTCACCCTTGCCACCACTTCCCTCAACCACACAAATAAGCCAGATCCCAACATGACCAGGTGACATTTTAGTTTTGAATGATGCCAACTTACTTTCAACTTTTATTATATTCAGTACCTTTTTTTCCCTCTTCTCTGTCTATATTCTGTCTCAGCTTGGCTTCATTCTGTGCCTGGCGTTTGTCATGGGTCTTTTTCTATTATATTTTAAACTCCATTCGCTTTGATGTTCATGGTCTGCAAGTTGACCTCCTGGTGGGAATATGCTTGCTTTGCAGCTCACTGGTTTCACCATTTATGATCTTTTGACTTTGTTTTGTTCTGGATCCAGCTGTACTCGACCCCTTCTTAAAGAACTGAAATTGGAACTGTTGTTAGGTGGAATACTTTGTACACGAGGATTCGATTTTCACTCACAAGGGTGGATGCAGACAAGCCAGTAAACCCCCATTTCCACAAGCCTGACTTTTCTAACTGGCTGCCTGAATGTCTGATTTGCCAGCAGTCTGGTTGGGTAGGTGAGTATTAGCGTGGCAGGCCAGGGAACAGCTGAGGAAGCTGCTAGTTACCGAAATGGGTGCTGGGGGGGGAAAGCCTTATGTGGGGTTCCAGCACCGTAGTCAAAGTTTCAAGATTAAAACATTAAATGTCCCTTTTGCTCATTCCATCTCACCCCCACAAGCCATCACTTCAACTCAATGCCCAATTACCCATGATATGGTCCCATTCCAAGCGGCACAGCGGTTAGCACTGTTGCCTCACAGTGCCAGAGACCCAGGTTCAATTCCCGCCTCAGGCAACTGTCTGTGTGGAGTTCTCCCCGTGTCTGTGTGAGTTTTCTCCCACAGTCCAAAGATGTGCAGGTTAGGTGAATTGGCCATGCTAAATTGCCCATAGTGTTAGGTGAAGGGGTAAAGGTAGGGGAATGGGTCTGGGTGGGTTGCTCTTCGGAGGGTCGGTGTGGGCTTGTTGGGCTGAAGGGCCTGTTTCCACACTAAGTAATCTAAAAAAAAAGACTCTGCTTTCAAGTGGGGGCAGAAATAGGAACATGGTTGTGGTATAGGACGGTATAATTAGGGAGTTACTGTTCTCTGCAGCCATGTGCAGTTCTGAAGGCAGTGTTGCCTGCCCGGTGTCAGGGTTAAGGACATGCCCTTAAGGAAGAAGAAAAATTTGGGAGAGGGAGGGGAGTAGTTATTGTCCATGTTGGTACCAATGACATTGATAGGATTAGAAAGGAGGTTTTGCTGAAAGGCTTTGAACAGTTAGGAGCTAAATGAGAAAGTAAACTCTCAATCTCTGGATTACTACGTGAAACACAGGCAAACTAGCATGGGGTAAATAAAGTTGAGGAGTTAAATGATGTGGAATGGGTTTCAGTTTGTGGGCACTGGGTTCAGCACTGGTATAGAGGGGAGCTGTCCATGTGGGATGGGCTTCACTTGAATCTCATCCCGACCTGTAGAGGGGGCTATAAACTAATTAGGAGAGGAGGAAATGTACATTTACAAATCAAGAGGATATAGCAGTGTTACAGGGGAGCTATTTAGCTAACCCATTGTGTGATAGGGTGTGACAGAATATATAAACATAGAAATAACAGCAGTATATTGAAAACAAATAAACATTCATGGTTCTCTCCTGAATGCTACATATTATTCAAACAAAAATGAAGAATTAATCTCATAAATAAAAGCTAATAGGTGTGATTTTATAGCCATTACGGAGAACTACATATTCAGGTGTTTTCGACTTTCGAACAATAACTTTATAGAATAATATTTTGTGGATCCAATCAGGGATCAGATTGTTCAAATTGTTCAAACACCTGAAAATCCAAATATATTACATTAATTGTTTCCGGTGATATGTAATGAGGCAGGTTTAATAATTGATATCAGAGTAAAATAAATAGTGACTTTGCTAAAATCTATCACATTATTCAGTTTGAGAGGGAGAAACTTGTGGCGGTAAAAATCTGTGCTAGGTTTAAACAAGGATAATTACAAAGGATTGAGAGCAGAGCTGTCTGGAGTGGACATGGAAGGGAGTACAGCAGAAGGATGATTGAGAAACAATGGCAGACATTTATGAAAATAGTTCATGATTCACAGCAATGACATATTTCAGAGAAAGGGTAAGCTAACCATGGTTAACCATGGTTGAGGGAACCGACTGAGACAAGGTGGGGGGAGGGGAAATGAGGAAACTGGAGAAATCTGAGTTCATTCCTTGTGGTTGGAGGGTTCCCAGGCGGAAGATGAGGCGCTCCTCCTCCAGCCGTCGTGTTGTTATGTTCTGCCGGTGGAGGAGTCCAAGGACCTGCATGTCCTCGGTGGAGTGGGAGGGAGAGTTAAAATGTTGAGCCACGGGGTGGTTGGGTTGAGTCAGCATGGCTTATGAAGGGGAAATCATTCCTGAAAAATTTATGACAATTCTTTTGAGGAGATATCAAGCAGGATCAAGGGGAAACAATAGCTGTAATATGTTTGGATTTTTCAGGTGTTTGAACAGATACAACACATTAGGTTATTTAATAAGAGTCCATGGTGTTGGAGGTAATGTACTGGTGTGGAGAAAGGATTAGCTAATAGTGTTGGGATAAGGGGGCAATCTTCAAGATGGCAACTTGTAACTAGTAGTGTGCCACAGGGACCGGTGGTAGGATACACAATTACTTACAATATGTAAATAACTTGGATGAGGACAGTGAAGGTATTATTGTCAAGTTTGGAGATAATGCAAAAATAAGAGGGAAGGTAAGTGGTGAGGATGAGACAAAGAATCAGCACAGGGATATATACAAATTAGGCAAGTGGGCAAAAACTTGGCCGATGGAATATGGGAAATGTGAGATTATGTACTTGGGAAAATTAGACTCATAGAGGTATACAAAGGTACTTCAGAGGGAATGGAGCATCAAAATAGTGAGGTTTTACTAAAACTACACAAGACAATACTCAGACCACAGCTGGAATATAGTAACCAGTTTTGGACTGCTGCTGTAAGGAGAGATATACTGACGGTGGAGATAATCCAGGCAAGGTTCACCAGGAAATGGACACACTATCTTACAAGGAGAGATTGAGTAGGTTGGGCCTGTCCTCAGAGTTTAGAAGAATCAGAAACAATCTTATTGAAATGTACAAGGTTCTTAGGAGACTTAACAGGGTAGATATAAGCAGTTATTTCCCCTTCTAGAGGAGTCTAGGACCAGAGGGCATAATCTTAGAATAAGGGGTCTCACATCTAAAAGAGAGATGAGGAGCAATTTCTTCTCAAAGGGTAGTGAATCTGTGGAATTCTTTACCGGAGGGCTGTTGAGGCTTGGCTTGCTAAGTATATTGAATGCGGAGATAAATTTTTAAATTAGTAAGGGAGTGAAGGGTTAAAGGGAAAAAGGCAGAAAGTCAAATTGAGAATGATCAAATTAGCCATAATCTCATTGAATGGTGGAGATCTGATGGGCTGAATGGCCTACATCTGCTCTTACCAGAAGATATAGGAGCAGAATTAGACTATTTGGCATCATGGAGTCTACTCCACCATTCAATCATGGCTGATCATACCTTATTGTCTTATGTTGGCATACCTGTTTCTACAGACCGTCCTGCGCTCAGTGCCTTTCTATACCAATTCTCCCGAGCTCCAAACAGCATTCAAGCTGGTCATCTTCCTGCAGATGTGGTGACCTGGAATGCAAGTGATCTCTTAGAATTCCCACGTACTGCAATCTGTATAACTCACACCTTTGTTACATTATTAGTGAATAATTATTGCCATGTGGTTGATGGTATTTTTTTCTGTGGAAGAATCAAAAACCTTAGCAATTTGATCTCTGTATTCAAAAAGTATTGTCACAGTCAACAATAAACGCATGATTGTAGTTTTAAAATGACACATAAACTCTTACTATTTTGAAAACCACTCGACGTTCATGCTTCTTCAAGTTAAGTGGTACCTGCTGATTACACTTGGTGGTACAAGATGGGAAAAGTTGATTCAAAACTGTAAGCAGTTCATTGTTGGGCCCAAGATAACATTTTTATCACGGTTCAGGGAAAGGCTTACTAAAAATAAGTCCCTCCATAAAGTCAAAATTAAATCGTAAAATATTGCTACATATAAAACTAAAATCATATTTATGGAGCCGTAAGATAGACACATTTGCAAAGCAGCATATGGAAAATGATTTATAGCAGCAGGGAGAAGCAAACATGGTAGAGGTATAGAGCACAAAGAGAAAGTCAGATGTGGTCTCACCTACATATTGATAGGGACTGGAACTGCTGTGATTTTAGCAGCTTTTTTGTTCTGCTAAAGTTATTAAGGGGAGTGATGGCCTAGTGGCATTATTGCTGGATTGTTGATTCAGAGATCCATTAGTATGTTCTGGGGACTCGGGCCTGAATCCCATGATAGTGGAACTTGAATTCAAAAAGGAAAACAAAATCTGAATTAAGAGTCTAATGACCATGAATCCATTGCCGATTGTTGGAAAAACCCGTCTGGTTCATTAATGATCTTTAGGGAAGGAAACTACCATCCTTCCCTGGTTTGGCCTATGTGTGACTCCAGACCCATAGCAATGTGGTTGACTCTTAACTGCCCTGTGGGCAATGCCAGTGGCTCCCTCATCCTGTGAATGAATAAATTTTAAAAAACAGGCACTCTTGAGAATATAAACAAATACAACAAACAAGATTTAAAATAAAACTCTCTTTAACCAAGAAAAACAAATTTTTATTGTTTTTTTTTGTACAGACAAGCCACAGCTTATAGAAACACGACAAGAAAAGCTAGCCTGAGTTCAAGTCTGAAATATTAAGAAAGAACTTTCTACACAAGTGTCTTCAGTATATACTAGTTGCTTGTCTACATGTAAGAACACACTGTAAGATTTCATATTCCTGTTTACAAAAAGTTCCTGTTGTTGTACAGTACACAGTACAAACCTTTCACACGCACACTATCAGTTTGCTTCAACCAATTTATAAAGTTCATGATATATTGAAAGATCTCATAAAACATTTCTCACAAAATCACAGCATGAAATATATATTTACATAATTGAACATTATTCAAAATCACATCATAGGTGTTTAAATAATTAAAACTATATGCAGCTGTCATTCAAAAAAAACAGAAAAAGTACATAATTTCACAATACATTCTCTACAAAAAATCTGAAAAATCTTAACTTTTACATTATTAATTCACACAATTGAGATGTCATTAGACCAATTTTTTAAAAAAATCCCCAATATTTTGGGCCTTTCTGTGCTTGTGCATCTGAATACTCCAATTTGCCACTTAGTGAATTCGAAAATGGCACTGAAAAGCTCTATTTAAAGGGGGCTAATATTGCCGACTGAATTGCCGACTAGTGACTCAGTGTTAAAGGCTGTAGTTACAGGAGTCTGTCATCTGCATTCAGTTGTGTTCATGAATTATCAACATGAAGGAATTTGCCAGCAGGCATTTTGCACAGAATACTTCCTGTCACAATGTGGTATCATGGTACAGCCATGAGGGGAGAGTGTTCACTTCAGTCCAATTATTCAATTCTTGTTGTTGGAGTAGAATATTGTTTTGTAAAGTGAAGTTCTGTACAGAATGTTTGTCCTTAGTATTATAAAACTTAAAACACTGTAACAAGGGGCAATTCAGGCACAGTACAGGTATCTTTATTTTTGAGAGACTTGAGACAATAGAGTTAAATGTATGACTTTTAAATTACTCAATTTTAAGAACAAAATATAATGATGTGGAGCTGAAGGAAGCAGTGAATCAGTGTTGTTCTGCGGCCTGGGTGGATATCTACAATTCAGGCACAAGATTAACAAATGTTTTTAAAAGGCACTCACTTGTCTCAAGGCCAATTGATTTAAATATTAATTTACATATTTGGTATATTGGGGCTTTATTTTACATGTTTTGTCTTACAGTCAATTTTTTTTCTAAGCGAGGAATTCTAACTTGTGCTGAGGTGGAAATGATGTGTTTGCTATAACATTCTAGTTTTAAATATACTTCATGGAGAAAGCAGCTGGGAAAAAGAAGTAGAAAGGCATCCAATCTTGACAAATGGTGTTAACTGGAATATATGGGATGAGAATCTAGATTAGAGTGGTGCTGGAAAAGCACAGCAGGTCAGGCAGCATCTGAGGAGCAGGAAAATCGACATTTCGGGCAAAAGCCCTTCATCAGGAATAGAGGCAGGGTGCCTGCAGAGTGGAGAGATAAATGAGGGGGTTGGGAGTGGGGAGAAAATAGAGGCTCACTGAGATTCTTGTAGAGAGAGGAGGAAAACTTCTTCAAGGCAGGCATTACTACCCCCTCCAACAGTAAGAATGGGGCATGGGAGGAGCTGAAGACCACCTTCAACCAATGCTTTCACCAGAGCTGTAATTACTATGACAGCAGATCCTGCCATTAACGAGGCTCAAAGACTTCCCAAAGCTACAGTCCAGTTATGCTACCAGCACTGTGAAAAATTATTAACTTCAAGTCAGTGAGCTTGAAGACAATACAACAGCAGAAGGAACCCATATCCATGAAGTCAAAATAGGATTAGAAATTTCCATCTTCCATTTAAATGGTAGTTAGCAATGCTGCCTCACAGCATCAGGGACACGGTTTTGATTCCAGCCTTGGGAAACTACCTATATGGAGTTTGCACATTCTCCCCGTGTCTATGTGGGTTTCCTCTAGGCAATCCAATTTCCTCCCACAATCTAAAAATGTGCAGGTTAGGTGGACTGGCCATGGGACATGCAGGGGTATATGGGTAGGATGGTGGTGGTTTGGGGCGGGGGGGGGGGGGGGGGGTGTTGAGAGCCTGGATAGAATGTTCTTTGGAGGGTCTTTGCAGACTTGATGGGCTGAATAGCCTCTTTTTGCATTGTAGGGATTCTACGACTCTACATTCCTTGTGGGCTTGAACATCAGTGCTCCATTCAGACCCCACAAAGATTCCTTAGGCTTTCCAATCCCGGATTCCTCCTGATGAAGGTGGAATTGCCTTCAGAACAGTGTCTGGATTGTTCCAGGGATTATTCCCATGGATCCTAAGCTACTGCCTCTTCCATCCAGTTGTCAAATGGGTAGGTAGTGAATCTAGCTGGGAATCTGGCTTTGTCAACATTGGCAAAGTCTTTGAATCCTTAAGTTCCCAGAATGCCCCATCCTCTACTGGACTCTTATATTTTAACACCATCACACTGTCCTCTAACTTGAACTCTGAGCTTCAAAAAAAAATCAAAGTAATAGAGATAAATTGAGAGAAATAAGTTAGACAGGGCCCTGAGTTAGACGATAGCAAGCTAAATACGCTGAAGGACCATTTATCTTTCCAATATTAGAGTTATTGACAAGGAAAATCAGGTTGGAAATGGATAATCAATTTCACATTGTCTGTTATTCCACTTGACAGCGTTAAATGCTTTGATGGTTTTCGGCTTGTAAATGTTGAACAGAGGGTATGAGAGGGCACCTTATTACCAGAAAAGTACTAACAAAGATAAAAAAAATTAAATTCAACATATTATTTCAAGTTCCAATTGAACTATGAATCAAATATGTAATCTGGTAGTAGAAACTTTCAGTACTGAAGCTAAGGTGCGCTCCTTCAGGCTACAGTAATCTGATATTTGGAATTGTCTATTCAGGGAGGGTAGTGGAGGCAAATGGTCTGGAATAATTTGAGGGGTAAGCAGGGACATGGAAAGATGAGTTATGACAGCCGAATGCTTCTCTCAGAGATAATTTTCTTTGTGAGAACCTATGAATGTGAGCCAGTCTCTCTCTTTCATTCTAATGGACAGTGAGAAGACAGCATAGACAGAGAACCATTGAAACAGATTTCCTGTGCTCTCTCTTAGCTCAAGGAGCCGTCAGTAGAAAAGAAACCACAAGAAAGGAATGTAAACAAGGAAAAAGAATATGCTCATGCGCAATTCTGAAATATATTGAACAGAATTTCTTTTGTTTTAATTATTTGTTAAACTAATCAGTTACCCAGCTGGCACCAAAGCAAAAATCACAGTCAGGTACTATTGTAATTGCCTTCTGAAAAATGTCCTTTAATATTTTTGCCATTATAGTAATGTTTCTTATGATTTTCTTGTTTTGATCATGAGTAAAAATACTCTCAAAATCTTGCATGTGTGGGTTGTTAAAAACAATCTAAATTATAAAAACAAAACCATTTTGGAACCACCGTATCTATTTTAATATCCAAAACTGAAATAAATATATATCTTCCTTAATGCTCCCTATAGATACTCAATGACTGGAAACAAATATAATGAAAAGGTGCCCTAAATGTCTGAACTGCTTCCAAATCTGAGTGCAATTACTAGTTGTGGAGTCAAACGAATTAGTTGATTGATTCCATTGGTTCTTAAAGGAATGCAATTACCATGGTAACATATTTTAATAAGCAAACTAAGATATGAATGAATTAAATTACACATATTAAATATTTACTTTTCAAGAATCATGGTTTCTAGCAAAGTTCAGAAACTATACTTGTTCAATAAAAGATAAAAAGACTTGGCATTTTATTTTGTAAACAGCAAAGTAACATTTTTCTTAATTCTAAAGACTTAACTGTAAAAACATTTCAATATGTAACATGTGCCTCTGATTCTGTGATTAAAACTTGCCAGGATAATTCTGATCATTGAAACTTACTCTAACCATTTCAAAAACAGGAACAGAGCAGCTACTAATGCCATATTACACAACCATTTGAAATAGGAACAGGTCCCTTACAGCAGCCTCATCATTCAACAAGATCATGGCTGACCAGACTGTAACCTAAACTTCCCTTTCCTGGTCAGCTCTCCAGAACTTCAAATTTCGTACTGGGTCACGGAACGATGAGAAATGTATTCTCTTCTTCTATTAATCCTATTCTCTGCAGAAGAAATCTCTCTATCATCAATCTAGTGGCTACGATTCCATTTTTGCACACCTCATAATGACTAGAAGAACACCTTCAGAAAAGGCTTGAGCTCAGGATATCAGTGGAGGACAAGGTCAGCAGGTATGTGCATTTGACACAGAAAGGAGCCATAAAGCATGGAAACAGACCCTTCAATGTGAGTAGTCCGCACTGACCAGACATCCCAATCTGACACAGAGCAGAATTACCCAGGAAGTGAAAGAATGGAGTTATTAATGAAAGATTTTTAAAAAATAATAATTATTCCCAAATTAGTTGGACTTTAACATTCTCAATCATAATCACTGGATGCTACTATAATATTTGAAATTTAAACAAATTGATAACTAACAATACCATGTAAGTTTGTCAAAATATTACCACCATTCAGTGCTTCTATCTTCCACATCATAAGATTTGGCAAAAAAAAGTAGTTTAAGCACACTAGTAAATGCTACAATAGGGCGGAAATGGGTTTGCACTTCAGTTATGTATATATTTTTAATAAAGGCTGAAATAATTCACTGTAAGTAGCTGTTTGAAATATGATGGTGTAAGCAGGAAAAAAAGTGCGAAAAATTAAAATGTGGTTACCTAACTGGCACCAAAACAAAACCCACAATCTAGCAGCATATAGAAAGGCATGCAGACTGAGAAGCACTTCTACTGCCAAAACACAGAGCTTTCATTGCATACCTTCACGTATGAGAACAATTTATTGGACCATTATCCATCAGTACTGAAACTCAATATAAAGGTCATGCTTCAATTCCAGTTTTTATACCAGGTAAAATGCCCATTTCTACCAAGTTCAAGGAGTCTATTGATTAAACAGAGCAGTGTGTGTTCTGTTCCACAGAACTACAGTTTGTTGTTAACATGGGGTCTACAAACAAACCCCATTCCCCCATCAGCCCCTTAACAACTCTCTAAATTGCACATTACGATCCAAATATATCTGCAGCACAACAAACTAAACAGTTTTTTAAAAAAAAAGTACAAAGAAAAGAAATATATAGAAGGCTTTCCTTAACCATTACAAACACACCAGATACACCATATAAACACATTTTGGTCCAGAACAGTATGTAAATGTTAACATAAGACAGAAATAAGTAAGGTTTGTTTTTTTTTGAAGATTGAAGGGGCAGAATGTTTATGAAACAAATGCCCCAAATTGTTTTGAATATCATTAAGACTTTAAATATATTGAAAAACAAACCTTTGATGTTTGGTGTTAAAGCACAGAAAACAGGATTAAGGAGAATCTTCCCCAAGAGACAGGTGAAGCTGCCTAATGGCCTTAACTTGGTTGGTGCTGATCAGCATCAAAATCAATGACATTGAAAAGAATGAGTATGTTTGCATTAACCTAAGTTAATTTGTTTGATAAACCATTTCAAAGTGACCAATGACTTTTGGACTTTTTGCAGTTTAGGAAAGCAAAGACTTTAAACATTTGCCATGTTTAATTGATTTGTCTTGCCTGAAATTTAACATATTGGTATTTTCTTTAAAAAGTCTGCTGTTAAAAAGCCAATGTGACCCCTTTCTTGGATAGGGTGGTGAGGGGAGGCGGTTGGAGTGTTCTTCAGAATTTTTAATTGTACCTCAAGAAAGTTTGTAAACATTATTGGCTTCAAAGAAACCCTTTGCAAAGTGTACACTGTTACTTGCCATTTCATTTAACGGCACATATATGTCTTATTGTCTCACAGTACTGAAAAGTACCTTATCTGAAAATGAACAGAGTCATTGTGCATTACAGGAAGCAGGTTTTCCTTTTGTCTTAAACTTTAAAAATAATTAATCATCGAGCAGGTTTCTCCAAAGGCTCAATAAAAGATGTAATCACTAATGAGCTCCATCCTCCCCCAAAGGGACTACATATTTTCTGAAATTGAGGCAAATTTGTGAAAACACTACTATCATATAGGACGGTTTAAAACATATTTATCCAGAGAAATGAATATTCGCAAACTGCACTTTCATTTAGTCAGGATCCATACTCACAATAAGTAGAGAATATACTGAGAGTCTTGTAAAATTCTAAGTAATTATATGAGGGAAAAAATGTGCACAATGCCTTTGTCAATAGATGTTTAGAATTGGTTTTTCTATAGATATGCTAAAAATGAGTCAAGTATTTTGCATTAATTAGTCATTTCTAGATTTCTACAATTTTCAGACACTGTATGCTTTTTGGATAATGCAACTGAAATGTATCTCAAGTTCTGATTAATGCATATACTTACTCATTCCTCATGGCTTCATAAGACAAATATACTCATTCTTAGTGTAAGAAAAAGACATAGGTTTCTAACTAAGAATCATCATTCGAGCTTCCATTCCATAGTTTCCCCTGTGGGTAGTAGAAAAACAGCAGGCACACCTTGCTGAACTACAAAAATTAACTCTTTCCATAACTGTTTAAGGCACTGTGTAATAGCCGAGGTACAGTAATCCCTGACATACATTCCTGAAGTGGCATTTAATTGCCTACCAAGTCTGTTCCTACAGAATTGATGAGTATGTGTGAGGTGTGCCAGCTACAGTACTTTTGGTCTCGTCATCTTTGACAACCACACAGACCACATAGAAAACTCAACGTAAAGCTGCCAAGACTATGCTGAGTGCTACATTCTTGTCTTCTGTAGTTACACTGAGGAGTTGGCTAATACAGTTGCTGAAATCAGCTCAGATATCACAGTTCTTAAATAGTAATCATGCTAGTTTTAACCAAATTTGAATATATGGATATTTTTATATGTATGATACATATTCAAAATTTTCACAAAATCAATTTTCTCCACTTATCCATCTTAAAATTTCCTATGTTTAAAATTTCAATTCAATTTCTTAATGTTGTTGTCTTATTGACTGGAAAACAAATAGCCGTGGTTACATCAGTTAACCAATGAAAAAGTGTTGAAGTACTGGTAACAGGCAGTATTGGCCAACCCCTTGTAAAGTCTCATCATAGCAGCTAAAGACACTACAGCAAAACAGATGGAACAGACAAATCAATTCGCAATGATTGATTTCGGTCTATCCTCACATTATTCACAGGTACAGTGGACTTCAAATGAAACGGTATACTTTTTGTTGGTCTAGCAAGACCTCACCCAGAAAGTATAATCATAACTGAAACAAATGCAACATATTTTATCACATACTGCAGCCTTTATCATTAACACTTTTTCCCAAAAAATGTTTATTAAACTAATCTAGTTTTTAAATATGGCTGCACTACTTTGCAAATCAGTAGCATTCAAAACTTTGATGTTTCAAAGGGAACTCCATTGAACTTTCTGCAAAGGTAGGAAGTTGTTTTAAAGAATTGAATAGATTTTGATTTTTGATGAATTTTAAATACAGTACAGTTTTAGGAGGCCAGTAACAATGAACACTGCCTCCTCTCTCAAGCTTTCAACTTCAACCATAAATCTACATTCTAAAATCTTCAACAGCAGAAGTCTGGTCCATTAATTTGACAGAAAAAAATTATATTCCTGTATGTGTAACAGTCAAATATTTGTGGTCAAAGCTTAGAGCACATCAATATGCTGAAATAAACTGCTTCATGGTTAGAATCCAGTACAACAACCCAGTTACTTGTTCAGATCAGCAATTGTGATAAAAAGCAGAAAAGTGATTTTCTGCATGCAAAACTTACAATTTTATGGAAAATTGCTTGCAACAAAGAAATATTTCCTGGAATAACATGGGCAGAAACATTGAGGATTTTAGATGCTCTGGTCGTAAATTAATAGAATGTAGTTACACTAATCTTTGAGGTAACAGCAAAATTACTAGAAATCTGAGGCATTAATGGTGGTGAGGCACAAGAATTGTTACTTAAGCAAACACTTTGGTCAAAAATACTGTTGATGATTACCATGCCACGTCTCCAATCCAAAAAGTAACCATTACTCATTCATTACAATGTTTGGCTTAAGTTATTTCTAAAATACACATAATGCATGAATGATGGAACCACCTAATGTATAAGTAGTGATAAGTACAGCTTTGTCCTATTGTAACTTATTCAAGTGCATTCAAACAACGCAGAACTATAATCCTGGATCCTTTTGAAACAGATTCAAACCAAAAGAAAGATAAAATCAGCAGTGAGATAACAGGATATTGTTGGATTCTAGCCCTGACCTTTAGGTACTTCTGCTGTCAAGTGAGCATATCCTGTCGTATGTATAAGAATATATTTTCAATCAAAAACTGAACTAAACAAAACAACTTATACTGTTAGAAGTTCATCAATTACAATTGCAATGTCTACTGAGTCCCTTTAGTCAACATGATCAATATGGGACCAAAAATAATCCAAAAACAAAACCTATATACACCTAGTTAGTGTATGAGAGTAACATTCAGCATAGCAGTATGTGTCATCTCAATAGCTGAAGCCACAACACAGTCAGACTTCAGGCTTGAAGTAAATAAGAGAAGGATAATCAACGAATGGTCAAATTATTGTTTAGACTGCCGTGTATGTGCTTCCAACAGTGCTGCAGTGCCTGGCACTAGCCACACTTGTAATGATTTGTTCAGCATGTAGAGGGATCAGAGGGTCGTGTTGCATGCTGCTGTTGAGAGATGGAGCTACACAGACACCCTGTAGTGTCTGGTTAAGGTCTATTTTTTCCCTCTTGAATGGTGGTTCTCCAGAATCTTCCAATTCATCATCCATTTCGCTGTCAACCTCACTTCCTTCATCTTCAGAGGGAAAGGAAAAATACAAGGCATTTAGTATCTATTATAACATTATTGAAACATGTCACGTTGGATAACAGTTTCGGACATTTGAGAATGCTTTATAGAACTCAGGGACTAGATTGTAAATGGGTTGCAACAGTTAAAAGATAATTTGAATTCAAGATGCATTGTAGATATGACGAACACAGTCTGCAAAAAGAAATATGTTAAGAATAGCACAAAATTGAGTTAAGACGTTGTTACTGATATAGCAATTTGAACTCTAGAATGCAACAAATATGGATAATATACACACCCTATTTTATAGTTAATTTCTAATCAACCTGTTCAGAGAGATGTTGTAACACAGCTATGGAGCAGCTGGGGCTTTACCTGAGCCTCCTGGCCACACTTGGGTTCTGCCAATGTATCACAATATCCCCAACCTATTTAATGGACATTTTCTAATAAACCTGTTCAGAGATGTTTCTACATACCTCCAGAACAAATGGGACTTGAACCTGGGTCTCCTGTCCCTGAAGTAGGGACATTATCACTGCACAAGAATGCTCTAATCAATTTGATGCCACAACGCTATAAACTGAGAGACAGAGTCACACAGCATGAAAACAGATCCTTTGGTCTAATCAATCCAAGCCGACCATGTTCCCAAACTAAACTAGTGTCACCTGCCTGAGCTTGACCCATATCCCTCTAAACTTTTACTATTTATGAACTTATCCAAATGCCTTTTAAATATTGTAACTGTACCTGCATTCACTACTTCCTCTGTTCATTCCACACACAAACTATTCTCTTTGTAAAAAAAGCTGCCCTTCATGTCCTTTTTAAATCTTTCTCCTTTCACCTTAAATATTTGCCCCCTAATTTTGAATTTCCTCACTGGGGGGAAAAGACCCTTGTCATTCACTTTATCTAAATCCCTCATGATTGCATAAATCCCTTAGGGAGCCTCTCTCCATTTAAATAATAGTTTGCCTTTTCATTCTTTCCATCAAAGTGCATGACCCAATACTTTTCTATTTAAACTCCAACTGCCAAGAATTTGCCCACTCGGTCAACCTATGTCTTCTTGTAGATTTCATACATCCTCATCACAAAAATAAGCCATTCTGACCTATTTTTGTGTTCATCAGCGAATCTGAATAATATACACTCTGCCCCCTCCTCCAAGTCATCAATCTAGCAGCAAATAATTAACTCCAAGGACTGATCTTTGTAGCATTCAACTAGAGTCATCGAGTCAGAGATGCAGAGCAGGGAAACAGACCCTTCGGTCCAACTTGTACATGTTGACCAGATATCCCAACCCAAATCTAGTCCCACATACCAGCATCCAGCCCATAGCCCTCCAAACCCCTCCTATTCATATATCCATCCAGACACCTTCGAAATTTTGCAATTGTACTAGCCTCCACCACTTCCTTTGGCAGCTCATTCCATACATGTACCATGCTCTGTGCGAAAAAGTTGCCCCTTAGGTCTCTTTTATATCTTTCCCCTCTCACCCTAAACCTATGCCCTCTAGTTCTGGACTACCCCACCCCTGAGAAGACTTTGTCTATTTACCCTAATCATGCCCCTCATGATTTTATAAACCTCTATAAGGTCACTCCTCAGCCTCTGACAATAGATCTCGCCTGTTCAACCTCTCCCGATAGCCCAAACCCTCCAACCCTGACAACATCCTTGAAAATCTTTTCTGAACCCTTTCAAGTTTCACAACATCTTGCCGATAGGAAGGAGACCAGAATTGCACACAACATTCCAACAGTAGCCTAACCAATGGCCTGTACAGCCGCAACATGACTTCCCAACTCCTGTACTCAATACTCTGACCAATAAAGGAAAACATACCAAACGCCTTCTTCACAATCCTACCTACCTGTGACTCCACTTTCAAGGAGCTATGAACCTGCACTCCAAGGTCTCTTTGTTCAGCAACACTCCCTAGGACCTTACCATTAAGTGTATAAGTCCTGCTAAGATTTGCTTTTCCAAAATGTAGCACCTCACATTTATCGAAATTAAACTCCCTCTGCCACTTCTCAGCCCATTGCCCCATCTGATCGAGATCCTGTTATAAGCTGAGGTAACCTTCTTCGCTGTCTGCTACACCTCCAATTTGGTGTCATCTGCAAAATTACTAACTGTTATGCTCACATCCAAACTATTTATAAAATGGTTAAAATTAGTGGACTCAGCACTGTATCCTGACTCATTGTCTTGTGTGTTTACTAATCCACAATCCATGATAATACATTATTTCCAGATCCTACCCTGTGGATCTCACCTTTTGCCTTTTAGAAATACTAATACACTACATTTACTGGTTCCCTTTTATCAACTCTCTTTGTCATATTGTCAAAGCATGCGTGCAAATTTGTCAAGCATGATTTCACATTTTTCACAAAACCATGTTGATTCTGTTTGATTGCATTAAGCTTTTCCAAATGTTCTTCTATTCCTTTCGGCCCTGAGACACTATATAAATACAAGCTATTTCTTCAGTAGAGTATGTGTGGTTGAAATGCATCATTTTAGTCCATCTCACCAAAATTATTTTGACATTTGATAATCAACTTCTGTTGAGGCCAAAAATAAAATTGATATAAGTTTTGCAACCAGTACTTTTACAATCAATGTTAAAACTAGGTGAGGAAAGTTAATTTTCTCCCCTCTTTTTAAATTGATTGTTGCAACAAATAGTTTTAACTTTTTTTAATAACGCAGGTATCGCATATTTCAATTAAAACACAATGCTGGCCAAAATCAAGAAGCCAATTAAAAGTGATTTTTGAGTGAAAGGAAGGGACTTTTATTATTTACTTACCATAAGAAATATAAAACACAACATGAAGCAAAAAAATCATGGATTTGAACTTTAAGAAGCAGAAATTCTCAAGTAAAATAAGATAAAGAATATGCAGTTTTCAAAAAATGAGTTTTTAAAGGTATTAAGATTTTTAACATGAGAACGAGTTGTTTTATGGAAGTCATGTATCCACAGCGGTGGTATAATTTGTAAATATTCTCAGTTTTTGATGAATAGAGGTTTCTCCAATTTGCTTTATCGCTGGGCACAGATTTTCAAGAGCAGGAAATAGAGGAAGTCTTCCAGTCTTGTGTTACAAAAGCACTTTCCTTCTTAGTTTTGCTCCAAAAGTTGTTTTCCTGTAATACAGTTCACTTGTGTATTCCCTTACCTGGTTTGAGTGTTTTTTTTCCCCAGATGGATAATCTACAGGTGACAGTTATTCCAATGTGTGAAATTACAGAAAGGTGAAAATCAAAAGTAGAAAATTGTCACATTAGCATAAGGAAAACAAGGTTAAACAGAAGAATGTGTAACTGAAAGACTAGTTTCGGAGAAGTGAATTCCAGTTTGTGTGGCACTGGCACTTATACAGGAAAATGTGGGATCTGCACCAATGATATGGTCAAAACGTGACTCTTACTGGGGCTGGTGTTCTTGAAAAGTGCAGAAGGAAGGAAGTAGAGTAGGCTTTAAAGCAAATAGTTGGGGCAAGGGCTCAAATTTGAGAAGCTGTAGTGAATCACAGAGTGGGGAAAATGCAACAGAGGAAAGGATTAATGTGGAAAATGATAGGAAGAAACAGAATGCAGATTGAAGATAAAATTAACAGATACAACTACAGATTATAAAAATAATAAAAGTAAGAAACTTAAGGCACTATACTTGAATATAAATAGCATTTGAAAGAAAGCAGGTGAACTATTGGCGCAAATAGAAATAATTAAGTAAAATCCAGTGGCTATAACTGAAATTAGGCCATTCAGCCCACTGACTTCTGCTCTGCTCTGCTGCCTCACAGCGCCTGAGACCCAGGTTCAGTTCCCGACTCAGGCGACTGACTGTGTGGAGTTTGCACGTTCTCCCAGTGTCTGCGTGGGTTTCCTCCGGGTGCTCCGGTTTCCTCCCACAGTCCAAAGATGTGTGGGTCAGGTGAATTGGCCGTGCTAAATTGCCCATAGCGTTAGGTAAGGGGTAATATGTAGGGGTATGGGTGGGTTGCGCTTCGGCGGGTCAGTGTGGACTTGTTGGGCCGAAGGGCCTGTTTCCACACTGTAAGTAATCTAATCTAATGAGTCAATCATGGCTGATAAGTTTCTCAACCCCATTCTCCCACTTTCTCTGTAACCCTTGATCCCCTTGATACTCAAGAACCTATCTATCTCAGTCTTAAATATACTCAATGACCTGGCCTCCACAGCCTTCTGTGGTAGTGAATACCATAGATTCACCACTCTCTGGCTGAAGAAGTTTCTCCTTATCTTCATTCTAAAAGGTCTTCCCTTTACTCCAAGGCTGTGCCCTTGGGTGCTAGTCTTTCCCACCAATGGAAACATCTTCCCAACATCCATTTTGTCCAGGCCATTCAGTATTCTGTACATTTCAATTAGATCCCCTCTCATACTTTAAAACTTTGGGGTATAATGCAGAGTCCTCAAACATTCCTCATATGTTAAGCTTTTCCTTTCTGGGACCATTCTCGTGAACCTCTGAATATGCTCTGGCGCCAGTACATCCTTCCTGAGATATGGGGCCCTAAACTGCACACAATACTCTAAATGTGGTCTGAACAGAGCCTCATTGAGTCTCAGAAGTATACCCCTGCTTTTACATTCAAGTTGTCTCAAAATAAATTTCATCACTGCAATTGTCTTCCAGACCTCTGACTCATTCTGTAAATTTACCTTGAGGGGATCCTGGACTAGGTAGGATGACTTAAATTGGGACCTGAATATATATAATAGTATGTAACATTTAGGAAGGACAGGAAACTATGAAAAGGTGAAGAAGTGGCACTGCTAATTATTAGAAAGTAATGATCTAAATTCAGGAAACCAAAATACAGAAGCAATCGAGATAGGGATGGGGAATAATAAAGGCAAGAGGTCACTTGTGGGAGTTGTCTACAGACCCCTAACTGTAACCACATGGTAGGATAGTGTATCAAGTAATAAAAAATTAGATATAATAAAACAAAGAACTACGGAGAAAGAGATGGCAGATACATTGAAAACATGTCTTCTATCAGTCTTCTCTTGACAGGATACAAATAGCATCCCAAAAACAGGTGTAAATCAGGAATTAAAAGGGAGGGGGACACTCAAGAAAATTGCAGTTACCAGGGAAGCAGTATTGAGTCAATTGTTGGAACTGCAAGTTGACAAGTCCCCAGGTTCTAATCAATTTCATCCTAGAGTCTTAAAAATATTAAGTATTGAAATAGTTGATGAGTTAGTCTTAATTTTCCAAAACTCATTAGATTCAGGGAAGGCTCCTTTAGATTGTAAAGTATTGAATGTAACTCATTTATTTAAAATGGCAGAGAGACCGAAAGCAGGAAACCACAGGGCAGTTAGCTTGACACGTGTCAGAAAATCATACAGTAGAGACCCTTTGTCCCATTCAGTCTGTACCTCCAAAACAATACATTAAATCTATGCTAATGCTGTAGTACTGAATGTTATGACATTTCAAGTGCACATCTAAGTATTTCTTAAATGTTTCTCTCCTCAACTATTATCCCAAACAGTGCATTCTAATCCCTCACCAACCTCAGGATGAAATTGCCTTTCCTCAAGTCCACTTTAAACCGCGTGCCTTAAAAGTGTGCCCTTTTGTTATTAACCTTCAACTAAAGAGAATGGCTACTTTCTATCCAACTTGTCCATGCTTCTCATATTCGTACACACCTATCAGGTTCTCCACTCCAGCTTCTCTGCTCCAAAGAAAACAACCTAGTTTATTAGATTAGATTAGATTCTCTACAGCGTGGAATCAGGCCCTTCGGCCCAACCAGTCCACACCGACCCTTCAAACAGTAACCCACCCAGTCCCATTTGCCTCTGACTAATGGTAATTTAGCATGACTGTGGGAGGAAACCGGAGAACCTGGAGGAAACCCACAGGGAGAATGTGCAAACTCTACACAGACAGTCGTCGAGGCTGGAATCGAACCTAGGACCTGGTGCTGCGAGGCAGCAGAATTAACCACTGAGCCACTGTGCTGCCCTTATTCAGCCTCTCTTTATAGTTGAAATGCTCCATCCTGATAAATCTCTTCTGCATCCCTTCCAGTGAAATCACATCCTTCCTATGGTGCAGTGGCCAGAATTGCACACAGTACTCCAACTGTGGCCTATTCAAAATCCTGTACAGCTCCAGCATAACCTCACTGCTCTTGTAATCTAGACCACAAGTGTCTATTATGCCTGAATAACTGTATTAACTCACCCTGTCATCTTCAGGGATCTGTGGACAAACACCTCAAGATCCCTCTGTTCCAGTGAACCTTCCAGGGTCCTACCATTCATTGAGTACTCTCTTCATTTGTTACTTGCATCACCTCGCATAATCTGGGTTAAATTACATCTGAGCTGAAAATGTGTTGCTGGAAAAGCGCAGCAGGTCAGGCAGCATCCAAGGAACAGGAGATTCGACGTTTCGGGCATAAGCCTTTCTTCTGGAAATCAGGGCTTATGACCGAAACGTCGAATCTCCTGTTCCTTGGATGCTGCCTGACCTGCTGCGCTTTTCCAGCAACACATTTTCAGCTCTGATCTCCAGCATCTGCAGACCTCACTTTCTCCTTAAATTACATCTGCCCATCTGATGAATCCTATAACCTACGACCTTCTTATTCACTGTCAACTACTCGGCCAATCTTTGTGTCATCTGCAATCTTATTCCTGTCACAATCTCATCTACTGTACATTGTTCATATATGATTGCAAACAATAAGGGACCAGCACTGATCATTATGATACACCACTGGACACTGGGCTCCAGTCACACAATCAGCTCTCTACCACCACCCATGACCTCCTGCTCATTTCTGCTGATCAAGGATGATACTAATAGAATAATTCACAACTACCAACGGTATTGATTATCAACAAATAGTATTTATTCAGACCAGTATTAAGGAAAGTATTCCATATTTTCAATAATTATAAACTATTAATCTTCCAGCTTCTTAAAAGTTGGAATTCTAATTGTGATCTCTTTTACTTCTGTTTTAATTCAGCTGCTTCAGTATAATCAGTTTCCATTTCTAGATATTTCATTGTAAAGAAATTATTATTTGCTGCAAGTTTTCTGTCCTGCACAACTAAGTATTTTCTAACAATATAATTAGCAGTCACAAATCATAATGTCACAAGAAATAGGAGCAGGAGTAGGCCATTTGGTCCTTTGAGCCTACTCTGTCATTCAATCAGATCATGGTGGCCTTAAAACTGCTTTCTTGTCGGCCTAACATAATCTTGATTTCTTTGTGTAAAACACAAAGCAATGTTTATACTCAACCTTGAATACATTCAATAACCAAGCCTCCATTGTTCTCAGTGGTAGAGAATTCCAAAAATTAAGAGTTACTCTAAGAGAAGAAATTTTTCCAAATCTTTATTTTAGAGACTTTCTTTAAAAGTATTCTAGATTTTCACATAACAATAACCTCCTCTGAGCATCACATCTGTCAAGTCTCATCAGAATGTTATATGCTCAATAAGATGACTTCTTATTCTTTGAACTCCAATGAACATGAGCACAACCTACTGAACATGTCCTCATAAGATGAATTTGTGACAATGCTTCTTCACTTTCATACTCAATCTTCCTTGGAGTAAAGGCCAGCATTCCATCTTCCTCAGTAATAAGATTCTACATCCTGATTATCTGAACCAAGAACATTCCTCAGATAGTATTGATCTAATAATTCACTAACAGAGCTACACGCCTCCTTTCACTTTCTCTATATTCTACAAAAATGCCAAATATGCTGGAATGTTCAGGTCTCATCCTGGTCACCTTTTAATTTTGTCACTGTAATGGCTATCATACTCATTTATTTCTATTTATCCTATTAACCTATTCAGCTTGTTACAATACTGCATACATTCAGTTAAAGAGCTTTTAATTTTGTATTTTTACTGTGAGTAGTAGGTGTGGAGGTGAGGCTACAATTAGATCAACCTTAATCTAAGGATGGCAGAGCAGGCTCAAGACGCTAAAATGTCTCAACCCTACTCCTAGGTGGTACATTTCTACGCTCTTTAATTTGACATTTTTTTCTGGTGCATTGATATGTTCATATACTGTGATCAATCCCTTTATACTCTAGTAATCATTATTTACATTATCACCATGTACTAACATGACCTTAATCCAACCCCCAACTTTCTGCCAAATTATTTAGTTTAAAGCTCTCTCTATAGAACATTGGTTTCTCTATGGTTCAGGTGAAGGTCACCCCAATGGCAAAGCTTCTTCCTTACAGATTAACTGATGTCAGTATCCCATGACTAGTATTGTTTCCCATTGAGCAGAGAAACTTGACAGAGAGGCATTCAAAAACAAACATTTTTGGTACAGATTGAAGGTAAATGGCAAAAAAACTTGAGGTGATTTGAGGACTTGTTTTTTTTAAATGAACAGTGTTTTGTTCAGTGCACTGCCTGAAAAGGTGGTGGAGGCAGATTCCAGTGAAAATACAACTTTCAAGTAGGAGCTAGAACAGTACAACACAGGAGCAGGCCCTTTGGCCTACCATGTGGATGCTGAATGTGATGTCATTTTAAACTAATCCATCTGGCTGAACTTGGTCCATATCCTTCTAATCCATAGATGTCTGACTAAATGCCTATTAAACTTGGCTAATATATGTAAAATATGTCTTGGGATTCTCCTTAATCCTACTTGCCCAGGACATTTGGCCCTCCCAATTTCTTTTTAGAGTTCTTTTCTGCTTCCTTTCTACTCCAAGGGCCTTGGTTGATTTTTATTTCCTTGTTGGGTAAACATTTGAAATTAAAACTTTCATAGAACGTTTTAGAATGAGCTGCAAAGTGAAGCCAAGTGGATACCCTTTCAAAGAATTAGCAAAAGCACAATGGACTAACTGGTTTCTTTTTATGTTGCATCATTTAATGATTTTAAGACAATACCCAGTGTATATACATCATGACAATTATTCATAGAAGGAAACTTACATTCACTATATTCTTGAACATCTTTGAAAATACATTGATAACGTGATTAAATGAACAACTAATAGCTGAGAAACAGTTAAATGATGGACAGATCATTCTAAGCCCATGTATGTATCAGGAACCCTAAATCAGCTCTTAAAAATCAGTAATTTCATTGATAATATTGTAAGATGAAATAAACAGACTGTAAACACCACACTATTTTGGTTTCTTTATATACAAGAACAATTGTTTGTGCTAATGCTGCGTGTTACTAATGAGCCTGTCATGCTTGTTAAAGAACTGTAGGTCATAATGTTAGGGCAATACCATATTCTAATTCACCTATGCTGTTGCTTTTAGAGATACATTAATTATAAAAATGATGCAAAAATTTAATGCTTGCAAAATATTCCAACTGCATGTAGTTTTACCAAGTGTGAAGTAGTAGTAGTTCCAAAAAAGAAAACAGAGTGCTTACTTTGCTCATACAATAGATTATTAACATTAGTAATATTGTACATCATCTTACCTTTATCCATGTTTACTGGGGACATACCACTGAGATCAGTAAACTGAAAGACAAACAAGTTAGATTCAGACAAAAAAAAGGCCTTGTCATTCATGGAACATGGAATTTTCTTGCAAAGCCAAAACTTTAACTTTTGAGGTTGGTGGTCAGACACCTCCTTGATTTAGAGTTTTAGAATCGTAGAGATGTACAGCATGGAAACAGACCCTTTGATCTAACCCATCCATGCTGACCAGATATCCAAACCTAATCTGGTCCCACCTGCCCACAGCTGTCCCATATCCCTCCAATCCCTTCCTATTCATATACCCATCCAAATGCCTCCTAAATGTTGCAATTGTACCAGCCTCCACCACTTCCTCTGGCAGTTCATTCCATACACATACCACCCTCTGTGTGAAAAAGTTGTCCCTTATGTCCCTTTTATATCTTTCCCCTCTCACCCTAAACCAATGCCCTCTAGTTCTGGACTCCCCAACCCCAGGGAAAAGACTTTGCCTATTTACTGTATCCATACCCCTCATAATTTTGAAAACCTCTATTAGGTCACCCCTCAGCCTCCGATGCTCCAGGGAAAACAGCCTCAGTCTGTTCAGTCTCTCCCTGCTCAAATCCTCCAACCCTGGCAACATCTTGTAAATCTTTTCTGAACCCTTTCAAGTTTCACAACATCTTTCCGATAGGAAGGAGACCAGAATTGCACGCAATATTCCAACAGTGGCCTAACCAATGTCCTGTACAGCCGCAACATGACCTCCCAACTCCTGTACTCAATACTCTGACCATATAACAAATGCCTTCTTCACTATCCTAGCTACCAGCGACTCCACTTTCAAGGAGCTATGAACCTGCACTCCAAGCTCTCTTTGTTCAGCAACACTCCCTAGGACCTTACCATTAAGTGTATAAGTCTCTAAGATTTGCTTTCCCAAAATGCAGCACCTCGCATTTATCTGAATTAAACTCCATCTGCCACTTCTCAGTCCATTGGCCCATCTGGTCCAGACCCTGTTGTAATCTGAGGTAACCCTCTTCATTGTCCACTACACCTCCAATTTTGGTGTCATCTGCAAACTTCTTCAAAAACCTTAATCAAGTTTATGAGACATGATTTCCCACACACGAAGCCATGTTGACTATCCTTAATCGGTCCTTGCCTTTCCAGATATGTGACATCCTGTCCCTCAGAAATCCCTCCAACAAGTTGGCCACCTCTAACATCAGGCTCACTGGTCAATAGTTCCCTGGCTTGTCTTCACTACGTTTCTTAAATAGTGGCACACGTTACCCATCCTCCAGTCTTCTGGCACCTCACCTGTGACTATCAATGACATAAATATCTCAGCAAGGGCCACTGACAGAATTGCTGCCCCTCATGTGATGTAGATGCACCCACAGTGTTGTTAGAGCTGGAGTTCCTGAATTTTGATCCAGTGACAATGAAGGAACGGTGATTTAGTTTCAAGTCAGGATGCAGCATGCCTTGAAGGAGAATTTTCAGGTAGTAGAGTATCAATGTGCCTGTTGGCCTTTTGCTTGTAGGTGGTAGGGGTCAATATTTGGAAGATGGTATAGAAATGGTCTTGGCGAATTGTTACAGTGCCAATTATAAATATCACAAATTAGGCTGTATCTTTCTGAAAATGGGTAGAGGGAAAGGGCTAGTTGGACTAATAAAATGTTGTGTGTGACCTGCCTGCCCGAATCTGTCTGTCATTTTACACAGGCTGTGGAGGAGTCAGGCAGCATCCATTCTGTGGGTTGAGGAAGGCCCTTAAGTAACCAATTAATGTCTGCTGGACTGTTTCTACCAGCCTCTGCTCCATTTTATATCACAGTAGAGGGAGTCCTGTACTAGGTGGATATATTTTGTTAAGAAAATTGGCGAGAGGCATCAGGGAGCCTCATTGGTGAGTTCCTATCAGAGATTGTCATTCTTCACTCTCTCTCCTCCTTCCTCACTTGGGCCTGGTCAGCTAGGATCCCCCACACCCCCCCAAACCTGGACTTACACAAATCTGACCGTCATAATTGTAAATCATCCCCAGCAGGGACAAACAATCGAACTGATCAGATTGAGGAGCTGTAGAATAATCTGATTGTCCAGCAACTCTCTAAAACATTGCAGTCGGGGATGAAAGTCTTGTTCTGAGCCAATTAACACTCCGACAAGTCTAAAGGGGCTGTGAACAGGTGGGGCATTTTCATGTGTTTGCCCCAGGCTGTCCATTTATTTGAGAAGGGGTGGATGTGGGACAGGGATCATGGCACCTTGCAACCTAAAGCTCATTGTTTCAACTGTGTACGAATGATTTTTAGGGTGTTAAATTGGGCCACAAATCATATGGGCTCTTTTATCTTAAATGGTGTTAAATTTCTTGAGTATCGTTGAAGCTGGAATCATACAAGCATTCTAATATACCCTGATCTGTGTTTTGTGGAGATGTCGGACAAGATTGGGTGTCAGGAGCTGGGTTACTCACCTTGGCATGCCCAGCCAGTAGGTACAGCAAGTAAATAGGAAAGTGAATAAATATTATCAATTATCACATTAGGAATGGAACACAAAAGTGAGGAGGATTATTCTGGGCACTGGTGAGACTACATCTGGGAGTACTGTGCACAGTATTGGTCACCTTATTTAAGGATGTAAATACATTGGAGGCAGCAGAGGTTTACTTGGAATGAGCGGTTGTCTTATGAGGTAAGATTGGATAGTCTAGGCTTGTATCCACTGGAGTTTAGAAGAATAAGAATTGTCTTGATTGAAACACACAAAATCCTGAAAGGTCTTGAGAGCGTAGATGTGCACTGAGTGTTTCCTTTTTTGGGAGAATCTAGCAATACGCATCACATTTTGAAAATCAAGGTTTGTCCATTTGTAGTAGCTATTAGGAAATATCTTTTCACCGAGAGAGTCAAGAGTTGATTGTCACAAAACAGTTTCCTTTGATATAACTATGTATCTTTTAAATTAGAAATATTCTAATAGTAGGAAGTTGAAGAAAGCAAGCCAATAGAAAAAGGGAGGGCAAAAGACACTGACAGAATTGTAGGCGGATGATGGAAATGTGTGTAAGCACACAGATATTTTTATATACTTGAGATCACTATGTATTGCCACCTCTATACAAATTTGAAATGTTCAAATGGATACTGAAGGGTATTGCAGCTTCTTTAATTAAATATACTTAGATACTTTGTGACAGTTGGTTGCAGAAAATTAATAGCAAAAATATACTGTGTTCAAAGTTTCAAGACTCTAAAATTCTTACCTCTCCCATCACTGCTATAGGTGTTTCCCCAGTAGCTTGAGCCACTCTGTGTTCCACCAGATAAAACATATATTCATCATATAACAGACGAATCAGATGGAAAGAACCAAAACTTGCTGCACTCCGTAGGGTCAGGTCTCGGATAACCATGGAACTGTTGTAACAAATAAATTATGAGATTAAGTGATCTTCACTTTCATAAAGTGGCCTATTAGCCAATAGTCTCTTGAACTTTAAGGCCAATAATTTACATACCACACGTGCGAAACTGTGTCACACAGATCACATGCTTTCAAATTCATCAACCTTCCTCTATGTCAGAATAGTTAGTCTCATCTTGGATGGTAATGAGCTGCTATGATTGGATTCACTATTCATGAGTTCAGGAAGGATTACATTACCCATGTTTCCTATTGATAATCAAGGTCAAATAACATTGTTTGAGAAAATGAGGTTTGGTTGTGATGATCCTTCATAATGGAAAACTGATGATACTATTTAGATTAATAGATTAAACAAGGTACTTATGGATGAAGGATCAAATAGTTACTGGCATAAAACCACACATCAGCATATTAAACCCTTTCAGAGAGGGCAGCAGAAAGGGATAGAAAGAGAACATTGGCTAAATTTGAACCTTACAGGTCCATCAAGTAGATGAAAGCTTGAGGGTGACATTAACAGCGTCACCCTCAATATTTTCTTTTTTTAAAATTCACTTGTGGGACATGGGCATCACTGGCTGGTATCGCCCATTCCTACCTGCCACTGAACTGAGTGGCTTGCTAGACCAATTTAAAGGTAATTGAGAGTCAAGCACATTGCTGAGAATTTGGAATCACACTTAGGCCAAACCAGAGGAGGATAATAGACTTCCTACCTCGAAGAATTCAGTGAGCCAGAGGGGTGTTCTGACAATCATCAATGGCTTCATGGTCATCAGCAGATTCTTAATTTCAGATGTTTTGTTTTTTATTGAATTCAAATTTCACCGTCTGCCATGTTGGGATTCAAACCCTGGTCCCCTGAATATCAGTTGAGTTTCTAGATTAGTAGTCGAGCAATAATACCACTAGGCATTGCCTCCCCGATCTGTGTCACTGAATTGCAAGTTTAAAATAATAATTCCTTCTCCACAATACAATATTGTCAAGAATGACTTTCCATCCCCAATTAAATATGAGTGGACTTTTTTGTATACTTCGTCTCTTAATTACTCCACTCTTTAATAAATAACAATAAGTGGCTGGAAGACAGACCGTATTAAAACATTCCATAACACAGTTATGTCCTCAGGAAATAGGAAGTATTGACAATCAACAAATTACTTTTATAGTATTGGTAGTAGAACAGTGAATTAGCAATAACTAATTCAAAACTTGTTTTGTGGAAATTATCTTAAAAATAAATGCATTCAATCTATTTTAAAATAGGCTTATCAATAACTAATGATCTTGGCTTCCAATGGGATGTCAAGACAAATTTAACTCCAAGTACATGCCCTTTTCGCAAGCAAACTTACATCCAGAACATACCTTTCTTCATACTTTCTGGATATCATAAACATTTTTTAGTGCTGTGAGGAAGGCATATGGTGTACTGGGCTTTATTGGCAGAGGAATTGAGTTCCAGAGTCCTGAGGTCATGTTGCAGTTGTATAGGACTCTGGTGAGGCCTCATCTGGAGTATTGTGTGCAGTTTTGGTCGCCATACTATAGGAAGGATGTGGAAGCTTTAGAACGAGTGCAGAGGAGGTTTACCAGGATGTTGCCTGGAATGGTAGGAAAATCTTATGAGGAAAGGCTGAGGCACTTGGGGCTGTTCTCATTGGAGAAGAGAAGGTTTAGGGGAGATCTGATAGAAGTGTATAAGATGATTAGGGGTTTAGATAGGGTAGATACTAAGAACCTTTTACCGCTAATGGAGTCAGGTGTTACTAGGGGACATAGCTTTAAATTAAGGGGTGGTAGGTATAGGACAGATGTTAGGGGTAGATTCTTCACACAGCGGGTTGTGAGTTCATGGAATGCCCTGCCTGTATCAGTGGTGAACTCTCCTTCTTTATGGTCATTTAAGCGGGCATTGGATAGGCATTTGGAAGTTATTGGGCTAGTATAGGTTAGGTAGGATTCGGTCGGCGCAACATCGAGGGCCGAAGGGCCTGTACTGCGCTGTATCCTTCTATGTTCTATTACAGTTTGCACATTATAGAATCTTTTTTTCTGGAATTTCCTGCTGCTAGTGAAATTGTATTTGTCTAATTATGCCTTTTCTTAGATGCTAATGAAATTTCTGACCATAAATTAATTAGGTCGAGATATTTTCATACAGCATGTGTGTTCACATTCCCACAAAAACAACATATTATTTTAACATAATCATAGGGTGCAGACATCAAATCAAATGCCAGCATTTCCTGCCTATCCTGTAGTCCTTGGAAAGGTAGTGTTGAGTTGCCTTCTTACAAAGCTGCAGTACACATGATAAAGGAATACCCCAGTACCAGTAGAGAGTGAGTTCCAGGAGTTTGACACAGCTACAGTGAAGGAGTGCTGATTTAATTCCCAGTCAGGATGACATGGCTTGCAGAGGAACCTGGAGGCAGCAGTGTTCCCATAGATCTACTGTGCTTGTTGTTATAGGGAGGAGTGTTCACAGGTTTAGAAGGAAAGAAACTTGCAGGTAGTGGTTTTCACATATATCTGCTGCCCAGGAGAGACCACAGATTCAAAAGATGCTATCTAAGGAGCCCTGGTGAGCTGTTGCAGTACATTTCTTGGATAGCACACACTGGTGTCATTGCGTGTTGGTGGTGAAGGAAGTCAGTGCTGAAGGTATTAGTTCTGCTGCTAATTAAACAGGCCACTTTGCTCTGGCTGGTGTCAAGCTTCTCGAATGTTGTTTGCACTGTGCTCATCCAGGCAGATGGAAAGTATGCATTTACATTCATGACTTGTGCCTTGATGTTGATGAGCTGAAAATGCGTTGCTGGAAAAGCGCAGCAGGTCAGGCAGTATCCAAGGAGCAGGAGAATCGACGTTTCGGGCATGAGCCCTTCTTCCTGAAGGAGGGCTCAGGTCCGAAATGTCGATTCTCCTGCTCCTTGGATGCTGCCTGACCTGCTGCGCTTTTCCAGAAACACATTTTCAGCTCTGATCTCCAGCGTCTGCAGTCCTCACTTTCTCCTTGTAGTTGATGGACACGCTTGAAGGAGTCGGGAGGTGAATTAGTCTTGCACAGTTCCCAACTTCTGGTCTGCTCTTGTAAACACAGTATTTATAAATGACCCATATTTAAGATATACATCCACACATTTCTGTTGTCATCTTTGTAAAACTCTTCTGCAGCAGACTTTCTAAAATATGACGACCAGAGCTATGAAGTTCATTTACTGTGTCTAACAAAATTTGATTCACAATTAGCATAAATTTCCAATTTAATCCATCTAGAAAATATAGTTTTTGCCCGAAACGTCGATTTTCCTGCTCCTCATATGCTGCCTGACCTGCTGTGCTTTTCCAGCACTACTCTCATCTAGAAAATATGCCTCGATCTGGGCTTGTTTTTTTATTGGCTTTGTCAACTTGTTGCAAAACTCCATGTGACTGCCACGTTTACATTTTTGAGATTCTTTTATTTCTTTATTTCAGCAGGCTATCCAATAGCCTCCCTAATCTTCCTGTAAGAATATATTAGCTCAAATTCATCAGTTTTGAACTTTGTTTAATCATTATTGGTCTATTCTGCAGATTTATTCATGACCTTCTGCAAATTCTTACAGTTGGGTTAAATAATTAATAAAGGTTGAGCTGATCTGTTCCTGACAGATTTTAGTCTGCTTCAAATTCATTATTCTCCAACAGATACAAAAGAACAATCCTTGTATTTCAAAGCAATTTAAGTGCAGTGCGGTGCATGAATATTTTGAGCGAACGTTACTTTGAGGCACTGTCTAAATGCAATATGTCCTTTCAATATGTCCTACTCATAGCTCACATGGCCCGAGAAAGTGCTTGACCTCTACTTTAAGTAGATGACTTGTACCACCTTTCTGGTTTATTTTATTTCAGATCATTCATGATACTATGACTGCTTGCTTCTTTCAGTTCTCCAAACCTACCTATAAAAGGACCACTTAAGCAGAAATTGACGGGCAGCTTTGGGAAAATTAGGACTTCCTTCATATGGCTTCAACACCTGTGTTACCACATTATCAAGCCAAGCAGCCCACTGCTCCAGGGTACTTTGCTGCTGGAGGGTCATCTTGAAGTCATGTTCCAGTCTTTGTACTGTGCTGTCATCGCACTGACATACCCAGGAAGCCTGCTCCTGTCAAAGCATAAAAAAATCCAAGTTTATTTGTGTGTTTAGTATTGCATTTGCAAATACCTAGACATAATGTGTGCAACAGTTAAAGGGAAAATGCCTTAACATTTTGGTCCATGGAGATTGGGCCATAGTCTGTCCTGCAGCTCAAGTGCAACCAACCCAGAGATCACAGGTATGTCAGCTGGGGTGCTGTGAAGATACCTATCTGGGGCCTGGGCACATCACAGCCAATGTTACTCTTAGCTGCATAATTGAGCATGCATGTGGCCACCTCAATGTTAAGCGCATGGCGAACTGCATGCCAATGCAAATTATACCACTGACTTCCAGTTCTGAAAGTCCTTACCGTGCACAGACCTCGGATGTATACACAGAAAAGAACATTAGAGGTCACAGCAATCCTCTTAAGTCAGTCCAGGGATTTGGGCATTAGTGGTTGGGGGTTATATTGGGGCAGTCTGTGAAGTAATGGGGCAAGGGAAAAGTTCAAGAATGAGGTTTGAACTCCTTGGACTGTGTGGCTGGTTGACTGGCAGCTCAATTGGCTGGCTATTTTTGCTGAATGTCCGTATAGAGTGTAGAATGGAGACCTCTTATACAATTTGAGATGTTACCTAGCTGTTTTATAGACACAGTCTGAGATCTGGGTGTTAACACAATATCCTTTTTTCTTTTTGAAGAATAGGAAATCTATTCTGATTAATATAAATAAGGATGCACATTAGTACATTGTCTTTATACATTGAGATGATACTTTTGCAATATGACCCGATCTAATCTTTATACAATTATGATGATTTGTTTACAGATGCACTCTACAGTGTACTCTCTATCATTGTGGGTGGGTGTGTCTTATGTATCATAAATGTCTGATATTTGCAGTATCAGAGTTCTATCTTGGCATCTTGTATGACGGATGACTGGGCCATGTACAACTTGGAAGTGTTATCTGTTTCGTCATAGATTTTGACCATTGTTTGTGACAATATCGTACAAACTGAGCTGGCCACCAACATTGTAATATCTTTCCATGAATGGAAGTTTATGAAGATCCATTATGAATGACAGGTATTATGTCAATAATTGCTGCACAGACGATCTGTCCAGATTCAAGTTGGGACATAGTCTGAAAGCTTTTTGATCATGCCCTTATATCATTTTCTCCCATGTTTCCAACAATGTTGGGTGTACTTCCAGTTATGTGATAATGCTGTGGAGGAATAACTGTAGGGATCAATCTTTCATAACAGGAGCTGCTGGTGAGGAAAAAATATCACCTCAAGTAGCAGCAGGTAGATTCAATTTGGTTATCCAAAAGACTTAGCAAGAGGTTTTGCATTAATGATCATGAACTTTATCACACTGACAGTGTGTTATGAGAAATGTGTTAAAAGTGTGAAATCGGTTACCAAATTAATACTTGCATCCTTAAGTTTCAGTTGGGCTCAAAAACTAAGTTACATGGAAAAAGGCAAGGATATCATCACAGCCACATAGAAACATGTAGGATTTCCTGTATGGCATTTGTTGAAATATGGTCTGAAGAGAAAATTTTAAGCTCTTAAAACAGGTTCAGTTTGTTGTTTCAGAAGCATTTATACTAGTGATATCTTGAACTATCCTTTTGCTTCTGTATGACCTCATCCTGAATGAAGTAGTTTGACAGCATGGCACTTTTCTGTCCCACTCAAGGCTAATTTGTAATCTTTCACAGATAATGGAGAACTGGGGCACTTGATTATCATCTCATCAAGTAATACATGATGGAAAGATATTACAATTTTTGATGCAACTTACCTCAGGAAAAAGGATTCTCCTATGGCACGTTTTTCTGTTCACACATGCAATGATTTCTAAGTTTTGTATTAGAGAACCATAGGTTTATATTAGAGTGGAAAAAGCCCAAATTATAATACTGTTATATAATTGCTGTGGGAGTACTTGAAGCACATTCTAAGGAACAACAGTGGAAAATTCTTCTACTTTTTCAACTTTGCTATTCTGCACCTTGATATTCAAAAAAATTTGCACATAAATACATGATTTGTGTGAATTTTGTAACTGAGTCGTCAACCTGAAGTGCCATTAATAACAGTACAGACCTTTTCCGAACACAGTGATGGGTATGAAAGTGCTTTAGAGCTTTCAGTTCAGATTTAAAAAGATAGATTTTTCTATATGACTGCCAATTAAGTTCTCAGCAGGTTGCACTGGCTATCTTTAAAAAACAACCAATGATTTTCTCGCTCAAATTTATTTGCATAGCATGGCTACACATGCCTGCTCCCTGACTGTGACTTCTACCTGGATATCGGGAAAGAAATTGAAGTGTAACAGCCGGTCTGAGGGGGCTTGCAGCAGCAGTACACCCTGCTCATCAGGAGACCTCTTTTTAAAGATTTTGCAGAATGTGAGTGTTACTGGCAAGGCAACAACTGTTGCTTATTCCACAGTGCGCTTTGTTAAGGTGTTGGTGAATCAGCTTCTTAAACCACTGCAGTCCATGTGATATAGCTAAACGCAAAGTGCTATTAAGAAAAGAATTTCAGAATAATAAAGAAACAGAGAAGGAACATTGATACAATTCCAGCTCATGATGCTGGGTGGTTTGGTGGGAAAATTGGAGATTGTGGTGTTACCATGCATCTATTGCTTTTGTCTTTTTAGGTGCTTGAATTTACAGTATGCAATGTACTGTTGAAGAAACCTTGTTGAGCTGCTACAGCGCATCTGAGATGGTACACACTACTGCCCCTGTGCATGAGTAGTGGAGGAAGTGAATGTTTAAGATGGTGGACGGGGTGACAATCTAGTGCTTCTCTGGGATGTTGTACAGCTTCTCTAGATGATTAGATTGTATCTTCTTGTGGATGGTTATTTCCTGATATTTGTACCACACAAAGCAGCCCTATCATTAATGTTATCCTGATCTTGGTTCATTTGAATAAGGATTGCTTTAGTATCTAAGGAGTCACAAACCCTACTGAACATTACACAATCTACAGCAAACATTTCCACTCCAAACTTATGATGGTGAGCAGGTACTTGTTGAAGCAAATGATTTATGGCCAATCCATCTAGCATGCACATCTTTCGACTGTGGGGAAAAAACTAGAGTACCCAGAGGAAAGCTTCTTTCTAAACGCACCATTTTTCTAACGCTGCAGACTGTGATCAAACGCTGACAGGATGGACACCTCTCACCACTGGTTAAAACCTCAGTTTCTGTTAGCTTGGGACAATCTATTGGAACAGAGTCAGATATTTTTGCTTGTGTTGATTTATTTGAGTCAGTTTCTACTTTCTTCCTCCCATGGATGCAACCTTTTGGTTATTTTCACATTGGTCTGTGTCATGAGTCCTTAGACTGATTTCACTTGGAATAAGGTGAAAGGAATGAAAGGTTCTGCACCTGGCTGTGGCTGCATCTGTCCTGGGAGAGTTCAACATTGAGACGAGATGATAAGATTGATGGAGGAATGAAACTTAGTGAAGTATGCTGGAGAGCACAACTAATGAGCAGAAAAGCACCAAGGCTTAACTCTACAGGAAAAAAAGGCTGAATGTTCAAGGAACGTGCATTGCTACATTATGAGTGTGATGGAAAATTGCCTTGGCATACTCTCAGTCATCTGTTTTTCACTGTACTGTATATCAGCCAGAAGTACTGGCCAAGAATTAAGTTAACTTAGAAATTTGTTGGGCCTTGCATAGGATCCTCAGGAACCTTTTCAGCGACATCCTAAGACGCAGATGATTATCCATCATGAACCACTTCTTTCAGGAATAGTATGATTCCAACTCCTATTTGATAGATCTCCTTGACACCACAGCTGGTTAAATGCTGCCTCAACGTTAAGAGCAATCATTATCACTTCACCATGATATCAACTCTTTAGTCTGTGCTCAGACCAAGACTATGATGAGATTAACTTTTGGTGAAAGCCAGATTGATTGCAAATGAACAGGTATAGCAGTGTAAATGCTGCTTGATAGCACTGTCAATGACATCTTCCACCATTTTGCTGATGATTGAGAGTAGACTGCTGGGTGTTAATTGGTCAAGTTGAATTAGGATACACCTTGTCTATCTTTCATATTGTCAGACAGATGCCATGCTGTAACTATGTTTTTTCATTCACAGGATGAGGACGACACTGGCTAGTCCAGCATTTATTTCCTATCCCTAATTGCCCAGATGGCAGTTAAGAGTAAATCACATTGCTGTGAGACAGGAGTTACATGTAGGTCAGACCAGGAAAGGATGGCAGTTTCCCTCCTTAAAGGACATTAGAAAACAGAATCCATGTAAATTTCAAACAAAAGCAAGATCAGGGCACAGCTCTATAGAGTTTCTTTGCAGAAGATGAGAAACAAGAGCTGTGATGACAAGCTAAGCAAACATTTGGTAAATACATTTTTAAAAGGCAAGTCAATCCAGAGTAAGCACCTTTTGGTAAATTTTGTATTTTGTGTTCGATAACAAACTTAATTTCAGGATTATATTTTCATCATGGAAGATTTCAAATGGTTTCTCTCTGCTTGGTGCTTCAGGAAAGAAAGTTGCCAAACACAGAGTAATTTACAGATTTATTATTGAATTCTTTATTACTGAATACTGAAAGGGCAATTTAACAAAAAAAATAAGAGCATGAAAAATTTATTTGACTATGAATTTGCTGTAGCTATAGCCAATAGCTATTTATTGTGCTGAGATCCTGATTGTTCTAAATTTGATGCTGGTGAAGTCATTAAGAGTGCCTTCAGATGATGGAAATGCTAACCAGACAACAGTACAGCCATTACTGTGGGTGGCAGAGGTTGACATCTTGGCAAACCATGCTTCCAGTTAAGAAAGGAATTGGTTTATAATGGAGGTAATTAAAAGTAGCCTGAGAAATCTCTGTGTAGGAAATAAAATTAATATTTTCCTAAAAATGTGAAGCTCTTGTTTTTTCAATGTTAAACTGGAAGTACTTGGAATGAAAAACAGATTTTCCTATTCCAATAAGTCTATGCATTTGTGAGGTGAGGCACCTGAAGAGGACTCCTGATTGACAGAATTGTTAATTGGAGAACCAGATACACATGCCAGTGTGCCTACTTTGTGGTGCTTCCTGTTTTCTGATAATTAGTTTTAATGACAAGGAAACTAAAAGTGTCACGATCTGGATACAGTGATCTGACATTTACATTTCAGGACTAAGACCTCTCAAACTCGACCTGAGAGAAATTTAGACTTTATGCCAAAGCAGAAAGATAAATAATGTTTTATGCAAATGATCAACATGATATGAACAATGAACCAAAGTGAACAAACTTCCTTTCTTCCTTGTACAATTGGCTATATACATCAGTGACATTAAGAACTTTGTTACAATGATAAAGGTTCAAATTGCAGTGTATAATATTAAAAACAATGAATCTATAGAACAAAATAAGTATTCAGGAAAAGAAAAACAAAAAAAAAGATTTCCCATGGTAGATTCTGATGACTAAGTAATATTTCATCAGAATTGAAGGTAATCTTTAATTAGACCAAATCCATTTGTCAAGAGTTTCTGCTCATTTTCAAAGTTCAATTTCTGCATTTTGGTGAATGCAAATTCTTCTATGTAGCAGTGTAATGTGGCAGCATTTTATGATGTTCAGAAAAGATAGGAAAAGAAGGGACAGGAGTGGCTGTATTGAACAAGGAGAACATTGCAACACCGAAGAGGCAGACTGTCCCAGGAACAGAATCCATTTGGCTAGAGTTAAACAACAAAAAAAACTGATGCAACTAGTGTTCAGTATCATCCATAGGCCACCAAATGAAAAAGATGTAGAGAATAAAAATTTAAAGAAAACTAGAAAGGTGCAAAATTACAGATTGGTGGATTCAAGGCAGAGATTTTTTTTTAACTCTTCTGAGTATCCGCTTGGATGGTACAACTGTAAAAGGTATAAAAGGGCAGGAATTCCTAGAATCTGGTAGTGAAAATTTTCTACTACAGTACAACTTCCAGTCCAACAAGAAATGAGAAAGTGTGGATTGCAGGCGCTGGAGAGTCAGAGTCGAAAAAGGTGGCACTGGAAAATCACAGGAGGTCAGGCAGCATTCATGGAGCAGGAGAGTCGATGTTTCTGACATAAGCCCTTCATCAAAAATGTGGAGGGGGAAGGAGAATGGGAGATAAATTGGGGGGGGGGGGGGGGGGTGGACGAGGTGCCCAAACGTCCACTCTCCTGCTCCTTGGATGTTGCCTGACCTGCTGTCCTTTTCCAGCACCACACTTTTCAACTCCAACAAGAAATGAGGTATTGCTGGACCAGATTTTTGAGAATGGGGTGAGCTGTGTGGATTAAATGTCAACTAGAAACACTGAGGGAATAGTGACCATTGTATCATAAGGTTAGGCTGAGTCTGGAAAAGGAGTATGTATTATCTAGAATATAATCATAATCTAGGTTAACTTGAGGTAAGACTGGATCTGGACCAGAGGTTGAAGATGCCCTCCAATGCATCTCATCCACATCCCGCACCATTGCCCGCCCTCATACCCTACTCTTCCAACCGTAACAAGGGCAGAACCCCCCCACCCCACCCCTCACCTTCCACCCTCCCAATCTTCGCATAAACCGCATCATCCGCCGGCACTTCCGCCACCTCTAAACGGACCCCACCAATAGGGGTATATTTCCCTCCCCACCCCCTTTCCACTTTCTGCAAAGACCATTCCCTCTGTGACTACCTGGTCAGGTCCATGCCCCCAACAGCTGACCCTTCCTCCTAGCACCCTCCCCAGCCACCGCAGGAACTGTAAAACCTGTGCCCACACCTCCTCCCTCACCTCTATCCAAAGCCCAAAGGAGCCTTCCACATCCATCAAAGTTTCACCTGCACGAGCACCAATATCATTTACTGTATCCGTTGCTCCCGATACGGTCTCCTCTACATTGGGGAGACTGGACGCCTTCTCGCAGAGTGCTTTAGGGAACATCTCCGGGACAGCCGCACCAATCAATTCCACTGCCCCGTGGCCCAATATTTCAACTACCCCTGCCACTCTGCCAAGGACATGCAGATCCTGGGCCTCCTCCACCACCGCTCCCTCACTACCCGAGGCCTGGAGGAAGAACGCCTCATTTCCCGCCTCGGAACACTTCAACCCCAGGACATCAATGTGGACTTCACCAGTTTCGTCATTTCCCTCCTCCCACCTTACCCCAGTTCCAACCTTCCAGCTCAGCACCATCTTCATGACCTGTCCCACCTGCCAATCTCCATTCTCACCTATCCACTCCACCCTCCCTCTCTAATCTATCACCTTCATCTCCACCCCCATCCACCTACTGTACTCTTTGCTACTTTCTCCCCACGTCTATCCCCCTCCCATTTATCTCTCCACCCTGCCTTCAGTCCTGATGAAGGGCTTTTGCCCAAAACGTCGATTTTCCTGCTCCTTGAATGTTGCCTGACCTGCTGTGCTTTTCCAGCACCGCTTTAATCTAGACTCTGGAACCTGAAGAGGCCAGGCAAAACAGTAACTGAACAATGGGCTGTATTTGAAGAAGTGATATTTTGCACACAGTCAAGGTTTACTCCAATGAGCTGGAGGATTAGCTCATTGCTGGAATGTGAAAGAAATCAAAATTCGGATGGAAGAAGAAAAAATACACTTGTGACAAATGATATGGATAATAGCCAAGAACACACTGAATAATAAAAATGTGGTAAAAGGTGGAGCAGGACCAATTCAGTATCAAAGATATTATGCTTAGTCAAGACTCAAGTATTAAGTGAACATCATGCATTTGGCTCCATCAAAATAAAGGTCAAACTTGCTAAGTCATGGTGAAAGTTATTTTGAAGGATTTAACATTGCTGAAGAGGGGCGTTCTGGATAGATTGTATTTAAAGTTGATAAAGACAGCACCACCAGGTGAGATTCATCGAAGAATTACTAACAGATGTGAGAGTAAAAACTGCCAGGCAATGGCCAAACAATTTTCTAGTTTTCCTTACATTCAATGCTCAGGACATAAGGATGCAATCAACACCAATCACTGGAGGGCATGCCTCTAGAGAAGACAGGCTCAGTTGCCCAGAAACTTATTAATCTGAATGGTCAATATATGAAGCTGGAAAAACATTCAGGAAGAAATGGCAGCCATTAAATGGGACAGTGATCCCTGGGCCCTTGGGAGAGAGGAGGGGAGTGAATATGAGACACCACACAAAAGCATGGGAGTTGTATGAACTAGTTTGAAAAGGAGGATGAGCTAATGCGTGGAAGAGAGAGGGTGTGCAAGAGCGAGAGAGAGAACAAACTAGTGCAAGAATGAGTGAGTAAACGAGTGCACAGGAACGAGTGAGCAAGTCTGCAGGAACGAGGAAATGAATGAGTGTGCAGGAACATGTTAGTGTGCTGGACCCTGTGAGCAGGAACGAGAGCGTGAGCACAGTATGCAACAGCAAAAGGGAATGTTGGCTAGTGCAAGAGGGAGGCAGAGAGTTCAAAGGATCAGGTGAGTGAGAGTATGCAAGAGTGTGAGAGAGAGAAAATGAGCTGATACAAGAGTGAGAGAATATATGAGAGAGTGTGAGCGAGTGTGTGACAGGTTAGCAAGTGTGTCATGAATGAATGAGTGAGCAAGACTGACAGTTAGCAGGTGCAAAAACATGAAGGTGAGAATAAGAGTGAGAGAGTAAGTGCATGATTGCGAGTGTAAGTGAGTGCATGATACAGCGTAAGCAATTAGTTCATTTGCAGATGGTACAGGGAACTGGAATTGATGTGTATGATTCCCCATCTATTGTCACATGCCAAATGGCAGCTAAGGGTGTGGAATCCTGTTTTGTTATGGTACAAATCAGAGGTGACATGCAGTGCCATAAAGCAATGCGTACAGAGGCAGTGGCACCCAATAACCAGGAAAGTACATCTATCGGAATTTTTCTTTCCCCTCCTTTTTCCAACAATTGTCCTGACTTTTGTCAGCTGTCTCTGCCTAACAGTTGTAGTTCAAAGAATCGGAGAGGGTTACGCTCATACTGAGAGCAGGTGATTCGTGTCACCAGGCCTGAAGGTCAGCATAATGTTATGTGACATCAGTCCCTGTAAATTTTAACAACTTTAAGGAACACTAGGAATCACAATACATTTCTATAATTACAGCAAAAACCAGTGTAAGCTGCAGCAACTGCAGGAAAATGGGATCAGGATAGATGGATGGTTGAAGTGCCTCTTTCCATGCCGTAAAAACTCTGACTCTAAGGATTAGATGATATCTATAAATAATGCTTATGGATATACTTCTTGATGCTGTATGTGTGTTTTGGAGATAGTGTTAGCTGAGGACTGAGCTCCAAGTGGCATTGCCGGTATTAAATCAGTGTGGCATGCTGACTGATGTTTAGATCTGCCTAGTCATGATTTGGAGATGCCTGTGTTGGGCTAGGATGTACAAAGTTAAAAATCACACAACACCAGGGTATAGTCCAACAGGTTTAATTGGAAGCTGCTCTGAAAGCTAGTGTTTCCAAATAAACCTGTTGGACTATAACCTGGTGTTGTATGATTTTTAAATTAGATCTACCTAGCCTCCAAACTTCTGACAAACAGACATTCCACACGTGTTAACATAACAGGCATGAGTGGCACTGTGGGTTTGTGCAAACATCACTTTGGATCCAAACCAGTAACAAGATTGTGAAGAAACTAAGCTTTTCTGCCACACTATTTTAATCAGAGTGCCTTACTCCACCATCTGACAGTAATCTGATTTTAAGTAACTCAAAAAGGATTTTTTAAAAAAAAACAAAAGAAAACCATTTACCCACTTCATTTGTGCATAACATGTTTGAATGACTTAATTTTTAAAAAAAATAAAGTCAATTAGCTTTAATTGAAGTAATATTGTACAGTCCTGAAGCTTACCTGGACATTGGCGAAGTCTACACGATTGAGGTCACTGAGCATCTGGTTAATTTGAGATGTGTTTTGCAGCACAGCTCGAGCAGCTTGAGCTAAATGATTGAGGGACGTATATCTACGCAGTGTCTGAGCAAAGGCACTTACAGCTCCAACCTATCATGAAAAAGGTGCAAATATGATGAAAGTTACAGCAACTGGCTCTTGAAAGTATTATAGGGTTTTCTGTATCTTTGGATTGATGGTAGGAGATAGAGCTGTTTGAAAGGAGGGCTCGATGTTGGGAGTGAGAGAGGATTGGGAGGAGGATAGGTTAGTTTAGAGGGTGAATTAGTTGGATCAATCTATGGAGGGAGGTATAGAAGGTTAAGGAAGGATGAGGCATGAGTGAGAGAATGAAACATTTTAGAATTTTTCATGATCTCAGGCAGGTATAAGAATGAAAATCAGGGGCCTCTGTGATTCTCCAGTTTCATTACCCCTGACCAAAGCACTGGCTCTCCCACTCCCAACCCAAGGCATCAGTTATTGGGGCCTTATGTATCCCTGGGTCCCAGATGCTGAGCTCAGGATATCCCTCAGCAATTTATAACCAATTACTTATATTTGAATTTAGTTACTGTTTTAATGTGAGATACACAACAGCCAATTGGCACACAGTAATATGATGTTATCATTGGATTTTTATATTCATCTGAGACTAGGTGACACCTTAGTTTACAGTCTCTCCAAATGTTGTCACCTCCAACAGTGCAGTACTCTTAAAAGTATCAGTCTAGAATTTATTTTGTTCTGGTCTCTGGAACAGAAATTGAAACCTACAACTTTCTGAATCAGGCAAAAATGCTCCCAACTGAACCATAGCTGACATAATACAATGCCATAATTTTATTGTAAATGCAGATTAATACATATGTTTAATGTCAATTTTAGTGCATTACAATGTACATGTTAGGAAAGCTCAATCATAATCCTGAAGCTCCCTCATTTTATACAGCCAGTTGTGTTTGAAACAAAATCACAGGCTGTAACACCCAGTGAAAGCAGGGGCAGGATATTTCTTAGAACAGGTCAAAGCTGAAAATTCAAAAATAAGAGAATGAATGTCTAAAGACAGCAATTCCTTTCTGTAACCTTATTTGTCTATTGATTCAACATTATAATTCTGCTCTCCTACATGAAAGCAAACTTATAGCATACAGATGGAGCAATTCACACATGACTTTACATCCATATTAATGCATTCAGCTTAGAAAATGAAAATGAGGTGCAATAGGTCTGAAGCACAATTACTCAGACTCGAGTACATGAAAGTGAGGAGTGAAGCTGTGAAATAAAATCTGATGAGCAACAACATCATCACTATCATTGTAAGAAATTGAACAATGGGAATGAATAATACCTCAAAACATAAATATCATATTAGACCACAATCTGCATTTGAAAAAAAAAGATCTACTCCAGATCATTCAATCAGGAAAGAAAGCATCAAGAAATGAAAGTGCAGATGTCTTCTAACCAAAGTCATGGTGCAACAAAAGATATTCAATAATGCTCCAGCTAGCATTTTCAGACTGATGTAAAAAGAATGCAATTATATAAGAAATAGGAGGAGTAGGCCTTGAGCCAACCCTAGCATTCAGTAAGATGATGGCTAATCTGATTATGGCCTTAGCTTAACTTTCCTACCTACCTCCAGCGCCTTTGACTCTCTTACCAATCAAAACATGTTTACTTCTGCTTTAAATACATTGTTTACTGGGGAAGAGAATTACAAAGGCTAACTGTGAACAAATCAATTTCTCTCCATCCCTATCTTAAATGGGAAAACCCCCATTGTGAAATCACTTACCTTATTTCTAGACTTTCTGAAGAAAGAAACCTCCTTTCAGCATTTACCACCATTCTGCCCCTTCAGAACCTTATATGGTTCAACAAAATAATCTCTCGTTCTTGTGAATGACAGTGAGTATAGCCCAAGCTTTCCACACAAGACAATAGCCCTCCATCCTAGAAATCAGCCAAATGAAGCTTTTTATGAACTGCTTCCATTGAAAGTATGTCCCTCCTTAAGGTCACCAAAACTGTACATAGCACTGTGGGTGTAGTCTCACTATTCCACAATCCATCTGCCTTGCAATACAGGCCAAGTTTCCATTCGGTTTCATAATTTCTTTTTGATTAATATACAAGGACACACAGATTTGTCACCGCTTAATGGACAGATGCTCACTTAAGCTTTTCTCCTTGATATATATTTGTCTAAGTGTTTACTGTCTACTCTTTTTTTAAACAAGATTTTTCTCATTTCTCCCACTTAATTACATTTTTCAGTCACCCTTTGCTAGTTCATAAAACGTTCCCAACTTGTGGTCTATCACTAATCTCTGCAATAATGAGTCTCTTTTCTGTCAATTTGAGACCATTTTCATCCCCTTTAGCAATAGATCCTTCTACTACAGACTATGTTCCTCAGTGGAACTTATCTTTGTAAGCATTATGAAATATCACATGAAATGTCTGCCACCACTTCTCTACCATTTTTCCTTTTTACGTTTAGGGCACTAAACTTAAGTTATGGACCTACATTTCTAATTCTTGAACTAAATGTAAAATTCTATCATGCTATCCTCACCCTTGCCTAGAAGATCTTAGCTATGAGGTTCTTATTCCTGATGAAGGGCTTATGCTCGAAACGTCGAATTCTCTATTCCTGAGATGCTGCCTGGCCTGCTGTGCTTTGACCAGCAACACATTCGCAGCTGTGATCTCCAGCATCTGCAGACCTCATTTTTTACTCGAAGATTTTAACCTACTGCGAATCCTCTTACAAGGATGCCTTCCTTGAAGAAGCTCTCTTCCTCCCTCTACAAGGATTTCAGTGAGTCCCTCTCTCACTGCAACCTCCTTCCACCTATCCCACCTCCATCGCCCCTCCCCCTAGTCCCTCCTCCCTACCTTTTATCTTAGCCTGCTTGGCTACTCTCTCTTATTCTTGATGAAGGGCTTATGCTCGAAATGTCGAATTCTCTATTCCTGAGATGCTGTCTGGCCTGCTGTGCTTTGACCAGCAACACATTTGCAGCTGTGATCTCCAGCATCTGCAGACCTCATTTTTTACTTTTAAGTTGTCCTGTCTACTTACACTTCGCAACAAACAGCCTGCTCTCTGGTAGATTCTGAAATGTATTGTTCTAGAAACCACCCTTGATGTACTCTGACTGCCATCCTCACTCTTCCAAATAATGCTGACTGTGACTTGCTGTTTTCTGTGCTTAAACCAATTATTTATGCAAGTTTTTAATGAGTGTAGAATCTGATCAGGCCCTGAATGATGTGGGCTATGACGAGATGTGTAGCATAAATGGGGAGAAATGTTCAGGAAGGCCCATCTGGACACTGAGATTACCTCACGGCATTTTGTTCAAATTTTCTAATCAACCTCTTCAGAGAGGTCATGACACAGTGCTGGAGCAGGTGAGACCAGGAGAAATTACCACTGTCACAAGACCATACAAAATAGAAACAGGAATAGTCCATTTGGCTCTGTGAGCCTGCTCCACCATTCCACAGGATTGGCTTATCTTGTATGCTTGTTTCAAGCGGTGTGGCAAGATTCTCACTAAGCAGTGGCAAGTTCCTAATTGACATTCATCATTACTCATTAATGGCACAACCCCCGCTCAAGTTGTGAATTTACCAAACTTCCCATACAAACCAATAAGATCAGGTGAACTCATCACACAAACCAATACAGCTGCAAATGTGTTGCTGGTCAAAGCACAGCAGGCCAGGCAGCATCTCAGGAATAGAGAATTCGACGTTTCGAGCATAAGCCCGATGAAGGGCTTATGCTCGAAACGTCGAATTCTCTATTCCTGAGATGCTGCCTGGCCTGCTGTGCTTTGACCAGCAACACATTTGCAGCTGTGATCTCCAGCATCTGCAGACCTCATTTTTTACACAAACCAATACAGTCAGGAATACCTGCCATTTTAATCAATACAGTCAGGCAAGTCTACTATTCAAACCAACAGGGCAAGGAAAACTCAATGTGGAAACCAGAGTGGTTTCTTGGCAGATTCAACTTGCCACTTGTTCCAAAGGACTTCCACATTAATGGTACCAATATCTCCGGCAAAATCACACACATGCCAGCCTCTATGAACTCTGATGGCGCATATCTGACCTACATGCAGGATTTTCTGTACCTCAATGCTGCAGCAGCAACTATTATTGTAATACTGCAACAAGGACACTGTGCACCAGTGAGACATGCCCAGGCTGCACCTTCGCACCCTTCATTCACTCTCTTAGCATACACTTAGTCTGGGCCTACCTGGCTATTTGCTGTATCTCTGTCTTGCATTGCCTTTCCTTGTCTTTTACCCCCTCAGCCACAGGTATCAAGCTCATTTTACGATTAACTTGCCATCCTATTTAGTGTAGAGTCAAGAAGCTTGTCACCATGGTCAGCAGACCTCAGTCCTGACTATGGAGGTTTGTCTTCGCTCATGGGATCCTGACACAATAAGTCAATAAAGGCAGCCTGGCCCCGACTTGGGTGGTCAGAGTTAGAATTCACAACTCATAATGGGTGAGGAGCTGGATAATGTGTAGCAAACACTTGTTTCGATTCTTCCTACTGAATTGTAGGCTCTTTCCTCCTGGTATGGCAGGCTGACAGGTATTATGAAAGATGAAAATGGGTGACATAGCTATTACACTTGGCGTGGCTGGGGAAGGAGGAGGCCATGTAGAAGGCATACAGGATTACTGGTGACATAGGTAGGGGTCGGTAATGGAGAGTGTGTAAGATGTTGAAGGCAATAGTGAGAGTGGTAGAGAATGAGCCTTGGTGAGAGGTGGGTACAATGGCAGATAGAGGGAGCGCAAGGACTGAGGGGGAAATTGGTGAACTTACCCTGATAGAGTGGAGAAGGACTTTCTTTCTTTAGTGCTGGTCATTATTCCAGATGGCTGAGACTGCTCTACCCAGGGTGGCGACCGCAGATTTTCTCTGCCTACAATGCCCCGGGCAAATGTTGAGAACTGTGCAGGGAAGCTGTAGATTTACAGTGCTTGTCTAGACTCAGATCCTTTTAAATCTGCTCAGATTTCTCCAGTTTCCTCATTTCCCCTTCCCCCACCTTGTCTCAGTCAAATCCCTCGAACTCAGCACCGCCTTCCTAACCTGCAATCTTCTTCCTGACCTCTCCGCCCCCACCCCACTCCGGTCTATCACCCTCACCTTGACCTTCTTCCACCTATCCCACCTCCATCACCCCTCCCCCAAGTCCCTCCTCTCTACCTTTTATCTTAGCCTGCTTGACACACTCTCCTCATTCCTGAAGAAGGGCTTATGCCCGAAACGTCGAATCTCCTGCTCCTTGGATGCTGCCTGACCTGCTGTGCTTTTCCAGCAACACATTTTCAGCTCATATCCTTTTAAATATGGTGTTGCGACAGGGATGTAAGTACGTTGTGGGATCTCTGATGGGTGATGAGTTACTCCAAGATTGTTGAGAATGAGAACTTTGAGGAGCTGGGATACAGGCTTGAACAGATCAAGATTGATGAAGTTGATGTGCTGGAAATGTTAGCAAACATTAACATTGATAAGTCCCCAGGGCCAGACCAGATTTAGCTTTCATTGCTCCAGGAAGTGAGAAAGGAGGTTGCTAAGCCGCTGGCGAAGATCTTTGCTTCCTCACTCTCTACGGGAGTCATACCGGAGTACTGGAGGGAAGCAAATGTTGTTCCTCTTTTCAAGAAGGGAAATAGGGAAATCCCTGGCAATTACAGACCAGTCAGCCTTATGCCTGTGGTCAGCAAGGTTTTGGAAAGAATTGCGAGGGATAGAATTTATGACTTTTTGGATAAGCATAGAGTGATTAAAGGCAGTCAGCATGACGTTGTGAGGGGCAGGTCATGCCTCACAAATCTTATTGAGTTCTTTGAGGAAGTGTCGAAAAAGTGGAGCAGTGGATGTGGTGTATGTGGACTTCAGCTAGGCATTTGATATGGTTCCCCATAGTAGATCATTCATAAAGTTAGGAGGTATGGGATCAGGGAGATTTGGCTGTCTGGATTCAGAATTGGTTGTTTCACAGAAGGCAGAGAGTGGTTGTCGATGTATTCTGCTTGGAGGTCAGTGGTGAGTGGTGTCCCTTAAGGCTCAGTTCTTGGGCCTCTGCTCTTTGTAGTTTTTATAAATGACTTGGATGAGGAGATTGTGAGGTGGGTTAAATTTGCCAATTACACAAAGGTCGGAGTTACCATTGATAGTATCAAGGGCTATTGCAGGCTGCAGCTTGACATAGACAGGATGCAGAGCTGGGCTGCAAAAAGTCAGATGGAGTTTAATCTGGATAAATGTGAAGTGATGCATTTTGGAAGATCAAACTCGAATGCTGAATATAGGAAAAAATACAGGATTCTTGGCAGTGTGGAGGAACAGAGGGATCTTGGTGTTCAAATACATAGATCTCTCAAAGTTGCCACCCAAGTGGATAGGGTTGTTAAGAAAGCATATGGTGCTTTGGCTTTCATTAATAGGAGGATTGAGTTTAAGAGCTGCGAGGTTTTGCTGCAGCTCTACAAAATCCTGGTGTGACCACACTTGGAATATTGTTTCCGGTTCTGGTTGCCCTACTATAAGAAAGATATGGAGACTTTGGAGAGGGTACAAACAAGATTTACCCGGATGCTGCCTGGACTGGAAGGCTTGCCTTATGAAGAGAGGTTGACTAAGCTCGAACCTTTCTCTCTGGAGGGAAGAAGGAAGAGAGGTGTCCTGATCGAGGTATACAAGGTAATTAGAGGCATGGATAGAGTCGATAGCCAAACACTTTTCCCAGGGCAGGATTGACTGGCACGAGGAGTCATAGTTTTAAGGTGTTAGGAGAAAGGTATAGAGGAGACGTTAGAGGTAGGTATTGACACAGAGTTGTGAATGCATGGAATGCGTTGCCAGCGGTGGTGATGGAAGCAGTGCCATTAGGGACACTTAAGTGACTATTTCTCATCGGTTTTCACTCAGGAATAGGAGAATACTGTAGAGGAGAAGAATGAGATACGAGATATTAGACTAGAAAGGATTGAGGTTCGTAAGGAAAAGGCGTTATCAGTTCTAGAAGGAATGAAAGTAGACAACTCCCCTGGGCCAGATGAGATTTTTCCGAGGATTCTCTGGGAAGCTAGGGAGGAGGTGTTGTAGCCTTTGGCTTGATCTTTGAGTTATCATTATCTACAGGTTTAGTACACAGGACTGCAGGGTTGCAAATGTTGTGCCCTTGTTCAAGAAGGGCGGTAGAGATGACCCGGGTAATTATAGACCAGTGAGCCTTATGTTTGTTGTAGGAAAAGTTTTGGAAAGGATTATATGAGATCAGATTTATAATCATCTAATAATCAAGCAACAATTTAGTTTCAGATAGTCAATATGGTTTTGTCAAAGGCAGGTCATTTCTCAAAAACCTCATTGAAGTTTTTGAGAAGGTGACCAAGCATGTGGATGAGAGTCGGGCAGTTGACGTGGTGTACATGGACTTCGGTAAAGCATTTGAAAATGTTGCACATAGTAGGCTGTTGGAGAAAATGCAGAGGCATGGGACTGAGGGTATTTAGCAGTTTGGTTTAGAAACTGGCTTTCTGTAAGAAGGCAACGAGTGGTCATTGATGAAAAATATTCAGCCTGGAGTCCGGTTACTAAGTGGTATGCCATAAGGATCTATTTTGGGACCACTGCTGTTTGTAATTTGTATAAATGACTTAGACGCAGGCATAGGTGCATGGATTAGTAAGTTTGCAGATGACACTAAAGTCGGTGGAGTAGTGGACGGTGTGGAAGAATGTTGCAGGTTGCAGGGGACATTGATAAACTGTAGAATTGGGCTGTGAAGTGGCAAATAGAGTTCAATGCAGATAAATGTGAGGTGATTCACTTTGGGAAGAATAACAGGAAGGCAGAACACGGAGTAAACGGAAAGATACTTGGTAGTGTGGATGTGCAGAGGGATCTTGGAGTCCATGTACATAGATCTTTGAAAGTTGACAGTTCTGGTCACCCCATTACAGGAAGAATGTGGAAGGATTGGAAAAAATGCAGAGGAGATGTACCAGGATGTTGCCTGGTCTGGAGGGAAGGTCTTACGAGGAAAAGCTGAGAGACTTGGGTTTGTTCTCATTGGAAAGAAGAAGGCTAAGAGGGGATTTTCTAGACATATAGGATGATCAGAGAATTAGATAGGGTAGACAGTGAAACTCTTTTTCCTAGGATGATGATGTCAGCTTGTATGAGGGAGCATAGCTACAAATTGAGGGGTGATAGATTTAAGACAGATGACAGAGGCAGGTTCTTTACTCAGAGTGGTAAGGGTGTGGAATGCCCTACCTGCCAATGTAGTTAACTTGGCCACATTAGGGAGATTTAAATAATCTTTGGATAAGCACATGGATGATAGTGGGATAGTGAAGGGGGATAGGCTCAGATTAGTTCACAGGTGGGGGCAACATCAAGGGCCAAAGGGCCTGTTCTGAGCTGTATTATTCTATGTTCTATGACTGCTGGACATGCACATGGACAGCAGTGAATTGAGGGGTGCATAGGTTAGATTATTTTATTTTAGATTAGGAATAATCCTCAGCATAACATCGTGAGCCGAAGGGCCGGTTCTGTGTTGTACTTTTCTATGTTCCATGATTGGCACATGGTAAGATGGGGTGGAAATCACATATGTACTTGCCATAAGGGCTGAATACCAATTAATGGATGAGTTTGCCAAGATGCAATGAGAAAACCCACTCTCCTGGCCATGAGAATCACTCCACCAGACTTGATGCAACTTGTCCTTAGCCTAAAAATCATACAATTTAGCGATGAGCCTCCCATTCTGAGTCTCAATTTAGTTAACCACCAGTTTTTTTGTGGTGTTTTGGAAAAGGCTTTCTTAAAATTCACATAATGAATGTTTATTGTTTTCCATTCATTGATTTTCTCTTTTTCATCAAAATATTTGGAGAACTGAAGCACAATCTGCCTATTACAAAGCTGTACTGCCTCTCATTAATTCATTCAAAACTCCCCAAGCATCTTTTATTTTGTTCCCTGACTATTGGCCCCAAACTCTTATTGCACTGAATTTAAACGACAGCTACTACTGGGAATGTCATCATACCCTTTACCAAAACAGGACATCACATTTGCCACTTTTCAATCTCTGACAAATCTTCAAAATATTATGGGAAGACTGGAAAAGCTCTCTTCAATCCCCACAACCAATTTTCTGTTCAGTACTTTTTGCAACTGCTCAGATACTGAAGCAATACATGTCCAAATGGAGCAAGACCTGGAAAAGATTCAGGCTTGTCTTGACAAGTGGCAAGCAATATTTTTAACTCACAAGCATCTGGCATGACCATCTCCATGAAGATAGAATCAAACCAGGTCTCCTTAATATTTTATCCGATTACCATTGCTAAAACTCCACCATGAACATCCTGGGAGATTTCCTTAAGTCAAAACTGAACTGCATGAGACGTACAAATTCCATTTCAGTTTTCTTAACATCTAACTTGTTCAGTAGAGTTGGCAAGATCGGAGCTTAATAATAATGAAGTGAGTTGGGCCGTTAGCAAGTCATAATCCTCCTTGATTGGCAACTTAGATTAGATTAGATTACTTACAGTGTGGAAACAGGCCCTTCAGCTCAACAAGTCCACACCGACGCGCACCCACCCAGACCCATTCTCCTACATTTACCCCTGCACCTAACACTACGGGCAATTTAGCGTGGCCAATTCACCTAACCTGCACATTTTTGGACTGTGGGAGGAAACCGGAGCAAACCCACGCAGACACGGGGAGAATGTGCAAACTCCACACAGTCGCCTGAGGCGGGAATTGAACCCGGGTCTCTGGCGCTGTGAGGCAGCAGTGCTAACCACTGTGTCACCGTGCCGCCCACTGCACCACCTGGTGAGAAACTCCTCATACCTTTTGCCAAAAACATAAAAGGCAGCACAAGATGTTCCTGAAGTTGAGACAGACCTCCCTCAACTTTTTGTCTGGGTTAGCCACAAATCTTTCCTCTTTTTATACTCTATTGCTTTTTACTTCAATTGAGGCCAGAGTTAGATGGCACAGGTTATGGGTAAGAGGGGAAAAATTTGACAGAGACTGAAGGAACAATTTTTTTCACACAACGTGTGGTGCGTGTATGGAATGAGCTGCCAGAGGAAGTGGTGGAGGCTGGTACAATTGCAACATTTAAGAGGCATCTGGATGGGTATATGAGTAGGAAGGGTTTAAGAGGGATATAGGCCAAATGCGGGCAAATGGGATTAGATTAATTTAGGATACCTGGTCTCCATGACACTTAATAGTCTGAGTGGAATCTAATTCCTCAAACTCTTTCAGTAAAATAGTATTTCTAATTCTACTCATGTTGTTGCTTCCTATGTGGAATATTAAAATTGGATCCTTCCGTTCCCATTTCAGATTCACCTTGAGGAGATGAACTCAATCCGGCAGTCTACAAGAATTTTAGAACTCCTGTTTGATGAGCGAAGATCAACTATTCAGTATTTATCAATATAGGATACTTAAGCAATTATATACCTGAATAGTGCTTCATACATTGTTGAAGAGCCTTAAAGCTTCTATTTCAAACAATCAGGATTGCAATATAATAGTTTATAACAATCCCATTTAACTCACCTTGGTGCGAACCATTTGCTGTGGAATATTGTTCATGGCATTTGTCAGCCATCCTTCGAGGCTTTTTGCAAAATTGCGAACGGCTTGGGTCAAGGCACCTAACGTTGGCAGAAAGGAATAAAAACAGATGAATACAAATCAATAAGAAATTTACACTTCCTCATGTGAAGTCTACAATTCAATGCCTATTTTTCAGATTTAACAACTGAAGAATTTGTAATTCAGCTGGTGAAATGTTAAGAACTGGCCAGTGCCAAGGGCTAGATATCAGCCTTTCACATCAACTACTTGTGTAGCCCAGATGGAATTAAGTTTCTCAATGTGTTGGTATTCAAATTGAGTTTGGGCAGCTCAAACCACTTCCTATAGGACATGAATCTACAGCAAAAATAGTTTTCCTTATTTGGCATTAACTGAAAAAGTTAATATGAGTGATTGGTAAGTGAAATATATATCACTAAAAGGCACACTGCTGCATTAAATGTCCCTCTTTTGTAGCCAAGGCTTAATATTCAAACACAGTTGCACAGACTTTGCTGGTTATGCTATATATGACCTTTGAATGTTAAATATTGCCATTAGGTGCTGAAATGGAAAGTTTTCTATTCCCCTCCAACACCATCTGTACAACGAAAGTACTTGCTTGTTTTTGTCTAACAGCATACTTATACCCAGCATTTCTTAATAATATTAATTTTGAATCCCTTCATATTACTCCAGGTGCTTTGAACCATTACATCAACACTGGATTAGGTCATATTTGTACAAGAGTGTAAAAATATTGCAAGGCTCAGTGCCCACCTACAACCTGTCAAAACATTTCAAGTTTCATGAAAATGGTCTCACTGGCAACAGTAATTTGTCTGAGCAATGATCTTTACACAACTATTTTTACATCCAATAAAATCATTAATCAAGTAATTTTTATCAGTAGGGAATAGAAGCAATAATTGTCAAATTGCTGCTTACTGTCCAGAAGTGTATGTTGGTATAATCTAATTTGTAACTGAACGACTTCATTCATGATTAGATTGATGATAGCTATATTAATGTTTCCAATATATTTCTACCTTCTATGTAAGAAGCAACTCCTCTTCTCCTGTAGATCCATCTCATCTACAAGTAGCATAAAATAAATGGTCCATCCTGTTCTGACTGCATTGTGCTCAAATAACTGGATTCACCTAACCTATGGCTTCCTTTGCTGAAAAATGTGTTGCTGGAAAAGCGCAGCAGGTCAGGCAGCATCCAAGGAGCAGGAGAATCGATGTTTCGGGCATAAACCCTTCTTCAGGAAATGAGGAATGAGCTCATTCCTGAAGAAGGGCTTATGCCCGAAACGTCGATTCTCCTGCTCCTTGGATGCTGCCTGACCTGCTGCGCTTTTCCAGCAACACATCTTTCAGCTCTGATCTCCAGCATCTGCAGTCCTCACTTTCTACTATGGCTTCCTTTGGTTGTATTCCAAATAGGGAGAACATCAAACAAATTGCACTTACATCAGAAAAATAAAACACAACATTTTTGAAATCTGAGGGAAAAATGTGCACCAAGTGGGAAGAAAAAGACAATATGAAATGGAATTCAGGGGCAGGGGACTGAAAGTAGAGTGGAAGAGTAACACAGAAACAAAGACGATCACCTCAAAAGGTTTTAGTTTTGAAAGCAGGGCTACATTAAGAAGGGTTTTTGAGAAACAAAGGATAAAGATATACTGGATGTCAATACAGAGGCAAACAGGAGTTTATCTATGTATTCTCCTGGTATTCCATGTGATCTAACTTGGCTAACCAGTCTATCATGAGGAACCTTGTCGAACACCTTACTGAAGTCCATATAGATCACATCTACCGCTCTGCCCTCATCAATCCTCTTTGTTACTTCTTCAAAAAACTCAACCAAGTTTGTGAGACATGATTTCCCACGCACAAAGCCACGTTGACTATCCCTAATCAGTCCTTGTCTTTCCAAATGCATGTAAATCCTGTCCCTCAGGATTCTCTCCAACAACTTGCCCACCACCAACGTCAGGCTCACCGGTCTATAGTTCTCGGCTTTTCCTTACCAACTTTCTAAAACAGTGGCACCATGTTAGACAACCTCCAGTTTTCTGGCACCTCACCTGTCAATATTAATGATACAAATATCTCAGCAAGAGGCCCAGCAATCACATCCCTAGCTTCCCACACAGGTTTAGGGTAGACCTGATCAGGTCCTGGGGATTTATCCACTTATATGCATTTTAAGGCATCCACCACCTCCTCCTCTGTAATAATGACATTTTTCAGGATGTCACCACCTACTTTTCCACATTCTATATCTTCCATGTCCTTCTCCACAGTAAATACTGATGCAAAATACTCATTTAGTCTCTCTCCATCTCCTGTGTCTCCACACATAGGCCCTTCAAAGATCAGCAAGGTAGCCTGTTATCTCTCTCGTTCCCCTTTTGTCCTTAATGTATTTGTAAAAACTCTTTGGATTCTCCTAAACTCTATTTGCCAAAGCTATCTAATGTCCCCTTTTGCCCTCCTGATTTCTCTCTTAAGTATACTCCTACTCCTTTATACTCTTCTAAGGATTCACTCAATCTACCCTGTCTATACCTCACATATGCTTCCTTCTTTTTCTTAACCAAACCCTCAATTCCTCTCATCATTCAGCATTCCGTACAGCTACCAGCCTTGCCTTTCACCCTAACAGGAATATATTGTCTCTGGACTCTCGTTATCTCATTTTTGAAGGCTTTCCATTTTCCAGCTGTGCCTTTATCTGTGAACAACTGCCCCCAGTCAACTTTTGAAAGTTCTTGCCTAATACTGTCAGAATTGGCCTTCCTCCAATTTAGAACTTCAACTTTTAGATCCGGTCTATCCTTTTCCATCACTATTTTATAATTAATAGAATTATAGTCATTAGCCCCAAAGTGCTCCCCCACTGATACCTCAGTTACCTGCCCTGCCTGATTTCACAAGAGTAGGTCAAGCTTTGCACTCTCTCTAGTAGGTACACCCACACAGTGAATCAAAAAAAAATTTCTTACATACGCTTAACAAACTACTTTCCATCTAAACCCTTAACACTATGGCACTCCCATAGTTGGAAAGTTAAAATCCCCTGCCATAACCACACTATTTTTCTTACAGGTAGCTGCGATCTCCTTACAAATTAGTTTCTTAATTTTCTGCTGACTACTAAGTGGGGGGGGGTGTCCATAATATAATCCCAAGGAGGTGATCATTCCTTTCCTATTTCTCAGTTCCACTCAAATAAATTTCTTGGATGTATTACCAGGAATATCCTACCTAAATACAGCAGTAATACAATCCCATATGAAAAGTGTCACTTGCTCTTCCCTCTTGCCCCCCCCCACCCCCCGCTTTCTATCTTTTCTATAGCATTTGTATCCTGGAACATTAAGCTGCCAGTCCTGTCCATCCTTGAGTTGTGTCATTGTAATCGCTATGATATACCAATCCCTAACCATGCCCTGGGTTCATCTACCTTCCCTGTTAGGCCTCTTGCATTGAAATAAATGCAGTTTAATTTATCAGTTCTACCTTGTTCTCTGCTTTGCTCCTGCCTGCCCTGTTTGATTTGCTCCTTTCCCCAATTGTACCGGTCCCAGATTGATCTCTGTCCTCCCTATTTCTCTGGATCTCAAATCCCCACCTTAGGGCAGCACGGTGGCTCAGTGGTTAGCACTGTTGCCTCACAGTGCCAGGGACACGGGTTTGATTCTAGCTTTGGGTGACAGACAGTTTGCACATTCTCCCCGTGTCTGCGTGGGTTTCCTCTGGGTGTTCTGGTTTCCTCCCACAACCTAAAGATGTGCACGCTAGGTGAATTGGCCATGCTAAATTGCCATAGTGCTCGGTGCATTAGTCAGGGGTAAATATAAGGTAGGGTAATGGGTCTGGGTGGGTTACCCTTCGGAAGGTTGGTGTGGACTTGTTGGGCCAAATGGCCTGTTTCCACACTGTAGATAACCTAATTTTACTAGTTTAAATCCTGTGGAGTGTTGCTGAACGAAGAGACCTTGGAGTTCAGGTTCATAGTTCCTTGAAAGTGGAATCGCAGGTAGGTAGGATACTGAAGAAGGCGTTTGGTATGCTTTCCTTTTTTGGATACAGCATTGAGTATTGGAGTTGGGAGGTAATGTTGTGGCTGTACAGGACATTGGTTAGGCCACTTGGGATATTGTGTGCAATTCTGGTCTCACTCCTATCGGAAGGATGTTGTGAAACTTGAGAGGGTTCAGAAAAGATTTACAAGGATGTTGCCAGGGTTGGAGGATTTGAGCTACAGGAAGAGGCTGAACAGGCTGGGGCTGTTTTCCCTGGAGCATCGGAAGCTGACGGGTGAACTTATAGAGGATTATAAAATCATGAGGGGCATGGATAGGATAAATAAACAAGGTCTTTTCCTTGGAATGGGAGGGTCCAGAATTGCAGGGCATAGAATGGGATGATAGGAGAAAGTGAGGACTGCAGATGTTGGAGATCAGAGTCAAGACGTGTAGTACTGGAAAAGCATAGCTGGTCAGGCTGCATTGAGGAGCAGCAGAATCGACGTTTTGAACATATGCTCTTCATCAGGAATGGGGGGGGGCGGCAAAGGTGCTGAGAGATAAATGGGAAGGGGTCAGGGCTGGGGGAAGGTAACTGGGAATGCAATAGGTAGATGAAGGAGGAGGGGTGAAGAGGATAGGTCGGAGCAGAGGGTGGAGCAGATAGGTGGGAAGGAAGATGGACAGATAGGACATTTCAAGAGGGTAATGCTGAGTAAGAGGATTGGATCTGGGATAAGGTGGGGAGAGGGGAGATGAGAAAACTGGCGAAATCGACATTGAGCCCGTGTGGTTGGAGGGTCCCAAGGTGGAAGATAAGGCGTTCTTCCTCCAGGCATCAGGTGGCTAGGGTTTGGTGGTGGCGGAGACCGAGGATTTGCATGACCTTGGTGGAGTGGGAGGGGGAGTTGGAAGTGTTGACCGCAGGGCGGTAGGTTTGATTGGCATGTGTGTCCCAGAGATGTTCTCTGAAATGTTCCGCAAGTTGGTAACCTGTCTCCCCAATGTAGAGGAGACCACATCGAGAGGAACAGACACAGTAGATGACGTATATCGGATGTGGAAGGATGCTTTGCGGACTTGGATGGAGGTGAGGGGGGAGGAGTGGGTGCAGATTTCTGCTCTTATTGCGGTGGCAAGGGAAGGTGCTAGGAGTGGAGGGTGGGTTGGTGCAGGGCATGGACCTAACAAGGTCCATGAGGGAATGGTCTCTACGAAATGGAGATAGGGGTGGGAGTCTGTCCTGCTCTGTCCCCTACCTTCATCTGCCTATTGCATTTCCCCTAGACCCAATGGTAAAGTCCAACAAAATATTTTGAAAGCATATAATAGACTAAAATTTGTTCTTTTGAAGGCAAAACTAAAAATGCTATATATAAGCTGAAGGTGGCCATAAAAAAAAACACCTATACACTGGGAATTTTATCACTGGACAAGCACATTACTTAAAAATCTGTTCAATTATTTTACGACCAGCTACAACTGATGCTTTTACAAAATTGTTTTCCTTCATATACCCTGATGGACAAAGATGCATCTTGGACATTGGGAAAGAATGATTTTCTGACTTTCAGTTTAATGATTAGTAAACCATGGACACACAGACCTGAATTTTCAATTAAAACTATAGCCTTAAATTTGGCTTTGTAAAAGTAAACATACAAATTTCAGATTTTTGCATTAAGTCCAGCATCACAATTAAGCAGACCTCAATTTGTCTACAATCAGGACTACATAATTTCTTTACTACTCAAAACTTTGTTAACTGGCCCTGAAACATAACAAAGAGCCACTGCTTTGTACCAGTTATTGAACATCATATATATATTAACTTTTCTTTAGGGAAGGCAGATAGAAAAACACTATTGAAACAAGACATAATTTCAAATTAGTTTATTTCACATAAAACCCATTCCCACACTTGATATTTCCAGATGTCACTGTTGTACAACACTCATGGCTGGTCTCCCAAATTCCATCTTCTGTAACCTTGAGGCTTAAATACTTTTGCCCATGTCCTAATTTGCACCAAATCCACTTCACCTTGTGTGCCCATGCTCCCTGACCTGCACTGACAACCAATTATGCAACCATTCAATTTTAAAATTCTTATCTTCCCTTTTAAATTCTTCCATAGCATGACCAATCCCTACCTCTCAGTACTGGCACTGACTGCCTTTGCAGGTGGGATTTTCTGTGAGTATCTTTGACAGCATTTACTTTTCAACTTCCTTATGGTGAGTGGTGGGATGTGACCCTGGAGTGAGTAGTAATTGCATATATAAAGGCTTCAATGGTAGCACGTGGGAAGAGCAGGGACCTTCCTGTCATGGGTTAAATGGAGAAGAGGTAGGAAGGCAACTGAATTTCCACACGTCATACTCCTGCTTGAATCCTTCCATGTTGGCAAATTCGCCAAAGACAAGACCTATGCAACATTCAGACTTGTGCCGCTTAGGAGAAAGCAACATTCATGCCACACGGATGCGAGGTAACAAGCATTTTAAATCAGAGAGAATTTAACTACCTCTGTTTGACACTGAATGGCATCACCATCACTGAATTTTTCTACTATCAAGATGGGGTTACCATTGGCCAGAAATTGAACTGGACTAGCTATATAAATGTTGTGGCTACAAAAGTACGTCAGGGGTGACTAACTCACCCCCTGACTTCTCAGTGCCTGTCCACCAACTACAAGGCACATGTCAGGAGTACAATGGAATACTCTCCACTTGTGTGGATGAGCACAGTCCAACAACACTCAAGAAGTTCGACATCATCCAGGATAAAGCAGCTTCCTTATTTGGCATCTCCATTGCCAACTTAAACATACCACCAAAGCACTGTGACAGTAGTGTGTACCATCTACAAGATACACTGAAACTCATCAAGGCTCCTTTGACAGCATCTTCCAGAACTGTGACCACTAGAGGGACAAGGACGGCAGATGCATGGGAACATCATCACTTGCACATTCTCTTCCAAACCACACAGCATCCTGACGTGGAACTGGATCACAACTCCTTTACTGTCACTGGGTCAACATCTGGAATTCCTTTCCTTACAGCCCCAGCCTGAGATATCCAGATCCCATGAACAAATTAAATAAAGCAAAGAAATGGAACTGAGGAGTTGATTGGACTAAATAGTGACAAATCCCCTGGACCAGGGGATTTGCACCATTGAATTTTTAAAGAAGCACAGAGATAGTGGATGCATTACTGAAGATCTTTCAATATTATTTCACTTCTAGATGTGTTCTAAAGAATTGGAGGATAGTAAACAGAATACCACACTTTAGACCAACGAGCGACAATGTGGAAATTGTGGTTGTTAACTTAATATCATTTATAAATATACCGCTAGAACCCTAAATTAGGCATGTGAGAACAGGAGACTTAGAAAAATCAGAATGATTAATTGCAGCTACCATGGATTTATGAAAGGGGAATTGTGTTTAATAATGTTGGAATTTTGTGAGAATGCAACCAGTCGGATAAATAAGGGGCAACCTGTGGTTGCAGCTTTTGTGGATTTTCAAAAGACATTCAAAACAGTGTCATGAAAAGAGGTTAATTCACTTCTTGATATTCACTTCAATATGCCTATTGATAGTAATGATTGAGGGTTAAATAATCAACTGAAAACAGTAGCAATCAATAAACAGTATATTTTGAGATGGCAGGCTGTGACTTAGTAAGGAATGGAAAGAATCAGTACATATGTATCAGCCATTTACAATCCATATTAATTTGATTGAGCAAGTGAAAATAGATTAAGATAATTGGTATAAAGCTTGTTGATAATACAAGGTTAAGTGGGAAAAATAAATGGTTTTAAAAGATTTGCAAGCCCTACATATTGATAGAAATCAAGTCAGGTCATCTCCAAACAAACCCCAATGATCTGTGCAGTTAAATGCATTTTAAGATGTGCTTTCAATGATTATTTAGGTCTATACTATCGAACAAGTCAAACCCTATATTAGTGCCTGTAATATATGTAAGTAAAACATCATTGGGATCCAGATTTGAATGCCATAATGAACGTTCTACCTCCTTCAGCCAGGTGCCTAGCCTGTCCTTCTGAAAACACCAAATAAAATGATGGCAAATGGAATGGGAGCAACAACCAGGCACCAAATTTCAATCATGAATTTTGGGGAGGTTCTGCCTCACTCCCAGTGGAGACAATCCCTTAGAATCAGGGACAACAAATCTAAATCATCATTCACAAAGAATTGAATAACACCTTAGAGTAATTATAACAGTATAAAAGTCAAATTAGAGAAGCAGTTCACAACAGAAATGAAAAACTGCAAATCTTATTTCCAGTGGCAAACAAAAAATATCTTAGTATGATTCAATTATTATAGTTAATTATTTGCACACATTTGTATGTTTAACCATGTTTTACAAAAACACAAGATTTCAAAATAATTTTTGGTCCACCTTTATGTTCCTGACACTGTTTAATGCTAATGAAGAGACTAGGCAAGTATTAACAGCGCTCTGTGATTGTCACTATTTAATGGACATTAAATACAATAGCATTAAGTACAACAAAGAATACCCTGGGGAAAAGCATTCCTTTCACTTGGTGCCTTTTCTGAACTAATTGGAATTTCACTGAGGAGCATTATAACTGTGAATACATGTCATATTAAACTGACTAATAACAAATGCATATCTACTGTAAGACAGAATTAAAATAATAGAACAGAAAAATTAATATGCGATTGAAATATAAAAATAATGCATGTTGGTCCTACGTTAATCCAATAAATCTAAGGATTTGTAGACTCACATTTTCAACGAAAGCAGAATAGCAGATTAAGATAAAGATGTGGAAAACAATTTTTAAGTTATTTCTATTTGAAAATGAAATCGGGAGGTTGTGTGCTACCCTCAACGGTTATATTACCAAGATAATTTAAGAGACAGGAATTTTAGAAGAAGTCATTTCGGATAATTCTGTGCACAAATAAACTCATCTTATAAATGAAAGTGATACAATATCATTAGCACGGAGCTGAGTATAGGGAGGGAGTGGCCAGTGTAAAAAGTCAGGCATAAACCCATTTCTATTCAGCCTTTGGTCCTTAATTAACTCAAAGCTCAAATTTCACCCCAGCTGTAAAGAAAGTCCTGTATACAGAAGTTCCACCAATGAATCTCAACTCAGAAGCATCATGGAAAGCTGTGGCCGACAGTGCAGCCAGTCCCAAAGAAGGTGTGGTGATATGATGGAAGACTTTAAGTCTAGGGTCTCTCCAAGCTGGCAAGTCCTGACTGGTTTGGTGGGGCCAAGGGAGGGTTGAGGATTTATTGAGGATGCAGGAAGATTTTGATCGGACTGTCACTGAACACACAAGCACCAAAGTCGTTATACACCAGCTGGGCCAGTGAAAGCTGTCAGGCTGCACATTCAGACTGACCCCCCCTCTTATTGTGGCTTAAATACAGTGGCATTGGAGGATGCCCTTAATGGCCTAAATTGTTTTACAGCTGGACAGAATTCGTAATGTCATGTCCACTGCTGGTAAAATTAGGGTGGGCTTGGCAAAAGCACTGGGAGCAACATGGCAAATTTCCCAATTTTACATGCCCCTTGCCTGCTTGCATTATCCTAGGGTAACTCCAAACTGTAATGTCAGTTTGCATAGATGACATAAGTTGATCTTTTGAAGTTTCAAAAAATCTTTCTCAAAACAGGGGTCAACTTAAACATCAAGTATAAAAGTGAAATGGCTTACATATTTGTGGGTGGTCACCACCTTTGTCATCCTCCATGTGAGGACTGCTCTTCTTGAGAATGTCATATCATTTAGCAACATAGCCCATATTGCCTGCTTTTTTGCATGGAAACAATTATCTGCTGGCACTAAGTAACACTCAATTGTGGGATAACAAATTGAGGCATGAAGCTGAAAAGAGGTGCTCAAATGGATGCTGAACAAATTAGAAAATGACTATTGAGGGTGAAGAATAGGTTTGTCTTTAACATCTGGTTGACTTATATGCTGCGATCTGGGTTTTTTTTGCTTTTTAGGACTAAAATTTTCAAGTTGAGAAAAGCAAGCAACTTCCGGCAGTACTTACTAGGAATAGGTCTAAGGACGTCTGGAATAAGGATTTCCACCAAAGCCTGGTACATTATATGATCGCAGGTACACATCCACTTGAGGACGGAGTCATTCTTGCACAGAGCAGTGAGCTTTGCCTTCGGGAGTCTACCTTCTATCTCATTCTCACTGCAGAAGGACAGATGTAGAATCAAATCAATGATTATTCAAATACCAGTGAAGAGTGATAGACTTTTGTTTGAAATTAAATGGTGAATTTTTATACCCTCACCAGGTCCAATTTAGCAAGTGCCAACATGAAAAATGACTGATTTCCCAAATATTGTGAAATTTGAGACAAAAGGTGATATTTTAATATTCCATAGCATGCAGGCAGCAGGTTAAAAGAGCAAAAAACTGTGTATAGGTTGGGAAATTGGAAGGAACCCTGTCCTTGTGACATTTTCCTAGATGACCACTCCTGGCACTTTCTGGTATTCAAGTATTCAAATTCTGGGATTTACCTGGGAGGCAATGGCCTAGTGGTATTATTGCTGGACTGTTAATTCGGAAACTCAGGAAAAATCCCAGGGATTCAGGTTCGAATCCTGCTGCAGTAGAAGATGGAATTTGAATTCAATTTTCACAAGAAATTGATTTAACAAATTAAGAGTCTAATGACCACCACAAATCATTATCAATTGTTGGAAAAAACCCATCTGGTTCATTAATACGCTTTAGAGAAGGAAACTGCCATCCTTACCTGGTCTGGTCTACATGCAATTCTGGATTCACAGCAACGTGGTTGACTTTCAACTGTCCTTTAAAGTGGCCTGGCAAGCCACGCAGTGCTATGAATTTCTACAAAGTCTCAACGAAGCAATGAAACTGGCCGGACCATTTGGTTTCGACGTAATCATTGAGAAAGACAATGGCAGAAGCAGCCCTGTCGACCCTGCAAAGTCTTCCTTACGGCAATGGATCAGGGTCATCAGCAAATTTTTAATTCCAAATTTTTTTTATTGAAGTCCAAATCCATCATCTACTGTGGCAGGATTTGAGCCCAGGTTCCCACAACCTCAGCTGTTTCTGGATTAATAGTCTAGCGATAATATCAATACTAATAGGATTATGTCTATGAATATTATTTCAGTAGGGTGGCATATTAATGAGTATTCATGATATGTAATTGATTGCACACCAGTCCCTGATAATAAAGGTTGGGAAATCTGACCAGCCTGCAGGTTCCAGAGAACTTAGTAAGTAATATTCAATCTGTTGTCAGAAAACCCAAATTAAGTTCCATTGCCTGCTATTCTAAAAACCCTGTAAACATCTGCCCCTCCTTTCCACCTAAAGGCTGTGTATAATATGCTTGTCTCAACTAATACCTGAATTCACCTTAATACTAATGAGGCTAGTCAACCTGAGAAATTTACTGTTGTGGTTTGATTTTTCGCAGATTCAAAGAATCACCAGGTATGCACAGGTGGTATTTAAGGAAACTTTAGATCACTCAGAGGTTTTCATAAACTTAAAAGGATTCTAATTCATCAATTCTCAATTGGTTTGCAACAACTGAAAGATCATGATCCTGTAATGGTTGTTTCATCCTTTGACAGTCAATTCTCCTACATACACTTCAAGCAATGGCAGCCTATGGTTCCTCAGAAGTGAGGTATGAGTCTGCCTTCAAAGGTTATGACTGATAACACTGAAAGAAGCCTCTTCACCAAGTGCAGAAAAGATATTACAGAAATCACATTTTGGAATACGGAGGGGCCTAGATATAGGGGGCGTGGAGAAGATGTTTCCATTCATAGGGGACACCAGGACCTGAGAGGACAGCCTCAGAATGAAGGGATGACCCTTTAGAACTGAAATAAGGAGAAATTTCTCCAGCCAGAGTGAGGCAAATCTGTAGAACTCACTGCCGCAGAAGGCTATGGAGACCAAGTCATTGAATGTATTTAAGGCAGCAATAGGTAGGTTCTTGATTAATAAAGGAATCAAGAGTTATGGGGAGAAGGCAGGAGAATGGGGTTGAGAAACATATCACCCAAGATCAAATCAAAGTGCATACTCAATGGTTTGAATGGCCTAACTGTACTCCTATATCTGATGTTCTGATACGGTAGTCATTGAGCAAAGCATTGGATTGCTGAAGAAGTATCTCAGATGCTTGGAAAAATCTGGGGGAGTCTTCATATCTATAACCCATGATTTTTTAAATAAACATATATAAAAAGGACAAGGCCAATAAGTTTGCTTCACATACATTATGACCAGGTTTAGATTTCTATTTAAATCCATTTTGCTGCAATATCCTCATACTCCTTAATTCTCTTAAGCATCTAAACATCTATCAATCCATGCCGTGAGTACACTCAATGAGTAAGAATTCACACCCCAATAAGGTAAAGGATTCCAAATATCCACAACGCTTTGAAGACATTTCTTCTTGTCTCAGCCCTAAACCACAGTTTGGTTCAGGCTTTTTACAAATCCACTTAATGAAATCAAGAACTACCTATTTTAAGAAACAAAAATGTCATAAATAAATTAATTAAATCAACAGAGGATTCAAGATGAGGAGCAGTGATGTGAGGATTCATGTATAGTTGTAGGGATGTCTTACTGCAATTGTACAGAGCTTTGGTGAGACCACACTTGAAGCACTATGTGCAGTTTTGGTCTCCTTACCTGAGAAAGGATGCTGTGGCTACTGAGTGAGTACAACAAAGGTTTCCTAGACTGATTCCTGGGAGAGCAGGATTGATATATGAAGAGAGACTCAATTAGTTAGGAATACATTCCATTCCACAGATTTGAGAAATGCACAAGAGAAATGTGGAGGTTGTTTAGGAAGCACCTGCTGATAGTGCTGGACTGACTTTTCCCATTGAGGTAAGGAAGGGGTGGTAGGTTGAAAGAACAGTGGGTGACAAGGGATGTGGTACATCTACTCAAGGGGAAGGAGGAGGCTTACTTAAGGTTGAAGAGTAAAGATCATACAGGGATTTAGAGGGTTATAAGGTAGCCAGGAAGGAACTGAAGAATGGACTGAGGAGAGCTAGAAGGGAGCATGAAACGCTTTAGTGGGTAGGATTGAGGAAAACCTTAATGCATTCTACCCTTATGTGAGGAACAAGTGATGGCCAAAGTGAGGGTAGGGCCGATTAGGGCAAGTGGAGAGAACTTGCATCTGAAGTCAGAGGAAGTGGGGCAGGTCCTTAATGAATACTTTGCTTCAGCATTCACAACGGAGAGGGACCTTGACGTTTCTGAGGACAGCATGAAACAGACTGAACAGGTTGATGTTCGGGGGATGTGCCGAAAATTAAAAAAAAAAGGATAGATAAATCCCTAGGGCCAGTTGGGATATACTCTAGGTTACCACACAAAGCGAGGGAAGAGATTGTTGTACCTTTGGCGATGATCTTTGCGTCCTCACTGTCCATTGGAGTAGTGCCAGATGTTTGGAGGGTGGCAGATGTTATTCCCTTGTTCAAGGGAATAGGGACAATCTTGGGAATTCCAGGCCAGTCAGTCTTACGTTGATGGTGGGCAAAGTATCGGAGAGGATTCTGAGACAGGATTTATGATTTCTTGGAAAACCATAGTTTGATTAAAAGTAGTCAGCACGGCTTTGTGAGGGGCAGGTTAGGTCTCATATAAAGTACTAAATTCTTTGAGGATGTGACAACACAGGTTGATGAAGGTAGAGTGGTGGATGTGGTGTATCTGGATTTTAGCAAGGTGTTTGATAAGATTCCCCATTGTAGGCTCATTCAGAAAGTAAGGAGGCATGGGATACAGTGAAACCTGTCTGTCTGGATACAGTATTGGCTGGCCCATAGAAGATAGATGGTTGTAGTATATGGAATGTCTTCAGCCTGGAGCTCGGTAATCAGTGGTGTTCTGTAGGGATTGGTTCTGAGACCTGTGCTCCTTGTGATTTTAATAAATGACTTGGATGAGGAAGTGGAAGGTGGGTTAGTAAGTTTGCCGATGACGCGAAGCTTGATGGAGTTGTGGATTGTGTGGAGGGCTGTTGTAGGTTGCAACAAGACATTGACAGGATGCAGAACTGGCTGCAGAGTGGCAGATGGAGTTCAACTTGGAAAAGTGTGAAGTGATTTATTTTGGAAAGTCGAATTTGAATGCAGAATACAGAGTTAAAGGCAGGATTTTTGGTAGTGTGGAGGAACAGAGGGATCTTGGGGTCCATGTCCATAGATCCCTTAAAATTGCTACCCAGGTTGATAGGGTTGTTAAGAAGGCAAAAAGTGTGTTGACTTTCGTTAGCAGGGGATTGAGTTTAAGAGCCACGAGATTATGCTGCAGCTCTACAGAGTCCTGGTTAGACCATACTTGGAATATTGTGCTCAGTTCTGGTTGCCTCATTATAGGAAAGATGTGAAAGCTTTAAGAGAGTGGAGAGGAGATTTACCAGGATGCTGCCTGGACTCGAGGGAATGTCTTATGAAGAAATGTTGAGAGAGCTAGGGCTTTTGTCAATGGAGTGAAGAAGGATGAGAGGTGACTTTGATAGCGGTGTACCAAGATGTTGAGTCACAGATAAGAGTGGATAGCCAGAGACTTTTTCCCATGCCGGAAATATCTATCACAAGGGGGCATAATTTTAAGGTAATTGGAGGAAGATTTAAAGGAGATGTCAGAGGTAGGAGGTAAGGGAGATGTCAGTAGCGGGTGCATGGAATGCGCTGCCAGCAGTGGTAGTAGAGTCAGATACATTGGTGACATTATCCAAATCAGTACCCTGTTCTAGTTTGCTTCCCATACACTTTGACTTCTTTAGCCCTAAGAAATATATTGAACTCCTCGAGCAGTGGTAGTAGAGTCAGATACATTAGTGACCTTTAAGCGATTCTTGGATAGGCACATGGATGATAGACAATGAAGGGTATGGAGGTTAGTATGATCTTACAGTAGGATAAAAGGCCGGTACAACATCGAAGGCCAAAGGGCCTGTTATGTGCTGTATTCTTCTATGTTCACTGGAGTTAGATGAATGAGGGATCATTGCATAAAACCTCGAACAGGACAAGACAAGACAAACACAGGAAGGATGATACCAATGACTGGTTTACCCGCAACCAGGTGTCACAATATAAGGTTGTGGGGTAGAGTATGTATTTAGGACTGAGATAAGGAGAAATTTCTTCACCTGTGGAACTCAATGCCACAGAAAGTGGTCAAGGCCAAAATGTTGATTGTTCTCAAGGGGTTCAACATATTTCTTAGGTTAAAGAAATCAAAGAGTATGGGGAGCAAGCAGGAACAGGGTATTGATTTGGATAATCAGCCGTGATCATACTAAATGTGGAGCAGGCTCTGTAGGCCAAATGACCTAATCCTGCTCCTACTTCCTATGTTTCAAAGTCAGTTGTGTTTTAATAATGATCATCATTATATTTCACATCTTAATTCTAAAACATCAAATCTCCTTGGCTGTGTCACAAGTCCTACACATTAGAATCATTTTAAGAGTCAGCTTGCTTCAGTCAAACCATTTGCAGGAATGAAAAGTCTAACTTTTCCTTCCACTGTCTGATATTACAAAAAGAGTGATCGATACAGAGTTAATCAAATTGTACCAATGGAACCAAGCTTTATGGGATTAAAGCATATTTATCCCAGATGTTGCTGCAGAAATACTTGAGAAAAACAAGTTATGAACTCTCACTTTCAATTCATGAAGAATTCTTCATAAACCCTAAAACTATTGATTTAAATTATAAATATTTCAGTACCAGCTGAGTAAAACAGAGGGCAACAACCAATCTCCTGTATAATCAATTTATATTGCTAACTGACCTACTGTCTGCATCTCTGAAAGTTAATAGTGGGGATAGATGATTTGCTTTAGGCATTGTAAGAGCGTAAGATCCACCATGGCATCGAACTAGGCCAAGCACTTGCACACAAGAGAAAGAGAAAAATGGAACAGACTCGCCTCAGGCTTCTCACACACGCATTTTATGAGTTACTTTTGAAAATTGGTGAAGGATATTTGTTTTAATTGCATGCGGGAGATGTAGGATAGATAGGAAAGATAGAAAATAAAGAAAAACATAAATATATAATATGTCTCAGGTTAGAAACTGGTGGCCTTGCAGCAATTTTCCAGATTGTGTAGAGTTTTCACAGGGTTATGTGCTGCTCCCCAAAGACACCTAAAATATGAGGTCAGGCATCCACCTTAAAGAGGCATTCGTCCCCATGTTTCTGCTTATGAGAGAGATAATGCCTGTTTACTGCCCTTTGTCAACATTGATCAGTTTATGTGGCGCAGAGTATCAAGCCCCCAGTACTCAGGTTTTGCTGGGATTTCCTCATCTAAGAAACAGCTCCTACTATTTATCTTGAACTAATTCTTTGCATTGGGCTGGCAGCAGCAGAAAAACTGTTCTATACAGAAGTCCTGTGGGTCACTCCCAGCCCCTGTAATTTACACTAAATTCTTCTCATCAAAAATTACATTTAGTATTTGTCTTTGTTGTTCAGTGTGATAATTCATAAATGAACATTTTGTCTGGATTTGAAAATATAAACAAGAGAGTAAATGCTTTAAACCCCAAGAATGCAAATAACAAAAATAAACATATACCATTTGTTTTCCCATCCCTGGCTGGCCAGTAATGTATTTCAACATTACATGGTAGCTACCCCATGGCCACAAAATGCTGCTTTGCCCATTTCCGGCATTCTTTTCTTCCCTGTGGGGAGTTTGTGTGTGGATAAGTTTGACTTTTTTTCCATCAAACTGAGAAGGCACTGGATGACAATATGCCTACATACCAGGATTCTCCAAGTCCAAACTGGTACCAAATAAGAAGAAGAGTTGTACTTCATAATTCATTATATTTCTCTTCATGATGTTTATGCAAGGGTCTAACAATCTCCCAAATGCTTGGATATCCATCACCATGGCTTGACTTCTCCAACATATGCTGAAGCTGTCCTTTTCCTGCTCCTCGGATACTGCCTGACCAGCTGTGCTTTTCCAGCACCACTCTAATCTAGACTGCTTTTGTCAGTAACCAATGCTAACTCTCCAAAATACTGCCTCTTGGTACATCTGGCAATCTCTACCTCTGTCTTATACTGTTGACTTGCCTGTGTTTTGTTCTTGATCATGTTCTCAACTTTGCTCGATTCTACAATGAAAGGACAGTCTGTATTATCACCTTGTGCGGTGATACATTTGTTGGTCCTGAAATGCCCTCTCTCCATTTTCTCCTTACAACCGTACTCCTCACTGGCAGTGACTTTCAGGTAAGGCTCATATTTCATTGTCAACTTTAGTTTTGCTGTTTCTGAAGCTTGATTAAAAGGAGGCCACAAACTGTATTTTGGGAGAAAGTCAGATCTTTGGTTTCAGCAATATGCTTGTGGTGCATCACCTATTTTTGGCTTCTAAAATTGGCCAAAACCAATTTCATCCAGCTTAACATAACTGACCACATTGTGAAAGTCAAATGGACCAGAGTGGACACTTACCTAGTTTGACTGATAGTTGTCCCTTCAGTTGAAGTCGATGAACTATAGTGCCAGAATGTTTGCCATAGCTTTTCAATTAGGCTAAACTGAAGATTCACTACAACATCCAGTATTGCCTATAAAGTAACAAAAGCACTCTGTAAGCAAAAGGTATGGCCCAATAAATAGTTTAAAAGATTCCTTGTTCTTTGCAATTTAAAAACTGAAGCTTTTCTGTGGGAGGGGCGAATTAGAACCTTCAATCATAGATATTAGAACATGAACATCAAGAAGTTTATTTGAAACTTTTCCATCCACCATTTTAGGGGAGGCTTTAACAAGCTTAAAATGCAAGTGCTAGCTTAATTATTTAATACACAACATGTTAAGATTTGGTTACTGTCGGAAGATGGATTCACATTAGCTGGGCAAAACTTTGATTGAGAGACCTGCATACAGTAAGTTAAAACAACTCTGTGCTGAACAGAGATGCTTTGTGAAGCAGGCCTAATGCAAGGATGAGGAACTGAATGAATCTATGAAGATCATTCATCCACATCTTGAAAATGTTGATCTATCATTCTGTTTTTAGAAATAAAGTTTAAGTGAACTATGTAAGTAGGTAGTAAAATGACTGATAGAAGTTGAGATTGGTCAAGTGTGTTTTCTTGCCTCAGTGTTTTATAGTCAATGTCACTGAGTGTGTCAATTAATGTGTTGTTATTTAGTGTAAGTGTATTAATACAGAGATCGCTATTCTCCAAAGATATTGGTTGAGATTTCAGTTGATAACCTTTCACTAAAATTGGGAAATGCTAAAAAACATAACAGTTATCAGGAGGTGAAATGTGGCACGGTCAAATACAACACCTGATTTCCTTCCCATGTAAATGTACCAGATGTAACACATGCCATTTTACTTCCTCTCTCCTCAGCGTCCAAGGTCCCACTCACTTCTTTCCAGATGATGCAGCGAATTACACGTGCTTCTTTCAATGTAGCAAACTGCTTTAGATACTCACAATATGGTTTCCTCTACATAAAGAAGAGCAATTCAGATTAGGTGACTGCTTTGCAGAACACCTCTGCTTGTTGCACGTGTATAGTCTTAAGGTTCTGATAGCTTGTAATTTTAATTCCCCAGCTTGTGTTTATCCTTATCCTCAGTATTTCAGTGAAGCTCAACAAAAGCTTGAGGAGCAGCACCTTGTCTTTTGAAACATTATTGGTTCCTGAACCAATTACTCAGTTCAACAATTTCCGACTTTAATTTCTGCAACTGACAACACTGGCCTCATCCTCTTTCCTTTAGGTTTACAGTCTTTTCAGGTTTCGGTCATAATCTTGTTTTTCCCACTTTTGCTTTCGATGGCAGTCATTCATATTCATATCTCCTCTGCATTTTCTATACTTGTACCTATTTTAACTTTATTTTTCCATGAAATATGGGCACTAGTATGGCCAGCTTTTGTTGCCCATGCTTTGAACTAGCCAATTTCACGGGGGCAATTAAGAATCATCCTGTGGGTATTGAGTCATATATTGACCAGACCACATAAGACTGGCAGATTTCCTTTCCCATCAATTGATGATGGCCTCATGATTACCCTTACTGATGTCTAGCTTTATATTCCACGTTTCAAGCGCAAAGGATTGGGGGTTGCATGCTGACATATATAGAAAACTAGTTGGCAAACAGGAAACAAATAATAGGAATAAACAGATCATTTTGCATTGCAGCCAGTGACCAGTGGAGTAGCACAGGGGTCAGTGTTTGGGCCCCAGCTATTCACAGTATCTATTAAACGATTTAGATCACCAGGTTTGCAGATGACACAAAGCTGGGTGGGAGGGTGAGGTCTGAGGAGGATGCAGAGATGCTTCAGTGTGATTTGGACAAGCTGTCTGAGTGGGCAAATGCATAACTGATGAGGTATAATATGGCTATATGTGTCTTTATTCACTTTAGTAAAGAAAACAGGAAGGCAGGTTATTATCTAAATAGTGATAGATTAGGAAAGGGGGAGGTACAACAAGACCTGGATGTTCATGTACATCAGTTGCTGAAAGCAAGTGTACAGGTGCAGCATGCAGTGATATGTTGGCATTCATACCAAAGGATTTGAGTATAGGAACAGGGATACTTTGCTGCAATTGTACAGGGACTTGGTGAGATCACATCTGAAGTACTGTGTGCAGTTTCCTTCTTTGAGGAAGAATGTTCCGGCAATGGAGGGATTGCAACAAAAGTTTTACCAGATTGATTCCTGGGTTATAGGACTTGGGTATGAAGAAATAGTGATTCGGTTCAGACTGTATTCACTAAAGTTCAGGTGAAGATGAGATCTCTCTCAGAAATGTATAAACGTCTAACAGGACTGGGGAGGGTAAACACAGGGAAGGATGTTCCCAATGACCAGGCAATTCCAGAACCAAATGTGACAGTATAAGGATATGGGGTTGATCACTTAAGGCTGAGATAAGGAGAAATTTCATCATCCAGAGAGTGGTGAGCCTGCGGAACACTTTGCCACAGAAAGTGGCTGAGGCCAAAACACTGAATATTTTAAAGAGTCAGATATAGTTCTGAAGGCTAAAGAGATAAAAAAATATGGGGCAAAAACAGGATTAGGGCACTGAGGATAATATTGAATGGTGGGGCAGGCTCAAAGGATGGAATGTTGTCTTCTTTATCCTATTTCATATGTTTCTATTTAATGTAAATTCCACCAGCTGTTGTGGTGGGATTTGAACCTACAATCTGGGTCTCTGGATTACTAGCCCAGTGTGACATTAGCACTATGCCACTATCTAGCTATTGCTACCTACCCTTTATCATTTAATGTATCCGACCTTTAACCAAATCACAAATCTTTCCTTATTTTGCCTCCACATTCTTCCATTTACAAAGATATTGTGATGCTGTGGTAGTATTCCTACCTCTGGCCAGCAGGTTCTTGCCATGAATGAGAGTCATCTTACTTTGAGGGACCATCAAATACCTCCTTATAACGTGATTAAAAGCGATTATGTCTCTAACATTTCCCAGTTCTGATTAACTGAAATATTGACTGGTTCTTTCATCACAGACACTGCCAGACCTGCTGAATGTTTCCAGCACATTTTTTTTTATTATTTCCATTGTCTGCAGAATTTTATTCTTAAAAAGGAGAGAGGTCAGTCTTATGGTTTGTTTTGCATTAGTAAAGATTTGGCAAAGTTTAATCTGAAATTGCAGCCATAAAAGGATGAATAATTTACTTTTAAATTGTGCATATTCAAAATTTTAAAATAATTTTAGAGGTACTATATTTCTTACCTCACAGTGCTCTCTATAAAGAATCTGTAATGTTCTGATATCCTCAAGGGTGATGCCATCCAATAATGGAATATCTGCAACCTCAAGTTCTACAAATTCAGGAAGAGCGCGAGAGGCATCTATTATTAAAATAAATCAAAAACAAGATTTACTGATACAGGTCATCTGAGAGACCAAACCTAACTTCATTTACTGACATCAAAGGGCCTTTAGAGTTTTGAGAGTAAAGGTTAATAAGTGGCCAACTGTGATGTGATCTTGATTTCCCATCATTGAAAATGCTGCCGGATTATTCTTACATTTACACTCTCACAATTCACTTACAGGATGCAGATGTCACTAGCAGAGTCAGCATTTATTTCCATATTTAATTGACTTTGAGAAGGTGATATTGAATTGCTTTCTTGAACTGCCATAGTTCCTGTGGTATAAATACACCTGAAGTGCTTTTAGATCTTGAGCTCCAGTGTGAATGTGAGGAAAACTTAATGATGGTGGTGTAGCCAAGTGCCTGAGTTCCTTATGCTTCTACACAGCAGAGGTTATATCTTTGAAAGGTGCTGTTAAAGAAGCCTTTGGAAAGTTGAAGTGCACCTTGTCAATGGTACACATTGCGGTCACTGAATGCACAAGATAACGAACAGGATGTTGATCAAGTAGCTTGCTTTATGATGGATATCATGGTTTGGAGCAGTAGGTGGAGGGTATAGGCCATCACACTTCTGACCTATGCCTTGTAGATACTGGAAAGATTTTGGAGAGTTATGCATCACAGAAAATCCAGCCTCTGATCTGCTCTTCTACTTTATGCGATGACTTGCAATCTTTTAGTTAATCATGGATTTGGAGATGTGTGCTAGTATGTTGGATTACTTTATTTATTCAAACTCCACATTCCATCGATTATGAACCACATGAATTAATTGCCTCACAAGACGCTCAACACACATTATCAGTTTCCTTCATAGTTCCAGTGAAACTTAAGAAATTACATCTCACCTTTCTGGAGTCAACACTGAATTCGACAATTTCATAACCATGACCTCCATTTCTTCCGGGCAATAACTGTTGATAATGATTCTGTAACCCTCATCTATACCTTCTTGAGGACCGGCTTATATTTCTTCTCTTGTCAAGGGGGTGTCATGATGGCTCAGTGGTTAGCACGCTGCCTCAAAATGCCAGGGACCCCGATTCAATTTCTGCCTGTCTGTGATGGAGTTTGCACATTCTTCCCGTGTCTGCATGGGTTTCCTCCAGGTGCTCTCTTTCCTCCCACAGTCCAGAAGTGTGTAGGTTAGGAGGATTGGACATGATAAATTGCCCAGCGTATCCAGAATGTGTAGGTTAGGTTGATTTGCCATGGGAAATGCAGGGTTACAGGGATAAGGTAGGAGGTTAAGTCTGGGTAGGTTAGTCTTCGGAGAGTTGGTGTGGACTTGTTGAGCTGAATGGCCTGTTTCCACACAGTAGAGATTCAATGAAATAATAAACAGGCTATTTTGCATCTCATATCGGAAGTGAGAAAGCATTATGAATGATGCTTAAGGAGAAAGAATTAAAATAAAAACTTTTTCATGGGATGTGAGCACTGCTGGTTGGGCTAGCATCCACTGTTCATCCTTAATTATCCAAAGACAACCACACTGCTTTAGTCCAGATCGTGTACAGGAGCATAGGGTGGCAAGGAGGCTATAAGGATAGATATAGGAAAAGAGAGCAGTGTGGAAGGGATGAAACATCATGGCGATGGGTATGGCACATTAGGTGGCAATCCCGCTATGGGCTGGAGGAGTGGTTTTGGTTCTATTAGCTTTTTGTTTATCTTTTACACTTTGCCAATCATGAAGGCAGATCTCGCAGGACTGTGGTATTGAATGTTTGCATGTTTAGGGTCAATGTAATACATATGTATTGTAGTGTATTAATAGCGTAAGACCAAAAGGATTTTAAGAATGAAGGCATTTTTATATATTGATGACTCATTACTGTTAAGGGGGGAGATATGACAATATTCTGCTTTAAAAAGTGTATTTTGTCCTTTTGTTTCATTCAGAGGTCAAAGAGTGATCTGCTCCAAGCCAATAAAATAAACAGCCTGTGAAGCCTCGGGTTTCTATTCTTTTTAAGTTGCAACAATAGAAGCAGCATCTATGAGTGGAGCCAGGCTCCCACAAAACCAGGGTTTTACTTTATTTTACTTCCAGAATTTGTTGGGGTTCTTGGAAGTTGATTATCAAAGCTGTTACATCTCTCTCTCTCTCTCTTCACTTCAGCTAAAAGTTTGGGCTCTTTCAGCTGCCAGAATTGCATGTGAGATAATCTATTTTACTTGGCTTTGCCAAGGATGTGTTTATGGGATGTTATTATATTGGAACAGTTGCTGCTAGTAGTTAAATAGTCTATCGTTCTGCTAAGATTTTCAAATAGAGTTCAAGTTAGACCAATTCTTCTTTCCTTTATTTGTATTTTAACTGTAGAGTAAGACTGAAGTGTGTTTTGCTTAAAGCCGAGTAGTGTAACCAATCAAATTAATCTGGAACACAGTACCTTACAATTACCTTTGAAAAAGAAAAAGTTAGGGTCTAGGCTATCTTCTTGATATACTTGCAGGGGGTTTGGTCTGTCCATAACAGTTTTCTTTCAAGGAGTTTTCAGTCTTTAGAGTTATCTTCCTGAAAAGGTGGTGGAAAGAGAATCCTTGCATACTTTTAATGTACAGGTAGATATGTTTGTTTATAAGCATGGAGGTGAAAGATATCAGTGGTAGAGAGGAATGGTGATCTGAGGTTACAATCAGGTGAAAACATTTGAGCTGTGGTGTTTGGACTATGACTGGCAATGAGTCTGCACCTCCACCTTGAAAGAAGGTCTTGTTCCAAAAGGCGGCAGATGTCAGAAATGATCTGCTGTGAAAGCCTGAGCTTCCTAAGGTATTGTAGCTCCAATAAGTCACAAAACTTCATTCTGCTTGTTCTGAGGTATCACCTCCTTTTAGCTTAACTTCAGAGTATTGTATGGAGCAGCATGTGGTTGAGAAAAAGGCAACAGCTAATGATGATACTTCTGGTGCTGTTTCCTTGTTCATTATTTTATGCACATCAACCCAAACATTTGTACTTGGTTCTTTATCTTTCCCTAATTAATTAGAAATTTAAAGACTATTTTATTTGCAGATGGTACTTGAAAGTTGTAAATGACAAGAAATATTAAAAGCCGAGTGATATAACTGCAGCTTACCAAGAAACTGCTGATGGTGTTGACTCTGTGCTACAATGGTTTGCTCTGCAGAGTTAGGAATCTGTTGGCCACTTCCTGCAAAGCCATCTCCCATTCCATCCAACTTCTGCATAGGTTTATATCTAAGAAAGAGTATTATCAACTTCAAATTGAAAACACTAGAATAAAAGTATTAGCAAAATCTGAAGTTCTGAAAACTAATATCTTGGAAAGAAGAAGGACAGTGAACATACTAAAGTATCAAACTATAAGAACTTTAATACTCTGTGCAATAACAGCATAGACATACATTAAGAAAATAACAGGAGCAAAAACAGAAATCAGCCAATTAAAACTCTTTTGTTCTTATACTACTGCAGCTCTCTCATGATAGCATTTAACTGTATTTCACCCATTGCTAGGAATTTTATTTTTACCACCTACCTGGCAGGTCATGCCAAACATTCAGAAGTTTTTGACTGAAGGGTTTCTTCCTGACTCAAATTTTAACTTTGGACTGATTTAAATTAGTTACCATTCCAACCTTCCAGGTTTAATTGAAAATAATATTGTGTGTTACAATTATCCAGTTGTTTCTTATACATAATTTATACCTGTTCTAATGATGCAATGTTCCATACCTGCATTTTTGATACATGGTTATTTTTGCTCAATAAAAGACCCACTTGGTATCATAAACATCTGTTTTATGCAGTTCTGTTTTCATCTTTGCCCTTCCTACTCAGAACCATTTCCTCTTATCCTCTCAAGCCAGCATCTCTTTCACACACTTCTTCCCCCCCCATTCCTGCACCAACCCCCTTCAGCAATTGGAAAGGACAATTCCACCCATAACAGCTTGGCTCATTTACAATACCCTATTCCCATGCAGGTGCAGAAATGCAACACCTGCCCTTTCACACTCTCTCGCCTCACTACCTAACAACCCAAACAGTCCTTCCAAGTGAAACAATGATTTTAATGTAATACTTTTAATGTAGCATGCTGCATTTATCATTAAATGTGGGGAGATCAAATGCAGATTAGATGGCGTCTTTGAAGAACACCTACACTCAGTACGAAAACAGGATCACAAACTTTGGTTGTATATCATTTTAATTCTCCGCATTATTCTCATGCTGACATTTCAGTCATTACATCCTGCAATGATGAAGCTCATCAAAAGTTCAAAGAACAAGCCCTTTCAATATGTCACTTTACAGCCTTCCAAACTCCAATTAATTCAACAACTTGGACGGCATGGTGACTCAATGGTTAGCACTGTCGTCTCACAATGCCAGGAAATCGGGTTCGATTCCCTCCCTGGACGACTGCATATGTGGAGTTTGCACATTCTCCCTGTGTCTGCGTGGGTGTTGCCTTGGTGCTCTGGTTTCCTCCCACAATCTAAAGATGTTCAGGGCAGGTGAATTGGCCATGCTAAATTGCCCCATAGTATTAGGTGCATTAATCAGGGCTAAATATAGGGTAGGGGTGGGTTGCTCTTTGGAGGGTTGGTGTGGATCTGTTGGGCAAAAGGACTGTTTCCATACTGTAAGGAATCTAACCTAATCTAAACTTCACACCTAACCTCTGGTACATTTTGTTTCCTCTTTCCCAACAGAGTTTTGTTTCACTCTCATTTTCCTGTTGATATAATTAATTCTGTGGTATAATAAAACTAAGAGCACATCTGTGAAACCATCTAGCAGCATGTTTTGCTGTTCAATAGCACTTGTTCATCATTATGCTTTGCAGCGAAGAAGTGATTTCCTAGAATGTTTCCATGTATGACAACCTTCAACTCAGGACAGATTGAAGAAATTAGGACTGGAGAGAAGCTCAATGGAAGTTTTCAAAATCATTACAGGGTGGGACAGTGGTTAGGGTGAAGTTTCACTTTGTAAAAGAAACAAGGGCAAGAGAACATCGATTTAAAGTGATGCGCAAATGAAGTGAGGGTAATGTTAAAAAAAAACTTTTTACACAGTGAGTGGTTTGGGTATGAAATACACTGCTTTGAAATTTGGTGGAGGCAGGTTCAACTAAGGCATTCAAGAGCTGCATTGGACGGTCTTTTGGGTAGTGATGATTTGCAGGGATATGGGGAAAAGGCAGGAGATTATCATTCGATAATACGGCCAACCTGGAAAAATGAGCTGCTGCAGGCATCATGGGTTGCATGGCCTCCTTCTGCATCATAATATTCTGTGATTATGCCATTCTCACCTCCTCCACATACATATTTTATTTCTTTACTTTGGAACATAGGTCTTCGGTCTTTGAGCTGCTCCACGATTTAACAAAAGGAGTCTGATCTGGCTGTGGTCTCAACTCCAATTTCCTATCTGTCCCAATCCAGTCTCATTGCTTTCGGAGGAAAAAAATTCCACACATACTAATGATCTTCAGAAAAAAAATCCTTGTCTCCACTTTAAAGGGAAACCTCTTATTCTTAAACCTTGGTGCCTAGTTTTAGTCTCCCCTGTAAGAGAAAACTGTCTGATTACTATTCCTGCACCACTAACTCCTTTATTGTTTAATCTCTTCTGTCTTTCACACAATCAAAGATCTTCACTTTTATTCTTTTGCTTGCCCTTTCCCTTTCATTTGCTTAAAACCTATTACTTTACAATTTTTTCCCAATGCTAAATAAAGGTCACCAACATGAAAATTAATTCTGTTTCTCTTTCCACAGATGCTGCTTGACTTGAATATTCTCAGCAGTTTCTGTTATTTCAGATTTACAACCTCTGCAATAATTTACCTTTGCATCATCTTATCTTTTTGCACCTTAATATGGTCTCCAATTAAGCAGTACCCTTCAAGATTACGAGTGTAGATCACCCTCATTTACAGCAGTGGCCATTTGGAGAAGTGAGTGGATATTAAAAAGTGCCCTATATTTCTTCCTTGTTACATTTTCTGACAATGAAAGCTGAGAAGTGCCATCTATATTTCAGGGAAATGCTTGAGTGATACGCATTTGGGGCATGTTTCCCTGCTTGCAAATTTCTGGCACAAAGATCATTTGAAACAGATCAACACATTTGTTTAGTGGCAATAAATATCCTGGAGATGATGAAAAAGTCACATTAAGTTTTTTAAAAAGTGTCCTCGTTGGCACTTAGATTGGTTTGCATCATAGCGACTTGCATGTATTACATAGACAGATAATCTAAACAAAGAGATCTAAGGAACAATTAGCAAAACGATAACATCAAACTTAATGCTGTGATAAAGACTGAATTACTTAATGGAATAGGCTGCACAAGACTGAACCATTGGAAGAAATAATAGAGAAAAATATACACTTTAAATAAGTTTTAACCAGAGTACAGATTCAGAATGAATGTGCGCCAAACACACATTAAACACAAAACTGTAAATAATGTTTTCTTTTCCAGTAGAACTATAAAATTAAAGAGGAAATCAATATTTACTTTCCCTGCTAGTTTGTTTGATGTAGTATTTTCTTTTACTGTTCTTGCATGGCATCTTGTAAATGACAGTAGTTTTGATTGTAGTATCTAATGGATCCTTTCGGCTCATTAGTCACTGTTTAAGTGTGTTGGTAGGTTTGTGGGTACCATGATGCCAAAGGGTCTGAGTAGTCTGGAAGTCACTTCTGATATATCCTTAATTTAAGGTAATGTGGCTATAGTTTTTGGTTGCATAGTGTCTGCTTGTTTGGGTTTTTTTTCTGAGGAATCGGTGGATTGCGTTTATTGGGTAGCCTTTTTTCCCAAAAATGTTGTATAGATATTTTTCTTCTGCTTTTTGTAGTTCTTGGGTGCTGCAGTGTGACGTAGAGAGAAACTTGCCACCAGTTTACATGAACACCAAGTGGCCACCAAAAAACTTGACCCATTATCACTAGTTTCTACACATACAGACAAAGAAGGACACCACTTTGACTGGGGCAGCACACACATCCTAGGACATGTGAAACAACGACATGCATGAGAATTCTTTGAGGTATGGCATTCTAACCAGAACTCCATCAATAAACACAATTTAGATCCTATCTATCCTCCCTTGAAAAGAAAAAAAAACTGGAAATGACATCACCCACCTTAAGAAACTAAGAACTATAAACAGAGAGGCGGGACATACCACTAGCACTTCACCAGAGACTCTCACCGATGATGTTACCTAATGGTGACGAAACGTCTGAAAACAAACCTTCAAGCTCAGTGAGCTAACTTTCAGACTTATCATCAACCTAAGCTGCAAATCTTCTCAAAAATCACTCATTAAAAGCATGTTTAGAATTAATAATTTATTAAAGGTAAAATAGAAAATGTTATGAGTTGGCAAAACAAATTTCAACAATTACAATTGGAGGAACAAAGGGATCTCAGATAAGGAATATATAAGTTAATAAAAGTTAAGCAAGACAAGGCCACAGAACAGAAAAGTCCAAGGTACTTTTTTTCTCAAAAGATTAAATTAAAAAGTAGAGAAGTTATGTTGAACCTAAATCAGACTACACTTGAGCTACTGTGTGCAGTTTGGGCTGCACCCTCATGAAAACGATACAGAAGACAGCAGATGGTACAGAGCAGATTAACAAGGATGATACCAAAAGAATGTGTATACAAAACAGGAAATGACTGACAGATGGGGTTCCTTTCTCCTGAATAAATGAAGCTGAGAAGTGAACTAATAGTGGTCTTTAAAATTATGAAAGGTTTTGATAAACTGGGCACACAGAGAATATTTCCTCTGGAGAAGAGCATAACAAGAGTCCATCAATAAAAGATAGTATCAAGAAATCCAACAAGGAATTCAGAAAAATAAGGCACATCAATAAAGAGTGGTAAAGATGTGGAGCTTTTCATAAAAGGTAGGTGAATGAAGCAAATAGCATTTTTCATTTCATGACTTGTAGGTTTCGCTGGCAAGGTGATATCGCACGTCCCTAATTGCCCTTGAACGTACTGGTTTGCTAAGCCATTCAGAAGGCAATTAACAGTCAACCACATTGCTGTGGGTCTGTAGTCACATGCAGGTCAGATCAGGTAAAGATGGCAGATTTACTTCTTTAAAGACATTAATGAAGCTGACAGTTTTTAACATCAAAAAAATGACAGCGCCATGGCCATAATTACCAAGACTAGCTTTTGATTCCACATTTTTATTAATTAAATACAAATGCTATGGCAGGACTTGAATAAATGTCCACAAAGCATTAGCCTGGACTTCTGGATTGAATATCCAGTGATATTATAATTGTTACAAAGTCGAAAGTGTATAGTCACTTTAAGACAAAGTGCTTGTCTAAGTTTTTGATACAGCAAATACTGCGAGTATACACAACAACTGTTCCACAACAGATGCAATTGACAGTTAAATGGATTCCTGAGTTTTGGTTGCTGTTTTGACAACAATTCAAATCTAACTGATTGATTTAAACTAAACACTCAGCCCTTCAAAGCCAATCAAATTTAAAATCTGATGAAGCTGACAGTCAGAAACCAATCAGACTATAACAATTTCAGGTGTATTCAGGAATATAAAAATGAGGGCATTTCAAAAATTGGTCAGAGCAACTGCCATCAAACATTACAGCACACATTACCTGAAAGGACTCTCAAAAAGAAATCACTCAGAAGGCACTATCTATCAAAGATATCTTTTCCACTAAAAGTAGTAAAAAGTAAGAAGACAACCCAGGGAGACACAGCAGAATCGGAAGGATGGAAGCAAGCAACAGATTCGGAAGACTGGAAGGAAAACAGCATTAGGGAATTTCTGGACTTTGAGAGATTAAATTGATTTCTGTTTAATAATTGTTTTATTCGAATAGCATTTTTATAGAGTTGGGGGTCAGATGTGATTAGTTAAGAAAAGGGGGTTTAGATTTGTTAATAGTTTCTGTTTAGTGTTTACTGTTTAAGTTAGGAAAATAAATTGTTAATTTTTTCTTTAAACAGTGGAAATCTAGAGTTTTCTTTCACTCACTAACACTTTTAGCAGATTACGAGGTGAGCTTTTCTGGGATATTAATTTTAATTGACAGAGGGGTTCGATCTCCACATCATAACACTATTATGCCACTGGCTTGATGCATTTCTGGGGAAATTGGACAAGAATATGGGAGAGAAAGATTTAGATGAGAAAACTGAGCATGACATGATTTGGCTAATGACAGGATGTGCAGCACAGAAACAAACCTATGTAAAATTGCATTTTAATATAAACAAGTTATGCTCAGAATGATTCAAAAGCTATACTATAACGTTGAAATTCCAATACTTATAACCCACTGTGCAGTTTCTGATGCCACCTGAACTTGCTGGATTACACGGCTGTTTTGCAGTCACATTTAGGATGTCCATGATTTTCTGTACCAGCTAAAATTAGCTGTTTATTTTGAAAAGGAGTGCTAATATCATATAACAATCTCTTTGAGAATGTTGTATCATTCATGGCTAAATAAGAACATGAAGTAGAATATAAATCAGAATAAACACTCTACATACCTGCGAAGACTAGTGTGAAGAGTAGTGGGTAGTCTTTAAGAACCAGCAGAAAATGAAATATAAAGAGATAGAAAGCAGAGTATGACAGATATCTAGCTAGTAAAGTGAAAACACAAATAAAAGTTACTACAAGTATGTGAATAGAAGAATACAGTAACTGCAGCTAGTGTTTGTTTTCTCTCTCTGCAGGAAATTGAAAACAAAGAAATAGTGGAGGCTTTGAACAGATATTTTGTGTCTATCTTCATGACAGAGGACTTGGAAACTTCCAAATGATATTTGAAAATCAAAAGGTCAGTTTAAAACACTATAGTAGGGAAAGGTTGCTGGGAAATCTATTGACGTAAAGGCAGCCAAGTCCCTATGACCTAATGGCTTCCTTCCTAAAGGCTGAAAAGAAGTGGCTGCACAAACAGTACATGCATGAGGTATAAAAGTGCATGAATTCAAGAAGGGAAATGGTTTGGAAAACTGCAAATGTAATATATTTATTCAAGAAAGGAAGGAATCAGAAAGTACGAAGTCATAGGCCACATGTCCTGACATCTCATAAGAAATGTGCTGGAATCCATTATTAGGGAAGTCACAGCAAGAGGGTTAGAAAATCATAATGTGTTTGGGCATAGTCAATTTGGGCAAGAGTTTCTGAATGAAGTAATATTCACTGTAGTTGGAGGGGATTTGGTAGCATGTACTATAATTAGATTTCAAGGTATTGAGTAAGGTGCCCACATGTAATGTACTAGGTAACATATTGGCATATTAAAGAATTGGTTAGCTTACAGGAAACAGAGGGGGATTAATGGAAATGGAAAGAACTGCAGAAGCTGTAAATCAGAATCAAAAACAGAAGTTGCTGGAAAAGCTCAGCAGGTCTGGTAGCATCTGTGAAGAGAAACCAAAGTTAACATTTCAAGTTCAGTGACCCTTCCCCCTGTTTCAGTAGGGATAAATGGGTCTTGCTTTGGGTTGGCAATTGTAACTAGGAAAGTGCCACAGGGATCAATACTGATTCTCAACCACTTACAATGTGCATCAATAAGTTGGATGAAGAAACAAATATATGATAGATAATTTTGCTGCGGACACCATGACAGTTAGGAAAGCAATTGTTATGAGCTGGAAGAGGGTCTGCAAAAGGATAGAGAGACAGGTCACATAACTGGGCAAAAAACTGGCAAATGGAATATAATGTATGTAAATGTGAAGACAACCATTTTGGAAAGAACACAAATGCAATATACATTTTAAATGGAGAGATACTACAGGACGTGGTTGGTGTTCAGGTACATGAATCATGTAAAATGGTATAAACCATACAGTGATTAAGTGTACCAAATAAAGCCATTAAGTGACTACGAATGCAATGGAATGTTGCTGCCTATTCCAAGGCAAATGGAATACAGATGTTATGGCAGTTGCACACAACTTTACTGAGTCCACATCTCTAATACTTTGTGCAGTTTGGTTGTCCTTTTTGAAAAAAAAAATGCTTTAGAGACATAGAGTCATAGAGATGTACAGCATGGAAACAGACCCTTCGGTCCAACCCATCCATGCCGACCAGATATCCCAACCCAATCTAGTCCCACCTGCCAGCACCAGGTCCATATCCCTACCAAACCCTTCCTATTCATATACCCATCCAAATGCCTCTTCCACCATATCCTCTGCTAGCTCATTCCATACACGTACCACCCTCTGCGTGAAAAAGTTGCCCCTTAGATCTCTTTTATATCTTTCCCCTCTCACCCTAAACCTATGCCCTCTAGTTCTGGACTCCCCCACCCAGGAAGAGCTTAGAGAAGGTTCACTTGACTTATTAAGGGGATGAAGGGTTTACCTTATGAAGAATCATTAGGCATATGTCATTGAAGATCAGAAGAATGAGAGGTAAATTTATTGAAACATAACAGAGTCATAGAGATGTACAGCACAAAAACAGATTCTTCCGTCCAACTCGTCCATGCCGACCAGAAATCTTAACCTAATCTAGTCCCATTTGCCAGCACTTGGACCATATCCCTCTCAACCCTTCCAATTCACATACCCAACCAGATGCCTTTTAAAAACTGTAATTGTACCAGCCTCCACCACTTTCTCTGGCAGCTCATTCCACACATGCATCACCCTCTGCAAGAAAAAGTTGTCCTTTAGGTGCCTTTTAAATTTTTCCTCTCTCACCCTAAATCTATGCCCTCTAGTTCTAGACTCCTCTACGCTAGGGAAAAGACCTATTTTTTAAGCTATCCATGCCCATCTTGATTTCATAAGTCTCTATAAGGTCACCCCATAGCTTCCGACGCTCCAGGGAAAACAGCCCAAGCTTATTCAGCCTCTCCCTGTCGCTCAAATCCTCTAACCCAGGCAACATCCTTATGAATCATTTCTTGAGGGCACTAGATCAAATAGAGAATTGTTTGTGAGACTAAAACTACAATACATAATTTAAGGTAACAATGATAAAACTTAGCTTTATAAAGCAAATTTAGTGTTCAATCAATGACAAAACACAAGTCCCTAAAACCACATGGAGGTTACGGATGAAACATCTTTCTGAGTGCAGCTATTGGGAAATTGGCATAGCTCAGAAAACTCACCTCTGTTGTCAGAGAAGGGTAATTCAGGGTGGAATCTTGGTTGGAATTTTGGGAAGTTGTCTGAGGCTTGGTCATAAAGACTTTTGGGTTTGAGCTGAAAACAGCCAAGTTAGTGGATCCAGATATTTTTAATCAGCTACATTATGACACACCTGTGGAACAGGTGGGGCTTGAACACAGCTTTCAAGACCCAGAGCTAGGGACATTACCACTGTGCTTCAAGAGCCCTTAGACACATTATAAAGACCACCAGACCAGGTGAGATTTCAAACTGGACTTTTGCCTCAGAGATAAGGACACTACCATTGCGCTTCAAGAGCTGGTGGGTATAAGTCCTGAATTGCGGGCAGAAAAAAGCTCTGCAGAATTGAAAGTAACTGTAGACCAAAAGTATATGGGAATAAATAATCAGGAGTATTTCTATTCTGGAGCATTATGCAAGAGTTGAGCTCAAGCTTGAGCTGAGAAGTCCACAGTCATGAGGTTCTTAAGGTATGCTTAAGGATCGCCAAAAATAATGTAAGGGTGCTCATATAACTTCCTACCATGAAGAATAGCTCGAATACTGGTAAGAAAGTGAACTCCTTAGAGTTGTGGCACTTTGGTTTGGTACAGGAAGCAAAGTTTCAAGAATTTGATAAGTAACCAAAGATTTTGGTGGTGACATTTAAAAGAAATAAGGGGAGATTCATTTGTTCTGTAGTACACATGATTGCATTTTATTATGTGTTACAGTATAAAGTATAAGCATTAACCCAAAGAAATGCTTATTTAGTAATGTTTCCTTCACTTATTTCCTATATAGTAAAGTTTTTATGTTTTCATCCAAGGAAATCTTGTGATATGATTTTTTTCAGTTGATCATTGGGTGCTTGATTTTCTCGTTAAACATGAATGCTCACTCTGGGGATGAAACAAAGTTATAGGTGTGCAAATTTAGAGCCACAAAGATCTATTACCTCTGCTTTTGATGCATTGGTTGTTGTCTCATAGCCATGTACTGCATGTCCTCCTGTAAGCGATTTAGTGGGGAGTCTGGTTTAATCCGGATGCCATAATAGTGATATTTAGAGTTTCCCCTGAGAGAGAAAAATATTGTTTCAAATAAGATGAGCTGAATCACTACAATGATGTTTGGAAATCAGGAAGCAGTCTGATAAATAGCTAACCTTGTGCCGAGACGCCTAGTGCGCAAACCCATGAAAATGGAACGAATGAGTTTTCCAAAAGAAGCTGCATTGACTGGATCAAGCTTCTGTTCCTGACAATGACGCAGATAGTGGTTGTAAAGAGTACTTCGAGGAAGGCTGACACCTTCTGCTGTCTCATAGTTGTCCAATAACCACTGAAGCTGAAAACAAATGTTAAAACATTGTTGTAAGACTACTTGAAGACACAATTTGAATTTAACAAGCACATTGGAGTTGTCACAGTTGATTAATCACAATAAAAATTTAAAATAATTGGTTTATTGGCCTATGAAATATATCCATTAAAGTTGTGCAACGTGAAGCAAAATATCCAATGTGACGGTCATTTGATTTGGATATCACAGAAAGAACCAGAGTCCAATCTTTTGATATCATGAAAATGAAGGCAAGACAAATGTTTATACATGTCACAAAATAATTACATTCTTCCTCTTTACCTAGATCACCACAGTTAAGTATATACTATGTAAATCCTATATTCTTGTAAGATTCCTTGCTATGACATTTTATCAAACTATATAACCATAAAATTATTTTATCACTCAAGTACCTTTTCTGATGCTGTTACAGAAAGCTGTCCAGCTTTCAACTTTCCCCCCGAAAACATACATTTCCTAAATCAGCCTGCTTGTAAATTATGTTGTCCTTTTAAAATATTAACAGTTTTAGATCAAAATAGGTTACGAAAATAAAACAGGGATCAGGTGGCTTGCAATCACATCCATAACTGTGTCTGTGTTTGCTGAAGTCACTGAGTGTGATAGGCTGCTGAGAGTCTCTTCATGCTTCCCAAGATGATGTCCACCACGAGGGCCAGACGGGAAAAAAATGCATTGTTTTATTACTTTTTTCTTATTACTAATCTTTTATTACTCCTGTACAAAATTCTAAGATACAAACATTGTCTGCCTAAATAATCAGGTTCCTGAGACTCCTCAATAAACCTGCAAGCACTTCAGGGAAGAAACTGGAATCAGAGTCCAATCTCCTTGAAGTGAAAATAATTTCAAGTGAAAGAATAAAAGGGCGATATAAATGAGTTGTCAATCAGTCTATCTCCTTGCATTCAACAAGAGAGGCTCTAAAGTCAGCCAAATGTTGTTAAAGGATTCTGATGTTTCAGTCTCCATGGTTTGTAACTCCATTCCATTTTTGAGCACTCTTTGTGTGAATAAGAATTTCCTTTCAGAACTATAAAAATATACCTTTTACTACTATCAATGTGATCTACTTCCAATTTCTTATTTTTCTTGGTGCCTTTCCTTGAACCCTTTGATTGGAGGCAATGTCCAACTTTCTGCCTCTGGTTTAGCAGTTTTGGTCTCTCAATAGGCATTTGGATTTTGTCTGAACTGAATGAACAATAATTTCTTTCAAGTAAAGGAAGCCACTCAAAAATCATAATACTGTATGGAAATAACTCCAAATTGCTCCCCCTCTTTCCAATCCTCCCAACTTTACAACAACAACTATACTTTAAAAGTTAACTGAAACACTTTGAATTTTCCTGAGATTGTGAAAGAACTATAGAAGTGCAAGCTTGCCAACTATCATCTCACTGTACATTCTGAACACAAAGAATGCAACATTTGGAGTACTGAGTATAATTCTGGTTGCCCTGCTACAGGAAGTGTGTTAATAAACTGGAAAGAGTGAAAAGAGATTCACAAGAACATTACTGAAACTGTACAGTTTGTGTTATAAGGATAGGTTGTTTGGCTGGGGGTTGGCTTTATAGAGGTTAATAAAATCATGAGGGGCATAGATAAGATGAATTGCTAAAATCTTTTCCCCACTGCACGGGAGTCCACATCTCGAGCACTAAGATTTAAGGTTCGAGGAGAAAGATTTTAAAGGGATCTGAGGGGCAACGTTTTGCACACAGAGGTTAGTGCTAATATGAAACAAGTTGCCAGAGGAAGTGGTAGTTGCGGGCACAATTATATCATTTAAAAGACGCTTGGGAATGTTAGGTACATGGTTAGGAATGTTTTAGAGGGATTTGGGCCAAATGCAGGCACGAGACGAGCTCAGATTTGGAAACTTGTTTAGTATGCATGAGTTGGACTGAAGGACCTGTTTCCATGCTGTATGACCAAAATTATATCCATCTATAAGGCAAAGTTACATCTCCTTTCTCGCCCTCAATATTCCTTATTATCCCTCCAGTTGTATATTTTACCCACTCTGTCCTTTCTATACCATTTGTCTCTGACTACCCACAAAAACTATCAGATAAACCATAAACACTCTTCTAGCATGTTAACTTCACTTCCTTATCAACATGCTTGTCGAGATCACCAATCCCTACCTCACAACTGGTAGGGGTAAGGCAGGATTATTGGATTCTATAAAGACTGCTGTTATTAACCCTCCTATTCAAGCTTACAATTCTCCAGATGTCACTGGAAATGCAACCTTTCTTTCCTTTAAAAACATTACAGGCTGACTTGGTGCCTCACAGCAACACTGCAATTTCTCCCATTTGTTCTTAAAATTCTTTGAATGTGGTTTTCGTTACACCTACTTAACTGGTTGAAGTCACAAGCAATATTTGGTGACACAGACAATCCCATTGTCCTGTTACTTTAAATCCTTTCCACCACTGACTATTTTATCCTCCTGTCTTTCTTGAGCCAAATTCATCAAGTTTACTTGGTTATGCCTGTTTTGACTCTGCCTTTAAATGCCTTTTTTCCTCTATAATTACAAATTCATCTCCAGGGATGCACTCAGTCTCCCATTATTTGTCACCTACATAAGCATGGGTTAACATCTTCATGTATGTTGATGGCACCTTGCACTAATTTGCTGCCTCTTCCCTAAATCTTAATGTTGTGATAGCTGCCTGACATCAGGAACTTAATAAGACAACGTTTCTTCTAGCCTAATGTCAGCAAACCCCCTGTGCAATTATTTTTGGGAATCCTACTAACACCCACATGCCTCTGTCCATGACTACATTAGCACCCTGGAAGATTGAGCTTTCAGAAAATGTGGGAAATCAACAAACTATTTGACCCTAATCCCATTTCCCCTTCCCCACAACTACACCATTACCAAAACAGCTTTCTTCCAAGTGTCCACTTCCACTTTCTTCAATGTATCAGCTTGGTTCAGTGGTAGCATCCCTGCCTGAGTTAGAAAAGAAAAAAAAATAAACATTTGCATTTATACAGCACTTATCATGACCTCAGGACATTCCAAAGTACTTTTCAGCAAATTAAAACACTTTTGAACTGTAGTTACTGTATTAATGTCGGAAAGGTGCTAATTTGCACAGAGTAAGATCTGACAAACAGCAATGTGAAAATCTCTATGAGCGATATTGGTTGGTGGTTAAATATTGATCAGGATCCCCCACGATCTGGCCAGTTATCAATTGATTGTGGGTACCAGTCCAATATTAGCAGCTGAACACTTCAATTTGACACATCAGTGTGGTACTGATGAAGGACTGCATTGTGAGAGGTAACATATTTGAGGTGAAATGTTAAATAGAGCCCATGCTTACCTGTCAAGGCAAATACAAAACTGCCTGGGCACTTTGACAGATGGAAATTTTACCTGTGTCCTGCTCAACAATCCTCCTTAGTTAACACAACCAAACAAATTGATACAACAGTCATTCCATTGCTGTTTGTGAGAATTTACTGTGGTCAAATTCACTTGTTGTTCTACAAAACAACAGTAACTACTCTTCAAAAAGTAATTAATTCTGATAAGCAATTTGGGATATTTTGAAGACATCAAAAGTGTTACATAAATGCATGTCTTTATTCCACCTCTACAACATTGCCTGCTTCCATTTCTAATTCTTAGCTTAGTCCTTCATCATCATTTAGTTCAATCTTGCCAATGCTCTAGTAGCTGACCTTTCCATTTTAATCCCCCACATTATTCAACTCATCCAAAATGTTGGAGCTTGCATCCTTACCTGCATTCCTGTCAGCTTCAAAGCCTATCAGTTCACTCTTCTCTAACTTTGTGTTTTCTTCCTGTTTTAAGATCTGTTAAGCAACCTTTTGTCCCCCCATTAACACTGACTGATCATGTGTCCTCTGCACCCTATCTTTGAGCATTGTTAGCTGCTTGCTTAGCCATTGCACATTGGCACTCAAACTCTCTTCCTCATTTTCCTCCCCAATGCTCAACAAACTCCTCAAAATTCTTCTCTTCAATGTATGTTTGATCTAGCAAAAGAACATTCTACACTTTGCTTTTTCTCACTGCTACTTGGGCATTGAAACATCAATCTTTTGATTATGCACCACACTGGAACATCTTCCTTCATGTGAAGGCAGCTATAAAATTAGAAGGGTACATTTAGTCAGAAGTTAGTAACATTGTACAGAAACAGTGAATTCAGAATCTGCAAGCTAAATTTACAGGACTTGGTAAAAATTGATGACTACAATTCAAATAATTAATATTAATTTTCACTTTTACTTTTATTAAAAATGAGAAATTATTCCTGTTGCCACCTGATTTTTCTTTGCAATTCTCATGGCATGTGCCTTATGTGCTGGATTGCCTGGCTAGTATGTTGAAACAGGTCTTAATATGCATGCAGTAAATATCTGTTGGAAGTATGCACAGCAAGAAAATCATGACATCCATCAGCACACTCATTTGGAAATGCGCTGCTATCTTAAAGTTCAAAGCTGCAATGTTTTATTCTTGTACATTTCAATGCTCATTCAGCACAAGGAATTAGACTATCCTTCCCAGCACTAACCTGCCATACGAGGCATTTTAAGTGGGATCAACTTTTTCCATGCTGGCATTGATTCATTTATTCCGACTATTGCTATTATTCTGTAAGTATTTGGTATTTTTTACAGCTCTGTAAAGAATGACCTGGTGGGTGGAGAAGAACTTCTTGCTGATTTCAATGTGTCTGAACATTGAAAGGGGAGGCGATTGTCTAGTGCTATTATTGCTGGACTGTTAATCCAGAAATCCAGATAATGTTCTAGGGATCCAGCTTCGAATCCTGCCAAGGCAGGTGCGGGTATTTGAATTCAATAAAATATCTGAAATTAAGGATCTAATGATGACTATGAATCTACGGCTGATTGTCGGAAAAGCACATCTGGTTAATCAATGCCCTTTGGGGAAGAAAACTGCCAACCTTCCCTGGTCTGGCCTATGTGTGACTTCAGACTCACAGCAATGTGGTTGACTCTTAACTGCCCTCTGGGCAATTAAGGATGGGCAATAAATGTGCCTAGCCAGTGACACCCTCATCCTGTGAATGAATTTTTAAAAAAACACAAATCAATTTCAGCTACAACTGCACCAGTAACCACTTACCTCAGAATATAGTATGACGTGGAAAATTAATAGATACAGTAGCGCCTCGATATACGAACGACCCCGTTCACGAACAAATCAGTTTACGAACAGGATTGTACGTAAACTTTTGCTTCAACATACGTACGAAACTCAAGGTACGAACAAAGGTACAAATGCAAAAAGCCCGTGTGCGATCATGTGGTTTCATTGTTCTGCTTTGCTACGCGCTTGTTGAACGAAAAAGCTCTCGGGCCCTGCGTGATCTCATTCAGTTCGTTTTTGGCGCGTGCGCTGTGAACAGCCATCCAAGCATTCTTACGCTATCCGAACAACGGGAAAAATTGATTCAGTTCGCGAACTGGGTCCCGGAACGGATTAAGTTCGTAAGTCGAGGCGCTACTGTATTACCAAAGCAGAACAAGAGGCTCCATGAGCAGAAGAGTTCTCATTATGATGTGATATGTGCCAAGCTTGGGAGCAATTTTCCTACATCAGGCAGGAACAAATAATGACAAATCTGGACCTCAGTTAAGAATATCTTTACGTGCAGCTTGCTGAAGCCACAAATGCAACCTCACAGCAAGGTGAGAACCTAATTACCAAATCTGTGAAGGTGACTTCTACAAATCTGGCTCTTTCCTGGCTGAAGCTGGAGATATTTGCAACATCTTGAAAGTTTATTGATCACATTTGAATGAGGAGGTCACTTTGGTTCTCTATTCAGAGACCAAATGCAAGCAGAAGGAGTAAGCATGTGATTTTGTGAAGACTGCAAGCTTACCTATGATGTAGTGTTTCACTGACTGCCTGTACATCACTTTGCAGGTGATGCATGCCAAATATGCCCTATTTTGGGTTGAAAAGGGATTCCAATCTCTCAAAGTGCAGCTTTTATGTAGAATATAAACAGTAAATCAAAGCCTAATGCATCCTGGTAGCAAGTATGAATGCCTTCCCTCTACAGCAGTCCTCAGTGCCAACTGTTTTTAAGCTACCATGACAAACCAAAGGGTGGTTACTGGTCACCAAGGGCTCTTCATTGACAATATAACTGTTGAATCCAGTGGACAATCCATGCACATATGACCAGTGTGCTGATAATGAAAGCCTTTTTGCCACAAGAAATGTGATAGAACAGATCTCTGGCTTGCAGAAACAATCCATCTGCTGTATGGAATGCTCTAGAGGTACCTTGCAGTACTCAGTATGTTGAGTGACAAGGTTGCATGTTGATCTGTTTCATGCTGCCTAAGCACACAGCTCTTTTGCCATCAGCTATATAGAAGTAGCTCAGGAGCACAAAGAGTAGCAGAAAGTGGAAGAGAATTTGGCAGAAGATTATGCAGACACCCCTTTCTGCCCCTGAAGAATTCATCAGAGTACAATACCATTGTTTCAACAACAACTCTCCTACTGTCATTGACCACTGTTATGTCCACTTGTCATAAAAAAACAAAACCCAACACAAGATAAATAATCCAAACCAACTGTATACCTCACATCGTGTTATACTATGCAAAACTCAACTAATCAACTTTGTGCATTTGCTTCATGGTCATCTTTCATATTCTTTAGATTGTCCCAGTGCTCCCATGCTGTGCTATTGCAGAAGCTGGTAGAAGGCTGCTGATGCTCAGTAGGAAGGCTTGAAGGAATCCTTGAAGCGTGACAATGAAAAATTTACATAATAGATGACCCAACTGCACGTGGTGGCAACTTGGGATAGACAGCAGCAATTTGGGCTGGTTAGCTGAAGTAAACACGGCCACTTCATTTTCCTGAGAGAGAACTGTACATTTATATTCCACGGAGTCACTGATTTGCACCTCAACGAACAGTAATCTGATGCATGACACTGCTGGATTGCTGTGACACCTACAAGTCCTTTTGTAGATTGAAATCCACCGTTCTGATGCCAGTAGCCCAAACTGCCCAGAAGTGCACAAAACTGATGCCCCCAGACTTCCCGATTTGGTCCGCTGGCTCTCTAGGAGGCTTCCCAATGCATCAAGCGTTTCGTTATTGATATATCTCAGCTTTTGTTTTGTCAGCTGTCCTTATTGAAACCTTCACCCAAGTGCTCTGCAGTTCAATCTTGGAGTGACATTGACTTCTGGCATTTAAGGACCCACAAAACCCTTGCAAACTGTTGTAGCTACAGCCTATTCATGTCTGGTATCTCACCACATCCAGATTTCATTGCTAGTGTATCCTCCAAGTTACTTAGTGTTTGAGCTGTTGCTTGTAAGATGTGAAATCCACTCACAGTGTTATGACAACCTTTTTGGTTGTTGTATTTAAGGGTAGCTGTCATGATTGAATAGTCACATGTAGGCCAGACAAGGCAAAGACATTAGTGAGCGAGGTGGGGTTTTCCAACAATCGACAATGGTTTTATGGTCATTAAGTTCCTAATTCCAGATACTTACTGAATACAAATTTCATCATGTGCCATCGAGGGATTTGAACCTGAATCCCCAGAACATTACTTGGGTTTCTGGAATGAATAGTCTGGCATTAATACCACTAGGTCATCCCCTTTCCTTTTGGCAGTGTGTGAATTTACAATGCATGTGTGAGCGTTGCAGCATTGCTAAATACTTGATGATGAGGTGAAGCTATAAATGCACATTGGCTGTGAGAGCTAGTTGATGGGATATAGTATTTGAAGATCCATTAATTGGCTTTGACTGTTTTTCTATTGTCACTGAATTTTTTTACGACATTATATCAAAGGCTAAACTCCTGACATTGGCCTCGATAACTATCTGCTCCTCATGTCTTTTGACCATGTGTATGGTGGGTTTCTTGTCTCTCTATGGTCACAGAGCAACTCTTCTCCTTTCCAAGTTTTTCAACACAACCTTGAATGTAGTGTCCACATATGTGAAAGCCTGTGCTCTCTACTGACGACTCCTCTTTATATGCTTCAGCCACAATACACTGCCCTTGAAGAGAAATATGCTAGCCGCTTACAACTTTAGCTCTCTAGATGATGCAATCAGCCAATGAGCAATGCGGTTAATTGGACTCAGATCATGGAAATGAGTGCAGAAAGATGTTGTGCTGCGTGTATTACAATCAACTGAATCTACTACTTAATCACATATCACAATCCCTGAACTCATTTTCAAAAATTATCCAAACCACTTCCCTTCATGCTAAACTCTTGGATAAACCCACAAATATCTACCTCCCAATTCTGAAAAAGTTAGCTTTGAAACATCAAAATGGCAAAGAGCTCCTCATTCTCTGTAAGTTACCTCTTATTTAGTAACACTCAAATCTTTTTCTTACTATGATCTATGTTGTTAATTAATATGTAACAGCTACAATAAAACAATTTAAACTATTATTTAGAGCCTTCTGCAATTTACGTTTAAATTATTCTTCATTTACTTTTCAATTCCATCCATGCATTTCACAGGAAATGACTAGAATTTATTTCACCTTTTAAGGACTGAACTTCTTTAATTATATTTGAATCACCAACAAAATATTAATTTTACAAGATCTACACAGGCAGTTCTCTGCACCACACTGAAACAGAATAGGCAAAACAATTTTGCAAAACAAATCTGAATTTATTTTTCTCCTTAAATAAGGATAATGCAATCTAATTGCATATTTAAATGCCTGTACATTTTTTGATAATGTAAATAAATACTGAGCATGTTATCACATTGTAACTACCTACAATACAAAACTATCAGAATAAGCATAATTTAATTGGTACCATCTGCTTTCTCAGGTGTTAAATAAGCTATATTCTTGAGGCAGAAGAAATAAACGATAAATAGAATAAATAAACAGAATAGCTAAACTATCGGTCAGCTCACCGTCATGCAACTAGATGTTAATTAACTATGAAAATATAAGGTTTATTACCAGCAACTGGAAAAGGTTTCCAAGGTTTTGGTTTATTTATAAATTTTCTAATCTTGACAAGTTTAAATTTCTCGGGAAGATTTATGACCCTCAATGGCAGGTTTGTATACTGGAGAGGCAGTGCAGTTCCCTGGGCGGCCTTCTTGGTCTGCCTACCAACATGGTCCCAACTTGTTGGTGATTTTACAGCAAGGCCTGCCTACCTCAGCCTTTAAGCTACTGGCCTGTTAAAAAGCTACTTCATGGTTGCTTCTTGCCCAGCAGTAATTCAGAGGCCAGGAAGGGTGGATAAGCTTGGCTGCTTTCGTTGCTTGGGTCTCAAATGAGAAATGTGTTGTTTCCTTTGACGTCTGGCAATCTGAGCTATGTCTAACCTCTTCTGGCTTTCACCTTTTAAGGACTGAACTTCTTTAATTAGATTTGAATCACTAACAAAATATTCATTTTATAAGATCTACACAAGCAGTTCTCTGAAGGATTTAAAGAGAGAGTTAGGAGAGCAAAGAGAGGACATGAGCAGTCTTTAGCAGGTAGAATAAAGGAGAACCCTAAAGCTTTCCATAGGTATGTGAGGAATAAAAGAATGACTAGGGTGGGAATAGGACTAGTCAAAGACATAAGTGGAAAGTTGTGAGTGGACCCCGTGGAGATTGGAGAGGTGCTAAATGAACATTTCTCATCAGTTTTCACTCAAGAAAAGGAGAATATTGCAGAGGAGAAGAATGAGATTCAAGATATTCGACTAGAAAGGATCGAGGTTAGTAAGGAAGTGTTGTCAATTCTAGAAGGAGTGAAAGTAGACAAGTCCCCTGGGCTGGATGGGATTTATTCGAGGATTCTCTGAGAAGCTATGGAGGTGGTGTTGGAGCCTTTGGCTTTGATCTTTGAGCTGTAAGTACCACAGGACTGGAGGATTGCAAATGTTGTGCTCTTGTTCAAGAGGGGCAGGAGAGATGACCCAGGTAATTATTGACCAGCGAGTCTTAGGTCTATTGTAGGAAAAGTTTTGGAAAGACATAAGATTTATAATCTTCTAACAAGCAACAATTTGATTGCAGATAGTCAAAATGGTTTCGTCACAGGCAGGTCATTTCTCACAAACCTCATTGATGATATGGATGAGGGTAGGGCAGTTGATGTGGCATATTTGGACTTCAGTAAAGCCTTTGATAAAATTCCACATGGTAGGTTGTTGGAGAAAATGCGGAGGCATGGGATTGAGTGTGATTTAGCAGTTTGGATTAGGATCTAGCTTTCTGTAAGGCGGCAGAAAGTGGTGGTTAATAGAAAATATTCAGCCTGGAGTCCAGTTACTAGCGGTGTGCCACATGAATCTGTTTTGGGAGCACTGCTGTTTGTCATTTTTATAAATGACTTAGATACAGGCATAGGTGCATAGATTGGTAAATTTGCAGATGACACTAAAGTCGGTAGAGTAGTGGACAATGTGGAAGAATGTTGCAGATTGCAGGGGGTCTTGAATAAGTTGCAGAATTGGGCTGAGAGGTGGCAAATGGAGTTCAATGCAGATAAATGTGAGATGATTCACTTTGGGAAGAATAACAGGAAGGCAGAATACTGGGTAAAAGGAAAGATTCTTGGTAGTGTGGATGTGCAGAGGAATCTTGGTGTCCATGTACATAGATCCCTGAAAGTTGCCATCCAGCTGTTAGTGCTGTTAAGAAGGCATGCAGTGTGTTAAGTTATATTAGGAGAGGGATTGAGTTCCAGAATCATAAGGTCATGCTGCAACTAAACAAAACATGAGTGGAGCCACACTGGAATATTGTGTACAGTACTGGTCGCCTCATTGCAGGAAAGATGTGGAAGCATTGGAAAAGTTGCAGAGGAGATTTATTAGGATGTTGCCTAGTCTGGCAGGAAGGTCATATGAGGGAAAGCTGAGTGTACAGGAGTTGGGAGGTCACGTTGCAGCTGCACAGGACATTGGTTAGACTACTGCTGGAATATTGCGTGCAATTCTGGTCTCCTTCCTGACAGCACCCGGCACATACCCCTCCAAACCCTTCCTATTCATATACTCATCCAAAGGCCTTTTAAAGGTTGCAATTGTACAAGCCTCCACCACTTCCTCTGGCAGCTCATTCCATACACGTATGACACTCTGCGTGAAAAAGTTGCCCCTTAGGTCTCTTTCATATTTTTTCCCTCTCACCCTAAACCTATGCCCTCTAGTTCTGGACTCCCCCACCCCAGGGAAAAGACTTTGTCTATTTATCCTATCCATGTACCTAGGCCTCCGATGCTCCAGGGAAAACAGCCTTAGCGTATTCAACCTCGCCCTATAGCTCAAATCCTCCAACCCTGGCAACATCCTTGTAAATCTTTTCTGAAAAGTTTCAAGTTTCAGGTATGGATGAGTTGGACCGAAGGGTCTGTTTCCATGCTGTACATATCTCTGACTCTAAGAGACTCTAAAAATGTTCTGGCGACCTGGGTTTGAACCATGCCAAACGAGATGGTGGAATCAGAGTTGAATAAATAACTGAAATTAGGAGGTTAATGATGATCAACAAACCATTGTCAATTGTTGGAAAAACCCATCCATTTATCCTTTTGAGAAGGAACTGCCATCCTTACCTGCTCTGGTCTACACATGACTCCAGACCCATAGCAATCCTTAACTGCCTTTGGGGAATTAGTGATGCTCACTAATTGCTGGCCTGGCCAGTGATGCCCACATCCCTTGAAGGAATAAAAAAGGACTTTGATGGCACTACTGGGAATAGAGAACTCCATCAGATATGATGATAACTCTCTGAGGCAAGATGTCCTCCTGAATGGGCAGTGGCAAGCCTGATCTCCAGCCAATTAACACTCCATTGCAAGGCCGCTAACATCTCTTAAGTAGTGGGGTACACATCCTCCGGATACTTCATACATGCTCTATCTTATGAAAATCAACATTGTTTGAACTGTTACACATTAACTTAAAATTAATAGCTATAATCAATTATGAAACATTAATCTGTTGTCAATACATTCTGACACAATGGTCAGATATTAGCCACAAAGTTAGCAAGGCAAGATGTAAGATTATTTTTATAACATAAAACTGAAAAAACAACAGAAAAATGTAAGGAGAAAATAAGCTTATATTGTAACCTACAAGGGAACAGAACTCACTGAACCTTGTGACAGACAGTTTCAAATCTTGTAAGTAAGTAAAATAGAGCCTTAATTTGACGAAAGACTGAAGGAATTGTTTTGCTAAGGCATCTTTGTATTTTGAGAGTAACTTTGCATATTAAATACTGTCGACTGAAGTGCAAATCAATGGCTACTTTAATAATTAATAAATGAGTAAGAGTGTAAAAATATTATTTGGAATAAACTGGCACCTTCAATGACTATTCAAACCTCCATTCTTATTAAAACTCATCTAACAATCTTACTTTTGTTTATTAATTATTAAAGTATCCATTGATTTTCACTTAAATCAATAGCACTTAATAAGCAAGTAGCCATTGGTGAACATTAAGATTAAGATTGCCTTTTGTTTCTCCATTTGAAATAATATGTAAAATAACAACACCAATTTAAAAATAAAAATAATTCTGAAATTAGTAAAACTAATACTGGATACTAAAACTAAAATTGGCTTTAACATTGCCAGCAATAGTACTGAAGATTATGCTCCAAAACTTGTTGCTGCTCTAGACAAGCCATTTCAAAACAGCAGCAACTTTGCATCCAACCGATAATGTGGATAATTGCCCAGGTATGTCCTGTCCACAAAAAAACTGGACAATTCCAACCCGGACAATTATTACCCCATCAGTCTACTCTCGATGATCGGAAAAGTGATGGAAGGAGTCATGACCAGTGCTATCACTGATGTCCAATCTGCTGCCTCCACTCTCATTCCGGGGTGATGGGGGTCCTTGGAATGCAAGCCAGTCTATCCTGCAATGAAAATAGACCTCCCCCAGGCCAGATTCTCCCAGGTTAGGATTGAGGAGCACAGAAATGACACGATTTGGAGTGAAAACTGGAGGCTACATTTCATACTCTCTTGATAGAGAGTTGTAGGTAGAGTGAGAACACAGGTTGACTAGAATTGCAAGTTGCTGGATGTCATTGTCTGAACAGACTTTACTTTGCCAATGGTAACTCAGCTGCATTGCAATGAAAAGCATTCCATTCTCTGCACTACCCGCGGAATTTGACCATATCCTGGCAACCATCATGAAGGGGCCACAGCAAACTCAAGAAGTGATTGGGTGACAAATATTTTCTGCTAATTATATGGTTCTTGAACCCAATAAAGAGAAAATGCTGGAAAATCTCAGCAAGTCTAGCAGCATCTGTAAGGAGAGAAGAGAGCTGACATTTCAAGTCTAACTGACCCTTTGTCAAGAGCTTTGAGAAAGGGTCAGTTAGACTCGAAACATTAGCTCTTTTCTCTCCTTACAGATGCTGCCAGACTTGCTGAGATTTTCCAGCATTTTCTCTTTTTTGGTTTCAGATTCCAGCATCCGCAGTAATTTGCTTTTATTTATATGGTTTTTGAGTCTGTTGCACAGTTAATGGACATGTGAATACATGAATACAATGGAAGCCAATTCACATATGAAATGTGATTCAGCAAGTGACTGAAGTGCTAACAACAAGCTTGATGCTAGAGTCGCTCTGAAGCACTTCCTTTGTGATTATAAATTTGCAAAGTTGCTGGTTCCCTTCCACTTCTTGATTGACAAATATCACTGGAATGTTTTTAGTATCCTCCAAAGTGAAGGCAGAAGCATAAATTTTGTTCATTTCATCCACATTTCCTTATTATTGATTAACTCCCCATTCTCACTTATAGTACTCCCATGTATATTCTGCTTGTTTTTCTAGATGACAGCGATTGTATTTTGGAAGGTGCATAAAAGGATCTCTGGTGGAATTTCTGCAATTCACCTTGTAGATGGTTAGGTGGATTGGCCTGTAGTGGCAGTGATGTGCAAGCTAGGTGGATTAGCCATGGTAAATGCAAGGTTACGGGGATAGGGTGAAGGTCTGGGTTTGGGTGGGATCCTCTTCAGAGGCTTGATGCAGACTTGATGGGCCAAATAGCTTTTTTCCTCACTGCAGGGATCCTATGAATCTATATATTGCTGGTGAAGGTGTGAATGTTTGTTGATGTGTTGCGACTCATGCAGGCTGTTTTCCCTAAATGATGTCAAGTTTTTAGAGGGTTGTTGGAGCTGAACTCATCCAGGTAGGTGGGGAGCATTCCATCACACTCCTGACTTGTGCCTTGTAGGTGGTGGACAGAACCATAACCTGGTGTTGTGTGACTTCTGAACTTGTCCACTCCAGTCCAACACCAGCACTCCACATCGTGGCTACCATCGATACCATAAACTACTGACTTAAAGTTGTGAGACTTCACCTGATGAAGGGGCACGGCTCCAAAAACTTGAGACTCGGAATAAACCTGTTGTACTTATAATCTGGTATTGTGTCACATCTCACCTTGTCCACCACAGTCCAACACTGGCACCTCCACATCATGGCTACTATATTTTTCTAGTCAGCTGAAGCATGAGAAGTGGCTGAGCAATACCTGTACATGTTTGTGTTTTCATACAATTTATACTAACTAATGATTCACACCACCTGACTTAAGATGAGGGCATACAATATCTACAGACTTATCCAGCATCAGACCACTCAGGAGAGAAAAGGTAAAATTGGAAAGGGAAAATGAGAGGTGGAAATGTGAAGCATGAAAAGTGGGAAGAAAGCAAACAGATGTTAGTGTAGTCATATCTGGAAGGGGCAACATAGATAGGAAGCAGAGTAGATGAGGCTCTACGTAGAAATATCAGCTTAAGAAATTTGTTTTATGACACTCGAGCGATGCATTTTATTTGTTCCACCTTCTCCTTAATGATGTAAAGACCACATCTTTCCATTTCCATTTTTAAGCTGTGGACTAAAAGAGGAAAATACTGTTGTAAACTTAGGAGGCTGTGCAAAGCGATGGGTGCACTTTTAAAATTATGTTTAAAGGAGCACAACATGATGTGGATACAATGCTGTTTTTATCCTAGCACAGTGAAAACAATCACAGAAACCATAGAGCTGAAGGGCTCTGAACTCAAGGAAAAGTGATTGACAACAACATTCTGATTGAGTCCTGATCAGATGACCACAGCTTGTGTGCGGCCGGTAGAGCAGAGAAGCTGCAAGTAAGAAAGCAATTGGCAAATTTTTCTTTGTATCTATCTGTCTCTCGTGTGGAATTACCAGAATATCTCCACGAACAGCAAGTTGTCTACGACAACATTTTCCATGCTGGAGGAATAAAACATCCTTAAGGACAGTGAAACAACAAATTCTCAATCAGGAAATGAAAGAACATTGGTGTGCAAGCAATCTTGCATCAATAGCAAAGAACTCAAAGAAATTATAAGCAACCAAAAGAAACAACTCATTGACTCCATGGTTCTGTCTGTGTCTTATGACTGCTTGTGAAGAAGGAAATTTAAGGAGAGATCAAGTTAAGTTTAGAGTAATAAGTTAATAACTCACATTTTATAATTGCCATTTTTAAAAGATAATTTGCTCACAATAAACAATTATTTTCTTATTAAGTACAGATACTCAGTGTTTTTTTAAATCTAAGTTCATCAGTTGGGTAAATTACAGGCATTATTCCTTTTACTCAAGGGTCAAAGAGAAATTATCCACTTCAGGGTATTCAAGCTGCTCTGTGGTCTGCATCGTACTGATGGGGTCCACGTGCATTCAGGTAGAGGCTGGTGAGTGTCACCTTACTGTCCTCTACAAATACATTAGATTTGACTGAACTTAGAGAATTGCAACACCTCTGAAACCTCTGCCTCTACCCTTGTTGGTGTCGTTTGACTTGTCACAGGCAAGTAAAAGCTTTCCTTATAAGGCAAAATGGACACTTCCAGAAATAACAGAGATATACAGTCAAGATCTTCCCATTTTTAGATAGTTAAGGTCCAGTCTAACACTGATAAAGGTGCTATGGCAGCCATTGGAACTTTAGATGCAGAGTACAGGATATCAAAAGTTCAAATTTCTGATAGGCAATAAATAGGTGTCTGGAACCCTCTCAAAATGTCTCTGACTCTAACCCACTTTTGGTGGGTTCTAATTTACTTACGTTAATAGCTAGTCAGAAAAGGTGAGAGGGATTAAAATCTGCTGCAACCCTGGGCTAACACTGGCCTGCCAATCGCTGGCAGCAATTCACCAAATATTCCCAATGAACTCCCTTGAGCATACAACTTTACTTTCCCTACTGACACATGGCTTCCCCCAAAAACTGACCAACACTGGATCTGATCTCTGGACCACCACCCAGTGTTACTTTGTTTTGATGCCCATGATACCCAACCACCTACTCAAATGACCTTTCACAGTACCCCTCTCAGCTGACCCCTCCACTCACTTCCCTGTCAGTCACCCATTCACCTGGCTGTTCCCTCTGATTTGCCTACTACCTCAGCACTTAGCTGTTATCTGCTCCTTGCCTACTTGCAACTTTCCCTCCTCATCAACTTCTACATGCACTCAACTGCCATGCCACCTACTTACTTACTTGCCTCTCTCTTCTCATTAAAGAAGCTTTGGCATGTATAAAACCAGGAGAATAACTGTTACTACTGCAGAAAAGGGCATGGTTTGGCTCCTAGTGCTGATCCTGCACTATAATGGAAGATCTCTAAACAGGTGCACCTCATTCTTCTGAACAAGCCTAAATCAGAAGTTTGAGCAACCAGTGGCAGTGGCAACCAGACTGTGAAGATTCAGCCTTAGATCTTACTTTTACTCCCTACAGGTGTATCCCAGTGTCATGACAACGTTGTAGTCAGAAACCAGTGGAGTTGCTCAGAATAGAGTGAAAAGGACACTTTTAACATCACATTTCAATATGATCAATTGTTTATTCCAGTAAGGGGAAGGAAAGCAACACAAAACGCTAATATATGATGCAAAAAGTCAGTATAAAATAGGTAGAAGTAGCAACAGAATTAATCAGAAAAAAGATATTTGTAATAGGTAAAAGATTCAAGTGGTTTTGAAGGAAGAGACAACTTACATGGCTGTTGAGAAGAGTACTTCTGTGAGCTGTCAAACCATCAGACTTTTGGAGTGTCTCAATCGCCATTTCAATCTGATGACAGATAGCATTAAAAAGAGCTCAAGACAGTGAAAGCAGATTGTAATGCACACAGAAATAAATGAAAATTAACAAAAAAAAAGCACAACAGGATTTTTAATGAGCAAGTTTCAAGCAACAACTTTTTTATACAGAATGCTGTAGTCTATACAATTTAAAAGCAAATCAATTTCTAAAGTGCAATTTATTTTAATGAACTCAGGGAAAATACTAAGTCATACTGCAGTATGTTGTGCTACTTAGGAAGTATGTGGATTGCAGACCAACTGTTAATTATACAGTTTACCAGTTTTGTTATATCACATGCATCAGATCAGTCTCATGTCTCACGGTACGTAACAAGTTGTGTTTGACTGCATACTACACTAGAATAACAGCAATGCATTGTACTGTATGAACTAGCTCACCTACATGTCATGTGATATGCACCAGCTACATGATATACTTCAAAGATCAATGGCATATTATGCTATTCATACAAGATTCACTTTATGTACCACCTCTATTCTACACTGTGTTTGACTGAGGGCAGTGGAAAGTTAAAAGTCTATTTAAAGTAAAAATTACAAAGAATTACAAACAATATCACACAGGTAAGTTATCAGAGAGTATTCCAACATACAAACAAGGAACAAGGTTTTTTTTATTCACTTCTGAGAATCCCTGGTTGGGCAGCATTTATTGCCTACCCGAGTTGCCTCTGAACTAGGTGGCTTGCTAGGCCATTTCAGAGGGCAGTTCAAAGTCAACCTCATTGCTGTGGATCTGGAGTCACATGCAGGCCAGACCAGATGAGGATGTCAAGAGTTACTTCCTTGAAGAACATTAGTGAACCAGATGGGTTTTTCCAACAATCAACAATGGTTCCATGGTCATCAGTAGATTCTTAATTGTATATTATCATTGAATTCAAATTCCATCACCCGCCATAGCAAGATTCAAACCCAAATCCCCAGAACATAATCTGAGTTTCTTGATTAACTGTCAGCTGATAATACCACTAAACCATGACCTTCCTGCTACCCAGCCCTTCAAACCAGCTTTGTAATTCTATAAGATTATGGCTACTCTGAATTTAATTTCAATCTTACATTGCTGCATTTCCCCAATAATCTTTCATCCCCTTAGTTATCAAGAATCTATCTACCCCTACCTTCAAAATATCTAAACACTCTCATCCACTGGCTTTTGAGGAATGGAATTCCAGCGACTCAAAACCCTCACAGAAAAACAAGTTTCCTCACCTCTGTTTTAAATGGGGACACCCTTATTTTTAAACTGACTCCGATTTCTAGATTCTCTTGACAAGAGGAAACTATGAAAAGTTGTAGAGCTCCGAGATGCAGAGAGATCTGGATGTCATTGTACACAAATTTCAGGTTAGTATGCCAGTACAACAAGTAACCAGGAAATTAATAAAATGTTATGGCTTATTGCCGGGGAAATGAATGCAATAGTAGAGAGATTATGCAAGGAGCATCAGTGACTTTGAACTCAAAAGGCGACATGGGCTGTGATACTTCAGACTATGGCTGAAAATATGATTGTGTGAAAATCAGGGTGTTTACACTATGTACTGGCAATCTTAGCGGTAGAGTGGGAAAGAAGAGATATTTGAAAGAAGGCAGGAGGCATTCTAGAAATCTACTCAGCAGACAATGAAAGAAAGAGTGATGGAAGTTAATGTCAGGAATGTTACTCCAAAATAAATGAATCACAAGAAGTGTAATAATTGTTCCAGAATATAAGTGTAAGTGAGCTCACCTTCAAATGGTATATGTAACTAGCCTTATCATCTGCTAGCCTTCGCTAGCCTTATCATCTGCTCAATCCTCCACATATCATTGGATACCAACAATGTCTATCGATAACCAATGCTGAAGGTTTATCTCAACCTTACAAACACAGTAATATTGCAAGCCTTACACACGCAACTCTCAGCTTGCATACATTGGTAGCTTTCAACTTTGGCAAACCCATAACATATTGTAGGATATTCATTGACAACTTTTATCTTTTTTGTTGGAACTGGTGGTGCATAAGAAGAGGTTACAAAAAAACTAAGGACTGGAGGAGAACAACCAGCCTGCAGACTTCAACCTCTGATGGATTGCACTCAAGTTTAGCCACAGTGGAATCTAATGAGGTCTTCAATGCATGACACTACAATATGAAGTTTATGGGTAGACATAGCAAAATTCTTGGTACACTAGGAAAGCTCCAAGAAAAATCAAGATTTCTGTACAGGCCTTAGAGCTATGCTTACCAAATTGGATGGGTCATTACTTTTATCAGTATAGCTCTGGAACCAGCAAGACACAGCATCTGATGGCCAATTTCACACTGCAACAAAACCAGCTGCTGTTATCTGACTGTTATCTTCATGACTCTGGGATTTTCAGAGCTGACATATCTATAGAATTACAGAGGCACTGTGCAGTAAGTGTGGCTGTGGCCCCATGAAGCAGGAATCTGCCAATTTCTCTCAGGAAACATCATTCCTGCTCCAGCTCTACTGATGTCTTTGTATTATTCTGTCACACAGTTAGTCCAGACTACTTCAGACCAGGTCAAGATGATGCAGAATGAAGCCAGATTTTCGAGATTAAAAGCTATTCAAAGTCACCCTCCAAGTCACACCTACAATCTCCTGAATTGGAAGTCAGCAACGTTTCACAGCCAAGCTTCAAATATTGGAGAAATTAAGGTAAGCCAATGCACACAAAAGATAGGTATGTGAATTATTGACTTTTATATATAGAATGGCATGATGTTATTCATAAATTCGTTTTGGAATGTTTACTTTGTGGCAATTTTTATTTTACATTTTGATCAAGTTGACATTGTAGAAGAAAGGTAAAGAGTGCGAGACTGTTGCTAAATGGGGAGATATAATTTCAGTCATTTTGCATTGCTCAAGTTATTAGATTACATGGAAAGGGGCTGCTCATGTCTGGCTCCTTTTCCCGGTCGTGCCTCAGCATGTCCTCCTCATTCTCATCCTCTATCCTTATAAATGATGCCACTGGTTGTTCCTTCATGGTCTTAGACAGTGCAACATCTTGAGTGTTATCAAGATTTATCTACCTCAAATCTTGATAACACTCAGTTGAGTACTCCAGTGTTCCATCAGAGGTCCAGGTTAATGCAAGTGCTTTAGGTGTCTGATGATGTGCTATAAATATATTCCTTGGAGAAACCTGCTTCTTATTGTCTCCCACTATATTAATAGCTGAGACGTCTGGCCTGGAGTCATGAGAGGACAACCCTTGCCACAAAAAATAAAGTCAGCAAAGATAAAGCCCATGGAATAAAAAGGACAGTGGCAGCATAAACATTAAGTCAACTGAGTGACAGTAAATGGAAGGACATGCTGAACAATTATTTAACAGACTAGAGGAAGCCAATGCAGTAGACCTCTCCAAGAGTCTGTATCGGGACCACTAATTTTGTTCATTCATTTTAACTAACCTGACTTGGGTGGACAGTTGATGACACAAAACCATGTGAATTGGGCTAAGGATATTGACAGATTTTATGAAGTTTTATCTCATTGTGCTTGCACTATTATTCTGGAGTCATCCAAAAAGTTAAAAATTTTATAAAAACTCCCAAAATTTTCCAACTTACCAGTCTTCTATACCCAGGTTGACAGAATTGATGTACCAGATTTCTGTACTTAACCAGAATTATTGATTCCAAATAAATAGATTTTGGCTACAAGTAAACAATTATGAACTGTCAACATATAATTCTACTAGCTAAAGTCTTAACTTCTTACAAAACTCCACTAACACTCTCATACAAACAGACACATAAATAAAACGTGCATTATGGACTGAGAGAAATACTGGGAAGGCAGTTCAATGGTCCCCTGTTCACAGGGTTCACTGAGATGAACATTATGGTTCGTCAGGCTTTGATGCCAAATGGGTTGGGTTTTGGGAAGGTGTTGGTAGGATTATCAGATTCAGCAGCAGGGAACATGCTATTTCAGGGTTCAGGGGCTAGAAGGGATCTGGAGAAATGTTTTATCTAACATTTTTCTGGATAACTGATAACTGCACCAGACCCTTCAAAAGTCTCCCATTTAAACAGACATCTTTGAAGGTTCCAGGTGAAAGGAAATTACCCATCAGAATCTTCAATTTCACGAACAATTCTCTTGGACTCTACGGGAGATAGTGCAGGCTTCCGATGTACTACACTTATCGACGCTGCAGAAACAATTTTCTGGCCAGCACAAAATCATTTGCTAACAAGACCTTCATTCACATTCAGCTGAGTTGTGTACTTATATTCTTTTTCCTTAATGTCTGTTAAATGAAAGTGAACTTAATAGTTCAGATCAAGGAGGAAAATTGGTAAATACCTTCTTTCTAAAAAAGAAATCAGAAGAACATGAATGTACAAGTAATCTAAGATTGTGGATAACATGAAGAAGACTTGCTTTGATGCTTCAATGCATTGCACAAGAGAGGAATCCAAACGTGAGTGCATAGCTCAAATAAAATGTTACTGACTGCAGCCTCATCACTGAGAGGAGGTTCCAAGCAAATGTCTAAATTTTCCTTATAAAAGATTTAAGTCTGCCTCCTTTCTGATTTTGAACATTTCTACATGGTTTTTTTTATAGCAGACTAGGTAGAAGCTTAAAAAAAAAGTTATCTGCCTGCATATCATGGTTAGGGATGGCATATGAAGTAGAAATGTTAAAAAAGCCTTAAAAATAAATTCAACGTACGCTAAACCAAGGAGTAAAGTTTAAAATACTTCTCTGTTCAAGATAGAATAAGCATTTACATAACCTTTTAATATTTTAATTAAAAATTGAAATGCAAGAATATTCTGGAAAATGTAATTAAATGGCCGGACGTTTCCTTTAATAATATCCAATGATTGTGTTTTATTCAGGTCATATGATGCTATGATTTCAGAGACTTAATTTCAGCAGCACAAGATAAAATTTCAAAATCAAGAGAGGAATCTCCTTACTTTCATACAAATAACAAATACATGTAAAGCATTTTAGATTTTGTCTATATGAATTGCATGTTTCACAATATACTGCTTGTTCCCAATGAAGTCTATTTTGTTTGTATTTTTCCAATTAGTTGATTTCCCACATCATTGCTCAAATGATAAAAGTGAACACAGTTAGAATTATTGAATCAGAGAATGGTTACTGCAGAAAAGAAGACTATTCAATCTATTATACCTTTACCAGTTCTCTGGAAGAGCAACTCACTAATTCCCATTCCCTCCCTTTTCTCTGTAGTTCTGAGGCTTTATTATTTCAGATAAATATCCAATTCTGTTTGAAAGGCCTTGAGAAATCTGTCTGAATTACACTCTCAGGCAGTACATTCCAAATCCTTAACACATACTCTGTAGAATTTTAATTTTTTCCCCACATCACTGTTACTACTTTTGCAATAATCTCATATCGATATCCCCTCGTTTTACCCTTATGCTAACAAGAACAGTTTAGTCCCTACATACACTGTCCATGCTCCTTGTTATTTTGCATACCTTAATGAAACCTCCTCTTCATCTCTTTTCCAAGAAGAATAGCTGCAGCTTCTCCAATCTATCCAGATAACTAAAGTTTCTCACCCCTAGAATCATCTTTATGAATCTTTTCTGCATCAAGTTTAATACCTTCACATCCTACCTAAGGTCTCATGCCCTGAATTGGACATAATATTCTACTTGAGGTCAAACTCGGGATTTTACAGGTATAAATTGTTTGGTTTTCTACTCACTGCCCGAAGTTATAAAGCATCGGAGTCTAAAAATGAGATATCAATTCAGTGAAGCCACAACACAGGATAGAAAACTGTGGAAGCACTGTGTGAGAAACAGAACTAAGTGATCGCACAACTAACTGATAGATCCAAGCCCAGGAATCCGTGAAAGGTGGTGGTCAGTAACCACCAAGAGATTGCATGAAAGAAAGAAAAATACCTTCAAATTATATAACACTCTTAACAATCTTGCAAAATACTTCACAACAAATTAAGACTGCTTAAAGTACTGCTGCAATGTAGGAAAATGCTTTAACAAGATTGAACAGATTGCAGTCACACAAACAGCAATGAGTAAAATAGCCAGCTAATTGGTTTCAATGATGCTGTTTAAGGGACAAACATTGGCAAGAAATCTAGAGTAACTCCTTAATTTTTATATGAACAGTGTTGTGGGATCATTGTGGTCATGGATATACTACGAACTCCCTTCTCCTGATGGAAAGAACATCACTTCTCTGATGCAGTAGTCTATGGTGAACCAGGAGATATTAAGAATCTGAGTAGCCCAGTCTAGCAGGATCCCGATGAGAAGAAAATCAGAGCTACAACCAGGTTCACAGGCACAAAACTGTTCTTGCCCTGCTCGAAGCCTGCAGACCAGGGTAGCAGCATTCTGAAAGAATCTTCCACTGATCCTGGTGGAGAGAGATGCATCCTGAAGACCTGAGGTGGATAATGTCTCCTGCATTGGATTCAGCTTCCCTTCCTTCCACTACAAGCAGTATGCCCATCTCCTTCTTTCTGTAACCCATAATGGATAACAACAATAGCACCCACGACTGAGGGGAATTAAGCTCCTGGAGTCAGAACCAAGATCTTCTCCATGTGCAGCACAACTCTTTGATACCTCATTAACTATTAACTCTACAAATTATCAAACTCACTTATGACATCAAACAGATTTGATTTGATTTATTGTCACCTGTACCAAAGCTTTGTTTGCGAGCAGTACAGGCAAATCATAGTAAGCAAGGACATACAGACCATAGAGTGGTAAAAAACTGGGACATAGTAAGGCAGGTTACACTGCACAGGACGTGTGCTAGACAAGATCAACATTAACAAGGTCAGCATTATTTGAAGTTAGAAAATCCATTCATCAGTCTAATAATGGCAGGGAAGAAGCTGTTCCTGAACCAGCTTCTGTATTTTCTACCTGAAGGAAGAGGTTGTAGGTGTGGGATGAGTCTTGATGATGTTGGCAGCCTTTCCGCAGTAATGAGCCGTATAAATGGAGTCCATGGATGGGAGGCTGGTTTCCATGATGGTCTGTGCTGTGCACACAACCTTCAGTAGATTCTTATGGATCTGGGCAGAACAGTTGCCTGACCAGGCAATTATGCATTCCGACAGAATGCTTTCTATGGTGCATCTGTGGAAGTTGATAAGGGTCTTTATGGACATGTCAAATGTCCTGAGTTGCCTGGTGAAGAAGGGCATTGTTGTGTCTTCTTGACCGCCGGAACCACATGGGAAGTCCAGAACAGGTTGTTAGTTATCATGACTGAGGAAATTGATGCTCTCCACCCTCTCAACCTCAGGTCTATTGGTGTAGTGGGTGCGTGTTCTCCTCCTTTTTTTCTGAAGCCAATGATCAGTTCTTTAGGTTTGCCAACATTGAGAGGGGTTGTTATCATTGCACTACGACACCAAACCCTCTATCTCCTTCCTGTATTTTGTCTTATTGTTGTTTGATATCCGTCCTGCTGATATCCGTCATCAGCAAACTTGTAGATGTTGTTCACTCAGAATTTGGTTACACAGTCGTGGGTGCACAGGGACAACAGTACGGGGCTAGGAATGCATCCTTGAGGGCTCCAGCATTGAGTGTCATCATGGAGGAGGTGCAGTTGCCTACCTTCACTGACTGTCAACCATTCTCAAGTTATTTGCTAGCAACCCATTTAACTGTCAGCAGTAATGCATTTTTAACTGTGTTTAACAGAGGGCAGTAATGTTGAAAACGGCAGCACCAATATAAAATTAGTATTGTGTGATGACTGCTGTCACAATGTGTCTACTCTGCATGCTTCCGATCTATATTCCTAACATCAGAATCAGCAACCTGGCCAAGATAGTTTTGACATATACTGCACTGGAATTGAAACAGTGCACTGTTGGGAGCCAAAGTGATACTCATCACACCATATCTAGAATCCAATTTTGTAATCAGAGTGAATAGATCTTGTGCAATATAAATAACTTCTACCTATCCTCATGCATAGTAAATATCAGTAACAAACAAAAGTTCACTCAGATAGTTTTCTGTTTAATAATTTGGCTTTTACATATTTTAGTCTCTGATTAAACCTTATTTTTACAATGAGAGGAAGTCCTGCAGCAGGCAGTTCCTACTGAGTACACTGAAACATTACAATTGTTATCTTCCATGTAGTCCTGTGTTTGAGGTATTAATGGACTACATGGAAGATAACAATTGCTTACAACCTTTGGGTAATCAACTCCTGTAGAGCAGCACGGTGGCACATTGGTTAGCACTGTTGCCTCACAGCACCAGGGACCCGGGTTCGATTCCACCCTCAGGCAACTGTCTGTGTGGAATTTGCACATTCTCCCCGTGTCTGCGTGAGTTTCCTATGGGTGCTCCGGTTCTCTCACACAATCCAAAGATGCGCAGGTCAGGTGAATTGGCCATGCTAAATTGTCCATTAGTCAGATGGAAACAGGTCTGGGTGGGTTACTCTTTGGAGGGTCAGTATAGATTTGTGGGGCCGAAGGGCCTGTTTCCACACTGTCAAGAATCTAATCTCATATAATCCAAAGCATTTGAAATAGTTTTTTCCCTTTCTTCAATAATTCAAACAGCAAATATGATATTTTTGAGAAATCCTTTTCTGGAACAATGATTAAAATAAAAATCTACAAGTGTACGCATCTTCTCTGGCCCCTGTGTAATCAAACTTTTTCAACCAAACACAGGCAATTAGTACTTCTGTGGTTACCATCAGTCCCTGATTATGAAAGTCATGGCTGTTTCCAAAATTGTGGTCCTTTAATCTGTACCAAGGAAATTCCTTGACATTTACAGGAGAGTTTAAAATTGACAGTGCTGCTCTCTCTCTGGCAGCTTTTGGACCCCACATGCGGAATGAATGATGGAGTAATAGTGTTTGAAGGAAATAGATCAGAATTGTTTTTGTTAGCCATTCCAGTCGTGCTGTATGCAAGGACTGAGAGTCAGTGAGCAAGGCAATCATAAATCTCTTTTTCAACTTATAAATGTTTCTATGATGCTTATTCCTGTAAACTCCAACTAATGAGACAAATGAAATCCTGCATTAGCAATGCCAAAACATCCGCCACAGGATGAGCCTACATTTTAACTCCCAACTGAGATTTGTTGAAAAGAAATATGAGAATTAGCATTCCATCCAATATCACCTGCTGAGGCTCAATACAGCCATACATGCCAACCTCAAAAACTAATAAAACTTGACCAAAAGCTTCTTAAAAACTGACACCAAAAGAGTTGGCAGCTCAAAAACAACTCTGAATAGAGGTATTATGACAAATACATTTGGAGATGCAGGGATTAATCAAGAACAGTCAGCATGGTTTTGGTAAGGGGAGGTCATGGTTGACCAAATTGATTAAATTCATTGAAGGGGTAATCAATTGTGTAGATGAGGATAATGCATTTGTGTTATCTACTTGCACTTCAACAAGGCTTCTGACAAAGTCCAACATGGGAGATTGATAGCAAAGATACGATCCCATGGAATCCAAGGAAAATTTGACTAATTGAATCCTAAATTGACTGAGTGGAAAGAAGCAGAGGATGATGATCGAGGTGCACTTTTCTGACTGACAGCCTGTGTCCAGTGGGGTTCCACCGGATTCAGAGTTGGGGCCTCTCTGTTCCTGGTGTATTTAAATGATTTAGACTGGGCTGTAGAAGGCTTGATCCATAACTTAACGAATAATATGGAAACTGGTGAGGTGGTAAATAGTGAGGAGGATATCGACATACTGGTCAGATAGGCTGATCAATGGCAAATATAATTCAAACCAGATAAGTGTAAGGTGATAAATGGTAGGACCCTTGGAAGCACTGAGAATCAGAGGAGCCTTGTTGTGCAGGTCTACCAGACCCTTAAGGTATCAGGACAGTGGATAAAGTGGTTAAGAAGGCATAAAGTATGCTTGCCTTTATTAGATAAGGCAGCGAGTTTAAGAGCAGGGAGATTATGCTGGACTTGTACAAAGTTGCTTAGATCACAGCTAGAATTTTTTACAGATCTGGAATCCACATTATAAAAGGATGTGATAACATTGTAGAGGGTGCAGAGGAGATTTACCAGGATGGTACCTGTTAAAATGCCTGGAGAGCTTTACTAATGAAGAGAGACAATATAGTGTGGGGTTGTTTTCGTTACAGCATAGAAGGCTGAAGGGGTCATGATTGAGACATATAAAATTATGGGGGGAGTAAGCAGGATATCATTACTCTTTACCCACTCCAATTTGCCTGTCGGACCAACAGATCCACATCAGATGCCATATCACTTGCCCTTCACACCTCCCTAGAACATCTTGACACCAAGAACAGCTACGTAAGAATCCTACTCATTGACTACAGTACAGCCTTCAACATTATTATCTCCTCGAGACTGATTACTAAACTTAATGATCTCGGACTAGTCCCCACTCTCTGCAACTGGATCCTCAGTTTCCTGACCCACAGACCACAATCACTGAAGATTGGGGACAATATTTTATCCTCACTAACACTCAACACTGGAACCCCCCGGGGTGTATACTCCACTCCCTATTGTACTCACAGTATACTCATGACTGCATCGCCAAATACCAGACTAATGCCATTTACAAGTTCGCCGATGACACCACTCCCTTGATTGGATCCCACTCGGTTGGATCACAGATGGCAATGAAACAGACTACAGATGGGAGGTGGAAGGCCTGGTAAAATGGTGCACTGAGAAGAACTTAGCTCTCAATGCCGGCAAAATCAAGGAATTCATTGTTGACTTTCAGCGGGATGTTACTCATGACCCCCTACACATTAACAGCACAGAGGTGGAACAAGTTGAAAGTGTCAAGCTCAAGGGAGTGGTCATCCACAACAAGCTTTCTTGGACTCTTCGTGTGGACGCACTGGTTACAAAAGTCCAACAATGTCTCTTCTTCCTCAAGCAGCTGAGGAAATTTGGCATGACGGCGAATACCCTTGCCAACTTTTATTGGTGCACCGAGAGCATTCTGTCTGGATATATCACTACCTGGTATGGCAACTGTATTATTCAAGATCGGAGACGGTTACAGAGAGTGATGAACTCGGCCTGGACAAACACGAATGCCAACCTACCATCTATAGAATCCATCTACCAGGCTCACTGTCAAGGAAAGGCCTCCAGCATTCTCAAAGATCCATCCCACCCTGGCAACATTTTACTGCAACCACTGCCATCGGGGAGAAGGTACAGAAGCCTGAACACACGCACCAGCCAGTTTCATAACAGTTTCTACCCTAGTGTTGTTAGAATACTGAATGGATTCACAACTTTTAACATTCACCTGTACCTGTGTTTTTGTTTTTGCCGCTGTTCACCTATCACTTACTTATCTATGCTACTTAACTATGTGATCTGACTATACTGCTCGCAAGACAAAGCTTTTCACTGTGCCTCGGTACACATGACAATAAATTCAATTCAATTCATAGAATCACAAAATCCGTACAGTACGTAAAGTAGGCCATTCAGTCCATCGAGTCCACACTGATCCTTCTGAAGCACATCCCACCCACCCATCCTTTGACCACAGCCCTGCACTTCCACCTTGCTTGCACATCCCTGAACACTATGGGGTAATTTAGCATGGCCAATCCACCAAACCTACACATCTTTGGACTGTGAGAGGAAACTGGAGCAGCCAGAGGAAAATCACGCAGACACAAGAAGAATGTGCAAATTCCACAAGACAGTTGCCCGAGGTTGGAATTGAACCCATGTCCCGTTGATGTGAGACAGACTGGACAAAACTTTCCCTTTGGTGGAGGGACCAGCATTACAGACTTAAGTTAATAGGTAGATTGTTTAGAGGAGATGAGAGGAAAAACGTTTTCACCCAGAGGGTAGTGGGAATCTGAAAGTCAATGTCTGGAGGGTGGTCCTCAAGGTAGAAAACCTCATAACATTTAAGATGTACACTTACGATGTCAAGTGCTGGAAAGTGTGATTAGAATAGTTAGGTGGCTGCTTTTGACCAGCACAGACTTGATGGGACAAAGGGCCTTTTCCTGCACCGTAAACTTCTAAGAATCTACGACTGAGCAAAAGTTAGAGATTAAGTTGAAAGTACATAGATCTGGGTTCATTACAATTTGAGATACTGTTGTAAAAATATTAAAATGCACAAGTGTACAGTTAATAACAATGGTGATTTTGATTTTATTAAAGATCTGTGCATTGAAAAGATCAGATTCATTTTCTTGGTTGATCTGAGGCAAGTCCACAGAATGATTGTAGCATTTTATTTTATGCGTTTTCTGGCAATTTAGAGCAGACCATAATCCAGTGTCAAAAATAGTTACTGCTGGAAGGGTTATAGATAATTAAAATATGATAATGAAACTAACTGCTTGACTTAAAAGGAACTTGAAAGGGAAATATTTAAATCAATGAATCAATATCCTCTTAAAATAATGAGCAAAGGAATGTGTAATGAAATTGCTGTATATTTGCCTCCTATTTACATCAACAGTAATTTCTCACCAATGCTGCCATTTTGAATTAATCAGTAATTTACTTTCTTGTGGTGGAAATAAAAAATATATTCTGTATCATAATTATTTTTATCAAAGTGCACAAAAATCTGTTTTTGGGGACTAACATGGTAAACTGATGGTCTTGGCTGACTACCTGTGGTCAGGGATTTAAAAGCAGTTATAGTCCAATTAATTACATTGATTCCCATTGATAACTATTATGTCTGTTAGTTGAAAAAAAACTTTTGTGAAATGCCAACAAGCTGTCATGAATTGAAAAGTAGACAGTCACCATGAAAACTGATAGCTGATCTATATGTAGAATACCCATTTGCTCGTGTCTTTTTGATGTTCTAAAGAGATCTATTTCACCTTCTGCAGAAAAGCTGTTAAATGAAGGTGCTACCGTTAAAAATCCTAAGATTCCCTACTTTGATTAGTAGCTATAAAGTGCTTTGGATGCACATTGAAGACATGAACAGTGTAATATCACTACAAGTCTTTCCCTTTTAAAACATTCACTTGAGAAGTTACTTAAGGAACAATGTTTACAAAAGAAATGCATTTGCCAGTTTTCTAGGGATCCAGCTGGGAGAAACCTGATAACTAAGGACCGAACCATAGAGATTGATGGTGCAGTGAGGTGATCACATGTCCCTTCGTACCTGGGCTGGCCTGTAGCTAGAGACCCATGTCTGCCTTTTGTCCATAAACCACGAAGCTTTGCATTCTCAAGTACCATTCAACATACTCTGAAAATTATAATTGAAAGGCATTTAGATTCATCAAACCAATCTCATTCTTTACCATTCCAATGTTTAAAGTTCCAGTTCAAACAATTGAATCTGACATCCATCTAGCAAGGGTTGGTGGTAACATTTCAATAAATGTGAAACCTGATGTAAATTAACTCAGTTTTTAACTGTAGATATTTTCCAATCGACCTATTTTGAAATGTTAGGATACACCTCTGGAGCAAGTGGGACTTGAACTCAAGTTTGTTGGCTCAGTAGTAGGGATATTACCACATTGCCACAACAGCCCTTTTAAATTGTGCGAAAGCTCAGTTAATTGGTTGGAGGCATTATGTTAATGGATTAAATTGTCCAAAAAAGTCATTTAAAATATTATGGTTTTATTTTGCTAGTTACAGCACAACAGAATTTCCTTAAACTCCCCACAGAAGAGTTTGAAGTATCTGCACTAATGATGGCGCTAATGAAAGCAGACTAAAACCCAATGTATTGTTGATACAGTAGTGAAAGTACCATGATTTAAGGAACTGGAATTCAAAAGATGGAGTTACAGATTTCTTCCCTTTGTCCGAATTTATCACCTGCATGATCAAGGTGATAAATCACTGCAACCTTGTACTACAAACTGTCAATATCTATTAAAAGTCTTGATACAGAAATCTATGAATCTTTTACATGTAGGATGAGATAAATGTCAATGCCCAGTTTACTGACCGCCTGTTTTACACAACAGAAATCACACAGTAAAATTTATGTTGCTCAATCTTCTCATTCGAAGGGGAAGAACCTTCACAAGTGGTAATGGTGATTTCATTGGGTTAATCACATTTAGTTGGTCATATAAAGTGTACAATATACAAAACAAGGTTTGCTTTAAACTTCTGCCACATTTCTTTTTGAAATCATGCCCAGTCCTCAAAATAATCATTATTCAAGTTAAGAGTTTGGCCACAGTAAATTTGCTGAAAACCTGTATCATTGCAAGAATGCATCTACATCATTACGACTTCGAGCAAATTATAAGTGACTTGGATCATTTTAAAGTAAGTTTTTCTGTGCCCCACTCAGGGGCAAACTTTGCTAATCACTATCTTTTAAAAATAAACAGTGATGCCCAGTTTGTTGGATTAACACTGCTTTAGTCATTACTGTAACATTGATTAACTAGGATGATACCTGTAATCTGACAGCAGCAAGAGATTCTGCAGTAGCTCAATTAGCAATTGTGAGTTAAAACAAAATGAACAGACACATTTTTGGATGCTTGAAGACATAGTTGACAAATTGAAATGCAATTAATGAGCTAAATGAATGATATAAACCTATTATGGGGACAATGATGAAAAACAACTTATTCATTGTTAGGATCAGGGTAAATGTAAAAAAAAAACTAGAATCTTAATTGTTTCTTTAACTATTGGCTGGTCTACAGTGTAAGGTCACACTTCAGCTCTAAACTCTGGCCTGAAAGGAAAGTTGAACAGTTGAGCAGAATGACAAAAAAAATCACAGATTCTGGAAATCAAAAGCAAATTCAGAAATTGCTGGAAAAACTTTGGCAACATCTATGGAGAGAAAGCAGAGCCAACATTTTGGGTCCAGAGGCCTTTGTTCAGAACAATTCTGCGTACTGATTCCCAAGATGTCCTGATATTCAGTGGTGGTTGGAGAAGGGCTATTGGGTTGTTTGCCAGGTTGAAACATACCTTCTCTTGTCCTATAATTGATGGAAATGTCCTAACATCAAGTGAGCTTAGGTAGTCTTAAGCATTCACTTACAGGTCAATGGCATGCAGAAAACAGGCAGAAAATTGGAAAGCTGACCCAGGTGGACCATAGTGAATGAACGTTATGAGGGAAAACATGTTGATTCATTATGGTCTTATCTAATTTTCAGTTAAAACAGAAGGAGTTTTACTCAGTCTCTGAGTATTTGATACTGATACAGGATATTCAAAATGTTCCACCTCCTTCATCTTGGATGAGCAGAGTAATAAAATTATTAAAATAGTTTAATAAGTGCACCAAGAACTTTATTACTTTAATTAGTTGCATAGTTAGATTTATACATACTAAGCACAATGAAGGTAGAAATAGCAGAATCAGTAAGAACACAGTTAGATTGCTCACATTCAATATTAGCTAACAAAGAGGGTGAGGGTACATACAAATTTATTTCTGAATTAATATTATAAAGTCTGTTGTTGAATATATCCCTTTAGCCCAGATAGAAATTCTTAATTTGTAAAACCATCTGTTTCGGTATTAAAGGCAAAATACTCAACAATTATTTTATGTCTAGTTGGCAAATTAAAATCTCTCTGCCAAAAATCACAAATTAGGATTAAAAGATATATATGATTGAAAAAATACTTTGACTTAATAATTTTGAAGTTGAAATTTCCTCTCCTTGAGCTATTTCCCTTCTTCCTATTTTCTTGGATTTCTTTAAAGATCAAATCCAGGAATTTCTTGTAGTTGCTCCATCACTACTTCAATAACTTTGTTAAGAGTGTGGTAGAATCCCAAGTTAGACAATTAAACAGGATTTCTGATGCACTTCTAGCAATGCTAAAGCACTACAATGAAAATTACTTAGAAGAACTCTCTGCATGATTAAAAAAAAGAATGATAGCTGAGGACCAATTCCTAATGTTCAACTGACAGTATGCATAAAATAACCATTTGGAGATTTGGGGATGAAATAACTCCATAGAAGATAGTATCTAGCCAACAAGTCACCCTTCATTTACACGTGCATGGTACTTGACACTGGTCTGGCTTCCTCAGAGCCAGGTGTAAAAGTCAAAACTGCCACTCCTGTTTATATCTGTCAGCCAGGGCTTCAACTGACTCGACTGATAAGGTGCCACACGGGAGGCTGCTGAGCAAGGTGAGGGCCCACGGTTATCGAGGTGAGCTACTGGGATGGATTGAGGATTGGCTGTCTGACAGAAGGCAGAGAGTTGGGATAAAAGGTTCTTTTTCGGAATGGCAGCCGGTGACGAGCGGTGTCCCACAGGGTTCAGTGTTGGGGCCGCAGCTGTTCACATTATATATTAATGATCTGGATGAAGGGACTGGGGCATTCTAGCAAAGTTTGCCGATGATACGAAGTTAGGTGGACAGGCAGGTAGTACTGAGGAGGTGGGGAGGCTGCAGAAGGATCTAGACAGTTTAGGAGAGTGGTCCAGGAAATGGCTGATGGAATTCAACGTGAGCAAATGCGAGGTCTTGCACTTTGAAAAAAAGAATAAAAGCATAGACTACTTTCTAAACGGTGAGAAAATTTGTAAAGCCAAAGTACAAAGGGATCTGGGAGTGCTGGTCAAGAATTCTCTAAAGGTAAACATGCAGATTGAGTCAGTGATGAAGAAAGCGAATGCAATGTTATCACTTATCTCAAGAGGGTTGGAATATAAAAGCACTGTTGTGCTACTGAGACTTTATAAAGCTCTGGTTAGGCCCCATTTGGAGTAGAGTCCAGTTTTGGTCCCCACATCTCAGAAAGGACATACTGGCACAGGAACGTGTCCAGCGGAGATTCACACGGATGATCCCTGGAATGGTTGGTCTAACATACAAGGAACAGCTGAGGATCCTGGGATTGGAGTTTAGAAGATTAAGGGGAGACTTAATAGAAACTTACAAGATAATACATGGCTTGGAAAGGGTGGACGCTAGGAGATTTTTTCCATTAGGCGAGGAGACTAGGACCCGTGGACACAGCCTTAGAATTAGAGGGGGTCAATTCAGAACAGAAATGCGGAGACGTTTCTTCAGCCAGAGAGTGGTGGGCCTGTGGAATTCATTGCCGCAGAGTGCAGTGGAGGTCGGGACACTAAATGTCTTCAAGGTGTAGATTGATAGATTCTTGATGTCTCAAGGAATTAAGGGCTACGGGGAGAATGCGGGAAAGTGGAATTGAAATGCCCATCAGCCATGATTGAATGGCGGAGTGGACTCGATGGGCTGAATGGCCTTACTTCCACTCCTATGTCTTATGGACTGCAATTTAATCACTACAGAGGAGAATAGTGAAAAGTAACATTCTAAAGTTCGTTCTCCTTTTGGAAGTTTAATTGGTATCTGCTCAGTGTGAGAATGTGTATAGGGTATAAGCAGGCAGGGAAAAAGTTAAGTTCTGAGTTTTGTGAAATGAGAGGTTCAGCTGAGCATGACTCAGATCGGATAAGAACTTACAGTTAACAATGGGGGCAAGTGTAATTGGTTAACAAGATGGAAAAGCAGTCACCACGTAGAGCCATTTAACAATATTGGAAGCATTCAATCTGCAAGGTCAGTTAACAAGGTGAAAAGTATTCATTATGTGGAGCCAGTTAACAAGGTTAAGAACATTCATTGTGGAACAGCAGATGGCTTAATCTTTACTGTTGATACTTGTTGATTGTAATGGTCACCAAATTAATATGTATGTTGCCTTATCTGGATGCTCCTCCCTGTAAAATGACTTGATAGTTTATTGAGAAACTGCTCTTACAGCGAAGACCATGAACTCATGTCCCTGTGCACATGGGTGACCATTCTCTCTCCCTCCAGGGCTTGGAATAAAGATGGAGGTAAAATTATACTGTGTCTCTGAGCATTTTGCTTCGACTGGGTGGGGGGGGAGCAGAACAATAATATTGGTGTGGTTGGCACTATCCAAATGGATCGTTACGATCGGATGGTGTCAGAGGCTGCCTGGAACATCGGTGTCTCGAGACGGACAGGCCCACAAGGTAAAATTTGAAACTTTAGTCCCTCTTGACATTCCTGTGTGCCAGAGGCAGTACCCTCTTTCGATCGCTTGCCATTCTATGGATTCCTTGAATGGTAATTAGTTCAGTCGAGAGACACATTTTTGCAAGCATGTTGGCAGACAGAGGTTCGAGTCCTCTGTGCGGTACTGGGGTTAGAGTCCCCTGGAGTGGATTTCATTGAGGTTCGAGTCCTCTGTGCAGTATTGGGTGCAAGATTACTGGGAGAGTTTAAGTGAAGTTTGAGTCCACCAAGCTGTGTTGGAGTTCGAGCTCTGTGTTCATGTGAGGTTTGAACTCTCTTTTAAGCGAGGTTCAAACTTTGTGTTTAATTGGGGTTTGTGTTTTCTGTGGTTAACTGGGGTTCGAGTTCTCTGTGACTAAACTGGGGTTGCCGTTCTCTGCGTTTGAGTGGGATTCGGGTTCTCTGCATTTAAGTGGCATTTGGGCCCCTGTGGGGAGTAAAGTGAGAAAGAGGTTAAAATCCCCTGGTGGTGAAATTTAAGGCTCTGTGAGTCTTTGTTCTGGTGGAAGAGAGTGGCACCACGTGGTCTGCTGCAAGGGCTTTCTCTTTTATAAGTGTAATTTCAGTGAGAGGATGCAAAAAAAAAGAGAAACACTTAAATTAAGGTGGTACTAATACTTGGGTTGAAAAAAGGAAAGTTTCAATGTAAATTGTGCCAGGCTGAGAGTGTTTAATGTTTAAAAATTTTGGTTTATTAAAAAATCGGTTACTTAAAATCCTTTTAAGTAACTGTTTTGCCTTGTCTGAATCAGAATCTCAATTCAATGTGTTTTGTGGGCTATGTGATAGGGCAGGTTTTGTTTTTACATTGAAATTGTACAACACTATGTCCTTTTTAAAATGTTCAAACTTGTAACCTTAAAACAAACTGAGTGCCTTGAGCCCCTGATACAATGCCTATTTAAAACACACAGTTTGGTCACTGATCATGCTTTAGCCAGATGAGAGTATTGTATTAAAATACATTTGCTGCTGCTGCTGCTGTGCTGTTTACAAAAAGAAGAGTGCATTTCTAGTTTGATGTTTTGTTAAGATTTTCTGGAGAATATCAGAACTTGAGGCTGAAATTCCGTTAATTATTGTTTAGACTTCATTGGCCCCTTCACATTGCAAATTCAAAAAATGTTGATCTCAACCAAAGTTGCTGCCACCACCAAGCATGATCCCTCCTTTTCAGCACTCTGTTCAGATGTTGTCTCTGCAGCACTTCCTCTTATCACTCAACATTCATTCCTATCCACACAGTACCTGTCCTTTTACATCCTCCTTTCTCATTGCCAAAGCCTCCAAACATAATTCTCAGGTGAAGCAGTGATTTACCTCTGCTTCTTTCAACTTAAAAGACTGTATTCACTGGTCATTATTTATTCTACGCTGGGAAGATTAAGCACAGGTTGGTGAACGCTTTGAAGTATTCAATCCACATGTGTGACTCTTAATTCCCCATTCCATTTCTGTCATCATTGCTACATTTCTATCCTCTGTAACTTGCAAAATTCCAACGAAGGTTGGAGAACAGCTCCTGGAAGTCTTCTGGACTCTATACCAAATTCAACAATCCCAGATTATAAACTCTGCCTAACTTTTCTTCTCTCCATTTCTTTTTTGTTTTTAAATGCCAGCTGTTGGTAATGCTTTGCATTTTTTCCTATTTGCCTTCCACAACAAACAAAATGGAATCAATTTAGGTAAAGAGGCAGTACAGAGAGATCTGGGTTTTCTTATGCACCAGTCAATGAAGGTAAGTATGCAGGTACAGCAGGTAGTGAAGAAGGCTAATAGCATGCTGGCCTTCATAACAAGAGGGATTGAGTATAGAAGCAAAGAGGTTCTTCTGCAGCTGTACAGGGTCCTGGTGAGACTCCACCTGGAGTAGTGTGTGCAGTTCTGGTCTCCAAATTTGAGGAAAGACATTCTGGCTATTGAGGGAGTGTAGCATATATTCACGAGGTCAATTCCTGGAATGGCAGGATTACCTTACACTGAAAGACTGGAGCGACTGGGCTTGAATACCCTTGAGTTTAGAAGACTGAGAGGGGATCTGATTGAGACATATAAGATTATTAAAGGTTTGAAAACTCTGGAGGCAGGAAACATGTTTCCGCTGATGGGTGAATGCCAAATCAGAGGACATAGCTTAAAAAAATATGGGGTAGACCATTTAGGACAGAGATGAGGAGAACTTCTTCACCCAGAGAGTGGTGGCTGTGTGGAATGCTCTGCCCCAGAAGGCAGTGGAGGGCCAGTCTCTGGATTCATTTAAGAAAGAGTTGGATAGAGCTCTCAGGGATTGTGGAATCAAGGATTATGGAGATAAGGCAGGAACAGGATACTGATTAATGATGATCAGCCATGATCATATTGAATGGTGGTGCAGGCTCGAAGGGCAGAATGGCCTACTCCTGCACCTATTGTCTATTTTAATTTGCTTGACTCATTACCATCCCATTTTACCTGACACTATTATCTCCCATCAGTTCATCTCTTCCATCTTCTTCTTATTTCCCCTTTGTTCTTTACTACTTTGTTTGTATCTCTACATTCATTCTAGTTTTGATGCAAGATTATTACAAACTAATATTGTGGGTGGTACTTTCCAAGCACCATGGAAACAGCTTGGAGGCCAGGAAAATGGTGAGCCGAATCTAAGAAATCCCCTGATGCATTCTCTGCTGCCACATCCAAGGTTATTGTGGAAATTAAAAACTCATGGTATTGGTGGTAACATACTACCTTGGATAGAAGTTTGGCTGGCTAACAGAAAGCAGAATAGGAATGAGTCTTTTTTCAGGTTGACAGGATGTCGTATGTGGTGTGCAACAGGTGTCAGCACTAGTATCTCAGCTCTTTACAATTTATACAAATGATTTGGATGAAGTGGCGAAGGTATAGTGGCTAAATTTGCTGATGACACAAAGATAGGTAGCAAAGTGAATTGTGAAGATGATATAAGCAGCCTACAAAAGGATGTAGATTGATTAGGTGAGTGGGCAAAAATCTGGCAAATGAAGTATAATGTGGGGGAATGTGAAACTATCCCTTCTGGGAAAAGGAATAATAAAAGCATATTATCTAACCTGTGACAAGTTGCAGAGCTGAGATGCAGAGAGATCTGGGTGTCCAAGTGCCAGGCCATCTTCCGATTAATATGGGGATCAAAGATGGATCGGGTCCGAAGGGACTCGGTATATAAAGATCTTGACAACAGGGGAAAAAACACACCCAATGCCACCCTCACTCTGATGGCTATCTTTGTATGTGGCTGCATCAAGCTGTGCGTGGATCCCCAGTACGCAAACATCAAGGGTCACTACGTACTGAGGTTCTACGGTCCCTGGTGTTGCAAAGTTTGGGCCTGGCCTCGCTGCCACGGATCGCTCTAAGTAGTTGGACTGTTCCGTTCCACCTGTCGTTTGTGGAGAAGTTTATGAAGGAAAAACACCTTTGACCACAAGTCCATCAGGAAGTGGTCAGCACATATTGTCCTTGAGACTCTTCGGGAAAAGGAGAGGGCAGATCCTATCAAGCGGTTCCCTGAGCAGACTGTCAAAGTCATTTGGCAGAATGCCTCATCGCCAGAACTTTCCAACAAGCACCAGGCCATAGCCTGGCTGGTGGTGAGAAGGGCTCTGCTTGTGAGATCCTTTATGCATGCCCGGACTCTCTGCTGCACCGCACACTGCCCTCGAAGGGGCTGTGGGGGGGGACGAGACTGTCACACACCTCTTTCTGGAATGTGCCTACGCAAAGGAAGTCTGGAGACGAATGCAGTGGTGTCTGTCGAGGTTCGTCCTGAGCAGCGCCATGACGCGGGACTCCATGCTCTACGGTCTGTTCCCGGGACGCACACAGAGACAAACATCAACTGTGCCTAGAGGATCATCAACTCAGTGAAGGACTCTCTCTGGTTGTTCCGAAACCTGTTGATCTTCCAGCTGAAGGAGTTGACCCTGACTGAGTGTTGCTGACTGGCACATTCCAAGGTCCAGGATGACATGTTGAGGGACGCACTGAAGGCTGGGGCAGCTGCCACCAAGGCGCAGCAGGGAAAGACCACTGTGTAACATCTGCCTGCCTAAGAAGAACAGGGGGCCCACCCAGAAGAGCTGGATAGTAAATGTACAGAATTGTATATAGGAAAAATAAATTTCAATGTCTGTATGTAAAGCAATGTAATGTGTGCACAAGAATGGCATGACCGATTGTATAGAGATCCAAATAATTTTATGAATAAAATATGTTTTTGAAATAATAAGAATGCAGAGAGATCTGGGTGTCCAAGTGCATGAATCACAGAGGGTTAGTATGCACGTACAGCAAGTATTCAGGAAAGCTGATAGAATGTTGTGTAGATGTAAGTTTGCTCGCTGAGTTGGAAGGTTCATTTTCATACATTTCATCACCATACTAGGTAACATCATCAGAAAGCCTCCAGTGAAGCACAGGTGTTATGTCTGCTTTCTGTTTGTGTTTAGGTTTCCGTGGGTTGGTGATGTCATTTCCTGTGTTGGTGATGTCATTTCCCATTCTTTCTCAGAGGATGGTAGATGGGGTCCAAGTCGGTGTGTTTGTTGATAGAGTTCCAGTTGGAATACCATGCTTCTAAGAATTTGGCTTGACCTAGAATGGATGTGTTGTCTCAGTCAAAGTAGTGTTCTTCCTCATCTGTATGTAAGGATACTAGTGAGAGTGGGTCATGTCTTTTTGTGGCTAGCTAATGTTCATGTATCCTGGTGGCTACCTTTCTGCCTGTTTGTCCAATGTAGGGTTTGTTGCAGTTCTTGCAAGGTACTTTGTAAATGACACCCGTTTTACTTGTTATCTGTCTAGGGTCTTTTAAGTTTATTAGCTGCTGTTTTAGTGTGTTGGTGGTTTTGTGGGCCACAAAATGACTGGGACAACACATCCATCCTCGGACAAGCCAAATAGAGACACGCATGAGGATTTCTAGAAGCATGGCATTCCAACTAGAATTCTATCAACAAACACATAGATTTGGACCCCATCTACTATTCGCTGAGAGAAAGAACAGGAAATGACATCACCAACCCAAGGAAACCTAAACACAAATAGAAAGTGGGACATAACACCAACACTTCACCGGAGGCTCACTAATGACGTTACCTAGTATGGTGACGAAATGTCAGAAGACAAACTTCCCAGCTCAGTGAGCAAATTTACATCCAGAACCTCAACCTGAGCTACAAATCTTCGCAAAACTCACTAGAATGTTGTGTTTTATTCAGGGGAATGGAATGTAAGAGTAGAGGGGTTATGCTTCAGTTATACAGTGAAATTGTGAGACCACATCTAGAGTATTATGTACAGTACTGGTTACCGTACTGATAGAATAACTGCCATAGTGGTGGGTATGTTCGCTGAGCAGGGAAGTTGATTTGCAGATGTTTCATCCCCTGTCTAGGTGATGCTTTATGGGCTGTCATGAATCTGAGTAGTTGGAGGAGTCTGGCTGTTAGTTCCGACACACTTCAAATTCAGCAACCAAATACATGAACAGGTCAATGGGACACCTGTGGCCTCACCCATCTCTGGGGTCATAGCAGAAGCAATGATGTAAAGACCTCCTACAAATCCAAACCAAACTCTGGATCAGATACATGGACAACACCCGAATACATACAAGAGAAGCTGCATTAGGACCCTGTTCAAAAGAGTTACAACACACTGTAGCACCCCTGACCTGCGAAGAGAAGAACACCTCTACAGTCTTCACCAAGAATGGATACCCCTGCAACTTCCTCCACAGATGTCAAGCAGACAAACAATGTGATCAGAACATTCCATGACTCAATACACTAGCCACGCTACCTTATATAAAAAAATGTCTCGGAACAAACAACCAGGCTTCTCCGACATGCAGATTCATGACAGCCCATAAATCAACAGCCACGCTCAGACAACAACTCACCAGGACAAAAGACACGATACCCATCGTGTGCAAAATTAAAGTAATTTACACAATTCCATGCAAAGACTGCACAAAATACTATACAGGACAGACAGGCAGACAACTGGTAATCTGCATCCACAAACACCAACTAGTCACAAAATAGCAAGACCAGCTGTCCCTAGCCAGTCCTGATGAAGGGCTTTTGCCCGAAACGTCGATTTTCCTGCTCCTCGGATGCTGCCTGACCTGCTGTGCTTTTCCAGCTCCACTCTAATCTAGAGTCTGATTTCCAGCAGCTGCAGTCCTCACTTTTGCCATACAGAAAGATGACAAGCACCACAAATTCGAGAGGGACAACACAACTATCATTGGACAAGCTAAACAACGGACAGCCAGAGAATTTCTAGAAGCATGGCACTCATCCATGGACTCCATCAACAAACACATTGACCCAGACCCAATATACAAGCCACTACAACGACCTACTGGAACCGGCAACAGTAGGAACTGTGCTAAATAAATTCCAGAAGAGACAGTACAGCAGCACTTCACATGAGGCTTCAAATCACTGAAGATGTCACCTAGACAGGGGAAGAAACGTCTGTAAATCAACTGCCCAGCTCGGCGAACATACCCACAATCATGGCAACCAGCACCTGAGCTACAAATCTTTACACAAACCTTATAGAACAATGTCAATACAATGGAAACAGTTCAAAGAAGCTTTACTAAATTAATGCTCAGAATAAATGGATCACCTTATGAAGAAACGCTGGATAGGATAGGCTAGGCCTGTATCCTGTGGAGTTTGGAAGAGTCAGAGGTGAATTAATTGAAATATATTATCTTTTGGAGACTTTTCTGAATGGGTGTGGAGAGGATGTGACCTCTTGTGGGAGAACTTAGAACTACGCATCACCTATTTAAGATTAAGAAGAAGAAACCTTTTCTCTCTCAAAAGGTTCTGATTTTTCAGAATTCCCTTCTTTAAAAGGCAGTGGATGCAAAAATCCTAAATATTTTTAAGGCAGACGTAGATAGATTCTTGGCTATCAACGAGATGAAAGATGAAGGTTGAAATCAGATCAGCCATAACCTTATTGAATGGTGAGCAGCTCAAAGGGCTGACTGGTTTCTTGTTCATATCAAACTCATAATTGCAATGATTATAAATATTTACATTACTATTAAAACAAATGCAGCTGATTAAATTCAAATTACATTGTTAAAAACAATGCATCTGTCTCACAATTTGATATGCTAAAGACTGCCTTTGAAATGTAACAAAGAGCAATTTGTACTACAGTTAAATATCGTTTATCATCATGGAACACCAAAAGAAAAGCTTCCATGTAGAAGCACATGCAAAGTGAAATTACATCCCATAATGCAGTTCAGCTGCTTGTTATCCTTTATCGTATTAACTTAAGTCAACACTTGCTGAGGCTTGATTGCTCTGATGGGAATTATGAGCACCTTGCACATTCACAGCCTCATACAAGGCAGTAAATACAGTGGATTGCCACTATAATGCAACCCACCGGGTCAACAACACGAGCATGTGTTATAGATAAAATCGAATTGGAATAACGTTCTTTGAAAAACATGCTTGTTAGTATCAAGATTGATGGAACAAATAAAATTAAGACAATTAATTCCAACAATTAAAATTTCATTTATTTCAGTCCAAAAATAGGAAAATACATGCACAATCATGATTATAAGATGGACACATATTGATGCGGTCAATCATTTTTAGTTGGTCACAAACACTCCTTTTTTCTGTCATTGTTAGGTGTAGGATGTTTGAAGGTTATGTCATACTTGCAGCGGTTGATTCTTCATTCATTTGTAATCATCTCAGCAGTTCCTTTTTGGTAGATGACTGTTTTGGATGATGGCAGTGGCTTAACCTTTGTTCTTTTATCGTCATCATCATCATCATCAACACCTACTTTTTGATGGATGTTGTAAAAGTTTTGGTATGTTCCACTGACTAACATTTGAGCTCAGGAACCATATTCAGCCTTGAATCCATGTTGTGAGTGTCTAATTCAGGTCCAAGTACAGAAATCATTAATTCAGCAGGAAGCGACTTTGCAGCTGCTCCACCAGCACATATTAATTTTCTTCTCACAGTAACTTTGAAGTATTTCCACTTATCTGGTTGTATGAACCCTTAGCCCGAGCTTGAAAAATAGGACCGGACCTGGATACACCCTCAGATTTCTGCGATGTCACCAGTGTAAATACAGCCTCAGTCACTTATTGTCAGCATTGTGGGTTTTCTCGTCAAATTTTCGTAATCTTAAAGCCATCACAAAGTGTTGATTCAGCAATCCCCTACATCATGGCAAGGACTTTGGCAATGATAATATGTATCTTAATCTGGGCAATACTTTTTAGCTTCATGGTGGTGGTGTAACATTTTATTTTTTGTGATTTAATATACGTAATTTTGTGTTCGTAATTATATAGATATCATGAAAACATAGAAATTACAATATTGGAGCAAGAGTAGGCCCTTACAGCCTGCTCCACCATTCATCTCAATCATGGCTGTTCATTTAACTTACTGCTTTCTTCTCATAGTGTATAGTGTCTTTCGTACTAAAAACTATATTGACATCTTTCCTGAAAGTTTTCAATGTTTTGGTCTCAACAGTTTCCTGTGGTAGAGAATACCATAGGACCACCACTCTCTCGGTGAAGCAATTTCTCCTTATCTTGGTCTTAGACAGTCTATCTCTTATCCTTCGACTTTGATCCCTGGTTCCGGACTCTGGTCATCAAGAACTTCATTCCTGCATCTACCCCGTCTAATCCAGTTAAGAACATTCTAGGTTTCAATAAGATCTCCCTCTTTCTTCTAAACTCCAGTGAATACAGTCCTAACCGTTCCAGTCTCTCCCCGTGTGTTAGTCCACCATCACAGGAATCAATCTGGTAATCCTTCTTTGCCTTCCATCAATAGCTAGATTCTTCCTCAGATAAGGAGACAAAACTCTACACAAGACTCTAGGCGAGATCTTACCAAGGCCCTATAGAATCACAGCAAGACATGCCTGCTTCTGTACTCTCATTTTCTTGCAATGAAAACTGACATATTAATTGCCTTCTTCACCGCCTGATGTACCTGTCTGCTTATCTTCAGCAAATGGCGTCCAAGCATATTCAGGTTTCACTGCACTTCCCCACTTTCCAATCTATCACATTATCTATATTGTATTGCATCTACCCACTTACTTAACTTGTCCAAATCACAGTGAAGCATCATCCTCATGGCTCACACTCTCACTCAGCTTTGTATCATCTTAAATTTGGAGTTAAATGTATATTTGTTAGTTCCCTCATCGAAATCATTAATATTTTGTGAATAACGGAACTGTAGCACTGATCCATGTGCTATCTCACAAGTCACAGGCTGCCACATAGAAAAAGACCCTTTATTCCTTCTCTTTGTTTCTTGTTTGCCAGATAGTTCTTTATTCATTTTAGTACACAATCTCTAATTGGTATGCGCATTAATTTTACATGTTAATCTCTTACATGAAACCTTCCTAAAAGCTTTCTGAAAATCCAAGTAAACTGCATCCACTGGCTCCCCCTTACCCACTCTACTCATTACAACCCCAAAAAACTCCAGCAGATTTACCAAGTATCCTCTTCTTAAATCAAAGCTGACTTTGTCCGATCTTGTCACTATTTCCAAGTGCTCTGCTATTATATCTGCCATAATGGACTGCAGCATTTTTCCCATTACTATTACAATGTTGCGGAGTATTTGAGTGGGGAAAATTGACACCTCAATTAGGCAAGGTAATTATTATCTCACACTGGGTCAAAATGATGTATTGGCCATTTATACTTCAATAAATTTGGAAATACATTCTGAAATGATTAACTCAAATGTAACTTGATCATTTTCATCATTTTGACAGCCTAATGGGAAAACTACTTTCTTCGGAGTTGAAAAGTCAGGTTTACATCTGATAGACTCAATAGTATTCAAGGTATAAATTATCTGTGTGGATTTTGGCAACAGATGCAGCGAGCTTAATTAGTGAACTCTCCTAACCTGCCTTCACAAATAAATGTTTGAAAAATGCAATTTTCACTTCAGAGAGGTGAGTCGGATTAAAACTAGCCTTATGAACCCAGCAGCAGTGCACAGGCAGCCGTAGGGGCAAGTACGTACCAAGCAGTTGTTTGGAGGGCTATTTAAAAGCTTTATCTTGGTTCTCTCAGACCCCCGCTCCCAATGCCTCCTCTTGAACTGATTTGAGCTTTTGACTCTTAATTGGAGCTAAGTTAGAAGTTATGTATTTCTCACATAACTTCTGTCTACTAAATTCCAGCCAGTTAATTCCATAACTATCCTACAGGAGAAGAAACTAACAACCAGTCTGCTTAATTTTATAAGGATGTAAGCATCCAAAATACTTTAAGGATCTAAGATTTCTCTCTTCAGTCCATATACTTCACCACTTACAGTAGATACAGGGCGGTAGGATTAATTTCAGCTCTAACAAAATTACTCAAATGAAACTTTTACGAACTTTATTAATGGAAGTTAGCAAGCAATAAACTTTAAATGGATAGGGTAAGGACCATAAGAATGAAGTACGCCATTCAGCCCCTTGAGCCTGTTCTGCCATTCACTAAGATCATGCAGATCTGTGGCCTAATTCCACTTACACACCTTTGGTCTAGATCCCTTTATAGCTTTGATTTACAAAACTTACTCTCTGTTGGATTTAAAATTAACAACGGTTCCAGAAATCATTGCTGTGTGGACTGCATGGGTACTGAACATAGCCCACCCTTTGCAAATACATTAAGGATAGAAGGGTAATTAGGGAGAGAATGGAGCCCCTCAAAGATCAGCAAGGTAGCCTTTGCATGGAGCCTGCAGGAGATGGGGGAGATACTAAATAATTCTTTTGCATCAGTGTTGACTGTGGAGAAGGACATGGAAGATATAGAATTTAGGAAATAGATGGTGACATCTTGAAAAATGTCCATATTACAAAGGTGGTGGTGTTGGATGTCCTGAAACGCATAAAGGTGGATAAATCCCCAGGACCTGATCAGGTATACCTGAGAACTCTGTGGAAGGTAGGGAAGTGATTGCTGGGCCCCTTGCTGTGATATTTGTATCATCAGAATAATAACAGGTGAGGTGCCAGAAGACTGGAGGTTGACTAACGAGGTACCGTTATTTAAGAAAATTGGTAAGGACAAGCCAGGGAACTACAGACCAGTGACCCTGACGTCGGTGGTGGAATCCTAGGGAACACAATTTACATGTTTTTGGAAAGGCAAGGACTGATTAGGGATAGTCAGGATGGCTTTGTCTGTGGGAAATCTTGTCTCACGAACTTGAGTGCTTTCAAACAACTTGAGTGACTTGTTTTCAGAAAGTAACAAAGAGGATTGGTGAGGGCAGAGCAGTGGTCATAATCTATATGGACTTCAGTAAGGCATTTGACAAGGTTCACCATGGGAGGCTGATTAGCAAGGTTAGATCTCATGGAATACAGGGAGAACTAGCCATTTGGATACAGAACTGGCTCAAAAGTAAAAGACAGAGGGTGGTGGTGGTGGATAGTTGTTTTTCAGACTGGACCAGTGGTGTGCCACAAGGACCGGTGCTGGGTCCACTACTTTTCGTCATTTATATATATGATTTGGATATGAAATAGGAGGTATAGTTAGAAAGTTTGCAAATCACACCAAAATTGGAAGTGTAGTGGACAGCAAAGAAGGTTACCTCAGACTGCAACAGGAACTTGATCAGATGGGCCAATAGACTGAGGAATGAGAGATGCAGTTTAATTTAAATAAATGCGAGGTGCTGCATTGTGGAAAGCAAATCTTAGCAGGATTCGCACACTTAATAGTAAGGTCGTAGGGAACGTTGCTGAACAAAGAGGCCTTGGAGTGCAGGTTCATATTTCCTTGAAAGTGGAGTCGCAGGTAGATAGGACAGTGAAGAAGGCATTTGGTATGCTTTCCTTTATTGGTCAGAGTATTGAGTACAGGACTTGGGAGGTTATGTTGCGGCTGTACAGGACATTGGTTAGGCCATTGTAGAATATTGTGTGCAATTTTGGTCTCCTGCCTATCGGAAAGATGTTGTGACACTTGAAAGGGTTCAGAAAAGATTTACAAGGATGTTGCTAGGGTTGGAGGATTTGAGCTACAGGGAGAGGCTAAACAGGCTGAGGCTGTTTTCCCTGGAGCGTTGGAGGCTAAGGAGTGACCTTATAGAGGTTTACAAAATTATGAGGAGCATGGATAGGATAAATAGACAAAGTCCTTTTCCCGGGGTGGGGGTGGCGGGGGGGGGTTCAGAACTAGAAGGCATAGGTTTAGGGTGAGAGAAGAAAGATATAAAAGGGACCTAAGGGGAAGCTTTTTCACGCAGAGGGTGGTGCATGTGTGGAAGGAGCTGCCAGAGGAAATGGTGGAGGCTGGTACAATTACAGCATTTAAGAGGTATCTGGATGCGTATATGAATAGGAAGTGTTTAGAAGGACACAGACCAAGTGCTGGCAAATGGGACTAGATTAGGTTGGGATATCTGGTCGGCACGGACTAGTTGGACCAAACGGTCTGTTTCCAAGCTGTACATCTCAGTGCTCCATGCCTCTATGACTTTGAGTGTAGAAGTGCTTCTTCTTAACATCTCTCCTGAACACTGTAGCCCTAATTCTCAGACTCTGGCCCCTGGTTCTAGAATTGCCAACCAGTGAAAATAGTTTACCTTGATTTACTCTGTCTTTTCCTGTTTAGATCTTGAAGCCTTCAATTAGATCATGCCTTCTAAATTTCAAAGAAAAAAAAAGTCTAATTTTACATACTCTCCTCATAACCTAGTTCTGAAAGACCAGACATCATTATATTCCCTGTGAGATCAATATATCCTTCTAAAGGTGTGGTGTCCAGATCAGATCTCAATACTCCAAGTGCGGTCTAACGAGGGTTTTGTATAGCTGCAGCATAATTTCAGTGTTCTTATATTTCCATCTGCTAGATATAAAAGCCAGCATTCCATGAGCCTTGATTATTATCTGCATGGTATTTTACATAACTGAACTCCCAAAGTCTCTTTTGAGATCTGCAAAATTACACATTAACTGCTGAGCCAAAAAAAAACTAATCAAAAGATACAATACCAAATCTAATAGAATCAGTTTGATGTTGTTTAAAACTATTCAAGAATATATAGGAATACCTACAAATAAAACATTAAAGTTTTACGTTAAAGGTCCAAGTGAGTAAGATACCTTCTGCTAGCGGAAAAGAAATCTTTAGAGGAGTATTATCTGCAGGCTTCTATTATATCTGAAACTTTCAGTGAAAGGATCTTATTTTTATATTGTCTGTTCCCTCCAATTTGCTAATCCCACTTTTACGTGATCCTGTATAATCATTATTTCTCTATTATTTGGTGCTGATTCCATCATAAAGTTGTGAACTTTCATCTCAACAATTTGCTTGTGATATCTCATAACTCTGATATGAGGATTTCCTTTGTATTTCCCTTGTATTTTGTTAAAGGTTATCAATTAAAGCATTTTTCATTTCTCTATCTTGAGCTAACATTTCTAACTGTTTTTGACATGAGTATTTGATCCTGGAGTCCAAAGATATTAATTTGTTAAGGATCTTCAATTCTATCTCTTATGAGCTGGATGCTTGAGGTTAAGTTCTTTATTGCTCTTATAGTTAGCATCTTATTTTCACATCTTCATGTGATGGAGTCATATCTCTTTCCAGGTCACCTCCAGTGTGAGGAAATTATTGTTTATACCTTTTAGCTTTGTCTATACAGAGTACTAGTCTATTAATTAATAGTATATGTATTTTATCTCTATGCTCCCTTCCAGGTAAAGAGGAACCTCGATTATCCGAAGGACAGAGTTGGAGAATATTTCATTCAGTTAATCGAATTCCGGATAATCGAATGCTGGGTAACATAGTTTAGCTGAGTATCGGGACTTTGCGATCTTGCCGAATGATCCAATATTCGGATAATTGAGATTCCTCTGTATACCCTAATTTTGAAATGAATCTTTCTCGTTTTTCATGCTAGCTGACATGGAAACTTTAAATGGTTAATTCTATGTTCCACATAAATCCCTACCCTTTAATTTTTTCGACCATCAATGTGTGTCCTTTCTAATTAGTTACATTTATGTCTCAATCAAATAACACTTCTAAATAGATACTGCTGCACTGATATCCTCCATGTTAAGTGCCAATCCATGGACCTGAACTAGCATTCACACCATCTGAGTCCTCTTAAACCCGAGCTCAATAACCACTCATACATTATCCAGAATGGAAGCACTCAGGTACATGTGGAGATGAAAGAAAATAATTTTCTAATAAATCTAAGGTAACACTTCGTCTTACCCACTTGGTGAAAACCATTCCCATTCAAAGCTTTTAAATTTCAATTGTTGATCCCGTTTAAAAACAAACAAAACCTAGTTCAGACACCATAAAGATACCTAACGCTTTAATGGAGTCTTAAAATAGTTAATCTAATTACGTACTCAGAACTCTTGCTGAGATCATTATAGCTTTTGATTATCAGCTAAGCATTCACAACATAATGCCATGGCAAAAATCTTGGTAAGGTTCCAGAATTCCTAGCAACATTATAACTACTCCTTAAGCACTCTTGTGAAGCGGTGGAAGTGTCACTATCTCTAACTCAGAAGGCTTGGGTTCAAGTCATACCTGCTTCCAGAGGTGTTTGATAATACATCTGAATATTTTAATGAAAATATCTATAACTGCTTGTTCTCAGAGTTTACATTTGTTTGGTGATATTGTCCAGTGAAGTTACATTGATTGAAAATCTGGAAGGTATGGGATGTTATAATCTTCATCTCTTGAATAAATGCTGATTTTTAAAAGCAATCATCTGACAGCTTTTCTTTGACCATTTTTCCTTCATATCTAGTGAATTTTCATTTTCAGGACAATCAAATAATTGTTCCCACCATTTTCTCTCACTTAACCATTTCTATCATCACATCAAACATTCCATCTCTCCCACATTATATCTTTCCCCCCTCCTCACCTTATCTGTTATGAAATTTCGTCACATTTGTACATCCCTCCCATGTAATTCACATTCAGCTCTTGTCCCGATCACTCACATCATTGGCTGAGTGTGGGTAGAAAACAAGGACAGTGGATAGTAAGGGGAAAACCACAGTTACTAACAATGGTTGCAGCTGCAAGGCCAAATGCGCATCAGTCTTTTACACACCCTGATGTGCGTCTGACACTGCCTACATATAAACCTAACAATAGACCACTCTTTAAACAATAACCAAAGCAGTCTAGAGAGATACAAGCTGAGTGTTAATACACGCATATTAGATAGAATTTAATTTAGTTAATCACTGATAAGTCTGAATGTCATTCCAACAGGGAATAACTCCTGGAATTATGTAACAATTTTTTTCTGAATGTAACACTCCACAGATTTGAAAATATGTACAAAGGTAATTAAAATGTAGTAAGGGGTTAGAAACTGATGCACCTTGGGCTCATTTTCTGCATTGGTATTGGTCTTGTTGCATAATTTGTTCTGGTGTGTCTAGCAGATGACTGAATATGTTAGGTCCCTATAATAGAGAACTAGGAGGCCTATGGCCTAAATGTGCTAGTAATTAGCTGGGCAAGTGGCAAGCCCGTGCGCAGCTAGCAATCTTCACTGGAACCACTGGTCACCCATGAGACATAAATAATGTACTTCACTTTCTCATGGAAACATCTTGGGAAATCAGATGCAGCAATTGTCCTGAAGACTTTTTCAGGTCACTACTTAGCCTCCCTGCAACTCCCATGATTGTTTCTCTTTACTAATGAAATAAAATACTTAGACCATTCATTATATGGTGTAAGGATTGTTGCCTCCAAGCAAGCCATGCTATGGACGTAGACTCCATTATGAGTTAATTATGCTAAAATATGTGCCAATGAGCTACAGTGTTAAGCAATCATGGAAACTGCACTTCTAAAATTATTTTCGTAAAACAGAAACAGTGAAAAACAAAATCATAAATGAAGTGAGGAATTGAACAAAAGATTGGTTCTAGTCATTTCCAGCCAGAAAATTTTAATTACAAATTATAAATGTAACAGCACCTATTTTCAGTTAACTCAACCTCGATCCCTGGTTCAAAAATTTTTATATGAAAACAATACAATTAACAGAAAATGAATTAAAATTTGTAGCAAACCAAAGCATGATGCATTATTTTCTACAAGTACTTACAGTTGCTGGAGAAGCACGTGTCGTGTGGCTAACTGGGTGATTAGATCCATCCATTGAGCTGCCGATGAGATAGGCACCCCCTGAGCTGCTGATTATCTGACCGCCTGTAACGCCCATTGGAATACCGCCAGTGCCCACCATGTTGTGGGACGAGACCACCGTTGTCACCTGGGCAGAATTTCCTTGGGAGTCGAAATATGTTCCTCCCGCGTTCTGGCTATACATTTGGGCCTCTGAGTAAGGGTAGGTAGTTGAGCGTCTGAGGAGAAGCATCATACATAACATTTAATATTCTTACATTGTAGATGCTTCTATAGTATTTTCAACAGTAGAAAGTTAGATATATCAATGCTAACATTATTAAAAATGATAAAAACTACAAGCTGGTGTTTCAACATAACTTTCTCACTGAATGCATTGCTGGGATAAAGAGCAAAATCTTCTGGTCTCCAAACATCAGAGACCAGACAAGAGATCGAAAATGCATGTTAAGACATTTTGGAAGTTCTGATGTACAGATCTATGTAGGAATTGCCTAAGAACTTTCCATGTCCAATGGACAATCCTCCTAACTCTCAATAAGATTGAGGGACAGGTCCACAGTAACTGCCCCTATGGTTATTCAGGAAATTTAGACATTTTAAAATCTAGTTAAACATCTGGGTATTTTCACAACTGATGCTCCATTTCTGACCCACAAAAAGACTACCCTTACATCTGACTCAACTACACACCCTCAATACCACCACCAACACCTCACCTCAATCAAACTGATGACTCTACCATTCCCTAACATGACCTGTGGCCTGACTAATCCTACCAGCCTTACTACACCACATACCCTCAAGTGGACCAATCTCCATGTCCATCCAACTCCACACTCAATCCACCCACTTCACTCACTCATCCACTCACCCCTTCACTGACATTCAAAGACAAGTTCTTTAAACTTACCTGATAGCTGATAAATAAGAGGCACGTCCTGCCTTCCCTCAACTCTGCTCTAATGGATGTGCTCAAGAACACTGTGCCATGCCTTTCTATGAAAGTTGGGTTTAGAAGTTCCTAGATGAACGTGAATAGTGTCAATATGAAAGATTTTTTGACTGCAGTGACAATCTGCTCATCATTGCCATTGCTCAGATGGTGCAAAATGTATGCCATTTCGTAACATAACACTGTAGATAACATTGTGAGATTAAAATGTTTTTAAATGAGCCAGATTTTCTGATGAATGGAGCTCCATGGGAAGTGCCCAGGAAATTTCAGCTTCCAGTGGGCAACTTCCCTGTTCCCCAGGACCCTCTGAATTTCTCCGATCCTGGATTACAGTGTAAGCCTTTGGATAGTCTGATGATATGTATCTTCAGTGGTTACCAAGGACAAAGTAGAAAGATTAAAATTTGGCTCAACAATAATAACCAATCCCGAATAACACCTCTGGAATGCTTGACAACTGCCCTTACATGCCAACAATTCCAGACTACCTACTGGACCGATAAATCATCCCACAACCCAGGCAACAATCTCAAGACCTTATTTAACCACATCCTTATGACCAATCTCACTGGCTATGTCCCCAACTACATCTTAATCTGACAACCATCCAATGATCCACATCACCCCAAGCCCACGTTCACCTCCCAACCAACTTGACAACCCCTCCTGAGCATCCAACTGTATCTGACCCAAATACCTTCCCATCTGTGACTCTCACCTACACACCTCAATCACATACCTACCACTTTCTCTGACTCACTACCTCATTTAAGATGATTATTGCCACTGATCATAACATTTGGACATATGTTTTATGCTTTTAAACTGGAAAATAAAAGCAAATTCTTAAGAAAGCAAAATTTCTAAAATGTGAACTTAGCAAACTACTAAATAATTAAGAAATAATGAACTTTTATTTTGAAAACCTTGGCAATTATGGTGACGAACTGCAGTATATTTTTCCTTCGATACTTGACAATAAAATGATTAATCAAATTTTGCCAGAGGCAAAATATATGACATTCATTCATAAATCACTTTAATACTTACCATACAGTGTTTCTATGTGATTGTAAAACATTAACTTATACAGATATGAGCAGCAACTTTCTTCATGTTTTATCCCTTCCAATTATATATACACAGAACATGCCACTTGTCAACCAGATGTTCGATCAAGTGTAATATATAGAAGCACTATTGAAAAACACAACAGTCAAATGGGAATGTAATCTACTCAGTTGATTAATATTAAAATTCAATGCTGGCAAAACTCACAGCATGTGAGGAAAATCCAGAATGGTTTATTCACTGTTATATTAACTGGACATTTAAATACAAAACAATATTACTTGGCACACAATTTTTAAAATATGTATAGTTTGATCATTTGGCAAAGTTATTCTGAACACTGGAACATATGGTCATGACCACAGAAATATTTTTATCATACCTGCTCCTAGTTATTGCTTCCTTCCTTGTCAATCAGGAATTAAATAATCCAAATGTGAGGCATTACAATTGAATGATCAATTATCAGATTATGATTTAGTCATTAATAAGTTTAACAATTAAAAAAAACTGGTCAATACCAGTATTGATTAATGAATGGTGTTTTTTCAGGAATCGCTAGAATCAGGGAGAGTCCCAGACAACTGGAAAATTGTCAACATGATACCCCTGTTTAAAAAGGCAGTAAGACAAAAGGCAGAAAATTAGCCTAACCTCAGTTGTGGTTAAGATCTTGGAATCCATTGCGAAGGATGAGACTTCTGAATACTTGGAAGATTATGGTAAAGTAGGACAAAATTAGCATGGTTTCCTCAAAGGGAGGTCATGCTTGACAAATCTGCTAAATCCTTTGAGATGGTAATGAGCAGGTTACACCAAGGACAGCCAATGACTTTTATCTACCTGGACTTCAAGAAGGCCTTTGACATGTATAGAAGGACTACTAAGTAAGGGGCCATGGTGTTCAAGGCATGGTACTAGCATGGATAGAAGCTTGGCTGTCTGACAGAAAGTGAAGAATTGGCATAAAAGGATCCTTCTCAGGATGGCAGCTGTAAGTGATGTTCCCCAAGGCTCAGTGTTGGAACTACAACTTTTCACTTTATACATTAACAATCTAGATGAAGGAACTGAGGGCATTCTGGCTAAGCTTGCAGACAATACAAAGAGAGGTAGGGAGACAGGTAACAGTGAGGAGGCAGAGAGGCTGCAGAAGGATTTGGATAGGTCATGAGAGTGGGCAAAGAACCGACAGATGGAGTACAATGAGGGAAAGTGCGAGATCATGCACTTTAGTAGGAAGAATAGAGGCATGGACTATTTTCTAAATGGGGAGAAAATTCAGAAGTCTGAGGTGCAAAGACACTTGGGAGTTCTCATCCAGGATTCTCTCATGGTAAATTTACAGGTTGAGTCAGTAGTTAGGAAGGCAAATGCAATTATGGCATTTAATTTGAGAGGACTTGAATATAAAAGCAAGGATGTACTTCTGAGGCTCTAACAGGGTCAATCAGACCACATTTGGAGTACTGTCCACAGGTTTGGGACCCATATCGGGAAGGATGTACTAGCCCTGGAGTGTGTTCAGAGGTTCATGAGAATGGTCCCAGGAATGAAAAGCTTAATGTATGAGAAACGTTTGAGGACTCCAGGTCTACACTTGACATCAAGTTAGAAGAATGGGGGGGTGGGAGGATCTCATTGAAATATACAGAATAATGAATGGCCTGGATAGAGTAGTTGTTGGGTATATGTTTCCATTGATAGGAGAGACTAGGACCCGAGGGCACAGCCTTAGGAGGAAAGGGAAGATCTTTTAGAACAAAGATAAGGAGAAACCTCTTCAGCCAGAGAGTGGTGAATCTATGGAATTCACTGCCACAGAAGGCTATGGAGGCCAGGTCATTTGAGTACATTTAAGACTGAGATAGCTATGTTCTTCAGTATAAAGGGGATCAAGGGTTACAGGAAGAAAGCAGAATAGGGTTGAGATTTTTGTCACTTAAGCTTCTAGCAACTAAATAATATAGCTCATAATGACAGCAAAAGCAATAATTTGGGAGTAAATAAGCCATCTCAAGCACAAGGCTAACTCCATTTCTTTTAAACAACTGGGCATGGATTGCTATGGCAAGCTAAATCCAGGAGCTAAACTTTCAGTCCTACCTGTCAAATTTGCTAAACCACCACAGAACATTTATTTTTTGTCTCATGGACTTAAATTTTTAAAACTGTGGTGTTTTTTTCCCCTTTCCCTTTGTTTCAATTAATTTTCTATCTCTGCTGTCAGTGGTCAGAAGGTAGTGACTTGTCCGCTGACTAATAATAATCTGTTTAAATGTCAGGCGGAAGCTCAGTCTTATTCTTCGAATTAAACTTATTGCTCTTGGCTTACATCTCATGATGCGCTGAGTTAAACCTATTTGATAATTTGAACAGTTGTCCAAATGTTCGTTATCATCTCTTTCAGTGGTAACAACAGATTGAAATACTACTGTACTCTTATTTGTTAATCTTGATACTTGAACATTTCAATACATTTGTAAGACGGTGTTAAAGCTTTGCAATTGATGTACTTATCTGCTATATGGTTATTTAAATCAAGCCAATTTACACTGAACAAACAGGGAGAAAACTAGCCACCAGGATACATGAACGTCAACTAGCCACAAAAAGACATGATCCACTCTCACTAGTATCCTCACATACAGGTGAGGAAGGACACCACTTTGACTGGGACAACACATCCATCATAGGAAAAGCCGAACAGAGACATGTACGAGAACTCCTAGGAGCATGGCATTCCAACCAGAACTCTGTCAACAAACACATCGACTTGGACCCAATCTACCACCTTCTGAGAAAAAGAACAGGAAATGACATCACCAACCCAAGGAAATCTAAACACAAATAGAAAGCAGGACATTACCCAAGCGTTTCACCAGAGGCTCACTGATGTTACCTAGTATGGTGACGAAATATCTGAAAACAAACCTTCCAGCTCAGCGAGCAGACATCCAGAACCTCAACCTGAGCTACAGATCTTCTCAATATATCACTATACACCAATAGACACAAAAGAATTTGGGGGACACAGTTTAGCCTCCAACAGAATGTCTATCTCCACATTCATGAATTATCTCTTTTTGGCTTCAGTTGATTGTTCTGCCTGCTCACAGAATCCACTCCTTCAAAATTGCTGGAGACACAGGGAGATTTCCTTCACCCTTCCTGATTTTCTGTTGTGTGATGGCAGAATTAAGAATAGAGATAAATTTTAGCTGAAGCTATTATGAGACAAAATTTGAGAAGCATTTCTTCCTGTAAAAGGATAGTGGAATTCTGAAATTCACTTCAACAAAACGCATTCCCGTCCTTTGTTCATCGTGGGATGTAGAATTGTAAGCAAGGACAGCGTTTGTTGTTCATGCTTAATTGGTTTTGAACGGAGAGGTTTACTATGCAATTTCACAAGACAGTTTAAGAGTCAACCACACTGCTGTGGTTCTGGTAATGCCCTAAAGGACATGAGTGAACCACATGGGTTTTGCAATAATCAATGATATTTATCAAGGTCATAATTTCTGGAACTAGCCTTATATTTTAGATTTATTAAGTTAATATGAGTTCCACCAACTATTATAGGATCTTGAACCCCTATCCCTTGAGCCACTCAGTCATTAGTTCAGTAAGATTGCCACTACGTGACCATCTCATAGTTGGTTAATTGAAATCAAAAGATTTTTATAAGATAGATGAGAAAAAGGTGGATTAAAAATATACTACGAGTTCAAGTACAGTTCAGCCGTGATTCAAGTGAATGTAGGAACAAGCTCAAGGAACTAAAGTCCTACTTCTATGTGTATTATCACATCTTGTGTTAATCTATCATTGAATTCAAAAATACAAAGCACTTGGAGCATCTGATATTTGCAAACACCAGCTCAAACACTGGAATTACATGTAGAGTACAGTTACTTGCAAACCCAAAAATGATTCATCCATTACTACAGTCAGTTCTGCTATATATTCTATTTATTCCCATGCAATCCAAAGTTATTAGCTTCGTGGTTTTACTTTCCAATTTAGTCCCGAGCTGCTTGTACACCCTAAGTAGAAACTCTTTACTCGTCCTACCAATATCATTGGTACTACATGTGAGAACTGCCTCCTCCTCATCCCACTGCATGTTACTCTCCACAAATAAGCAGAAAGCCTATATCATGGCACCAGGAAGATACATAGCCTTGCGAACTCTCACTCTGGGCTGCAGAGAACTGCAGCAATCCCCTCATCCCCTACCACACTGTTCCAGACACTACATTCGTATTTACTCTCCCCACTTAAATGAATTCCTGCATTCTAGTGCCATGACCAGTTAACTAGTCCACCCTGCAGGTCCTATTTTCATTTATTCTACCTTCAAGAATCTAGAATTTACTGAAAACTAACAAGGGCCAAGTCTCTTTCAGTGCTACCTTCCAGATCCTATATCTGACTTTGCTTGTAGCTATCCACCCTCATTCCTGAGTGCAGGCAAACATCACAGTGTCAAACCCAAGGAATGTGACTGACTTCCAAGTAATGTGCTCCTACAAAATATATAGTAGTGTCTCAATTTCAGATTCCAGCTTGTCAAATCTGAACTGAAATTGCTCAAGCTGCAGACATTTATTGTACATGTGTTGATGAAAATCACACTAGTGCCCACTACATCCCACAGCTCTTATACATCATCTGACAAGCTATATATATTTTACTTAAAGAATTAAATTTAGAAGTATTACTCAATAATTATTAATTACATAAGATAATTTAATTAGCTAAGCTATAAATTTAATGCAATACTCACCCATCTTCTCACGTGATTAATGCTTCCAGTTTTTGTTCTGTTGATTGTTTAAAGATGAGTAAAACACAGATGTTTGGTACATCGATGGGCCTGCCAAACAGACTTGTCACTTGCGAGAAGCACTAAGAAGTCTGGCTCTAACATAATTGGTATCATGACAAACATGAAGCCCATTCTTTCCACTGCATACAATTTACTGTTGATCCAACTGTGACGCAGCAACCACTGGCCATTGCTCCAGCTTCCAATGCAACACAGGAAGAAGCCACTCAATTTCTGAGCGGAAGCTCATACTGTAAACAGGCTTGTCACCATCTAAGCTCAGACTGCATCTATTCTAGCTTCGAATTCCAGTGTTCAAAAAGGCATGCTCCTTCTCACACCAGTTCAGCAATCGCTGCTTGACCAGATTACTAATATTATTATTACTAATATTATTATTATTAGCCTGGGGGAGAGGCCGTGATACTATGAGGTAAGAAGCTGCTGACTTTTACATCTATCCATTCACCAAAGCCAATGCCCATGCTTGAGCTGTCAGCCAGCCTTAGGACATGAGAAATGGGGCAAGAGTAGGCCATTCAGCCCATCAAGCCCATCCCCACTATTAAACAACTTCATGGCTGACCTGCCACAGGCCTTAATTCCTTGTTTGTGTCCGTTTTTATAGCCGTTAACTTCCTGATGCTTGAAAGATCCACCTCCTTTTTAAACACTTTCACTGATCTAGTCTCCACAACCCTCTGGGATAGAGAATTTCAGAAATATGCTCCCCTTTTTGGAAGAAGAAATCTACTTGAATCTTGGTTTTAAATGAAACCACATCCCCTATCCCCCACCTGCGAAAACATCTTCAACATCTAACACAAGTCCCCGGGAATCCTAAATGATTCAATTAGATCACCCCTCATTCTTCTGAACTTTAATGAATCCAAGTTTAACATATTAGCTCCTCTCAATAGTCAACCATTTCATCCTAAAAATCATCCTTAATAGCAAATCTCTTTTGAACAGCCTCCATTCCAAACATATCCTTTTTAAATCGAGAACTATAATTGTACACGGCACTCCAGGTGCGGTCTCTCCAACTCCATTTAACAAGGCTTCCTGGATTTTAAACTCCAACCTTCAAATGTTGCCATTTATGTAGAAGTGATGCAATGCAAAGTTGGACCTTCTCAGTGGATGAATGCTCAAGACTATTTCATAAGGCCATCTTCTGTCCCCTCATTGAAAGTCAACAGCCTTCAACCAATCATGCTACAACACTTGCACAAGTACTCAATAAGCAGTAGCACTGGCAAAGTAACAAAGTAGACACTAAGGGAATGCACATGGCGATTAGTTGACTATTCAACTGTGTATGTTATATGATAAAGTTGGTTTGTTTAGTAATGGCCTGGAAGACACAGTGATGAGCAGAGCAAGAGAGATGGCAAGGTATGGGACAAATAGGGCATTACAGTTGTTTACATTGATAGTCAGATAAACTGATCATGAATAATCTGGCTGGAAAGGTCACATGTTGGTTGCTTCCTCTTCCTCCTCAGTTGATTACCGTACTCTAGATAGCCTCATTGTGTTAATGTTGTGCAGGATGCAACTGTCTCTGGCTTCACCAGCATGACAGTAGCACAAATTACCAAAACATTTCTAATAGCTCAGTACGTTAGCAAAATTAAATCAGCAACTAACCTAAGCATTAGTGGGTGGCACTGTGGCTCAGTGTTTAGCACTGCTGCCTCACAGCTCCAGGGACCTGGGTTCAATTCCAGCCTTGGGTGACTATTTATGTGGAGTTTATATGTTCTCCCTGTGTCTGAATGGGTTTCCTCTGGGTGTTCCAGTTTCCTCACAGTCCAAAGATGTGCAAGGCCAGGTAGATTGGTTATGCTAAAATGGTCCATGGTGTCTAGAGATGTACAGACGAGGTGGATTAGCCACGGTTAATGCAAAATTATGGAGATTGGGTGAGGGTCTGAGTGGGATGCTCTTTGGGGAGTCAGGGCAGAGTTGATAGACTTAATGGCCTTTTCCTGCACAGTAGGAATGCAGTGATGATAAATTCCTTTAAATTTTGCTATTGGGCATGTCCTTTCTGATACTGAATGCATGTGCAATGATGAATGCTTAGGAGAATATGTTGGCTGGACCATTGAGTCAAAAATGACACGAGAGTCAGATCAACACATTTGACTAACATCGCAATTTATATACTTCCATCACTATGACAATGACTGACTGTGTCAAAGAACTCACCAAAGTAGGGTCCAGCACAATGCTACAAGTGAGAGAGTCTGGACTGGTTCTATTTGGGCCAAAGGCACCTGGAGTACTAAAAATAAGGTGGCTTCAAAATTGAATTTTATAATCAATAACTCCCCACTTTCCCTCCTAATTCTAGCAAAAGTGTTATTTCAGCTTTGTGTGAATTTTTGTCTTCTAGGGTTCACATAAGGAAGCGCATCAGACATCTCTGGTGTGTCTAGGATTGCACAACAATTGTGAAATGTAAATGATTATTGAAACAGTCTTATTGTTTTCCATTTTCAATGGTTAGTTTCAATTAGGATTTGAACCATCATTTGTCTCAGCTTTTTAATAAATTTGTGTGAATGTTAAATTAGCCAATAATGATTAAAGTACAACATTATTCTTAAGCAAAAGAAGATTTTGGCTTTTGCATTGCATAAGCTGGCTCAGTACTTTTAACTTGTTTAATATGAATGAGTGAACATCATTCATTAATCATGATTTGGAGATGTAGTTTTCAAGGTAACAAAGGATGTTCAAGAGTCTGAGGTGTTTATAATAATTGAATAATCAAATAATTCAGTCTACAACCCTGAATCTTGAGTAACAGCCAGGAAACAGGTTTAGCTAGTGTAGAACTTGCCTTGATCAGTTGAAAGCACATTCAATAAAACTAACAAAACATCTGGTCTGCAGATAGTGAAACTGAATAGCTGCAGCCATACCTAAGCGAGAGATTGTTGCTCACTGCCCTTTAGAATGCACTCTCATTGCCTGACAGAGAAGTTTCAACCTTTTCGAAGCCAATTCACCTTTCTCGGACTTTGATCTGCACCGTCTACTGTCAGCCATTAGACACTGGAGCAGCTTTATCTTGATTTTATCTTGGATCGCTGATAAGGAACAGCAGAAGCAGCACCACTAGCATTAGTATCACCTCCAGCAGCAGCAGCACCAGCCTTCTCTTTAACCAGATGCCATTCGAGAGAGGGGGGGGATGGACACATCCAGTTGGAAGGAGGTGATACCCCATCACAGTCAACGGGCAAAAGATCAACTCTTTTAACTTGTCTGAGCACCAGTATCTAATGAAACTCAGGCTTCCATGATAGGTCATTGTTGACATCACAGTCTCTTACAGTAAGATGACTATCACAGCAGACCACGTAGACATGCACTGCCAATGGCTATCATTGTGGCTTCACTACATGGCGTCTTTTCTTCAGGTCATGGCAATCATAATGGTGTGCTTTCCAGAGTTATTTTTCAACCAAACAACCTTTGCGTCTCTGCACCTTCCAGCTCCTCTGCTTGGAATTAACCTTTGTTTCTGCAGCTCTCTTTGTATTTACCAGCCATAAAGCTTCTCAACATCCTTCCAGCTGGCACTTCCAGGTCAAGTGTGCCAGATTATAAGAACCAGTATTTGTTACCCAAGAAATTACAACTAATCCCATTAGAATTGATGCAAACTCTTAAAAGTCCTTGTCAACGATTCTTCAAAACAATTGAAGAGTCCTCTGGCCTTTTTAAATGTTTCTTGTGGGGTTGCTTCTGAGTCAAAAACTACCACATAGACAGGGTGTTTAAAAAGGCATTTGGCATGCTTGCCTTCATTGCTTTTTCAGTCCTTTGAGTATAGGAGTTGAGAAGTCATGTCAAGGTTATACAGAACATTGGTGAGGCATCTTCAGGAATACTGCGTCCAGTTTTGGTTGCCCACTTAGAGGAAGGATATTAAACTGGAGAGGGTTCAGAACAGATTTAATATGATGTTGCTGGATATGGAAAAGTTTTAGTTAAAAAGAAGGCTGGCTAGGCCAGGACTATTTTTATTGGAAAGTAGGAGGTTGAGCGGAGACCATATAGAAGTTTATAAAATAATGAGGAGCATATGTACAATTAATGGTAGTTGTCTTTTCCCTAGGATGGGAGATTTCAAGACTAGGGGGCACATTTTTATGGTGAAAGTTGAGAGATTTAAAAAAGACATGAGGCAATTTTTTTTTACACAGAGGGTAGTTTGCGTGTGAATGAACTTCCTGAGGAAGTGGTGGATGTGGGTACAATTACAACGTTTAAAAGACATTTGGATAAGTACATGAATAGAAAAGGTCTGGAGGGCTGTGGACTAGGAGCAGGCTGGTAGGACTAGTTTAATTTGGGATCATGCTCGGTGTGGACTGGTTGGATCGAAGGGTCTATGTCTGTGCTGAATGACTCTATGACTTCTGCAGACCTGATGAGAAATTCTGTACATGACCTTTTGTGTTGAGAAGGTCAACTATGATTAAATTATATTGATTTCTGTACCTTAGAAAGTGGCATTGTACCCTTTCAATTTGTATTTCTGTACACAATCTTTTAAAGACATGAGTCATGCTAGGCTACAGTTACACAACACCAGTTGTCCTCTGGTATCTCACCCAAAAGCCATTCTTTATACATGAACCTGAACAACACTGGCTGTCTTCTGTAAGACATCACATTAGACCTTTTTTAATTTTTAAAATTAGGCTAATTGCCTAACATTGCAACTTTGGTTTATTACCTTGCTCTCTAGCCAGGAGCATTGAAGTATACTGCACAACTCCAATATGAGGATTGATAGGTTGAGATGGATCAAGTACTGGAACCTAACCTTGATTCACTTTTAAGCTATTATTCACACAAATTGCATATTGTTTGGCTCCAGTCATCAACCCCCTCTTTTAGTCTTCAACACTTATGAGTGCAGGTGAGATTCCAATTATGATCCAATAGAAATAATATCCAAATAATATGCAGTTAACACCAATAAATACTAGATAATTGAACATCTCACGGGATTTTTGTCGGTTGTGGGCTCAGTACCACACCATAAAGTGCAGTTCACAGAAAGATTGAGGGACTTGAGGCTGTTTTCGTTAGAAAGTTGAGAGGTGACTTAATTGAGACATATAAGATAATCAGAGGGTTAGATAGGGTGGACAGGGAGAACCTTTTTCCTGGGATGGTGATGGCTAGCACAAGGATACAGCTTTAAATTAAGGAGTGATAGATATAGGACAGATATCAGAGGTAGGTTTTTTACTCAGAGTAGTAGGGATGTGGAATGCCCTGCCTGCAACAGTAGTAGACTCACCAACTTTAAGGGCATTTAAATGGTCAGTGAATTGACATATGGATGAAAATGGAATAGTATAGGTTAAATGGGCTTCAGATTGGTTTCACAGATCGGTGCAACACTGAGGGCTGAAGGGCCTGTACTGCGCTGTAATGTTTGTTGTAAACAGCAAATTATAGCATGGAAGATGATAATTCCATGCCATGCTTGTGTTGGCATCTTAAAATACCTTTTGTCCTACATCCTGCCTTTTGTCCAGTGGTTCTTCACCTCAAGTAACTACCCAATTCACTTTTTAAATTATTTGTGAAATTAACTTTCATCATCTTTTCTGCTAAAATGCTCCAAAACCTTAGTACTGTAGTTACATGCACTTTTTGATAAACAAAATCTGGAATGGGACTCAAACACACAATCTTCTGACTTAGAATCAAGGGTGCCACTAATCGAACCATGGTTGACACATGAGAAGTAAATCTGAGTGCAAACTAACTGTATCCCATCTTTCCATTCACCAGTACTCCTATATGGAGAAGCAGATCTTCATTTCCCAACGGAAGTGAAAATTGGGTCACAAAATGCTGTTCTTTAGGTTTTTTTTTGTTGCTAGAGAAACATTTTTCCTCTGCTTTCCCAAGCACCCAACCATTTCTTGTGGTATTTTTACAAGTTGGGAAAGCTTTGGTACAAACAGCACAAACACCTCTTTGAGGGTCATGGTAAGGTCCAAAGGAAAGTTGTGTTTTCTTGTGTGCATATTCTCATTTGGTGGTACGTATTTTGGAAGCCCTAAAAGTAAACAAACATTTCCTTGGAGAGTTTGTGACCACTGGGGAGAACCAGCTAAGGAGTTGGGAACAATTTGAAAGGCAAGCATCAAATGTTTAAATATCTTCAAATGATATGATGAGATACTGTATAGCAAAACTGATGGGCTCCGAATGCAATGAATAATTTTCTAAGGTAGATTGGCCTTTTCATTTGTAAGTTTTGAGCATTACAGTGCCTTTTTTCATTGAAGAAAGTACATTTAGCATTAAAAACGTAAAGAAAATTCCTGTCAGACTACACCGTGCTGTGAGGTAGATGAACTGACAATTTGGCAATTAAAAAAACACGTAAAAGTTGAAAAAATGCTCTCCCTTCTCTCTCCCTCGATTAGTAGACATTTTGCTTTGAAATCGAAATGTGAGACCTTTCTGATCTGATTAGGCAATAAGGATACAAAACATTGGTCTGGATATCTGTAATAATTGGCTGGATTTTAAAAGTGGTGGCATATTGATTCATGAATAATTGACAATTTATTTTAAATAAGGCATTTATTCAAAGCAAATTCTGTTCTTACAGCTTCTTAATGTAGTTTCTTGTTTATTTACAAATTCAAGAAGTAGTTGAAGGATTACAATTTTGTTTTGAAACATTGGATTTTTTTTATTTCTATTATCAATGAAGGCAAGTTGGATTTCAGAGTTTTATCAGATTGTTAGAGGTTTGGTTTTCCCCAAAAATGATTTGTAAATATATGCTATTTCATGATTCCTGAAGACTTACCGGGTGACTGGCCATGAATAAGCATAAAGGTGGCAGAGAAAATCTGAGGGAGGCCTGGACATATGTTGTACAGAGAGATTAATGGGGCCTTTAAACAGCATTGGCAGGGGGATTGCTGTGTTGAATTTGATGGGTTTTTGTAACTGGACCTAACACAGTACTGGCACTCTATCAAAACTTCAAACTATACAGTGAACTTGAGCCTTGTGTGAGAAAACACAAACACAAATCCTGGACAAGTCACAAATGGGTATCCACAAGCATTCATTTTAGAAGAGAGAAAGTGCGGAGCTCGGCTTTTTGTGAGCCTATAGAAAAATCTGGCATCTTATCCTCCCTTTGCCATTCACTATTACAACATCCTCTTGGCTATGATACAAAAGTGAAGGCCACCACTAAATTAACATTCCAGACCAAATTACTGAAGCGAATGCCATATTGCAAACAAATGGAAATTCATGATCAGTTTACAATTCCTTGGTACCTTTATTTGCACTAGACCCTCTACCTTGTGCTGTCCTAGTGGCTGCAGTATGGGTACTGGAGGAAAGATGGGGAGAGTTATCAAACCCTCTCACTCCAAAAGAGGGACACAGCAGATTCCTTTTCCTTGCCAAAACGAAGATCCTCTGTAAGCTAGTGGAGAACAGATTGTTGGACTGCTGTGACACTTTGGAAATATTTTGCACACTGTAATCCACAGCCATCATGCCAGCAGGATGTACACGACAGATACTCTTGTGACTTGGCCAATGTTGTCTATCTCATATGCTGCAGGCAAGGATGCCCTGAGGCATGGTACATTGGCGAGACCAAGCAGACACTACGACAACAGACGAATGAACAACGCACAACAATCACCAGAAAGGGATGTTCCCTCCCAGTCGGGGAACACTTCAGCGGTCAGGGTCATTCAGCCTCCGATCTTTGGGTGACCATCGTCCAAGGCGGACTTCGGGATATGCAACAACACAGAGTGGCTAAGCAGAAGCTGATAGCCAGGTTTGGTATCCATTAGGATAGCCTCAACTGGGACCTTGGGTTCATGTTAACTATAGTGACTCCAATACACTATACACTCTGTCTCACACACACATTCACGCAGACCCTCTCTCATACACACTCTCTCACAGACACATGTATATACTCCCCCACACTCTCACCCACACCCTCTCACAAGCTTACTCTGTCACACGCACTCTCACACTCTCATGCACTCTCTCTATCTCCCTGACATGTGCGCACACACACATACACATATATACACACACACACATATATATATATATATACACACACATATACACACACACATAAGCCTACAGGTGAATTTGCATTTGCAGAATTGTGTTTGCAGATACATTCTATTTTTGCTCAAAAAAGACACAACCTGCAGGCATCAATCCATATAAAATTTTATAAATTCCTACTTTGAAAAGAGAACCAGTCTGACTCTAGGTTGGGGTACAGACTCTAACCTCATATCTTTAATACACTGTCTGAGCTGAGATGTCACCTTTTTTTTAAACAAAACCTTAAGCCATCTCGAGAATGTGACTTAAGAGTACTTCTGGGATTTACATATTGATGAATTGAAATCTGTAACCCATTTGAAAGGATGAAAGACTTAATCTAGGTTTATTTAACATATCATTTTAATTGCATGACACTGTAATGCTTTGCTATACATTCCGTGTCTTAAGATACTACCCCACTAGTTACGTGATGAAGGAGCTGCGCTCTGAAAGCTAGTGCTTCCAAATAAATCTGTTGGACTATAACCTAGTGTGCGTGATTTTTAAGTTTGGCAGGAAGAAGGCATTACAGGACAGCAGTTGACTCATCCCTTCAATATTCAGATGGTTATTATTTGTTGCTTATGCTGCAATGGAAATTACATCATTTGCCATTACATGCTGCATCACGGTTGAGTCCACAAGTATATGAATGGAGTTGGCCATCACTTCCATGATTGGAAGGATACACTGAGTTCTGCACAAAACCCTGTGCCAAGTTGGCACTGTACTCATCCACGCTATTTGACATTTAATATAGGCCTTCTGGCAGGCCTCCCAATGCATCAAGTATTTTGTTATGCATATCCATCAATGTCATTCTGTAATAAAAAAGAGATGCTGCAAATACTCAGCACACCACATGGAGATTTGTGTGGTGAAGAGAAAACTTGAGTTAACATTTCAGATTGATAACCTTTCATCAGATCTACTTCTGTCTCAACAGATGTACAAGCTTCCATCATCACTCTCTTCATTGTGTTCCGCCACTGCCTTTCAGACTGCACTGCTGGGTACATGAGTGCAAGACGCCAGCCAGGAAGGGAACTTTAGAAATGCATGAGCCAATCAGCTCTGAATTCTAAATTCAAAGAGATTGTGTGATGCCTGGGAAGCAGAATGTGTGAAGCAAGATAACATATGAGGATGTGTTCTGATAAATACAAGATGAAAAGCTTCGACTTCTTGTCTCCTGTCAACAATTTTTAAGTTTGGTACTACCAAGCAATTATTTATCCTCCATGATTGTTTCCCCATCCACTTAGCTCCTGCTGCTTTGAGCTGTGTGCCACCTTGTCCTGCAAGAAAAATGGAATTGTGTCAGTGAGTGTGGTGCAACTGCTGGGTTATATGGCTACTATAGTTTAACAACTGGCAGTGTGTTCCCAAGCTGAGGGATGTGGATGTGAGTATTACAGCTTTACAATGCATGAGTGTGCAAAGCAGCTTCTGAATGTTAAACGTAAGTACTGAATAAAAGATATGGTGAGTGATGAGGGTGTGATAAATCAAGCAATGGCTTAGGTTAGTGGTCAGTTAAGACATTTCAACATGCATTCACTGACCGTAACTATTCATGGGAAATCAATGAACCTCTTGAATCATTGCATCCCAGTCCACACGGTGTCATTCCTGGCACTAACTTCTAATACCTATGGAATCAGAGTCTGGAGGGATTATAACCCCAATGCAGATTCAAGACAACTCTCTTCCTTTTCATCTCCTCTATCAGTACAGAAATGTACCATCTATAACCTTGGTGTCCATTCTATCCCATTTTGCGTCGTTATTTGTGGAGATATTTCCCAAGGCAAGGGTCGCTTCCTTCATTACTCCCAGCACCTGCTCCAAATAACATGCACATCTCCCCTTTTGGCAGTGCAGACTAGCTTTAAGTGCTGCAAAGTTATGCTTTTTGAACTCTTACTGATGCTTGGTAGTCAAATAACAGAACAGTTAGTGCTGGTTACATGCAAAAATCATTATAACGATTAGGCACCGTGAAGTTGGCATGCTGCATGCATTTCAGTTGATGGGAAGAGTTAATCATTGCTTTCCCAGCAACTATTTTCAGAGACACAACAGTTATGTCAAAGCTTATGAAACGCATTGGGATTTGCTTTAGTATTTTCTGCCATTCTTTGCATAGAACCTTTTTTGTTTGGCATATTAATTTTTCAATGTCCTGCAAACCTTTCTACAATCACCTGTTATTAACTGAGTTTTATTTTCAACATTTGTCATAAACCTCCTTTTCAGGTTTCATTTTAACTTCATTTCTTCTGTCATTCATAGCATGAAAAGCTTTGAATATTCTGCTACTTTGAAGAAATAAAGTTGGTGTAAGGCTATAAGAGGTAGCAGGAGGCCATTCAACACTATGAGTCATGTCTAATCCAATTAACCCTCAGCTCAAATTTCTTGCCTTTTCCTAGAACCCTTGATTCTCCGATTAGTTACAAATGTGCCTATGTTGGCCCTGAATGTACGTAACAACCCAACCTTCATAGTCCTCCACAGATTCACTACACCCAAAGAAGAAACTCCTCCTCAGCTAGGTCTTAAGTGTGTAACCCCTTATTCTGACATTATGCCCTCTTGGTCCTCGACTCTCCCACAAGGAAAAATAACCTTCCACATCTAACCTGTTCAAGTCCTGAAAGAATCTTGGATGTCTCAATAAGGTCACCTATCTTTCTTCTAAATATCAATGACTACAGGCCCAATCTATTCAACCTCTCCTCATCAAACAGTGTCTCGATACCCAGTATCAGCCAAATGAACCTTCTCCGGACTGCCTCCAATGCCAATTTATCTTTCCTGAGACAAAGGGCCCTAAAACAGTTAATAGCATTCCAGCTGATGAGTGCCTTGTATAGTTTTGGTAATATCTCCCTACATTTATCTTCATTCCCTTCACATTACATTCACTGCTCCCCTTTTATCTCCGAGGAGAAGGGCTTCCTGAAGAAGGGCTTATGCCCGAAACGTCGAATCTCCTGTTCCTTGGATGCTGCCTGACCTGCTGCGCTTTTCCAGCAACACATTTTCAGCTCCCCTTTTATCTCGCCTACTTGTTACCTCCTCAAAGAGTTGCGGTAATTTTGTCATGAATGATTTTCTCCACATGAAGTTGTGCTGACTCTGCTCAGTCGTATCATAAACATGCTGCTATTACATCCTTTATAATACACTAAAATTTTCCCAATGACAGACGTTAAACTAACCGGCCTTTCACCAGCTGTTTATTGTCTTCTTTCCTTTTAAAATAAAAGGTGTTACAGACCAGCTTTCCAATTCTCTGGGGCTTCTCCAGATTCTAAGGATTCTTGTAAGATTACTACCATTGCATCCATTGTCAATGTATCCACTTCTTTTAATATCTGAAGATACATTCCAAAACGTAAATTAGGTAATTTCTGCAATTCATCTGTCCTAATTACCCACTAATGATTCCAGTGAAACTATCATGGGCAGTTTCACAAAACAAGCAATAGCAAGTTGGCAGGCTTGCCCGATGTTATTCTCATTATCTATGAAACAATGACTCACATAGTTCCATTGGTGTAAACAGCATCACTCCCTTCCACATACTGCACCTGGGTTGGGTAAACGTGCTGCACCTGTTGTACCTGAAAAATAAACAAACTTTTTAAAAAGAAATAACTGCAACATCTTAAACGTTTATGTATGTCCAACATTTCTTCTCAGTAAGCTAGCTAACTTCAAAGTGATGAGGGAATGAAGCTTGAAAGCCGAGGCTGGGATGCCAATCAAGAGGGCTGCTTTGAGTGAACAGTTGCAATTGTTTTGAGCACAACTAAAGATGCATTCATGCAGGCAAGTGTCATGAGAGAGTGGGATGAGAGGAGAGACACACAGAGAATGAGAGTGTGTGTATACACACATTTGTGAGTATGCATATATCTGTATGTTTGTGTTAGTGGGACTGTGTGCAACAGAGAGAGAGGAGACAGATTGATAAAACCACAACTGAAACTACTTCCATCATACATTCTCTCAACTAGTACTTGTCAGATCTTAACTTGCAGCATACAAAGTTTTTCTCCATGCTGTGTTTGATTCTTGTCATTCACCTTAATCTATATTCTCTGATTCTCAAAAATCCAAACTATGTGTTAATTCTGTTTAGAACCTTCATGATTTTTGAATTGGTTCATCAAATTTCTTCTCAACCTTTGCTTTTTAGAAGGGAGAAAAAGCTCTACCCTCTCCAATCAGTTGCAGTAACTAAAATTTCTAATCTTTGAAAACATTTCCATTAATTTTTTCTACATTGTCTTCTTTGCCTTCACACAATTCATAAAGAAGAATGGCCACTACTAGCACAACATTCCACATGAGGCTGAATCGCCTCCATCACAAATGAATAATGATTGAAACTCAGTTGATTGAAATCCAGCTGTTAGTTTAATCCCCTTCCTCCTTTGGTCCCCTCCCCTAACCCTCAAAAAAAATGTAAAATGGCATCTAGAATCAATCCAACTGCTAAAAAAAAACTATCAGTCTGACTGGAATAAAATCAACTGTTAAAAACTCCCAAAATACGACTGACAAAAGTCACCAGTTCAGGCAGTGTTTAAAAAAGCTACAGTCAGACTGACAAAAATTGCGTGTTCGAAAATAATCAATGGCATCACCAGATGACAACACGGTCACTGGCTAAATTGAAGGCCCTATTTTTCACAGCACAACTAAAAAAAATTCAATAATGGCTTAAGTCTGAAAAATATAGCATTTAGGTACTGTAATGGAGTATACATTCCTCTGTGTGCGAGATTAAAGTAATAATCCTTTATTAAATTAAAATTTATTTCTTAAGACAGTATATAAAAGAAAATATAAGGACAAAGTTGCAAGGTTTCCATGTTAAGTAGTGGCAAAAAGGTGGAATTCTTTCATTTCATGATATATTCAAAGTATCTATAATTCTAAGTTCCAAACACAACTGTGTTTGAAATCTCTTCAGCACAGTTGAAGGCTGTACATGATGGCTGTGTGTTGACTATCTGAGAGACGGTCACTTATTTCTTCACCTAAGTATCATTACAAGGGAAGTAGAGAAAAAAAAAAGATAAAATGCATTGCCATTTCAGCTGTAAGACTTACCTGCTGCTGAACAGGTACTTGTTGTACCACTTGGGCCTGCACTGCCTGCTGTCCTGCAACTGAGGTCTGTAAAGTCACTGTTGATGTGGTGTCTGAACCAGCCTCAGAGGTCTGCATATTGGGTTCTAGAGAAACAGGAAAAACAAATGGATCAGATTGGATTCATTCAAATATTGAAGTAATGGCATCAGGCAAAATAGGTTCTGATGGAAATTTGTTAGGGTACTTTTACATTACATTTGAGAGAGGGTCATGTTGTTTTTGCGGCTATTTGATGTTCATGTATCCTCGCAGCTAGTTTTCTGCCGGTTTGTCCAAGCCAACAGGATACATGAACATCAACTAGTCACAAAGCAACTTGACCCTCTCCCACTAGTATCCTTACATATAGATGAGGAAGGATACCACTTCAACTGGGACAACATATTCATCCAAGGACAAGCCAAACAGATACACGTACGAGAATTCCTAAAAGCATGGCATTCCAACTGGAACTCTATCAACAAACACATCGAGTTAGACCCCATCTACCACCCCCTGAGAAAAAGAACAGGAAATGACAATCACAGGAAATGACATCATCAACCCAAACATATAAATAGAAAGCAGGACTTATCAACACTGGTTCGCCCGGAGGCCCACTGAAGATGTTACCTAGTAGGGTGATGAAATGTCTGGAAATGAACCTTCCAGCTCGGCGAGTAAACCTACATCCAATAACTTATTGTTAAACTAGACATATATAGAAAAACAATTTGTTTTGAAGAGCAGATCCGGCATTTTGACGTACTTCCAGCTGTAGTGCTTGCACAATGACAGGAATTCATTAAATTCGTCAATAAAGTTTATTTATCGACAAATTTGATGAATTGCACCTCATCAATTTTAGCCTAAGATCCCTCTTTCAGGGTCTGAGGCCTAACCCCTTTTTCCTTTCATGAAGCACTTATCAATCTCATTTCAGGACTTGAGCAAATGATGTAAAATGACATTCAATGGAATAAGGAGGATGCACCAGGTTGTTGGACGTGTAATCAGATGACTTAACAATATTATGTTTCATCTTCATTTTTCAGGTGAATGTAAAAGTACCCATATTACTATCCAGAGTGAGGTTGAGTTTTTCTCATGTTGTTCTGGTTGAAGTTCAACTCTCAACATTACAAATTCTGGTCATTCATCTCATCCTTATTTATGGAGTTTTACTATGTACAAATTAGCAATCTTGTTTAGCCTATATGACAACAATAACTGTGTTCCAAAAATGGTTCAGTAGTTGTAATGCATTTCAGGATGGAGCAAAAGTACAAAATAAATTTATGTTTGTTCTTTCCAGATGCTGTAAGTAGTGTTTTTCTCATGATTCGCTCGTGTTCACTTTCTGGCTCTCTAATGAAGCCAAAGATCTTACTGTCCTTTCCAAGTATCAGTGCTACTGCAGCATTATGGTCTTAACCATACACACTGTCAAGCTCGCTACTGCAGTTCTAATTCTCAAATACCACCTTCCCTTCTCCTTTTACAAGCACATAATATTTGAGATCTTGGTGCTCTCAAATCATGTATTATGCCTATTTCCCTTAGGTACTCCCAAAACAACAAGGATTCCTTCAATCCATAGTAAGCAACAACAGGAGGAATGGCTAGCTTTACTAAAATATTGTAAAATAAATTAGTTGGGAACCATGATCTATTATTCAATCATACAGTATGGAGGACATCATAAAAACACAAGTGGTTCTAATAACGCGTTCGACAAGGTTCCCCATGGGAGGCTGATTAGCAAGGTTAGATCTCACGGAATACAGCGAGAACTAGCCACTTGGGTACAGAACTGGCTCAAAGGTAGAAGACAGAGTATGGTGGTGGAGGGTAGTTTTTCAGACTGGAGACCTGTGGCCAGTGGAGTGCCACAAGGATCGGTGCTGGGTCCTCTACTTTTTGTCATTTACATAAATGATTTGGATGCGAGCATAAGTGGTACAGTTAGTAAGTTTGCAGATGACTCCAAAATTGGAGGTATAATGGACCGCAAAGAGGGTTACGTCAGATTACAACAGGATCTGGACAGATGGGCCAATGGGCTGAGAAGTGGCAGATGGAGTCCAATTTCGATAAATGCGAGGTGCTGTATTTTGGGAAAGCAAATCTTAGCGGGACTTATGCACTTAATGGTAAGGTCCTAGGGAGTGTTGCTGATCAAAGAGACCTTGGAGTGCAGGTTGATAGCTCCTTGAAAGTGGAGTCGCAGGTAGATAGGATAGTGAAGAAGGCGTTTGGTATGCTTTCCTTTATTGCTCAGAGTATTGAGTACAGGAGTTGGGAGATCATGTTGCGGCTGTATAGGATATTGGTTAGGCCACTGCTGGAATATTGCGTGTAATTCTGGTCTCCTTCCTATCGGAAGGATGTTGTGAAACTTGAAAGGGTTCAGAAAAGATTTACAAGGATGTTGCCAGGGTTGGAGCATTTGAGCTATAGGGAGAGGCTGAACAGGTTGCGGCTGTTTTCCCTGGAGTGTTGGAGGCTGAGGGGTGACCTTACAAAGGTTTACAAAATTATGAGGGGCATGGATAGGGTAAATAGGTAATGTCTTTTCCCTGAGGTAGGGGAGTCCAGAACTAGAGGGCATAGGTTTAGATTAGAGTGGTGCTGGAAAAGCACAGCAGCTCAGGCAGCATCCGGGAACAGTAAAATCGACGTTTCGGACAAAAGCCCTTCATCAGGAATACAGGCAGAGAGCCTGAAGGGTGGAGAGATAAGTGAGAGGAGGGTGGTGGTGGGGAGAAAGTAGCACAGAGTACAATAGGTGAGTGGGGGAGGGGGTGAAGGTCATAGGTTGGGGGGGGGGGGGGGGGGGAAGTGTTGAGTGCATAGGTGGAAAAGAAGATAGGCAGGTAGGACAAGTCATGGGGACAGTGCTGAGCTGGAAGTTTGGAATTGGGGGTGAGGTGGTGGGAAGGGGAAATGAGGAAACCGTTGAAGTCCACATTGACGCCCTGGGGTTAAAGTGTTCCGAGGCGGAAGATGAGGCGTTCTTCCTCCAGGTGTCTGGTGGCATAGGTTTAGGGTGAGGGGGAAATATATAAGGGAGACCTAAGGGGCAACTTTTTCACACAGAGGGTGGTACGTGTATGGAATGAGCTGCAGGAGGAAGTGGTGGAGGCTGATACAATTGCAACCTTTAAGAGGCATTTGGATGGATTTATGAATACGAAGGGTTTGGAGGGATATGAGCTGGGTGCTGGCCAGATTGGGTTGAGATATCTGGTCAGCATGGATATGTTGGACCAAAGGGTCTGTTTCCATGCTGTTCATCTCTATGACTCTATGCCAAAATATTTTTTGGGCTTAATATTAGGGAATGAACACGTCTGAGGAGAAAGTGAGGGCTGAAGATGCTGAAGCTCAGAATCGAGAGTGTAGTGCTGGAAAAGCACAGCAGGTCAGGAAGCATCTGAGGAGCAGGAGAATCAACGTTTCGGGCGTAAACCCTTCATCAGGATGAAGCCCTTCCTGATGAAGGGCTTATGCCCGAAACGTCGATTCTCCTGACTCTCGGATGCTGCCTGACCTGCTATGCTTTTCCAGCACCACACTCTCAACAATGAACACTTCTGAGTCCTGGCTCCTATACTAGGTACAGTATGCCAGTAATTTGCGATAATCGCAAAATACATAACAGCTTCTCTGAGAATTTGGCAGTGACAGATAAACTTCTATTGCTGCCAGTTAAGCACAAAGTGAAGGTGAAAGAACTCAGATAGAACATGAAGGCAGGATATTTTTGTTGCAGTTTCAGAAAATACATGCTGTGATCAAAAGGTAAAACTAATCCTTAAAATATTTACATATTTTGCTTTCGATTTTTATAAAATGCATAAGTTATTTTAAAATTAAAGCATACTTATTTTGTAAGCTGTTATAAAAATATAGCCTCTGTTTTTGCATTTTTAAATTGAAATTAGATCTAACTTATAGTTCTCAAATTTTAAAAACTATGGTCTAATTTAGAAGAACATTACTCAGCATTACTGTATAGTATTCAACTTGCGCCTTCAACAGCACAACATATGCAGTGCCATGTTCCCAATGGGTGATGCACAATTAATCAATATTAAAAAAAAACTAATCGCGTGATAGACTGTTGGCTTGCGGTCAAATCAGTAGACTTAACCAACTCCATGTTCTTCCTTCCTGTGTCACCATTTCCATACCATTATTACATAACTATCTACTACTTTCCATGCTATCCTATTTTTCTCACCTCGTCATCAATCCACAAATTTCCTCACCATTATTATTGGCCACAAACCACACTGCCCATCTTACGCAGTTCTCCTGCATCCCTCCAGTCAGGGGTGCCCTTGGGCTCCATTAACTTTCCCTTGTTCTTTTTCTTCAACAAACTCAACACCACTGTGTGTGCCCGTCTAGGCCCGTCAAATCAACGTAATCAGAACAGTGTGGACAGACAAAAACTAAATTAACTGAGAAGATGCTAAAGATTATGTATTTTATTTTCCAAAATACAAAGGCTAAGAAAATCACATGCTCCCACTAAATAATTCTCAGATATTATTCTGTAATTGATTTTGTACAGCAAGCTCTGTACTTCATAGGCCCCTATTATTCAAACTTTGCACTAACGTTAGCTTTGGGCAATATTGTAAGATGGCAATTACCAATAAACAGTCTTTGTACATTTCTATTTAATCTTCCATTGAATTCAAGAAACATTAGACCAAAAATATTCTCACTGTTAATGAATAACCATACATAAACCTGTTCTTTTTACTCAAGCAGAATTCTAGTTTTCATCAACTGAAAATGCCGAGGACAAAAAAAGCACAGCAGTAAATTACTGTCATAGGTTGCTAGCAAGACTGGGTAACAAAAAGATGACCATTGAGAAATTCCATTGGTGACAAACATAGATCTGTACCACTGTTGCAGGAGGCATTATGGACATTGGAGACTATCCAACAGAAGTGACAGCGTTTTTGGAATAGACTGCGTGCTATCTCCTACTGAGGAGGCTATTCACATGGGCATGCTGTGTATGTGTATGTGTATGTATATGCGAAAGCTTCCCAGCTCTCAAACTTCTGTCCCAGCTTATCTGACATAGGATTAACAAATTGAGAATATGTGGCTCATTTAACCTACGTGTCACTTGTCACCCACCAAACAGCAGCTTGCATATCTTCCAGACAGCAGAATGAAACAGAGGTGGAAATCAAGAAGAGGTATAAGATAGAACAAACCATCAGCTTCAACGTTGAATGGCTCTGTTGTATCCAGCCTCAAGATGTACAGAACTCTCTCATCCATAGGATTCAGGAGATGCAGGCATCCTTGTTCACAACCAGCTCTACTTATCTTACTTACACCCTTACCCTGCAAGAGAATGTCATGTTTTGTTGCACTGTTTTGGTGATATGCCTGCTACAGCTGAATAGGCTGAGGTGTGTGGAACCAGAGAATGTCAAGCCTTCATCATTGGAATGTGAGGCAAAGTATCTAGACTTTAGAAATGGGACTTGAGTGTCCGGGACTGCTGATTTCTGACTGATGGTGGTGCAGCGGGGAAGGGATGTCATGTGTTTCTGCTTTGACTGAGCTAAATATGCAATATAAGCTCAATAAACCTCTTATAGCAAAGTTGTCAGCTACTTGTGCTGATCTCTTGCCCATGTGCTCCTACATAGTTTCTGCGGGCCTCCTGAACCATTCAAAATGTGGTTTCTTTTCTTCACCACTAAGGTTTCCAGAGCTGTAATTGTGAACCAAAGAGCTCTCACTGTCTTTCCAAACATTCTACATCCAGTCCACATCTTACTGGCAGTGGGTCATTGCTGTCTTCCATGAGGTAGCTCCCTTTTAAGGCTCTGTATCGACCAAGCAGGCTGCACCATACGCAACAGCATGAGCTATTCAGGCTTCTGCTGAGTGCTTAGTCAAGCAGTATCACAGCCACCATTTACCATATTTGTTACAAAGCTGTTCCTTTTCTCAACTATACTGTGTCCTGGATTGTTTTATAACCCCTCTGAAAAGCTGGGTTGGTACAGAGATGAAAAGGGTATTGGGAGGCCTTTTTGTTTATATGTAAACAGGTGAGACTTTAAGCCACAGCTTTCATATTTTAGAAGTAACATGTATAAGGAAAGGGGAGTCAGTCCTGAAAGCTGAATTCTTGTTGTTGAGTCAGTTCAGCAGTGGGCTGTGTGTAAACAGGCTGCTAGACTCTCTCTCTTCTACCCTTCTAACCTCAATCTGTCAGCCTCTGTTTCATTTTCACTGTGTTTAAGGGGTTTGTTTATTGGGACTGTGGTGATCCCAAACCCTAACCACTCGATGCCTGGAGGAAGAATGCCACATCTTCCGCCTTGGGATCCTGCAACCATACGGGATTAATATGGATTTCACCAGTTTCCTCATTTTCCCTCCTGCACCTTATCCCAGTCCCAAGCCTCCAACTCGGCACTGCCCTCTTGACCTGTCCATCGTCTTTCCCATCTATCCACTCCACCCCCCTCTCCGACCCATCGTTCTCTCCCTCACATTAATCTACCTATTGGACTCTCAGCTACCTTACCCCCAGGCCCACCCCCTCCCATCTCAGCCCCTGGCCCATAAGTCTCATTGCTGATGAAGGGTTTATGCTTGAAACCATGATTCTCCTGCTCCTTGGATGCTGCCTGACCTGCTGTGCTTTTCCAGCACCACACACTCTGATCTCCAGCATCTGCAATCCTCACTTTTGTGAGTAACAAGAATCTGGCTTTGAAGTTGTGTAATTGAATGATCCAACAGATGTTTATTACAGCTACTGAACATGCACATATGTTACATTTACAGGGACATCAATTTTTGAACTAAGGTAAAAATCACAAAGCCAGATTATAGTCCATCAGGTTTATTTGGAAGCACTAGCTTTCGGAGCACCGTTCCTTCATCAGGTGGTTGTGGAGGTTACGATCATGCTCACAGAATTTATAGCCAAAGGAATCCAGTGTCATGGAGATGTGATACAGTAAAAAAGATTAAAACTTTCATCTTTTATAATGGGATATGCTGGTTTGTTCTTTGATATGTAAATCCCAGAACTTCTGTTAAAAGATCTATTTTAATTTTGAAAAGATCTGTGATTCTTAACTTTGTCCAGCCCAGTCCAACACTGGTACCTCCAAGTCATTGGCTAAGGTAGATCGTGTTCCCAGACACATTGACATTTACGGCACTCTCTGAACTATCTAAATTTAACTGAGTTGTGGTCACTATCTCCAGAATGTTACTCTTCCTAAGATACTTCCAAATATTTGGTCTGATACTGTCCCCCACCTTGTTGAATCTAAGAGTTTTGCTCCCTCGCTACTTTAAACACAGAAAATATCTCAGTTACTACTTGTGTAGTTAAACTATTATTGCCTTTTTTATTCACTCATAAGATGTAGTGTCGCTGGCTTGCCAATGTTTTTGCCCATCCCTCGTTGCCTTTGAGAAGGTGGTGGTTAGATGCATTCTTGTACCTTTGTATTCTGCATGCTGTACAATGACTCTCAATGCCATTAGGGAGTGTTGTGAATAAATACTTTAATTCGGCTTCTTATTAAGGAATCTCATGACAATCAAAACTGAAACAGACTTAAAATTTTATTACATGTAGCAACCAAAATAAGACTCCTCAAATAAGCTAGTTAATCCTCATAACTCAACTTGGCTATTACCCGATTAATGGCAGAATTTAACTATGATTCCAACCAACAGTGTCTATCTCTGGTGTCCAGGGTTTGATCCTTGTGCAGTGCTATTCTTTGAAGATCTGCTGCTGAATTGTCTGATGGGGAATTCTTGTACAGATTTTCATCCTTCAGGTATATGATGGGATGTTTGATGATTGATTGTTTTGAATCTTTCATCCAAATTATAGACCACTCCTCTGAAACCATTAAGTTTGCAGCTTGCCTTCTCATCTGAAGTAGCTTCCTTTTACGTTTGGCACTGACTGTCTGAAGACACAGCCCTCCTGCAGTTAATTCCTTAAAAACCTCTGCAGGGCAATCATTTGTCCTTTGGCATTAGGCAGCTAATCATCAAGCAACTGATAAAATAGTTCTATTTACGACTCCTTCTAATTGATTTCAATTGCTATATAAATTTGTGTTGTCTTTAACAGTTTATTCCAGACAGTTATTGCTGCTTCTTTCATTTGTAACAGTTGATTTTTATTGATTCTTTTAATCCAAGAAATTATAAAAGTTCTGAAGTCTATAGTATCAGGGGAGGACATGCAGAATTTTGACCAGTAACAGCGAAGGAACAGCGATATATTTCCAAGTCAGGATGTGAGTGACTTGGATTGTAGAGGAACTTGCAGGTGGTGTTCCCATGGATCTGCTGCCCTTGTCATAGGGTCATCCAGCAAGAAAACAGACCCTGTGATCCAACTTGTCCATGCTGACATTTCCCAAACTAAATGAGTCTCATTTGCCCGTGTTTGGCCCATATCCCCCTAAACCTTTTCTAGTCGTGTACCCGTCCAAATGTCTTTTAAACATGGTAACTATACCTATATCTACAACGTCTTCTGGCAGTTCATTCCACATACGAACTACCCTCTGTATGAAAAGGTTACCCCTTAAGACCCTTTTAAATCTTTCTCCTCTTACCTTACAATAATGCCCTCCAGTTTTGAACTTCCCTACCCTGGGGAAAAGCCTTTTGCTATTTGTCCCTCATGATTTTATAACTCTCTTTAAGGTAACCTTTCAAGCTCCTATGCGCCAGAGACAAAAGTCCCAGCCTATCCTTATAACACAAACCCTCCAGTCCCAGTACATTGTTGCAAATTCTTTTTGCAACCTCCCAAATTTAGTAATACCAGAACTGTACACAGAACTCCAAAACTGGCCTCACTAACACTGTCTAGCTGCAAGTTGATACCACAAGCCCTATACTCAATGCTCTGATCAATGAAGGCAAGCAAGCCAAACACCATCTTCACCACCCTGTCTACCTGTGATGCCACCTTCAAGGCAAAATGGATCTGAAGTCTTAAATCTAGGTGAATTTACACAATGTATCTTGTGGATAATATACACTGGTGCTACTGAGGATCAGTGAGGAAGGAGTAGATGCTTGTTGATGTGGTATCAATCAAGCAGGCTGATTTGTTCTGGATGGTGTCAAGCTTCTTGAGGGTTGTTGGAGCTGCACTCAATCATTACACTCCTGACTTGTGCCTCTTAGATGGTCCACAGGTTTTGGGAGTCAGGTGGTGAGTTACTTGCCACAATACTTCAGCTTCCATCCTGCTCTTGTAGCCAACATTCATGATTGGACATAGAGTCATACAGTCATAGAGATGTACAGCATGGAAACAGACCCTTTGGTCCAACTCGTCTATAGCAACCAGATATCCAAGCTCTATCTAGTCCCATCTGCCAGCACCCAGCCCATATCTCTCCAAACCATTCCTATTCATATACTCATTCAGATGCCTTTTAAATGTTGCAATGTACCTGCCTTCACCACATCCTCTGGCAGCTCATTTCATACACGTGTGAAAAACTTGCCCCTTAGGTCTCTCTTATATCTGTCCCCTCTCACCCTAAACCAATGCCCCCTAGTTCTGGACTCCCCCACCACAGGGAAAAGGCTTTGTCTATTTATCCTATCCATGCCCCTCGTGATTTTGTAAACCTCACCCCTCAGACTATCGACGCTCCAGGGAAAACAGCCCTAGCCTATTCGACTTCTCCCATTAGCTCAAATCATCCAACCCTGGCAACATCCTTTTAAATATTTACTAAACCCTTTTAAATTTCACAACATCTTTCCAATAGGAAGCAGACCAGAATTGCACGCAATATTCCAACAATGGCCTAACCAATGTCCTATACTCAATAACCTGACCAATAAAGGAAAGCCTCAGACTGTGTGGAGTTTGCACATTCTCCCTGTGTCTGCGTGGGTTTCCTCTGGGTGCTCCGGTTTCCTCCCACAGTGCAAAAATGTGCAGGTTAGGTGAATTGGCCATGCTAAATTGTCCGTAATGTTAGGTGAAAGGGGAAATGTAGGAGAATGGGTCTGGGTGGGTTGCGCTTCGGTGGGTTGGTGTGGACTTGTTGGGCCGAAGGGCCTGTTTCTACACTAAGTAATCTAATCAAATCTAAAAACCAAACGCCTTCTTCACTATCCTATCTACCTGCAAATCCATTTTCAAGGAGCTATGAACCCGCACTACAAGGTCTCTTTGTTCAGCAACATTTTGAGGACTTTACCATTAAGTGTATAAGTTCCTGCTAAGATTTGCTTTCCCAAAATGCAACACCTCACATTTATCTAAATTAAGCTCCACTTGCCAGCACTTCCTCCGCTGTGATATAGACATTTTTCAAGATGTCACCACCTATTTCCTGACATTCTATAGCTCCCATGACCTTTTACAGTAAATACTGATGCAAAATACTCGTTTAGTAATGCCCCATCACCTGCGGCTCCACACAAAGGCCGTCTTGCTGATCTCTGAGGGGTCTTATTCTCTCCCTAGTTACCCTTTTGTCCTTAATGTATTGTAAAAATGCTTTGGATTCATCCCTTTCTTATTTCTAAGTTCTACCCAAATAACTTCCCTGGATGTATTTCCAAGAATATCCTCCCTCAGTACAGCTGTAATGCTATCCATTATCAAAGACACCACTCTCCATCCTCTCCTGCCTCCCTTTCTGTCCTTCCTGTAGTATTTTTATTCTGGTACATTAATCTGCCAGTCCTGTCCAGCCCTGAGCCATGTTTCTATAATTGCTATGGTATCCCAGTGTCATGTTCCTAACCATGCCCTTGCCTCTTATATTGAAGTAAATGCAGTTTAATTTATCAATCCTACCTTGTTCTCTGCTTTGTCTCTGCCTGCCCTGACTGTTTGACTCGCCTTTGTTCTCAACTGTACCACTTTCATATTAATAACTTTCCTCACTATATGTCAGGACTGCAGAGCTTAAATCTGATTTGTTGGTTGTTGAATCACTTAGCTCTGTCTATCATGTGCTGTTCTTTCCATATGGCATACTAGTCCTGTTTGGTAGCTTCACATATGGACAATCCATCTTCAGGTATGCTTGGTGCTGCTCCTGACATGCCCTCCTGTCCTCTCCACTGAACCAGGGTTGATGCTGTGGCTTGATAGTAAGGGTTGAGTAGAGGATATGCCAGGCCATGAGATTGCAGATTGTACTGGAGTACCCATAGTGCCTCATGGAGAGTATTCTAATTGTGAAGGCGGGACTTCAGCTCCACAGAACTTTGCTGCGGTCACTTTTACCAATACTGTCATGGACAGATACATCTGCTGCAGCTGGCAGACTGGGAAGGATGTGGTCAAATATGTTTTCCCTCTTCTTGGTTCCCTCCACTTGCCGCAGACCCAGTCAAGTAGTTATGGCCATTAGAACCCAATCAGTTCAACTGTAATGCTGCTGAGCCACTCTTAGTGATGGACAATGAAATCCTCCACTCTGAATACATTGTATGCCCTTGCCACACACAGTGCTTTCTCTCAAGTGTGGTGGAGCATGCACAGGTATTGATTCATCAGCCAAGAAAGTACAGCAAGTGGTAGTCAGCAGAGGGTTTCCCTGCCCATGTTCAAGTTGAAGGCATGAGACTTAATGGGGTCCAGGGTCAATGTTGAGGATTCCTTGTGTCTCTCCTTCCTGACTGTATCCCACTGTGTCGCCACCCCTGACAGGTCTGTCCTGCCGGTGGGACAGGACATATTCAGGGATGGTGATATTGGGGACATTATCATACTCACAGAATCATACCTGACAGATAATGTCAGACTGTTGCTCGACTAATCTGTGAGACAGCTCTCTCAATTTTGTCACTAGCCCCCATTAACAAGGACTTTGCAGAGCTGTTTCCACCATTGTCTTTTGAACTGCCAAGGTCAATGCTAGGTTTCATTTCTTTGTGGAGACTTTGTAGCGATTGGTACAACTGAATGGGTTGCTAGGCCACTTCAGAGCACAGATAAGAGTCAACCACACTGCTGTTGGTCTGAAATCCCATGTAGACCAGACCAGGTAAAGGTGGTAGATTTAATTCCCTGAAGAGTATTAGTGAGCCAGATGGGTGTTTTTCTACATTTGGCAGTAGTTTTACTGTCATCAGTGGATTCCTAATTCCAGCTTTTCTTTTCATTGGCTTCAATGTCTACCATCATCACCCCTCACTTGCAAGTAAACATGAGCACGTGGCACACACTAAAGTTTTTTCTTGATGCTTTTCTTCCTGGATTGGAGAATTGCCTGTTATTAAAACAGTTAAGTAATCTTTTATTCTGTTAAGTTTTTAAATAGAGCTAAGTTTTTCAATTTCTTCTTTTTGTTGTATGTTAATTATAGTGTATGAATAAAGATTGTCTTCTTCAAGACTTCAAATTGCATCCAAAATGAAACATCTGGCGCTTGGCTTTAAAACAAAGAGTTAGGTTCAGGGTATCATCTTATTGTGAGGGGGTTTGGTCTGGCCCATAAATATATGCTTCTCTGAAATCTGATTACATATTTGATCATCACTCCATCCTCGGCTATTTCAGGATATATAGTACATACCTAACCTTACGCTTACCCCTTTGTGTGTTTTAAATTCTATCCACACACAATCTCATTTAATGATCCTTCCAAGATACCATCCTTCCTCACCTATAACTGATTCCTTGATCTGTCTGCTTGTAGTGTCCATGTGTCATGCTTCAAGTGATGTGAGCTAAGTTTGCATCTGAAAGCTTCATACTCTCAGGTCACATGTATGTTGCAATGATAGGAAGATGTCTCATGAAGGTTTGCTAACATATTGATAGAGACACAAGACAAGATGGAGCATAAAAATAAGATAAAGGAAAGGATCAATAGTAGGTATACAAGGTATTCGCCAAAAACGAATACCCGCGCAACTTTATCAACAGATGCCTAAGAGATAGACCACGGAACGAGGACATGCCACAACCAAAAGGACTAGCCACACTACCATACATCAGGAGCGTTTCAGAACTGACAGCCAGACTACTGCGACCCCTAGGACTCATAACGGCACACAAACCAACAGCCACGCTCAGACAACAACTTACTAGAACAAAGGAGCCAATACCCAACATGAGCAAAACTAATGTAGTTTATAAAATACCATGCAAGGACTGCACAAAACACTATATAGGACAAACAGGAAGACAGCTAACAATCCGCATACATGAACACCAACTAGCCACGAAATGACACGACCAGCTATCCCTAGTAGCCACACACTCCGACAACAAGCAACATGAATTCGACTGGGAAAACATTACTATCATAGGGCAAGCCAGACAGAGAACAGCCAGGGAATTCCTAGAGGCATGGCATTCATCCACAAATTCCATCAACAGACACATCGACCTGGACCCAATATACCAATCACTACAGCGGACAGCTGAAACTGACACCCGGAAGCGGCAAGGACAGACCACTATAAATGCCGGAAGAAACATCAAAGAAGCGCTTCGCAGGAGGCTCCACAGCACTGATGATGTCTCCTAGGCCAGGGGACGAAACGTTTGCAACAAAAACTTCCAGTTCGGCGAACAGAACCACTACAGGATCAATAGTAGCTCCAAGGAGGAATTTCAGAGTTAAGAATGTGGGATCAGGAAGATAATAAATTGCTGTAGACAGTCTCGCTAATACTTTAAAAACATTGGAACAGACAACACCAGTTCCACGAGAGATGAGAACTCTGGAGAGGTTGAGATCAACCATATCAAACAATGCATAAATGTCAAAGGATAATGTCACACAACCACAGCGTCATCTGTCATTTGGTGAAATATATAACAAAAGGAGTAACAGCTGGCTATTCAACCCTCCAAACATGTGCCACCAATTCTTAGGTTAGTTGCAGATCATCCAACTTTATAGTCTGTTCCTGTTTTCTCAATGTACCCTTTTATTCCTTTAGACCTAAGAACTGTATCTATCTCATTCTTGAAAATATTCAACATTTTTGAGACGACCATTTTCTTGAAAATTCCACAAGTTAGCCACTCTTTGGGTGAAGAAATCTCTTAACTCAGTCCTAAATGCCCTACTCCCCTAGTTCTAGATTGCCTAGTCATCGGAAACATTCATCCTATGTTTATTCTGTCTAGTCTTGTTAGAAATCACTCCCTCATTCTTCTAAACTCCATTGAATATGGTCCTACTCTCTCCTCATTCATAAGTCCTGCTACCTCAGTCATCAGTGTAGTTAAACCTTCATTGTACTCCTTCCATAACCAAACATCCTTCCTTGGACAAGGAGTCCAAACTGTATATAATTCCCCAGGTTTGGTGTAACAAGGCCTGATACAATTAAGGCAAGACATCCCTGCACATGTACATGAATCCTCTTGCCATGAATACCAATATACTATTTGCCTGATTCATCAACTTCTGTATTTGCATGTTTACTTGCAGTTACACTCAGTTTTGTTGCACCCTCTTTCCCAATCTATTGCTATTCAGATAATATGACTATTTTTCCACCTCAGCGTATGACCTCACATATTTCATCCTGCATGCATATTTGTGCTGCTGCAGTGAAATAAGGTGTTCAAAAATTTTTTGACAGAAAAGATTAACCAGGACATTGGAGGTGACAGCATTAACATGGGAGAGAGAAAATGAGAGATTTCAATGGCAGATGGAACAAGGGCAGGCTGTATTGAGGAGGGTATAATAATAATAATAATCTCAAGAGGGAAGTTACTACCTGAGGAATGGGAACCACATACATGTCAGCTGGTTTGGGGGGAGCGAATGGCGAATGGGGAGTTGGATGGTCAGCAGTTAAGTGGGAAATGGATGAGATTTCTTGTCTATTAGGAGATAGAAGAGAAACTGAATTGGAGGCTCAGGACGAGAGCTGAAACAGGCTGATTCTGGAAGACTGTGGCACTGGAGTTTCGTGTGGTATAATGGTAATGATGGTGTATGGCTAAGTCTGTGTTCAAGATATAAAAAATGAGTCTTAAGAGTGCGAATGAGATAATGTTTACAAGTACCAACTTGTTTCATAATTTATGAGAGAAATCCTTGTATGTTTTTATATAGACATATTTTTATTCCTTATAATATTGCACAAATAAAATAGCAAAGAAATGACATGCATTCCACTTATGCCTAACTCTGCTTGAATATTGCATAAGGCACTATCACATCGAAGAATTGCTTTTCCAGTTTTTTAAAAATGCATTAAAAGTGGTATACTGGGAAAACAGCCATTTATACACAGAATATTCAAAATGCTTCCTGAGAGACCCAATGCTGCTAGTATTGTAGCTTCCGTTTTCAATTCACCATATGTTTCAGTGAAGTACTCACTGCATCTGCCAAGATTTCAGTTGTATGGCAACACAGGCCATATTCAAATAAGTCACCTTATCTGAAGAAACATATTCAATTTTAGTTCAAACATCCTTTGCTAAATTAGCTATGGGAGCAACAAATACTAATTTGACAAAAAAAAAGTTGAGTAGTTCACCCTGTTAATAGCCTCACTTTGTCTACAGTGCATTGGATCAACTGTAGAAACCATGTACAAATTTAATTTAGTAAAATGACCTTTCTTCTAAAGGCTATTATTCTTTCAAAGATAGAACAACCAACCTTGTGTGAGGAGTGCTATCTGAATATACTGAGCAAGAGCAGGAGCAGGCCATTTGGCCCCTTGAGCCTGCTTCACTATTCAAAACGATTGTGACTGATCTGTTTTGTATTTCAAAGTCCACATTTACATCTACTCTTGATAACCCATATTTGACCTGCCTGATATGAACCTATCCATCTTTGTCTTAAAGATATTCAACAAGCCTACTTCCACCCCTTTCTGAGGCAGAGAATTCCAACGTTTCTAAAAATTCTCATCTGCCCTGACAGTGCCTGGATTACTGACCTACAAAAGGAAACATCCTTTCTACATTCATCTTGTCAAGACCAATCTGACTTTATACACTTTATACTTCACATCATCCCTCACTCTTCAAAACTCAAGTGAAAATATGTTCAAACCATCCAACCAATCCTCATAAGACAATATGCTAATCCCAGGGATCAATCACGTAAATTTCCTCTGAACCACTTCCAACTCTTTTATATCTTTCATTAAATAAGGACACCAAAACTGCATCAACATTTGACCTGCAGTCTCCTCAAGCCCTGCAAAACTAAAAGGACCACATTCCCACTCCTCTTGTATCAAAGAGTAGCAATTCATTGCTTTCTTGACTTGCATGTTGTGCCTGCACAATAATAATTTGCAATTCATACAATAAACACCTAGATCCCTCTGCACCTCAGAACTGTGCAGTCATTCACCATTTAAATAATAATCTGCTTATTTTATTCTTCTGCCAAAGTGAATTTCACATTTTCATACGTTATACCCCATCTCCTAAAATTTTATCCACACACACAACCTATTTATTTCCATCTGCAACTGCCTTGTGTCTCAGAGTCATAGAGATGTACAGCACATAAGCAGACCCTTCCGTCCAACTCATCCGTGCAGACTAGATATCCTAAACTGATTTAGGCCCCTGTGTCAGTATTTAGCCCATATTCCTCTCAAGCCTTCCTATTCATGTATCCATTCGGTGCTTTTTAAATGGTGTAGTTGCACCAGCCTCCACCTCTTCCTCTGGCAGCTCATTCAAAATATGCACCATCCTCAGCATAGAGAAGCTGCCCCTTGGGTCCCTTTTAAATTTTGCTCGTCTCACCTTAAACTTATGCCCTCTAGTTTTGGGACTCCCCTATACTGGGGAAAAGATCTTGACTATTCACCCTATCCATGTTCCTCATGCTTTTATAAACCTCTAAGGTTTCTTCACAACATACTTTCATACTGGCTTGATACTGTGTGAATTTAGCAACTATGCCTTCACTTCCCTCATCCACGTCATTGATGTAAATTGTAAAAAGTTGAGGCCCTAGCACAGATCTGAGAAACTCCACTCATCACACTCTGCCAACCAGACAAAGGTCCATTTACACTCTGTTTTCTGCCAACCAGCCAACCTTCTATTCAAGCTCATGTTATTCCTCAAAGAACTTGAATTAATTTGTTAAGTACAATTCCCCTTGGGGAAACCAAGCTAATTCTTCTCAACAATCTTGTTAAATTACTTTTCTTTTAAATGCACAACGATAATCACTCCAATGATCAATTCTAATACCTTCCACGATAGATGTCAACTTAACAAGATTATAGTTTCCAGTTTACTGCCTCCCTCCTTCTTGAAGGGGGTATTTATATTTGATACTTTCCAGTCTGATGGAACCTTTTCTGAACTTAGGAAATTTTGCAAGTTTAACACCAATGCATCTATTGCCTCATTAGCAACTGCTTTTAAGACCCTAGGATGAAATTGTTCTGGATCTGAAGACTCATTAGCCCACAACCCCAGCACTTGGACAAAAAAAAGGGCTTTTATACATAGTCATAAATTAAGGCAATCACCTGATGAAGGAGCGGCACTCCGAAAGCTAGTGTGCTTCCAATTAAACCTGTTGGACTATAACCTGGTGGTGTGAGATTTTTAACTTTGTACACCCCAGTTCAACACCAGCATCTCCAAATCATGACTACATTTATGGGGGGTGGAGAATGAGACGCCAGCCAGGAAAACACTGGAATTGACCAGTCTGGAGATAAGCGTTTCAACATCAGATGAGGTCAGGTAAGAGAACAAATGGCAAATTTTGTATAGATCAGATACAAAGCCAAAGACTCTATTTGCAGTTAAACAAGATTGCTGCCAGCTGTCTGATTCAGTTCAAGACAATAACACAGGACAGAACTGTTTGTTATGTACACAGTTTGTAGCCACAGCTGAAATCAATAGCTTTGTTTTTTTCAGTGTTTAACTTTAGGAATTTGCAACCTCCTTAAGATAATTTCTAATCTTTACCACCTTTAACATAAGGGCTGTGGAAGAGTTATCAGTCAAGCAGACTGACAACACAGGAAATGAAACAGTGAAAAGTGGTGGTAGGGAAGTACAGCACATAATGTTAACGTCACTTGTACAGATTACATTGCCACAGGCAAGAATAAAAATGAAGAGGGCCAATGATAGATTCTTGTGGAGTTGTGGAAATAACTGTATGGGTGGGCAGAGAAACCATTAACTGCAATCTTACCAACTAGCTTACAACATGAAGAATAATAAATATGCGATACTGGAGGAGAATAGTTGCAGCAGACTTTGTCCAAGGCTGCAGCAAATTTGAAAGAACACAGTTCTATGGAGAATAGAAATCTGATTTCCATAATCATGTCCATGAACTTCTGCAAAGATGGGCATGGATTTTGGAACCAACATGTTCAAAGACTTACTGAAATCCTCAATATCACCCAAGATTTAAACCTAGTTTGGAATATATGCCTATTTATCCCAGGTTTCTCCTAATTCATTGTGGTATTAGCGCATTTGCGACAAATGCAGTTAATATAACAATATAGGCTAGTTGGACCTAAGGGTCTGTTTCCTTCCTGTACATCTCTATGACTCCATCAGGAATCAGCAGCAAACCAATTTCCACAATAAGGGGATTTCATGGGTCTCTATATTACAGGAATTGTATAACCAATTAGCTCTTTTTTATTGTATAAACAGTGACTCATTCTGGGATAGGATTCCAGCAACACGTGGCACCACCTACTTATTAGAAAGATAATTCAGAACAGTGGGTACCTGAAGAACATTTGGCTGTAGAAATAAGACAGACGGCTAGGCAACAGAAAGTAAGGAATGCATATAGTGACTCCACTCTCAGGATATCCCTCAGCAATTTACAGCCAATAATACACTTATGAGTGTAGCCATTGTAATATAAATGAACACTGCAGTCACAATTAGCACCCATTTCCATAAAAGAGGAATGAAATTATTTGTTTCTGTCATGTGAATTGAGGAAAAATATTAGCCAAACATCAGAGGACAACACCCCTACTTTTTAAAATAGTAACTCAGATTTTCTAGGCCACTTGAGAACAGCCCTGGTTTGCTTTTCATGTTTAATTTCTTACAGCACCTCTAGTACTGCAAGCCTCCCTTAGTATATAATTAAATGTCAGTCATAACTTTCATGTTTCGCTCTCCGAAATGGAACATGAACCCCAACCTTCTACCTCAGAGGTTAGAGTCCTGCCAACTAAACCACAACTGGCACTGCACTTACTGACATATGACAAACTGCCAGGATGATGTATGCTAAAGCATAAATAAGTCACTGGGTCATGAGAATAATGTCGCTTATATGATCTCAAATGGCATCCAATATGGCAAGTGTGAGGATATGCTGTTTAAAAAAAACACTTATAAATAAACCGGATTGGAAAAAAAACACAGAAAGCAAGAAACAGGTTACTAACAAGACTGTGTGTAACTTTTTTTCTCCAGATTAAAATAGTGCATTTTAAACATCAACATACCATGTCACATAATTATGCGGAAGCAGGCTTCAATCTACAAATACCACATTTTTACAGGCTGACAGGATGGATCACTGAGGATTCCCAAGATTCTTGTCTCCCAGAAAAAAGGGAATAACAACAGGTCTTCTTCACCACTCAGGATTCAGTTACGGTGCTGCAAAGGCTTGGAGGCAAGTCAATTGCTCTTTCTTGAAACTAGGTGTTAAGGCGGACCTTTCATGTTGTAAAGGTATATTTAAAAACAGTCACCTGTTATACATCTGAGACAATCCTCCTATCATTAAGGTTCCCTGCTTAAATTGATAGGCTCAACTACAATATGTACTCTAAATAGGGGACGGGAGGGCTGGAGTGAAAAGAAATAAATGGAATTTACAGGAGGAAAAATTCAGTAGCAAAGGAATTTCATTTTCAAATATGCTGCTTAATTAGCTAACTCACGAGTGGTCTAATGTGAAAAATAGCAATGCACAAAGGAATACTTAAGGAATTTTCCTTCAATGTGGCACATTCTGAATAATGTACAACAATACCCGATTTATCATTGTCATATGTTCAGGACGCAAGTTTGCTCGCTGAGCTGGAAGGCTTGTTTTCAGACATTTTGCCACCATACTAGCTAACATCATCAGTGAGCCTCCAGTGAAGCACTGGTGTTAGGGACCTGCTGTTTATGTACGTGTTTAGATTTCCTTGAGTTGGTGACGTCATTTGCTGCTGTGATGTAATTTCCTTTTCTTGATCTCAGAGGGTGGTATCTGGGGTCCAAGTCAAGGTGTTTAGAAGAGTTTCAGTTGGAATGCCACGCTTTAGGAATTCTTGTGTGTGTTCCTGTTTGGCTTGTCCTAGGATGGATGTGTTGTCCCAGTCACAGTGGTGTCCTTCCTCATCTGTAAGGATACTAGTGATAGTGGGTCATGTCTTTTTGCGACTAGTTGATGTTCATGTAGCCTGGTGAATAGTTTTCTTGTCTGTTTGTCCAATGTAGTGTTTGTTAGTCCTTTTAAGGTACTTTGTAAATGATATCTGTTTTGCTTGTTGTCTGTATAGGGTCTTTCAAGTTCATTAGCTGCTGTTTTAGTGTGTTGGTGGGTCTGTGGGCTACCATGATGCCAAGGGGTCTGAGTAGTCTGGCAGTCATTTTCAAGATGTCTTTTATGTAGGGGAAAGTGACTGGGGTTTCTGGACGTGTTTTTATCTGCTTGTTTGTGTTTGTTGCTGAGAAATCGGTGGACTGTATTCATTGTGTTGAAAATGTGTTGCTGGTTAAAGCACAGCAGGTCAGGCAGCATCCAAGGAATAGGAAATTCGACGTTTCGGGCATTGTGTACCCGTTTTTTTGTATATACTTGTATAGGCGATTTTCCTCTGCTCTTTGTAGTTGCTCTGTGTTGCAGTGTATGGTGGCTCATTGAAACAATGTTCTAATGCAGCTTTGTCTGTGGGTGTTGGGATGATTGCTTCTCTAATTCAGTATTTGGTCTGTGTGTTGTTTCCCTGTGGACCCAAACAAGCAGACAAAATGCGTCCAGAAATCCTAGTCATTCTCCCCTACATAAAAGATGCTTTGAAAATGACTGCCAGGCTACTCAGACCTCTTGGCATCGTGGTAGCCCGCAAACCCACCAACACACAAACATCAGCTAATGAACTTGAAAGACTTTATACAGACATGCAAAACTAACAAAATACCTTGCAAGGACTGTAACAAACACTATACTGGACAAACAGGCAGAAGACTAGCCACCTGGATATATGAACATCAACTAGCCATAAAAAGACATGGCCCACTCCCACTAGTATCCTCACATACAGATGAGGAAGGACACCACTTCGAGTGGAACAACATATCCATCCTAGGACAAGCCAAACAGAGATATGCATGGGAATTCAGAGAAGCATGACATTCCAATAGGAACCCTATCAACAAACACATTGACCTGAACCTCATTTACCAACCTCTGAGAAAAAGAACAGGAAATGACATCACCATAGCAAATGGCATCACCAACCCAAGGAAACCCAAACAAAAATAGAAAGCAGGTTACCAGGGTTTCACCGGAGGCTCACTGATGATGTTACCTAGTATAGTGACGAAATGTCTGAAAACAAACTTTCTAGCTTCTTGAGCAAACATATCCAGAACCTCAACCTGAGCTACAAATCTTCTCAAAACTCACTATTGTCACATGTACCTAGGTACAGTGAAAAGTTTTGTTTTTGGTGCAATACAGGCAGCTCACACCATACAAAGTGTATAACAGCAATAGAATAGAGTGAGGAATACAATGTTAAGGCTGCAGAGAGGTGCACCAAGAGTGAGGTTAACATTAAACTTAAAATTTGAGAGGCCCATTCAGAAGTCCGATAACAGCAGGGCAGAAGTTGTTGTTGAATCTGTTGGTACTTGTGTTTAAACTTTTGTATCTTCTGCCCGACACAAGAGGTTGGAAGGATCTTTGATTATGTTGGCTAGCTTGCTGAGGCAGTGACAAATATCGATGGAATGTTGCCATAACAGTACATACTGTACTTTGATACTTGGCTTCCAACAAAAAACAACAGTAATATGTGACATCTTATGAGAGAGTATACCATGAAAAAGAGGAAGAAAATGTTTATTGTGTTAGACTAAATAAAACACAAGATGATTCAACACAATTTCAAAATTCAAAGTGTAGTAAGCTTTAAAATCTATCAACAATTACTAGCAATTAAAGTTACCCCAATGATGTACTAGGTAAATATATCAAGTTCTTGAGATGTAGAAGCTGCATTTTCATTTACAAGAGCTGCTTTTTGATTTTTTTTTAGGAGTTCCTTTGTTCCTTCTCAATAACTCGCTTCTAAGGTTATGCAGTCACATAGTAACAAAATCTTCAGCATAGAGTAGACAAATAGAATTTATTGAATTCATCAACATCCTCAATAATTAACAACTCTCTGAGCTACAAGGAAAGGTTGGACAATCTTGGATTGTGTCAAAGGCTGAGCTGTGATAGAACATAAAACATTACAGCGCAATACAGGCCCTTCGGCCCTCGATGTTGTGCTGACTTGTGAAACTAATTTGAAGCCCATCTAACCTACACTATCCATTTTCATTCATATGTCTATCCAAAGACCATTTAAGTGCCCTTAATGTTGGTGAGTCTACCACTGTTGCAGGCAGGGCATTCCATGCTTTTACTACTCTTGAGTAAAGAAACTACATCTGACATCTTTCCTATATCTATCACCTCTCAATTTAAAGCTTTGTCCTCTCATGCTAGCCATCACCATCCGAGGAAAAAGGCTCTCACTACCTAACTCTCTGATTATTTTGGATGACTCAAATAAGTTGCCTCTCAACCTTCTTCTCACGAATGAAAACAGCCTCAAGTCCCTCAGCCTTTCCTTATAAGACCTTCCCTCTAAACCAGGCAACGTTCTTGTAAATCTCCTCTTAACACTTTCCAAAGCTTCTACATCCTTCCTATAACGCAGTGACCAGACTGTACGCAATACTCCAAGTGAGGCCACAGCAGAGTTTTGTACAGCTGCAACATGACCTCATGGCTCTGAAATGTAATCCCTTTATGAATAAAAGCCTTCTTAAAAACTCTATCAACCTGGGTGCCAACTTTCAGGGATCTATGTACGCAGATACAGAGATCTCTCTGCTCATCTACACTACCAAGAATCTTATCATTTGTCCAGTACTCTGTATTCCTGTTACTCCTTCCAAAGTGAATCACCTCACACTTTGCCATATCAAACTCCATTTGCCACCTCACAGACCAACTCTACAGGATATTTACGTCCCACTGTAAGCTGCAACAGCCTTCGGCACTATCCACAACTTCACAAACCTTAGTGTCTTCTGCAAATTTACTAACCCATCCTTCTACGCCCTCATGCTGGTAAATTTATAAAAGTGACACACAGCAGTGGCCCCAAAACAGATCCTTGCGATACACCACTAGTAGTTGAACTCCAGGATTAACATTTGATCTGATAAAAATATATAAAATTGTGAGAGGCATTGAAAGAGTGTATTGTCGGAGTCTTTTTACTAGGGTGGAAATGTCAAGTACTAAGGGCGTAGGTTTAAGGTGAGAGGCGGAATGTTTAAAGGAGATGTGTGTTTTTTTTAAAAAAGATTATGGTGGATGTCTGGAATGGTGAGGTTGTGGAAGCAGGTATAGCAGGACCATTTAAGAGGCATTTTTGACAGGTACACGATCAGGCAGTGAACTGAGGGATACAGACCATGTGCTAGCAAATGGGATTTGTTTAAAATGGTATCACGGTCACCATAGATAGAGTGGGCTGAAGGGCTTGTTCCTGTGCTGTCCTGTTCTCTGTATATTATACAAAGAAAGTATTAATTTCCTAGACACTGCAGTATTTAAATTGGCACAAGACCATAAACATATGAAAGCAACAAAAACTGTTTTGCAAATAACTGACAGAGTTCCAAATAAAAATCTTCATCATCCTAATTACATTTTCTCGATTGGTGAGATGGCGGTTAATTTATCTGTTGCATATTCAATAAGATGGAACATTTGAACTGGACAGGTCCTGTCCTTTTCATTGCATTTCAGATTTCAGATATAAAGCTAACAATTAACATAATGTTAATTACAGTAGAATCCATTGCATTTTCCCCCATATAGTATTCCTAAACACATATAGCCTTAAGACAGAAATGCTACATTCAATTGTAAGTAATTCATTAACTCTGGCTTAAAGTTTCTATTTAGCTTCCGATTAGCTGAGTGTTCCTTTGTGGACAGGGTTTTCACTATTTTCTCTCATTGTAGCCTGTCACTACCATCTACCCTATGATGCCACCTTTTCCCTCCCTCTCATCTTGCAGCCACACCCTCTGTTCTGCATACATTATCACTGAGAGTATGAGAGTACTCTCATACTCTCAGTCCTGCTCCCTCTTGTAATTTCACACTCTTTTCTGTTTGTTGGTTGCCTATTGACTGGTGAGGTAAAAACAATGACTGCAGATGCTGGAAACCAGATTCTGGATTAGTGATGCTGGAAGAGCACAGCAGTTCAGGCAGCATCCAAGGTGCAGCGAAATCGATGTTTCGGGCAAAAGCCCTTCATCAGGAATAAAGGCAGTGAGCCCGAAGCGTGGAGAGATAAGCTAGAGGAGGGTGGGGGTGGGGAGAAAGCAGCAAAGAGTACAATGGGTGAGTGGGGGAGGGGATGAAGGTGATAGGTCAGGGAGGAGAGGGTGGAGTGGATAGGTGGAAAAGGAGATAGGAAATAGGCAGGTAGGACAAGTCCGGACAAGTCACCGGGACAGTGCTGAGCTGGAATTTGGAACTAGGGCGAGGTGGGGGAAGGGGAAATGAGGAAACTGGTGAAGTCCACATTGATGCCCTGGGGTTCAAGTGTTCCAAGGCAGAAGATGAGGTGTTCTTCCTCCAGGCGTCTAGTGGTGAGGGAGCGGCGGTGAAGGACGCCCAGGACCTCCATGTCCTCGGCAGAGTGGGAGGGAGAGTTGAAATGTTGGGCCACGGGGCGGTGTGGTTGATTGGTGCGGGTGTCGCGGAATGTTCCCTAAAGCGCTCTGCTAGGAGGCGCCCAATCTCCCCAATGTAGAGGAGACCGCGTCAGGAGCAACAGATACAATAAATGGTATTAGTGGATGTGCAGGTAAAACATTGATGGATGTGGAAGGCTCCTTTAGGGCCTTGGATAGAGGTGAGCGAGAAGGTGAGGGCACAGATTTTACAGTTCCTGCAGAGGCAGGGGAAAGTGCCAGGATGGGAGGGTGGGTTGTAGGGGGGCGTGGACCTGACCAGGAAGTCACGGAGGGAACGGTCTTTGCGGAAGGCGGAAAGGGATGGGGAGGGAAATATACCCCTGGTAATGGGGTCTTTGGAGATGGCGGAAATGTTGACGGATGATTTGGTTTATGCGAAGGTTTGTAGGGTGGAAGGTGAGCACCAAGGGCGTCCTGTCCTTGTTAAGGTTGGAGGGGTGGGGTCTGAGGGCAGAGGTGTGGTTTGTGGACGAGATGCGTTGGAGGGCATCTTTAATCACGTGGGAAGGGAAACTGCGGTCTCTAAAGGAGGAGGCCATCTGGTGTGTTCTGTGGTAGAACTGATCCTCCTGGGAGCAGATATGGTGGAGGCGGAGGAATTGGGAATACGGGGATGGCATTTTTGCAAGAGGTAGGGTGGGAAGAGGTGTGATCCAGGTAGCTGTGGGAGTCGGTGGGTTTGTGAAAAATGTCAGTGTCAAGTCGGTCGTCATTAATGGAGATGGAGAGGTTCAGGAAGGGGAGGGAGGTGTCAGATGGTCCAGGTAAATTTAAGGTCAGGGTGGAATGTGTTGGTGAAGTTGATGAATTGCTCAACCTCCTTGCAGGAGCACGAGGTGGCGCCAATGCAGTCATCAATGTAGCGGAGGAAGAGGTGGGGAGTGGTGCCTGTGTAATTACGGAAGATCAACTGTTCTATGTAGCCAACAAAGAGACCTTCCTGGACCTCTCCATCTCCATTCGTGACGACCCACTTGACACTGACTTTTTTTTTTACAAACCCACCAGCCTCATCTTCCACCTCGGAACACTTCAACCCCAGGGCATCAATGTGGACTTCAACTGTTTCCTCATTTCCTCTTCCCCCACCTCACCCTAGTTCCAAACTTTCAGCTCAGCACTGTCCCCATGACTTGTGCGGACTTGTCCTACCTGCCTATTTCCTTTTCCACCTATCCACTCCACCCTCTCCTCCCTGACCTATCACCTTCATCCCCTCCCCCACTCACCCATTGTACGCTATGCTACTTTCTCCCCACCCCCACCCTCCTCTAGCTTATCTCTCCATGCTTCAGGCTCACTGCCTTTATTCCTGATGAAGGGCTTTTGCCCAAAACATCGATTTCGCTGCACCTTGGATGCTACCTGAACTGCTGTGCTCTTCCAGCACCACTAATCCAGAATATTGACTGGTGAGCCCCCCCAAGGCATTCAACCCAGGCAATAGAATTGTAATGACTGTCTGAGCACATCTGTATGTTATACCGTTCAGCAGCAACACTCTGCATCAAGCAGCTGTAGATATCATGCCCGTGAGAGTAAGAAAATGGATAAAGATGTAACATAGATTAAACCTGTAGTGTGTACTGTTTGTCCTGTTCGGGTCCGAACTCTGCTGGTTTAAAAGGTGGTCCGGAGTCCGTATGGGATGAGTTGGTTATGGAGGCAGGCACTGAGGAAGCAAATGTGGCTGTGGTAGCGAGGTTGAAATTGTGATGGTATTCAAAGCCACACTGGATTTCATTAGGTCCAGGGGCATAATCAATTGTATCCTTGTGGCCATCGTGGCTCCTACAGAGCAGTCAGGTGACTTTGTTCAGGAGGAGATCCACTCACTGAACATTCAACTAGAGTGTAACAACATAGAAATGCATTCCTGAGAAGTTGTCAGGTCTTGCATACTCTTGGGCAGTCTCAGGTGCCTCAGCTCTTCAGGCTACTCAAATGCCTTCACCGAAGTTAAGTAAGTGATAAAGATATGACTACTTACATTTCTGTTAAATCCTAGCACAAAAGGAGAGGATATGTACCACTGCCGCCATGCGATTAATTACAAGACTAGCTATTCAGGCCTAGACAGATCAGGGTGATCCCTCCATCAATAGTGCATCAGAGATCATGTTGGTGCACCGTGTTCAGCACAATCTCTGCCCCCTGCAGCAAGTGCAAATAACAAATATATGAATTATTTATTGTCACTTGCATTTTAAAATGAATAATACAGTAAAATACAATGTAAACCTATACAATCCAGATAGAAGGTATAACTGAAAGACAGTCCTGAACTGGCTCAGCGATGACAACTGTGTCATCACTTCTCCTTCATCACTATCGTCTGCACCTGACCCACCAAGCTAAGAGTCGCCACTCTTTAGGCACTATCCCTTTGACACGGGCCCAACTTGCTGCCATTGATGTCAGATCTCATGTTGAACCTGCAGTCGTCCCATAACCTGGAGCGCCTGGTTCCGTTGTTGCCTCGATGCCAGCAGTCCCGGCTGTAGGCATCCCACGCTGCTGCCACTTCAGCCAACAACTCAATAATGCCAGGAGTCCCTGGCTCAGCTGCCAGACCAGGCCACCACCCTCGTCTCGCCAAGCCGCCCATTTTGGCTTCCCTCCTCCGAGAGGTTGCCTCACTAGTGCTGTCATCTTGAAAACTCCGCTGCCACTAATATCTCCGATCACTGCAGGAGCTTTGCCATCCCTGTCGCCGCCAGCCCCAAATGCCAGGAGGATGTCCCTGCTGTTGTAGATGCCACTGCCTCCAGTTGCCATGAGGAGATACATCCACCACTGCCTCTTGACTGCTGGGAAGAGCTGCCATTCTGCTTACAGTCTGCTGTAGCTGCTGCATCGATTTTGTTGACTAACCTGCCACAAAAGGTTCCAAAGAGGAGAAAAAGCGAAAGAGAAAAATACAGAAAAAGAATAGAGTAAAAAGAAATGGAAGGAAAAGCATGTGGGAATGGCTAAGCCACAAAGCAAGAGCCTGCAAGCAGCCCTGCTACTCCAGTGCCACCTTGAGAAGAAATATAAATAAGTCCTAAGAACCTAAAGAATCAATGAAGCTGCAGACAGGAAACATTGATGTATCTTGCCAATCTTGCCCTGTGCCTGTAACACCTTATTCTTTGTCTAAGTATGTGTAGGGGTGCTTTTAAAGGAGTTTTAAGTAGTAGAGTTATTGTTTACCTATAACTAGAATCTATTTATTTGTAATAAACATTAATTCTTGTTAGGTAAGAAAACATTGTCTATGTTTTTTTGTTAACCTGGGTCTAACCAAGTTAAATTGAGGAATTTTGCATACTTTGATAAATGCTTTGACTTTTGCATCTTGATTTAGGCTTGATTTCTCATTAACCACAAAGACAAATAGGAAATGCTCGAGAAATTCAGTAGGTTTGGCAGCATCTAGGGAGAAAGAAACAGAATTAACATTTTTAGTCCATTATCTTTTCTGCAGAATCCATTAACTATTACCTTTTGTTTCCTATCACTTAGCCAATTCTGGATTTATTGCCATTTGAAATCAATGTATACCACATCAACAACCTTGCCCTTATCAACCTTCTATTATGTCTTCAATACACTCCAGCAAGTTAGACACAAATTTTCCCAAACAAATTCATACTGACTCTTGAGAATTAACTTTCACTTTTCCATGCAATGGTCATTTTTATTCCAAATAATTATTTCTTGAAATTTCCCCACTATTGAAGTTACACTGACTGATCAGAAATTGCTGGGATAATCTTCTCAAACTTTATTTGAACAAGGGTACAACATTTGAAATTCTTCAGTCCTTCAGCAATACCTAGGATCTAGAGAAGAGTGAAAGATTATCCCCAGTGATACTGCAATTTCCACTTTTGCTTCCTTCAATGTCCTTGGATACAGCTCAGCCAGTCCTGGTGCCTCATCAACTTAAAGTGTTGACAGCTTATCGATACTTCCTCCCAAACAACTTTAGTGAAAGGAGTTTCCTCCTCTGTCAACATGGCCTGGGCAACATCTGCTTCATAGGTAAAAACAAATGCAAAGTATTTATTTAACACTTCCCTCATGCCTCTTGCCTCCATGTACAAGTCACAAAAATGCCCTCCTCTTTCAATATTGAGAGAAGATGACTTTTGTTCTGAAAAGGGCAATTTGGCTTGTGTCGTACACAAACTTCAAAATTGTCCCTTGCACATTAAGACCTAGCTCATAAAATGTACATGAGGAAAAGCAAGGGGGAACCAATGCAGATTCCAGTGCAACGCCAATACAAATGATCCTCTAGCCCAAACATAACTCATTAACCAATCTTTTCAAAGCTGGAAAAATGTCTTAAAACTGTTTAGAAGTTTAAGTAGATTGGACTTCTTAAGTAGATTGGAAAAAAGTGAAAAGGACAGTATCTATGCATTTCAGGGAGAGACAATAACAGAATCACATCTGATGAACATATAGACAGTCACCACAAGGAAATGCTTGCAACCTTAACTCTTTAAATTCTTATTGAATGACAAGACAGGAGTGCTACTTCACTGGGTTTGACTGTAAAGGGATGCATTATTCTTGCTCTCCATGTCAAAATCTTTCAGAATTTGCAGATTTATGTAACTTTCTTTATAATAAACCTGAGTGCTTCATTAAAACAACACTGACAGCTCCTGTGTAAATATTACTGATAGCATGGTAACTAAATTGAAAAAAGTGAAACTCAATTTACTAAGCCAGGGTTCACTTGGACATCTGGCTTGTCCAGTATACTCATCATCTCGAGTCAAAACAGTGGCTAACATGAGGCTTACGGATAGATGGAACCAAAGTGAACAACATTTAGAAACAACCCCATTCTTCTACTGGTGCATTTGAAACAGAGAGAAAATAAACAGAAGGAACAAAACGATGGATCAGTCATGAAGCTGATTATTTTCTTCTTATTGCATGCGACTAATGTAACAGGTCATTGTCCTGATACTTTAGAGCAAGCCTTGTAATGGTAAAGTTTGCTAGTGTAACCAGAAAAGTAATACGGCAGAAGAAAAGGCAGCTATTTCATAATCTGTGGCTGATGATGAAACTATTGAGTGAAGCTCCCTTCCAGTTTATGCCAGAGCCTCCTTATCTACACAAATAACTTGGACAGTCTTAACACATTTTAGCGCTAGCAAGCTGGTTTGAAAATTGTGAAAGCAGAAAAGACTGAAGGCATTAAAGTCTTAGATGGACAACTAAGCAATATTTAGATCACAGTAAATGAAAACAAATACATCAATTAAATACTACCTTTAACATAATGAAATTTTCCAAGGTATCCCACAGGATCATTATAAAATTTAATTATAAAGAATGTGAAAGAATGACTAAAATAAGAATGAAAGAAACCAGCTCAGAATAGTTGAGAATCGCATGAAGGTTTCCAGCTAAAAGAATTAATGATGTACTACCATTTCTACTTAAAGAAGAAAATCCTTAAAAAAAACAACACAAATGGCAATATTATGTAACTGCATTACTTAATGAAGAGGTGCCGCCGGCGTTCGACTAGAGTGGATAAAAGTTAAAAATCTCAAGTTTACAGCTCCCATTTTACAGCAGGAACGAGGACCAGAGGGCTGCCGGGAAGGTAAATTAATTGTTTAAAAGCTTATCACGTTTATAGGTGGAGCGTAAGCTGAGCAGTCGCAGACACTGGAGAGCTGGGTAAGTAAGGTAATAAATTTGGGCAGTTGCTTTACCCAAAACACTCTTCAGAGTTTAAACTAACTCCACCGGGGCATGGGAACCTGGACTGTAGCTTTAGGGTACAGGACCTTGAGTGTAGGGAGGTTATGAATAATGCAGCGATCTCGAAGGAGGGTGCCTCTAAACAGAAGGGTGGATTGAAGTGTGTATACTTCAATGCCAGAAGTATAAGAAATAAGGTAGGTGAACTTGCAGCGTGGGTTGGTACCTGGGACTTCGATGTTGTGGCCATTACAGAGACGTGGGTAGAACAGGGACAAGAATGGCTGTTGTAGGTTCCAGGGTTTAAATGTTTTAGTAGGATCAGACATGGGGGTAAAAAAGGGGGAGGTGTGGCATTACTTGTCAAAGATAGTATTACAGCAGTGGAATGGACGATGGAAGAGGACTTGCCATCTGAGGTAGTTTGGGCTGAGGTTAGAAATAGGAAAGGTGAGGTCACCCTGTTAGGTGTTTTCTACAGGCCTCCTAATAGTCCTAGAGAAGTAGAGGATAATATTGCGAGGATGATTCAGGAAAAGAGTGAAGGTAGCAGGGTGGTTGTTATGGGGGACTTTAACTTCCCAGATATTGACTGGGAGAGCTATAGCTCGAGTTCATTAGATGGGTCGGTGTTTGTCCAATGTGTGCAGGAGGGTTTCCTGACACAATATGTAGGCAGGCCAACAAGAGGTGAGGCTATACTGGATTTGGTTCTAGGTAATGAACCAGGCCAGGTGTTAGACTTGGAGGTAGGTGAGCACTTCGGGGACAGTGACCACAACTCGGTGACTTTTACTTTAGTGATGGAGAGGGATAAGTGTGCGCCGCAGGGCAAGAGTTATAGCTGGGGACAGGGAAATTATGATGCAGTGAGGCATGACTTAGGATGTGTGGATTGGAAAAACAGGCTTCAAGAGAAGAACACTAATGAGATGTGGGGATTGTTCCAGGAGCAGCTACTACGTGTCCTCGATAAGTATGTACCAGTCAGGCATGGTGTAAAGGGCCTTGTGAGGCAGCCGTGGTTTAGTAAGGAATTGGAATCCCTTGTGAAAGGGAAGAAGGCGGCATATGTAAAGATGAGGCGTGAAGGTTCAGTTGGGGCGATAGAGAGTTATAAGGTAGCCAGGAAGGATCTAAAGAGAGAGCTAAGAGAAGCGAGAAGGGGACATGAAAAGTCTTTAGCTGGTAGGATTAGGGAAAACCCAAAGGCTTTCTATAGGTATGTCAGGAATAAAAGGATGACTAGGGTAGGTATCGGTCCAGTCAAGGATAGTAGTGGGAAGTTGTGTGTGGAGGCGGAGGAGATTGGAGAGACACTAAATCAATACTTTTCATCAGTATTCACTCAGGAACAGGACACTGTTGCTGGTGTGAATATGGAGTCACAAATGATTAGAATGGATGGCCTGGAAATATGCAGGGAAGAGGTTCTGGGAATATTGGAGAGGATGAAAATAGATAAGTCTCCTGGGCCTGATGGCATTTACCCTAGGATCCTATGGGAAGCTAGGGAGGAGATAGCAGAGCCATTGGCCTGGATTTTTATGTCGTCATTGTCAACGGGAATAGTACCAGAGGACTGGAGGATAGCGAATGTGGTCCCCTTGTTCAAGAAAGGAAGTAGGGATAGCCCTAGTAACTATAGGCCAGTGAGTCTGACTTCAGTGGTGGGCAAAGTCTTAGAGAGAATGGTAAGGGATAAGATTTATGAACATCTGGATAGGAATAACGTGATCAAGGATAGCCAGCATGGTTTTGTGAAGGGCAGGTCGTGCCTCACAAACCTTATTGAGTTCTTTGAGAAGGTGACTAAGGAAGTGGACGAGGGTAAAGCAGTAGATGTTGTGTATATGGATTTTAGTAAGGCGTTCGATAAGGTTCCCCATGGTAGGCTAATGCTAAAACTACGGAGGTATGGCATTGAGGATACATTAGAGGTTTGGATTAGGAATTGGCTGGCTGGAAGGAGACAGAGGGTAGTAGTTGATGGACTATGTTCATCTTGGAGTGCAGTTACTAGCGGTGTACCACAAGGATCTGTTTTGGAACCATTGCTTTTTGTTATCTTTATAAATGATCTAGAGGAAGGGCTTGAAAGCTGGGTAAGCAAGTTTGCGGATGACACAAAAGTTGGTGGAGTTGTGGATAGTGAGGAAGGAAGTGGTAGGTTACAGCGGGATATAGATAAGTTGCAGAGCTGGGCAGAAATGTGGCAAATGGAATTCAATGTAGCTAAGTGTGAAGTCATTCACTTTGGTAGGAGTAACAAGAAGATGGATTACTGGGCTAATGGTAGGCTACTTGGTAATGTGGATGAGCAGAGGGATCTTGGTGTCCATGTACACAGATCTCTGAAAGTTGCCACCCAGGTAAATAGTGCTGTGAGGAAGGCATATGGTGTACTGGGCTTTATTGGTAGAGGAATTGAGTTCCGGAGTCCTGAGGTCATGTTGCAACTGTATAAGACTCTGGTGCGGCCTCATCTGGAGTATTGTGTGCAGTTTTGGTCGCCATACTATAGGAAGGATGTGGAGGCATTGGAACGACTGCAGAGGAGGTTTACCAGGATGTTGCCTGGAATGGTAGGAAAATCTTATGAGGAAAGGCTGAGGCACTTGGGGCTGTTCTCATTGGAGAAGAGAAGGTTTAGGGGAGATTTGATAGAGGTGTATAAGATGATTAGGGGTTTAGATAGGGTCGACACTGAGAACCTTTTACCGCTAATGGAGTCAGGTGTTACTAGGGGACACAGCTTTAAATTAAGGGGTGGTAGGTATAGGACAGATGTTAGGGGTAGATTCTTTACACAGCGGGTTGTGAGTTCATGGAATGCCCTGCCAGTAGCAGTGGTGAACTCTCCTTCTTTATGGTCATTTAAGCGGGCATTGGATAGGCATTTGGAAGTTATTGGGCTAGTGTAGGTTAGGTAGGATTCGGTCGGCGCAATATCGAGGGCCGAAGGGCCTGTACTGCGCTGTATCTTTCTATGTTCTATGTTCTATAGTGTCTCCAAACCCATCCTCCTCCTCTAACCATACACCGGATTGATAAGTTACTTTTTTTCTCCTCTCTCTCTCCCATAGTCTCTTAGGGAATTAGAACAGTGGGAATAGGGGTTAGGGCAGTTGAATGCTCCTCCTGTGGAAGATGGGAGGTAAGGGTTACCATTAGTGTCCCCGCTGACTTCACCTGTGGGAAGTGCACCCAAATCCATCTCGAGAACCGTGAGAGGGAACTGGAGCTGGATGAACTTCGGCTCATTCATGAGATAGCGGGAGTAGTTGAGAAAAGTTACAGGGAGGTATCACACCAAAAGTACAGGAAAAAGGTACCTGGGTTATAGTCAGGGGACGGAAAGGGAACTGGCAGACAGCACGGGGGGGGATTGGCTTACCCGGGTAAGCCATGAGTTACAGGCCTTTGGCAGAGTCTGTCCCTGTAACTGAGGAGGGAAGGGGGGAGCAGAACAGAGCAGTAGAATTGGAGATTCCATAGTTAGGGGAACGGATAGGAGATTCTGTGAGAACGAGAGAGATTCACGGTTGGTGTGTTACCTCCCAGGTGCCAGGGCTCATGATGCCTCGGACTGTGTTTTCGGGATCCTTAAGAGGGAGGAGTCGTCACAGGAGTACCTGCTGTGTAAATGGTGGGTAGTGCCCCCATGTGTAATGGTGGTATCCGTGTTGACACTCTGACACGTCTTGCAGTGGTTGCCATGACAGGGTTGTATGGTGGTGTGGCTGATGTTGTCCGGAAGCCTGGGCAGTTTGCTGTGAACAATGGTCTGTTTAAGGTTTGGCAGTTGTTTAAAGGCGAAAAGTGGAGGCATAGGGAAGGCCTTGGCGAGGTGCTCATCTTATCGATAATGTCTGACCTGAGATGTCACCTTTCATTTTATAAAACCTAAAGTTATTGCGAGAATGTAACGTATAAAAGTCCTGGGATTTACATATTAATGAAACGAAACCCGCAACCCGTTTGCTGTGAATTCTGTGTCTTAAGATCCTGCTCCACAGCTACCTGATGAAGGAATACATAGAACATTACAGCGCAGTACAGGCCCTTCGGCCCTCGATGTCTTGCCACCCCGTCATACTAATCTGAAGCCCATCCCACCTACACTATTCCATGTACTTCCATATGCCTGTCCAATGACGACTTAAATGCACTTAAAATTCAGAGTAGCACTCTGAAAGCTAGTGATTCCAAATAAACCAGTTGGACTATAACCTAGTGTTGTGTGATTTTACCTACTTGATGAAGGCATTTATTAGAATGGAAATGGAACCCTGGAAACAAAAAAAAATGAAGAAAATCTCAAGAAGAACCCTTGAAAAGAATGTTTCGAACCCGGTGATGTAACATAGGCTGTGAGCAGAATACTAGAGTTGCCAATGTTGTGGTTGAGTGCAAGAGTCATCATTAGATGGATGATAAAATTAATGATGATGATGCCTTCAAACTTTTCATCACCATAAAATGCATAGATGGATGTAATTAAATTTTCCAGATAGCATCAAATGTCTATTTAGGCTTTCACTGTGGTTTCTGTTTGGTGTATCGCTATCAAGGCTATATTTAGAATGCATGCTGAGAGTGAAGAACATGCTAACGTGACCTTACAAGATAAATTACATCACCCATGCTTTACTGAATAATGAATTAGACCGTCAGTCATACTGGTCCATGTCAACTTGCTTTGTGCACATTCATGTTAATATTTTCTTAAGCCATATTCCACTTTTTTAAATTAGGTCTCTTTATGAAATGCCACCCAAAATCAATTAAATTCTCAAATAGCTACGGTACAAAATTCATTTATTATTATTGTAGAAACATTCTAAGCTTCGCAGGTTAAGATTTGCTTTGTGACAATTCAAAGTGTTTTCATTTTAAGGTACTTTATTTCATCTTCCATGTTTGAACTTATCAAACCAACAGAGGTCTATTTTACCCTAAAGCAGGTGGTTTGATGCTTATGGCAAGGAACAGCCCTTAAGCTAGCTTACATCCTTCGCTAGAATCAGACTTCACTTACCTGCTCAGACCCCATATCAACTTGCAATTACAACTTCCAGTCCACAAGCCAAGTCTCTCAATCAGATTGACATCTAGGTAAGAAACTTGAAACATGCTACACAGATGAAACTCCACAACATTTGTGGAAGTCCTGATTTGTGAACCATTGGCCATTCAAATCATGATTGCCGAGTGTGATTACCTCGCAAATTAACTTAACTATTTATTTTATCAAGAAAAATATTTTTGGATAAATTTCACGAGTACCCATATAGAGTCAGAGATGTACAGCATGGAAACAGATCCTTCTGTCCAACCCGTCCATGCCGATCAGATATCCCAACCCAATCTAGCCCCACTTGCCAGCACCCAGCCCATATCCCTCCAAACACTTCCTACTCATAAATTCATCCAAATGCTTTTAAAATGTTGCAATTGTACCAGCCTCCACCACTTCCTCGGGCAGCTCATTTCACATACATCCAACCGTGCGCACGAAAAAGATGCCCCTTGGGTCTCTTTTATATCTTTCCCCTCGCACCCTAAACCTATGCCCTCTAGTTCTGGACTCCCCCACCCTAGAGAAAAGACTTTGTCTATTTATCCTATCAATGCCCCTCAATTTTGTAAACTTTTATAAGGTCACCCCTCAGCCTCCGATGCTCCAGGGAAAACAGCCCCAGCCTGTTCAACCTCTCCCTGTAGCTGAAATCCTCCAACCCTGGCAACATCCTTGTAAATCTTTTTAGATTAGATTAGATTCCCTAGTGTGGAATCAGGCCCTTCGGCCCAACCAGTCCACACCGACCCGCCGAAGAGTAATCCAACCAGACCCACTTCCCACTGATTAATGCACCTGTGGGCAACTTAGCATGGCCAATTCACCTGACCTGCACATCTTTGGACTGTGGGAGGAAACTGGAATACCCGGAGGAAACCCAGGCAGACACGGGGAATGTGCAAGCTCCATACAGACAGTTGCCCAAGGCTGGAATCAAACCTGGGACCCTGGTGCTGTGAGGCAGCAGTGCTAACCACTGGGCCACCGTGCCGTCCCCATTGAACCTTTTCAAGTTCACAACATCTTTCCGATAGGAAGGAGACCAGAACTGCACACAATATTCCAACAGTGGCCTAACCAATGTCCTGTACAGCCACATGACCTCCCAGATCCTGCACTCAATACTCTGACCAATAAAAGAAAGCATACCAAACGCCTTCTTCAATATCCTATCTACCTACAACACCACTTTCAAGGAGCTATGAACCTGCACTCCAAGGTCTCTTTGTTCAGCAACACTCCCTAGGACCTTACCATTAAGTGTATAAGTCCTGCTAAGATTTGCTTTCCCAAAATGCAGCACCTTACATTTATCTGAATTAAACTCCATCTGTCACTTCTCAGCCTATTGGTCCATCTGATCAAGATCCTGTTGTAATCTGAGATAACTCTCTTCACTGTCCACTACACCTCCAATTTCGGTGTCACCTGCAAACTTACTAACTTTACCTCTTATGCTCACATCCAAATCATTTATGTAAACAACAAAAAGGAAAGGACCCAGCACGCGATCCTTGTGGTACTCCAGTGGTCACAGTCCTCCAGTCTGAAAAACAACCCTCCACCACCACCCTCTGTCTTCTACCTTTGAACCAGTTCTGTATCCAAATGGCTAGTTCTCCCTGTACTCCACGAGATCTAATCTTGCTAATCAGTCTCCAATTAGGGTGCTTGTTGAACACTTTACTGAAGTCCAAATAGATCACATCTACTGCTCTGCCCTCATCAATCTTCTTTGTTACTTCTTCAAAAAACTCAATCAAGTTTGTGAGACATGATTTCCCACGCACAAAGCCATGTTGACTATCCCGAATCAGTCCTTACCTTTCCAAATACATGTACATCCTGTCCCTCAGGATTCCCTCCAACAACTTGCCCACCACCGTCAGGTCACTGGTCTATAGTTCCCTGGCTTGTCCTTACCACCTTTCTTCAACAGTGCACCACGTTAGCCAACCTTCAGTCTTCCAGCACCTCAGCTGTGACTATCGATGATACAAATATCTCAGCAGGAGGCCCAGCAATCACTTCTCCAGCTTCCCACAGAGTTCTCGGGTACACCTGATCAGGTCCTGGGGACTTATTGACCTTTATGCGTTTCAGGACCTCCAGCACTTCCTCCTGTGTAATGTGGACATTTTGCAAGGCCTCACCATCTATTTCCCCAAAGTCTATATCTTCCATATCCTTTTCCACAGTAAATACTGTTGCAAAATACGTGTTTAGTACCTCCCCCATTTTCTGCAGCACTACACAGACATTAAATCAGAGGGCTTAATTACTACAGTCAACTTGTATATTTAATTTGATCCTTTACTTCTGTAAAAAAAAGGCAAAGGACACAGATGAAAATAGCAGGAATGTTCCAGATCCAATTCTTTGAATCATGTTGACTCAGTTTGTAAAGCCCAGCATGCTCATGGCACAGTCTATTGTTTCATCCTGTTGTGGGTAGAAGCTCATTACCTGTACCCAGTGTTTCTAAAGTCAGTAGACAACCACAATATGGCGAGGAGTGGTTTTAAACACAAAACATTTTTAACATGTACAAAGCAGCACTTAATTTTAGACCCGTGTCACTTAGAAAGTGTTTAAAACTCTGCAACATTTGAGGGTTATGCTGATTTTGGGTGAATCACATAGAATAAAACAACGAGCCAAATAATAAATATTCCCCATGATGTCACCATGTATACATTTCCATTTTAAAAAATTCTCCACAAAATATGTTTGGCAGTAGTGGAACATGAAGCTGGAGAGTTAATGTTTCCAATGGTCCCTGCTGACATGCATGTACCTGGTAACCTAACTAGTCAACTCCTGTAAGTTGTCATGCAAGTAATTCATATACATGAGAAATTATTAAGTGTGTTGCCTGGTTTTCAAAAGGTGTTTTAGTTTAGTACCTTCAACTTGGAAACAGAGCATAAATAGCAATCTGTTGAGAAGTCATTAGGATACAGCTTTTACTGAAATAGAGGTAGAACTACTTCTCGGGCCACATACTTTAAGGAAATGCTATTGAAGAATTTTACCGAAAATAATTTTTTTAAAATGGTAGCTCTTTCATTATAGCTGAAAATGTGTTGCTGAAAAAGCCCAGCAGGTCAGGCAGCATCCAAGGAGCAGGAGAATCGACATTTCAGGCATAAGCCCTTCTTCAGGAGTTCCTGAAGAAGGGCTCTTGCCCAAAACGTCGATTTCCCTGCTCCTTGGATGCTGCCTGACCTGCTGCACTTTTCCAGCAACACATTTTCAGCTCTGATCTCCAGCATCTGCAGTCCTCACTTTCTCCTCGCTCTTTCATTATACATCTGCAATATTCTTAACAAAGGAAGCATCATTGATATATTTAGTTTTTTTAAGGCCTGACTGCAGGGTTGAAAACCAGACATAACTTTACAACGTACTCCAGTACAAAATATTATTTCAGTCGCAGAAAATCTTTTTAATAAAAAAATAGAAACTGGCAATCATTCGTGCATGACCCTTCAAGCAGAAAGACACTTTGCACCATTTACCTGTCATTTCAGCTACATGTTCCGTAAGCAGCTTCGCACTAAATCAATTTTAAAAACTGAAGTTAAATACATTACTATTATAATGGGATAAAAGGCAATGAATGCTGTGCGACTCCATTAGTCTTTTTTATTGAGGGAAAAAAAGCCAATTATCTGCAGCTGTCGACCATAAAAACCGAGAGCCATTTAAACTAACATTAGGCTCCACCTGACTAAAACAGGGGGCAATTTCATTTTTTTTTCAATAATGTAATTTTCTTTTGCTGTAAAGCGTGATAAACACAACAAAATAATATTGCCTGCATTCTGTCACAAAACAGTTGACAAGTGCAGAGCAAGTTACGAAATTTCAATCTAGTTGATTAATATACACATTGTTCCAAGATCAAATTAACTATGTGGGAGAGCATTTCTCACTTCCTACCCAGAGAAAAGAAATGGAGAGGTAAGTTGCGATAACTAACAAGTCTTTTCAAGGAATCCTAATCACCAGCAATGCAATGTAGTAAACGTTGAAGCTACTACAATAAGTAATGCAAAATTTTTTAAGTGTGTGAGACAAAGCAAAATGTTCATCTTCGAACAGTGCTAAAACCATGGCCATCGTGACCCCATTTTAATCATGTTAAGTTGTCAAGGCACCAGGCTGAGAGCTGAGAAGAGGGAGTTCTGACAACGGAGTGAGTGTGGGGGAGAGGAGTTGAGCACAGAAGGTGTTATAAAATGAAGTCACGAAAAGTGAGAACAAGGTTTCCAGCAACTGAGAAAGGATTCTTATGTATCCTCTATCACAAATTTATTCAAGACCTGAAAGCTGATAATGCAATGCTGGCACCATCTCCATTGGCCCCTTACTTTTATAACCACAGGAATATTAATACAAACTTCCAAGCGCATGGATCAATCAAACCAAAGGTATTCTTTAGAAATACAGCAATAGACAAAAGGGATGTGTGAAAATTTCAATCAGGTCACAAGTTGAATTTATTTCTGCAAATAAAATGTTAACTTGATTTATAGAAATTATATAAGATAAACACATTATCTGGAGATAGTACACCAAGCATTAAACTTTGTCATCCATTGATTATAACTTCTCTACTTTTCTCAGCTTTACATAACTATGGAGGACAAAGTGTGGATTGCAGAAGCTGAAGCTGAGGAGTGGAGAGTGTGGTGCTGGAAAAGCACAGCAGGTCAGGCAGTATCCAAGGAGCAGGAGAATCGACGTTTCAGGCATTAGCCCTTCATCAGGAATGAGGCTTGTGGCTTCGGCCTGAGAGATAAATGGGAGGGGGTTACATAACCATCCCATATCAAGAACGCGTAAAAATTGTGGGACAAGTAGAAATTACTTTGCTACAAGATGGCACATAATAACTAGGTTTTACATTAAAACCTATTAGCTGCTTTGAACTGCCTGATTCAAAAATCCCCTCTCTAATAACTTCCAAAACTCCAATAACTTATTTTTTGCTCGCTGTTTGCTGCCACTCCTGTCCTGTTCCCAGATTCTTCCATTTGCCATTTCATTGCCTGACTCTCCTACTCAATTTTTCACTTACACTGACTTTCCCACTCATTATTCTGCCCCTGACCATCTTAGCCATTACTTCCCTCTGCAGAACCATTGCTGTGAGGGGAGGCTCAGGAGAGCAGTGGGGAGATGAGAGAACGCAAGCAAGCAAGCCACTGTGTGGAAAACAGTGAACAGAAGGGTTGGGGACAGAGCAAGTCAGACATTTCGGGAAAGTAGTGGTGAGAGGGAGATTGGTGACTTTCAAGGAGGTAAAGGCCACAGGTATGACAAGCAGTTCAAAGCCATGGAGTGAATATCTCTACAGCAAACACAAAATGGAACAAAAATAGAAAATCTGGACTAATTCTGAGTCTGTCACCATCTGTGGAGAGAAAACAGAATTTGCTTTTCAAATCCAGTGACCTTTCTGAAGATCTGCCGAGGTTTTCTTGTAATTTTTGTTTTTATTTCAGATTTCCAGCATTCACAGTTCTTTGTTTAAAATTGTAGCAAGATGGAAATTTGTTCTGGCAAATTTCTCAATATCCAGCCAGAGTCTTGTCACAGAGTACATTGGAAGTTATAGTTTCAACAAAGTGGACCACTGTAAGAATTTATTCGGGCCTAATTTGTTTGAACACTGATCATTGCTGCTCCAGATGAGGAAGAGCTCATGACCTCATCTGTTTGTCCTGCTTCCTCATTGGAATGCCTAACCCTAGAGTGGGAATCCCTATATTAGGACTTACTATATCAATTCTTACATGAAGACAGTAATTCTAAATCCAAATGGGTCAGCTTGGGATTGAATAAAAGTACTTTTAAAATGTGCACACAACCCATTTCCAATTGTAAACCTACTCCATCCTTGTTTAAAACAAGTATGGAGAATAAGTATGATTTAAGGGGACCAACTTATGAAAGCATATGGAAAAGCTGAATGTTGGAAATTAAAAGGCAAGACTGTCGAGACATTGTATAGTGCATCTCAGAAAATGCTGTAGGAGTTTATGATGAACTAGTAACTTTGAACATATTTGTTCTTGGATTAGATCAGAGCACAGAAAACTATTGAAGTTGTGTGTTAAGAATTTCATGACAATTTTTGTGCGATAAAGCAAGCAAACAAATTAATATCCTAAGAGATATAACAGACCAATTGCTGTGTTGGAAGGTGACAGGAGTTTCCCTCAAGAAATTTCACAACATAAATATGCATTGATACAGGGCATTAACAGAAATTTATCTGTTCTTTTGTATGAAATTAATTCAGTGTGATTTAATTTCCTCTATTGTAATTGTAGTGACTGTGTCCTAGTTACCTTTTAAAAATGCCAATTCTCTATTAGGAAAGAACTTAGCCTCACAAAAGGTCTCTAGTCTCTCGAGATTTCACAAAAGGCCACAGCAGCTTTGTCTCGCCTCACTAGGACAGTGCTCTGGCAACTAAGCCTCTGCATTCCTGGTCATCACAAATGTGAAAATTTGATTAATTCACTAAATTTCCCAATTCAACCTAACTGTCTAATTGAAGTTATAAGAATATACACACCAGGTTGTTTTCCATTGCAAAAAAAAGAGCTATTGATTGCAATCAAACTATTTTAACCAACAGCAAAAAACTATACAAGATGAACGTCTGATCTATAACTCTATTTTAAACTCCATCTCGTTTACAATTCCCACACATGGACAGTCAAAAGAGACAAGGGAGGCAACAAATATTGTGGGTGGGGAAGGAAAAACATTAAAGTTGTGCTGTTTAGGTACCATTCCCAGTCACAGATGTTGATAAGTGTTTTGGGAAGTGTTTCTTCAATTCCCTCCAATATTTTGCTGATGACATGAGATTATGGAAACAGTGAATCACTAGTTCAGGATTCACCTTTTTAGTGCTTCCGAAGAGAGTTTTTCCTCTTATTTTCAACAGGGGATTTACAGAGAGAACTGCTCACTGAGAAAAGTGAGGAGAGCAGCTGGCTGCTAGGATTTTTCTTTTACTTCTCCAGTAGAAAAGACAAGAGATAGAGTCATGATCTTATTGAATGGCAGAGCTGGCTACTCCTGTTCATATTTTTAACAGTCTTACAGTTTTTGGCTAATGTAAAAAAAAACTTTATTAAAGAAAAAGTCTTTCATAGGATGTGGACATCGCAGGCTGGGCAAATGTTTACTGCTCACCCCTATTTGCACTTGAGAAGATGCAGCTGAGCTATCTCCACTGCAGTCCATTTGACTGACATGGGGTTAATGGTAGCTGGTGTTGGATTCAACAAGAAGGTAGAATCTATGCAAAAGATGACTTAGCAGTCAGCAACAGCACTCAAAGTTAGTAATGAAAAAAGGAAAGCACTACTTTCAAAACAAATGGCTCCACTGCAAGCACAATATTACCATCGAGATGCAAAGAAGGCTACATGTCTTTGAATGCAAATTAAAAATTCTGAATGAAGAAGCTATCGTTTGTTCGAAAAGAACCTGACATGAGTAGTGTTGAATATGAAGACAAAAAGTAAAAACAGTGCAAGAGAATTTTTGTACTGACTAGAAGTAAAATCACTACTTCTGTTGAATCACTGGCATAATATTAATAATGCTTGTAAAGTACCTGATGAGTATGTTATGTAACAGAAAAAAAATCAATTGCTTCTTCAGAAGGAGGCCGTGTTAGAGCTGCATCTCTTGCAAAGAGCCCTAATGGACTCAATCATGAAAACAACCTCAAGGGTAATAATAATCTTGCATTTACCCAAAATGGACACAATATGGAGGTATGAGTGTTTAAGAGAGACTTTACAGTCTTGGGCATGAAAAACTTGCAGATGAGGTGGTGCATGGTCATCTCTTGAGCCTTGGAAGACATAGCTTGCCAAGAAGATAGTGAGAACTGCAGCTGCTGGAGAGTCTGAGTCAATAAAGTGTGGCGCTGGAGAAGGGTCCTGCCCAAAACATCAACTCTCCTGCTCCTCAGATGCTGCCTGACTTGCTATGCTTTTTCCAGTACCACACTTTTATTGACTTTAACTTGCTGAGGGACATTTACACTTGATTAGGCTGCCACTGAGACACAATAAAGTTTGACCTGGGTATGTGTCTACTTTCCAGCTTTTACTTGTTCTGGTTTTTAACTTGTACACTTGATTTTGTCTGATTAACTTTGTTAAGAACAGTTGAGAATTGCAAACTAAGAAGTTGCCTTCTGTCACAACACTTCTTACCTTTGGATTCAGTAACCTTTTCAATATTAAGAACTTCCTCCAATCACTCACACAGAAATACGTTTCACCCTGAATTTAACAAGAGGGCTTTTTTTTCAGGATAGGAGAGATTAGCTTGGTAGCTCTTCCTCACAGGCTTTTTGCCCCCCCAACTAATTCAGCTGCCAAAACACTTTTCTGCCTGTCACTAAACAACCATAGCAGAACAAGGATAGGTATCACGTGACTTACAATTTTGAAGAAGCTTGGTTCAAAACAAAATTGCCGGTGTCCACAGTGACTTTGCATTGGCCTACCTTAAAGAAACTGCTCAGTACTTCCATAAAACTTGAAATAAAACCATACTTCAAAACTCCTTCAAAACCTAAGCCCTCTGAGAAATATTAAATATAAAGCATCTTTGTAATACATGTGAATGGAAATCAGCAGTTTAAAGCCTCAACAGGGGGGTTAGAAGATTGTGTTAAAGTTTAAAACCAGACATTATGAAGGAGGTTAATGAAGGTAAGAGTAAGAATCATTATGACAGAGGATTTCTTCTTAGATTACAATTCACACCTGTTCTTAACAAAGTTAATCAGACTAAATTAAGTACACAATTTTCTAAGGACCTGTGAAAGCTGCAAAATGAATGCAATAAGTTTTAACCTGGCCCCTATGTCCCCGTAGCAACCAAGTCAAAAGAGTTTATACTGGGTAGAATTCAACACAAGTTTACACCATCTCTGCATTTCTAGTCATTCTGATGGACCTCAAGACAGTTACACAATTGTAGTTTCCTTGCCTCTGGTCCAGATGATCTAGGTTCAACTGCCTTCTGTCACAGTAGTGTGTCATAACTTTTAACTAAATTGTTCAAGTATATTAAGAGAGGGATCTTCAGCAGTGTGGGACAGAAAGTGAAGTCACTCAGAATTCAACAATCTGACTTTGCTATAAAAACTTCATTAACCCTGCTGTTAAACTTTTGCCATGAGTCTGACATTCTGATGTTGTTTTAATATTGGCTGTCTGAGCAATTAACTGTTTGGACAGATCTTCAGTCAAAACTGTAATTTCCACAGTAGGATATCAGAAAGTAAGCATTATGAAAAATGAATATTAAACCCTGATTATCACATACAATTGAGTACTACAAAAGGATAAGGTATATAACCGGTACTGCATACATTAAATTAGTGGTTAAAGTGCCAATAATGTTATACAGTGACAATGTTGAAAAATATTACTATTACGCATTTTTTTAGGGGGAGGTGCAATGACAATTAAACTTTGGGGCTGCTATGCTTTTAATTTTTAAACAAGCTGTTTAGAAATATTGTGACACACCTTTGCAGAAGGTAGGACTTGAACCTGGATCATCTAGTCCAGAGGTAGGGAAACCATACCTTTTAACTATCTAATTTAGTCTGGAGGCAAATTAGGGAATTTTGTTCACCTCCTTGCAGGTAGCCAGAGGCATGGACCAAAACATGGAAACGGCTCGCATCACACTGGCAGCAGGGCTACTTAGCAAAGGATCCAAGGAGAGAAGGCGCACACATTTTAAGAAAGAAAGATGTTTTACACACCAAAAATAAACCACAACATCAGCAAAGCAACATTGTGTACTCACATTGTGACTCCTGCTGTTCACCTCTAGGCTCTGGCACTGAAATTGACAGAAACCTGGAACAGAAAAAGGGAATACAACAGATGATACATAGAAAAGAGAAGTACCTCTTCGGTTAGTCCAATTCACATCAGCTGACTGAGCAGAAAAATAAAAAGAAACAATCGAGAACATGGTTTAATTTACTCAGCATGGATCACTACTATATTGCACTATCAAATGCAGGCCTTCTGGAAAGTAGAAATGCAAGCTGCGACCTATTTATGAACTTCTGGACGGAATTGCCCCTTTTCACTTCCTCAGACTACTATTTTTTTAAAAATGCAAAATAAGTGTGTTGATATATTAAAGACCCATCGCAATGTGATTGACTCTTAACAGTCCTCTAGGATGGCCAATAAATGCTGGCCTAGTTGGTGGCACTCTCATCCTGTGAATGGAGAAAACAATATTTTGGATTACAAAAGAATTAAACTTTAAAAGCTTGACCATCTGAATGTATTCTTAACAATTCAAATTATTTTGAATAATAACTACCAAGATAGAACCAGTGTTCTATCTTACAGTTCTTTCAAGTGCCGAGACATGTCACCTCTGAGGAGTTGCTTCTGAATTTTACTTTCAACTCACATGCTCCCACCAGATCCCAGAAAGCCTTTCTATCACACTCCAAGTGATGATATCTGTCACAACCAAAGAATCTGAGGGCCATATACTCAAGCAGTATATAATTCATCACTGGCATATGATGTACACACAAATGATTACTGCTAGACCTGGGCGACATGCCTTTTGTCATTTCTGACATGGGCAAAAACAAATTGAAGAATCTTAAATCGGGAATAGTTAAGTTCAGAGTTTGGTGATGACACATTCAGATTTTCCCAAAAAAGATGAGGTACGGAGGGTATAAGTTTGCGAAGTGTTGATGGTATCAAAACAGATAGTATACAAAATACTCAGCAAGTTAGACAGCATCTGTGGAGAGCGAGAGAGAAAAGAGATGGTTAAAATACAAGGCTGATAATCTTTTATCAGAATTGGGAACATTCCAAGATACAATAGGTTTTAAACAAATGCATAGATAGGGAAAGGGATGAAGAGGTCAAAGATAAAGTTTGGAGAGGGAGGAGTAACTGGATGGAAGACAAAAAGAAGTATAAGGAAAAGAAAATGGGGTTAGAAATGATGTGAAATTTTAATTCCTACTCTGACCTGTTTCCTATTCCAATGAAGCTGTGTGTAAACCTGAGGAACACCACCTTATCTTTAAATTAAGGTGGTCTCAGACTTAAGAATTAAGCATTAATTTCAACAATTTCTTGGCACCCACCTTCTTTTTCTCCCGAATTTGAGACTGTTGCTGTTTTTAGACAAGGGCTCTTTATGATACTGCTTGTCAGACTTCCTCCAGATTCATCTTTTCTCTCTAAACTTGCCCCATTGTCACTCCCTTTTGCCTTGCACTATCAACATTTGCCATTCAATTTCATCTGCTTACCACCCTACCACAGATCCTTTTTAAAATTTCTTAACTATGCTTCCACCCGCAACTCCCTTAATTTGTTGGGTTTGTACTTGCCTAAAAGGCTATTATTTCTCCAACTTCTCTCAGCTCTTTTAAAAAAAAACACTTTTTTGTCTCCATATCTGCTCAGTACTTTCATAATTTTCTATTTTTTTAAATTCAGATTTGCAGGAATTTCTTAATTTGTTCGTGGGATTTGGGAATTGTTGGCTACGCCAGAATTTATTGCACATCTCTAATTGACCAAAGGGTGGTTAAGAGTCAATAACATTGCTATGGGTCTGGAGTCACATGTAGGCCTTTTACAACATTTGACAATGGTTACCAAGTCGCATTATCTGCATATAGATTAAAGAAAGCAAATCACTATCAATATAGTCAAGCACTGAATCAATACGTAGAGGAACCAAGCAAAGAACTTACAATCCTGCACAGGTTATTTTGTAATGAGAAAAGAATGATTAGCAATCTAGCTGTGCAATGCCCACTTGGGAAAGATCATACTGAATGGCAAAGCAGGCTAGAAGGGCCAAATGATTTACTCTTGGCCCTATTTTTAATTCCAGGTTTTACTGAATTAAATTTTCACTATCTGCTATCCTGGAATTTGAATCCAATTTGCCATTTCAAAATTCATTCTAGCCAGAATACATGGACCATGAATGATATGTTCAGCGCAATGCATATACAGTGTTTATAGCTCTTTCTCCCCCTTTGCTTTGCTCTGCTCTATTAATTTTGTATTAGTGCACTTGAGCATTGAAATTGCACCATGTGGCAGGGCACTCAGCCAAACGGAACAGCATGCCCCAGGTTAATTCACAATCTCAATTAATTACGGATTTCAAAGATGCTATTATTTTGTTTGATATTTCTGGATGTTGCATGAAGATAGAGGAAATTACATAAGGCTCCTAATCCCATGAACCATGCTAGAAAGAACGAATGTTAAATGATACCAAACTGGGTTCCACTTCAATATGACCAATAAACAGGTTCTAATAAAAAATAGCCACTTACATTCAAAAACTGTATCTCAAACAATTTAATGCTAGGAAAAATACACAAAGAACCTATTGAGATAAAATAACTTGAGCATACCTGAAGTTACTGTGATTCAGCATTTTCTAGAAATGTTAGATTACTGGATGTTAGAAATCTTATGACAATAAAATTGAACACTTTTCCCTTTACAGCACTACATGCCAGCAAAAGACTCAGTTAGGCATCAAATACTAGTTGCTGATCAAAGTGTCCTCTCTGCACTGGTAGGCCAGCTTAAAAAAACCACAGAACATATCATTAATTGGACAATATCACAACCGTACTTTCTACAGCAGATATCCTAATAGGTTAAGTCAAGTGGCCTATTTATAAACAGATACACACAGTCAATGCATGGTTTTCAAATATGTACATGAATGGTAGCTCCTGCAAACACTGAAATCTATCCAGGAGTCCGTTAATCTAATGACTGAAATGAAAAAGATGAACTTTCATTATTGCATGAGATGATTATTAGTATACAACAATAAAAAGAACAAGATTGCAAGTTAATGCAAAAATCAAGTGTCAGAATTCTGACAAAAAGATAATTGAGTCAAACCATTTGGCTGACTTCTCCTGGTCACACGAAGATTAGCTTGGAGGTTAAGGGCTCAGGAAAATTGGAAGAAACTGCAGGAACAGGAAGAACTAAACAATGGCAGGTATCCAATGAGGCTGTTCGGGATTCACTAGTGGTTATTTTGCACAGCAATATGACTTTTTTTTGAAGGGGTATAATTCCCATGGAGCTTCTGTAGCAAAGCATTTTAATAGATGCTACAACATGGCAGGGTGATTGTGGCCTGTAACTGATAGGCATTATCTTGCATACAATTCCCAAGCAGGAAAGCTCTGGGCTATCAATGGAAGAGAGTTCATTACAAAGTGATTGCTGTGAGGAATAGCTGATGTAAATGCCAATAATCAGAAGCTTTGCTCCCAGGACCCTAAAAGCAACTCCTGGAAAACCAGGGGGCAGGGTTTTGAAATCCATTATAGGTTGAAGAGTTAGAAAGAGGAAGGTTAGCAGCCAAGTAGGAATGAGATGCAACTGCCAGAGATGTGGCAGCGACATGCTACTGTGCTAGCACAGGTACATTGAGGGCACACAGTGGCAGTAAAGCAGTCTAATGGTTAAATGTACTACCCAGCATAAAACGGTCAGCCTTATCAATATATTGGAGACTATTAATCAAGGTGATTACTGACACATGGCACAGTGGAGAGGTTGAGGTCATTGGGATATTGTATGCATCCATTTGTCTGAGATAAAGGCAGTGAGAGTGTCATTCAACTTTTTCACTATAGAATCATAGAGATGTAAAGCATGGAAACAGATCCTTTGGTCCAACCTGTCCAGGATCATTCCAGGAATTGGTTGAGAATTGCAATAGGATCTTTGTATTACTAAGATGATGGCTGCCCTGTTCACAAGGACAGGGATCTTTCACATTCCAAACTGTCATCCAAGTCTGACAGAAAACAATTAGTTCGGCAGCAATCTCTCAGCTCTACGTCAAAGAAACTCTCCTCTCCTCTCCATCTGAATATTTATAAAATTTGCCACAAGTTACTTGCATTGGAATTTAGGGGAGCAAACATGAATAAAATAGTTTCAAAATTAGCATAGAATCAGGCTGTGGGCAACTTAGAATCAAAGGTTTTAAACCTGTTGCCTCGAACTTAAACCGTGTATTAAGGATTATCAAGTCACAAATATCCCCAGTCTATGCTGATTTACATGAACAAGCAGGACCTAGTACAGTAGAAATGTACAATAAAAACAAATTTATTTGAATCTTTAAGCCAGAGGAAAGGAAGACAGCACTATAGTAATAAATTCTGGAATTATTAGATGTGTGAATGAAAACATACTTGTCAGATAAACTATAGTATAAATGGAGGCAGGTGTCTAAGTGTAGAAGAAAGCAGTTCTGCTGAGCAAATCTGACTGGTTAGGTACTGGTTTTAATGCATAGCTCTAAGACAGGAGATGCTCAACAAGAAATAATGCCAAAAAGATCTTTTAAAAATTCGGTTTACTATTCATTCACAATACCACACCAAAGTTGTCTCTTGATTCAAAGGCGATGGCAACTCAAGGTCATCAGGTTCTGCCAAGATCATAAGACTGAGGAAGCCAATTCTCACCCCACACATATTTGGCCACATAGGACAGAACTACACCTCAAATAGTAGGACTTGCTTCCTTTTCTTTCCTTCTCTTTTGCTGCTCTGCTTCATCATTCAGGCACTGGGCTAAATGCATGATGTAGCTTGTTGGAGGAGTTGTTGCCATTCTGAACAACTGGTAGCAAGCTCCTCCCGGACACTTGCACTGCACTTCAAAGAGAGCTTCACTGAAGCTTTCTCATTAACCTCCCCGAAGTGCTGACCTTTTGAAAATTGAGAAAGCAGGACATGGCAGATCTGACAAGTTCAGTTATTCAGTCAGGAGCAGCATAGTGGCTAGCACTGTTGCCTCACAACACGAGGAACCCAGGTTTCATTCCAATCTCAAACAACTGTGTGGAGTTTGCACATTCTCCCCGTGTCTGCGTGGGTTTCCTATCATATCGAATGGCTTGCAGGTTAGGTGGATTGGCCATGGCAAATGTATTTTCAAAATACATAGAATATTCCTAACAGTAAAATAAATTTTGTCTTGACTATGGAGTGCCGAAACAATATTTGCTTGCCCTTAAGAATAACAAGCTTAATATTGGTTTCAAGTAGAATAAAAGCAACGAGAATTATGTTGTATATTATATTGTATAGAATTGTTCACTATGTTATTATTACATTGCTAAACTAGAAAGTAGTATATGCTTCTCCTGATATACTCAACATAGTTGCTATGGGAGATCCAATGTCTATACTGCAGAAGTCAGTTGCTATGCAACGCAAAGAACGTGCTACAGAGGTAAATATTAGTGCTGGCTCTTGTACTACTTTGTGCAAAAGTGGCTTAGATCATGCCAAAGATCACTGGGAGACATTAGTGCAGCGTCTCTAATTTACAAATGCTCATACTTACTAACATAATCCCACACAGGAGTGTAATTTTAAAGATCAGACAAATGTTTCCTGTACTTACAAATGGCTATTTTGTATTGTTCTACTGGGGTATAAGTCTGTTTGCAAATAGACTAGAGAACGGAACCATTTGGGACCCAGGCAGTGCCTGTAGTGATAACGTCAGGAGACTTGCAATTCTGGGGCAAATGTGAAGGACCGAATGACCCCTTCTACACTCACAATTCTGTGATTTTGTGAATTTGAAGCGCAAATTAAATTCAGCACAAATCACATTCATCAATCATTCAGGATAGTTTTCAAAGTCAAGAGTAGAAACTGCCTACAACCACACTCCCACAATGCCATCAATATTGAGAATTCCACTGATTCTATTTGTTTGCAGACGTTAGTGGAGGCTCAAAAATTAGGCTTTTTTGGGGGGAGGGGGGAGGAGAGCGGGCGCAAGGACACATGTAGGTACATTATAAGATTTGAATCGCTCTTAAAATACCAAGGTCATTGTATTACAATGTATGTGATGAGTGGTTCTGCATATATCTTAAAAGTCATTTCCAGTATTTTAAAATTGGATTACACATTACCAAAAGCCTGTTATAATAAACCCCGTTTTAACTTAGAGGCTCAACATGCAAATTACTGTTGTATATTGAACAAGATGCTAAGATGACACACCAGCTTGCGTGTAGAAATTTTATTGACAGGAATTTTTTTTAAAAATTCTTCCACATTACAACTCTCTCATGCTTTCAGCAACTCTACATTCATTTACTTGTACTGTGTTCATAAAAAAGCTTATCTAATCAAGCACATCAACAGTAAACAGACAAACAGAAAAATTGAATAACTGAACCCTATAGTCACCATTCCTAACATATCAAGCAATATTTTTGGTGATGCATTCTAAAATGCCCTTAATTGGCTGTTTTTCAGCAGATTTTACATTTTGCAATATATGAATTTTAGGTGAAATGAGAGAAAATAAAATTTCTCAAAATGGGCACAATTTGCACTGGATTATCATAGGCACCCAAAGCAAAAACCCTTGTGAACTCGACCGGACTCCCTCAAAATATTTTAAGGTAGCCTAGACACTAATTTTTTTCTTATTTTAAAGGCAAATGTAAAGTGTCCCAAATGTGATTGGTCAAACTACTCGGTGTTAAGTAAAATGGTTTATTTAAACACTGTCGTTGAAATACAAACGAAGAAAGAAGAATTCAGAACAACAACAGATGGGAAACTCTAAACAGAATAACTGACAAAATGACTATTACTAATTAACTATTCCAGTAAACTAACATCCCACAAACATATCCCTTAGCAAAAAGGTAAATTCTGACACAGATTCTCACATGCTGTTCTCCAATCCAGGAGGATAAAGCATTAAGAGAAAATTCAGAGAGAATAACAGCCAAAAGACATTCACTGAAGCTTCCAAATGTTTTGAAATTCCAATAGCTTCTGCTTAAAGCTAAACCTTTGAAAAATACCGAGAAAGCCTGGTCAGAGAGAGCTGGCCACACCCAGGTTGCTTCCATTGTTCCAACTTTAAATAAAAACCGCAAGATAACATACTGTTTACTTTCTTACAGATAGCTCATCATCTCTGCCTTATAATCTCTTCAAAAAGCCAGGACAAAATAACTTCTTGAAAACCACAGCATCATCACGTTTTCGAAGGTTAATATAAACAATTTATTAATGAATTTCCAGTCATTCCAATTTCAGCAAGGTTCTTTGAAACAACTTAATTTTTACAGTGCCTTTAACACTGTAGAAGATCCAGAAGCATTTATCAAAAACAATTTTGACAATGAGTAATGGAGGTAAATTTCATGAGATGGTCAAAAGCTTGGTCAAAGAGAAGTGAAGCACAGAGGCAGAAAAGAGGGAATTACAAAGGCCAGTACAGTAGAAAGTACTCCATCAATGATAGAACATTTAAAATCAAGAATGAACATGAAACATTACAGCGCAGTACAGTTCCTTCGGCCCTCGATGTTGCGACCTGCCATATCAATCTGAAGCTCATCGAACCTACACTATTCCATGTACGTTCATATGCTTGTCCAATGACGACTGAAATGTATTTAAGGTTGGCAAATCTACTACCGTTGCAGGCAAAGCATTCCACACTCTTACTGCTCTGAGTAAAGAAATTACCTCTGATATCTGTCTTACATCTATCACCCCTAAATTTAAAGCTATGCCCCCTTGTGCTCGCCGTCACCATACATAGAAAAAGGCTCTCCCTGTCCATCCCATCTAACCCTCTGATTATCTTATATGTCTCTATTAAGTCACCTCTCAACCTTCTTCTCTCCAATGAAAACAGCCCCTCAGCCTTTCCTTGTAAGACCTTCCCTCCATATCAGGCAACATCTTAATAAATCTCCTCTGCACCCTTTCCAAAGCTTCCACATCCTTCTTAAATGCGGTGACCAGAACTGTACACAATACTCCAAGTGCAGCCGCACCAGAGTTTTGTACAGATGCAGCATAACCTCAAGGTTCTGGAACTCGATCCCTCTATTAATAAAAGCTAAAACACTGTATGCCTTCTTAACAATCCTGTCAACCTGGGTGGCAACTTTCAAGGATCTGTGTACATGGACACCGAGACCTCTCTGCTCATCTACACTACCAAAAATCTTACCATTAGCCCAGTACTTTGCATTCCAGTTACTCCGACCAAAGTGAATCACCTCACACTTGTCTGCATTAAACTCCATTTGCCCCCTCTCGGCCCAGCTCTACGGTGATAATTTCACTTCTTTCATGTGTAAATCACAAAAGGCTTAACAGATAATCAATTTTTCAATATATAATTTCAGTTATATCACACTGTAAACTTTTGCTATAAATTCTGTGTTACGATCGAGCCCTCCACTATCACCTAATGAAGGAGCGTCTCTCCGAAAGCTAGTGCGCTTCTAATTAAACCTGTTGGACTATAACCTGGTGTTGTGTGATTTTTAACTTTATTCTATCCATGTCACTCATAAATTAATAAAACCTCTATAAGGTCTCCCCTCAGCCTCTGACACTCAAGCTTGTTCAGCCTTTCCTTATAGCTCAAATCCTCCAACCCAGGCAACATCCTTATAAAATCTTTTCTGAACCCTTTCAAGTTTCACAACATCTTTCCAATAGGCAGGAGATCAGAATTGCATGCAATATTCCAACAGTAGCCTAACCAATGTCCTGTACTGAGTGTCCCAACTCCTGTACTCAATAACTTTGACCAATAAAGGAAAGCATACCAAACGTCGTCTTCACTATCGTATCTACCTGTGACTCCACTTTCAAGGAGCTATGAACCTGCACACCAAGGTCTCTTTGTTCAGCAATACTCCCTAGGACCTTACCATTAAGTGCACAAGTCCTGCTAAGATTTGCTTTCCCACAATGCAGCATCTCACGTTTATCTGAATTAAACTCCATCTGTCACTTCTCAGCCCATTGATCTATCTGGTCAAGATCCTGCTGTAATCTGAGGTAATCTTCTTCGCTGTCCACTACACCTCCAATTTTGGTGTCATTTGCAAGCTTACTAAATGTACCCTTTTCTCACATCCAAACCATTTATATAAATGACAAAAAGTAGAGGACCCAGCACCGAACCTTGTGGCACTCCACTGGTTACAGGTCTCGAGTCTGAAAAACAATCCTCCACCACCCACCTCTGTCTTCTACTCTTGAGCCAGCTCTGTATCCAAATGGCTAGTTCCCCCTGTATTGTAAGATCTAACCTTGCTAACCAGTGTCCCATGGGGAAACTTGTCAAATGCCTTACTGAAATCCATAAAGATCACATCTACTACTCTGCCCTCATCAATCCTCTTTGTTACTTCTCCAAAAAACTCAATCAAGTTAGTGAGACATGATTTCCCACACACAAAGTGGGCGGCACAGTGGTTAGCACTGCTGTCTCACAGCGCCTGAGACCCGGGTTCAATTCCCGACTCAGGCGACTGACTGTGTGGAGTTTGCACGTTCTCCCCGTGTCTGCGTGGGTTTCCTCCGGGTGTTCCGGTTTCCTCCCACAGCCCAAAGATGTGCGGGCCAGGTGAATTGGCCATGCTAAATTACCCATAGTTAGGTAAGGGGTAAATGCAGGGGTATGGATGGGTTGCGCTTCGGGGGTCGGTGTGGACTTGTTGGGCCGAAGGGCCTGTTTCCACACTGTAAGTAATCTAATCTAAGTAATCTAATCTAATCTAATCTTAAAGCCGTGTTGACTATCCCCACTAAGTCCTTGCCTTTCCAAATACATGTACATCCCGTCCCTCAGGATTCCCTCCAACAACTTGCCCACCATCGACGTCAGGCTCACTGGTCTATAGTGCCCTGGCTTGTCCTTATCACTCTTCTAAAACAGGGCACCACATTAGCCAACCTCCAGTCTTCCGACACCTCATCTGTGACTATCAATGATATAAATATCTCAGCAAGAGGCCCAGCAATCACTTCTCTAGCTTCCCACAGAGTTCTAGGATACACCAGATTAGGTCCTGGGGATTTATCCACCTTAATGCATTTCAAGACATCCATCACTTCCTCCTCTGTAATATGGACATTTTGCAAGGTATCACCAACTATTTCACTACTTTCTATATTTTCCATATCCTTTTCCACAGTAAATACGGAGGCAAAATACTCATTTAGTATCTCCCCTATTTATTGTGGATCCACACAAAGGCTGCCTTGCTGATCTTTGAGGGGCCCTATTCTCTCCCTAGTTACCCTTTTGTCCTTAATGTATTAAAAAACCGTTTAGATTCTCCTTAATTCTATTTGTCAAAGCTATCTCATGTCCCCTTTTTACCCTCCTGATTTCCCTCTTAAGTATATTCCAAGGATTCACTCGATCTATCCTGTCTATACCTGACATATGCTTCCTTCTTTTTCTTAACCAAGCCCTCAATTTCTTTAGACATCCAGCATTCCCTATACCTACCAGCCTTGCCTTTCACCCTGACAGGAATATACTTTCTCTGGATTCTCGTTATCTCATTTCTGAAGGCTTCCCATTTTCCAGCCATCCCTTTACCTGTGAACATTTGCCCCCAATCAGCTTTTGAAAGTTCGTGCCTAATACCTCAAAACTGGCCTTGTCCAGTTTAGAACTTCAACTTTTAGATCTGGTCTATCCTTTTCCATCACTATTTTAAATCTAATAGAATTATGGTCACTGGCCCCAAAGTGCTCCCCCACTGACACCTCAGTCACCTGCCCTGCCTTATTTCCCAAGAGTAGGTCAAGTTTTGCATCTTCTCTAGTAGGTACATCTACATACTGAATCAGAAAATTGTCTCGTACACACTTGAGTTTCTTTCGGTCAAAACCTTTAACACTATGGCAATCCCAGCCTGTTTGGAAAGTTAAAATCACCTGCCATAATCACCCTATTATTCTTACAGATTGCTGAGATCTCCTCACAAATTTGTTTCTCAATTTCCCTCTGACTATTAGGGGGCCTATAATACAATCCCAATAAGGTGATCATCCCTTTCTTATTTCTCACTTCCACCCAAATAACTTCCCTGGATGTATTTCAGGGAATATCCTCCCTAAGTACAGCTGTAATGCTATCCTCATCAAAAAGGCTACTCCCTCCCCTCTCTTGCCTCCCTTTCTATCCTTCCTGTAGCATTTGTATCCTGGAACTTTAAGCTGCCAGTCCTGTCCATCCCTGAGCCATGTTTCTGTAATTGCACTTATCCCAGTCCCATGTTCCTAACCATGCCCTGAGTTCATCTGCCTTCCCTGTTAGGCCTCTTTTATTGAAATAAATGCAGTTTAATTTATTCATCCTACCTTGTCTCTGCTGGCCCTGTTTGCCTTGCTTCTGATCTCAACTGTGCTAGCCTCAGATTGATCTCTTTGCTCACTATCGCCCTGGGTCCAACCACCTCCTCTCCTCCCCCCACCTCCCCCTACCCCACCCTAAATCCTCCTGAGCAGCTCTAGCAAATCTCCCTGCCTGTATATTAGTCCAATTTAGGTGCAATCCGTTCTTCTTGTACACGTCACTTCCAGCCCAAAAGAGATTCCAAAAACCTGAATCCTTCTGCTGGCCACAGAAAGGTCTGTCTGTACCTCGGACTAGAAAGCCCCCTAAAATAGTTGATCTCTTGGAGGCCAACGTACCCCGCATTGCATTAGAGCCAGTCTCAATATCAGAAACTTGGCTGTTCGTGCTACATTCCCCTGAGAATCCATCACTCCCTACATTTCCCAAAACAGCATACTTGTTGTAAATGGGGATAGTCACCAAAGACTCCTGCACAAACTGCCTACCTCTCTTACCTTTCCTGGAGTTAACCCACTTATGTTACTGTATCTGAGACTTTCGCCCCTTCCTATAACTGCTATCCATCACGTACCATTGCTGTTGCAAATTCCTCATTGCCTCTGACGGTCTCTCCAATCGATCAATTCGATCTGATAGGATTCACAACCAACAGTATTTATTGCAGATATAATCCACAGTAATCCATAAACTCTCTTCAAACTGCCACATCTGGCAAGAAACGCATATCACTCTACCAAAGGCCATTTTTGCTCCATCACAATCTACAGACCCAGAAAATAACACCATCTTATTCCTCCACAAAACACTGGTCCAGGTTAAAACTATTCACTTATCTGTTTCTGTGCTGTGACTTCACCCAAACAATTCCTCCAAGATCAGTTGTGAATTTCACCGTTTGGTGATTTTCCCAGACTTTCTCCGATGTCCAGCGAATTCAAACATCAAAGGCAGTGCAGGTTCACTATGTTGTCAGTTTCTTTCTCTCTTTCTCTCCTGCAGTGACCTCACCATGTGCTTCCTTTGTTTTTACCTCTCTCTTTTTAAAACTGCTGTTGTTTTTGACTCTTTTTTTCCAAAGTTCCAAAACAATGCAAAGCATATGAAATAGCAATTGCTGCTTCTGGAATTCGAGGAAAACTTCTGGCTGTAACAGCTGCTCCTTTTTTGAGGTATTTTAGGTGTTGGAGGTGATTTCATTTCAGCCTTTCACTAAAGCAGGAGTATAAAATAGCATTAATGAACTCTTTTTAAATCTAGTTGGTGAAATAATTCTTAATATCCAGCAGCAACTGCTTCGCATGAAGTGACATTTTTAGTATCACAGTGCAATCTACAATGAAACAGTTACAATCTCCATCACCAACAGGCCTGCTGGTCACTTCACTGCTTAACCCTCAGAAGAAATTGTTGATAGAGAGTATTGAACATTACCTAACTGGCTGAGTTAAATTCTTTAGACTTATCATGCTTAGAATCCAGTTCTGAAACATGTACTTAATCCACCTGCATTTCGTGAAGCCAAAGTAGAACTAGAATTTTAAGGTCGATGATCAATGTTTTAAGAAACAATTGAGAGTGCTGATGGCACCAACTTTACGTTCAGTGTTGAAGTATTTGGTAGATCTTCATAAGGTCATAGTGACACAATTCAAAGAGGTATCTTTTATGTTGGTTCGGTTTTAAATTGCCTTAAAGGGAATGTGTATGGCGACCTAACTCTATGTCCTGCTACGAGGTTCAATTCATATTCCCAATGGCAAACATGCAGACTCAGTTTATCAACAGTGAGATAAGAGAGCCTAAATAAGTATTGTCAATGTTAAGAATGAGTCAATGGCCAAGTAGCATCCAGAATCCAAGTCAAAACAAGGGCAATTAAAGTTCAAGTTTGAGGGCAGGTTAACTATTATAAGCTTATACCCTCTCATGGTAGGTTTTACTTTTAATGCTAATGTTCTTGATAGATTGATTGCATCTTATCTGCTCACAAAAGGACATTTATTAACCATTTTTTAAAAAAAAAATCATTCACAGGATGAGGATGTCACTGGCTATGTTAGCATTTATTGCCCACTGGGCAGTTGAGAGTCAACCACATTGCTGTGGGTGTGGAGTTACATGTAGGCCAGGACCAAGTAAGGATGGCAGTGTCCATCCCTAAAGGACATTAGTGAACAATTCTGACAATTGGCAATAGTTTTGTGTTCATCATTGGACTCTTGATTTTTTTTAAAAACGGAATTCAAATTCCATCATTTGCCATGGCAGGATTTGAATCCAGGTCCCCAGAACATTACTTGGGTCTCTGGACTAACAGTTCAGCAGTAATATTACTAGGCCATCGCCTTTCACAATCAACAATTTGGTTGCTGTGCCAAATTGTATATCTTCACTATTTTTGATGTAGTTGAACTTATAGCTAAGCAAACAGAATCAATCTTACCTTGTTCGATTTCTTTTGTGTCTTCCCTAATAAGAGCAGTCCTAACTTCAATATTTCTTCACAGATGTATCAACTGCAATCGGTTAGTGCTAAAGTTCCCAAGAAGCTCAAAGAAAACCTTGTAGACTGGCTTGTTTTAAGAGCAGAACATAAACTTATTCTTGCGGAATGGAAGGCCTGTTCCAAATTCAGTGATGGTAAATCTAGGACAAGGGACAGTATGAATACACCCTTTAATTGATGAAAAAAAAGCACCATGGTGCATTAAATGGTATTAATGTAGATGTGTCGCAGTATTCCAAGTTTCATTATCATAGTAACATTTCATATTCATGCAATTTCTCAAATAAATGAAACAAAGTTTTACTCTGATCTGTGGGATGGAAGTGAAGAGTACAAGATGTGTAGCGATGAAAGTCTGATTTATCATGTACCAATAATTCTCAAATATAATCTGTGATCCTATTGTAAAAAACATTTTCAAAATATAATTACATATATGTTAGCACAATAATTGCCTTGGACTTAAATGATAAATGACTCAATTTTAATGTTCTTGAATATGTAAACACTTACCTAGCACTCTAAGTGGTTGATTTCAAAGTTACCAATCTGAAGGAAATTCAGATTATAATGTTAACACAATTTAATTGCTATCTTAAAAGTGACAGCAAAACAGTTTTAGTAGTACTAATGTGCTAATTGAAAATGACACCATATACCTTTAAATGTTGCATCACAGAACTAGAAATAAAAGGTCTTATGGCAACACAGGACCAGAGTTACATTTAATTCACCTTCCCGATTTCCTAGCACATGGTGAACTAAAAAATACATGATTTGGAGATGCCGGTGTTGGACTGGGGTGTACAAACTTAAAAATCACACAACACCAGGGTTATAGTCCAACAGGTTTAATTGGAAGCACACTAGCTTTCGGAGAGACGGAGGGGCTGAAAAATTATGCCATGTTCTTCGTGACCTGCAACACATTATCAATGAGGATGAGCACCTCACCAACACCTTCCCCACACCTCCACTACTTGCCTTTAAACAACCGCCAAACCTCAAACAGATCATTGTTCGTAGCAAACTGCCCGGCTCTCAGGACAACTCCATACAACCCTGTCACGGTGGTTACTGCAAGACGTGTCAGATTGTGGACATAGATACCACTATTATGTGTGGGAACACCTCCCACCTCGTACATGGCAGGTATTCATGTGACCCAGTCAACGTTGCCTATCTTATAGGTTGCAGGCAAGGATGCCTGGAGGCATGGTACATTGGGGAAACCGAGCAAAGGCTATGACAACCGATGAATTGGCACTGCACAACAATCAACAGACAGAAGGGTTCCCTCCCGTTTGGGGAACACTTTAGTGGTTCAGGACATTCAGCCTTGGACTTTCGGGTGACCATCGTCCAAGGTGGACTTCGGGACAGGCAGCAGAGGAAAACGGCCGAGCAGAGGCTGACAGCTAAGTTCGGTACCTATAGGGAGGGTCTCAACCGGGACCTTAGGTTCATGTCACATTACAGGTGATCACCATTGCACTACACACACACACAAAGACCCACATACACACATATTTTGTGTGGGGTGAATTTGTACTTGCAGAGTTACATTGCACTTTGCTCAAAAACTGCATACATTCACGTAGAACTCGGAGCTCAAAAACTGCATGAATTTATGTAAAACTCTGATCTCACTTTTTAGATTAGAATCAATCTAAACATCAAGTCATAGACAGAGAACACAGGGGGCCAACACCTTCAACATATTGTCTAGCTATCACCATTGTTAACAGCTAACCCGAGAATGCAACTTTAAAAAAAGGGTTGTGAGATTTACACATGAAAGAAGTGAAACTATCACTGTATTCTAACAGATGAAAGTCTTAACAATCAATTTTTCAATGTATAATTTCAGTTACATCACACTACAAATTTTTGCTATAAATGCTGTGTTACGATCCAGCCCTCCACAATCACCTGATGAAGGAACACCACTCCGAAAGCTAGTGTGCTTCCAATTAAACCTGTTGGACTATAACCTGGTGTTGCGTGATTTTTAACTAAAAAAATACAGGAGCAGGATTAATGCTATTGGACCATTTAGTTTATTGCATAAATTTTTTTTGAATAGAAGGAATATTTGGACATCTTTACATTTTTTAAATGTTTATCACCATATCATTTAGTCTATTTATGCAATCAACTTTGGTCTCCCATCTAAAATATAATTAGCTTTAATATTCTTATTTGGGACTGAACTGTGTTGCACTCAAATTTAATATGGATTGTATTATGATCACATTTTTCCAGCTGACCTTTAACTATGAGATTGTTAATTATCCTTTCACAATACGAGATCTAAAATAGTTCTTTTTGCAGTAAGTTCCAGGAAATTTTCACAAAACAATTTATAAGCTCATCATCTAGTCCATCTGATCAATGAAGTGATTTCATGCTTAATCACGAATGCTAGTCAATTTGCTCAACCTTGCAAAATTATACAGCCTGATATTTTAAATTCCCAACCCTAACTGTATTCTTGGTAGTAAGTCTCCAAGTTGAATTTATACCTGTAAATTAATTTGATCCTTATAATGAGTGCATCTATACACACAATGCTTATTTGGATCACTACTGCAACTTGTTGTTCTTCTCCAATGTCTTACTTACTCATTTGTAACATGCATCACTTGGGTGAATGGTTTCACTTCTTTGCTCTCACTTTGCCTGCACTGCTCTTTTCCCTTTCGGTTGTCTTCAAACTATTATTTATACTGTATTTTCTACCTCACTAATATTACAGAAATCACTAATGCAAATATCGAATGCTCGCAAAAGAAAACAAGAGGAGTGTGTGCAAGAAATTTAAAACAAAAAGGAACAAAGGCTGAGATAAATAAAATGAAAGGAGACTCATGTGAAGGACAAATGCAAGTAAAACTAGCGCTGCTCTAGCAACTGAAAACTGGGTATCAGCAACAGCAGAATTGGATTAAACCGCAGTCTAGCATTTGTTCCATTCTATTACCACTAAGCGAGGAAAAAATCTCAATGGATTCAGTGAAATATACAGGAGAATATGCCAAGAGCAGCACCTGGCATACCAAAAAATGATGTGTCAGCCTGCTGAAGCTACAACATAGAACTACTAGCAGGTTGAGCAACTGATAGACAGAGCTAAGCAATCCCACAACTGACTTATCAGATCTAAGTTTAGAGTCCTGCCATACTTCGTGTGTTGTGGTGGACAATTAAACAATTAATTGGAGGTGACAGCTCAACAACTATCTGTACACTCAATAAATGAAGGAACGCAATACATCAGTGAAAAAGGCAAGGCTAGGCCATTTGTAAGCATCTTCAGCCAGTAGTAGTAAGTGCATGATCCATCTTGGCCTCCTCCTGAGGTCCTCAACATAAATGCTAGCCTTCAGCTAATTCAATTCACTCTACGTGAGAGCAAAAAAAAATGACTAAAACATTGGAAATAGGGTGGTCCGATTTACAAGCCTCTGAGTTATGAACACTTCTACTTACAAACATGATCCTACACATGGTTTTAAGTTTTAAAGACCTGATATACAAATGGTTCCTGTGCTTATGACTGGCTGCTTTCCATCCTCTGGCATGAGAACAAATCAGCTTGTGAAAGGACTCCAGAACAGAACCAATTCACAACTTGAGCCGGTTTTGCAAATGTTTTGGACCCCGGCTACATTCTGGGAATAGTACTGAAAATATGAATTCAAGAACTAAGCACACACATAGCCAAACTGTTTCAGTAGAGATAAAACACTGGTGTCTTCCTGGCTGCTGCTTCCTCAGGTGGTTAAGGCACAGAATTTATAGCTAAATGAGTACATTATCATGGAGAGGTGATGAAACAGTAAACAATTTTGGAACAATTTAACATATCATCACATCTCCATGACATTGTACTCATTCGGCTATAAATTCTGTATCTTGTGATCTTATTCTCCACAACCACCTGAGGAAGAAGCAGCGCTTTGAAAGCTAGTACTTCCAAATAAACCTGTTGGACTATAACCTTTTAACTTTGTCCACCCCAGTCCAACACCAGCACCTCCAAGTCATGATTGTCAATGGTGATAGAGTTTCTCCTCTGTCATGAAAAGGTCCAGAATTGATAAAGTAGTAGTGTTGGGTAGGCTGTTGGTAATTAAGATTGACAGGGCATTGGAACTGGATGAGAGGCATCCAAAGATAATGAAGGAAGTGGGAAAGCAAATTGTAGTGGCACTGGTCAAAATCTCTCAGTCTTTGGTAGACTTCGCGGAGATGCCAGAAGATTGAAGTGCAAACATCATATCCGAAAAGGTTTGTATGGATAAATCCAGCAATGCAGACAAGTAAGTTTAACTTCAGAGGTGTAAAAGTTTCTGGAAGCAATTATTTAGGATAGAGCTAGTAGTTGATTTGAGCCTGCATGGATTTCTGAAGGAAAATTATGTTTAACTAAATTGTTGGAGTGTTTTGGAGTAACGGAAAGGGATGAGGCAGGTAATACAATTATGCAAGGTCTTCTAGAAGGTATTCAACACAGTGCCACATAACAGACTTTTAAGAAAGCTTATGGGTCATGCAATAGAAGTAACAGCAGCAATATGCATATGAAGCTGGTTCAGTGATAGGAAACAAAGAGTAATGATCAATGGATATCTTTTAGGTTAGAAGAAGGTTTGCAATGAAATTCTGTCGGAGTTCGTATTGAGACTCATACTCTTCCTAGTATATGTTAATGATCTAGAGCTTGGTGTGCAAGGGACTATATCAAAGTTTAAGGATGATACAAAATTTGGGAGCATTCTAAACCGACAGGAAGACAGTTTAGAACTTTAAAAGGATATTGACAATTCAGTGAAATGGGCATGTAAAGTTCAATGCAGAAAAGTCAGAGGTGATCCATTTTGGTAAGGAAAACAAAACAATGAGGGGTAAAATTTGAAAGGGAATGTAGAGCAAACAGAAGTGGATGTATCTGTGCAATGATCATTTAAAGTGGCAATATAGGCTGAGAGAACAGCTACTCGTGTACGATGTTCTCAGCTTTGTTAATAGGGGCCCCAGAATGCAACAGCAAGGAGGTGGTACTGGACACAAGTATTGTGTACAATTCTATTTGCTACACTATAGAAAGAATGTGAATGCACTTGAGAGAATTCAGAAGTGATTTATAAAAATGGTGCCAAGCATGAGAACAGATCGGGGAGGTTGGGACTGTTCACCTTGGACAGAAGGCGAAGAAAAGCCCTAACAGAAATTTCCAGAGTCATGAAGGGACTGGAGTATAAAAATAGGGAGAAACAGTCCCTGATGGTAAAAAAAATCAAGAGTGAGATGGTACAAATTTAAAAAGAGATTGGGTTGGCTAGCGAAGCAGTGTGATGCCAACAGTATGGGTTCAATTCCCGCACCAGCTGAGAGAATGAAGGAGTCTCCTTCTCTACCTCGCCCGAGGCATGGTGAAGTTAAACATCCACCAGTTGTCAATAATGAGCGCGCAGATCTGGTAAGGCGATGGCAACTTCACCCAGAAAATAACATTTTGCTGTTGAGTTGTTTTGATAAAATGGATGTTTTTGTTTACAGCACGTGGGAATTAATAAAACGTAATAACGGTTTGTAGGCTTTAAACACTTAATTCTTTCTATGTAAGTCATTACCATGGGAAGGGAATGTGGCTGATCCAGTTTGTCTACAGTAATTCACCATGCACAATGATATAATAATGACCGATGACTTTGCTTAGTTGTGGGATAAATGTTGGACATGACATAAGAAAATCATCATGTTTTTCTTCAAATACAGTGGGAACATAAAATTTGACTTGAAATATGGCATTTCTGCCAACACAGGCATCCTACAGAAAAATCAACAATGGCGATGTACTCCCATCTCTATAACAGTACCTGAACCTACAACCTTCCACTCTGAAGTTGTATAAACTTTACAAAATCTATAAAGTTGATGGAGAATGAGATACACATAGTATGCATTGTCAATTTGAATATTTTTCCTCCCATATACAATGAATTGACAGCATGGTTTGTATTTCTGCTTTCTATTTGCATTTAATTTGCAAACCAGGCAGACAACTAACTGAGCTAACCAACTGCCATGTTATCCAAATAAATCTTTTGAAATTCATCCTCAAAATAATCAAGTAATTACAATAAAACAGGTCTTCATTAAAGGCAGAGAAAAAGGACTCATCATTTAATAAGGAACAGTAGTTTAGATGCTCATTTAATCTTTTGGGTTTTTTAAGCTATGATAGACTCTTTAGTTCAGCTCTCACTAAATTATTTGCATCTGTTACCACCACTTTTTGAGGTGGATCAACAGATTAACAATAGCAAGGAATGTTACAGTGAATTCTTACTTCATTAAATAATCATGTTTATGTATCTTGAAATGCCATTTGAAGTATAATCTCTTCAGATGGGTGAAGTCAAAATTGAAATGACTACACTCAGCACTGAAGAAAGTTGCTAACAAGGACTGAAGAAACTCTCTGGCATGAACTTTCACATTTTCCAAAGGTAATTTCATTCTGATGCCAGCTTCTGGGATTTCTGGCAAAGAATAGCGATTTCATCAAGCAGGCTTAGCAATTAATCACGCGAAACAATTGTCAGATAACAAATCAGGAAGTAATAAGCAGGTTCCGCCATTCACATTTCACAGAAAACAAAATATAAATTGGCACAGACACAAGATTGAGGCGGAAAATTAAATGTAAAATCTCAAAATGTGTTTCAATGTATGAAATGTTTAATCATGGAATGGAGAAATTTGACATTTCACATATAAAATTACATTTTCAGAGCCAATGTTTTGAACAGCAATTATGATACAGCTATATTTTACTTAAGAGGTAACATTTTCATGACTTCTGCAGTGAAAATAATTGTACAATATGAAAATTCATGCTAAAACATCAACAGTATATCCTGCACAGCACCATGGGGTCGCTGCTTACGACTTTCAGATTTCTGCATTTAACTGCATATGTAAGGGTGGCAGAGGTTGCTGCCACTTTCAATGTTCCCCTCATTATAAAGCAATCTCAGGGCCAGTACATTCAGCAAATACAGATGGCAGTATCAGTACTGCAATATCAGAAGACAGAGAAAAATAAGATGATCAGAAGCCACAACAGTTTCAATATCTGCAAAATCGCTAGTAAGTGCTGATATCTTAGAATGGGGAATCTTCAGAAGGACACTTTAAAAAAACAATGCCTTCTGGGGTATTTCAAGCTACAACCTGGAGAATTTATAAGACTTCTTCCATGACGGATTTGAATGAGGATATTTTGCTAGCTGGCAGGGTGCTCAAGCTAAAGAAACTAGGTTTAGGGACAATTCTGGCAGATAAAGTCATTGGATAACTTAAACATACAGATTATAATCTTATGTCCACTGAACTATCTCGTCCATAAATAAGTTTATACTGAGCAAGAATATCACTCAAGATTCTTCAGCAATCCTCAAAACAAGGCAGGCTGAAAAATAATTCTGTGAACCCAGGGGCACAGAGTGACAATTGTTAGTCCCCAAAGCATACTCCAATCACATCCCCCACAACATGCCCAAGGAGTGTTATAAAAGAGTCAGGTAGCCTAAAATTGTGTCTTTGCTGAAAAGGATGAAAAGCACTGGCAGTATGAGTCAAATTTGATGAGCCACGAGGAACAGATTTCTATTGACTGAATCCTCAAAACTGGTCCACACTGAAGTTCATCACTACTTGAAACTGTACATGGTATAATGAAAAACAAAGATTTGATCTGTAGTAACTGGATCATGGTGCACTCCACTATAAGTAGTTCTACATTTAATGATGGATTGATCAAAATATATTGTATTCCTTGTTTAAGAGAAAATAACACTGATCTTGCTAATGTTGATCTCTCTTCTAAGCCCTGTGCAATGTTACCTGCATGCCTCCATTTAAATCTTTGTTCTGTACATCCTTGGAATTATTATGATCTGCCCATACTGCTCGTAAACAAAGCCTTTCACTGTACTTTGGTACAAGAGACATTAAATAAATCAAAGCAAAAAAATGTAGAAAATTAAGCATATGGCTTCCTTTGTAAACACTCAAGGAGAAATTAAACATAAAAATGCAGGCAAATAATTTCATTTGTTTGGTCAAGTTCACTATACCTCAAAGATCAACAATTTCAGTTCACACGTAACCTTCACTTAATCCTTGCATGCAACAGCAATTCCCACTGAATAATATTGCACAACCTTATTATCAGCTATTTGTCAGGGCAAGTCTAAACCTGTACAAGGTGTTGAATGGATATAGTTTTTGTTATTATGTTTGCAATAACTGAATGTACACAACAATACAATTACATTTGGATTCATTTTGTTGAGGCTCTAAGATACTTGGCCTTGATGTGCTGTTAAAATTCATTTAGAGTGTGAGAGATAAGGAAAACATGAACTTTATTCCTGTGGCTCCATCTTGTCAAGAAGCTGCAAGAGACAATAAGATCATTTGACATTGGATAATTTCCAGTGAACTACTGTTTCTCATAACAATCTCAGTCAGACTTAATGCTTTGGTGGAAAGCAAATAAAATGCCAGAGGTATACATGATCTGAACAAACACAGATGGCACCAAAAAGTTGCAATTTCTTTTAACAGGAAAGTTCAAAGGCAACTTACTTTGGGAAGGTCAACATATAACTCATGCAGTGAGGCTAACAAATTCACCTGGATGACTTCCAGCAGATTTGTGACGTGGATGCACTATAGGTAGTTCTTCTATAATTGATGGTTGCATTATTGTGCAATCCCACGTTATAGGAAAATCACACTTTAGAAACAGCGCTTAAAGTGTTGGTGATGTAATCATGTTACAACCAACACATGTTTTAAAAGTTTGTGTTTTAGAAATAGTGTCCCCAATTCATCAATCATGTTACAGTGAATTCGCATTAATGAAACCCCCATTACACCAGAATGACCTCTGGATAAAACGTATCAATGAAGGAAAAGGAATATCACCACCCTGATGAATGCCCAACCGCTCAACTGTCCAGCTCCCCAGTTGAAGCCATCAAGCCTCGGTGATATTCCAAGACTTCAGACTGAAGCATGCAAACACATAAAACATGTCGACTGCATTGTGAATTCACCCAAAGACAATATCAAGCAGATAAAGATAACTGGTGAGAATCTGGAACTCAATGCCTGCAAGGGTGGCAGACACAGAAACCCCAACAACATTTTAGTGGTACTTGTGACACAAAGACCTATGCGTGCTGAAAATTGGAAGTAGAATAGTTAGGTGTGTGTTTTTGATTGGTGCAGACTCAATGGGCCAAAGGGCCTTTTTCTTAGCTGCAGATCTCCATGACTCTGAACATTATTGGAGCTAGCTTCCAAATCTTTTGCAATGTTTTATGCTCCATAATATCTGGCCTCTGTAAGTAAACTAATTGAAAAATAAAAACTTGCTTTCAAACATTTCCTGTGGCACTGAATTTTTAATATTTTGATAAATTTTAAAACAAATGAAAATTTTCAAAAGTAATGATAACTGCCAAACCTCCTAGTTCCCACTCTCTCCCTCGTTACTTTCCTCTCCTAAACCATCACAGTGAGTGAGAAGCTCCAGAGAAGAGCAACTAGCAAGGAACACCAAACCATGGCTACAGTCTGTCATACTGTATGTCAAGACTTGATACAATGCACATTTTATTGCTGAACTTCAATAAATGATGATTTCGAGATAACGATCAATCAAGGATTAGAAGGGTATGTGAGAAACTGTGGCAATTTAGAGTGTTTAGAAATGGGACATTTGGATAAAATAAAATGATTCACAAAGTGGCATGAACAGCACGTAAAAAGAACATTCTGCAATAAAGGAATTGACTGCTATCAGCATATAAAAGGTAGCTATAAAGAAAAAAATGATATTTAAGAAATGCGATGCACAGGATCAATGTTAAAATCATAGGCACTGCTACAATTTATTTTTCATGGTATACATTGGCACTTTGCGGACAAACTATGACATTAGGATGAATGGAGGCTTGGACGGGGTTGGGGGGTGAGGTCCAATGCAAGACTGGACAGGTCAAGGTAAATGACTGCAGTACAAATGGAGTCCTTGAATTTTCTCCCCAAAATTAAATGTTCTCATGTTTGGAGTCAGAGATGAGAATGGCAGATATAGGTATTGAAGCTGAGGGATTGTTTATAGGTGTCAAATGATGACTTGACTATTAAAAGGGATAAGATAGTAAAGCATACTGCAGCTCAGCTATTTTTGAGAACGAGTGGTATTCATTAGCAATGGATGCCGAAGCCTCTGGCTTACTAAACCAATTTCTCAGAAATGCATTAGGAGATCGCAGTTGACAAAAATTTGGGATCGAATGCAAATGTAATGCTAATAGGAGTACACTGATAAGACATACCAAAAGCACATGGATGATGATGGGATAGTGTAGGGGAATGGGCTTAGATTAGTTCACAGGTCAGCGCAACATCGAGGGCCAAAGGGCCTGTTATGCTAGCTACATTTAAGGATTTCAGAATTGCACATCTTTTACCAATATTTGAAGTGGTTTTACAATAAACAATAACAGAAAGTATTCATTCACTGCAATGTAGTCTACCCAACTACTACTCCTGAACTACAGTTCGATTTAAACCTTCGTGCTTTTTGAATCATATGTAGAAATAGTGAGCACAGAATTGTTTGTACAATTTGGACATCAATTTTTGTTTATACTTTATATGTAATACAAACAAAACAAATGAAATCGTAGCAATTTATGTTGTTTAGTGGTCCAACCATTAAGTGCAATACAAATGATCTTTAGAGGTAGAAATCTCCCAACGTACAACTCTTCCATAATGAATTGGTTTCTCAGTTCTTGATCTTTGCAGCATAGGCATTCAGCTCACCAAATCTGTGCCAGTGTTTTAATCCACGTGGACCACTTAATTTCACCCTCTTTGCCACTTCCTTTATCAGTCAATTACTTGCAGGTACAAAGATAAAATCGGATGATGATGATTTGGAATTTTATTTTTCCAAGAATAAGTGTTATGAGCATAGAACAAAAAATTTAGCCTTTTATGATGAGGGCGGCAGAGCGGTAGACGTGATCTATATGGACTTCATAAGGCATTCGATAAGGTTCCCCATGGGAGAAAGGTTAGCAAGGTTAGATCTCATGCAATACAGAGAGAATTTGCCATTTGGATACAGAACTGGCTCAAAGGTAGAAGACAGAGGGTGATGGTGGAGAGTAGTTTTCCAGACTGGAGGCTTGTGACCACTGGAGTGCCACAAGGATCAGTTCTGGGTCCTCTACTTTTCGTGATTTATATAAATGTTTTGGATGCGAGCACGAGGCATAGTTAGTAAGTTTGCAGACGACACCAAAATTGGAGGTGTGGTGGACAGCGAAGAAGGTTACTTCAGAGTAAAACAGGATCTTGATCAGATGGGCCAATAGGCTGAGAAGTGACAGATGGAGTTTAAATTCAGATAAATATGCTGTGCTGCATTTTGGGAAAGCAAATTTTAGCAGGACTTATACACTTAATGGTAAGGTCCTAGGGAGTATTGCTGAACAAAGGGACCTTGGAATGCAGGTTCATAGATCCTTGAAAGTGGAGTCGCAGGTAGATACGATAGTGAAGACAACATTTGGTATGCTTTCCTTTATTGGTCAGAGTATTGAGTACAGGAGTTGGGAGGTCATGTCGCGGCATTACAGGACATTGGTTAGGCCACTGTTGGAATATTACATGCAATTCTGGTCTTCTTCCTATCGGAAAGATGTTGAGAAACTTGAAAGGGTTCAGAAAAGACTTACAAGGATGTTGCCAGGGTTGGAGGATTTGACCTACAGGAAGAGGCTGAACAGGCTGTGGCTGTTTTTCCTGGAGTGTCAGAGACTGAGGGGTGACCTTAGAGGTTTACAAAATCATGAGGGACATGGATAGGGTAAATAGACAAAGTCTTTTCCCTGGGGTGAGGGAGTCCAAAACTAGAGGGCATAGGTTCAGGGTGAGAGGGGAAAGATATAAAAGAGACCTAAGGGGCAACATTTTCATGCAGAGGGTAGTACGTGTATGGAGTGAGCTGTCAGAGGAAGTGGTGGAGGCTAGTACAACTTGTTAGGTCGGGACTGCCGACCCCATGCTAATTCAGTACTGGGGTGCCTTAGGTTGGGGTTAAACAATGTGCTATTAGTACTACAGCAGACATTGTTTAACCCCAACCTAAGGCACCCCAGTACTGAATTACCCCGACACCCCAACAAACTGCAACATTTTTGAAAACTTTGGATGGATATAAGAATGGGAAAGGTTTTGGAAGGGTATGGGTGAGATGCTGACAGGTGGGAGTAGATTGGGTTTGGATATCTGGTCGGCATGGACGGGTTTGGACCAAAGGGTCTGTTTCCATGCTGTACATTTCTATGACTCTTTCATTCAGCTTGTGACAATTTATACCTCTACACTGGTAATCACACTCTCACCTTCTATTGTTTCGTTGACAAAAGAAAGTCTTTCTGGTATCACTGTTATGCTACTTTAGTGGCATTCATATAGAAAAACTCTGATGAACATCAGAATGGTTCTAAGAGAAGAAAATAGGAGACAACTTATATCATGGCTTTCCAAGACAAGGCAATATCCAAGCATTTTCAAAGCCAGTCCATTCATGATCTGTTCACCATTTCTAATGATTTCAATGAAAATAACTAGAACAGAGGCTTGAAATATAATTGATTATTTTGACTAGAGTGGAGAATATTAAGATTAAAGTGGATAAAGGCTCTTAGAATGAAAATAAGCTATTTTCCAATGGTTGGGGTGTCAGTAGTGAGAAATCAGCAGTTTAATATGGCTGCTTAATCAGAGGTAGAGCAGAAAAAACTTCCTTGCACAGGGAGAAACATGATCCCTTGTACTTCTTGAAGTGGATGAATATTTGAAGCAGTGTAACATACATGGCAGTAGCAACGAGCAGAAAATGGATCAAATTTGGAATTGCTAAAGCAGCAGCCAACATACAGATTAAACAGCCTGTTTTATAATTGGTATTACTAAAAAAAACTTGGTAAAGGAAGTGATCTTTCTTGAGATGCAAAAAGTAACTTCACACTAGCTTTATTTTCAATCACATGCAATTCCCTTAACTTTTGAAGATCAATTTAATATCCAATTTCAAATTACAAGGAAGCCGATAGGATATAACTGAAGAAAGTACAAATGTCAACGCTTAAGGTGCGAATTACATTTCACGAGTGGGTTAACTTAATTTATAAGAGAGTTCTAAATAAGCAGTACAGCATCAATCACATTTATGTCTAGATTGTACATCTCACTAAGCACCAAGGCTACTGTTACCAATCCTTCAGCAACCGAAGATGTCTTCAGGAGACTGTTGTGTGTAATTCTGGAGCAATATTACAGGGACACAATTAAAAAACCCCTTCATAGCGTTGATTTTCTTTGAACATTGCCTTGTATTTCTAATAAGGAGAATTTTTAGTGGGAAGTAACAAAGTTGTTTGGTTGACAGTCAAGTATGATCTGATGATGTAATTAGCCTTTTCTTTCCAAGTAATGCAGGAAGACTGCGTTGCAAGGATGGATGTACTAACCTACTAATGGAGGTTGGAGCATGGAGCATATTTCATTATGCAATTTCCAAGAATACATTTTAAATCACAACTGGCAACCTTTCCTTTACTAAGGTAAAGGAAACTCCAAAACTGAATACAGTACTAGGAATACTTAATGCAACATGAAATAAATTTTGAGCCTTCCTTTTCTTTTCTCCACCTTGAGTTTCCCACCAAAGTTCATTTCTAGATAAACATTCAGTCTGAAAATCTGAAAGAAAATAGAATGCAGGAATGTCTACATAACTAATTAAGCATTAACCCTATTTTCAAATGTGCCATTAGCTTGACAAGTAAGAATGTTATGTTCCAGCTTGGAGCAAAACAAATTTCAGCATTTTGTTTTTAATTGAAATATGAATTCATTGGAGTAAACTGTATCATACAGAGAAGCTCTTCCTTGCAACTACAGGAAGCTCAGGTATAATACAGCAAGCCTTATAATTGATTTCAAAGTGCTGCATATTCTCGCACTACATTGTCTGACAATGTAGGCATCTTCTGGAAGAGGATTCGTTTTCTGTTCCAAATTTTGATTTTAAATTTTGTGTATTGCCTTAGCTTATTATGTAATTTGAAAATACAAAGTGTTGGAAACCGTGCTCTTGTCTTCTCATATTGGGAATCTGGAACAAAAACACAAAATGTAGGAAACACTCAGCAGGTTAAGCTGTATCTGATGAGAACATAACCAAATTAATGTTTTAAGTATCTGAAGGTTTTACAAGATACCATAGATTAACTGCACTTTAAAAAGGAAGGGAAAGGAGGTGCATATTGGAAGAAAATCAAATGACCTGTGAATTGCTCAACTGGAAGATAAACAATGGTTCAATGGTTAAATGTCAAAATAAGTGTAATATCAAAAATAATATATGTAGTTCCAAGAATGAGGAATTTATAGTTGCAAGATTTTAGTTTGGAGAAGTTGTAGTTCCTTTCTTTGGAAATTTAAAAAGAGATTTGACAGAAAACAGGATTTTGACAGTTTTGAGTAAGGTAGACGAGGAAAAACTGTTCCATTAGCTGTTAGAATAAGGAGCAGGGACACGAATTTGAGAATTAGGCAAGAGATGCAGGGCAAATGAGACACGGAAGTTTATGCAGTAAGGTATAATAACTTGAAATTCTCTACCCACGAGGATAACAGAAGTAGAAAAAAATCGATTTCAAAAAACTACAAATCAGAATTTTAAGAAAATAAACTTACAAGTTCAAGTGATTGACTGGGGGAAATACGTCTAACTGGATTGCTCTTCAGACAGTAGGCATGTACCTGATGGACCAAATGGCCTCCTTCTGTACCATAAGTAGTTACTACTCTTAACAAGAATTTTACCATTAGACTAAAAAGTTGCAGAAATCAAGTTGTTTTCTTAAAAAAGGGCGGAGGGTGAATTATACCTATTAGTTAAATATTTATTCTGAGGACAGGGCCATCAATTCTTTGAACTGTCACAAGGGCTATGTTCTAGTTTTTAGGGCTTTTTTAAAATCCACAGAAATAATTCTCCCCTCTCCCTTCACCTCTTCCAGTGGTCATTACTGAAGCAAACCCAAAGCTTTGTAAGAGCAGAGTCTTCTGGACCATTTGGCCTGAACAATTTTTACAAAACTTTGTTTTTGACAAAACACACATACAAAACTATAGCCTAAGAAACTTTTACATGAACACTTGAAGCCAAAAATATTTGAAGAAAATCCTCTCTCCTACTAACAGCAAATCACCACACCATCCCCATCACACATACAAACAACCTTTTCTCCTCTACTCCAGACCTCTCCAACTTAAACTGTACTCAAAATAAATTACTGGTCAAATATATAAAAAAAAGGAAACCCTTGAAAAGATATTAATGTTATTATTTCTTCTTTGGTTATAATTGTTTCAGCAGTACTTCATAGACATGAAAGCCAGGTTCAGGAAAAGGGTTTTAAGAAGCAAAAAGACTTTTATTTAAATTTACGTTTGCGATTTGTCAAATGAACTAAGATGCAAACATGAAGGTCAGTGTGATGAACCGGTTCCATTGACAAGGTTAGATTGTCCCTGTTTTTTTTTTCAGAGAAGTTGTAAACGGCCCAGACTTCGAAAAGTCTGAGATTTTGGATAAATTTTACAGCCCTTTTGTTTACAGCGAATAGATACTGCCTCAGGCAGAAGACTTTCATGTTTTAAAATAACTTGCATAATGAAAAGGGAGTGGGCAGTCCTAGTAACTGAGCTTTTTTGATTCAGTTCAACAGCAGTGTGTGAGAAGAAAGGCTGCTGAAGCAAGTCCAGCCTGGTACTCTCCCTCCTTCTGACTTCATAACCTGTAAGCTTTTTGTGCCATTTTTATTCTTTGTGCTAAGGGTTTATTGGAACTGTTGCAAGTATTTTGGAACAGCATTATTAAGTCAGGATAACCTGTTGGATTCAGATAGCATAAGTTATTCAGGTATTCTATTTTTGATTTGTGATGTTTCATTTCATAATTTTGTAAATAAATTGTTTGTTTAAACCTTGGCAGTCTGACCAGCTCATTCACTCTGGGAATATCCACTATACACTTATCTGAAACAAATAGCCAAGTTACTAACTGGCTACCTGCTTAAAAATGTTTTGAGGCATCAGGCCTCGCCCATAAAATCAGTCACGTCTGTTGCCTACCCACCATCCCAGAGAGTGCCAGACCCCAAAGAACCAACTGGCCTAATCTAGCTGCTGTTTCTTAGTTTGTACATATATTAAAACAAAAATAATGCATTAACCTTTAACTTGGTGCAAGTTTGAGAGTTCAACATAGACCTTTAATGAAAACTTGCCGTATGTGGTTCAAACAATATCATGTAACTCATTATATTGATCAAGTGGAAAAGTACAGCAATCTTATTAAAATGATGTCAGTGAATACCAAACTGCAGAAATCACTAAAAATTACACAGTGAAACATGTTCTGTTATTCATAAATGCAGCACTTAACGAGTGCAGCATCTCAGTGGCTGAATTTTCCTCATGTTCGTACTTAACAATCAATGATATGAAATGAAGCTAGGGATTGAATATTGCCAAAGCACATTAAAACGTCAGAGATTAGGTTTGTTAGCACACAACAACAACCAGCACATTTTAAAGCATTGAACAGAATAATAAAGCACAGTGACAGGCTTTATCGATAGGGTCATGACTCAATGCAGTAGTCTGTTGGAAATCAAACCCAATTATTCTATATGAGTTGTCACAAATTATGGGGCAGGGAAATTATGATGTGGTGAGGCATGACTTGGAAAAGTAGGCTTCAAGGGAAGGGCACAATCGATATGTGGAGCTTGTTCAAGGAGCAACTACTGAGTGTCCTGGATGAGTGTGTACCTGTCAGGCAGGGAAGAAAGGGTCGTGTGAGGGAGCCGTGGTTTAATAAGGAATTGGAATCCCTTGTTAAAGGGAAGAGGGCAGCCTATGTAAAGATGAGGCGTGAAGGTTCAATTGGGGAGATTGAGAGTTAAGCTAGCCAGGAAGGATCTAAAGAGAGAGCTAAGAGCAGCAAGGAGGGAACATGCAAAGTCCTTGGTTGGTAGGATTAGGGAAAACCCAAAGGCTTTCTATAGGTATGTCAGGAATAAAAGAATGACTAGGGCAGGAATAGGTCCAGTCAAGGATAGTAGTGGGAAGTTGTACGTGGAGGCTGAAGAGATTGGGGAGACACTGAATGAATAGTTTTCGTCAGTATTCACTCAGGAACAGGACATTGTTGCCGATGTGAATATTGAGTCACAATTAATTAGAATGGATGGCTTTTAGGTATGTGGGGAAGAGGTGTTGGAAATTCTGGAAAGGGTGAAAATAGATAAATCCCCTGGGCCTGATGGCATTTATCCTATGATTCTCTGGGAAGCAATGGAGGAGATTGCAGAGCCATTGGCCTTGATTTTCATGTCCTCGTTGTCTACAGGAATAGTGCCAGAAGACTGGAGGATAGCAAATGTGGTTCCCTTGTTCAAGAAGGGGAGTAGGGATAACCCTAGTAACTATAGGCCGGTGAGTCTCACTTCTGTTGTGGGCAAAGTCTCGGAGAGAATTGTAAGAGATAGGATTTATGAACATCTGTATCGGAATAATGTGATCAAGGATAGTCAGCATGGTTTTGTGAAGGGCAGGTCGTGCCTCACAAACCTTATTGAATTCTTTGAGAAGGTGACTATGGAGGTGGACGAGGGTAAAGTGGTAGATGTGGTGTTTATGGATTTTAGTAAGGTGTTTGATAAGGTTCCCCATGGTAGGCTACTGCAAAAAAATACGGAGGTATGGCATTGAGGGTGCGTTAGAGATTTGGATTAGGAATTGTCTGGCTGGAAGAAGACAGAGGGTAGTAGTTGATGGTAAAGATTAATCTTGGAGTGCAGTTACTAGTGGTGTTCCGCTAGGATTTGTTTTGGGACCATTGCTGTTTGTCATTTTTAAAAATGACCTGGAGGAGGGGCTAGAAGGTTGGGTGAGCAAGTTTGCGGATGATACAAAAGTCAGTGGAGTTGTTAACAGTGAGGAAGGATGTGGCAGGTTACAGCAGGATATAGATAAGCTGCAGAGCTGGGCAGAAAGGTGGCAAATGGAGTTCAATGTAGCTAAGTGTGAAGTGATTCACTTTGGTAAGAGTATCAAGAAGATGGGGTACTGGGCTAATGGTCGGATACTTGGTAGTGTGGATGAGCAGAGGGATCTTGGTGTCCATGTACACAGATCTCTGAAAGTTGCCACCCAGATAAATAGTGCTGTGAAGAAGGCATATGGTGTACTGGCTTTTATTGGTAGAGGAATTGAGTTCCGGAGTCCTGAGGTCATGTTGCAATTGTATAAGACTCTGGTGCGGCCGCATCTGGAGTATTGTGTGCAGTTTTGGTCGCTATACTATAAGAAGGATGTGGAGGCACTGGAACGGGTGCAGAGGAGGTTTACCAGGATGTTGCCTGGTATGGTGGGAAGATCGTATGAGGAAAGGCTGAGGCACTTGGGGCTGTTTTCATTGGAGAAAAGAAGGTTTAGGGGTGACTTGATAGAGGTGTACATGATGATTAGGAGTTTAGATAGGGTTGACCATGAGAACCTTTTTCCACGTATGGAGTCAGCTATTACGAGGGGGCAGAGCTTTAAATTAAGAGGAGGTAGATATAAGACACATGTTAGGGGTAGATTCTTTACTCAGCGAGTCGAGAGTTTATAGAATGCCCTGCCAGTAGCAGTGGTGGACTCTCCCTCTTTATGGGCATTTAAATGGGCATTGGATAGGCATATAGTGGATAGTGGGCTAGTGTAGGCGCAACACCGAGGGCCAAAGGGCCTGTACTACGCTGTATTTTTCAATGTTCTACGTTCTAAATGTTAAAATTGGTTTAAAACATAAAATAACCCAATTTTACCCAACCGTGTAACTCCCTGAAATTAGACACTAACTAATGGCAAGATAGAAGCATGAATTAGTCATTTGAATTCTATAACATAAACCCTGCCTCCTTTAAAAAAAAAACATATATAACTAACACACACACACACACACACACACACACACACACACACACACACACACACAATTACAAGGAGATAGGGATTTTAAAGGTGGCAAAAGGGAAAAGAAAGACTATTTAGCCCTCAGATTAAAACAAACTGATTGGTCTTTACAAAACGAAATACTTCAAAATTAAGTTCCATCCTAAATTTCCTTGCAAAATATTGCAGTTTTGTCACCAAAGCTGAAACTGAATTCCATTGAAACAAGATAATTTGGAATTAAAATATAGTAAAGTTCCTGCAGCATTGGTTCATGGAAGTTTAGTCACTGTTCTGTTGCTTTATTGTTGGTGATATACATTCTATTTTAATTATGCCATTTTCTATCACCAGCTTTTTGTTCCTTCCTGTTGCTTTTCCATTTGTTTTTGTTTTCTTCCATTGACCTGCCTTCTCTCTACTTCAAATGAAAAGTTCCTCATCCCAGTTTATAGGAATCCTTGTTCTAAGTTTGTTTGGAGAAAAGCAGTTGTGCTCTCAATGATCTCTTTCTGCATTGCAAAGATGTGCAATCTGCAGGAGACATTAGAGACAAATCACTTGAAACATGGTATCAGAATGGTGCAGCTGAAAATGTGCAAACTTCAGAGCTGTAGAGAACCCAGTCCTATAGGGAAGTCAAGAATGTCCAGCTGGAAATGTGAATTTCAGATCGGAGACAATTATGGAAACATCTAGTCATTATTTTAAAAGTCTGTACCTGTGAACTACAGGACAAGTCAAATAACTGTCTGTTTTCCATACTCTGTTGCTTTTTCATTGCCACACCTAGAGTTGCATTTTGGTTCCAAATTAGTGATAAAACAATGAAATTGTAACAGAGCGTATTTTAAAAACCTGACCACGAAAAAGTTGCTACGATAGATGCTTACAAAAAAAATTGCTCCAAATTGTCCTGCTAGATCTCACTGAGGAGCAAAAGTCAGACAAGAGAAACTTTGCAGTCTTTGAAGACAAATTTTGAACTTCATGGCGTGAGATGAAGTCCCTGAAGATGTCACTGCACTGATACATTGAGCTAGAATCCATAGGTCAGGACAACTGAATGATGATCCAAATTGATCCTGCCATGAGAAAACATCTACTTCCAAGAAAGCTTGTAATACGTGCAGAAGTATTGAGATTGTCAATCATTAGCTATAGCATATCAAATTGAGAACAGACAGTGCCTTTGAGTTATGCTGAGACACATTCCAGGCCAAATATGAACAGAATGCTTGGAACAACGGAACAAGTATTTACAGAGAAACCATCAGAAATATCAAGGCCAGTGAACAGGATGTAAATATTGCAGAGGTCATCACAAAGAAACAACAGCAGTGCTCTAACTGCAAGGAGAAACAGTTCTGCATCTGTATTTAGTTAGAAAGAAGCAAAATAAAGACCATAAAGATGGCTACTGGAGAGATGTCAGCTTTTGATTCCAAGAATTCACTTTACCCATCTAATGTGTTGTCAAATCTTTAGATCTAAAACATGACAAATAGTTTGTAAATGTTAGAATAATGACTACAGAAGGTTAGCATCAAGTGAACATAAAGTATCAGATACAGCTGCAAATGTGTTGCTGGTCAAAGCACAGCAGGCCAGGCAGCATCTCAGGAATAGAGAATTCGACGTTTGGCCTGCTGTGCTTTGACCAGCAACACATTTGCAGCTGTGATCTCCACCTTATGCTCGAAACGTCGAATTCTCTATTCCTGAGATGCTGCCTGGCCTGCTGTGCTTTGACCAGCAACACATTTGCAGCTGTGATCTCCAGCATCTGCAGACCTCATTTTTTACATAAAGTATCAGATAGACAATGATGCTTTATCTAGCATTGAGTGTTTTTGCAAACTTCATAAGGTGGCTCAAGGTGGCGCCCTAAAGGTGAAGACCCTTGAAATAAGGCTGAAATTATGTCAGGTATTGATAGACATGACAAAAGGATTAAATTAAGTAAAGAACTCAATGCAATGGGAAGAATGAGCACTTGGAGTTTTAGATAGTAGACTAAGAAATAAATCATTCATCTCAGCTGAAGCAAGTCTCAAGTGTGAGCTAGTAAGCCTAAGCATGCCAGATACTGAAATCAGCATTTTGTAGGGAATTAAGCCATTGATTGCCAAACAGGTCTTAAATTACAAGATAATTTTGACAGGTCTTGAATGCCTTCATGGCAAGTATCACCTTCAAGCAGGTGAGAGCTCAAGACCAACAGAGCATCTGTTTAAAAGAGTCAAGGTGCCCTCAAGTACAGCCTGAAAGACAAAACAGAAAAAGAAGGGAGTAATCAAGAATGGGGCAATCCCTATTAGGTTGGATTAGAAGCATGATGGCAATGAAAAAAAGACTGGAAAGCTGACAAATATGCATAAATCCAAAGTATCTCAATCTCTGAAGAAATCTTACTAAACCATGCCAATTACTGAAGAAAGTTTGCTTGAATCTGCCAAGGCAAAGGTCTTTACCATCCTTGCTGCGAAAGATGGTTACTGGTAAGTGAGGCTGGATGCAAGTACCATTTTTTGAACTTCATTCCAGATGTCATTTAAAAGATACAGATGGCAGTGCAAGCTGTTTGGCATTTCCACTGTTCCAGATGAGCATCAGTACAGACAACGCAAGAGTGATTTTTCAGAGGAGGAAACTATAGTGATGATTCGCTCGTCTATCATAATAAGTTACAATGGCAGAAGCCAACCTGTGCTGAACAAGGAAAGATGCAATTAAAGATGTTTGGAACCATCCATGTAGGCCATGCACTGCCAGCAGATAGACTTTGTTGGATCCTGACAAGATGAATGCTCCAGCAAAGATGTAGTAACTAACAAATACGAATGTAGTGCAACAATTTGCTGGATTTGTGAATCATATATCAACACTGATCTAGAGAGCAAATCTATAGAGGAAGATATAAAGAAAATATTCGACTGCTGGCTGGTTTTGAAATTTGAATGTTTCAGTAAATCTTGATCAGGGGTTTTAGCGGACTAGTATAACAGAAGGGGAAGTAAAAGATAGGTTAGAGGAATGAGTTGTAAATAGTTGTTAGTTAATTATTCTGTTATACTTCAAGAAATAAAAGTTGTTAATTTTTATTTTAAATCGTTATTGGCTTCTCAAATTTTCACAGATTACTGCACAAGATAAATCTTTTGTGTTGCTGGTTTAAATTAAGCAGGAGGGTTTACCCCATGACATAACAGGAGATTTACAAGGATGCTGCCTTGTATGGAGGGATGGTCTAATGAGGAAAGGCCAAGGGAACTGCGGCAGTTTTCGTTTGACAAAAGAAGGTTCAGACATACAAGACAATCAGAGAGTTAGATAGGGCGGACAGTGAGCCTTTTTCCTCAGATGGTGATGGCTAGCATGAGGGGACATAGCTTTAAATTGAGGGGTGATAGATATAGGACAGACGTCAGAAGTAGGTTCTTTACTCAGAGTAGTAGCGGCATGGAACGCACTGCCTGCAACAGTAGTAGACTTGCCAACTGTAAAGGCATTTAAATGGTCACTGGATAAACATATGGATGAAAATGGAATAGTGTAGGATAGATGGGCTTCAGATTGGTTACACAGGTCGGTGCAACATCGAGGGCTGAAGGGCCTGTACTGCGCTGTAATGTTCTATATACCAAAGTTCTCATCTAAGCTGTCATCAGAATCTGAACCTTTAAGCAAGGAATACTGGGATACAAAACAGAAACAGCTTTACTAGAATCAAACAGCTATCGATAATGCCAGCACTGAGGTATTATGATGTGAATGTTGAAGTTACCTTGCAGTTAGATGCCAGTCAGTCAGTCAGGATTTGGAACAAACCTTATGTAGCAAGTTGCATTCACATCAAGGGCATTAACACATTGGTGATGCTACATTCAGATACAGAAAGAATATCCAGCTGTTTCTTCATTTCTGAATATTTGAATCATTATCTATCTAGGAGAGACAAATTCACAGTGCAGGCCAACCAAAAGCATCTTTCAGAAATCACTCTTAGCTGCTTTAAAGACTCTGCAAAGAAAATGTTAGTTTGTTACTTAGCCATGTCATGCATGCAAAGGAAACAGATGTGCATTGCCAAAATGCTGTTGAGAGCAGCACTTTGAATAAAAGTCAAGACTGGGTATGAACTCCTTCACATTCAATTTGAAGCAACAATTCAACATACTCTGGAAGATGTGAATCCAGCAGAGACTTTGAATCTGAAAGGACAAACTTCCTGCTCAAATCAAGCAAACTACGCACCAAGTTGTGCGGCAGGAAGTAATGATGGAAGACTGACTTAAAAGCATCAATGACACGCTTGGTATAAGACAGAACTGAAAAGATGGTATCTTGTATTAAAGAGACCGAGCCATTATCCCCAAGATGAGAACAGATGCTGAAGCACATCCACACAAGCCATCAAGGAAATAAGAAAGATAAGAGAAATGCTCTACCAGCTAAACATGAGCAATGATATTAAAGAATACATCAGCCAGTGAAGCACTTGTAATACCAAGCTAAGCAAGACAAATGACATCCCAGAAAGACCACAGATAAAAGCTTGGAGTAGGCCTCTTCACCTTTGCAGGAACTGATTATCTTGTCAACATCAACTCATCTAATTACTATGAGTTAGGCCAACTCATGTCAACAGCTACTAATGAGATTGCAGAATATCTGAGAGCAGAGTTCAGTCGCTATTGCACTCCAGACAATCCGGTGAGTGACAATAGCTCTCAGTTTGTGAGCGAATAATTCAGTCATTTCACACGTAATGGGGAAACTGAATACCATACATCACTTCAAGATCGTGGAAAGGCTGAGCAACAGTAAAATCACCAATGGGATCACAAACAAATAAAACAAATCCAGCTTAGACTCGCACAAGGTAATCTTTGAGCTGAAGAAAGTACCTTCTGAACACATGGAAATTAGTCCAGTGCAAAGATGAATGCTTCTAACTGTAAATGATAGCACATGCACTTTGTTTTTTCTTCTTAAAAGGGGTTGTTTGGAGAAATGCAACAGCATCTTAATAGTTACCATAGTCGTATGATCTCAACTTTTGCTGTAAGAAGCAGTGAGAGAAGTCTGTGGGAACTGCTAAAAACACATCACTTGAAACATGGTTAGGGATACTTTCATTATTACACAAGAGTGGCTAAGAGAATGCATGCATGTTAGCTATGATTAGACAGGAAGCAGAGGGACAGACGGAATTGGCAAAAGTTGTAACTGAAAACTGGACAGAGCTTTGCAGATTAAACATGGCTAATTTTGAGGGGCAGAAATGATTGCAAATCTTAAAAAAGAACATTGGAGTATAAGAACAAGCAAGAAAATGGAATAGGTAATACACTAGATAGGATGAAGGTCCAATATAGGATATCAAGGCCGAATGAGGAACTAAGGAAATCAATCACAAAACAGATGAGGAGAAAGAGGATATAAACACATTCCCATTTGACCTTTCCATGGATTTTAGTTGTGTGGGATATAGGTAAAGCAGTGTCACTTCTGCAATCATAATTGTTTATGCAAAGTAAATGAACTCACACCAGTGTGTAATTGTTTCAGCCAAGAGCTGAGTTAAGAAGAATGAAAACTATGTGAAGGAAATATATAATTGTTTTTGTATTAGCTCAAATGCGCATACAAGAATGAAATGTGCCTGCAAACAATGGTAGATGTTACAGACAAATAGATAAGGTGCTGTGAGGGGAGGAGGTTAAGCTAAATATGCCTGTACAAACAGTAGTTATAAGCATCTGTTTCCCGCTTCGGCAAAAACAAGAACAAACCACAATCAAGAAGTCATGAGGTCATAAGGCCATAACAAGCAAGGGAAACAGATGGTAGTGAAGGAGGATATACCTAACAATGACCCACAGCAGGATGAGGTCAAACGGCCTTGTGAGGCCAGAAATAAGCATTGTCACAGACAAGACCGAATAAGGCAAGAGATGAACAAGAGTAATGGGCACCGGTCTTAGAGAAATGGGAGATGTAAACAGGGGAGGAGCAATGGGAGGAGGGAGGGGAAACCAATTACATAAATATTGTGTACTTGTTGAATACAGTGTGTGTGTCCCTGCCTTGTGGACAGTGGACACAACACCCCTCTTGCAAGAGCGTAACAAGACCATAAGACATAGGAGTGGAAGTAAGGCCATTCGGCCCATCGAGTCCACTCCGCCATTCAATCATGGCTGATGGGCATTTCAACTCCACTTACCCATATTCTAATAAACGATACTACTGATTCAGATCTTGTCTCGTACTGAAATTATTGAAGTGAGCTTTGTTTCTCACAGTTGTATGAAACTTGAAGCTTAGCAAAGAGAGTTCTTAAGTTTAAAGTCATTTGAATAAGTGGGCAGAAGTGTTTGCTGGACTCCAAGTTGAAATATCAGGGTTGTGGAAGGTTTGTACAAACTAAGCTGGAAAACATTATTTTTCAAAGGCATATCTAATAACATTACAAACAAATAATAAGTTCTATGGTCCAAATTTTGTCATCAGTGAAAAACAATACTGCAAACTTTGATGTGACACTGGTGACCTTAATTTCTCTGCTCCCGTCACCCATTTTAACCCATCTCCCTCTGAACTGATGGCACTCCGTGCTCTCAGGTTCAATCCTGACTTTGTAATCAAACTTATCAACACGGGTGGTACTGTTTTTGTCTGACATACAGATGTCTACATTGTGGAGATTGAGCACCAGTTCTCTGATACCTCCCCAGACCTGCCCCATACCAGGGCCTCACCCACTGAGCATCAAGCAATTGTGTCTAAACTATCACTAGCCTCATTTCATCTGGCGATCTGCCCCACCCAACCTTCCAGCTGAAAAGACTCTGTACAGTCTTCTTCTACCTTCTTCCCAAAGGCCAAAAACAGAACTGCCCATACAGACTCACTGTTTCAGCCTGTTCCTAAACCACAGAATTCATTTCTTCCTACAATGACTCAATTCCTTCCCCCAACCCTTTGTCCAGTCCGTTCCTACTAACATCTGTGATTCTTCAGTTCCAAAATGTCCAGTTCACAGGTTCCAGCCACCACCTCTTTACCATAGAGATGCAATTCCTTTACATGTCCATCCTGGAAAAAAGCCTGAAACATCCCCATCCACTATCATCCTCCTCCATCTGGATGAGCTACTCTTCATTTCAAACGACTTCCCTTTTAACTGCTCTTACTTTCTTCAGATCAAAGGAACGGCTATGGGTTACGCCTGTCTCTTTGAGGGGTAAGTGGAATATTCCTTGTTCCAATCCCACTCGGGTTCCCCTTCACTACCTCCCACAACTTCTTCTCCAATATACTGATGATATCATTTGTATGGTTTCTCCCTCTCGTTTCGAATTGGAAAAGTTTACCAATTTTGCTTCTAATTTCTATCCTTGTCGCACCTTCATTTGGCTCATCTCTGATTCCTCCCTTTCTTCCTCAAAATGTTTCTTTTCCTGGGGATGGATGGCCACCAATATCCATTACAAACCCACCAAATCCCAGTTACCTTGATGAAACATCCTCACACCCTGCTTCCTGCAAGAACTCCATTCCATTCTTCTAGATTTCTGTCACAATCACATCTGTTCCAATTGTACCACCTTCCACAGGAGGCCTGAGAAACATCCACCTTTTCCCTCAACCAAGGATTCCCCACCAGCATGGCTGACAGGGCCATTAGCCGCGTCTGACTCATTTCTCGCATGTGTACCCTCACCCCTCCCTTCTCTCCCACAATAATAGGAACCCCTCATCTTCACTTTCCACCCCACCAGCCACCGTTTCCAAAGATCGCAAGCTGCCATTTTTGCCATCTTCATTGGGATGCCTCCAAAACACACATTCCCCTCCCCTCTTGTCAGCCTTTATAGGAACAGTTCCCTTTGGAACACCCTAGTCCACTTCCAATGCCACCTGCAATACCCTCCTCACTATCGAAGGCTCCAGAAATCTTCCAGGTGAAACAGCGAATTACCTGCACTTCACTCAATTTAGTCTACTGCATTCACTGATTTTACTGCCCCTCGGATGCTGCCTGAACTGCTGTGCTTTTCCAGCACCACTAATCCAGAATCTGGTTTCCAGCATCTGCAGTCATTGTTTTTACCTAGTATTCACTGCTCACAAAAAGTGGTCTCTTGTACATTGAAGAAAACAAAGTGCTCACTGGATTGCTACTTTGCTGAACACCTCCATTCTATCTACAAAAAAAAGACCTTGAACTTTCAGTTGCCTGCCACCAATACACAACCATGTCTCTATGCCAACTATCCCATCATCAGCCTAAAAAGCACTATTTGCCAGCTGCTTTCAGTTCTGACAAAAGGTCATCGGATCCAAAACATTACTCTATTTTTCACTCCACAGATGCTGCCAGACCTGTTGAGTTTTTGCTGGTCTCACTGTTCTCTATGCCAGTAGCAGTTTAATGTTTTATTGTTGGTTATACCATAACAATTCATTAAAAAGCAGAAACCAGCAGATAAACAAAGAAAACAAAACTCTCAGAAATTGCAAGAGGACTGTATGCAGGCAGGATTAGATTAGTTTTGAATGGCATCATGGTCAGCACAAATAAGGTGATCCGAAGGGCCTGTTCCTGTGTGGTTCTATCCTGTTAAGATCATTAGATGTAGCAGCAGAATTAATTCGGACCACCAAGTCTGCTGCACCATACAATCTTGGCTGATGTTTCTCAACCTCTTTCTCTTACCTTTTCCCTCTGACCCTTGATCCTCTTCCCAATCAAGAACCTTACTCTGTCTTAAATACACTCATTGTCTTGGTCTCCACAGCCCTCTGTGGCAATGAGTTATTCTGCAGAATAACAAGCCTCTGGCTGAAGAAATTCCTCTTTCAGTTCAAAAAGGTTGTCCCTTCACTCCAATGCTGTATCCTCCTAGTCTTGCCTACTGGTGGAAACATCTTCCCCATGTCCACTCTATCCAGGTCTGTCAGTATTCTGTAAGTTTCAAGCAGACCCCCACCCCTCCTAACCTTCACTGAGATCAGACCTAGTGTCCTCAACTGCTCCTCATTTGACAAGTCTTTTATCTTACTGATCATTTTTGTATACCTCATCTGGACCCTCCCTTCCCCCCCCCAACCCAACCCAATGCGAGTATATTTTTCCTTAGACATGGGGCTCAATAGACAGCTACACAACAAAAAGAATCATGAGATATATAAATGCATTCACCAAATTGCATGATTATTTCAGGCAAATAATTAATGTGAACCCAAATTATACATGACTCTGGGCTTAAATATAGAGGAAATTCAAATCCTTAGTTTCTAAATCTGTACATGAACAATGATCACTAGGTCAAGATACCCAAGATGTATCTTCAATTTCAAAATAAGGTGAGAAAACTGAAAAACAAACTTACGATGAAGGAAAAGTGATAAAATAATTACTGACCGTATGCTCTTGCCTAAAACAAATTAACACAACCTCAAAAATGACAGACTACTCAACATATTACTGAAGCAAATTGCATGCCACAATTTCCGATGCAGATGACCATAAATAGTCAAAATTCAAATAGAAAAATTGATTACATTTAAAATTGAAACCTCACTCCATGCCATACAAATGGAATATATTAATGACAGTGAATCACGAAAGATCAACTCTGCTGAGGTTTTCACAACTCCATGTTTACTATGCTCATCGGTTAATGATCAGTGCCACTTGGCAGCTTATTTCTGCAAACCAGTTGGAACATATACTTAGAATCAAAAAATAGTAACAGCTTAAAAGGAGGCCATTTGTGACTGTTCCAGCTCTTAGCAAGACCAAATTGAGTAAACATTCTAAAATAATACTTTTTAAACAGGAAATAAATTTGAAGAATGTTGGCAGTATCAAACATGGGTCTGATACAACATAAAGACTAATTTCAGACCATCAAATCTGTGGCCATGAGGTAGCTATGGCCAATTTCACATTCAATATTACATTCCTTTCTTGTTTTTCTTCAATATAGTGTCATGGCTTCTCTATTTACATCAATCTAAACAGAGGGGGCCTTGTTTTAACATTTCATCAGAGGGATGGCTCCTTTAACTGTGCAGCACTCCCTCAGCAGGGGAGGCAATGGCCTGGTGGTATTATCGCTAGATTGTTAATCCAGAGACCCTGGAGATGTTCTGGGGGCCTGAGTTTGAATCCCTTCATGGGAGATGGTGGAATTTGAATTCAATAAATATCTGCAATTAAGAGTTTAATGATGATCATGAGTCAGTTGTCGTGGAAAAACCCTTCTGGTTCACTAATGTCCTTTAGGGAAGGAAACTGCCATTCTTATTTGGTCTGGCCTACATGTTTCTCCAGATCCACAGCAATGTGGTTGACTCCCAACTGCCCTTTAGGGATGAATAATAAACGCTGACCTAGCCAGTGGCGTCATCACAAAAAGCACAGTAGAGTATAATTTGAAATTTTTAGGATCAGGTGCTGGAGTGGCAGCAGAAGAGCTGGGAAACCTGCAGTGCTATGGAAATTGAAAAGTGTAGTTTTAGTGATAATGTATCCAAGAGATTTAAAGTTTATACTTGACACAGAGACTGCAAAAGGTTTAGTTCAACCTTAGACAAGTGCTAAACGGAGGGAATATTAGTGACAAGAGGTCAAACACAATGGCTTCAGTGTTCTCAAAATATAACTGGAGGACATTTCTGCCCATCTAGTAACGCATCCAAGACAAGCAGTCTGACAGGTAATGACAGTGGAGAGATTGACAGAGTGAGAAGGCAAAGCTGGGCAATGTCAGCATATACTTGAAAATTGATATGCATTTCACATTATGAAATCAAGGAGCAAAACATAGTTGAGAAAGTAGAAGGGCTCTAAGGCTAGACCTTTGGGGAACACGAGATCATAATACGGATGTGCAAAGAGAAGCCATGATGCTAATTCTCTGGCTACAACTAAGTGGATGAGAATGGAATTAAGCAAGTGCAGTCTTATTCACTGGATAGTACTGAAAAGGCATGCAAGGATGTTGCATGTGATTAACTGTATCAAGGATTACAATCAAGGAATTTCCTCAGCCAGACGGTAGTGAGTAATTGGAACTCATCGCCACAGAAGTTTGTAGAGGCCAGGTAATCATGTACATTTAAGACAGAGGCTCTTGTTTGGTATTGGGATCAAGGGTTACAGGGAGAAAGCAGGAGAATGGGAATGAGAAACATTTCAGCCATGATCAAACAGAGAGGTAGACTCAAATGGGCCAAATGGCCTAATTCTGTTCCTGTACCTTAAAGTCTATGTAAGAGGAAGAATACTTTGTCTTATAATTAAAGTTCAAAATCACACAACAACAGGTTATGGTCCAACAGGTTTATTTGGAGGCATTACCTTTCAGAGTGCTGCTCCTTCATCAGGTAGCTGTGGGGCAGGATCATAAGACACAAAATTTATAGCAAAAGATTAGTGTCATGCTGCTGAAATGATATACTGAACAAACCTAGATTGTTCTTAAGTGTTTCATCTTTTAGAATGCGTTGCAGGTTTTGGTTCATTAATACGTAAATCCAAGGATGACTTCTAAGTCACATGCTGATTTGCAGAATTATATTTGGAGGTACAATCTTCAGGCAGTCAATCCATATAACATTTTATAAATTCCTACTTTGGAAATAGAACCTGTCTGACGCAAGATACAGACTCTAACTTCACATCTTTAATACAATGAGATGTAACTTCTTTTTTAATAAAACCTTAAGTTATCTCAAGAATGTGACTTAAAGGAAGTCCTTGGATTTATATATTAATGAACCAAAACCTGCAACCCATTCTAATAGAAATCTAGGTTTGTTCCAATATATCATTTCAGCTGTGTGACACTATAATCTTTTGTTTTAAGATCTGTGTCTTATGATCCTGCTCCACAGCTATAAAATGAAGAAGCAGCGCTCTGAAAGCTAGCGATTCCAAATAAACATGATGGACTATAACCTGGTATTGGGTGATTTTTAAAACTTGTCCACCACAGTCCAGCACCAGCACCTCCACATCATGTTTATAATTCAAAGTGAAAATACAGGAAATACACAGCAAGGCCGGTGGCATCTGTGAAGTGATAACTAGCTAGCATGCAGGTCAATAACTTAATTTAGAATGCCTTCTGCTGGACTTAACAGGTCTTCACTTTCGACCATTATTTAGGATTTCCAGCATCCACAGTGTTTTGCTTTTGTGTCTTTAAGTCATGAAGGCTAAGGAAAAACATTAGCATGAGACAGGGTCAGAAATATACAAGTATGGGAGTTCCATAAAACATGTACGTGGAGGAAACCCATGCAGACAGGGAGAATGGGCAAACTCCACACAGACAGCTGCCCGAGGCTGGAATCAACCCTGGGACCCTAAAGCTGAGAGGCGGTAGTGCTTAACCACTGAGCTGGTGTGCTGCCCTTACTGAAGGAAGGTACAATGCTCTTAAGAGAGTGTGTGTGTGAGAGAGAGTGTGAGAGAGAGTGTGAGAGAGAGTGTGTGAGAGAGAGAGAGAGAGAGGAGAGAGAGAGAGGAGAGAGAGAGAGGAGAAGAAAAGAGAAAAAACACACAGACAGACGGGGGGCAAGAGAGAAGGGGGGACGGGGCAAGTGAAAAGGGGGGGAAAACGGGGCAAGTGAGAGGGCGGGGGGGACGGGCAAAAGAGATGGTGTGGGAGACGAAGCAAGAGAGATGGTTGGGGGAGGGGGGAGGTGAGAGAGAAGGGGGGTTCCATAATACTAAAAAGGTCAGTCGAGTTTAACTTTCTTCTTTTGCCAACATTGTACCAATGAGACGATCCAATGATGGGAATATAAAAAAGGCATTAATTTTGAAAATCAGACAAGGTAACTGTCATTGAGGCAGACCCAAGACACTGATACACACTCTATCAAAAGGTACCTTTTCACATGGAACATATCTGCTGTAAAAGAAAAAAATGACAATGATCCAGGGAGATCTTCAGCTAGAAGCAGAAAGACACCGAAGATGACAGCCGCTGCATAGTGTTATAATTAAATTGATGAAATTTTAATAGACGAACATTGATTACCCAAACAAGGTGGAGTAAGTGAGGACTGCAGATGCTGGAGATCAGAGCTGAAAATGTGTTGCTGTTTAAGTGCAGCAGGTATGGCAGCATCCAAGGAGCAGGAGATTCGACATTTCGGGCATGAGCCCTTCTTCAGGAATGTGCCAAGCAGGCTAAGATAAAAGGTAGGGAGGACGGACTCAGGGGAGGGGCGTTGGAAATCTGATAGGTGGAAGGAGGTCAAGGTGAGGGTGATAGGCTGGAGGGGGGTGGGGGCGGAGAGGTCAAGAAGATGATTGCAGGTTAGGAAGGCGGTGCTGAGTTCGAGGGATTTGATCAAACAAGGTGGGCAAGCACTATTTTGTTTGGATACTTGATTATTCGGTTAATTGATTTCCTCTGGGGCTGAGTTTTCTGTTTCTATCGACTTGTGTCTATCAGGACCTAGAGATAATCTGACATTCGAATACCATCGAGCTTCCTCTACAAATGTTTTCTTGGGTAAAAACAATGACTGCAGATGCTGGAAACCAGATTTAGATTAGAGTGGTGCTGGAAAAGCACAGCAGTTCAGGCAGCATCCAAGGAGCAGTAAAAATCGACGTTTCAGGTAAAAGCCCTTCATCAGGAATACAGGCAGAGTGCCTAAAGCACCACTCCCCACCTCTTCCTCCGTTACAGTGATGACTGCATTAGCGCCACCTCGTGCTCCCGCAAGGAGGTTGAGTGATTCATCAACTTCACCAATACATTCCACCCTGACCTTAAATTTACCTGGACCATCTCTGACACCTCCCTTCCTGGACCTCTCCATCTCCATTAATGACGACTGACTTGACACCGACATTTTTCACAAACCCACCGATTCCCACAACTAACTGGATTACACCTCTTCCCACCCGACCTCCTGCAAAAATGCCATCCCTTATTCCCATCTCCTCCGCATCTGCTCCCAGGAGGACCAGTTCCACCACAGAACACACCAGATGGCCTCCTTCTTTAGAGACTCACGTGGTTAAAAATGCCCTCCAACGCATCTCGTCCACATCCCGCACCTCCGTCCTCAGACCCCATCCCTCCAACAGTAACAAGGACAGAACCCCCCTGTTGCTCAACTTCCACCTTCCACCCTACCAGGGATATATTTCCCTCCCCACCCCTTTCCGCCTTCCGCAAAGACCATTCCCCCGTGACTACCTGGTCAGATCCACACACCCCACCCCCCCCCCCAAACAACCCACCCTCCCCTGCCACTGCAGGAATTGTAAAACCTGAACCCACACCTCCTCCCTCACCTCCATCCAAGGCCCCAAAGGAGTCTTACACATTCAAAGTTTAACCTGCACATCCACCAATATCATTTATTGTAGCCGTTGCTCCCGATGCGGTCTCCTCTACATGGGGAGACTGGATGCCTCCTAGCAGAACACTTCAGGGAACATCTCTGAGACACCCGCACCAATCACACCTGTGGCCCAACATGTCAACTCCCCCTCCCACTCAGCCGAGGACATCGAGGTCCTGGGCCTCCTTCACCGCCGTTCTCTCACCACCCTGGAGGAAGAATGCCTCATCTTCCGCCTCGGAACACTTCAACCCCAGCGCATCAATGCAGACTTCAACAGTTTCCTCATTTCCCCTTCCCCCACCTCAGCCCAGTTCCAAACTTCCAGCTCAGCACTGTCCCCCTGACTTGTCTTACCTGCCTATCTTCCTTTCCACCTATCCACTCCACACTCCTCCCTGATCTATCACCTTCATCCCCTCCCCTACTCATCTACTGTACTCTATGCTACTTTCTCTCCCCACCCCCACCCTCCTCTCATTTATCTCTCCACCCTTCAGGCACTCTGCCTGTATTCCTGATAAGACCATAAGACATAGGAGTGGAAGTAAGGCCATTTGGCCCATCGAATCCACTCTGCCATTCAATCATGGCTGATGGGCATTTCAACTCCACTTACCAGCATTCACCCCATAGCCCTTAATTCCTTGTGACATCAAGAATTTATCAATCTGATGAAGGGCTTTTGCCCGAAACATCGATTTTATTGCTCCTCAGTTGCTGCCTGAACTGCTGTGCTTTTCCAGCACCATTCTAATCTAAAAAAATGTTTTACTGGAACAGTATATTGGTATAGAGTTGGAGGCAGGTAATAAGCAGTTAAGAGAAAGGGGGGCTTAGAGTTGTGAATGGTTGTTGTTTAATGGTCGCTTTTAGAGTTAAAGAATAAACTGATATTTTCTTTAAATAGTGGAATTTGGGAGTTCTCTGTCATTCATATTTTAACAGATTACGAGACGAGGTGAACTTTTCAGGGCGATTGGTTTAACTAATAGAGGGGTTCATCATCATGTTGTAACAGGAGAGAAGTATTCATAATGTCATACAAAGTGGGAGCCAAGACAGGAAGTTGAGTGGGTACAGAGAAAATATGTTAGATTGTGTCTCACAAACTTGATTGAATTTTTTGAGGATGTGACTAAAAAGACAGATGAGGGCAGAGTAGCAGATATTGTCTACATAGATTTTGGCAAGATCTTACATGGCAGACTGGCAAGTAAAGTTAGATCACATGGGATACAGGGTAAGCTTGCCAACTGAGACGGCACGGTGGCTCAGTGGTTGGCACTGCTGCCTCGCAGCGCCAGGGACCCGGGTTTGATTCCTGGCTTGGACAACTGTCCGTGTGGAGTTTGCACATTCTCCCTGTATCTGCATGAGTTTCCTTCGGGTGCTCCGGTTTCCTCCCACAGTCCAAAGATGTGCAGGTCAGGTGAATTGGCCAAGCTAAATTGTCCAGTGTTAGGTGGATTGGTCATGGGTAAATGTCAGGGAATGGGTGGGTTGCTCTTCGGAGGGTCGGTGTGGACTTGTTGGGCCAATTGGCCTGTTTCCACACTGTAGGGAATCTAATCTGGATACAAAATTGGCTTGCCGGTGGAAGACAGAGGGTGGCAGGGAGGGTTATTTTTTCTGGCTGGAGGTATATAACCAGCAGTGTTCCACAGGAATCAGTACTGGGTCCACTTTTGTTTGTCATTTATATAAACAATTTGGATGATAATGTAGGAAGCGTGATTAGTAACTTTATGGATGACACCAAAAATGGTGGCATAGTGGGCAGTGATGGTTATCTAAGATTACAAAGAGACAGTGACATTTAGGATTTCAACAGTTGCTTCCTGCAGTACAGCAGACAATAAAAAGCAAAACTAGCAAAATACTTTCTGATACATAAGAACATAACTCCGAGCAGGAGTAGGCCATCTGGCCCTTTGATCCACCATTCAATAAGATCGTGGCTGGTCTTTTTGTGGACTCAGCTTCACTTACCCGCAATATCTCACCATATCCTTTAATTCTTTTATTGTTTTTTTAAAAAAAATTAGCTTTAAAACATTTACTGAAGTAGCGTCAACTACTTCACTGGCAAGGAATTCCATAGATTTACAACCTGCTAGGTGAAGAAGTTCTCTCTCAATTCAGTCCAAAATCTGCTCTCCCTAATTTTGAGACTATGTCCTCCTGTCCTATTTTCACCTGCCAGTGGAAACATTCTCTCTACTTCTATCTTATCTATTCCCTTCATAGTTTTATATGTTTCTATAGAATTTCCCTTCATTCTTCTGAAGTTCAATGAATATAATCCCAGTCTACTCAGTCTCTCCTCATAAGCCAACTCCCTCAGCTCCAGATTCAACCTAGTGAACCTCCTCTGTACTCCCTCCATTGCCAGTACGGAGTCCAAATACGGAGTCCGAACCTGTACACAGTACGCCAGGTGTGGCCTCACCAACACCCTACACAGCTGCAACATAACCTCCTTGCTTTTAAACTCAATCACTTTAGCAATGAAGGACAAAATTCCATTTGCCTTCCTAATTACTTGTTGTACCTGCAGACCAACTTTCTGTAATTCATGCCAGGTCCATCTGCATAGGAGCATGCTGCAACGTTTTACCATTCAAATAATAATCCTTTTTACTGTTACTCCTACCAAAGTGGATGATATCATAATTATTAACATTGTATTCCATCTGTCTGACTCTTGCCAACTCAAAGTATCTATGTTCCGCTGCAAAGTTTCAGTCCTCTGCACACTTTGCTCTGCCACTCATCTTAGCGTCATCTGCAAACTCTGACAGACTACACATGGCCCCTGACTCCAAATGAAGGCGTGTTGATTCTTTCAAGAAAATCTTCAGAAATGAAAATAAGCAGATTTCGGTGACAGACCAAAAACAAATATGAAAACTCAATACAGTTGTGCAGGCTACTGAAGTTAGTCAGAAACTGAAATTGCTGGAAAAACTCAGGTCTGTCAGAATCTGTGGAGAGAGAAACAGAGTTAACATTTTGAATCCATGATTTGGAGATGCTGGTGTTGGACTGGGGTGTACAAAAGTTAAAAATCACAACACCAGCTTATAGTCCAACAGGTTTAATTGGAAGCACACTAACTTTCGGAGCGACGCTCCTTCATCAGGTGATTGTGGAGGGCTCGATCGTAACACAGAATTTATAGCAACATATTTGCTTAAAACAAGCATTTTTTTCCCCCATCTGTAATTGCCCAGAAAGCAGGTAAAAATCAACCACAGAGAGTCTGGAGTCACATATAGGCCAGACCAGGTAAGGATGACAAATTTCCTTCCCTAAAGGGCATTAGTAATCCAGGAAAGTTTTTCCAACAATTGACAACAGTTTCATGATCATCATGAGACTTTTAACTCCAGTTTTATGAAAAATTATTGAATTCAAATTGGCAGGCTCCCTGAACATTGCCTGGGTCACTGGACTAATAGTCCAATGATAATATCACTACGCCATCACCTCCTTAGTATTAATGGGATGTTTGAAGAATTTTCCACAATAAAGGCTGATGCAAAATGTCTAATTACCCCTCTGCAATTTCCTTATCCCCCATAACAGCCTCCCCACATTCATTTTCAAAGGGCCCTATGTTCACTTTGGTTTCTCTCTTTCTTTTTATGTATTTAAAGAAACTCAGTGCCAGTTTTATATTCCTTACTAGTTTGCTCTCATTGTTTATTTTCTCTGCCTTTATTATCTTTTTAATCTTCCTTTGCTGAATTACAAATTTATCCAGAATTGGGAGCTATTATTGACTTTTCCTGTCTTGTGCTTTATCTTTCAATTTAATACTCTACTTAACTACCTTGGTTAGCATTGGTTGATTTATTCCTCTCAGAATTTTTCCTCCTTACTGGGATATATTTTTGCTATTTCACAATGTGAAAATGGTAAAACAAGCATTCATCACCAATACAGTTCCAGACGCTTTGTACTCAGCATGTTTCCTCTGACAACAGTTTCAAATGCAGTGAGTTCCAGCTGTAAGTATTTCCATTTTACATTTGTGCATGCAACACTGTCCAGATTTTGCAGTCAAAAACGAAGAAAGGGTTTGTTGCTTAAAACAAGCACAGCTCCCTGTAGACTATTGAGTAGCACCTCATGGTATATGGAGATTGTGTCAACATGGCATACTCTACAGAGAATCAGTGGTATGTATACACAGAGCAGTCAACAGTGTACCTGTTCAAGCAATTACATTGAAAAATGCTCAAAGTCCAAACTAGAAATTATGAAGAGTATTTAAATCAATGTAAAATCATGTACAGAAAGTAAAGGAAAACAGAAGATTAGGATTTAAACAGAAAATCTTGTGATAATATTTCTCAGAATTGTCTTGGAGCAGAAGGAAGCCTTTTGGCCTATCACGCCTGCACCACCTCTTCAAATGAGGAACATTACCTAACTCAAAAAATTAGGCCACATACTTTAATGCTGACGATAAGTATGACTTACCACACTATTAAAAACCAACATCTGTACGAATGCAATATCCTTAACATTTTCTGTATGTCATAAGACAAGTGGACAAATACCTCAACTTCGTGACCATTATTTTAAAGCCAAAATTGTGCAGTATCACTGTAGTGAAGTTGGAGACAGCATGGTAAATCATACAGGAACGTGGAGATTGCTGCAACTAATAGCACAAGCTCAGATGTCAGACCTAGCTGTGCTATTTACTCCATTGTAATACTGAGTGCCAATAGCTCCACCATATCATAGGATCTGCCAGTGTCTTCAAGGATTTCACTGAAACATATATTGAGGAAAATGATTTTGTAGAATGGATCTAATTTAAATCACAAAGCATCTACAAGTTATTGCTGCAATATTACAATAATCTACTGCTATTCCAGTGTCATTTTTACACAAGTAAAATCAAATTCTGTGATTCTACAAATTATAATTGTACAGCTTTTAGTACTTGACAATTTTAAACATGCTTCACAATGGCATCCCCATATACAGAACACTCTTAATAAACAAAAAACTTCCATTTATGTAGCACACTTAAAAACACACAAAATGCTTTATAAAAGTGTACATGAAAACACATTAAGGGCAATCAAAAAATCTTTCTAGCCAAAATTATAGTATCTCTTGCATAGACAGAAAAGCGTAAAGCTTTATGGAATGAATTCCAATGCAAAAATCCCAGGCAACCAACAGCATCTCTGCCAATAATGGTAGGAAGGAGTGAGTGATGTACAAAAGGTCGTGGTTTGTGGAATGCAGAGTTCTCAGTGTGATATGGCTGGAGGTGGTTACACAGATGGTAAGGGCTGAGACCACAAAGGATTTTAGTACAAATCAGAGAATACCAAATTCAAAGTACTGGGGAAACCTGGAGTCAATTGTAGGTCAGTGAACACAGTGATACAGGTGAGCTGGATTTGGTACAGAATAATATACAGGGAGCATTTTTGGATTAGCTGAAACATGTGAAAAGTACTGAAATAGTCATGTCCAGAAACAACATAGAGATAACACTTGACACAAATGTATCTAAAGATACATCTTAAATTCATTTACCTACAGTCCAAAGAATATATTCTGAATGAATAAAAGGCCATACAATATTGAAAGAAAATTTCATTGGGTTTATTATTTCATTGCAGTCATTTTTTGCTAATGTCAACACATACTGATGGTATAGTATAAAGATTGAAATAAGACCATAAGGCAAAAGACATAGGGGTGGGAGGAAAGCCATTTGGACCATCAAGTCCACTCCGCCATTCAAATCATAGCTAATGGGCATTTCAATGCCACTTACCCACACTCTCCCCTTATCCCTTAATTCCTTGTGAGATAAAGAATTTATCAATCTATGCCTTGAAGACATTTAACAACCTGGCCTCCACTGTGCTCTGTGGCAATGAATTCCACAGGCCCACCACTCTCTGGCTGAAGAAATGACTCCTCATTTCCATTCTGAATTGATTGCCTCTAATTCTAAGGCTGTGCCCACTGGTTCTCGTCTCCCCGCCTAACAGAAACAATTTCCCAGTGTTCATCCTTTCTTAGCCATGCATTATCTTTTAAGTTTCTATTAAATCTCCCCTCAACCTTCTAAACTCAAATGAATACAATCACAGGATCTTCAGCCGTTCATAGTATGTTAGGCCTATCATTCCAGGGATTATCCGTGTGGATCTCCGCTGGACACACTCCAGGGCCAGTATGTCCTTCCTGAGGTGTGGGGCCTATAATTGGGCACAGTATTCTAAATGGGGCCTAACCAGAGCTTTATAAAGTCTCAGAAGCACATCACTACTATTATATTTTTACCCTCTTAAGAAAGCAGACAACATTACATTTGCTTTCTTAATCATAGACTCAATCTGCAAGTTAACCTTCAGATAATCCTGGACTAGCACTCGCAAATCCCTTTGTACTTTGGCTTCATGAATTTTCTCGTTGTTTCAAAATAGTCCAAATCTGCATTCTTTTTTCCAAACTGCAAGATCTCGCATTTGCTCACGTTGAATTTCAGCCATCTCCTGGACCACTCTCCTAAACGGTCTAAATCTTTCTGCAGCCACCCCACCTCCTCAGTACTACCTGTCTGTCCACCTAGCTTTGTATCATCAGCAGTCTTCACCAGAATGCCCCCCGTCCCCTCATCCACATCATTAGCATATGAAGTGAAGAGCTGCGGCCCCAACACTGCACACGTTACTAGCTGCCATTCCCGAAAAAGAACTTTTCATCCCAACTCTCTGCCTTCTGTCAAACAGCCAATCCTCAATCCAGGTCAGTAGCTCACCTCGAACACCATGGGCTCTCACCTCACTCAGCAGCCTCCCGTGAGGCACCTTATCAAAGGCCTTTTGGAAGTCTAGATAGATAACATCCACTGGGTTTCCCTGGTATAACCTAATTCAAAGAATCCGAACAAGTTTCTCAGGCATGACCTCCCCTTACTAAATCCATGCTGACTTGTTCTAATCCGACTTTGCACTTCCAAGAATTTAGAAATCTCATCCTTAAATGATGGATTCTAGGATTTTACTAACAAAGGAGGTTAGGCTAATCGGCCTACAATTTTCCATCTTTTGTCTTGATCCTTCTTTGAATTTGAGGGTTACAACAGCGATTTTCCAATCAGCTGGGACTTTCCCAGTCTCCAGTGACTTTTGAAAAATCACAACCAACGTCGCCGCTATTTCCTCAGCCACACCCATCAGAACTCTAGATGTAGCCCATCAGGGCCAGGAGATTTATCAATTTTTCGACCTTCTAGCTTTTCTAGCACTTTCACTTTTGTAATGGCAACGCTACTCAAATCTGCCCTCTGACTCTCCTGAAATTTTGGGATATCACTCATGTCTTCCACTGTGAAGACTGACGCAAAATTCTTCAGCTATTTCCTTATCTCCCATCACTAGCATTCCAGCATCAATTTGGAGCGGCCCAATGTCTACTTCTAGTTTGCTTCTTATATATATTAAAAAAACTTTTACGATATTTTTAATATTACTGGCTTGCCTACCTTCATATTTGATCTGCTCCTTCCTATTTCTCTCTTTGTTATCCTTGCTGTTTTTTTGAACTTCTGCATCACCTCCAATGCTTATGTTATCACCAAATCACTCAATTCCCTTAGTGTTCAAAAATCTATTGATCTCTTTCTGGAATATAATAATGGCTTAGTATCCACTGCCCTCTGGGAAAAGAATTCAAAATATTCATGACATTGGAGTCTAATTTTTTTTTGAATAATGAAACTGAAGTCCATCTGATGTTTTATCTCTCAGCTGCAGAGAAATAGATTTTGGGCTTACATATCTATAACCTACAAAGAGTGAGTGAATTTATGCAGCAATGCCAATTACATTGTAAATTTCAACAGGAAGCTGCACAACCAATGCACATTACTTGTTTACACCCACAGCAACAAAATTCTTTTCACTATTTGTTTTAGACTGACAAACTCACTGTTCGTCCCTTTCAACAAAAAAAGGTTACTAACAATTAAGGACAGACACTTGTTCTGTGCAGTTTTGTCAGATTAAATCTTTTTTTTAAAATAGGTGCAAAATCAGTGACAGGTATAAAGGACTGAAAAGCCATCCCTACTAATGATGATTCATCCACTATTGCCAACCTCAGGAATCTCTTTGAGTTTCAAACAGGCCTCTGGATAGCCTTAGTAGCTCTGCCTTGTAATAGGCAAGATTAGGGTCACTGATTTACAATGAATGAAATAAGTTGCATATTTAGTATATCTTATTTTTGGATTCATTAATGATCTGGCAATTAAATAAAGAAAATTTTCTTGTGGTATAGGGGCATGGCAAGCAAGACTAACATTTATGATCCATTCCTAATTGTCCTGATGCCCAATCTTAGTGAATAGTTTAGAGTTGATGCACTTGTTATGCTATTAGTAAAACGTGCCAGATTCTTGACAAAGTAATGACAGTGACTAAAAGCTTTTAAGTCAGGATGGCATGCAACTTGGAGGAGGTGCTTGCAGGTGGTTGCTATTTCCATGCTTTTGCTGTCATCATATTTCTAGAGTATCAAGGAAGTATGCTGAAAAGTAGAGTCAAATAAATGTTATTGTCTTTTAGCAGTGCATCTTATAGCTGGTACACACTTGCCACAATGAACGAAGTAAATGCCTGAGGGAGTGGAAGAGGTGCCAATCAAGCATACTGCTTTGCCCTGGATGGTGATGAACTTCGAGTGTTGTTGGAGCTACACCCACCAGTCTAATAGAAAAAATTCTATCACACTCCAGATTTGTACCTTGCAAGGTAGACCGGTTTTGGGCAGTCTCAGTGAATTATTTACTAAAGAATATCCAGTTTCTCCTGGTTTTTGAAGTCACAATGTTTAACATGGCTAATTAAGTTTCTGATCAATGGTAGGAATTCAGTAATGGTAATCAGATTCAAAGCCATGAAGATGTGGTTTTACATTCTTTTGTTAGAGATGGACTTTGCCTGGCACTTGGTGTGGTACAAACATTTCTTGGCATCTATCAGCCCAAATCTCAACATTATCAAAGTCTTGCAGCAGATAGGTAGACCATTTCACTATGTGACTAGCTGTAAATGTACACTTTGAAGTTAACATCACTTCTTCCCATTACGATGAAGATAATATCACCAAAGAAGAAATTTGGTACTAGAACACTGCTCCAAGTAACTCATGCAGTCATATCCTGAAGCTAAGCAGATTGGCCTCCAACAATAATAACCACCTTCCTTTATTCTTGGCATGACTCCAGTCAGAGAAGACTTTTCTTCTGATTCCCTTTTGATCGGATTTCTTGAAACTTCATTCTAAAGAAATGTTGCCATGATATCAAGGGCTATCAGTCTATCATCACCTTGAATTCAAATGCTTTGTTGATAGAAGTCTCCTGATAAGAGAGAACTGAACACTGCTGAAAAAGGATGCGTTTTTGAAGCTATTCATCTTGTCCATCTTGCCAGACACAAGAATACCAAATTGCAAAAAGAACAATTTTTTTCTGCAAGAAAGACAGGACTTTAGCTGGTTGATTCTCATGGAGCTCATCCTACATTAGTCCCGACCAGTGCAAGATAACACGCTATGACAGGTTTCATTGGCTATCAATAAGTGTGGTTACATCACAAAAGGCCATTTGGCTCATCAGGACTACCAGCACACTACAAGACCAGATCACCGACTGCCCTTTAGAACTGTTGGGCAAGAGTTCGTCAGCAACAGTGGGAAGATGCTCCTAAGAGTTGAGTGTGGGGTGCTGGAAAAGCACAGAAACCCTTAAGAGGTCATGAGTGGGTTACAAGGGATTAAATTGACGCAGAGGTAGGATGCCCAAAACCTCCTGCTCACCCCAGTGATAAAAGGTGGATAGATTATGTTATCATATGCCAATCAATTTTATACCCTTCCTCACATTCCACCAGCCTAACTGCTTCCATGGTGGTGCAAAACACAATGCTACCCAAGATTGCCAAATAGTACAACACAGCAGCAAGTTCCACAAAAATTATAAAGTAATGATTTACATGAAATAATGCATAATTAGAGGTTCAGGTTGTAGTGCAGTAATGCAAGTTAGCTCTCCATTTTTCACAGTTGTCCAGGGAAGAAATCATACATTATACATCAATCAAATTCAATATGAATTCCATAACCTCATATTTACAAACAAACTTGGTATTTGCAAATATAATTCTAAACAGGACATTTTCTTACTTTTGATAAAAGAGGAAATGATCTGAAGTATAATCTAATGTACATGGTTAATAATATATTTAATTTTAAAAGTTGAAAAGTTAAGACCATTGAATTTCAACCCTCCTATTTATTGCTTAAGTCACATGGGAAGGCCAAAACACTGACCTTGAAATTATGACCTGAAACGATATTTGCATGAAATTCCATCATCTATTTTCTTGGCATGTTTTCAAGGAGGTTAATTAGATTCCCTACAGTATGGAAACAGGCCCTTTGGCCCAACGAGTCTGTACCGACCTTCCGAACAGCAACCCACCCATACCCATTCCCCATATTTACCCCTGACCTACACACCTAACACTATGGGCAATTTAGCATGGCCAATTCACCTGACCTGCATATTTTTGGATTGTGGAAGGAAACTGGAGAACACAGAGGAAACCCACGCAGACACCGGGAGAATGTGCAAACTCCACACAGACACACAGTCACCCAAGGGGGGACTTGAACCCGGGTCCCTGATGCTGATGCTGTGAGGGAACAGCGCTAACCACTGAGTCAGCGTGCCGCCACCATTCATGATCAGATGTGGCAGGACTGTAGAACATAGAATGATTGGTTGCGGGATCACTAGCTATGTCTGTTACTTGCTACTTATGTTGTTTAGCATGGAATGGTTGTCAGAGGGAATCCTGAGGGACAGGATGTAAATGTATTTGAAAAGGCAAGGACTGATTAGGATTAGTCAGCATGGCTTTGTGTGGGGGAAATTATGTCTCACAAACGTGATTGAGGGTGGAGCGGTAGATGTGATCTACGTGGACTTCAGTAAGGCGTTCAACAAGGTTCCCCATGGGAGACTGGTTAGCAAGGTTAGATCTCATGGAATACAGGGAGAACTCTCCATTTGAATTTAGAACTGGCTCAAAAGGTAGAAGATAGAGGGTGATGGTACAAGGAGATTTTTCAGACTGGAGGCCTGTAACCAGTGGTGTGCCACAAGGATCGGTTCTGGGTCTACTTTCATTTAAATGACCACAAACCACATCATGGGTGGAAACTGAAATGAATTCCAGCATTTGAACTGAGCATTCAAGAAAAACATCCAAATTTATGAAACCTTAGTTTTAAGTAATTCAGCATCAAAACAAGAGTATAGCCCTAAACATGCACTTAATAATTAACAATGAGAGTGCTGCCTTATAGATCAATTATAAGCTTAGTCATGTTTTCTGACATGCAAGAACACGGTGTGTTTTATACATCATAATCCAAACTATTTGGCAGGATTCTACAGAAAAAGATAATTTACTAAAAGAGAAAACTTACAAGAGGAAGCATGTAAAAGCGTTTTGACAACATGGCAAAATGAACAAAAACAGTTTCTTTTGCTTAAGAAAACAATGCCGGTAATTATTTGAAAACTTCCTATATTGTTCAAGTTAGCTGAAATTATTTACCCTTCAACCCTGCACACCAGATGCAATGAATCAACACTGTTTGCACAAGTATATTACAGTTTAAATGCAAAAATAAGCTAATGTTTCTGATGATAAATTGTGCTCATTTTGTTAAAACTGTTAACCTAATTTAAAATATAATTGTACTAATTAACAACCAAAGATGCATTCACATTGAATGATAAAATAACATGTAAAATTGATTCCTGGTTGTAATTTGGATAATGCTAACAAAACTACTTGACAAAAACAATGAAATATGATTTTATTTCATAACTATATCAGAAAGACCCAAGTTCAAGAATACCACATATCATACATGTCTTTCATTCAAATAAATGAATGTTGTATTTAATTTCTTACTGAAGGAAAAATGACAAAACCTGTATTTATACAACTCCTTTAGCATAATAGAAGATCACAAAGTATTACACTCTATTATAAAACAAAATTTAACACCATGCATCTATGAAAACATTAGGTCAAGTGACCAAATGCTTAGTCGGAGCTAGGTTTTAATTAGCACCTTAGAAGTAAGGTAATGCAGGAGGTGGTTAGAAGCAGGAATGCTAAAGGCTTTTTGAGCTGCTGCAGCGGGTACCCCACATTGTTATCAAGAAGAGTGATCCAAAATCTTGGCCCAGTGTCAGTGATCAAATGGCACTAGATTTCCAAGTGAAGACAATGTACGGTTCTTTAGGGGAACTTGCAAATGGTGTTGCCCCATGCATCCATCACTTTTTGGGTGGTAGAGATCACAGGTTGGAAAGTGCTCATGATGTAGGCTTAGCAAGTTGCTGCAGCACACTTTGTAAATGGTACACCTGTTGTTAATACTATTCAGTGCATGAAGTTAACATTTATGAATGTTTGGACTGCCAATTACGCAGGCTCCTTTGTTCTGAATAGTGTCAAGCTTTGAATATTCTTACAGCTCTTATCGCGGAGGCATAGAAAGCATTCATCACATTCAGGAGACAGCAATAACGTGGAATCCAAGGCTATTGTTCTGGGGTCATGGGTTTGAATGCCACCATGATAAATGGTGAAAACTGAATTCAATAAAAAGCTAATATCCCATCAACTGTGCAACTGATGTTGATTGTTGTTAAAATCTCAACTGGTTCAATAATACTATTTAGGAAATGAAATCTGCCATCTTTACTTGGTCTGGCCTACATTTAACTCCAGGCCTACAGCAATGCAGTTGCTTTGTAACCACCCTTTGAAATGGTAAGCAAGTCACTCAGTTCAAGGACAGTTATGGATAGGCCATAAAACTTAGCCAACAATGCCCACATCCATGAATGAATAAAAAGTAACACACTTGATTTGTGCCTCATCTGATAGAGAATAGGCTTTGGAGAATCAGATGGTAAGCTACTTGCCACAGAATTCCCAAATACTTGTTTCACTCCTGTAGACACAGTACTTAATTGGCTGGTCCAGTTCAGATTCTGGTAACCAGAAACACCCAAGATGTTGATGGTTACTGTGTGTATATCGATGATTTGGACACTGGACCAGAGGGAGTGGCATACACATTTTCGGGATTACTGTAACAGTGAGAGTAATAAATGAACCTGAGGACCAAAAGCAAAAGGTCACAAAGGCATGAAGGAAGTTTTCAGCAGCTGATTAGGTCAAGGATGTTCCAGTTGTGGAAGCAAGCAGTTTACTGACAGCATCAATGTGGGGTTTAAGCTTACCTCAGTATGTCTGAAACCAAGGTTGCAATCAGCTTGGTTTAGGTTCAGACAGCTGCAAGGGAAATGGGTGGACTGGCAGTTAGCGAACAGAGTTTGTAGTAGATCCAAAAATTATAGCTTCAGTCTTCCCAAAATTTAATTGAGACAATTTTCTGTTCAAGCAGCACTAGATAGTGGACAAACAGTCTGATAATTCAGCAACAATGAAGGCGTTAAGAGAAATGGTGCGGAGGTAGATGTCATCAGGGAATGTGTAAAAACGAGTAGAATGTTTTTGGATGATGTCACCAAGGGGTGCCATTGAGATAAAAAGTAAGAGAGGATTGAAGGTAAATTCTAGGGGTTCTTGTGACACTGTGGTAGTGTCTCCAGAAGACCCAGAGGTCAACCTGCTCTAGGTGGTGTCTGGTAAAATCTCTAGGATTTATTAAAACTTGACTCCAATAGGAAATTGATCAGACACTCTCCGGAGTTAAAATCAGAGGGCTTATGGTGGATTAAAGTTGATGAATGGAGGATGGAGACAGCACAGAGCATCAACTGTTCACTCAGTTGAAATAAAAACAGAAAGAACAGTCTGGCAGCATTTGCAGAGAGAGAATCAGTTCTGAAGAAAATTAATTGGACTTAAAACATTAACTCTTTTTCACTCTTTACAGGTGCTGTCAGAACTGCTTTGTTTCTCCAGCACTTCTTGTTCTTATTTCAGATCACCAACATCTGCAGTCTTTTGCCTTTATATTATTCTGCTCAAAAATAATGTGAAGCTCTGTAAGGGTAAAGTATCAGAGGATGTGAGAGTTGAAGTTATTTTAACAGAATCAGTGGCAAGGAAGGCAGGTGATAGCGATGTCAGAGACCTTCAGTATATCTGGAGGAGCCAGATAGCATACTTTAGCCCAAGTGAAAGTCTGGCCAGGAACAGGAGCTGAAGTATCGATTTAACCAGTGACCAGCGATAGGCTCAGCAGCAGACTGATGAACAGGCTAGATAGGTAAATGATGAAAAGGGAGTAAATAAATATGGCAACAAGATGCAGATGCAAAGAATTAGGACAAATTGATCATGCAAGGGCCAAACACCAAGACCAAGTTTTTAAGCCAAAACAAGCTATCAAATCACAAAGTTCCATTCCTAAACCAGCACAAAAGAAGGCACCATCACAGCTTTGCAGAGAAGAGGAACTTCATTGTGATACGTAAAGTGATGGCCCCGTGGTATTATTGCTAGAAACTCAGCTAAGACTCTGGGGGGACGTGTGTTTGAATCCCACCAAGGTGAAATTTCAATTTTTAAAAAATCTGGAATTCAGAATCTACTGATGACCATTGTCAATGGATGTAGGTTTGGTTACTGAGCTGGAAGGTTTTCAGACATTTCATCACCATACTAGGTAATGTCTTCAGTGAGCCTCTGAATGAAGCACTGGTGGTGAAGCTAGCTTTCTATGTTTGAGTTTGCTTAGGTTGAAATCATTTCCTGCAGTGACATCATTTCCTGTTCTCTTTCTCAGGGCATGGTAGATGGGAGCTGAAAAGGTGTTGCTGGAAAAGCACAGCAGGTCAGGCAGCATCCAAAGAACAGGAAATTCGACGTTTCGGGCATAAGCCCTTCTTCAGGAATCTGATCTCCAGCATCTGCAGACTTCACTTTCTCCATGGTAGATGGGATCCAAGTCAATGGCATTCCAACCGGAACTCTATCCACAAACACATGGGATTCACGTCAATGTCTTTAGAGTTCCGGTTGGAATGCCATTGACTTGGATCCCATCTACCACATCCTGAGAAAGAGAACAGGAAATGATATCACCATAGGAAGTGATGTCGCCACAGGAAATGACTTCACCAACTCAAGAAAACTCAAACATATAAATAGAAAGCTGGTTACACCACCAGCACTTCATTTGGAAGCTCACTGAAGATCTTACTTAGTATGGTGATGAAACATCCGAAAACGAACCTTCCAGCTCAGTGACCTACATCCAGAACCTCAACATGAGCTATAAATCTTCTCAAAACTCACTACCATTGTCAATTGTTGGAAAAACCCTTACTTGGTCTGGCCCACATATAACTCCAGACCTACAGCAATGTAGTTGATTTCAATCTTCTGAAACAGCCAAGCAAGCCACTCAGTTGTATCAATCACTATAAAGTCTCAATGAATTGAAATTGGACAGAACACCTGCATCAACTTAGGCACCAGAAAAGACAACAGCAGAATCAGCTCTGTTGGCCCTGCAAAGTCCTCCTCACTAACGTCTGTGCCAAAATCAAAAGAGCTGTCTCACAGACTAGTCAAGCAGCACCCTGACATAGCCATACTTACGGAATCATACTGGACCGACGTCCGGACACGACTGAAAATGTGTTGCTGGTTAAAGCGCAGCAGGTCAGGCAGCATCCAAGGAATAGGAAATTCGACGTTTCGGGCCAGAGCCCTTCATCAGGAAGGGCTCTGGCCCGAAACGTCGAATTTCCTGTTCCATGGATGCTGCCTGACCTGCTGTGCTTTAACCAGCAACACATTTTCAGCTCTGATCTCCAGTATCTGTAGACCTCACTTTTTACTCGACGTCCAGACACCACCATCACCACGAGACAGGTTCTGCGCCAGCGACAGGACGGACCCAGCATAGGTGGCAGCACAGTGGTATACAGTCAGGAGGGAGTTGCACTCTATGTCCTCAACATTGACTTTGAAACAACGAAGTCTTGTGGCCTCAGATTAAACACAGTCAGTAAAATCTCCGACTGTTTACCACCTACCATCTCTGTCAGCTAATGACTCAGTACCGTCATGCTACACAATAGTTGGGGTGGCAATGCTGCAAAATGTACTCTGGATGGGGGATTTCAATGTCCACCAGGAGTGGCTCAGCAACAGAATTAATAATCAAGCTGGTCGGGGCAGGGAAGAATCCAGCTAATAGATTGAGTCTGCAGCAGATGGAGAGAGAACCAAGAGGGGTAAATGTACTTGACCTCATCCTTACCAATCTGCCAGCTGCAGATGCATCTTTGACAGAATCAGTAAGAGTAAGCACTGCACAGTCCTTATGGAGACAAAGTCCCGCCTTCACATTGAGAATACCTTTCATCGTGTTGTGGGCACTATCATGCTACATTCAACAAGTTTAGATTAGATATCCATGAGGCATTGTGGACCATTAGCAGCAGCAGAATTGTACTCCAGTACCCAATGGCCTGCCATCTCCCTATTCAACTATTACATCAAGCCAGGGGATCAACTCTGGTTCAATGGAGAGAGCAGGAGGGTAAGCCAGGAGCCACACCAGCTATCTAAATTGAGGTGTCAAGTGTGGTGAAGCTACCAAACAGGACAATTCCATGCCAAACAACATAAGTAGCAAGCAATAGACAAAGCTAGTGAACTCACAGCCAATCATTTTATGTTCTGCGGTTCCTGCCACATGAATGGTGGCGGCACGGGGACTCAGTGGTTAGCACTGCTGCCTCACAACACCAGGGTCCCGAGTTAGTCGCCCAAGGCTGGAATCTGTCTATGAGGAGTTTGCACATTCTCCCTGTGGGTTTCCTCTGGGTGCTCCAGTTTCCTCCCACTGTCCAAAGATGTGCAAGTCAGGTGAATTGGCCATGCTAAATTGCCCATAGTGCTTGGTGCATTAGTCAGAGGGAAATGGGGTCTGGGGGGGTTACTCTTCAGAGGGTCAGTGTGGACTGGTTGGGCCATATAGCCTGTTTCCAAACTGTAGGGAATCTAACTTAATTCCATGTAGAAGGCTCCACAACTATCCCCATCCTTAATGATGGAATAGGTCAACACATCAGTGCAAGGGAAAGGGCTGAAGCATTCGCAACAAACTTCAGCCAGAAGTGCCAAGTCAATGATCCATCTCAGCCTCCTCCAATGGTCTCCACGAGAAGAGATGACAGTCTTCACCAATTTGATTCACTCGTCGTGATATCAAGCAATGATTGGAGACACTGAACTCTGCAAAGGCTATAGGCCCGGACAACATTTCGGAAATAGTACTGAAGACTTGCGCTCCAGAACTTGCCGTTCCCCTCGCTCTTCCAGTACAGTTACAACACTGGCAATTAACAGACAATGTGGAAAATTACCCAGGTATGTTCTGTACACAAAAAGCAGGATAAATCCAAGCCAGTCAATTCTAGTCTCAATGACAAGCAAAGTGATGAAAGATATCATCAATAACCTGCTCAGTGATGCCTAGTTTAGGTCCCATGAGGGCCACTCAGCTCCTGACCTTATTAGAGCCTCAGTTTAAACATGGACAAAAGAGTTAAATTCCAAAGGTCAGGCGAAAGGAACAGTCCTTGATATCAACGTCACATTTGACCAAGTGCGGCATCAATGAGCCCGAGCAAAACTGGAATCAACGAGTATTGGGAGCAAACTCTCTACTGTCTTAAGTCATATAGTTTTAATTTATTTATAATCAACCTGTTCAGAGATGCTTTTAGACACTGAGGCAGGCAGGACAGATCTCAGGCATCCAGTTCCACAGGTAAGGATGCTACCACTGCACCACAAGAGGGCCCAAAACCATACAGAATTACATTAAATACCACTCCTGTGAAAGCACTACACTTGGCACATACGAGGATGGCCTTTGTTGTTGGAGATTCGTTATCTCAGCTTCAGGACATCTCTGCAGGAGATCTTTCAGTTAGCGCCCTAGGCTGAACTATCTTCAGCTGCTTCATCAATAACCTTCCCACTATAAAAGGTCAGAAGTGGGCGGTGTTTGCTGAGGTTTGTACAGCACCCTCAGGTACGCAAACAGTCCACATTCAAATGCAACAAGATCTGAACAATATCCAAGCTTGGACTGACAAGTGGCAAGTAGCTTTCACAAACATAAATACCAAACAATGTCTCTTTTTGGAGACAGACAGACAGACAGACAGACAGACAGACAGACAATCTAACCACTACTCCTTGACATTCAATGGTGTTACCACCACTGAGTTCCCCCATATCACCATCCTTGGGGTCACCATTGACCAGAAACACAACTGGACTCACCTGTATACATACAGTAGCTACGAAAGCAGGTCAGAACCAAGGAAAACTGTGGTAAGTAGCTCACCACCTGACTCCCCAAAGCCTGTCCACCACCAACAAGGCATATGTCAGGAGTGTGACGGAATACTTTCCAATTGTCTGATAGGTGCAGCTCCAACATTAAAGAAGCTTGCCGCCATCCAGAATAAAGCAGCCCATTTGTTTGGTACCACATCCACAAGCATACTGATGCTCAGTAGCAGCAATGTGTACCATCTCCAAGATGGACTGTAAAAGTTCAAAGATCCTTAGACAGCACCTTCCAAACCCATAACCACTTCCAAATAGAAGGACAAGGCCAACCAATATAAAAGGAAAGCCACTTACAAAGTTCCCACATGCCACGAGTCAATAAAACAAAAGCAGCCATTCAGTATGCATTTAGCCAAAATTACTGGCGTCCTTAGTCTTAACAAACATGACAAAATCTAAAAGCTAATCATAAGAACTTACTGATTGTCTCTAAGTGTTAGTAATCCAGGAGTGTGCTTTGATTTAACTCTTGACAAAGTTTAGCTATTCACCAAATGTCACAATTGACCACTTCAACATGCTCAATTGCGCCAATGAAAATTGAATGCATGCCAAACTATTTAATATAATAAAAGGGCATTAAGTTTTATTGCAACTTCACTGTAAAGCCAGGGCTTTTGTGCACACCTACACAAAAATATTTTCTATGGCTTTACACAAACTTCACATGGATGGAGTGGAGGTCTTTATGATTAACCTGGTGTATTTGTGAACGTTGGGCACACAGAATATCATTCATATGTAAAAATTATATCCGGTACCTTCAAAACCAAGCGAGAGACCAGAGTTCCGGCATCATCATGGACAATGTTCACATAACCACCAGTTCCGGCAAACAACCATCAGTCATTTGATCTATGCAACTGTGGACTGTCATTTGGGAGATTCTGAATGTCTATCTGTCAGAATCCTCGAAGGATCCAGAAGCAAAGAAAACAAAAAGGGTGGCTATTGTTACTTTTAAAATGTGGCTAAGTCAAACAGCTCAGATCTTTTCGGAAGTGCAGAAACTGATGTGATAATATGAGCCAGCCAAAACACTGGTGCTCTGACACACCAAGAAAATTCACCTTTTGCTTGTCTGAGATTTGGTTGGTGCCGCTTACAGCATCTCCAAACTGCAGGGTCTGCTAGTCATAATGCTGCTCATCTGAGGTCAAGACTGGATTAACTAAGGTGCACCCTCACAGATGTTACTCAGAAAACCTACCAAACTCTCAAAAGTTACTCATCCACTCGCAAGAGAGCAACTGTGAATAATAAATATTTATTGATGCATTGTCAAGTGTTTTAAACCTGCAAAGGACATTGTGTTGTTGCCTTGTTTTTAAAATGTCAAGTTTCAGAATACCTGGGACACCTGTAGATGCGGCATGACGTTTAAAAATGTATTTAAAATGTCACTCAAATTGCGTGACTACCATAAGCTAATAAGCAACACACCTCTCCCAAGGGGATTACATGCAAACAGCTAGTGCACTCACCTTAAACAGAATCAACAGTTTGAGCAAATTTCCCAGTGCGCTTGCATCTTCAACTTTTTAACCTACACTCAATACTCTAGTATGAAGTTTTCCTCCTCACGTCATTAACTCTTCACCTGCCCAATTAATCAGTTTCACAGCTTGAATATTTTAATAAAAAGTAGAAAGTTTAGATTCATTTAAACTGAAACGCCACCCAACAAAGTCTGCACACAAATACTTCATGGTCACTATCAATCCTGAACACACTATACTTGGGTGAATGTTGAGCAGCTTGATTTTTTTTAACGTCTGCATATAAATAGCACATCAGAATGCATTAGACTCAGTAAGCATGTAAGCATTTCTAGGTAAAAACAATGACTGCAGATGCTGGAAACCAGATTCTGGATTAGTGGTGCTGAAAGAGCACAGCAGTTCAGGCAGTATCCAAGGAGCAGTAAAATCGACGTTTCGGGCAAAAGCCCTTCATCAGGAATACAGGCAGAGAGCCTGAAGGGTGGAAAGATAGGTGAGAGGAAGGTGGGGGTGGGGAGAAAGTAGCATAGAGTACAATAGGTGAGTGGGGGAGGGGATGAAGGTAATAGGTCGGGGGCGGGGGGAGGGTGGAGTGGATAGGGGGAAAAGAAGATAGGCAGGTAGGACAAGTCATGGGGACAGTGCTGAGCTGGAAGTTTGGAACTGCGGTGAGGTGGGGGAAGGGGAAATGAGGAAACTGGTGAAGTCCACATTGATGCCCTGGGGTTGACGTCTTCCGAGGCAGAAGATGATACGTTCTTCCTCCAGGTGTCTGGTGATGAGTGAGCGGCGGTGAAGGAGGCCCAGGACCTCCATGTCCTCGGCAGAGTGGGAGGGAGAGTTGAAATGTTGGGCCACAGGGCGGTGTGGTGAGATTGGTGCGGGTGCCCCGGAGATGTTCCCTAAAGCGCTCTACTAAGAGGCATCCAGTCTCCTCAATGTAGAGGAGACTGCGTCGGGAGCAACGGATACAATAAATGATATGGTGGATGTGCAGATAAAACTTTCATGGATGTGGAAGGCTCCTTTAGGGCCTTGGATGGAGGTGAGGGAGGAGGTGTGGGCACAGGTTTTGCAATTCCTGCGGTGGCAGGGGAAAGTGCCAGGATGGGAGGGTGGGTTGAAGGGGGGGGGCGTAGACCTGATCGGGTAGTCACGGAGGGAACGGTCTTTGCAGAAGGCAGAATGGGGTGGGGAGAGAAATATATCCTTGGTGGTGGGGTTTGTTTGAAGGTGGAAATGTTGGCGGATGATTTGGTTTATGCGAAGGTTGATAGGGTGGAAGGTGAGTACCGGGGCGTTCTGTCCTTGTTACGGTTGGAGGGATGGGGTCTGAGGGCGGAGGTGCGGAAGGTGGACGAGATGCGTTAAAGGGCATCTTTAACCACGTGGGAAGGGAAATTGCGATCTCTAAAGGAGGAGGCCATCTGGTGTGTTCTGTGGTGGAACTGGTCCTTCTGGGAGCAGATACGGCGGAGGCGGAGGAATTGGGAAAACGGGATGGCATTTTTGCAGGAGGTGGAGTGGGAAGAGGTGTAATCCAGGTAGCTGTGGGAATTGGTGGGTTTGTAAAAAATGTTGGTATCAAGTCGGTCGTCATTAATGGAGACGGAGAGGTCTAGGAAGGGGAGGGAGGCATCAGAGATGGTCCATGTAAATTTAAGGTCAGGGTGGAATGTGTTGGAGAAGTTGATGAATTGCTCAACCTCCTTGTAATCATCAATGTAGCGGAGGAAGAGGTGGGGAGTGGTGCCGGTATAATTACGGAAGATCGACTGTTCTACGTAGCCAACAAAGAGACAGGCATAGCTGGGGCCCATACGGGTGCCCATGGCTACCCCCTTGGTCAGGAGGAAGTGGGAGGGTTTGAAGGAGAAATTGTTACGGGTGAGGACCAGTTTGGCCAAATGAATGAGTGTGTCGATGGAAGGGTACTGTTGGGGACGTCAGGAGAGGAAAAAACGGAGGGCTTGGAGGCCCTGGTCATGGCGGATGGAGGTGTAGACAGTTTGGATATCCATGGTGAAGATGAGGTATTTGGGGCCGGGGAAACTGAAGTCTTGGAGGAGGTGGAGGGCAAGGGTGGTGTCTCGAATGTATGTAGGGAGTTCCTGGACTGGGGGATAGGACAGTGTTGAGGTAGGCAGAAATGAATTCAGTGGGGCAGGGGCATGCTGAGACAATGGGTCGGCCAGGGTGGTCAGGCTTGTGGATCTTGGGAAGAAGGTAGAACCAGGCACTGCGGGGTTCCCAGACTATGAGGTTCGAAGCGGTGGGTGGGAGATCTCTTGAGTTGATGAGGTTCTGTATGGTCTGGGAGATGATGGTTTGGTGATGGGGGGTAGGTTCATGGTCGAGGGGGCGGTAGGAAGAGGTGTCCTCGAGTTGGCGTTTGGCTTCAGCGGTGGAGAGGTCAGTGCGCCAGACTACCACTGCGTCCCCTTTACCTGCTGGCTTGATGATGAGATCGGGATTGGAGGGCTGCACGTTGGGAGGATGAGGAGTTTTTGGGGGGGGGGGTGGAGACAGGTTGAGGCGGTTAATGCCCCAGCGGAAATGAAGAAGTCGAGGGTGGGTAATAGGCCAGCGCGGGGTATCCAGATGGATGCAGTGTGTTGGAGGCGGGTGAAGGGGTCCTCGGAAGGTGGGTAGGAGTCCTGATTGTGAAAGTAAGCTCGGAGGCGAAGGTGATGGAAGAAGGGTTTGACGTCACAGCGTATGTTCGTCCTCAGTGAGGGAAGGTCTGGATCTAAGTATTTCTGTCATTGAGAGTTCTATAATCCTGAAAAAAAATCTATAATCAAATCAAAAATTAATAAATCAAGTTTTTAAAAAAATAATGGTGACAGTTTTGCTGAGCACTTGAAAAATACCCAGCAATGCAAATGAAACATTTAGTCTGCCAAACAGACCTGCTTTGTAGAGATCAATTTGAGCTACACATTGCAGTGAAGTCTATTAGAAGCCGGTCACAAAAAGAAGAGTAATTTTTGAAAATAAATTAAGAATATTCTAATTAGCCTAATGGAAGAAGTGTGATTTCTTTCCCCAACAGCAGTTAGCAATTTACTGTAGTAAGGGATATGCAAAACAATACAGTCATATCTTCCTCTTTAAAAAAAATAAAATTTTGAGTTATCTTACTTGCAAAATTGAACATTAAACTATTTCATACTTTTATGATCAATTACAATTTACAAATCGTAAACTGTATTGTATGGCACCACATCCACAAGCACCCTGATGCTCAGTGGCAGCAATGTGCATTATCTCCGAATGAATGCAGATTTGCAAAGGCAACTAGGGATGACAACACCCACATCTCATGAATGAATTAGAAAAAAAAATGTTTTTTAAATTTTGACACACTTAAAAAACCAGCTCCATAATTTTAAATACTATTATTCTTCCAAACTAATCTTGTCCATTCCTTGCTTTTTAAAAGCAAATGTTTTACCCCATTACAGCCAACAGAAATAGAAGCTGAACTTCCAAAAGCTAGGCCAATCTCTAGCAAAAAAACCTGAAAATTCCTGCACTGCTAAAACATCGCCATTTAATTAATCTTCCAATCTAAAATACTGAATTACCTATGCAAGTTCATTTATTTAATTTCATAATTATACTTAACTTTACCAATAAATATTTGGAGATTTGCACAAATACCATTACTTGACTTCACACATTTACATGCAATTGTTGTTTCTTCTTCAGCTTTATGGAACAATGTAGTTCAGGCTAAAAACAGGTCCCCTTATTTTGAAACATCAACGAAAGTGGTGTACAGAGAAGAACAGTATTGGTAAACATCAAGTATAGTTCTGCCCACACACACAATTGAGTTTTTACAGATTACTAAGAGGAACCTATGCAATTGTTTTGTGAATCTAAAAAAAACTTTGTGCTAACCACCTCAACGAAATACAATTAGAGCAATAGTCAATACACCCATGAATACAACAAAAAGTGGTAAACAAATCAAAATATATAACTACCACCAAAAATGTTTCCTTTTGGCAAGTATCTTCAAATACGTTAACAGAAAATATAGATTTCAAAACACTAGCCACAACATTTAAACAATTGTATTACAGAAAATAAGACTGGACAAAAATCAAATGTTGATAATATTTCAACACAACTCACTGAATATTTTTAAAAGTATGTCTAAAAATAATTAATCAATCTTGCATTGATTACATTCTGCATGTGAGTACAGAACACTAACATTTGTGTGAAAATAAACTCCTTACATTTAAGATTAAATATCCCACCGTCGTTTGGAATATTAGAGATATCGTAAAGCTTTTCCTTCACTCATTAAGTGTGAAGATACAAATCACCTATTAAAAGTCAAAGTTAAACACCATCATCCTCGTAAATAAAACAAACTAAAACCAAATGGTCACTGTTCCAGACGTCTAGGTAACAGACCAATCAATACCAATTTGTTGTCAAAAAGCCACATAAAACAAATAAAATCAATCCCATTTCCTTTCCTGAAGAAACGGACATGCAACTGATCTTCAGCTAGTGCTGGAGTTCAACCAAATCTCAAATGTTATGATTTTCCAACAGCAAATCAGATATCGACGTGATTTAAATTGAAACACTTAACTATTTTGCAAAACATGCAGTGATATTTTGTCCTTAAAAATCACAGGGCACAACATACATTCTTTAAAAATGTGCTTTAAAACCAGTGTAACATTTGTGCACACCATGAACATTTCTATCAACTCACCGCCATTTTGCCCATTTTAATTAAAATAAACTTAAAAGAAATGTCCCCCAAAAAATCTATGCCCACCAAAAACAATCCAGAAAAGGGGAGGGGGGGTGTAATTAAGGAGATCCAACAGCATCAAATATTACTCAAGGCCAGAGGGCAAACACCTGATCAACCACACTCGCCAACACATAACAGCTATGTACACACTGTGTGTTAACTCTTTATTAGAGGATCATTTCATACAAGACAAATAAATCCAGAGATACATGCAACTAAAGGATTAAGAAATAAATGCTCAACAGTGGAGGTGGGGAGGGAGAAGAGACAACAACGACCATCCTCACCCTTAACAACACAGGATTAATAATAGTCAGTTTTCAACAGAAACTGGCACCTTCTTACAATAAAAAAGGTCGGTTTCCACCTTGTATCAATATATGTATTGTATACATGGACACACACAACGTCTATGTAAAAGGGGTGTGTGCGCACGCTGTATATTATATAATAAAGGCATCGCAAAAGAGTGAGAAACACCATTACCAATAAACCTAGAAAACAATACAGATCAGGATAATTAATGTCAGGAAACAAAAAAAAGCAGCCACCAGGCAGGATTCACACACAAGGCCTCCTCGAACCGTGCCAGGATCAAAAGATGAAATCACATTTTGCGTAACATAAATATATACTAAATCGAGTAATTCATCATGATTTTAAATCCACTTTCTCCCTTTGGCCCACCGCAGTCAACACAAATTAAAACCAGGAATAAATTAGCAGCAAAGAACCTGGGGGAAAATTGTGCTGCAAAAGGTAGAGATAGAGGACAGAGAAAGGTGGAGAAGAGAGAGGTCCGCGGTGCACACAGTTTAAATATTAACAGCTTATTATTCAGATCCACCATTTCTGGGATTATGAAGGGGGGGGGGTGAAAAACACAGACGGTTAAAAGAAAGCGAGCGGCCACACAGAGAGAGAGAGGAGAGAGCTGTCGCTGCTGCAGGCGGTAAGAGCAGTTTGGGGCTGAGAGGAGCGACAGATATATAATAATACTAATAATATTCACCTGGGTTGCTGTTGTTGTGAGCAGTTGTTGGTGGGTAACAGTCGCCAGGACTACGGCGCTTTATTCACAAGGCAACAGTTGCTATAACTGAAGCCGCCGCTGCCTGCCGCTCGCTCGCTGACTGGCGCGCGCGCACACCCGCCCTCTCTCTCTCTCTCTCCCGCACTCCGTCCGCGAGCCCTCCAACCGCCGCCAGCCAGGAAGCGGGCCGTCCGCGTCATCACACACAGCACTGCGGCTGCGCGCCACTTTCTGGGCAGGGCTGTGAGTGGGTTAAGTCAGGGTGTGTGTGTGAGAGAGAGAGAGGGGGTAAACCAGGGGTTGAGAGAGGTAAACTAGGGGTTAGTGAGGGGTAAACCAGGGGTTGAGAGAGGTAAACTAGGGGTTAGTGAGGGGTAAACTAGGGGTTAGTGAGGGGTAAACCAGAGGTTGAGAGAGGTAAACTAGGGGTTAGTGAGGGGTAAACCAGGGGTTGAGAGAGGTAAACTAGGGGTTAGTGAGGGGTAAACTAGGGGTTAGTGAGGGGTAAACCAGGGGTTGAGAGAGGTAAACTAGGGGTTAGTGAGGGGTAAACTAGGGGTTAGTGAGGGGTAAACCAGAGGTTGAGAGAGGTAAACTAGGGGTTAGTGAAGGGTAAACCAGGGCTTGAGAGAGGTAAACTAGGGGTTAGTGAGGGGTAAACTAGGGGTTAGTGAAGGGTAAACCAGGGGTTGAGAGAGGTAAACTAGGGTTTAGTGAGGGGTAAACTAGGGGTTAGTGAGGGGTAAACAAGGGGTTGAGAGAGGTAAACTAGGGGTTAGTGAGGGGTAAACAAGGGGTTAGTGAAGGGTAAACCAGGGGTTGAGAGAGGTAAACTAGGGTTTAGTGAGGGGTAAACTAGGGGTTAGTGAGGGGTAAACTAGGGGTTAGTGAAGGGTAAACCAGGGGTTGAGAGAGGTAAACTAGGGTTTAGTGAGGGGTAAACTAGGGGTTAGTGAGGGGTAAACAAGGGGTTGAGAGAGGTAAACTAGGGGTTAGTGAGGGGTAAACAAGGGGTTAGTGAGGGGTAAACAAGGGGTTAGTGAGGGGTAAACCAGGGGTTGAGAGAGGTAAACTAGGGTTTAGTGAGGGGTAAACAAGGGGTTAGTGAGGGGTAAACTAGGGGTTAGTGAGGGGTAAACAAGGGGTTGAGAGAGGTAAACTAGGGGTTAGTGAGGGGTAAACTAGGGGTTGAGAGGTAATCTAGGGGTTAGTGAGGGGTAAACAAAGAATTGTGGGAGGTAAACTAAGGGTTAGTGGGTGCTTAACTAAACTAAGGGATGTGTGAGGGGTGAACTAAGGGGATAAGTGAGGGGTAAACCAGGTAGTAAGTGAGGGGTAAACAAGGGTTTGTGAGAGGGGTAAACTAGGGGGTAAGTGAGGGGTAAACCAGGTCGTAAGTGAGGGGTAAACTAAGGGGTGTATGGGGGGTAAATTTGGGGATAGGTAAGAGGCAAATTAAGGGGTGTGTGGGGTAAGTATGGGGGTAAGTGAGGGATAAACTAGGGGGTAAGTGAGGGCTAAGTTAAGGGGTGTGTGAGGGTAAATTGGGGGTAAAACAGGGTGTTTGAGGGGATATACCTGAGATTTGTGAGGGGTAAGTGAGAGGTCAAGTAAAGCGTGTTTGTGTGGGTAAATCAGGTATTTAAGAGGTAAAGAAGGGGGTGTGTGAGGGAGTAAACTAAGGAATAAGTGAGGGGGTAAACTAGGGTGTGTGAGAGGGGTAAACTGGGGGAATGAGAGGTTAAAGCTGTGGTTATGAGGGGTAAACCTAAGGGTGTGTGAGGGGTAAATCGGGGGGCATTTGAGGGGTAAAGCAGGCAGTGTGTGAGTGGTAAGCGACACCATATGTGAGCGGTAAACCAAAGTGGGGGGGTAAAACAGAGGATGTTTGGGGTGATATACCAGGGTATGTGAGAAGTTAACTATGGTGTTTGGCTAAATCAGGGGGTATGTGAGAGCTAAGTGAGGATTAAACTGAGGGATGTGTGAGGAGGTAAGTCACGGGATATGTGAGGGGGTAAATGAGAGGGTAAACCGGGGCAAGTGAGGGGTGAATTGAAGTGAGGGGTAAACTAAGGGATATGTGAGGAGGTAAATTGCCAGGTGAGGAGGTAAACCAGAGGTGTGGGGGTAAATCAGGGGTACATGAGGGAGTAAACTATAAATAAGTGTGGGAGTAAATCAGGGTAAGTTGGGGGGGGTGAACTAGAGGTAAGTGGGGGGGGGGAATGAGGGGATAAATTAGGGGAATGGAAACAAAGGATAATGAGGAGGAGGAATCCCAGGGGTAAGTATGAAGTTAAACCAGGGGGAAAGCAGCGGTAAGTGACAGGATAAGTTGGGCAAATTGGGGTAAGTGAGGAAGCTAAACCAGGGGTATGTGAGAGTGTAAACCAAGTAGTAGAAGGCCAGAGGTAAGTGAGTTGTTAAAGCAGGGCTAAGTGAGGGGGTTAAATCAGGTGTAAATAAAGAGGTAAATGAGGGGTAAACCAGGGAAAGTACAAATCAGGGATAAACCAGTGGAGGACAATTGAGGAGGGTAAATGATGTAATCGGGGTAAACCACTGGAATGTTAAAGCAGGTGGAACCAGGGATATAGTAAACTAGGCAGAGGGTAAATGGGCTGGGGGTAATGGTATACCAGCAGGAGGGTAAACTAGCACTAGTCCAGGGGAGGAGTAATTGGAGCATATAAGATGAGTGGTAATCAGGTAAACCAGAGGGAGGATAAACCAAGGGGAGAGGTAATTGGGGAAAACCAAGAGGAGTGATGTTTAGAAGGAGGGATAAACCAGGACAAAGGCAAATCAGGGTTAAAACAAATGAGAGTAAACCAAGGGATGGAGTTAAACAGGCTTGAGGGCAAATAAGGGGCGGAAGGAAACTCTTTAATTTCAAATCTAATGTTGATCTTGCTTTTGTGCACCTCCTAATCTTGAGCTCTGTCTAAGCAACCTACGATGCGTGTGACCATATATGTTATGATCTGCCTGTACTGCTCGCAAATCAAAACTTTTCATTGTGCTTAGGTACATGTGACAACAACAAGTCAAATCAAACCAAATTAAAACAAGGAAAGGGGTAATCAGAGACAGGCTGGGGAGGGTAAACCAAGGACAAACAAGTGGCAAGTAACATTAGCGGCAAGCGATAACCACCGCCTGTTGACATTCGATGGTGTTCCCTTAACTGAATCTCCCACTATCAACATTCTGAGGGGTTATCATTGATTAGAAATTCAACTAAACTTACCGTATGGAAAGAAAATGGCTACAACAGCAGGTCAGAGGCCAGGAATACTGCAATGGCTATGCATTCTGGGGAAAGGGCAGGACAGTTTATATGAGAAATGTCAGATCAGCCATGGTCCTATTGAAGAGCACACCAGGCTTCGAGGAGTTTGAAGCCTACTCCTGTTTCTATTTCTTATGGCTAACTCAACTCCTGAGTTCCCAGCTTTGACGAAGGGTCAGTTAGACTCGAAATGTCAGCTCTTTTCTCTCCTTACAGATGCTGCCAGATTTTCCAGCATTTTCTCTTTTGATTCCTGACTTCCCATAGCCTGTCTACCATCTATAAGGCAAGAGTCAAAAGTGTAATTAAATACTCCCCACTAGTCTGGATAGGTGCAGCTCGACAATACTCAAGATACTTGACACCATTCAGAACAAAGCAGCCCACTTGATTGGCACCACATCCCCAAGCATCCACTTCCCTCATCACTGACGTTCAGCAGCAGTGTGTACTATCTACAAGGTGCAAGGCAGAAGTTCATCAAATAGCCTTAGGCAGCACCTTCCAAATTCACAACCACTTCAATCTAGAAGGACAAGGGCAGCAGATAACATGCAGATGAAGGTATTCCCTCCAAGCCACTACCTTGGAAATCTATCACCATTCCTTCAATTTCACTGGGTCAAAATTGTGGAATGTACTCCCTAAGGGCATTGTGGGTCTACCTACAGCAGGTGGCCTTCAGTAGTTTGAGAAAGAGGCTTACCATCACCTTCTCAAGTATAACTAGGGATGGGCATAGGTTCAGGGTGAGAGTGGAAAGATATAAAAGAGACCTAAGGGGCAACTTCTTCACTCACAGGGTGGAATGTGTATGGAATGAGCTGCCAGAGGAAGTGGTGGAGGCTAGTACAATTGCAACATTCAAAAGGCATCTGAATGGGTATATGAATAGGAAGGGTTTCGAGGGATATGGGTCAGGTGGGAGTAGATTGGGTTAGGATAACTGGTCGGCATGGACAATTTGGACGAAAGGGTCTGTTTCCATGCTGTACATTTCTATGGCAATAAATGCTGGCCAGCTAGCAATGTCCATGTCCCATGAGTAAATTAAAGAAAACATCCAAAAGACACGGGCAACCTATACAGAACAGGGAGCAGTTTTAGGGAAGAGAAGTGCAACTTAAGGAAGGTAGGAGCAATCTTTGTGAGTGGAAGGAGTGTGTGTACACAGAAGTGCTGTCAAGGGAGGGAGAGCCAGATATACAGGTACAACCTGAGTGCAAAGGAGAGAAACAAGCTGATTGATGGGGAAGTGAAGATTAACAAAAATAGAAATTGCTGGAAAACCTCAGCAGGTTTGGCAGCATCGGTGTAAAGAAATCAGATTTTAACGTTTCAGGTTAAATAATCCTTCCTCAGAACCAAGTGAAACGTAATATTAGAAAAGGAGTAGTTAGAAGAGCTCCAAACGAAGGAAAGCAGTTAGAGAGGCAATTAGAAGCGGTCAGTGAGACACTGACATTTACAGAACTCAGAAAAGCAAGATTTTCTTTGTAGCAAAATGTGTTATTCCTCTGATTTGTAGTTAGAAATATTAAATTAAGTATTTCTCTCCATCTAGCAATTATATACATGACCTCTTCCTGCTTCTGTTTGTTGTTTGTCAGTATTTAATGTTAGCATTACTTGGCAAAAGTGTAAACATATGTTTATTTCTTCATTTCCAACAAGAAAGCTGTTGATATCAGGCACTTTGAACAGAATCTAACCTTCAGTGAAATTGATAAAGTTTTAAAGGCCTTAGATGTGAGAAGTTACTTAAGATGGTAACAATAGTCAGCTATTAATAATTTAAATAGGGTTAAATTTTCATGCTCAACTCTCCTAGCATAGGAGCTTGTATACAAAGAACAAATATAGAAATTTGGACATATACAATGCATTACTCTACATTCATTAAAAATCATGGACAGTATATTGGGGCACACACCCAATTTCCCAACATACGTTTGCAGTATACAAACCTTAATGCCTGTCATAATAAAGATAAATTATTATCAAAAAGAGAAAAAAATTGGTAACAAAGCATTGAAGTTGATACTACAAGCTGACAAGCAACCATGCATAATAATTAAAACAACACAGAGGGAGACCAATCAGTCCATTATGCCAATACTGATTATTTTGAAAAGTTATTCAATTAATCCCACTCCTGTAACCCTGCAATATTTTCCTTTTGAAAGTTATTATTGGAACTGCTAGCAGCACTGTTTCAAGCAATGCATTTAGGATCACTGCATAAAAAATTCTCATCTTGCCTTTGGTTCTTTTGTCAATTTTGTTCTGCTTCCTGACCTTACAGCTGTTAAAAATAATTTTCCAATAATCAGAAACACTTTTGAATATCTGCTTTTGTGTAGAAGTAAATGCAGTTACATACTAATGAGGGAAAGAACTAAGTAACATCAAAACGAATGACAAAAGAGATATGGAATAACCTAAGTTGGAGTAGGTTAGTCACCTTTTTCATTCATTCATGCGATGTGAGCATCTCCAACAAAGGATTATTTATTGCTCAACCTTAATTGCCCTTCAGAAGGTGCTGGTGAATTGCCTTCTTGAGCTGCTGCAATTCAATTTTTTAATTCAAAAATATACTTTATTCATAAAAAATGCCTTTATGTACAGACATGTACTAGATCAGTTCTGTATAGGTCTTTGCGATATAAAGAAAAACAAACATTAGAAATTAACATTCCCTGCAGATGCAAACCAAAGGCATTTCCTACTCATGTAGGACACTATTTGCATACATTTTGAGGCAAAGTGAGCGTCTGATAATCAAAGGGGCCATCATGATACTTTGGCAGGAAGACCTTAGACAGTGATCCTTCCCCATTGTGCCTTTGCAGCAGTTGCCCCATACTTTAGCATGTTCCTCAGCACGTAGTCCTGGACCTTGGAATGTGCCAATCTTCAACACTAGGTCGAGGTCAACTCTTTACATTGGAAGACAAGTTTCAAGCTGGCCAAACAGCTTTCACCGAGTTGATGGTCTTGCATCATGGAGCTGGTCAGGATGAACCTCAACAAAAACCACTATCTCTCCGGATCTTCTTTGCAAAGGCACATTTTAAACAAGATGTGTAACAGTCTTTTTCCCTCCCGCAGCTGCTTCAGGGACAGCGTGCAAAGGTGCAGAGAGTCCACACATACATGAGCGATCTGATGGGTAGTGTGTTTCTCACCAGCAGCGAAGCTACGTCTTGGTACTTGTTGGAAAGTTCTGGCAATGCTGCATTCTGCCAAATTATTTTGACAGTCTGCTTAGTGAACTATCTGACAGGATCCATCCTCTCTTTTTCCTGTAGGATCTCAAGGTCACTGCATGCTGACCACAGCCGATGGTCTTGTGGTCAGTGGTGTTTTCCTTTCCAAGTATTTCCACGAAGGACAGGTGATACAAAGTGGTCCAACTGCTTGAAGTGTTCTGTGGCACGAAGACCAGGCCCATCTTTTGTAACACTGGGGACAGTGGAACCTCAGTACAGAGTGATACTTTGTTTTTGTGTACTGAGGGTCTGTGCGCAGCTTAATGTAGTTATAAAGAAAGGTAAATATCAAGATGAGGGCAGCAGAGGGTACATGCTCTTCACCCCCCCCCCCCCCCCCCCTCCACCAATCCATCCATAACTTTGTGCATTCTGTTTCTGTGAATTTGGCCCATCTTTGACCTTTGATGAGGTGGAAAATGGCTTGGTTGACTGCAGTGGCATGGCTTCGGGAATAGGCTAGACCTGCCCCATGTGGAGCAACACCAATAGTACCTGACACCTGATGGCCAGGTTTTTACCTGCAATGGAAAGGGAGTGGTGCTCCCCTATGCCCAGTTTCTGGTTTATCTTGGCAATATGCTCCTCCCAGGTTTTGGCACATGCTCTGGCTCTTTGGAACATATACCCAGCACCTTCAGATAGTCTGACTTGACAGTGAAGGGGATAAAGGATCAGTCAGCCCATTTCCAAAAAGACATGGCCTCACTCTTGCCTCACATTTTGTGTAGGTACACACACGATGATGGAAAGGGTATTCCAGGATTTTAACTCAGCAGCAATTAAGGAATTCATTTCTAAGTCAGTGTCGTGTATGACTTGGAGGATCAAGAGCAAGCCTCCAGAATACTGATAGTGAAGGATTCAGCAATGGCAATGATATTGAACCTCAAAGAGACTTGGTTTGATCATCTCTTGTTAGAAATAGTGATTGTTTGGCAATTGTGTGATGCAAATGATCTAGAACATAGAACATTACAGCACAGTATAGGCCCTTCAGCCCTCAATGTTGCACCGACCTGCGAAATTAATCTGATGCTCATCTAACCTACACCATTCCATTATTATCCATATGTATGTTCAATGCCCATTTAAATGTCCTTAGCATTGGCAAGTCTACTACTGTTGCAAGGCCATTCCACATCACTACTACTCTCTGAGGAAAGAAACTACCTCTGATTTTTGTCCTAAATTTGTCACCCCTCAATTTAAAGCTATGCCCCCTTGTGTTAGCCTTCACCATCTGAGGAAAAAGGCTCTCACTGTCCACCCTATCTAAGCCTTTGATTATCTTATATGTCTCGATTAAGTCACCTCTCAAATTTCTCTCCAATTAAAACAGCCTCAGTTCCCTTAATCTTTCTTTGTAAGACCTTCTTTCCATACCAGGCAACATCTTAGTAAATCCCTCTGAACGCTTTCCAAAGCTTCCACATCCTTCCTATAAGGCATTGACCATAACTGCATGCAGCCTCACCAGTGTCTTGTACAGCTGAAGCATGACCTCATGGCACTGAAACTCAATCCGCCTACAAATAAACGTCAACACATTATATGCTTTATTAACCACCCTATCAACCTGTGTGGCAACTTTCAGGGATTTATGTACCTGGATACCAAGATCTTGCTGTTAATCCACACTGCCAAAAACTTTACCATTAGCCCAGAACTCTGCATTTCTGTTACTTGTTCTGAAGTGAACCACTTCAAACTTTTCGGCATTAAACTCCATTTGCCACTTCTCAGCCCAGCTTTGCACCTTATCTATGTTCCTCTGTAACCCACAACATCCTTCAGCATTAGCCACAACTTTGTCTACCTTTACTGTGGCACTAGCCACAACTCTGTCATCCATTACTAACCCATCCTTCTACACCCACTTCCAGATAATTTATAAAAATGACAAACAGCAGTGGCCCCAAAACAGATCCTTACGGCACACCACTGGTAACCGAGCTCCAGGATGAACATTTCCCATCAACCACCACACTCTGTTTTCTTTCAGCTCGCCAATTTCTGATCCAAACCACTAAATCACCTTCAATCCCGAAACTCCTTATTTTGTGCAATAGCCTACCATGTGGAACCTTATCAAACGTCTTACAGAAGTCCATGTAGGTAAAAACAAGGGCTGCAGATGCTGAAAACCAGATTCCAGATTAGAGTGGTGTTGGAAAAGCACAGCAGTTCAGGCAGTATCCGAGGAGCAGGAAAATCGACGTTTCGGACAAAAGCCAGAAGTCCATATTCACCACATCAACTTCCTTACCTTCATCCACCTGTTTTGTCACCTTCTTGAAGAACTCAATAAGGTTTGTGAGCCACGATTTACCCTTCACAAAACTTCACAAATTTGATTATTCCTAATCAAATATTCCTTTCCAGATGATTATAAATCCTATCTCTTATAACCTTTTCCAACACCTTACCCACAACTGAAGTAAGGCTCACTGGCCTATAATTAACAGGGTTATCCTGACTCCCCTTCTTAAACAAGGCAACAACATTCACTATCCTCCAGTCTTCTGGCACTATTCCTGTTGACAATGATGACAAAGATCAAAGCCAAAGGCTCTGCAATCTCCTCCCTGGCTTCCCAGAGAATCGGAGGATGAATTCCATCTGGCCCCGAGGTCTTACCTATTTTCAGATCTTTCAAAATTGCTAAAATCTCCCCTTTGTCAATCTCAATCCAATCTAATCTTGTAGCGTGTATTTCCATATTCTCACTAACATTGCCCTTTTCCAATGTGAATTTTTTTTCTTCAGTATTCATTAAGCACTTCTCCATGTCCTCAGATTCCACACACAACTTTCCACTACTATTTTTGATTGGTCCTAATCTACTCTATTCATTCTTTTATTCCTGGTATTCCCATAGAAGGCATTAGGGTTTCCCTTGATCCTATCCTCCAACAACTTCTCATGTCCCCTCCGGGCTCTTCTTAGCCCTCTCTTTAGATCTTTTCTGGATAACATAACTCTCAAGCCCCCTAACTGAGCCTTTACGCCCCATTCTCATATAAGCCTTCCTCTTCCTCTTGACAAGAGCTTCAACTTCTTTATTAAACCATGGCTCCCTCTCTCGACAAGTACCCTCCCTGCCTGATAGGTATATACTTATCAAGGACATGCAATAGCTGTTCCTTGAATAAGCTCCACATTTCAAATCCATCCCCTGCAGTCTCCTTCCCCATTCTACGCATCCTAAATTTTGCCTTTCCCCAGTTATACTTCTTTCCCTGCAGTATATACATATTTCTGCCCATTGCTATTGTAAACATAACTGAGTTATGGTCACTATTGCCTAAGTGCTCACCTACCTCCAAATCTAACACCTGGCCGGGTTCATTCCCCAGTACCAAATCCAATATGACATTGCCCTTTGTTGACCCGTCTACATGCTGTGTCAGAAAACCCTCCTGCGAGCATTGAACAAAAACTGACCCATCTAAACTACTTGAACTATAGTATTTCCAATCAATATTGGGGAAATTAAAGTCCCTCATAAAAAACTACTCTGTTACTCTCACTCCTATTAAGAATCATCTTTGCTATCTTTTCCTTTACATTCCTGGAGCAATTCGGAAACCACAGAAAACTCCCAACAGGGTGACCTCTCCTTTCCTGCTTCTAACTCAGCCCAAACTACTTCAGTGGATGAGTCTTCAAATGTTATCTCAGCTGCTGTAATACTATCCTTGATTAACAATGCCACACCCCCCACCTCTTTTACCATCTTCTCTGTTCTTGCTGAAACATCTCAATCCCAGAATCTGCAACAACCATTCCTGTCCCTCCACTAGCCATGTCTCTGAAATGGCTACAACATCAAAATCCCAGGTACCAACCCATTCCGCAAGTTCACCTACCTTAATCTCGCGATCTTGTAAACCTATCTCGGATCTCACTACCCTCAACCTCCTGTACACTGGAACTACAATTCGGGTTTCATCCTCCTGCTGCATTAGTTTAAACCACCCCAAAGAGCATTAGCAAATTTCCCCCTCAGGATTTTGGTACCTCTCTGGTTCCAGTGAAGATCATTTGTTTGTAGAGATTCCACCTTCCCCAGAAAAATCTCCAATTATCCAAGAATCCAAAACCTTCCCTCCTGCACCATCCCTGCAGCCACATGTTCAGCTCCACTCTCTCCCTGTTCCTTGCTTCACTAGCACATGGCATGGGCCACAAACCAGAGATAACTCTGTTTGTTCTAGCTCTAAGCTTCCACCCTTGCTCCCTGAATTTCTGCTTAGATCCCCACCTTACTTCCTACCTATGTTGTTGGTGCCCATGTGGACCACGACTTGGGGCTGCTCCCCCTACCCCTCAAGGATCCCAAAAACATGATCAGAGACATCACGAACCCTGGCACCTGGGAGGCAACACACCAATTGTGAGTCTCTCTCATTCCCACAAAACTCCTATCTGTCCCTCTAACTATTTGTCCCCAATGACTAAAGCTCTGCTCCTCTTCCCCCTTCCACTCTGAGCAACAGGGACAGACTCTGTGTCAGAGACTTGTGCATCATTGTTTACCCCTGGTAAGTCATTCCCCCCCAGAACGGTATCCAAAATGGTATACCTGTTGTTGAGGGGAACCACACAGGAGATCCCTGCACCACCTGTTGGTTCCCTTTCCTACCCCTGACGGTAACCCATCTACGTTCTTCACGTGGCTGTGGAGTAACTACCTCTCTGTAACTCTTCTCAATAACACTCTCCGCCTCCTGAATGATCCAAAGTTCATCCAGGTCCAGCTCCAATTCCCTAGCATGGTTCTCGAAGAGCTGGAGTTGGGTACACTTCCTAATAAATGAAGTCAGCAGGAACACTAGAGGTGACCCTTACCTTCCACAAACTGCAGGAGGAACATTCAACTGCCCTAACCTCCATTCCCACTATTCTAAATTCCCAAATAGACCACTGAAAAAAAAACAAATGAAACACGAAAGAAAACACTTATTACCTTACCAACTGACGCATAGATTTTTGTTTGGTTAGAGGATGAAGATGGGTGGGAGACAATACCCGAGTAGTGTTTTGGGTAAAGCAAATATGTGACCTCTCTAACTGCATTGAGGAACTGAAGAAAAATGGAACTAAAAGAAATTTAAACCGTATACTCATGTATCCCGACAAGCTCCGCTGCTCCCTGGCCATCCTGTGACCTCTCTGACTGCATCCAGGAACTGAAGATACTTGTCACTTAAAAGCCCAAGCCTGAATATAGTTGAGGGCCAGCTGTACTAGAGTACAGATCACCTTAAATTCAGATAAATTATAGAATGGCTTCACCATCATCATGTTCAAGCATACATTCTGTGTGAGGAACTGAGCTGGCCACAAATGGTATGGTACACTGCGTAGTCATTGGCACAGTACTTCTAAATCTCACAACAAATTAAACTTATCCAAGGGACAGATAGATACTGAATAATCTTAGGACTGTCCAGCAAAGCAGAAATCTGATGGAAGAGGAGCAGCAAGGATATGTGGAACAATTAGACCATAGAACAAGTCAGTGCAGTACAGGGCCTTTGGCACTCGATGTTGTACCAACCTGTGGAACCAATCTGAAGCCCATCTATCCTACACTACTCCATTTTTATCCATATGTTTATCCAGTAACCATTTAACTGCCCTTAAAGTTGGCAAGTCTACTACTGTTGCATTCCACACCTGTACTACCCTCTAAGTAAAGAAACTACCTCTGATATCCGTCCTATATCTATCACCCCTCAATTTAAAGCTTTATCCCCTCCATCCAGCTAGCCATTACCATCCTAGAAAAAAGGGTCACTGTCCACCCTATCTAACCCTCTGATTATCTTATATGTCTCAATTAAGTCACCTCTCAACCTTCTTTTGTCTAACAGAAACAGCCTCAAGTCCCTCAGCCTTTCCTCATAGGACCTTCCCTCTATCCAAGGCAACATCAGAGTAAATCTCCTGTGAACTCTTTCCAAAGCTTCCATATCCTTCCTATAATGTGATGACCAGAACTGTACGCAATATTCCTAGTGCAGCCACACCAGAGTTTTGTGAGCTGCAGCATGACCTTGTGGCTCCAAAACTCAATCCCTATACCAATAAGAGCTAATACACCGTATGCTTTCTTAACAGCCATATCAACCTGGGTATCAGCTTTTGGGATCAATGTATTTGAACACTGAGATCTCTCTGCTCATCTCCATTACCAAGAATCTTACTATTAGCCCAGTACTCTTTATTCAGTGTTCTGTTTCTCTTTCCAAAGTGAATTACCTCATACTTTTCCATATTAAACTCCACTTGCCACCTCTCAGCCCAGCTCTGCAGCTTATCGATGTCCCTCTGTAACCTGCAACATTCTTCAGCACTATTCAAAATTCCACTGACCTTAGTGGCATCCACAAATTTATTAACCCATCCTTCTATGTCCTCATCGAGGTCATTTATAAAAATGACAAACAGCAGTGGTCCCAAAATAGATCTTTATGGTACACACTAGTAACTGAACTCCAGGATGAACATTTCTCATCAACCACCACTTTTTGTCTTCTTTCAGCCAGCTAACTTCTGATCCAAACCGCTAAATCACCCTGAATCCTGTGTCTCCATATTTTGTGCAATAGCCTACCGTGGGGAGCCTTATCAAACACCTTACTGAAATCCATATACACCACATCAAATGCTTTACCCTCATCCGCCTGTTTTGTCACCATCTCAACTAACTCAATAAAGGTTTGTGAGGCATGATCTATGCTTCACAAAATCATGTTGACTATCCCTAAGCAAATTATTCCTCTCTAGATGATTATAAATCCTATCTCTTATAACCTTTTCCAATACTTTACCCACAACTGAACTAAGGCTTACTGGTCTAGAATTACCAGGGTTGTTTCAACTCCCTTTCTTGAACAAGGGGACAACATTTGCTATCCTCAGTCTTCTGGCATTGTTCCTGCAGACAAAGATGACATAAAGATCAACCCCCTCCCTGGCTTCCCAGAGAATCTGAGGATAAATTCCATCTGGCCTACAGAACTTATCTATTTTCACACTTGCCACAATTGCTAACTCATCCTCCTTTCGAATGTCAATCCCGTCTAGTCTAGTAGCCTGTATCTCAGTATTCTCCTTGACGACATTGTCTTTTTCCAGTGTGAATATCGGCAAAACATATTCATTTAGCTCATCCCCTACCTCCTCGGACACCAGGCACAACTTTCCACTCTTATCCTTGATTGGCCCTAACTTTTCTCTAGTCATTCTTTTATTCCCAATATAAAAAGCTTGAGGGTTTTCCTTGATCCTACCTGCCAACGACTTCTCATGTCCCTTCCTGGCTCTTCTTAGCTCTCTCTTTACGTCTTTCCTGGCTAACTTGAAACTCTCAAGCGCCCTAACTGAGCCTTCACATCTCATCCTAACATGAGCGTTCTTCTTCCCCTTGACAATAGATTCAATTTCTTTAGTAAACCATGGCTCCATTGCTTGACCACTTCCTCCCTGCCCGACAGGTACATACTTATCAAGGACACGCAGTAGCTGTTCCTTGAATAAGCTCCACATTTCAATTGTGCCCATCCCCTACAGTGTCCTTCCCGGGCAGCACAGTGGCTCAGTGGTTAGCAATGTTACCTCACAGTGCCAGGGTCCCAGGTTCGATTCTAGCCTTGGGCGAGTGTCTGCCTGGAGTTTGTACATTTTCCCCGTGTCTGTGTGGGTTTCCTCTGGGTGCTCCAGTTTCCTCCCACAGTCCAAAGATGAGCAGGTCAGGTGAATTGGCCATGCTAAATTGCCCATAGTATTAGGTGCATTAGTCAGAGGGAAATGGGTTTGGGTGGGTTACTCTTCAGAGGATCGGTGTGGACTGGTTGGGCCTGTTTCCACACTGTAGGGAATCTAATCTAATCTAATCCTATGCATCCTAAAACGTGCCTAATTGCATCATAATTGCCTTTCCCCCAGCAACAACTCTTGCCCTGCACTATACACCTATCTCTTTCCATTGTTAAAGTAAACATAAATGAATTGTGGGTCACTATCACCAAAGTTGAAGGAAAGCAACAGTTAAACCAGCTTCACTAGAGTGAAGTGCCTATTGGTTATGTTGATTATCCTATTTCCAGTTGCACCTGGGTTGAAATTTACTTCAGAGGATTAAGAGATATGGTGAACAGCGATAAGTGGAGCTGAGTCCATGAAAAGATCAGCCATGATATTATTGAATGGCGGAGCAGGCTCGAGGGGCCAGACGGCCTACTCCTGCTCCTAGGTCTTATGTTCTTCTGTACTGTAACCGATGCAGCATTGATTACCAATTTGTGAAAATCTTACCTTTTGATCATTTTTTCTGTGAAAGCATTTCTTCCTGAGCTCTGTTTTATCCAGCTGCACCTTTATGGAGTGCTTGTCTTGAGAGAATGGCCACTTTTCCTTTGATTAACCGACAAATGTAAAAGAACTTTCCACCTTTATCTTGGCTACAATAGTCCCTCCCCCATACATGTGGAGGATATGTTCCAAGATCTACCGAGATAGGAGCAAACCCATTCATTTAAATGGGAAATTTAGCTTCACGCAGCCCCCTGCTCCCTGGTTCCGGAAGGTTCCCTATATTATGTTCAGGCCATGGTAAACCAGAGATAACTGAAACCGCGAAAAACAATTCCATGGATATGGGGTTTGCCCTGTATTTTATCACTTTGAACTTTTCTGCACAACTCATCTCCATCCCAAACCACTACCAACACACCTCCATCACATCAACACCAGCACCCCCCCCGCACCCCCCCCCACCCCAGTTCACAATTTGTTTGTTCTAGTCTCTCCCTATATTTCAGGTTTTCATATTTGGTAACTTTCTCCTGGGCTAATAGCAATCATAAGATAATATTGGATGAAGAAAGACATTTGATACATCTTAATTCTTCCATCTGAAAGAAATTAAAATCCCTAATAGTCACATCTCATTATTTCTTAAGCAATTTCAGCATTTTCTTTCCTGCATGGCAATGTAATTTTACTGAAAACACTAATCACTTCTTGTGTAAATAAGAATTTCCTTGACATCACTCCTACAGTTTCCATTTGCTTTTATAAAGTCATGTCCCCTTGTTCTACTGTCACAATTCAATTTAAATTGAAGTGAAAGGATTCATCTTGCCTTTTATTAGCTGTGCGGTATACCTCTGCATATCCTGTGTGGCATTGCCTTTAGTGCTTTTATACTTCCCCTATGTTTTCAGAGTCAGTCTGGTTGCAGCATTCAAGGTGCCAATGGAGCAGTGCGCTATAGTGTTCACTGTATTAGAATTTCCTGTAAATTATATTCCATATTCTATTGGTTATATAGATTATTATTCCTTACAGTTGGACATGTATATCATTCAGCCCAATAAGAATCCGAGATCTCTCCTCAGCTATTCAGCACCATCCATGGAATGCCCTATCTGGAGTTCTATAGCTGCCATTAAACTTCACCTACTATTGTTCTACAATGTACGACATTTATCCAGCTCATGCTGCAATACTGAAGTTGTGTATTTCAATTTCAATGCCCTTCCTGGCTTACCATCATCCACGAATTTTACTGCATTATAATGAGTTTTGACTTCAGGTCGTTTATGTAAATTGATAACTGTTAAGCGCTGGAGATACCCATCTAACTCCTTCATGGATTCTTGTTGTTTACTGCTCTTTACAAAATTTCTTAACCATTCTGAAGATTGAATGAATCACAAAAATGCCTTTTGTGAATTTAGGTATTAAACTTTATGGGGCTTTCCAGAGTCGACAGGTTATACAGCATAAAGTCATAGAGATGTACAGCATGGAAACAGACCCTTCAGTCCAACCCATCCATGCCGACCAGATATCCCAACCTAATCTATCACTTCAAGCCAAGTTGGCCTCTCTAGAATTTAATTTAATTTATTTTGCCTCATTAATTTTGTCTAAGTTACCTTTGTTTGAGAATAGGATGTTGCTCATACCTCGTGTTGCAAATTCTTCAAGGAAGCAGTTATAGAGTCTGAGAGATGTACAGCACAGAAACAGACACTTTGGTCCAACTCGTCCATGCCGACCAAATATCCCAACCCAGTCTAGTCCCACCTGCCAGCACCCGGCCCATATCCCTCCAAACCCTTCCTATTCATATACCCATCAGATGCCTTTTAAATTTTGCAATTGTACCACCTTCCACCACTTCTTCTGGCAGCCCATTCCACACACGCACCACCCTCTGCGTGAAAAAGTTGCCCCTTAGGTCTCTTTTATATCGTTCCCCTCTCACCCTAAACCTATGGCCTCTAGATCTGGACTCCACCATCCCAGAGAAAACACTTTGTCTATTTACCCTATCCATGCCCCTCATGATTTTATAAACCTCTAAGGTTCTTGAATTTTATTCTGTTAATCTTAATAAATCCCTTCTCTTTATCACTGAAGGATTTGTGGAACTTATTTTTCCATTTTGATTCTCTAGACTATGTTTTTTAATCTACTTAGAGCCAAATTTGTACGGTCTTAAGTTCTTGATTTTAAGTATTTATTTATCCAATATAATCAATGTGATGGTTTAAAAGTTTTCCAGTAGACATCATCTTATGTGTCTTATGATCCAGCTTTTGGTAATACTGAACAAGGCAGATCCCAGTGTGAAACCTGGCCTGATAGATTGTAAGTTTAATTTTTGCACTTAATACTGTGGTGGTTCATCATCGAAGATATTCATACAGGACTGTCATTAATTAATGAGAACACAAGTTTATAACACATACAAGAAGCAAAGCTATAAATAAATGAGACAGTTTAGAAAGATCTTAACATAAAGAGCATAACAAGATTTTCTCCTGTTTCCCAGCAATGTTTTGTAAAGATACTCAAACCCAGTGTGGGATTGTGTTCAAATAATGACTGGAAGCAGTGAATGGCGAAAATAGCCTCTTTTATTTAGCAATCACAGCACAAGTTCGAGGTGGCAATAGAATCCCGAAATACAATTCTTACAAGAACCCCTTTATACACAGCTCTTACATATATTAACATTCCATTATTATGGTGTTACATTGTTTTATATATAGTTCACAAAGATCTGAAGGGCTTCTGTTCTGGGAGACAGGAGATGGATTAAAATGTGCTAAATGCTGGTTGCTGCTTCTGATGGGATTAAGAGTGTCTATCTGCTCTGCTTGCATAATGAAGAAATGTTAGTCCTTTTGTGTTTTAAGTTAGTAAATGTTAGTAAAAATACTCGGCCTATATGCTCTAAATAAGTTAGAAATGGACCTATACTTAATAAAATAATAAAGGATGTTAAACTGATTAATCCAGCTGGGTTGTGAGATTTGAGCTGAAAATGTGTTGCTGGAAAAGCGCAGCAGGTCAGGCAGCATCCAAGGAGCAGGAGAATCGATGTTTCGGGCATGAGCCCTTCTTCAGGAATGAGGAAAGTGTGTCAAGCAGGCTAAGATAAAAGGTAGGGAGGAGGGACTTAGGGGAGGGGCGTTGGAAATGCGATAGGTGGAAGGAGGTCAAGGTGAGGGTGATAGGCGGAGTGGGGTGGGGGCGGAGAGGTCAGGAAGAAGATTGCAAGTTAGGAAGGTGGTGCTGAGTTTGAGGGATTTGACTGAGACAAGGTGGGGGGAGGGGAAAATGAGGAAACTGGAGAAATCTGAGTTCATCCCTTGTGGTTGGAGGGTTCCTAGGCGGAAGATGAGGCACTCTTCCTCCAGCCGTCGTGTTGCTATGGTCTGGCGATGGAGGAGTCCAAGGACCTGCATGTCCTTGGCGGAGTGGGAGGGGGAATTGAAGTGTTGAGCCACGGGGTGGTTGGGTTGGTTGGTCCAGGTGTCCAAGAAATGTTCTCTGAAACTTTCCGCAAGTAGGCGGCTTGTCTCCCCAATATAGAGGAGGCCACATCGGGTGCAACAGATGCAGTAAATGACGTGTATGGAGGTGTAGGTGAATGTGTGGTGGATATGGAAGGATCCTTTGGGCCCTTGGAGGGAAGTAAGGGGAGGTGTGGGCGCAAGTTTTGCATTTCTTGCCGTTGCAGGGGAAGGTGCCGGGAGTGGAGGTTGGGTTGGTGGGGGGTGTGGATCTGACGAGGGAGTCACAGAGGGAGTGGTCTTTTCGGAATGCTGATAGGGGAGGGGAGGGAAATATATCTCTGGTGGTGGGGTTTGTTTGGAGGTGGCGGAAATGACGATGGACGATACGATGTATATGGAGGTTGGTGGGGTGGTAGGTGAGGACCAGTGGAGTTCTTTCCTGGTGACGATTGGGGGGGCGGGCCTCAAGGGCGGAGGAGCAGGAAGTGGAGAAGATACGGTGGAGGGCATCGTCGATCAAGTCTGGGGGAATAATTGTGAGATTTGTTTACTTTTTGCAGTTGTGAGTTTCATTCATTCATGCAATTTCATGGAAGCACTGTTTTGTCAGTTAGTTTCATAAAGGGATAATGCTCCAGTTAAAAGGTATTTAGCAAGTTCACACTAATTGGAGAATCTATTCAAGTCCAGGAGATGGTTGGTAAGGGCTGATTAATATTATAATGCTTCGTGGAGACTTGATGGGGATGGTATTGTTCTGTCTGCTACACTTATTCAGAGGTAAACACTGCCTGTAGCAAAGGCTGATAAAGTGTGCAAATGCAGTAGTGGGTTTGAAAGGGTTGTTTTAAATTTGGATAGTAAAATATTCAACAGAACTGCAATTTTATGAATGAAACTGTGTTATAGTAAATAACGGGTTAGTAAAAGGTTATGAACGAATGAACAGGAATCGGATTCTAATGAATATAGCGAGCTGGTGAGTGAGTTAATAAAGATAACCGATAACACAATATCTCAGAGCGCAATATCTCACACCAGTGAAGTCTCATTCCTACTGTAGCTTTTTAATATCTTACTTAATTGACTCTTATCAGTTTTGTTGGCCTAGAGACTTCTTCCCAATTCTCATGACTTGAACCTCCTTTCAGTTCTGATTGTTTGAAAACTTCAATACAAACTCTCAGAACTTGGCAACCTCACAAACTAAAATCCTTCTGCTCAGGTGAAACTGTTCTCCTGACTGACACCTGATCCTGAATGAATTCAAATTGCCAGTGGAGCCTTGGTCTGGTACCTCTGCATGTCTTAAATATTCACCTTTGCAAACACTTCACCAATTACCACAAAGACATCTTGCTGTCACTGTCATATCTGTTCTAATAATACCAACTTGTTCAAGGGGGCCTCCAAAATGTCCACTTCCTTCCTCAACTGAGAATTCTCCACCACCAGCATGGTTGACAGGGGCCTCAGCTGTGTCCCATCTGTCTCCCGTATTTCGGCCCTCACCACTCTCTTCCCTCCCACAACTGCAATAGGGGCTCCTTATCTTCACCAACCATTCCACCAGCATCCATTTTCAAAGGATCATTAGCTTCTATTTCCACCACCTCGAGTGGGATGCCAACACCGCCAGACATATGTTGCTCTCCATTCCCTTTATAAGCTTCTGCAGGGAGTGTTCGTTCTGGCATACCTTGGCCTACCCCTCCCTTCACTCCCAACACCTGCACATTGCTCCACAGCACCTTCCTCTGTGACCAGAGAAGGTGAAACACCGACCTGTTTACTTCTCCCCTCCTACTATCCAAGATGCCAGTCCCATCTTCCTGGTGAAAGAGTGATTTACCTGCACTTCACTCAATCCAGTATGGTCTGCTCTGCACTGGAGAGACGAAACGCAGATTGGGTATTCGTTTTGAGAACACCTACATTCTGTTTGCAAGATGACGCTGAGCCTCCTGTTACCAGCTATTTCAACACCCCAGCCTGTTCCCTGGCCAGCATCTCTGTTTCAGGTTTGCTGCAGTGCTCCAATGAAGCTCAGCACAAGCTGGAAGAACAGCACCTCATTTTCCACATAGTAACCTTCAGGACTCAATATTGAGTTCAATAATTGTTTGAACTGAACACCTTCTCCTGTGTCCTTATCCCAACCCCCGTTAACTAGATCTTGCCATCATGTGGGCTGCTACCACAAACAACCCATTGTCAGCTACTAATAGTCACCGTTAGCTGCTATTGGTTCTCCCAGTCTGACCTTTACCCCTTCCTTTGTTTGCCTAAATGGTTTTCTCTCTCTCTGGGCTCTATCTCCACCTATTGTTTCCTCCACCCCCAACCCCCCACCATTAGGTATACAGTATATACAAACCTTCCCCCAGCTACAATCAGTTTTGAAGAAGGGTCACTGATCTCAAAATGTTAACTATGTTCACAGATGCTGCCAATCCTGCTGAGTTTTTCCAGTGAATTCTGAAATCGTTTCTGATTTCCATCCTTTGCAGTCTTTTGTGTGTTCAGGAAGATAACAGATTGCCTTTTCTACAAACAGGCAAAATTTCTAAACAAATTAAGTCAAAAACCTTCATATAGTATTATGTGGCAAATTTTACACTCTTGGATGCCCCTTCTTCACAACCTGTAATCCTTCATTTACTCTACTAAAAATAGACATGTAATCAGACATCTGATGAATTTCACACATTAACTCAGGTTTTCAAGATTTCCTTTCACTCCAGCATTTGTTTCAAATCATCAAGATCAATCTTTCATGTTTCTTACTCTGACAGTGCACAATGTATTATCTTCAGTATGACCATTGTATAGAACATGCAATATCTAACACAGAGAATTCCATTGCACTGTCTTCACAAGAGTCAATACTATGATAGGTCCCAACAATTTTTCATAATTACGAATGATTGTGCATATTTTAACAAGTGAGGCAGTCACGGCAAGATAACTAATGTCACCTTAGTAGCATACTTTCAGTTTTCCTTTGCTACCACAACATCTCGGTGCTACTGTAACATCACCAGTTGAGATGTAGGCAGTCTGTTCCTTGTTATTCCTCATTGCCTTGGATAAATGTAATGAACATCCTTTGAAGGCATGGAGTCTTGAAGGGTGGCACGGTGGCACAGTGGTTAGCACTGCTGCCTCACAGCGCCAGGGACCTGGGTTCAATTCCCGCCTCAGGCGACTGACTGTGTGGAGTTTGCACGTTCTCCCCGTGTCTGCGTGGGTTTCCTCCGGGTGCTCCGGTTTCCTCCCACAATCCAAAGATGTGTAGGTCAGGTGAATTGGCCATGCTAAATTGCCTGTAGTGTTAGGTAAGGGGTATATGTAGGGGTATGGGTGGGTTGCGCTTTGGCGGGTCGGTGTGGACTTGTTGGGCCGAAGGGCCTGTTTCCACACTGTAAGTAATCTAAACTCCAGCCTCCTGAGGGCATTCTGTGCTGGTACAGTGGTAACCCCTCATATCTGCCTGCAAGAACTATTGAGGTTAATGATGGAGGGGGAGAGGAGATGCCAACTAGTCCTGGAGTATCCTGTGCTGAAGACTTTGAAGTAGCTGACTTCTGTTTCATCTGTGTGTGAAATAGCTGCTTTGTTCACCAGTGGGGAAGGAGCTGATGAGGGTACTCTCAGCGGCCTTATTATCCTGTCAATTAGCTTTGAGCCCATGGTGAGAGAAATGGAATGCATTTCAGTGCACATGTGACTCAGATACTTGTCTTATGGTTGCTATTGTTTCCATGGATGAAGGATGCACTCAAATCTCTGGGTCATTGCAGAACTGATTGAGTGCATGAACGTTGATGTTCAGTGTTTCAAGTTCAATGATTGGCTGTGCATTCATTTTCTGATTCACTGTGAAGAAGTTAAGATATACATTAGTCTATTCTGTGACAAATTAAATGACATTTACTTGTAACCTTGTCTGTTTGGTTTGTGTAGGTGTGTGGCACTGCTTTTCCAGATTTGTCATCTTAATTATTTTTCAAATCTACAGTTGAACAATGAAGGATACTGCTGGGTCAAAGCTTTTACATTCTACTTCAAGCAACATTAAGGATTCAAATAAAATGCAAAAAGAAGGGTTGGTAAAACTCAACGGGTCAGTCAGAATCTATGGAAAGAAACTGATTACGTGATCTGGAAAGTCAAATTTGAACACAATCTGCTGCAACTATTGTTTTTTTCCTAACTATTTTCTTGTTTTATCTTTCAGACTTTCAGCATCTGCAGTGTTCTGCTTCTATAGAAATACTTTGTTTATTCTCCTCATCTGTGAAGCTTTACATTGGGCACAATCCTCTCAGTCCCTGAAGAAAGTGAGCAATGATATAATATTTAAGATTCTGAGGGGACTTGACAGGTAGATACTGAGAAACTGTTTCCCCTTGTGGCAGACTGTAATACAGTACTATGATGAATAGGAATTTCTTCTCTCAGTGGATAGTGAATCTAATGGAATCTTTACCACAGAGGGCTGTCAAGGCTGGGTTGCTAAGTGTGTTCAAGACTGAATTCGACAGATTTTTAATCAGTAAGGGAATCAAGGGTTGTTGGGAAAAGGCAGGAGAGTGGAGGTTTTTTCAAAAATATACTTTATTGATAAAGAACTTTTATAAGCACACACAAAGGTACTAAAACAGTTCTGTACCATCTTTGCAGAGAAAAAAACAAGCAACATTTTGGCAGTTGACACTCTTCGGAGTTTCCCTGAAAGTGTAGTTGAGCATTATCAGATTAGCCATGAGCTCACTTGGTTGAGCACACTTGGTCAGCCAAATGGCCTACTTCCATTACTACACCCTAGGTCTTATGGGCAATGTTGAGTCAGTTGGAAAAATATGGGAAGACCAACAGAAATGAACTTCTTGACATCAAGACACAAAGTCTGATTCTGCAACTAAACTTTAATCGGTGAGATGAGAATTTTGTAAGTAAGCAGCAAGAGTTCAGTTTGTATGCAAATAGTAACTAATTTCAACTCAAAGAACAAAGAACATTGCGACACAGGAACAGGCCCTTCAGCCCTCCAAGCCTGTGCCAGTCCAGATCCTCTATCTAAATCTGCCACCTATTTTCTAAGGATCTGTATCCCTCTGCCCCCCTGCCCATTCATGTATCTGTCTAGATACATCTTAAATGCTGCTATTGTTCCCGCCCCTACCACCTCTGCTGGCAACGCATTCCAGGCATCTACCACCCTCTGCGTGAAGAACTTTCCACGAATATCTCCCCTAAACCATTCTCCTCTCACTTTGAACTCGTAAACCCTAGTAATTGAGTCCCCGACTCTGGGAAAAAAGCTACTTGCTATTCACCCTGTCTATACCTCTCATGATTTTGTAGATCTCAATCAGGTCCCCCCTCAACCTCCGTCTTTCCAATGAAAATAATCTGGCTATACTCAACCTCTGCTCATAACTAGTACCCTCCATACCAGACAACATCCTGGTGAATCTCCTCTGCACCCTCTCCTGTTCTCTATACATCTAGCTAGAATACCTTGGACCCCATGTGACTTCATCTTCTTCATCAGCCTACCATGGGGAACATTATCAAATGGCTTACTAAAGTCCATGTACATGATATCTACAGCCCTTCCCTCATCAATCAACTTTGTCACCTCTTCAAAGAATTCTATTAGGTTTGTAAGACACGAACTTGCCTACACAAAGCCATGCTGCCTATCACTGATAAACCCACTTTCTTTCAAATGGATATATATCCTATCTCTCAGTATCTTTTCCAGTAGCTTCCCTACCACTGATGTCAAGCTCACAGGTCTGTAATTACTTGTATTATCCCTGCTACCCTTCTTAACCAAGGGGGCAACATTAGCAATTCTCCAGTCCTCTGGGACCTCCCCCATGTTCAAGGATGCAGCAAAGATATCTGTTAAAGCCCCAGCTATTTCCTTTCTCGCTTCCCTCAGTAACTTGGGATAGATCCCATCCAGGACATGGGGACTTGTCCAGCTTAATGTCTTTTAGAATACCCAACACTTCCCCCTCCCCCCTTTCCTTATGTCAACTTGACCTAGAGTAATCAAGGATCTAGCCCTAACTTCAACATCAGCCATTTCCCTCTCCCCGGTGAATACTGATGCAAAGTACTCATTAAAAATCTCGCCCATTTTCTCTGGCTCCATGCATATCTTTCCTCCTTTGCCCTTGAATGGGCCAACCCTTTCACTAGTTACCCTCTTGCTTCTTATATAAGAATAAAAGGCTTTGGGGTTTTCCTTAACCCTGCTCACTAAAGATATCTCATGATCTCTTTTATCCCTCTTAATTCCTCATTTCAGATTGGTCCTACATTCTTCCAAAGCTTTGTCTGTTGTCAGTCACCTAGAGCTTATGTATGTATCCTTTTTCCTCTTAGCTAGTCACAATTTCACCTGTCATCCAAGGTTCCCTAATCTTGACATTTCTATCCCTCAGTTCAGCCTTCAACACTATGATCCCACTTAAGAATGATTACTAAAAACTTAGTGATTTTGGACTAAGCCTCACTCTCTGCAACTGGATCCTCAGTTTCTTGACCCACAGGCCATAATCAGTGAAGATTGGGGACAATATTTCATCGTCACTAATACTCAATCCTTGAACTTCCCAGAGGTGCGTAGTCAGCCCCCACTGTACTCACTGTATGCCGATGACTGCGTCACCAAATACCAGATTATGCCATTTACAAGTTTGCTGATGACACCACCATAATTGGTCGAACCTCAGATGGCAACAAAACAGACTACAGATGGGAGGTGAAAGACCTGGAAAAATGGTGCACTGAGAACAACCTAGATCTCAATGTCATCAAAACCAAGGACTTTATTATTGACTTTCAGCGGATGTTACTCATGACCCACTGACACATTAACAGGACAGAGGTGGAACGAATGGAGAGTGTCATGCTCCTGAGGGTGGCAATCCACAACGGACTTTCCTGGACTCTTCATGTGGATGCACTGGTTACAAAGGCCCAACAATGTCTCTTCTTCCTCAGACAGCTGAGGAAATTTGGCATGACGGCGAATACCCTTGCCAACTTTTATAGGTGCGCCATCGAAAGCATTCTGTCTGGATGTATCACTACCTGGTATGGCAACTGTACCATTCAAGATCGGTGATGGTTACAGAGAGTGGTGAACTCATCCTGGATAATCACAAAGGCCAACATTCCATCTATAGAATCCATCTACCAGGTCCACTGTCAAGGAAAGGCCGCCAGCATTCTCAAAGATCCATCGTACCCTGACAATGTTTTGCTACAACCTCTACCATCAGGGAGAAGGTATAGAAGCCTGAACACATACATCAGCTAGTTTTGTAACAGTTTCTACCCTACTGTTGTTAGAATACTGAATGGGCTCACAAACTCTTAACATTCGCCTGTACCTGTGTTTTGTGATATCCCCTCTAACCAGTAATGAACTCCTCCACCCTTTACCTCCCTCTCTATCCCGCCTGAAGCATCCATATCCTGGGATATCTAGTTGCCAATCATGCCCTTCCCTCAACCAAGTCTCAGTGTAACAATAACATCATACTCCCAGCTACTAATTCAAGTCCTAAGTTCATCTGCCTTACCTACTCTTCTATAAAACAAATGCATCTCAGACCACCATCCTCCGCTTCCTGCCTGCTCTTTCCCTTAGTCACACTGACCTCATTATCTCGTTCGTCACAGGCTTTAGTTATTACCTCCTTCCTGTCCACTAATCTCTTCATTTGGTTCCCATCCCCCTGCCACATTAGGTTAAACCCTCCCCAACAGCGTTACCAAATCATTGGTATTCATTTTCCTATTCTCCTGTGCAGAATCTCAAGGCGACAGTTCGTCATGTGTTAGTCAAAGCAGATACGTGACAACTCCAGCTGCAGCTTGCCTTCCAGCCCTCCAGCAGTCCCCAACATTTCGGCAATGCTTCCAGCCATCTTCTACAGAAGTTGGCATTGGAAGCACAGCAGCTTTACTGTATCATCATGTCACATCTCTGAACCATTTAGAACACATGCTTCACTCAAAAGCCACACTTTGGAGATCTCCTGCCTTTCATTGTGATGTTGTTGCCAGGACATGAAGAGGCAGTCACCCACCATAAATTCTATCAGGCTGCTTCTCAGAACTCCTGCTCCCTTTGCACCTACCAGGATGCCTTCCCTTGTCCTTTTGCACTTTACTTCCTTATTCAGACCTAAAAGGGCTCTCCATACTGTCTTGCCACCTCATTCATATCTCACAGGCTCACACTTCAGCCATTTGGTCCTGCATTGCTTTTTGGCAAAGCCCAGGCACCTCAGAACAATTGTCAGCAGTTATCAATCGAAGGGGTGGACATCAAAACTCGAAACATTAGCTTGCTGTCTCTCCATGGAAGCTGCTTAATCACTGTGATCTCCAACATTTATTGTTTTTAGAGGGGGTGGAGATAATGGTGTACAACATATTGATCGTGCTGTGTCAATGTTATGATCATGCCAACCACTCTACATGTGCTTCAACCAATTAGCCATGTCTCAATGTCTAATATTAGTAGTCCTCTTTCAGGTGAAGGGAGATAATTGATAGTGTGAGTAGGGGGAGAGGTCAGTTGGCTAGATGGTAGCTCTGCGATGCATTGTGACACCAACAGCATCGGTTTGATTCTTATACCGGCTGATGTCACTATAAAGATCCCAGCTTCTCAACCTGCCCTTTGGCTGAGTCATGGTGACCCTCAGGTTAAAATCACCACCAGTCTTCTCTCTCTTTTTCTTTGTCTAATGAGAGAACAGACCTATGGTTCTCTGGGATTAAGGTGACTTTAACAATGACGAGATATGTCTTCGGCTCAGAGATGAACAGTTAAATAAATGGTGAAATAAAACAAAGAACTGCAGATGGTGGAAATCTGAAACAAAAACAGTAATTGCTGGAGAAACTCAATAGATCTGGCAGAACCTGTGGAGTCAAAGCAGAATTAATGTTTCAAGTCCGGTGACTCTTCATTGGAACAGTCCAGATGTTGGCAGACCAGCTGAGTTTCACCTGAAATTTCATGGTTGTTTAAATAAATGGATGAGGTGGGAATGTGAGGCAGTCAAGGCTAATTGTGCTGGACAGGAAGGGCAAGAAAGAAGGGACTAGAAGGATTTTTTTGGGGAGGGGGGTCACCTAGACTGAGAAGCTGAGCTTTGAAAGCATCCTAAAAGTGCAAGAAAATTGCTACCATTACCCCTTGTGCGGATGGAGTAAGAGTTTCATTCCCGGGGGAGGGGTTCTCATTTTGTACGATGCGAGACCCTTGAAATGGCAATAGCATTAAACAGACACGTATAGTACAGGTGAAAGACATCTGTGATCACAAAGTGCTTTATGTGAACCTTACACATTGACCTCCTGTGCCAACTTAAACCCAGGCCCCACGCAATCCCGACCACAACATTCAACATTACGGATCAATCCTACTAATGGCTGAGATGCACAAGTAACACATTGTAACCTGGGAAGATCCACCCTGGTTGCCAAAGAAGCGATTACCTTCCAAAGTCCCATAATCTGCACATGGTAGTGATGTTGCTCACTCCACACCATTATGCTAGATGCAACTGTGTTGACAAATTCAGCCCGTTGTACGTGCATGCTAAAAGAAACCTTGCACATTTTTATTTGGTAATCCTTGATTTATATGCAGTTTTAAATGGCGTAAGAGCACAGTCTGCTTTTATTCCAACAGAAATTGTGCAACTTTCGCAAAACATTCAAGATGATAAATTGTAGAGAGGTTCAACGTTTGCAAACATATATTTAAGTAAGTATACCAAATGATTGAATGGATATTTACATTACTGATGAGCATTTGTCAAATGGATTTAATTTATTCTATAAGCAGACCAACAAGGCCTTAGCATTGCACCTTCAAAACGCAGACTGGTGTCAAGCTAGACTTTATGATAATCCCCACACAAGGTACAATCTACCTGACATTGCTTAGTCACTTCAAAAGATCAACTGCCCTCTAGTGTGAACATTAAAAACTGTCTCTACGGAAAACTGTTTAACCTCAGTCACCTGTATGCCGAAACTAAACTAAACACTAAACTAAACACATGACCTTTATCATCTATGGATGACTTGTGCATTTATACCAGATTCGCAAACAACTCTTGATCTATTCATTTCTGAACACAAATTACTATCTATCCTTGAAAGATGTCAAAACAAAGCCCAGAGACCAAGCCAGACCTGGTCAGTAAATATTCCACCCCTGATAAATGCTAAAGGAAAGGTTCTGGAATATGTTCAGACTTCCCAACCTGGATAGCCACCTCTGTTTAAAAGGTAGATAAGCAGGAGGCTGGAAGAACACAGCAAGCCAGGCAGCATCAAGAGGTGGAGAAGTCAATGTTTCAGGTGTCCACTTTAGGGCACTGAATCCTGAAGAAGGGTTACACCCAAAATGTTGACTTCTCCACCTGCAGATGCTACCTGGCTTGCTGTGTTCTTCCTGTTTATCTACCTTAGAATCCAGCATCTGCAGTTTTTTTTGTCTCTAACTCTGCCCTAAGGTCAATATTGACAAGGAGATACAACATTGGTTTGGCTGCGTCACCTCAGTCCTCTGCAAACTAAATTAACAAGTTTTCTTTAAAACAATAAAAGACTCCTGGTAGAAACTGAGGCACTTTCACTTTTATTAAGTTCAAAACTTTTATTAAATTTAACTGAGACAAATTTGAACCTCTATATGTCAAAATAGAAACAAACTCTTAACACACCAGGACAAGCAGCTTGTTAAAGATGACATTTATCGAGATTACCAGGCCACCGATACCTGGTTCTCTAAGTTGTTCAGAAAAAAAGGCATTTTCTTACAAAATGTATGCTGACCTTGAACTTAGGAAGGGCAAAAGGGTAACACTTATTTTGACATTGTAAATGGTTTTCCTGTGAGCATTGCATAGAAGGATTCAAGTTATAGAGTCATAAAGATGTCAGCACGGAAACAAACCCTTAGGTCAACTTATCCATGCCGACCAGATACCCAGGTATCCCAAATTAATCTAGTCCCATTTACCAGCACTTGGTGCATATCCTTTTAAAACCCTCACATTCATGTACCCATCCAGATGCCTTTTAAAAGTTGTAATTGTACCAGCCTCCACCACTTCCTCCGACAGGCCAGTCCATACACACGTCACCCTCTGCATGAAAACATTGTCCCTTAGGTCCCTTTTATGTCTTTCTCCTCTCACCCTAAACCTAATTCTGGACTCCTCCAGCCCAGGGAAGAGACATTGTCTATTTATCCTATCCATGTCCCTCATGATTTCATAAACCTCTATAAAGTCATCTCTCAGCCTCCGACGCTCCAGGGAAAAAAGCCCAGCCTACCCCTCTCCCTATAGCTCAAACCCTGTAATACTGGCAATATCCTTGTAAATCTTTCTGAACCTTCTCAAGTTTCACAACATCCTTTCATTAGGAAGGAGACCAGAATTGCACACGATATTCCAAAAGTGGCCTAACCAACATCCTGTACAGCTGCAACATGATCTCCCAGCTCCTATACTCAATACTCTGACCAATAAAGAAAAGCATACCTTCTTCACTGTCCTGTCTACCTGAGACTCTACCTTCAAGGAGCGATGAACCTGCACTCCAAGGTCTCTTTGTTCAGCAATACTCCCTAGAATCTCACCATAAAGTATGTAAGTCCTGCTCTGATTTACTTCTCCAAAATTTATTTTCTTGCTTTACTTCTTAAAATAATTTTCAAATTCTGAGCTCATGTTGGATGTCAGTCAAATTTTTTTACCTCCATGTTTTGGGAACAGGTTTTTCACAGCTCAGATAATTGCTTTAAATTAAAATCCTCAACATTACGGCATAAAAATTCAATGTTACATGCTTGTTTAATGACAGAAACCATCTCTGCTCTGCTGCGTGAGTGCAGTGTTACAAAATACTCCCTGGTTTTCCTTTGTTCTCCTTCTAATCAATTTTCCCTCTGATGGGGTCAGCTGACTGATGGATGACTGCCCTCTGAAGGTGACTGTTCCCCCCACCCCCGCCCCCATCAACGCTGGGCACTTGTGATGTACCTTTTTCCACAGGCTGGTACTTTGTGCTCTGCTCATCACTCACTATAGGGACAGGCTGAATAGGCTGGGGCTGTTTTCCCTGGAGCGTCAGAGGCTGAGGGGTGACCTTGTAGATGTCATGAGGGGCATGTATAGGATAAATAGACAAGGTCTATTCCCGGGTGGGGGAGTCCAGAATTAGACGGGCATAGGTTTAGGGTGAGAGGGGAAAGATTTAAAAGGGGCCCTAAGGGGCAACTTTTTCACACAGAGGGTGGTGTGTGTATGGAATGAGTTGCCATCCAACAGTGGATTTTGCTCTTCTGTTTTAAGTAGATTGCAAGAGCCACCTATTAAATGATAACTCAGTAGGGGACGCAAGAGCTTTGCAGATTCAAGAGCTTACCTACAGACATCATATCTAAACAAAAGACAGTGCCTTTCAGCAGTCTGGCCATAACCTAGCCATGTCATTTGGTAACGATTGTCTGAATTTCCCCAGCCCCGGAATGCTGCATTCAGTGGTGTGTCAGTTTCAAAAATGTGACAAGGTTGGAAAAATAATATCTTTGATGTCGAGGAGTGGGCCATGATCAGAACAGGGATTCTGTTCATTAAAAATCTGGGTGTTATGAGGGGCCACTGATATTGTGTAGATGCTGGGAAAGGCAATTATGGTGATGTGAGACAGCATAAAGAGAGGTCTAAGAAGAGCCTGGAAGGGGAAATGAGAAGTTGTTGGCCGATAGGATTAAGGAAAACCTAAGGCCTTCTATAGGTATATCAGGAATAGAAGAATGACTAGAGTAAGATAAGGGCTGAAAATGTGTTGCTGGAAAAGTGCAGCAGGTCAGGCAGCATCCAGGGAGCAGGAGAATTGACGTTTCGGGCATGAGCCCTCCTTCAGGAATGAGGAAAGTGTGCCAAGCGGGCTAAGATAAAAGGTAGGGAGGAGGGACTTGGGGGAGGGGTGTTGGAAATGCAGTAGGTGGAAGGAGGTTAAGGTGAGGGTGATAAGGTGAGGTTGATAGGCTGGAGTGGGGGTGGGAGCGGAGAGGTCAGGAAGAAGATTGCAGGTTAGGAAGGTGGTGCTGAGTTCGAGGGTTGGGACTGAGACAAGGTAGGGGGAGGGAAATGAGGAAACTGGAGAAATATGAGTTCATCCCTTGTGGTTGGCAAAGGCAAAGGGGGTTCCTTCAGTAGTAGTATGAACATGGACAACAGTAAGTCCAGGCACTGGGCGTATTCTCGTCCAGGATGTTCAGCCATGATCAGACAGACTATTGCTCCATCATTCGTAAGGGTATCTGTGCCATTGATGGCCCCTTCCTGGAAATCAAAAACAAAAACCATGCTGGCCATTCAGTCAGGGCCAGGGTTGTGATGCAAACTCAGTCTGGACAATGGGCCATAAGCAGCCAAGGTGCTGGCCTTAAGGCATAGGGTCTGATGGTTAGTGGTGGGTCACATATACTCTGGCAGATTGCTCAAGTCACTTTATGTGCATCAATTACACATGGTACTGTGGGACCCATTGATTTATTGGAGGAAACTTGATGGTCTTGACGAGGGGATGAAGGAAAGTCCTGGTCATTCTGGCTTTGACATGGTGATGCTGTAGAGCTAGAGGGGGCATTGGTTACTGAAGAGTCATGGGCGCAAGGGGTAAAGTGGGCACATTAATGGTCACATAAAGGAGTTTGACTAAAACTGGAAAGGGTGAAGGGGCTGCAACATAATTGGGGACATGAAGAAGTAGAATTTTTTTGGGTCATGGGCAAGCCACAAGTCACTGGTATGAACGAAAAGTCAGACGCTCACCATATTAACTGAAAATAAACAATACAACAAGTTCAAAATTTGTGAGAAGATTTGTAGCTCGGGTGCTTGTTGTTGTGGTTCTGTTCGCCGAGCTGGGAATTTGTGTTGCAGACGTTTTGTCCCCTGTCTAGGTGACATCCTCAGTGCTTGGGATCCTCCTGTGAAGCGCTTCTGTGATGTTTCCTCCGGCATTTGTAGTGGTTTGAATCTGCCGCTTCCGGTTGTCAGATCCAGCTGTCCGCTGCAGTAGCCGGTATATTGGGTCCAGGTCGATGTGCTTATTGATTGAATCTGTGGATGAGTGCCATGCCTCTTGGAATTCCCTGACTGTTCTCTGTTTGGCTTGTCCTATAATAGTAGTGTTGTCGGCCACTGCAGCGGACAGCTGGAACTGACAACCGGAAGCGGCAGATTCAAACCACTACAAATGCCGGAGGAAACATCACAGAAGCGCTTCACAGGAGGCTCCCAAGCACTGAGGATGTCACCTAGACAGGGGACGAAGCGTCTACAACACAAATTCCCAGCTCGGCGAACAGAACCACAACAACAATACAACAAGGTTTCAATAAAACAGCATCCAATGTGAGAGGAGTAAATAACTGTTCCTTTCAGAAGGGATGGAGTGTGATCCATCCCAGAGAGCTACAGGAGGAAACTGGAGTCTAATTACTGGCCAATACCACACATCCTCCTTCAATTCACAGTTTAGTAGAATCGCAACATTCCCCTTACCATTCTATCTCTGAAATGCTTTAAAGGAGTCATTTGGCTTTTACCAGGATCTGGTCTGGGTTTGGGATATGGTCAGTGGATACTGGAGCTCTCCCGTATCAGGGAGTTGCTGTTCAGGAAGCCGCACCAGTACGGTTTTAGGAAATTGGCAGAGAAGAGGGCTTGGGCTATTAGGGGGTGACCAGAATTGGGGACATGCTGAATGGCTAGGAGTAGGCTTGATGATGCTGCAGTAGTTAACACAATGGACATCTGTCCTGGTCTAGCTGCCGGCTGATGGCATTCAGTGCCTCAAACCATGGTGCTCAGTCCCATCAACACCATTGGTATTGAGAAGGCTCATGCATGTGGTGGACTCCAGTCTGAGCTGACCCCTATTTGGATGGAATTTCACAATGGCCCTGGACTATACACCTCCCAAGGGAACCCGTGCTCCACAATCTGCCTCGCAGAAATCCTTCACTGGTTGCACGGCTGGTGTCCAAAGATGAACAAGTGCCAGGAATGACTGTGTGGAGTTTGCACGTTCTCCCCGTGTCTGCATGGGTTTCCTCCGGGTGCTCCGGTTTCCTCCCACAGTCCAAAGATGTGCGGGTCAGGTGAATTGGCCATGCTAAATTGCCCATAGTGTTAGGTAAGGGGTAAATGTAGGGTTATGGGTGGATTGCGCTTCGGCGGGTCGGTGTGGACTTGTTGGGCCGAAGGGCCTGTTTCCACACTGTAAGTAATCTAATCTAATCTAATCAGAATCAGAAAGTAGGTACGCACAGAGACTGGGGGCACTTGTGCACAAACACAGGAAGCTAGTACACAGAGGCAGCAGATACTTTAGAAGCTAATGGAATGCTGGCCCTTATTTCGGGCGGGTGGGGGCGGGGGAGAGGTGGAGTATAAGAGTAGGGAAGCCGTGCTGAAACTGTACAAAGAGCTGGTGAGACAACATCTGGAGTACTGTGAGCAGTTTTGGTCCCCTTATATTTAGAGGGACACCATTCTTTTGGAGGCAGTTCAAAGATGGTTCATTGGGATGATGCTTTGTATGGAGAGATGTCTAACGAGCAAAGGTTAAACAGGTTGGGACTCACTGGGGTTCAGAAGAATGGGAGATGATCTCATTGAAGCGTATAGGATTCTTAAGGGGCTTGACAGGGTAAACGCTGAGCGAATGTTTCCCGTCATGGGAGAGTCTGAGCCCAGAAGGCATAGTCTCAGAACAAAGAGGTACCTTTATAAAGGTTGGAATAAAAAGGAATTTCTTTGAGAGGGTTGTGAGTCTTTGGAACTGTTTGCCACAGAGACCTGTAGGAGCAGAGTCCTAGTGTATATTGAAGGCTGAGACACATACATTCTTGATCAGTCGGGGGAATCAAGAGTTACAGGAAAAGGACAGGAAAATGGGTGTGGGGAATTTTGGATTGGCCACGATCCTATGGAATGGCAGAGCTGGCTCAAGGGGTCAAATTGTGTACTCCTGTTTCTATTTCTTATGGCCTTGTGATATGCCAGATGTCCTGGCATAATGATCACTTCCTCCTAAGGTGAATTGGAGAATATGAGGAAAAGCTGAGGCACTTGGGGCTGTTCTCATTGGAGAAAAGAAGGTTTAGGGGAGATTTGATAGAGGTGTACAAGATGATTAGGGGTTTAGATAGGATTGACAGTGAGAACCTTTTTCCGCTAATGGAGTCAGCTGCCAGTAGCAGTGGTGGACTCTCCCTCTTTATGGTCATTTAAGCGGGCATTGGATAAGTATATGGAGGTTATTGGGCTAGTGTAGGTTAGGTAGGCTTCACTTGGCGCAACATCGAGGGCCGCAGGGCCTGTACTGCGCTGTATTTTTCTATGTTCTATGTTCTATGTTCTATAGGATGAGATGGGTACCATAGGGCATTGTATATGATTGATGAGGTGAAGTCAGGACCATAGTGCAAGGAAACCTGCTAGACCTTGTGAAAAGACAGCCTCTGTGAAAGTCATCGAAAATGACACAATGCTGATTTCTGGTTCAGTTCAGTCTTTGGTCTCTTACATCATGAGAGAATGTTCAGGAGTACATTGTCCTCTGACCACCATCTTGTCATGTGAGCCCAACTTGACTCAATGAAAGCTTCCTTTTCCCAATTGGCCAAAGGGCACACAAAGACTAAACACCAACACCTTAGAATTGTAATATCTTTACATACAAGTCAGTCTGCTGGCACTGATCTACTGAAATGGGCAAGACTGATTGGAAAGGCAGCCTCCTGACAGTTGACTCACACCATGAAACATGAAGACTTTATTGGACCAACTGATATGAGGCCAGGATGACTAATGATCATGGGAAGGTTATCATTAGAAATTAAGGAAATTCTGCAGTTTAAATGCCTCCCAGCTTCTGTGAGATTGGTGGCAAGAATTTCTATATATAACAGCAATATTAAATCAACAGTGGTCCATTCAACTTGGTTCCTTGCACACTCATAACAGTAGTGTGTGAGGGAATCACCCAGATTGTCGTGCAGAAGACTGTCAAGGCTGAAATGTCCCTTTATTAAGAGCTTCATTGGCTTTCTTTTTGTTCTCACAGATCTGCTGAGACTGGACACACAATGGGAGAAGAGTGGACTCTCTCAACTCTAATCTCCAGCATCAGCAGTCTTCACTGTCAACTACACAATGGGAAAAGACAATCCAGCAGTTCTTCTTGCAGGTCCTACATCTGGGAAGGATCCGCTGCAGAAGACAACAGCGTCTACTGGTCCGACAAGAGCAGCAGCTGCTACTGGTTGCTGCACTGCACCGAGAGGGAAAAGATTGACCTCGGAGGAGAAGAATTCTGGCACAGAACTGAACCTACAGAGCGACTATCTGCAAATAACTGAGAGCCAGGGGAGAAGAAGACGAAGGATGCCCCATAATGTCACTCAATGCCAGCTGCTGGCAAACAAGGACTGGATGGCAGTTTCACCTTGGTAGTCCTAAAGATTACATCAATTTGAAGAATTCTTACTAGCTGTCATCAGTCAGATGGAAGTTGGGGGTTTGGGGGAGGGGATGGAATCTCTTGTCAATCAGCAATCATCCTTGTGTGGGCTAATAGCACTTGTGGGTGGTCAAAGATCTCTAGGTAATTGCAACTCCGTCCATACATAGGAGGCTGCTATGGTTACAAACTATTTGAGCATTAAGTAGGTAGGATCGAGATCTGTTCATGAAGATGCTGTTTCATAATAGGGCACTTTATGTGGATGCTATTGATTGTAAACTGCACTTGTGGCAAGCTGTTTAATGTTTCTGGAAATGTGTTGTTTCTGGGATCAACTGTAGAATTTTGCAGTCCTTTGCTCATAAGTGCATCCAAGACGTCAATGAAGCTCTATTCATGTCAGCTTACCTAGTAGCCTCACTCTCCCTTGACATAGCTATTCAATCAGTGAGGGCATTAAGACCCTTAGTCATCACGAGCTTCACACAAGTGCAATCCATGACTTACATACTCTTGTGCCAGCCAGCCGGCATGGTCAAACCTTCTCAGCAGTACTTCATTTCCTTCAACAGGTGTCACTGAAGTTCCATTTCTTCCTGACATCGTTTAACCGATGTTAAAGGTTAGACAAGAAGCACTATTCGTTTCAGAAGAATAACATTTCTCTGAAATGTTTGATGTGACAGTTAGTTTTACAGTAGAGATTAACCAGGGCATGTGTCTCCTAGTTTCAGTTACAGCAGAAATGTTTACATGCCTATTGTATGCTGAACTGCCCTATTAGCTGATTGCAATCTGCTGTGTACCTGACAGTGATTAAATTTTAAGTTTCACATAATTGACTTGTTAATTTATTCTGAAATGTACAACTTTTCTCAGTGGGATACATTTCCATATCTTACTTTGCAGGGAAACTTACTTTTATTATTTCTTACATTCTATCAGTTTAATCGTGTGTAAACTTTGAAAATGTATTCAGGTTAGTATTTCATTTGCAAGCCACACCTAAATTACCCATGCATTCTTAACTGCAAATGTGCAATTGGTCACAGGCTTTACTGCATTGGACCTAATTAATACAATGGGTCAAGTGCATTCAGGTGTTAAGTGGGAACATTCTGCAAGCAGTATTTAACAATGACGCGCTTAAATGTCTGGTTTGGGTAATTATTTAATTGGTTTAGTACATTGAACCAAGGTTATTCAAGAGATTTTAAAAATGTTGAATTTGGACTAAGATCTGATTTCATCGAAGTGATATCAAGCAGGAAAGATTAATCTTAAATATGCAAAAATGCCCTTTGATTATTATTAATCCAAAGTTATGCAGAATGCATTGAAAACATAAAAGTAAACACATCATAATTTTGATCAATCAGTTGAGGTGACTATTGCAAAATGTCTCTTGACTTATCACCCAAGTAACCAATTGTTTCAATATTTTGTTGTCAGTTGTAAGAAATTAATGAAAGTTAGCAGACTATTTTTCCAGCAATCTTTTTGCAGTCTTGAAAAGTCTCACTTTTTATCTTGCTTAAATGGACTGACTTTTTACAGAGGTACCTGTAAATCTTTAAAACTTTACTTTGATGGTCTTTTAGAGTCATAGAGTCATAGAGACGTACAGCACGGAAACAGACCCAACTCGTACACGCCGACCAGATATCCCAACCTAATCCAGTCCCATTTGCCAGCACTTGGCCCATATCCCTCTAAACCCTTCCTATCCCTATACCCATCCAGATGCCTTTTAAATGTTGTAATTGTGCCAACCTCCACCACTTCCTCTGGCAACTCATTCCATACACGTACCACCCTCTCACTAATTACTGCCATTATAGTGTTGCATAATTTTTTCGATTTTTAATTGGATGTGGGTGTTGTATTCAGTTCCATCAAAGTGAGGGATGGTGATAAAAAAGAAAGGACAGAGGCACATCTCGTAGTTGGCTACTCCTGAAATTGCTGCTGAGAATGTGTTGCTGGTTAAAGCACAGCAGGTTAGGCAGCATCCAAGGAACAGGAAATTCAACGTTTCGGGCCAGAGCCCTACTCCTGAAATCGGCCAAACAAAAGCCGAAAGAACTGCAGATGCTGGAAATCATAAAGCAAACAACAGAAATGGCTGGACGGACTGAGCAGAATCTATGGAGAGAAATCAGAGCTAATGTTTCAGGTGCAGTGAGCCTTCCTGTATTTGGGTCGTGCTTAAAACATCTTGATGGCCCGTATCATTTGCCAATAATTCACATAAATCTATTCAGGTGTATTGCATGGTGAAACTTTAATTTTCACCACAATTTTTGATCTTGTTAAATTAATCTTAATCACTGAAGTTCCACATCGCAATGAAACATCATTGTCTT